>NC_067398.1:400082843-401318676 GCF_016432865.1 Antechinus flavipes
TTGGGAAGACCAATAACTGATGTAATCAGAAAAAGTTTTTGAATGGAGATACCACTCAAACTGACCCATGAGAGAGGAATACAGAAGTCTCACACCCAAATACACACATGTGCAAAGATATACACATACATAAACATACATATCCACAACACATACACAAATGCATGTATATGTACATGTATACATATAACCATATTCATATGTATATATGTATTGTATGTATTTTATACACTTCCTTTCTAAATTTTCAAGTATTTGTACTATTTCAAAAGAGTTAAAGAAGTTTGAGAATAATACTTTTTTCTCAATTCTGATTATTTGACCTAAGGAGTTGCCATACTTGAATTACTGAAATAATAATAATTTAATAATAACACATTATTTCCCATCAATATAACCAATCAAATTAGAATTCATTCAGTGCCTCCTTTGTGTCAGGCATTGTTTAAAATTAGAGCAGCCCCTCCACTTACTTTTAGAAATTTGCATTCTTACTAGCAGGGATTCTTAACCTAGCATATATCAACATTTTAATAAAATATTTTAATAATAGGATTATTTCACAAACCTATATATATATTTAAATATCTAAAATTTATCACTCTTAAGTTGCATAGGCTTCCTCAAAGTTAGAAAAGGATTTCATGGTGGGAAAAATATATATAAATTCTAGTATTGAGGAGATGCATCATATTGCAGAAAAATATTAGGGAATTCTTTTATCTTTTTCCTATGAACATAAAGAAAGTGAGATACAGGGACAGCTAGTTGGTGTAATGGATAGAGCACCAGCCCTGAAGTCAGGAGGAACTGAGTTCAAATTTGGCCTCAGACACTTAATACTTCCTGGCTGTGTGATCCTGGGCAAGTCACTTCACCCAATTGTGCCAGCAATAAATAAATAAATAAGCAAACAAAAAGTAAATTCAAAAAAAATAGGTAAAACTATTTCTTCTATCTTTCTTTGGGTTGATTTCTTTGGCAGTTAATCTTTTTACAATATAGAAAGTCTATTAAATTACTTTCCTGGTTTCCCAAGGTTTCCCAAGTCCCAAATGGTGACTATTGTAATCAAAATTAAAGCTCAAGTAGCCTATCTATAAGAATCTGAAGACAAAACTGTGGGAAATGAAGTGAACGATCCAACAAAAAATGAGAAATAATTTAGTTTTATGACATTAATGATAGAATTAGGTGGACAGTTTCAGGGACAGATGGAATCTTACACATATAGTACACAGGGATTCCAAAATCCATCTGGTATAGTTTGTTTTTAAAAAGATAGAAATGTTAAATAATGGAATATTTTTAAAATCATAAATAAGAATTCTTAATTTAAATATAAAATCAGTATAAACTCAAGTATTTCTAATTATCATGCCTGGATGCTTGAAATAAAAATAAGCATGCTGTGTTTTCAATGATTATGATTTTTTTTAATGGAAGTTACTCCTTGTGTTGTTAGCAATTCTATAATCATAAGATGAGAAATTATTAAATTATGATTAGTTGCATGATCCCAATCTTTAACTACACAGTTTATTTGAATTTGTTCTTAGAAAGTCATGTTGCATAACTACACGCAAATATGTTCAATTTAATACCAAATATTATTATTGTTGTTATTCATTAGTTCAGGAATGTCCAAAGTTTGGTGGAGTGTGTCTTCTCATTATGTGACCAATGTATTTAAGCTTCAATTTCATATTTGATCTTCATATGAACCTTAATTAATTTCTTTAAATATTGATGTATTTGATCTTTTTCGCTTTGCAAGAGGCTCTGAGAAGTCTTCTCTAGAACCACTGCATAGACAGTTTTGTCATATTTCTTTTATACTGTTAATCAATTCAATTTTCCATATTTGTTTCTAATTATTATTTCCTGGTCCTCATACAGATTAATCAGGGAAGAAAGTTAGATTATCTGGATCTCTCAACTTTTGAGAACTTGTCACATTTTTATTGTCCTCCACAAGTTAAAGTCAATGAAATCTATTCAATGGAGCAAAAGTTGATGTTTGTTTGTTTTCTCTAATTCCCTTGCTTTTTCCATAATTTCCAGGAAATGTTGGCAATTTGGTCTCTATTTCTTCTTCCTCTTCAAAAGCTATCATGTTCTTCAGATAATCTTCTGTTAACATATTGTTGAATACTAGCTTGTAGAAATTTAAGCATGAAGTTGAAGACATTGTAAAATGAGAGAAACTGGTAATTAGAAGATTTCTTATAGTCACTTTTGTCAAGGATTGAGACATAAATTGATCTTTTACAATCTAGTGGCCAGTGTGAAAATTTTCAAATTTTCCAGCACATTAAGCACAGCATTTTAACAAACTATGTGTGTGTTTGGTTTACTAATTATATCTCCATCAAAGCTCTTTTCAGTTTTAAAAAGGGAACACATGCCTTCACTTTAATGTATATTTTAGCTTTCTGTATAAACCTTTAACAGCTTAGTGGGCATAATTTTTCTGCTTCTTATATTTTTGGATGACTAACCTCGTAAATATTTTCTCTTCTTCATAGGCAAACATGTTTTAAGAAGAGAAAAGAAAACTGTATTCCCAGATTGTGTCTAACAGATGACTGTTTTTTCCTTTCACATATAAACCAAGTATATTTGCAATGGGGAGTCTAGGAGTATTTTGTTTTACTGTTGCTTTCAGAATTTGACAATTTGTGCTCTAAAACTAAAAGACTTATGGTGCATGTCTACACAATATATAAAGGAAAAAAAGAAAAGGAAAAGGAAAGAGGCCCTCAGTTTCTACTTAAAATGGCTGACTTTAATATTAAGCACATTTGAGGAAGACAAGACCAAGCTGAAATATGACCATCCATGGACAACAGAGGAATGGTGTCTATTTGAAACATTGCAAACATAGTAAATCAGTCATTGCCTTTGCTGGTTTGAAACTATTTTCTTTATCTTACCTCTGTGTCAGAGGCAGTAATAGGAGTCATTTTTCTCATTCCAATGTCTTTACTTGATATATCAACTCCCTTGAGAGACTATTAGTATCTCCTCCCACCTCTGAGGACTATGTTGAGTCACTGTTGTTTATTCTGTCTTCACCTGCTACCATTCCCCCACCAGTAAAACAGTTTTCTCCCTGGGCTCATGATGAATAACTGGAGCAGGACTTGGAAAATCATACACTTTTATACAACTTTTATCAGAGCTGTTGTGTAACTGTTTCAATAGATTAAGGGAATGCTTCTCTATGAGAGGCCTCTGTACAGAGTAAAAATTCATTTCTTTACTGTAATATATCTTCCATGTAAGTAGGATCAAAATAATCTTTAAATGGTACATTTATTCAGAACACTTGCTATTATGAGATATGTGGGCCCTTATGGGATAGGCATAAAGTCTCTGAGCTTTTGTCGTTGTGGAAAGGAAATTAGTAATGCAAGATTATCTATTGGGAATATTGATAGTGAAAACTAAAGTTGTCCTCTCTCTGGGTTGAATCCTCCCTTTGCCCACCAAGCTTGCCAAAATGACATCCTGAAGCTGTCAGATAATCTCCCCAAAATTATAATTCCTGCTATTCGAATGAGTGGAAACTTCTTTCAAAGAATAGCAAAAATGCTACTATATTTCTAATCTTCAAATAAAAAGAATAGATTGTGATTTCTCCTAAGTATGAGCTATTTTTTTTTAAAGAACATTGCTGAATTCTAGAGTACCAAATGAAGTCTGAGAGACTGCTAATAACTTCCCTAAACTGTGAAAGCCAGAACCTTTCTGTATTAACTTTTTTTTTTCCTGAGGCAATTGGGTCACACAGCCTAGGGTCACACAACTAGGAAGTGAGTGTGTGAGATCAAATTTAAACTCAGGTCTTCCTGACTTCAGGGCTGATGCTCTATCCACTGTTCCATCTAGCTGCCCCTATTAAATAACTTTTAAGAGAGAGTTATACACTCTGAACATATTTTCTTAATCCTTAGTGGTGATGATAATAGTGATATTACACATTAGAAAAGCCACACAAATATAATTATACTGAAGCTATTGATGTAAATGTTTCTGTGGCTGTTTTTTTTTTTTTTTGATGGCAAGCATATCTATAAATTTTATCCTTCATCAATATAAAGAAATTAATTATTTTTAACTTAGAATCAGATATCATGTCCTTTTTTCTCCCATTTCACAGATATCATTGTGTTCATTCCTTTAATATTACCCATGCTACACAGTGTTTTTAGATAAAAATAATTGACTTTGATTAAGACCAAATTGTTTCTTTAAAAAAAAAATAGTTACTAATTTTGAAATTTATTTTCCCCTAGTGTACTTTTCTTGCTGGTCCTATTCTTGTGAACTTTAGACATGGCTCAATTTAATTATGTTTTATAATAATATAATTTGGACATTATTATGAATCATACTTGTATTAATCATTCGTCATGTCCAGGTCATTTGGCAAATAAAATGTATTTTTAAGATAAATGTAAAAATGTTCACAATTCAATGACAGCCTATTTGAAATGCATGAGGTATCCTGTGCTCTAATTCTGTAGACCAAGGTTCAAATCCTGCCTCTGAAATATAACCTTTGTGACTTTGGGCATCACTGAATATCTTCAGTTTTTTCCTACCTTTAAAATGAAAATACTGTTGTTTGTTATTCTTAGTAAACTGTATAAAGCATAACATGCTTTACAAATGTGAAGTATTATTATATGATAAACAAAAATTTATAAAAGAATTATTTGGTTTGAAATTTATTTATTTATTTATTTATTTTTTTAATAACTTGATTTGAAATTTATAATGTTCAGATTTAATTTATACATAATCTGTGTGTAAATAAGATACTTCTGAAGGATGTAAATTCCTAAATATTTCATACAATTGGTTTTATAAAAATTTTAATAAAAAAGATAACATTTTAAAAACACAATACTTTTTAAAAATATTTTCCCAATTACATGTAAAGATAGTTTTCTATATTTATTTTTCTAAGATTTTGAGTTGCAATTTTTTTCTGCTTTCTTCCTTTGACTCAACCCTACTCAAAACAGCAAGCAATGTGATGAAGGTTATCCATGTACAATCATATTAAACCTAATTCTATATTACATAAGTTTCAAAAGAAAAATCAGAACTTCAGGGGGGAAAAACAGGAAAGAAAAAAAAAAAGATTGAAAATATTATGTTTCAATCTACATTCAATCTACATAGTTCCTTCCTGGATGTGGATGGCATATTCCACCAAAAGTCTATTGTAATTGTCTTGGATCACTGTATTGCTGAGTACTAAGTCTATCATAGTTGATCTCACAAAATATGTTGCTCTTATTGTGTTGCTTTTATTGCTCAATATTCTTTTTTTCTCACTTCCCTCAGCATCAGTTCATAGAAGTCTTTCTATTTTTATTTACTCTACCTGCTCATTGCTTCTTATGGCATAATAGTATTCCACTAAATTTATATTTTACAACTTGTCCAGCCATTCTCCAGTTGATGGGGAATCCCCTTAATTTCCAATCCTTGCCACAACAAAAAGAGCTGCTACAAATATTTTTACACATGTGCATCCTTTTCCTGTTTTATGTTCTCTTTAAAGAACCAGACCAAATTGTAGTATTGATAGATCAAAAGGTATGTTCAGTTTAATAGAGCTTTAAACATAGTTCAAATTGTTCTTCTAAATGACTAAATCAGTTTACAACTCCATCAACAAGTTATTAGTGTCCAAGTTTTCCCAAATCCCCTCCAACAGTTATCATTTTCTTTTTTATTTCATATTAGTCAATTTGATAGGTGTGAGGTAGTACTTCAGGGTTGTTTTATTTGCATTTCTTTAATTAATAGTGATTTAAATTGGGTAGAGCCAAAATGGTGAAGAGAAGCCAGAACATTGTTTGAGTTCTCCCCAATTTCCCTCAGTGTTGACACTAGATCAAGCTTCTAATGGATTTTGGAGTTACAGAAACTACATTCAAAGTAAAAAAAAAAAAAATCCAGTTTAAGATATCTTGGAAGGACTTCAGGAAAAGTATGTCTCACTTGGGCAGTGAGAAACACAGCCCAGCACATACACAGTATGGGGAATCTAGCCAGAGGCTCTTAGCCAAAATACAATAGCATTTACCATTCTGTCCTGGTTCAGAGGACCAGTGCCGAAGAACAGTAGTGAGAACACCAATCCACCCACAGAAGGACAATTGTGACCCCCTGAAGCTGAGTATAATAGAAAGGACTAAGCCAGGGCAAATCAATTCACAGGGAAAGCCAGTTGCACCATCAACTCCAGAGCAGAAGGTCAGTGAGAGGCTCTTATCCTCTGGTAAAAGAAACTTGGTGCAGTCTTCCCTGTGCCCTAGGAACAGCTCTCAACTTTTAAAAATAAGCAAAAAAGCATAAAAGAGCTCTGACCAAAGAAAATTCCTATGAAAACAGGGAAGGATATTTCCATTTATTTCTATGGTTTCTAATATTTTAATAAGAATGGGTGTTGTATTTTGTCAAATGATTTTTTTTGCATCTATTGAGATAATCATAAGTATTCTGATAGATTGGTTATTGATTTGGTCAATTATGCTGATAATTTTCCTGATATTGAAGTAGCTCTGCATTCCTGTTATAATCCTTCTTGGACATAGGGTATTATACTGTTGATAACTTGCTAATATTGTATTTAAAACTTTTGCATCAATATTCATTTTCTTTCTCTGTTTATAATTTTCTTTTTCTGTTTTGGCTCTTTCTGGTTTAGGAATGAGTACCATATTTGTGCTGTAAAATATAATTTTGTAGGACTCCATATTGGAGAATCTTGCAGAATCAATTAAAAAGCTGCTTGAAACAATAACTTATGCAAAGCTGGAGGATTAAAATAAATGCACTAAAACCATCATAATTTCTATAGGTTAACAGTAAAGCATAGCAAAAGGAGCTAGAAGGAGAAAATCCATTTAAATGTGTAGGTACCATCAAATATTTGAGAGTTTGTCTTCCAAGACAAAGCCAGGAATTATATGAATATAGTTACAAAATACTTTTTCATATAAATAAAGTCAGATCTATCAAATTGGAAAAATATCAATTACTTATGGGTTGGCTGAGCTAGTATCATAAAAATGACAATTCTACCTAAATTAGTCCACTTATTCAGTGTCATAGAAAACTGCCAAAATTAGTTAGAAAATATAATTTAAAAAATTATCTGAAAGAACACATGATTAAGAATATCAGGGAAATTAATGAAAAAAATACAAATGGAGGTTGCCTAGCTATACCAGACCTATGCTATATCATAAAATGTTAGTCATTAAACTTCCTTCAGTACTGGCTAAGAAATATAGTAATGGATTAGTGCAATAGTGGACCAGTATATAAGACAACTGTTAGATAAACCAAAAAATTCCAGCTTCTGGAATAATAGCTCACTATTTTACAAAAATTGCTTGGGAAACTTGAAAATAGATTGACAGATAATAGGCACTGATGAGCATCTTACATGCTTTACCAAGATAAGTTCCAAATAGGCACATGATTTAGGTGTGAAGAGTGATACCATAAGCAAATAAATACAGTAAAAGGTAATCTATCTGTCATATATAATCTCTGGAGAAGGGAGGAAGTTATGACCAAACAAGAAATAGAGAGCATTATGAAATGCAAAATATGTAACTTAATTACATTCAATTAAAAATATTTTGCACTAATGAAACAATGCAGCCAAGATTAAAAGGAAACAGAAAACTAGGAAACAGTTTTTACAGCCAATGTTTTTAATAAAAGCCTCATTTCTAAAATGTTGAGAGAACAGAGTCAATTTTATAAATACAAATCATTCCCCTATTAATAAAAGGTCAAATAATATGAACATACAGTTTTCAGATAAAAGAAATAAAAACTATTCCGAGTCCTTTGGAGGAAAATGTTCTAAATCATGACTGATTAGAGAAAAGCAAATCAAGACAACTCTGAGGTATAACTTTATACTTCTCAGATTGACTAAGATGACAGAAAGGGTAACGATACATGTTAGAAGAGATGTGGGGAAATTGGGACATGAATGCATTGTTAATGGAGTTGTGAAATGATGCAACCATTCTATAAAGCAATTTGGAACTATGTTCACAGGTCTCTAAAATTATATAACCTTGATCCAGAAGTATCATGACTAGGTCTGTATACCTAAGAGATCATAAAAGAGGAGAAAAACCATATCTGCAAAAATGTTTGTAATTCTTTTTGTAGTAGCAAAGCACTGGAAAATGAATATATGTCCACTAATTGACTAATTGAGGAATGGCTGATAAGATATATATAGAAATTTTTTGTACTATATTAAATGATGTGCTGCTTGGTTTTAGAAAAGTCTGGAATGACTTTCATGAACTGATGCTGAGTGAAGGGAGTGGAACCAGGAGAACATTGTAAACAGTAACATCAGGATCATATGATGAGCAACTATCATGTAGATCTTAGCAACACAGTGATCCAATACAATTTTAATAGACTTTGGATGAAAAATGCAATTTTCATCCAGAAAAGAGAACTATAGAGATTGAATATGGATTGCAGCACCCTATTTTCACCTTTTTATGTTTGCTTTTTTTTTTCATGTTTTCCCCCCTTTTCATCTGATATTTCCCGTATAAGATAACAAATATTGAAATATGTTTTTAAAAGCAGTGATTTAGAGCTTTTTATTTGGCATATTTAATTTATTCATCTGAAAACTGTCTATTCATATCCCTTTACCATTTATCAATTGAAAGATGAATTGTATTCTTATAAATTTGACTTTTTCTATGTATTTTGGAAATGAGGCCTTTATCAGAAATATTGATTATAAAAATTATTTCCCGGCTTTCTGCTTTCACTTTTATTCTTGACTGCATTGGTTTTATTTGTGCAAAACTTTTAAATTTAATGTAATCAATATTGTACATTGTAAATTTATTACAAATTAATAACTTCTTGTTTTATCATAAATCTCACCCTTTTCCTAACATTTGAATAGTAATCTGTTTTGCTCTCATAATTTGCTTATAGTAGTACTCTTTATATATAAATCATGAACACATTTTGACCTTATCTTTGATAAGTATAAGATAGTCCTCAATACATAGTTTATACTATAGTATTTTTCAGTTTTTCCAGCAGTTTTTGTCAACTACTGTTGAGTTCTTTTCCCAGAAGCTAAAGTCTTTGGGTTAATCAATTAGTAGATTACTATAATAATTGACTACTATGTCTTCTATATCTAGTCCCTTCCACTGATCCATATTTCTATTAGCCAGTAAGAAATGTTTTTGATGACTGCTGCTTTATAATGCAATTTTAGGTCTGGTATGGTTAGGTTACCTTGTTTTGGATTTTTTTTTTTTCATTATGTCCCTTGAAATTCTTGACTTTTTATTCTTTTTTCATTTTATTCTTTCTTTTATTCTTTACTTTTTCCAGCTGAATAAAATAAATTTTGGGCAGGTTGATTGATACTTACATTCAATTATTAGATTTATTTCATAGGAATTTTCATTTTTATTATATTAGCTCAGTTTATGCATGAGCAACAGATATTTTTCCAGTTATATACATCTGACTTAATTTGTGTGAAAAATGTTTTGTAATTATGTTAATATAGTTTCCGGGTTAGTCTTGTCAAGTAGATTTTCAAATGGTTTATAAATTGTAAACAGTTATTTTAAATGAAATTTTTCTTCATATGTTTTGCTGCTAGGTCTTGTTATTGATATGTAAAATTGTTGTTGCTTTATGTGGATATATTTTATATCCTGCAACTCTGCTTATGTTGTTTATTGCTTTAATTACTTTTTTAGTTTATTCTATATGTATATTATTACATTACTTCCAAAGAGTGACAATTTTGTTTCCTTATTGCCTTTTCTAATTTCTTCAATATTTTTTCTTCTCTTATTGGTAAAGCTAACATTTTTAGTGAAATATTGAATACTAGTGGTGATATTGGGCATTCTTGTTTCCAATCCTCATCTTATTGAAATCATTTCTATTTTCCCCCATTACATATAACATTTGCTGATGGTTTTATATAAAGTCTTTTAATAATTTTAAGGAAGACTCCATTTATTCCTATGTTCCCTAATTTTTTTAAATAGACATAGGTGCTATATTTTGACAAAAATTTTCTTTTTCTGAATCTATTGAGATAATCATTTAATTTCTGTTACTATTGCTATTGATATGATCAATTATGTTGAGAGCTTTCCTGATATTGAATCAGCCTTGCATTCCTGATATAAATCCCATTTGGAAATGTTTGCATCAATAGACATTAGGCATATCGGTCTATAATTTTCTTTCTCTGTTTTGTTTCTTCTTGGTTTAGGTATCAGCAACAGATTAGTGTTATAAAAGGAATTTGATAGGACTCCTATTTTTCCAAATAGTTCTTATGGTATTAGAATGAATTGTTCCATAATCTCAGAAATTTATATTTTTGTAAATATTCATCAACTTCAATTTGTCACATTTATTGTAACACAGTTGGGCAAAATAACTCTTAATTGTTTAACTTTCTCTTCATAGGTGCTGAATTTACGCTTTTCATTTTTGATATTAGGATTTTGGTTTTCTTCTCCCCTCCCTGCTTTTTTTTTCCTAATCAAATTAACCAACAATTTAGCTATTTTGTTGTTGTTATTGCTGTTGCTGTTTTGTAAAACCGATTCTTAGTTTTACTTATTAGTTCAATAATTTTCTTACTTTCAATTATTGATCAGTTATCTGATTTTCAGAACTTCAAAGTTGGTATTTTACTGCAGATTTTTAATTTGTTCTTTATCTAGCTTATTTAGTTCCATGTCCAATTCATTAATCTCCTCTTTTTCTATTTTATTCATTTTTGTATCTAGAGAGATAACATTTCCCCCAAGAACTGCTTTGGTTGCATTCTATAAGTTTTGGTGTGGTGTCTAATTGTTGCCATTGTTTCAGAAGAAATAGTTGGATTTTTTTCTATGATTTATTGTGTGACCTTATTCTTTAGGATGTAATTATTTGTCTTCAAATTAATTTTGATCTTTCTATGAGTTTTTGTTACAATTAGTTTTTATTGCAACATGATCTAAAAAGGATACATTTATTATTTCAATAGCCTTTCTTCATTTGATTTTGAGGTTTCTATGCCTTAATATACTGTTATTTTTTGCGTAGGTTCCACATACTAAAAAAAAAAAAAAAAGTATATTCCTTTTATTTCTATTCAATTGTCTCCAGAGTTCTAACATATTTAATTTTTCTAAAAGTTTATTCAGCTTCTTAATTTCTTTCTTTTTATTTTGAGGTTAGATTTATCTAATTCTGAGAGAGAGAGAAACTGAGACCCCCATCCTAATATAGTTTCACTTTCTATTTCTTCCTGTAACTCACTTACCTTCTCTAGGAATTTGAGTGCTATATCACTTGGTTTATGTATATTTAATACTGATATTACTTCATTATATATGGTGCTCTTTAGCAAGATGTAGTTTCTATCTATCTTTTCTAATTAGATCTATTTTTGTTTGAGATTACAATTGCCAACCTTGTTGTACTTACTTATTTAGTTTTAAAAATTCAGTTCACACATACCATATTTAGCTTCTACCTTTTATCTTTATTCTGTGTGTATGTCTTTGCTTCATATGCTTTTCTTATAAACAATATATTGTATTATTCTGTATTTTATTTCACTATGTTATCTGCTCCCTTCTTATGGGAGAGTTCATCCTACTTACATTCACATATATGAATAGTAACTATGTATTTCCTTCTGTCCTATTTTTCCTCATTTATATTTTTCTTTCTCTTTTCATCTCCTCCCTTCTCAACAGTGCTTGCTTCTGATCCCCACATCTGTCAATCTGCCCTCCCTTCTAAGAGTTTCTATATTTTTCCCCCGTAGAGTAAAATTTCTGTGCCCAACTAAATGTTTATGTTATTTTCTCTTTAAGCCAAATTTTATGAGAGTAAGATTCCAACAATATTAACCACTTATTTCTTTCCTTTTAATAAAGTAGTTTTATAGCAGTTTTTTTTCCCCTGAGACAATTGGGGTTAAGTGACTTGCCCAAGGTCACACAGCTAAGAAGTGTTAAGTGTCTAAGACCAGATTTGAACTCAGGTCCTCCTGATTTCAGGGCTGGTGCTCTATCCACTGCACCACCTAGCTGCACTTACAGTAGTTTTTCTGTTTTGTTTTATTTTGTTATGTTTTTTAATGCCTCTTAATGTGAGGCAATTTAACTTGTTCTGTCTCCTCCACTCCTCTTCTCATAGTACAATCCTTTTTTCACACTTAATTTTTATACCATCATATCAGTCAACTTATACCCACAACTTCTGTTCAAATGTACCCATCAAACTGTGTTAATAGAGATACAGTTGTCAAGACTTACAGGTATAATTTTCCCGTGTAGAGATGTACTTAATCTTTTAAAGTAATGTTTGTGGGTTTTTTTTTTTTTTAACTACTCCCTTTCCTTTTTATCTTTCTGAATCTTGTATTTGAAGATCAAATCTTCTGTTCAGCTTTGTACTTTTCATCCAGAAAGTTTGAAAGTCCCCTCTTTTATTGCACATACATCTTTCCCCCTGAAAGATTATGCTCAGTTTTGTTGAGTAGTTAATTGTTGGATATAATCTCAGATCCTTTGTCTTGCAAAATGTTGTATTCTAAGCCTTTCAATTCCTTAATGTAGAAGCTGATATTTCCTAGGTAATACTGATTATGGCTCCTTGGTATTTGAATTTTTTTCTTTCCAGCTGCCTGTACTGTTTTTTCCTTAACTAATAATTTTAGAATTTGGCTACAATATTCCTTGGGGTTTTCACTTTAGGATGTCTTTTAGAGAAGTGATTAATTACTATTTTAAGCTCTGGTTCTAGGTTATCAAAAGAGTTTTCTTTCATAAGTTCTTGAAAGATATTGTCCAAGATTTTTTTTTTTTTTTTGGTCATGGCTCTCAGGTAGGCCTATAGTTCTTAAATTCTGTCTCCTATATCTATTTTTCCAAGTCATTTGTTTTCCCCATGAGGTATTTTACATTTTTCTATTTTTTAACATTTTTGTTTTGTTTTGATAATTATGTCTAATGATATCATTGACTTTCATTTACCCTATTCCAATTTTTAACCAATTATTTTTTCAGTTAACTTTTTAAAATAGTGTTTTATTTTTTTCCAAATAGATGCAAAGAAGTTTTCAGTATTCATCTTTCCAAAACCTATGTTCCAATTTTTTCTCCCTCTCTCCCCTTCCTCCCCAAGAAAGCAATCTTATATAGTTAAACATGTGAAACACCTTTAAACATTTTCATATTTGTCATGCTGTGTAAGAAAAATCAGCTCAAAAGGTAGAAAACCACAAGCAAACAAACCATAAAAAAGATGAAAATATTATGCTTTGATTCACATTCAGTCTCTATAGTTCTCTCTCTGGATGGAAGTAGAGTTGCTTTTTTTTTTTTTTTTTTTTTTTTTTAAGGTGTTGTCTTCAATGGCTTTCACTTCCCCCCTACCTTGCACCATTTTGTCCATCCTATTTTAAAGTTTTTTTTTTGTTTGTTTTTTGTTTTTTCCCCATTGAATTTTTTAAAATTTGGACAATTCTATTTTAGGAGTTGTGTTTTTTTTTTTCCTTTTTTGAATTTTTGTACTTCCTTTTCCAAGCTATTGCCTCTTATTTTATCGCTCTCTTGGAATACTCATTTTTTTTTTCAATTTTTCTTTTATCTCTGTTATTTTTTTTTTTTACTTTGCTCCTTTTCTCTCTTTTTTTTAAAGCTTCTTATTTTCAAAACATATGCATAGTTTTCAACTTGACCCTTGTATTGAACACCTTAGGTTCCAAGATTTTTTCTCCCTTCCTTCCTCCACTCCTTCCTCTAGATGGCAAATGCTTACGTGTGTGTGTTTGTGTCTTTGTATACATATTAAATATTATATAAATAAATATATATTTATATATGTTATATATATAACATATGCAATTATTCTATACATATTTTCAAAATAATCATATTGCACAAGAAAAATCAGATCACCTACTTCCCTCAATTAAACTTTCATGGGTGGAGGGAGGAGGAGGAGGGGGAGAGGCAGTGACACAAAAAGAAGCCCACTAGAAGATCATTCAGGAGGAGCTCTTGGAACCAAGGAGAGAGATAGACCTCTAAGAAAGCTAACCTAGCCCCAGGAAGAAGATAAGACTTTGAGGGAGAAAATAAAGGATCTGGACTTTAACTCCTGGCTGCATTTGAGGTGATTATTACTTTGAACAAAAGCTGCCTCCAGAAGCTCCCCAAAAAACCTGGTCCCAGAAACCATTATATTTTAGAGAAGAACATTAAAATTGTTGACTGTCAAGTGATGGGAAAAGTAAAACTTCCTCTGCCTCATATTAAGAAATAAGGGAAAAGTTGTCTTTAAAGAAATAGCTATCTGAACCTCCCATAAGCTTTAATAGACCCATTGGTTCTCTGTAGGTTGGAAGGTTCATATGGGAATTCAGGGTTTGGAATAAGAAGAACAGAATTATAGCCATTCTCTAAAATCCTCTTGACTGGGAACTACTTCGTTTTGATTGAAAATACAAAAGGATGGAAATCTCTTATCTTCTGACTTCTCTCTTATAGAAGTTTCTGTAATGGGCTGAGGCTTGAGTTGATGCACTGAGGTCCCAAGCACATGAGGCTAAATAGTAATTGGACCATATTCTATTAATATATATGCTTGGAGAAAGAATGGCCCCCGCCCATTCTTTGTGCAAGTCCTGATGTGTTGTATAGGAAATGATGATTTTGGTGGGTGGAGACAAGGGAGTAGAAGGGGAAGCAGAAGGAGAGACTGCTGGCTGGCATCTTGACACAACTGCTCGCATTGCTATCGCAACAGCCCTTCACCTCTGATCCCCCTCTGCTAGCTGGCTTCCTGTCGCAGCTGCCCATATTGCTGTCACAATCCTTCTTCACCTCTACTGAGAATTCTCTCTACTGAGAATAAAGATTGAAGATTTTTCCCTTAACCTGAATTCCTGATTCCAGATGATTTTAAATATGCAGTCATCACAAGTTTCCAAAACAGTTCCCAAAATAAAGTTTATAAATTTTTTTAAAACTGGTTCCTTTATATCATTTTCAAGCCATATCATATCATATATCATTGTCAAAGCCCCTTTTCTATAGCTGCACTATACAGTAGAATCTCGGGAATTCAGTACTGCATTGATATTATTCTGTTTAGAGTGAGGAAGGCAAGCAATTAGAAATTCTACTTTTAGTTTTCAAAGCATTCCCCTCCCTGTTTTAGACAAACCATAAATTATAGCTAATCTATGGTAAAAAGATGTATTTCCCTGTTATACTCTTGGGACCTACATGGAAATATTAGCAAATCAGCCCACAACTTAAGAGGATTATTGTGGTTTTAAGGATATAATAGGTAATTAATTCTCTAAGGAAACTAATGAGCCCTATACTTTGCCTAATCATGTTAGTTTTCTAACTGCTTAAGGAAAGCACTAAAAATTGAACAGCTGTGTAATAAGATCTGTTAAGAATCATTCTTCTTCTATAAAATATAGAGTAGATTGGTCATCATGTGGTCAATTGGATGCTGTGTATTAGTAATTGGGGTGTAATAAAATCTACATATATTTGTGAACTAGGTCTTAAAAATTCTGCATCCCCTATTGCTTGAAAGTGATGTGATACAAATGGCTATTATGTGTATCCTCAAGTTTACTTTTGCTTATTGAGTTAAAGAAGAGTTAATTAACCTGCTTTATGAACTCAATAGATGCTTTAAGGCAGCATTTGAAATTATACCATGAAACATTCAGGAAGGAGGTTTTTTCTGTTAAATACACTTACAGTTGCAATTTACATACAATGTTTTAAATCCTAAAAACACTATATACAGCCACATATTTACTACACACATGCATGTGTGTATGTGTATGTATGTATATTTATATACATAAAATGGAAAATATTTCATCCTAATCACAGCTCTGTGAGAACTGTTAATAATTATTCTCCTTTTATAAATGAAGAAATTTATAAATTTAAATATGTAAATAAAAATAATTGAAGAAAGTTAGAAAGAAAGTTTAAAGTGATTTGCGGGGGATCACATAACAGTAATTATTTAAAGCAGATTTTTACTGAAGTCTTCTAGACTTATGTCCAGCACTCTATTCTGGCCCATACAAAATGCTTAGATACACATAATAAAGTCATGAATGCTGGTAAGGGGACAGAAAAAAAAATCATCTTATTTCAGTTCACTTTATTTCAAAGCTTTCTATTACTTCTAGTTTGTCTGCTTTTAGGGATTACTGCACAAGAGAAAGGGATATTTACGATGAATAAAGACTGGATATCAGATAAGTATCTGAAATAATTTGATAACCCTTTGAATAAGCAGATATTGGTTCTAATAAAAAGTTATTCATTAGAAATCTTTGCCAGTTCTAGGCTATCATGAGCCACAATTTCTACCTTTTTGTAAGATGTTCATCATACACACACACACACACACACACACACACACACATATATACATATATTTTAGAAAATTTCAAGTTTATATTAATGTAACCAAAATATAGTCTGTCCTTTTCACCTGACCAATAAAAAGTATCTATGGACTCATGAGTTATGCTTTACAAATATTTCTCATAAAATGATTTACAATGCAATGGTTGTTGTCAATCCAGTAGTGAATCACCATATCAGGATACTCTACATTTATGATGATCGCTGTCACTGTTATATGAGCTCCTGTAAATCTAATTTGAAATTATTCTGGAATAGTGAGTGGGGGCTATTAGATCAATTTCACATTTGACGTTAAGAGATATTAGAGATGTTAAAAAGACATAAATTCATTTGGAAAGATGCATATATATTATATACATATAAATGAATGCATAGCACTACATACATATTTACATGTGTATGCACATATATATTTGGATGAATGTGTATATGTATTCCAAACTGTTTTTTTTTAATTTTATTTTAAATGTGTTTCTTTTCTTTTCATGCTGAATAATCAATTAAACATAACTATTATGTGGTGCAATTTAATTACATTAAATGTTTCTTATTGACATAGTTAAACTAATGACAAAGTATTGGTATCATGATATGAATTTGTTAAAAGTTTGTTTCTGTGTCACTAGAATTTTTCCACACTAAGGGCTACTAATTGTAGGTGTATCTTTGACAATGAAAAATGATGTCATACAGGCTTTGCATTGCTTTAAGAGACTATCAATAAGTATAAGGAATATAAGAACAAAGAAGCAATAATTGAGTTCTATGCACAGACATCATGAAAATTATAGTATCCTCAAAAAACAAAACAAAACAAAACAAATGTTAACCTGACTCTTTTGGGACTTAATTGTAACCACCTCAGAATGATAAGGATAATTAGCAATAATATAGAAAATCTGAGACCTTCCTACTGAAAAAAAGGGGGGAAACTGTGACCAGAGATTAGGGCATAGTGTTATGTAGAACATCACATATCGTAACATCATTATGCAGCAATAGCATCAAGAACATATGCAGTAACATTAGTTAAGAAAGAACAGTTTATAAGACTACCAGCCCAAAGAAGAGAAGGAAAGACGGGAATAAACATTTATTAAAGATCTTCTATGTGTTGGGTATTATGCTAAGTGTTTTATATATATTATCTTCTTTGATACGGGAACTTTTCTTAGAACATATTGTTATAAAAATGCCCTTAATTTGGAACACATACTCCCAGTTATGTCTGAGTTCCCACAGATTCTAAAAGACCTGTATCATTGTTAACTTGATAAAGATTAAGTTGTACTTGTAACCATGACAGACATTAGCAGGAATTAACACATTGGAGACAATTTAAAGTGCTATCATGAACTGGTTTTATATACATATATGGAGAAAGAGAGAGAAAGAGAGAGAGAGAGAGAGAGAGAGAGAGAGAGAGAGAGAGAGATTTTATAAATTTATTTACATGTAATTTTTCAACAAAGCTTCAAGACAATTCTTTAAGACAGAAATTGTGGGTATTATTATTATTATCATTATCATTATTATTATATTACCTTTTTACAGGGGAGAAACTTAAGCTTGTTAAGTTTAAATGATCTATTCAAGTAGTGTGAAAAATTCTAGCAACTAACTTGTTGACCTACTAAATGAAGACCTCAATTTTCTGAAATAGGTTTCAAATAAAAATTCAAAGCAAGGCAGTACAATTGATAAAAAATAATCACATAAAAATAAATTAGAAAAACACTTTGAAGGTAAAATAGAAGTTGAAGTACATGTTATAAGAGTATGAAAGCTTAACATATATATTTTTCCCTGAAAAAATTCATACTTTTTGTTATGTGAGTTATTTCTCAAGAAATTCTACCCTTTTCTGTTCCAAAGTTAACCATATCTTATAATAAAGATCAATTAAAAATAACTCCCAATACTACATGTAACACTACATTAAATTTAGTGACCACAACTCACAGTATATAATATTCTTTCCTACTCTCTTCCTTGAAGAAGGTAGATTTCCATATTCTAAGGCCATCCTATTTTAAACAACTATTTAAGTTCTCGTCATCCAGTATTTTTCTCCTACCACCAGTTAAAAAAGATAAAATCCCTTTCATAACTATGCATAATTAATAGAATCTTGTTTCATCAAGATATGTATCAAATTCTTGAAATCTTTTGATTTTGCTTATCTTTACAATGTTGTTATGGTGTATATTTTTTAATCCTGGCTTTTTTCACTTTTTGCATCAATTAACACAATTCTTCTGATATTTCTCTAAAACAATACCTATTATGGCATGATGTAATTTCATTATGTTTACATACTACAATTGTTAATTATTTCTCCAGTTGAAGAACACTCTTCTAATTTCCAGTTCTTTGCCACCACAAAAGTAAATACTATTCTATATGTAAAATATTTTTCTGTTTTTGATCATTTTGGAATATGAGCCTAAAAGTGTTTTTTTTTTTTTTTTGGTTAAAATGTTATGCACAGTTGCAAAGCATTTTGTTTGAGTCCAAATTGCTTTTAAAAAACATCATTGCACAAGTTCTTTAAAGTATATTCCTTGGTTTACAGTTGTTTAATATAATAATTTTACATCCAAAACTTTTCATAAGAATTTTAATTAGTTTTCATTTTATAGGAAACAAAATGAAAACAATGACAATAAACAATCCAAGAATGCCATCTGCTTGTTTAGTTTACTCTCATTACCAAAAAAAAAAAAAAAAAAAAAAAAAAAAAGCTTAGGTCAATATATTTTCTAGCTGTACCCTAGAAAACAAGGAATCATAGCAGATGACTAAATTACCACTTTTGCTTCATTGATGTGCAGTTAGACTAAAGAAAAGATTCCATAATCTTTTTAAGGATATTTTGAAATTTATGGAAATGACCTTATGCAAAAACTGAGATCTTAATTAAATTTTTTGTTAAATTATTTTTGTTCATTTGTTTACTTGCCTTTTACATTCCTAAGAAACACTTTTTAGTATTTTGTGTGTGTGTGTGTGTGTGTGTGTGTGTGTGTGTGTGTCTTTTTTTGGGCCCTTTAGAATGTGAAATTGCGCCCTTTAGATCTTTAATAAGGTCAGCAGTTTTGTCATTTATTTTTAATTAATGGGTTCACTGAATCACTCATAGTATACTCAATATCATAGCACGCATGGAATACTGTCATAGCTTACTGCCTAGCTTCCCTTTTTTTATACATTGCCCTCTTCAGACAATTCTCCATAAAGCTACCAAACTGACATTCCCAAAGCCCATTTCTAAGGATATCTCAGTTTTGCTTATGGATCTTCAATGATTCTCTATTTCTTTTACAAGAGTTTAAGACTCTTAAACCCACATGTCTTGAATCTTATAATTAAATAGGCTTTCAAAATTATAATTTATTATCAATAAATGTTTGATTTGTATACCTATTTTATACACATATATATCAGGGGTCATGTAAAAATATTTTGAGCAACAAGGAAAGTTACATGGAAAAAGTCTAAGAAGCCTTGTTCAAAAATAACATGAATTTCTCTGTTGGGATTTTAGACTCTATAAGTCTAACCTTCTGTCTAGGATTATTTCCTTTTACTCTCTTTCACTAAATTTGAAAAACATTTCCAGTTTGATAATATAGTCAAATTGGTCAATTGCATTCCTCCAACTCAAAAGCTCATTTTTCATCGTCTTTCTTCTATTTTGTAGAATCTATGGTCTTTAAAACCTCAGTTCAAATTCTACCTCCATAGATCAATTTTATCTTATCTTGATTCTCACAGTTACTAGTATCTTCTCTAAGAAAATCAATCTGGAGATAGCATGCACGAATGTGTGCATGCATATATACTAATGTTATAAAATAGCTAGTAATTATATAGTAGTTTACATTTTACCAAATTTCATATAGCAAGCATTCGACAAATGCTAAATATTTGTTCCCTAAATTAATTGTTATTTTCTCACATTCTGGCAGAATACAAATAAGAAACAGGTAACCAAGTACAGAAATCCTTCAGCTAGTGTTTCCCTGGCCTAGAAGACTCAATGGTAGGTGTAAAAAGAAGTGGCTCAAACCAGAGTTGTAATAGCTCTCTGCTTCTTTCCTAGCTTTGTATTCCATGATTGCTGGTGGCAATGCTCTCTGCAGCACTTTACTTTGGCAGGCAACCATTCCATTGCTTATAGTTTGATTTCACTTACTGAGTCTATTAAGTATTTATGTACACACACACACACACACATTTACATGCATACACATATATGTGTATGTGTACATGTATTGTGCATGTGTATATGTATGTATATATTATATATACACATGTGCACATATATGCACTATTTTATGCTGTTTCAAAAGAGATCATATTTTTAGATGAAATAATTTTGTGAAAAGCCAAGCAAAAAACAGTCCTGGAAAGTTTGGAAAGCTAAAGTTTTTATGATATGCATCTTGTCACTTTGTATTACATTTCATTCAGAAAAGACAATTAAACATATCACCATAAAATAAAGAGCTCTAGTCCTGTGAGTTAATAATGTACAATAGCACAATTCATTACCAGAAAGATCATCTTATTCTAAGTAACAGAAATGCAGAGAAAAATCTATGAAACCAAGTATCATTTTCCACCCATAGTGGATAGATATTCACAAATTAATTTTGCTTATGAGATAATACATCAGGAGCTTTAATGGAGGCAGGTTTCTGGAGATATTGTCATTATGTTACCATGGGGATCTTAGTGGAAATAGCAGTCTCTGCCATTTGATTTCATTTTTAAAATTCATATTCTAATTTTTATCCTACTGCATTTGGTTTTATCTCTCAATTAAGTAAGTGGCAATATTATTTAAATGAAAAGGAATTACACTAGGTTTCAAACTTAAAAGATTTTTAAAAAATCAGTCATTTTGAATAAAGAAGTTATTGTGGATTAAAGCAAATTTGGGGCAAGGAATTCATGAAGAAAAATGCATCATGTGAAAAATGTTATTGAATGTTACTACTACAAAGACTACTAGATAGTTAGTGTGAAATTTTAATATTTATTTTGAAATGATAAAATTTGTAATAGAAGGAAACAAAATATATGTATTATTCATAATACAGTATAATCATTAATTTTTGGGTTATGAATTTCAAAAAAATTTATAAATTCCTTTAGACTTCTAAGACATAAAAATAGCTAGCCACTCTATCCACTCCTATATTCTTGAAACTCGTGTTCTTTCAATATATTGCCATATATCTTCTGGAAAAGAATTCACTCCTCTAACTTTCTTAGGATTATGAAATAATAATTACTGATCCTTTTCTCCCAAATTTCTGCCATTTCCTAGAAGATTTCCCTAGAGAAATTGATGCTCCCTCTAATCCTTAGCCTCCTTAAATCTTATTAGCTACTCTTTCAATCTACACAAGTAATACAAAGGGATTTTTTCACACTTGATTCTACTTTTAATTTTAAATTTCCTACATATTAGAAATTCTGTCATTCTCCAATTAAACAATAATTTACTTATCATATCCTACTACTTATCCCTCCAATATATTCCTTACTGTCATCAAGTTTCCCAATATATTTACACATCAGTGCTTTCTCATGATATTACTCTGTTGTTGACTTTCCTTCTTCCTTGATTTTAACCCAATAGCTAGCCACTCTATCCACTCCTATATTCTTGAAACTCGTGTTCTTTCAATATATTGCCATATATCTTCTGGAAAAGAATGTTTTTATATTACTTCTCCTATTTCTGAGTTACTAAATGAAGCTAAAGAGAAAAAAAAATTACAAAAAAAAAAAAAAACTTATTATTCAAGCTCAATTGAGCCTTCATTTCAAGAAAGCATTGTTTTGACTCTTCCCAAATTAATTTCTTATTATTCATCAAAGAAGTTATTTCTTTGATTCTCTGATTAAGACAGCTGAATTTCTCCTATACCATCTCTCCATCAAAGATGATGATGTTTCCTTTGCTGAAAAAATTAAGATTATCCAATGGGAGCTTTCTCTTCTCTTATTTTTTTAAATATCAGAACCATTTGAAATAATCCCTCACTATCTTCTTCCTCCTTTTCTATGACAAAAAGCGGCTTATATAATCAAAGCCAACTCTTCCACATATACACAGGATCTTCTTTCCTTCCATCTCCCTTAGTAGATTTTGTCAGCAATCATCCTATCTCACTTAAATCTTCATCCTTGTTCTATTTACTCTTTCTTTGTAATTGGCTTCAGCCATACTAATTTCTTTCCCAGCTTAAGCAACAAACAAATGAATCCTTCCCTAAACCTTATTACTCTATGCTTTTATTCTAAATCTCTTCTCCATTTTTTTAGCCAAATCCCTTGAAAAAGTTTTCTATATTCTTTACCTCCATTTCATCTTCTCACATTCACTCCTCATTCTTAACAAACTGATTCATAACCTCATTTTAAAAATAAATTTATCTATTTTATTTTATCAATAATTTCTTAATTTTCAAAATGGGTAGTCCTTTAACAAATTTGATATTTTTCAGATTATCTGCTGCATTTTTTACTGTTGACTGTCCTCTTCATTTAGAATTTTTCTCCTCTTGGAGATATTGCAACACTAATAATACCTGATTTTCCTGTTATCTGTGATCATCACTTCTCAGACTCCTTTGCTACATCATAATCTCTATCATAACCCCTAATTTTAGGTGTGCCACAAAATCCTATCCCAGCATCTCTTCTTCTAGTGGCTCCAACTTAATTATTATCTCTATTCATAAATCTTCCATATCAATCATGTATTCCCTTATCTTTAGTCCCCATTTCATCTCAAAAAGTCCTAAAGGTATACACAACTTAATACTTCTTTAAAAAAAGGAAAAACTACTCTCTTTTCCCTAAAATCCATCTTTCATCCAAATTTTCCCATTGCTATAGAAGGCTCAAATATCTTTCCAATCTTTCATAAATGGTATTTCAACAATATCCTGGAATGCTCACCATCCCTCACTCCATATTTGAATAAATTATTCAATTTTCTTATTTATTCTTTATTTATATAGTTACCATCTTCTTTCAAGTCTTCACTACTTCTCATTTAGATTATTGTAGCAGCCTTATTGATCTCCTTTTCTCACTTTCCATTCCATCCAATCTTCTACTGATGTCAAAGTAATTTTTCTTAAATTCAAATTTGGCCTTACAAATCTCCTACTCAATCAACTCCAGTGATTTTATTTTAAAAAAGATTTGATATCTACATATACTATATCAAATATGTAATAGACAAATGTAATCAAAAAAATACACATACATACAGACATAAACACACACACACACACACGAAGAGAGAGATCATTTCTTTATCTACTTTTCCCTCCAAAATTTCATATTTGAAGAAACAGAATAAGAATAGAAAAAACAATACAAAACAAAAGAAAATATTACCACATGCCCAGCAGAACATCAGCAGGGATTCAAACTATATAACAACATATATCAATTTAAGAAAGTATACATATATATATATATATGTATTAGTTGAAGAAATTATATTCATGAGTGTCCATCTTTACTTCCTTTTAAATTGTTCTTTTGTTCTTTGCTGTACACTTTTTTCACTTTATTCTTTTTCCCCCTTTCATTCCCTCACCCCAAAGAGGCTATATTTCAGAAAGGATATATTTATAAATACATATGTAAATACACACACACACACACATACCTATATACACATATCTTCCTTTCATCCCCCATCCCCCCAAACAATCTATGGGTAAGAAACCATATGTTCATGTATACATATGTAGATATATTCATACATATACACACTCACACACATATACCCCACATTCATACATGTCTTTCACATCCCTACTGAATCTTACATTAAATTCTGCTCCAAAATTTAGCTTACTTTTACTTAACCTCTCCCAAGCCCAGGGATCCTGCCCTTGTATTCCTCTCTCATTCTTTGCCTTTCTATTCACCTATCCTTTCTGCCTTATATCTTTATTGATTTTGGAGGGTACTATACCTCTCATGGTATATATGCAGTGTTTGAACCCATTCCCAACGTGAGTAATTTTTGAGAAGTATGAACCTTCCTCTTCCCTCTAATGTACACACTTAACTTTATCTACTTTTAAAGTCCTCCAGCACTTGATGCTGATCTATCTTTCCAACTTCATAAGTTATTGCTCTCCCTCTTCACTCTATGATTCATTCAAACTGTTGCTTCTATTTCTTTCACATAACATTACATCTCCAAACTCAGTTCCTTTCACTGATTATTCCTTATGCCCAAAATATACTTCTTTACCTGTGTTTCACAGAGTTAGTCATCACTATCTTTAAAAGGTATCTCAAGTACAACTTCTACATGTAACTTTTCTTCATATCACCTCCTGTCTATTCCCTTCCTTCCAAATTGCCTTGTATTTTATATGTATATTCACATTTTATTGTGTATTTTCTATATTTGTTACCAACCATTGGAAGATAAGATCCTTTCCAATAGAATGTGTTACTTGCTTGTTTCTCAAGTTCTTATCATAGCACCTCAAACTTAATATATGTTGATTTATTGTTCTTTTTACAATATGGCAGTAGCATAGTACTAAATAGTAAATCTTTTGCACATTAAGACATATTCATCAAGTATAGTTACTTTATAAAAGGAGAAAATTAGACTGTTTCTTTTGATCAGAATTGAATGAATTCTTGTTAGATTTTTTAAATGCAAAGAAAATATGCACATTTCATGATCACAATTAAATATGAGCACATTTAAAATTTTTCATTAATGATTCTTTGTATTATAAATGCCATTAACTCTGGCACATATGGCTAAATATATATTCATATTTGTTCATTTTTTCTCATCATAATTATTCCAGCAATATTTTATGAAGGCACTGTTTCAGCATTGGGAATGTAAAGACAAGAAACAAAATCATTACAGCCCTGGAAGAGATTATATTCTATTGTGCAAATGTAGGTATAGAAATAAGTAAATGTAAAGTACATATAATAATATAATGCAATATTAAGAGGAAATGTTTACCAATAAATGGAAGGACCAGGGAAGGCCTTAAATAGAAGACAGAACAAAAGCAATGCTTTGAAGAAATTTAAAGATTTTATAGAGTAGAGTTCAATGAGGCATGTTTTCCAAGAATTAGATCAGAAGGGTAGGAAGAAGAAGAAGATAATATTATGTATATAGTACTGTTAGCATTTGATTGGAATAGAGAATATGTAAAAGGAAGTAATGTGAAATAAGAGAGATTATGGAGAATCTAAAATATCTACTTGAAAATTTTGTACTTTTACCAAATGGCCTTAAGGAATCACATTTTTTAAAACACAGAGAAGACATTATTGTTCTGTGTTTTCAAAACACAGCTTATCTGCTTAACAACTGAGTAAAGAATGTTATGAGATAAGAGAAGATAGGCAAAATCAGAATTACAAAGCCAATTAGGAGAAAACTATAATAATCCAGGATAAAGTTCTAAAGTAAATGAAAGACTACGGGAGTGGAGAGAAGTGCATATGTAGAAAGTATATTTTGGAGGTAGAATAGCCAAAAATTAAATTAACATTAAAATGTTAGCAATTATTTGAAAAAGAAAAAAAATTGAGATATGATATCCATTTATCTAAACAGATTGCTAATTGTATTTATTAAAGTGATGAGGTTAAATTTTATTTTCTTCATGCACCTGGACAAGTTACTTAGCTTTTCTCATCCAGTTTCCTTATCAATAAAATGGAGTATAACAAAAACCTACCTTACAGGATAATTTTGAAGATTAAATGAAACAACATATATAAAATATTTTGAAAATCTTGATATGCCATATTAAGTTTTGCTATTAAGCTAATTATAACTCAGAATTTCAAATGTCTTTACCCAGAAATTATTTATAATATGAAATCACAACCTTGTATTGTCATTTATGCCCATGTTTACTTGTTCTGATTTTACTAGTGGTACAGGAAACTTTGGCACTAAAATAAGCAGTAAAGTACTTCAGAAAATTGAATACTAAGATAAAATCATTTATACACATTTTCTCTTTCAAGATTAAATAATTCCAATTCCCTTCATCTTTCTCCTGTGTTGCTGATTTTTGGACGCTTTCATCGTATCTTAGGAACTGTTTTTTGAAGACTCTCAGATATTATGAGTTTCTAAAAAACAAAAACAAAACAAAACAAAAATTATTCCCTAATAGTACCTAAGTAGATGACCTAATAGTTCTATGTCCTATTTATGCATCCTCCATACGCTTGTATTATTTCAGGTAAAGTTTCAAATTGCTTGCACATTATGGCCTATAGATCCTTTCCCTTAATATAGGGAAAACTTTTATACATGCTACAAAGGTAAATTAATAACAAATACAAGTTATAGACATATAGACATGTACATATTATGTGTATGAATTTATAGTACACAATTTATGTATTTGTATAAACATACTTAATTACATGTATTGGGTTAGACAGATGCATAAAAATGCATAGATAGAAAATAGATAAATAAGTAGATAGACAAATAATTCAAACACAAATTTATACACACATATGCATATCAGATAGGGACCAGATCTCTTATTTCATTAGTAAGAGAAATTCTCTAGTGTGGAAATGCTCTCAAGCAATGTAAATTGAAGACTTATGAATATCTTTTAACTTTAGAAGGTGATTTCATGCACTAATAAGTTAAATGATTTGCCCAGAAACACAAAGCCAACTTTTGCCAAAGCAAAGACTTTTAAAACCTTCTTTTCCCGAAGGTCTAATTGACATCGGTTCAAAACCTAAAAGTATACTTTTTTTTCTTTTTCTTTTTCTTTTTTTTTCAAAGAAGAGATCTCTGAATTTGCAAAAATAAGAACAATACATAAAAGTGATCTACAAACTAGTTGTATGGTAACAATAGTAGGTGTTCTTAAAATGACAATTGTGTACAGTACTGACACATTTCATTATTATTTTCAATCAAAATAAGAGAAATATAGTCATATTTTGCAAGAGATCTTTCCATATAATATGGGGATTTTCAGAATGTAGCATGAAAGAACTATGTATTTTTTCCCGAAATGGCAGTAATTGGAGAGCTAAAAACATTGATTAACTAGGTAGTACTCTTCTTCAGGAGAAAAGAAAAAAGAATGCTTTGAGGGCTTTTACATAACATTCTCAGTAATACATTTTCATAGAATAAAACTCAAAGGAGTAAAAGTGATGACAACAAAAGAAGAGCTGTGAATTGAAGAGGGAGGAGCATACCCTTCTGGGAACTTTGTTGAGTGGAGAGAGTGGGAGTTATGAGAGAAAGTGTTTCTGGTGCTGCAGTGAATAGTCAGAAATGCAGTGTCATATTAGAAGTCCATGTGTCAGTGAATGGAGAGATAAAAGAAATATAATGGGGAAGAGGTCCAAAATGAAGGCAAAGTTATTAGTTACTGGAGAAAAATTGCAGAAACAGTAGGCGAGGTTGAAGTGAGACTCAATGATAGAAGTTAAATTGAAGAAGGTGAGGCTGAAAATTTCCTGAATAATTGGAATTGGGGGGGAGGGGTGTTATTAAGTCTTAAGCAATCTTTGATTTAGGAAATTTGTTTTTCCTTGAAAAATAAGCTCCTATTAGGTTTCAAGGTAAAAGTTTTTTCTAAAGATTATCTAAGAATATAAAGTAAAAAAGTGGTAAATATTTCCACTAGGAACTGGAACTTAAAATGTACATTATTTCATTTAAAAGAATGTTGCTCTGGTATACCAGATAGTGAGTAATCCTAAGATCTATGTGTTGGAATCCTTACTAACTGCTAAGTAGTTAGAGTTGATCTAATCTTACAAAAAGATGTTTTGGGCAGAACCTGAAACTAGGTACTAAATAGAACTAATCAATACAAGGCTTGTGTTCACATCTTTACTCATTGGAGTTCAATGAGTTCATACCTCCCTTGTAGCTCTTTGGGCCAGAGAGCACTATGGGAGAAAACCCATAATCCCTCTCTCTGGAAGGAGCGTAAATAGGCCAATGGGCCAGTCGAAGAGGCTCTAGAGAGGAAGACGCTACAAGTCGAGATTTCACCGGAATGACATGAAGACTGGTGTTGGAATCCTTACTAACTGCTAAGTAATTAGAGTTGATCTAATCTTACAAGAAGTTGTTTTGGCCAGAACCTGAAACAAGGTACTAAGTAGAACTAATCAAGACAAGGCTTGTGTTCCCACCTTTACTCATTGGACTCCACAAGTATGCTAGCTTCACAAAGTACACTTTCTAACTTCAAGAGAGTTCACACCTCCCTTAAAGTCATTGGGCCAGAGAGCACTATGGGAGAAAACCCATAATCCCATTCTCTCAGAAGAGGCAGATAAAAAGCCAGCGATGAAGGATCTATGGCAGAATACATTTTTTCCTCTTGGCTGGCTGATCGCGCTAGACTCGAGAGAAACGACTCTGCTGCAGAGAACACTTTTGACGGACTTCAGTGGAGCTACACCAGAAGCCCTCTCTCCGCGGCAAATTGGTGCCTGGGCCCCCCAGAAGGAGATAAGAGAGATCTTCCATCTCTGTTGGAGGCAGAAGAAGGCAGAGGCAGAGGCTGAAGGACAGAACCTTTGGATTTGGAGACATCCGAAGGGCTCTAAGCCTCTAAACCGGCTGTCCTCTGAGAACAAACTCCAACATTTGAACTCTAACAGACTGGAGCTGGCTGGAGGCTGAAGACAGCAGAGGCAGAGGCTGAAGAACCAGACCTTTGGATTTAAAGACATTTGGAGAGAGCTCTTGGAACCAAGCAGAGAGATAGGCCTCTAAGCTAACCGGGCTATATTGGGATAATAAAAGATCTGAACTTTTATCACCTGGCTGCGTT
Organism: Antechinus flavipes; assembly: GCF_016432865.1. Taxonomy (NCBI): domain Eukaryota; kingdom Metazoa; phylum Chordata; class Mammalia; order Dasyuromorphia; family Dasyuridae; genus Antechinus; species Antechinus flavipes. Next base: position 400,112,278 of record NC_067398.1, read on the forward strand.
TTGAGAAGAAAAAGCTCACCACATTTTGGTGCCCAACGTGGGGCTAACAGACCCCCTCAGTGGATTTCAGTGGAAAAGCCCCGATCCTGATTCAAGTGGAAAAGCCTCTGATCCTGATCCAGTGGAAAAGACTTCAACCCAGAAATTAGGGTGAGTGCAACAAAGAAATTTTGTTAGAAGAGTTAAAGTAGAATTTCATCTAAGATGGGACAGATATTTAGAAAACAGCCTGTTTCTGTTCAAGGAAAATGTTTAGAGAGCATTGTCAAAGTTATGGAAAGCCAAGGTTTAATTATAAGTTTACAGCAAATCACTGAACTTTTACAAACTGTAAAGGACGTATGTCCTTGTTTCTCTCTTGATAAGGAATTAGATCTAAATGAATGGAAATTGGTTGGAGAGGATCTTTGTCAATTCTATGATAAAAATGGGCCTAACTCAATAATTAATACATATAATGTAATACAATTGGCTATAAGAAGTTATTTAAGTGATAGAATGATGAAAAGGAAAGTACAGGAGGAAGTGCCAACTTTACTAGGTGAAAAGGAGGACAAATCAGATGATACTTCACAGAAGGAGGAATTAGGTGATTCCACATCTCATGACCCTCCCCCCGCAATTAACCCTTCATGGGTAGAACAAGGGGGAGGGAGAGAGACAGAAACACAGTCAGCTTCTCCTGTAAAGCAGAATTTGACAAGATTAGAAAAAGCATTAATTAAAGCAAAAAATGAAGGAGAAGATATATCTGATTTTATAAATGCATATCCTGTGATTGAAGAGCTCAACTCCTCAGGTCAAAAAAGGAGAAGATACACTCCTTTTAATTTGGAAAAAATTAAAGATTTGAAAAAGGGTTGCACTCTTTATGGTGCTACATCATCTTATGTGAACATGTTACTAGATAATTTGTCTTATGAAATCCTAACCCCGAATGACTGGAAATCCATAACAAAAACTTGTCTAGAACCGGGACAAAATTTATTGTGGCTTTCAGAGTTTCATGAATTATGTAGGATTCAAGCCCAACGCAATAGGCAAACAGGAGCTATTGTACAAGTTGCTTTTGACCAACTAACTGGAGAAGGTCAGTATGCAGAGAGTTCAGAACAGATTATTATCCCATAACAGTGTATGAGCAAATTTCTAAGGCTGCAATAAAAGCTTGGAATTCTCTCCCTGGACAGAAAGATGAAAATAATGCTTTCACAAAAATAGAGCAAGGTCCCAATGAACCTTTTGCAGATTTTGTGGGACGTTTACAAACAGCTGTAATAAGAACCATTGGAGACAATGCAGCAACAGAAATAATGACTAAACATTTGGCTAAGGAAAATGCCAATGAGGTTTGCAAAAGAATTATATGGGGGCTAGACAAAGATGCTCCTTTGGAGGAGATCATTAGACGCTGTGCCACAGTGGGCACAAATGCTTATTATGCCCAGACTATGATGAACATGGAAAGACAAGGTCCTTCTTGGCAGAGGAATTCTAGAGAAACTCGTCGATGTTTTCATTGCGGAAAAGTTGGACATTTGAGAGCTCATTGTAGATATGGAGATAGAGTGAGAAGACAGGGTGAGAGAAAACCTAAAACCCCATGTCCAAAATGTAACCGAGGCTTTCACTGGGCCTCTAAATGTATATTGATCCAGAGGAATGAGAGGCAGGGCCCAGCTCTAAAGTATCAATCAAAGGACAGGTGGGGCATGATAGCAGCTGAGGTTACACCCAGAGAGACTTTAGAAATTCAGAACCCTGATGTCATCAACCAACAGAAAAGCAATCAGGATTACAGTTGCAAAGAATACAGGCCTTTTAAGACAACAAGACAATATCCAATGCAAACAACTCCAATGTAATTACCAGATGATGAGGAGAAATCCCAAACTTGGTAAATAGAAGGAAATTAGATTAACTGCTTGGGGAAGAGGATCTGCTTATATTTCCACAGATGAAGAAAGAATCAGATAAAATCATTTATACACATTTTCTCTTTCAAGATTAAATAATTCCAATTCCCTTCATCTTTCTCCTGTGTTGCTGATTTTTGGACGCTTTCATCGTATCTTAGGAACTGTTTTTTGAAGACTCTCAGATATTATGAGTTTCTAAAAAACAAAAACAAAACAAAACAAAAATTATTCCCTAATAGTACCTAAGTAGATGACCTAATAGTTCTATGTCCTATTTATGCATCCTCCATATGCTTGTATTATTTCAGGTAAAGTTTCAAATTGCTTGCACATTATGGCCTATAGATCCTTTCCCTTAATATAGGGAAAACTTTTATACATGCTACAAAGGTAAATTAATAACAAATACAAGTTATAGACATATAGACATGTACATATTATGTGTATGAATTTATAGTACACAATTTATGTATTTGTATAAACATACTTAATTACATGTATTGGGTTAGACAGATGCATAAAAATGCATAGATAGAAAATAGATAAATAAGTAGATAGACAAATAATTCAAACACAAATTTATACACACATATGCATATCAGATAGGGACCAGATCTCTTATTTCATTAGTAAGAGAAAATCTCTAGTGTGGAAATGCTCTCAAGCAATGTAAATTGAAGACTTCTGAATATCTTTTAACTTTAGAAGGTGATTTCATGCACTAATAAGTTAAATGATTTGCCCAGAAACACAAAGCCAACTTTTGCCAAAGCAAAGACTTTTAAAACCTTCTTTTCCCGAAGGTCTAATTGACATCGGTTCAAAACCTATAAGTATACTTTTTTTTCTTTTTCTTTTTCTTTTTTTTTCAAAGAAGAGATCTCTGAATTTGCAAAAATAAGAACAATACATAAAAGTGATCTACAAACTAGTTGTATGGTAACAATAGTAGGTGTTCTTAAAATGACAATTGTGTACAGTACTGACACATTTCATTATTATTTTCAATCAAAATAAGAGAAATATAGTCATATTTTGCAAGAGATCTTTCCATATAATATGGGGATTTTCAGAATGTAGCATGAAAGAACTATGTATTTTTTCCCGAAATGGCAGTAATTGGAGAGCTAAAAACATTGATTAACTAGGTAGTACTCTTCTTCAGGAGAAAAGAAAAAAGAATGCTTTGAGGGCTTTTACATAACATTCTCAGTAATACATTTTCATAGAATAAAACTCAAAGGAGTAAAAGTGATGACAACAAAAGAAGAGCTGTGAATTGAAGAGGGAGGAGCATACCCTTCTGGGACCTTTGTTGAGTGGAGAGAGTGGGAGTTATGAGAGAAAGTGTTTCTGGTGCTGCAGTGAATAGTCAGAAATGCAGTGTCATATTAGAAGTCCATGTGTCAGTGAATGGAGAGATAAAAGAAATATAATGGGGAAGAGGTCCAAAATGAAGGCAAAGTTATTAGTTACTGGAGAAAAATTGCAGAAACAGTAGGCGAGGTTGAAGTGAGACTCAATGATAGAAGTTAAATTGAAGAAGGTGAGGCTGAAAATTTCCTGAATAATTGGAATTGGGGGGGAGGGGTGTTATTAAGTCTTAAGCAATCTTTGATTTAGGAAATTTGTTTTTCCTTGAAAAATAAGCTCCTATTAGGTTTCAAGGTAAAAGTTTTTTCTAAAGATTATCTAAGAATATAAAGTAAAAAAGTGGTAAATATTTCCACTAGGAACTGGAACTTAAAATGTACATTATTTCATTTAAAAGAATGTTGCTCTGGTATACCAGATAGTGAGTAATCCTAAGATCTATGTTTAAATCTTTATCAAAATTTATTTGCTGTTGACCATAGAAAAACACTTAACAGATTCCCTGGATAATTCTTATTAGATTATATATTCCAGAGTATTCTTTTGGAAAGGCCTGTGCTGGTTAATTGTTTTTTCTTCTCCTGGTTCTGCTTTTAACTTCCTGGAATTTGACACCATACTACAATGTCAGTAGCCCCTTTCTCTCTTCTTCATGTCTCTTTTCATCTTCTCTTTATGTGTTGAATCTATCATTAGACTACAAGGTGTTGCAATGCAAGGATTATATTTCTTTTTTAATGTATGTATGTGCGTATGTAGATAAACACATACATGCACACATACACACACATACACACATATACACACATACATACACACATATATACATATATTCCCGGGGCTTAATGCAGGGTCTGGAATCAACTAAGTACATAATAATTGCCACATAATTTAAAACAAAAGTCACTTATAGGGCAAAAAACCAATGTTTTATATGTATTAGATTCTTATTTTTAAAGTGATTTAAATGATGCTATCAGAGTAAAGCATTTTGCTTCAAGTAGAATGTAGGCCAGTTTAAAGGAATGAAAGTAACAAATGCCATATATACTACATTAATACTCATTCAATTAAATATAAAGCATTTATTAAGTACTACATGCCCAAAACTGCTTTAAGAAATGGAGATACAAATATAAAAACAAAACAAATAAAAAGGAGCTTTTAAAGAAAGTGTACTTTAAATGTGAGAGATGCAGCAACATATGTATATATTAGTAGAAACAAAATAAATAGTACAAATTCAAGATAAAGAGTAAGAGTACTAATATTTGAGGAAATCGGGGCAGGTTTAATAAGACAGATGGTCCTTGATCTCCTTTTTGAAGAAATACAGAAATTCCATGAGAAAGAAATATAAGTAGGGAATCTATTGAGGGAGGAAAGGTAGCTGGATGTGAAATGGGAATTTCTTGTGTGAAGAAAAAACAAAAAAATCATTTTGATCAGACTATAAATGTGGGAAAGAAAATAAGCTACAATGAATCTGGCAAGATACGTAAGAATATAGTTGTGAAGCATTTTAAAAAAGACAAAAAGAAAATTATATTTCATTCTTGAGTCTATTAACACTAAAAGCTACTGGAATTATTTAGATGGATGAATCATATTACAACTTTTTTGTTTCAGAAAAAGTATTTTGATAGATGTGTGGAGAATGGGGTGGCAGAGACTTGAAATAAAAAAAACAACAATTGGTAAGCTGTTGAAAAAATTTAGAGAGCATTCTGTTTGAAAATAAAGAAACTACCATAACAACACAAAGAAAAAAAGGGAAAAAAAATGAAATAAAAAAGGCAGAGTCTTTATAAAGGGCTGCAATAAAGAAGAAAGGAATAGGAAAAGATGTAAGGGGTTTTGAAAAGAGATTGGGAGAACAAATAACTTTTAAAATGGCCTAAATTTTCTCAGAATATGAAAAATATATTCCTCATCAAAGATGATAAATAAAGGAGGTATAGAAAGAATATTTTGAATAGCTTCTGTAAGGGAGTAAGATGGAGAATATATTAAGCAGCAATAAAAGGAATGTCTTACAGTAGCAAGACAGTACTCAATGTCCAGAATTTAAATTAACTCATCTGTAGAGAACTTATGGAAGGATATGAACAAGAATGAATAATGAAATATAAATAGATTGTTATTTTTGACCATTGTAATGTCTCTATCTACAAGAAATAATTATCCATCAAAGTAGTGATATATATTGAAAGCCTTGTGAATTTTTGTGAAAAAAAAATCAATCTGGCCATTATTTATAAGCTATGTCAGAAATATTTTCATTAATTTATTATCAATTTATTATTTAATTATTTTACTATTTTTATGTACCACAGCAACTTCTATGTACAATGAAAACTTAAAACATTTAGTTTTTCATAAATATGAGAGAAGATATAATAGTGAAATTCATAGTAAATTGATAGAAGAGAAATGTAAGAAAAGTAAGTTCTGTTAAATTATTTTATAGTCATGCAAAATCTAGAAATAAATTATGAGTCATTCTAATGGACTAATTTTATTTGCGTTTATTTTACATTTGATTAAAAGAAAATGAGTGAATGAATCAATGAAATACATTCACTGAGAAGTTACATTGGGCAAAATTATTACCATAGGAGCTATGAATACAAATAGAAAAGCAAGAGGGATCTTTCCCCTCAAGTACTTTATATTCCAATTAGGAAATAAAAGGCCTTTGTGACTAAAGAGAGGTATTATAACTTGGAATATTGCATGAATATTAACTTGAAACAAAGGGAAATTGATTTATAAACCATTCCCATAGTATTAACAGCATCAGTTTATGATTCCAGATTACTGTTAAGGTAGGAAAGAAAATCAGGAGTATCTGCAGTTAATTCTGCCTGAGATATTGAATTATTTGTTACTGTTCCTAATCAAAACAATGGAGTCTCATGACAGAAATTTAGGAGATTTGAACCCATGGAGTCTGGCCAAAAGTGATCAGTGACTAAACTAAGAAACTAAAATTGTGTCCCTTTGTTTTTGGGGCTGGAAATTGATTCTTTCTAATGTTTATGACCTTTTGTTCTATACCAAACACTTTGAAGCCTCATGTTCTAGCCAAATTCAGAAATACTATTAAGATGGGAAGCTCTTGACCATACCACAAATCTTTTCCCTCCTGCTTTTTTCTATTTGGCAGTTCCGGTTATGTTCAAATACTTAATTGTACAGATTATAAATTCTATACATCACTGTGTCAGAGAACTTTTTCCAAATTGCAATGTCACATTAGTTTACTTATTAAATATATGTAGTGTGCTATTTTCAATAATAACAAGTGTCTTTTTTGCTTTAAGAGCTTTATAACTTTCAAGTACATCAAATGCATTAGTCAAAATCATTTGTTAAAAAGCATTATATTTTCCATTTTGCATGCTATGAAGAACAATTATTTTGCTAATGGTAAAAAGCTATCATTTTGAAGCATGTTTTATTTTATATTGAAATTTTTTTCCCTTTGGATTACTTGAGCATGCATTTACATTAATAATTAATATTATTTTATTTATCTATAGTGGACAATTCAATCTAAATATCCAAATAGCTGCTACTGTCAGCTATTACTTCTAAGTTAAAGGATTCAAATCTTCCCTTAATGTCAAGGAAATATTATCATACTCTCAGCACACATTAAATTCACATAAATATTAAATATTAAAATTATTTTCATAAATGTGTTTTTAAATATTTGATTTTTATGTAGGAAAGAAAATAGGCTACCATAAGTAATTCAGATTTGATTCTGACTTGCAAGTTAGATTTTACTGATAAGATTATTAAATAGTTTAAAAGTAAATTTCTAATAAAAGAAAGCAATATTCTCTTCAAAAATAAATTTAAAATGGAGATGACAAGTGAAAATAAATGAAGTTTCCCTGAAAGAGAAAAAAGATAGTCATTTTGAGGATATATTGTTTATCTAGCATTATTTTGGTAGTTTATTCATTTTGGATCTGAAATCTCATAGAAGAGAGTCAGGACATTTGATGAACACAAGAACAAAATCAATTATCTCTCATATTTATAGCTCTAACTTTATTAAGAAAAATGTTTTCCTTATTTATGGTGTCCAGAGGAATCAATTAAATGTTAGAAGCAATTTTGAATTGATAGGGATAAGGACTTCCAGAATAAAAAAGGAATCACTCTCAATATTCTCAGTAAATTTAAAAAATGATGTTTTACTTTTATGTGGATATTAAATCTAGATTATATTAAGTAATAATTGATTACAGAAAATCACAATTAAAATAAAGAATCAAATCACATTTGTTTTCTTTAATAATTTACTTTTGTGAATATTCTCATGGTAGTGCTGTGAATAAGAATAAAATAACCCAGCAGCCTCATATAAGGATGATAAAAATGTATGAGACGGAAGAAAAAGTAAGAAATGCTAAAAAAAAAAAAAAAAAAAAAAAAAGGTAAAATGAGCACATTTTAACAGCCTCAGCTTCCCTTATGAATGTGTCTATCTAGATTAATCTTGTCCTGAAAACTCAGTTCATGGAAACCTTCCAAAACAGATATTGGTGAAAAGTCAGGGAACCCTATCTACTTGCATCTAGATATGCACTAACATGTAAGTGCCTGAAACTAATTTGTTCTGGACCCCCAACTGGAATTTTCAAGCCAGAAGTATATAGCTTTATAGGATAGCTCTCAGGATTTCAATCTATCTCAGATGGAGCTATGAAACTCATTGACTTGAAGCACTCTTGAATTTCATAAATATGGAAAGAGGATCTCAGAAAACACAAATCAGGAGTAAATGTCACCCCATTATTCCTTTCAGATATGGTTTGTATCTGGCCCCAACAAGAAAGTTCATGTCAGAAAGTAATGATAAAAAAAAAAAATTAAGCAAAGACTAATATAGACAATAAATTAAGGGTAACAATATATAAAAACAAAAACTAAATTTTCAAGAATAATTACACAAGTAAAACATTAAACAAAAACAGGAATTTTTTTTAAAGATTTACTAGAATTTCTCAAAGAAATGGAAAAAGAAAAAGATATATGTGTGTAAACATGAGTGTATACACAGACATGTGTGTGTGTGTTTATATGAGAATTCTAGTGGAAATAATCAAATAATCAGAAGGCAAATAAATAATTTAGCAGAGAATTTATAAAATGATAGAAAAATAAGACTTCCTGAAAATTAGATCACGTCAATACAAAAATTATTAATTCCATAAGACAATCAGAAAAATGAAAATATGATTCAGAGACTGATAAAATACTTATTTCTATTAAAAAACAATACACTTTTAAAAGAGGTCATTGCATGATAGTTTAAGAATAGCTGGAAACCAAAAGAAAAAAAAAGTTAACCATATATATTTACAGAAAATAATGCCTAAAACTAGCTAGATCTGTAGGAATCATAGTACAAAACAAAAACAAAAAGAATCCACTCATTATTATATAAAATAGATCCAAATAAGAACTTGCAGAAACATAAATGAGAAAGGAAAGATTCAAATATTTATTAACAGGTATTATTTCCAAGAAGATTAATGATCAGAATAAGTGAATAAGAGGTACCTTTATGATTATGATTACATTAAATTAAAAAGGTTTTGCATAAACAAAATCAACACAGATAAAATTAGAAGAGAAGCAGAAAACTGGGAAATAATTCTCATAATCAGTGTTTCTCATAAAAGCCTTTTTTTTTTGTCTGAGGTCAGATTTGAACTCAGGTTCTCCTGACTTCAAGGCTGGCTGCCCTGAGTCCTTATTTCTAAAATACATAGATTCATATGAATTATAATTAAAATATATTTCAAGGTTTTCATTATAAAGATATTAAAATATTTTGACATAGCATTGCAGAAGTACCCAGAAATATCAGCTTTTATGTAGAGTTCAATTGCATCTTTGTAAAGCTATGTCCATGAATGAAATGTGGAAGCCAAGCCAAAACCCATTCAAGTATATTGACCCTCTGTGTATTTTCCTAAGCTTCCTACTATTAACTTAGTACTGAAGTTCACTGATTCAAATGAAAGATTAATTTCCACATTCATGTGAGAATATTGTGTTCAATGTAAATAAGCCAAAATATTTGCAGAAAACTAGAAACTTAGAGAAAGTTTAAAACACACACATACACACACACACACACACACACCATCATCATCACCATCATCATCACCAATAAAAACAATAACAATCATAGTGACAACCCACAATGTAATGGTACTCCTGACAAAAAGATTTAGAAAGCCACAAACTGAATAAAATTTTTCTCCTTCAATATGTCATAACTAGATTGATACACATTTAAAATATTAATTAAATCTGGAGAGGTTACCAACTGTGGTTAATTTGAACTGATTGCCCCAAAATAACATTATGTTCTTATAACTTGGTGTGATAAAATTCTAAAATTGAATATATAATTTTGAAAAAATAGAATAAAAGAACATACAATGATTGTAATGTAAGTAGAACAGTGTGCAAAAATAAGAAAAAATATCTCACTTCTTTTCTTAACATTTGAAACCATTTGTTCAGTAAGTAGTATTTGCTTATCAGGAGGATGTAACAAATATATTATGGTCATTTTTAGACTGTAAATATTTCCTCACTACCATCTCAACTTGAAAATTAATGGACTATCCTTTAAGTGCTTTGGGATTTTAAATACTAATGATGATTAAACCAAATAATTAATACTCTGATTACTATATGTTATATTTGATATAGCTCAGACTGAAGCCTGTTGGAAAATAAAAGTAATTGATTTTGCAGTTTCAGAGACCAAGCAGATAATCACAGAAGTTCTCTCCTTTATTTTCTCCTAAAAGTATAAGTTAAATCAAATGCTGACTATTTTTTAGCACATGAACGCAAATCCTTGTCTGCCTTATTCAGATGTTCTCAATGATTCAAGAAGAAATAAAATAAAACAATTTCTAATGTTATTTGCATAACACTAAAATTGTTTTGTTTTTTTTTTCGTTTTTTGTTAATTGATATTTATATGTATATAACTGGAGGGAGCAAGCTCAACCTTCAAAAAACTTTTACTAATTAACAAAAAACTAAATGTTTCAGAACTGAATTGTATTATTTTGAGGAAGAAAACTTAAAATCTTTTTGGATTTTTTTTGTTTATTTTAATATTTTTATACTATCATGTATATAAACATATATATGTATATATACATATATATATATATATATATATAAACAAATATAAATAAATATATCATACTCTACATAAACTCCTTAAAGGAAAGAATCATGTTTTCAACTGAATTCAGAGGGTCTTTTGTTCTGGGGCTGGTCTTGATTCATACCTATTCTAAGAAATATCATATTTGAAATAGAAGCAAAATAAATGACTTGCAGATCATTCAGTGATGAACAATAATAAATTTACTTAGCCATAGGAGGAAAAGATTATTCAACAATAATAGATACTTAATATGAACTGATTAAAGTGAGCAAAAATCCCTTTTCTGAATTATAAATTTTTATCAAAAAATAACCCCAAAAAAGTCATTTTCCTCTTTGGGGGTGGTAAGCTCCACCTCAAAATTGCTTCTATTTGCATTACTCTTTTCAATTCTTTCAACAGGTTAAACAACAATTTTCCCGACATATTAGAAAGAGATTGGATATTGCCCCAACTACAGCACTGAACTTAGTAAATCCTCAATAATTTTTTTGGTTATTTGATTTATTTTCATACCTAAAAAAGCCTAGTGAAATATTGAAAGGTTTGACAAGATGGGGATAGAATCAAGGGAAATGTGATTCTCCTACTGCAATTCATATAATTTGAGATCCACATCCCTGAGACCCACTTTAAACTATTTCAGTAAAGTGAACTGTGTCTGTGAAGTTTTTATTGTGGTGATATCTTTGCTTAATATCTAAGTATGGTGATGCTATTCTATCTATGACAGATAAGGTTCACCACAATGATCTTTGTAGATTCTTCAATTTAGTTAGGCTTCTAGTAATATAAGCTTTAAATGATATGCTTAAATAGTAAATTTTTTAAATGTAGGACCCACATTAACACTTTAGTTTTAGTGTGATAAAATATTTTTATAATTAGATAAACATAAACTTTGTATAATTCAGGTCTGATTTTCACATTTTCTCCCACCTAATATACTATCTTATTATTTTCAAGAATTTATCCTCATGTCTTAAGTTGAGAAGTTTTACAAATTCCTAATATAACTTGAACTAAACTGGACATACTCATTTCTTGTAATACTAAGGCCTGAATCACCTGTCAAATGGGTGGGAATATCTAAATTCCCAAACATTTCTGCATGAAAATGTTTTTCTCTCTCTTTTATGATCTCTTTGGAATTCAAACCTACCACTGGCACTGATAGATCAAAGGCTATGCGCAGTTTTATAGCCCTTTGTCCATAGTTCTAGAATGGTTGGAATCCATTCACAACTCTACCAACAATATGTTAATGTCCCAATTTTTAAAACTGGCAAGACTGAGCTGATTGGTATTTAGGGAGATTCTTTTCTCCCCACTGTGGTGAGTTCAAATGTTGGAGTTCTTGTTCTTCTCAAAACACAGCCGGTTTAGCTTAGAGCCCTCCGAATGTCTCCAAATCCAAAGGTTTTGTCCTTTAGCCTCTGCCTCTGCTCTCTTCAGCCTCCAACCAGCACAGGGATGGAATGAATCTCTTGTTTCCTTCACTTGGAGCTCGGCTAGCTTTCTGGGGAGTCTTTCAGACCAGCTTGGTCTCAGTGGAGGAAGTGCAGGAGCCCAGCCACCAACTCCTCTCCAATGCAGCTGAACTCTCTTCTGTGACCAGCCAGCCAAGTGGAATATATTCTGCCTTGCCTCGGAGAGAGAGGGCTTCTGGTGTAATTCCACTGAAATCTCGACTTGTAGCTTCTTCACTCTGAAAAACTTCTTTGACTGGCCCATTGAAGCTCTATTTATGCTCCTTCAAGAGAGGGATTGTGGGTTTTCTCCCATAGTGTTCTCTGGACCAAAGAGCTTCAAGGGAGGTGTGAACTCACAAAGGTACAAAGTTTACTTTGTGAAGCTGGCATACTTGTGAACTCCAATGAGTAAAGGTGCAAACACAAGCATTGTACTAATTAGTTCTACTTAGTACCTTGTTTCAGGTTCTGCCCAAAACATCTTCTTGTAAGATTAGATCAACTCTAATTAGTTAGCAGTTTGTAAGGATTCCAACACCCCATGGTCTGTTCTACTCCGGCCTTTTTGACGCTTGCTGAATCAAGAGAGTGATGGTCACATTTTACTCACAAGAAGAGCATTATGAACTGAAGTAGTGAGATGAGGAAGACTGTTATTCCCAACTCTGAGAAATGGATTGAAGGTTATTTGTCTCTTTGTTGTGTTATTTGTCCTTAGTTTCAGGAACAGGTGATGATACCATTATAATTGGGAGGGTTGGCCAATGCAAACTTGAGTGATTTGGACTGGGAAGTGAGATGGTTCTCTATAGAAATTAAGAGAAATCGTGAACAAAATCCTTTCTTTTCTACAGTAGCTGAAATGGCATTAGCAAAAGAGGACAATGACTCATTTATGGTAAAGAAGTAAATATTTTATATTTGGTATTAAGTCTTCTTAAGTAAATATTTGTGTAAAATTTTATCAGATACTTAGTGCTAATTAGAATTGGCATGCACAATAGCATACAATTGAGAGACAATATGAGACCAGGCTATATCAATTTGGATAAATAAGATGTCTTTAAATGCCTTTAAATAATTTGGAGTAAAATGCATTATGACTGATTTATAAGCAATGAGGGCCTCAGTAGGCTGTATTATAGTAGCGCTTGTTGATTCAGGCACAGATGCTATGTGCTGTGAATGTTCATGCTTATGTAGAAGAACCATTACATGGGGACAAAACTTCTGAGCAAAACTTAAATATTATTAAATAATATTAAATATTGTTAAAAGTTTTTTTTTTTTCCATCTGCAGCTATATAACCTGCTGAAAGTGTCTGGTGATATTGCCTATAACTCCAGTCCAATGTGATCTCTTCACTATTAATGATCAGGAATCAACTCTCCTTTTTAATTTAACTCTTTCACATAACACTGCTTAGTTTTTACAAAGGTTATTTACCCCAAATTGTTCAACCATTCCCCAATTGATCAGCATCACTGCAATTTCAGTTCTTTGCCAACAAAAGAACCTGGTTTTAGAACATATATACTATTTTCCTTTTCCCCTAATCATTTTAGGAAACAGACCAAGTAGTGGCCTTGCTGGCTTAAAGAAAATAGGCAATTTAATAACTCTCTGGACATAGTTCTAGATTAGCTTCCAAAAATTGGTTGGATTATTTCACAATTCCAACAATGTATTACTGTCCCAATTTTTACATATTCTTTCCATCATTTGTATCTTTCTCTTTTTATCCTTTTAGACAATCTGGTAGGTACAAAATGATATCTTAAAATTAATGAATAACTGAACAGGTTGTGGCATATAATTGTGATGGCATATTACTATGCTATAAGAATTGACGAGGTTCTTTGTAATGGCCAGAAACTGGAAACTGAATGGATGCCCATCAATTGGAGAATGGCTGAATAAATTGTGGTATATGAATATTATGGAATATTATTGTTCGGTAAGAAATGACCAACAGGATGATTTTAGAAAGGCCTGGAGAGACTTACATGAACTGATGCTGTGTGAAATGAGCAGGACCAGGAGATCATTATATACTTCAATAACAATACTATCTGATGATCAATTCTGATGGACCAGGCCATCTTCATCAATGAGATGGACTAAATCAGTTCCAATGGAGCAGGAATGAATTGAACAAGCTACACCCAGCGAAAGAACTCTGGGAGATGACTGTGAACCATTACTTAGAATTCCCAATCCCTCTATTTTTCTCCACCTGCATTTTTTATTTCTTTCACAGGCTAATTGTACACTATTTCAGAATCTGATTCTTTTTGTACAGCAAAATAACTGTTTGGACATGTATACTTATTTTGTATTTAATTTATAGTTTAACATATTTAACATGTATTGGTCAACCTGCTATCTGAGGGAGATGGTAGGAGGAAGGAGGGGAAAAATTGGAACAAAAGGTTTGGCAATTGTCAATGCTATAAAATTACCCATGCATATAACTTCCAAATAAAAAGCTATAATAATAATAAAAAAGAATTGATGAGGTTAATGATTTTAGAAAAAACATGGAAAAACTTGCATGAAATAATGAAGAATGAAATGACCAGAAACAAAATGTCATTGTACACAGTGACAGGAATATTGTTTCAGGAACAACTTTGCACAAACAAGTTACTTTGTCTAAAGGACATATAAAAAAAGTTACCTTCATATATAGAAAGAATTGATAAATAGAAATACATAGGGAACAATTTTGCATACATGTGTATGCATGTAATATGTCTATGTCTATGTAGTGATAAATATTTATTTATGTTCAATGGTCCCCATCTCTAGAGAAAGGTAGGGAGAGAAGGGGAAAAAAAAAAGAATTTTACAGGATAATTTTATTCTATATTTATTTTTGAGTTATTCTTCAGTTTTCCTTATGGGGTTAGCAGATGCTTTATTTTACCCAAAGGAAATGGAATTTGTCTGAGAATCATACAAATCTTTTGTCTTATAAGCTTTCATATTGAAAGCTTCTACTTATAAAAACTCACATAAGATTAAGAATAACAAAATAATTCTACTGTGAATTAGAAAATTAGTTGCATTTTTCAATCTTTCTTAAGAAAATACCATTCATTTTATTATTTATTTTAAATTAATTTTATTTGATTATTTCTTATCTCATTATTTACTAATTATTTTCAGGTTTGTATAGGTTTTTTAAAATTATATTATATCTGCATACATAGACAGATATGTTTGTATCTATATATAATTAAAATATGGGCACATATAATCATATATATATCATATATTAAACATATAAACATGTATATAATATGTATGTATGTGTATATAAATATATAAGTATTTATATCACTATGTATAATAGATATATATATATATATGTGTTTATGATTGATAAATATAGATACATATCACAAAATATGAGCATTACAAAGGCCTTCAGAGAATAATCTGTTCTAACTAATCTTCTTTTTCACTGTAACTAAATGTCCAGTTCTCCAGACTGCTCCATGTGGAGTTATTTTATCTATCTGGACATAATTGTCCCTTTAATCTTCTAATGGATTGGTAAATTCATGCCTTCAATGATCCCAAGTGAAAATGTTCAATGACCCCCAACTAAAATTATACTTTGGGCTACTCCAGTTTCCAACCATTTACCTTTTCAACAAAGTATCCTCTTTTCTTCTAGGTCATATATTGTTCTTCCCTCATTAGAATGTAGGCTTTTGGAGAACAGGAGACTTTTTTCTAATATTTATTTATGTCTCCAGCATTTAGCACAAAGTCTATCAAACAGCAAATAATATCTTATCTAGCTAATTATCTAACTGCATATATATAATATATATAATATACTGTATATATGTCATCCATCAATCATCTATTTATCTATATGTCTACTTATTTATAATCTATCTATCTGATACATAACCAACTATTTTCTCTAAATACTGACATGGAATTAGAAAGCCCGTGTTGATAATCTCTCATGGCAGTCCACTGTACTTTTAGACACTTGTATTGTTAAGAAGTTTTACATAATATACCTTAATCTGCCTTTCTTTAATTTCTGTTTTATAGAGTCAGATATAACAAGTCTATTTCATTACGTAGATGTCAGGTCTTCAAATACTTGAAGGAAGATCTTGTTCCTGTTTTCGCTTCTCTTTTTTGGACTAAACATTTCTAGCTCTTTCAACCACCTTTTTTTTTTTTTTTACTACATACAGCAAAATGAGCATGTTTAATGTTAAATAATCAAAGATAATATCTGTTGGGTTTTCAACTCTTAAAATTTGTATTTTTTCAGAACTTCTAAAGCTTCTTAAACTGAAGTTACAATCCCATAGGTGTAAGGATTAAAAAGCCTCTGGGAGCAAGGAATGCAGCTCAAGGCATATGGGAGGACCTGAGGGATGAGAACTCACCAAGGCACAGGTGAGTTCTATGTGGAGATGGGGCTTGGCCCCAAGAGATGTTGTCTGACCTCAGGTATCATATCTCCCTCCTTAGTGCTCTCAAAGCCTAGGATGCCTCCCTCCTTCTTCTCAGGTCAATTCCGTTATTATCTGTCCATCCTGAGTCCTAGAGGACCTCCCCTTTCCCCAGATTTTTCAGGGGGGGTATAAATATGTGCTATCTAAGAATAAAGTTCTCTTTTGCTTCACCTCTATCTCCTGGTGGTCTGTCTCTGTGGGATCTGGATTGGTGCCCGAAGATGGGTAAGTGTGGCCTAGCTGTGCTGTCAATGGATGGGCATTAGAGTAGTTCTAAGGGGAGCTACATAGTTAGAGTAGTCCAAAGGGGGAGTAACACATAGGGAGATCACAATGTGGGGTAAGAGAGCCATAAAATATGGTTTATTATCGGTAATTGTGATTTGAATACCTACTTTATATACCTACACCTGGATTTGCATAAAACTACCTCAGTCAAAAAGGTATCACAAGTGAAAAAAAGTTTAAAAAGACCTTTTCTAGATCTCCCCATCCATATTGTAAAGTTTGTCATTTTTGTTATAAAGCTGTTTTATTAAATGTCTAAATTTTTTTAAACTTTGTTTAGTTAAAAAAAAGAATAGAAAAGAAGAAAAAACAAAACAAAACAAATCAGAACAGAACATTGTTCATGTGCCCAGAAGAATATCAGGGAGGATTCAAAATATATAACATTAAATTTGCATTTCAAGACTGGATAGATAATAGTAGAGGTAATTATATTCATAAATGCCCCACCCCCCTTTTTTTTTGCTTCTTTGTAGACTGTTCTTTTATTCTCTGCTATGGACTTTTTAAACTTTATTCTTTTTACCCCTTTAATTCTCCCTTCTCACCTCTGCCAAATAACTATACATAAGCACAGATATATTTAATGGGCATGCACACACACACACACACACACACACACACACATTCACACCATCCACGGACCCACACACATATACAGATATGTCTAATCACACATACATACAGTGACATGCATACATAGCTACACACACTGAGAAACATACATTTACCTATATGTTAACAGGCATCTAAAACAATATTAGTATGACTGACATATAAGGTAGATTGTTCTCTTGATTGAATTTTTAAGTTTGACTTTGTCTAACATCAGTGATTACTAGACTAACTTTTTTTTTCTAATTAATTCTATTTCTGCTCCTTGTTGTAGTATTCGTATAGATCTCCTCTTTCCTATCCCTGTTAAGTCTTCTACATTAATTCTGCTACTTAACTTGCCATGTTTTTACTTAAACTTTCCCCAAAAATCCCTCCGTTGTCTCTTTCCCAATCCTTTGCTTCTTCCTCCATTTATCCCTCCTCCATTATTTCTACATAGATTTTGGAGAGTACTATAACCTTCATGTTACATGTAGTGTTGCATATTTAATCCACTCCCAATGTGAGTAGTAATATTCAGAATTATCAGCCTCCATCCTCCCTTTAGTACCTCTATATCAATTCTTTCTCTATACTTCATTTTTATAAATCATTTTTTTGAGTTACCTAATTACTGATATCAATTTTAAACTATGGCATATATATCCATGTAAAAACATAATGTATTCATGTTAAGTTCTTTGAAATTAATCTAGGATATTGGCTTTTATTTATTAAGTTTTCTATTCTATCTGGTTTGGTTGAAAAAAAAGTCCTGAAAATCTGCAAAATGCCAAATTAGTTTTCACCTATTATTATGGATAATTTTGCTGGATATGAGACTTTCGGCTATAGGCCTAGTTCATTTGGCTGCTGGTATTTATGATTCAAGAACCTCTAGTGTTTTATTGTAGTTGCTGAGAAGTATGAACAGTTCTCTATATAGCTGCATTGTATTTAAATTGTTTTTTTTTTCTTTCTTGCAAAATTTTCTCTTTGTTCTGGGGTTTCAAAATTTGACCAAAAAAAAAAATTCTTAAGTGTTTTCCACAAAGGATTTCTTTGAGGTGATGATGAGTAGATTTTTTTTTTCTTTCTCCTTTTCTCTCATTCCACCACACTAGGACAATTGGATTTTTTTTTTTTTTGCATTATTGTGTCAAAATTCTTTTTTGGTCACAGCTTTCATATATTTCAATTATTCTTATGTTTCCTTTTCTTGATATCTTCTCCAGATCTGCTGTTTTTCTTGTAGGATGTTTCGCATTCTGTTCTATTTTTTCATTCTTTATATTCTATTTTGTTATTTCTTGTTTCTTTATAATATCACATTTCCCTTGCCCAATTTTAATTTCAAAAGACTGATTTTCATCTTTAAGATTCTGTATCTCTAAAAAATAAATAAATAACAAACATACAAACAAACAAAATGTACTTTCTCTTCTTTTCTAGTTGGATAACTTTTTTTTTTCATAATCTTATTGTTTTTCTTGAATGGTTTTATGTGATTCTTAAATTCTTTTTTGAGTGCTTCTATAAATTCTTTCCTGGGAGGGAGTTATTTAATAATGCTACACATTGGGGCAGAAGAAGCCTTTTTTGATTCACTGCCTTCCTCTGAAGATGAGCCACAGTCTTTCCAATTCCCACAATAAGTTTCTATAATTGGATTCTTTCTTCTTTGCTGGTTCATTTTTTTAAATGAGAAGTATAAGTGTAAGCACCTCTAATTGTGGAGTAGGGGATGGTGCCTCTGCTTTCACTTCAGCTCTCCCCTCTGACCCAGAATCACAAATCAAGAGTTCCCTGCTCCTACAAGTGCTCCCAGCCAGTGTCCCTGCCCCACTGTCTCTGCATTTACTAGATGCGGGTTCCTACTTGCCCAGGGATGAGTCTCTGCAGCATAGTTGGTTCTGGAATTCCTAGTCAGCTGAAGCTTCCTCTGTCTTCCCAGACTCAGACACCAGTCTCCCCATGCTGTCCAAGAAGTGAAATTTTTTGTGATTCCATTACTTTTTCCAGCTAAATCCAGCTAATCACAGGGTTGCCAATTAACTGTTTCTGTGGAGCTAGCATGAAGGAATTTGCACTTCACATTGATTAATTCCTGATGGGTCTTTCTTCCCATCTTCTTGGGTTGTGTCAGAAGAACCCCTGTTCTGCCCCAAGTCTTCTTGATTTCCCATTAGTCTATGCTTGCTTTGGGACACAAATTCATTTTGTTTGTGGGGGAAATTTAGAGAGCTTGCAATTTAGTAACCTACTCCATCATCTTTCCAGAAGCTTCTAACTATTGAACTACCATTTACTCCTATAAAATTTTATTTGACTAGATCTTGATCAAACTTACTGCTTTTTAAAATCTTCTCCAATCCAAGATGCTACCTAATGTTCTAGCTATCTCCTATATCTGTTAGCAAGCAAAGGTTTTCTTTTTCTTTCAAATTGATTGTCAGGGAAGTAGAGCCAACATGGTGAACCAGAAGCAGGGAGTCATCTTAGTTCTCCTCTAAACTTCTCCACATACATTTAAATAATGATTCTAAACACATTCTATAATATCAGAACCCATAAAAAAGACAGATTGAAATAATTTTCCATCCCAAAACAACTTAAAAGATCAGTGGGAAAAGCCCCAGGATGAGAGTGAACCTCAGTCCAATACATGATTTGCTAGCACAGATCAGGTCCCATGACATAAAGAGAAGTCTCTGGGGCCTTTGAATCAGTGGCACCAGCAGGAGTTTCCAAAGCTCTCAGCCTACAGATGCCTAAGAAAATTAAGAAGGTTCAGCAGGAAGAAGCATTATCATCTTAGGATGCTTATAGTTCTCAGTCCCACAGAAGTCCTGCCAGTACAGGCCCAGCTTGCAGGAAACTTTGAGTAGGCCTTAGGAACCATTGACTCATCATCATTTTCAACTTCATCATCATTATCATCAATATAGCAGCAGTGGTGATGGGAACAGTGGCAGTGGCAGCTTCCAGAAGTCTCAGCTCATAGCAAACAGAAGGAAATTATATATAAGTCTCTTAGCTAGCACTGAGGCAGGACTCTTGCTTTGTCTAAACTCAGAGCTAGGTTTCAGTTTTAGATTGCAGATTCAGTGTGATGAAGATTTGCTAGCATAACTAGAATTGGCAGCCACTGTGGGATGGGGACCCTCCTCATAATCCCAGGACAGAAAAGAATGTTTCTGGTCATGCAAAATGAGCAATAAACAAACTTCTCCTCAGATCATAACACCTTGAAAGAATTGAAAACTTGGAGGTGCATAGAACTGTCTTTGGAAAGAGTTCCAAAACCCTCCTGAAGCTTGAGACAGAACTCCTTCCATTCTGAAAGTAGAGCCCTATGTTACCAAAGAGTTAAGCATGGAATAATAGACTGGTAAAAATGAACAAAAGAAAATGATTCTAGACCATAGAAAGTTACTGTGATGTTAAGGATAATAAAAAAAGATTAAAACAAAGCTCCTACATACAAAGCAACCAAGAAAAAATTGTCTGAGATCATGAAAAAATTCAAAAAGAATTTAAAATATCAAGCAAGAGTGGTAGAGAAAAAAATAGGAAGAGAAATGATGCAAAAGTAAGTAAAAACAGTCAAGAAGGAAAAATGCCTTAAAAAGCAACATTGGCCTAATGAAAAAGATGGAGTAAGAGCTTGTTAGAGAATATAGTTCCTTTCATAAACTAGGTATAACCCACACTTAACACCATACACCAAAATAAGATCAACATGAGTTCATGATTTAGGCATAAAGAATGAGATCATAAATAAATTAAAGGAACATAGGATAGTTTACCTTTCAGACTTGTGAAGGAAGAAGGAATTTGTGACTGAAGAAAAACTAGAAATCATTACTGATCACAAAATAAAAAAAAATTGATTATATCAAGTTAAAAACTTTTGTAAAACAAAACTAATGCAAACAAGATTAGAATGGAAGCAATATACTGGGAAAACATTTTTACAGTGAAAGGTTCTGATAAAGACCTCATTTCCAAAATATATAGAGAAATGACTCTATTTTTTAAAATAACTTTTTATTGATAGAACCCATGCGAGGGTAATTTTTTTTAACAGCATTATCCCTTGCATTCACTTCTGTTCCAATTTTTCCCTTTCCTCCCTGCCCCCACTCCCCTAAATGGCAAGCAGTCCTTTACATGTTGAATAGGTTACAATATATCCTAGATACAATATATGTGTGCAGAACTGAACAGCTTTCTTGTTGCACAGGGAGAATTGAATTCAGAAGGTAGAAATAACCCGGGAAGAAAAACAAAAATGCAAGCAGTTTATATTCATTTCCCAGTGTTCTTTCTTTGGGTGTAGCTGCTTCTGTCCATCTTTGATCTGAATTAACTCTCTTTATCAAAGAGATCCACTTCCATCAGAATATATCCTCAAACAGTATCGTTGTTGAGGTATATAATGATCTCCTGGTTCTGCTTGTTTCACTTAGCATCAGTTCATGTAAGTCTCGCCAGTCCTCTCTGTATTCATCCTGCTGGTCATTCCTTACAGAACAATAATATTCCATAACATTCATATACCACAATTTACTCAACTATTCTCCAATTGATGGGCATCCTTTCATTTTCCAGCTTCTAGCCACTATAAACAGGGCTGCCACAAACATTTTGGCACATACAGGTCCCTTTCCTTTCTTTAGTATCTCTTTGGGGTATAAGCCCAGTAGAAACACTGCTGGATCAAAGGGTATGCACAGTTTGATAACTTTTTAAGCATAGTTCCAAATTGCTCTCCAGAATGGCTGGATGTGTTTACAATTCTACCAACAATGTATCAGTGTCCCTGTTTTCCCACATCCCGTTCAACATTCCACGTTATCTTTCCCTGTCATTCTAGCCAATCTGACAGGTGTGTAGTGGTATCTCAGAGTTGTCTTAATTTGCATTTCTCTGATTAATAATGATTTGGAGCATATTTTCATATGTCTATAAATAGTTTCAATTTCTTCGTCTGAGAATTGTCTGTTCATATCTTTTGACCATTGATCAATTAGAGAATGGTTTGATTTCTTATAAATTAGAGTCAATTCTCTCTATATTTTGGAAATGAGGCCTTTATCAGAAGCTTTGACTATAAAAATGTTTTCCCAGTTTATTGTTTACCTTCTAATCTTGTCTGCATTTGTTTTGTTTGTACAAAAACTTTTCAATTTGATATAATCAAAATTTTCTATTTTGTGGTCAATAGCGATCTCTAGTTCTTCTTTAGTCATAAATTCTTCCCTCTTCCACAGGTCTGCGAGGTAAACTATCCTATGCTCTTCCAATTTATTTATAATCTCATTCTTTATGCCTAGGTCATGAACCCATTTTGATCTTATCTTGGTGTATGGTGTTAAGTGTGAGTCAATGCTTAGTTTCTGCCACACTAATTTCCAATTTTCCCAGCAATTTTTGTCAAATAATGCATTCTTATCCCAGAAACTGGTGTCTTTGGGTTTGTCAAACACTATATTATTAAAGTTATTGGCTGTTTTGTCCTTTGAACTTAACCTGTTCCATTGATCAACTAGTCTATTTCTTAGCCAATACCAGATGGTTTTAGTAACTGCTGCTTTATAATATAATTTTAGATCTGGTACAGCTAGGCCACCTTCAGTTGATTTTTTTCATTAATTCCCTTGAAATTCTTGACCTTTTGTTTTTCCATATGAATTTTGTTGTTATTTTTTCTAGTTCATCAAAGTAGTTTTTGGGGAGTCTGATTGGTATAGAGCTAAATAAATAGATTAATTTAGGTAGTATTGGAGAAATGACTCTAATTTTTAAGAAATCAAGCCATTCTTCAATTGATAAATGGTCAAAGAATATGAACAGACAATTTTGAGATGATGAAATAGAAACCATTTCTACTCATATGAAAGAGTGTTACAAAACATTATTGATCAGAGAAATGCAAATTAAGACAACTCTGAGATGCCACTACACATTGGTTAAGATTTGGCTGTCAGACTGGCTAAGATGACAAGCAAAGATGATAATGAATGTGCGAGGGGATGCGGGAAAACTGGGAGAGTAATGCATTGTTGGTGGAGTTGTGAATGGATCCAACCATTGTGGAGAACAATTTGGAACTATGCTCAAAAAGTTATCAAAATGTGCATATCTTTTTTTTTTTTAATTTTTTATTTAATAATTACATTATATTGACACTCGTTTCTGTTCCGATTTTTTTCCTCCTCCCTCCCTCCACCCCCTCCCCTAGATGGCAAGCAGTCCTTTATATGTTGGATATGTTGCAGTATATCCTAGATACAATATATGTTTGCAGAACCGAACAGTTCTCTTGTTGCGTAGGGAGAATTGGATTCAGAAGGTATAAATAATCCGGGAAGAAAAACAAAAATGCAGATAGTTTACATTCGTTTCCCAGTGTTCTTTCTTTGGGTGTAGCTGCTTTTGTCCGTCATTTATCAATTGAAACTCAGGTCTCTTTGTCAAAGAAATCCACTTCCATCAAAATATGTCCTCATACAATATCATTGTCGAAGTGTATAATGATCTCCTGGTTCTGCTCATCTCACTTAGCATCAGTTCATGTAAGTCTCGCCAGTCCTCTCTGTATTCATCCTGCTGGTCATTTCGTACAGAACAATAATATTCCATAACATTCATATACCACAATTTACCCAGCCATTCTCCAATTGATGGGCATCCATTCATTTTCCAGTTTCTAGCCACTACAAACAGGGCTGCTACAAACATTTTGGCACATACAGGTCCCTTTCCCTTCTTTAGTATTTCTTTGGGATATAAGCCCAATAGAAACACTGCTGGATCAAAGGGTATGCACAATTTGATAATTTTTTGGGCATAATTCCAGATTGCTCTCCAGAATGGCTGGATGTGTTCACAACTCCACCAACAATGCATTAGTGTCCCAGTTTTCCCGCATCCCCTCCAACATTCATCATTATTTTTTCCTGTCATCTTAGCCAATCTGACAGGTGTGTAGTGGTATCTCAGAGTTGTCTTAATTTGCATTTCTCTGATCAATAATGATTTGGAACACTCTTTCATATGAGTGGTAATAGTTTCAATCTCATCCTCTGAAAATTGTCTGTTCATATCCTTTGACCATTTATCAATTGGAGAATGGCTTGATTTCTTATAAATTTGAGTCAGTTCTCTATATATTTTGGAAATGAGGCCTTTTTCAGAACCTTTAACTGTGAAAATGTTTTCCCAGTTTGTTGCTTCCCTTCTAATCTTGTTTGCATTAGTTTTATTTGTACAAAAGCTTTTTAATTTGATGTAATCGAAATTTTCTATTCTGTGATCAGTAATGGTCTCTAGTTCATCTTTGGTCACAAATTTCTTTCTCCTCCACAAGTCTGAGAGATAAACTATTCTATGTTCCTCTAATTTATTTATAGTCTCGTTCTTTATGCCTAGGTCATAGACCCATTTTGATCTTATCTTGGTATATGGTGTTAAGTGTGGGTCCATGCCTAATTTCTGCCATACTAATTTCCAATTATCCCAGCAGTTTTTATCAAATAATGAATTCTTTTCCCAGAAGTTAGGGGCTTTGGGTTTGTCAAACACTAGATTGCTATAATTGACTATTCTGTCTTGTGAGCCTAGCCTTTTCCACTGATCCACTAATCTATTTCTTAGCCAATACCAAATGGTTTTGGTGACTGCTGCTTTATAATATAATTTTAGATCAGGTACAGCTAGGCCACCTTCATTTGATTTTTTTTTCATTAACTCGACTTTTTATTGTTCCATATGAATTTTGTTGTTATTTTTTCTAGATCAATAAAATATTTTCTTGGAAGTCTGATTGGTATAGCACTAAATAAATAGATTAGTTTAGGGAGTATTGTCATCTTTATTATGTTCGCTCGGCCGATCCAGGAGCACTTAATATTTTTCCAATTATTTAAGTCTGACTTTATTTGTGTGGAGACTTTTTTATAATTTTGCTCATATAATTCCTGACTTTCCTTTGGTAGATAGATTCCCAAATATTTTATGGTATCAACAGTTATTCTGAATGGAATTTCTCTTTGTATCTCTTGCTGTTGGGTTTTGTTGGTGATGTATAAAAATGCTGAGGATTTATGGGGATTTATTTTGTAGCCAGCTACTTTGCTAAAATTATGAATTACTTCCAATAGCTTTTTGGTAGAATCTCTGGGGTTCTCTAGGTATACCATCATATCATCTGCAAAGAGTGATAGTTTGGTTTCCTCATTGCCTACTCTAATTCCTTTTATATCTTTCTCGACTCTTATTGCCGAGGCTAGTGTTTCTAATACGATATTAAATAATAATGGTGATAGTGGGCAGCCTTGCTTCACTCCAGATCTTACTGGGAAAGGTTCCAGTTTTTCCCCATTGCATATGATGCTTACTGATGGTTTTAAATATATGCTCCTGACTATTTTAAGGAAAAGTCCATTTATTCCTATGCTCTCAAGTGTTTTTATTAGGAATGGATGTTGGATTTTATCAAATGCTTTTTCTGCATCTATTGAGATGATCATGTGGTTTTTGTTTGTTTGGTTATTGATATAGTCAATTATGCTAATAGTTTTCCTAATATTGAACCAGCCCTGCATTCCTGGTATAAATCCTACTTGGTCATAGTGTATTATCCTGGTGACGATTTTCTGTAATCTTTTTGATAATATTTTATTTAAGATTTTAGCATCAATATTCATTAGGGAGATTGGTCTATAATTTTCTTTCTCTGTTTTCAGCCTACCTGGTTTAGGTAACAGTATCATATCTGTGTCATAAAAGGAGTTTGGTAGGACTCCTTCAATCCCTATTTTTTCAAATAGTTTATATAACATTGGAGTTAATTGTTCTTTAAATGTTTGGTAGAATTCACATGTAAATCCATCTGGTCCTGGGGATTTTTTCTTAGGGAGTTGATTGATAGTTTGTTCTATTTCTTTTTCTGAGATGGGACTGTTTAGGATATTTACTTCTTCCTCTGTTAGTTTGGGCAAGCTGTATTTTTGGAGGTATTTTTCTATTTCATTTGAGTTGTCGAATTTATTGGCATAAAGTTGGGCAAAGTAACTCCTAATTATTGCTCTAATTTCCTCTTCGTTAGTGGTGAGTTCTCCCTTTTCATTTTTAAGACTAACAATTTGATTTTCCTCTTTCCTTTTTTTAATCAGATTTACTAAGGGTTTGTCTATTTTGTTGGTTTTTTCATAGAACCAACTCTTAGTTTTATTAATCAATTCAATAGTTTTTTTACTTTCAATTTTATTGATCTCACCTTTTACTTTTAGAATTTCAAGTTTAGTGTTTGACTGGGGGTTTTTAATTTGTTCCTTTTCTAGCATTTTCAATTGCAAACCCAATTCATTGACCTTCTCTTTCTCTATTTTATACAAATAGGCCTCTAGAGATATGAAATTTCCCCTTATTACCGCTTTGGCTGCATCCCATACATTTTGGTATGATGTCTCATTATTATCGTTTTCTTGGGTGAAGTTATTAATTATGTCTATGATTTGCTGTTTCACCCAATCATTCTTTAGTATGAGATTATTTAGTTTCCAATTATTTTTTGTTCTACTTCCCCCTGCTTTTTTGTTGAATGTAATTTTCATTGCATCGTGGTCTGAAAAGGATGCATTTACTATTTCTGCCTTACTACATTTGAGTTTGAGGTTTTTATGTCCTAATATATGGTCAATTTTTGTATAGGTTCCATGAACTGCTGAAAAGAAAGTGTATTCCTTTCTGTCTCCATTACATTTTCTCCAGAGATCTATCATATCTAACTTTTCTAGTATTCTATTTACCTCTTTGACTTCTTTCTTATTTATTTTTTGGTTTGATTTATCTAATTCTGAGAGTGCAAGGTTAAGATCTCCCACTATTATAGTTTTACTGTCTATTTCTTCTTGCAGCTCTCTTAGTTTCTCTTTTAAGAATTTAGATGCTACCCCACTTGGTGCATATATGTTTAATATAGATAGTGCTTCATTATCCATGCTACCCTTTAGCAAGATATAGTGTCCTTCCTTATCTCTTTTAATTAGGTCAATTTTTGCTTTAGCTTGATCTGAGATCAGGATGGCTACCCCTGCTTTTTTGACTTCACCTGAAGCATAGTAGATTTTGCTCCAACCTTTTACCTTTAACCTGCATGTATCTCCCCGCTTCAGGTGTGTTTCCTGTAAACAACATATTGTAGGATTCTGGCTTTTAATCCATTCTGCTAACCGCTTCCTCTTTATGGGGGAGTTTACCCCATTCACGTTTATGGTTAGAATGACCAATTCTGTATTACTTGCCATCTTGTTAACCCCGGTTTATGCTTTCCTCCCTTCTTTCCCCTTTCCCCCCCTTCCAAGTATTAAGCTTGTGAGCACCCCTTGCTTCTCACAGCCCTCCCTTTTTAGTGTCCCTCCCCCCGCCTTAGAGTTCCTCCCCCTATCTTACCCCTTTCCCTCCCAGTTCCTGTATTCCCTTCCGCTTAGCTTATTCCTTCCCTTTCCACTTTTCCCTTCTCACTTTTCAATGAGATGGGAGAAGTTTCACCATAGATTGAATATGTCTTAAGATTTTTCACTTAAAGCCAATTCTGAAGGCAGTAAGATACCCACTATATTCGTCCCCCTCCATTCTTTCTCTCAGATATAATAGGTTTCCTATGCCTCTTCATGAGATGTACTACCCCCACTTTACCCTTTTTCTGGTACAATGTCCTTTCCACATCAATTTCTAGAACAAGGTATACATGTATTCTTTATACATCTATATAGTCAAAATATAGTTCCCAAGATTAATCTTTACCTTTTTAGATTTCTCTTGAGTTCTATATTTGTAGATCAAACTTTTTGTTAAGTTCTGGTTTTTTCATCAGAAATAGATGAAATTCGCTTACTTCGTTGAATGTCCATCTTCTTCCCTGGAAAAAGATGCTCATTCTCGCTGGGTAAGTTATTTTTGGTTGCATACCAAGTTCCTTAGCCTTTCGGAATATCATATTCCAGGCCCTTCGATCTTTTAATGTGGATGCTGCCAGATCCTGGGTGATCCTTATTGTGGCTCCTTGATACTTGAATTGGGTTTTTCTAGCCGCTTGCAATATTTTTTCTTTCATCTGAGGGTTCTGGCATTTGGCCACTATATTCCTTGGTGTTTTGATTTTAGGATCCCTTTCAGTGGGTGATCGATGAATCCTTTCAATGTTTATTTTTTCCTCTGTTCCTATGACTTCTGGGCAGTTCTCTTTGATAATTTCCTGGAAGACAGTGTCCAGGCTCTTTTTTTCATCATGTTTTTCTGGGAGTCCAATGATTCTCAGATTGTCTCTCCTGGATCTGTTTTCCAGGTCTGTTGTCTTCCCCAGAAGGTATTTCACATTTTTCTCCATTGTTTGATTTTTTTGGATTTGCTTGACTGATTCTTCTTGTCTCCTCGAGTCATTCAATTCCACTTGTTCAATTCTGATTTTCAGTGAAGTATTCTCTTCACTCACTTTTTTAAAATCTTTCTCTAATTGTCCCATTGAGTTCTTTTGTTCTGTGGAATTTTTTTCCATTTCGCCAATTTTGTTTTTTAGAGAGCTGTTTTCTGTTTCCAGTTCACTAATCCTATTTTTCAAGGATTTTACTTCTTTATCCACTCTCTCTTTAACTTTCTCCAGGCTCTTTTGCCAAGCCTCCCTCTCCTTTTCCCAAGCCTCACTCTGCTTTCCCCATTTTTCTTCTAGCTCCCTTGTGAGAGCCTTTTTAATCACTTCTATGAGGTTCATCTGTGCTGAGGAACAGATCTCCTCCTTTGGGGATTCACCTGGGGACTGCCTGTTTTTAGTCTCCTCAGGATTTAGAGTCTGCTCTCTATCTGTGTAGAAGCTGTCAAGGGTTAAAGTCCTCTTCAGCTTCTTGCTCATTCTGTCTATTAATCAGAGACAAACTACCAAAGAAAAACAGAAAAAACTGGAGTCTTTCTTTGGGGGAGGGCTGGGTGTGTTATCGAGCTTCCTCTACAGACTGCAGGGGGCAGCAGTGAGGCACTAGCAGGACTGTGCTGCGCCTGCGCTCTGAGATCCCAGAGCGTGCTGAGTCACTGAGGGGGGGGAAGGGGGGGGCGGCCAGGTCCTGAGGGACTCCAGCTGTTTGGGGTTGTATTCTTCAGCCCCGGTGTTTTTAGCTTCTCTGCTGGGCTGTTGACTTGCTGCCGGAGGAAAGTATCCAAACTTGTAGCGAAGCTCTCCCCGCAGAAACGGCTACGATCACTCTCCACCCCCTCTCCAGTCTGCTCCTGTGCCCTCACTGCCACTGCCCGCCGCCTGCGCCCGATCTAAAACCGCCCCAGCCCTCCAGTAAAGACAGACCTTTCTTGGCGGATCTCAAGGATGGCTTCTCTTGGTAACTATTTGTGGGTTTTTTTCAGTCAAGCATTGATTCAGAGGCTTGTAATGAAGTGGATAGTGAGAGAAAGCGCGGAGCTTATGCAACTGTGAGCCTTCTCTCCGCCATCTTAACCGGAAGTCCCTGTGCATATCTTTTGATGCAGCAGTGTTTCTACTGGGCATATATCCCAAAGAGATCTTAGAGGAGGGAAAAGGATCTATATGTGCCAAAATGTTTGTGGCAGCCCTTTTCATAAAAGGCTAGAAATTGGAAATTGAATGGATGTCCATCAACTGGAGAATGGTTGGGTAAATTGTGATATATGAATGTTATGAAATATTATTGTTCTGTAAGAAATGACCAGCAGAATGGATACAAAGAAACTTGGAGAGACTTACATGAATTGATGCTGAGTGAAATGAGCAGAACCAGGAGATCATTATATACTTCAATAATGATACTATATGAGGATGTATTCTGATGAAAGTGGATATTTTAGAAAATGAAAAGATTCAATTTGGTTCCAATTGATCAATGATGGACAGAAACAGCTACACCCAGAGAAAAAAACACTGGGAAATGAATGTGGACAACTTGCATTTTTGTGTTTCTTCTCAGGTGGTTTTTACCTTTCTGAATCCAATTTTTCTTGGGCATCAAGAGGACTGTGCAGATGTGTACACATATATTATATTTAAGATATACTTTAACATGCTTAACATGTATGAGACTGCCTGCTATCTAGGGAAGGAGATGGAGGGAGGGAAGGGAAAAGTTGGAACTGAAATGATTGCAAGGGACAATGTTGCAAAAATTATCCATGCATATGTTATGTCAATCAAAAGTTATAATAAAAAGAATATAGTTCCTTTAAAATTATAATTGAGCAAATGGAAGCTAATGTCTTCGTGAGAAATCAAAAATAATAAAACAAAACAAAAAGAATGATACATAGAAGATAATGTGAAATATCTTAATGGGAAAAAGACCTAATATTATGTAAGTATACATATATATGAAAGGAGAGATTAGAATAATTGTCAGGAAATGCAGTTAGAAATAGTAATGATGAAAGGAATTTTGAAACAAGTTTCTCTGATAAAGGTGTATTTATCAAACTTAGAGAGAACTAAGGCAAATTTCTAAAAATAAGAGCCAATTCTAAACTGATAAATAACCACAATATATGATGTTTTTAGATGAAATCAAATCTATTTTAATCATATGAAAAAAATGCTCTAAATCTTTATTATTTGGAGAAATGCAAATTGAAACAATTCTGAGGTACAGCCTCATGTTGATTATTTGGTTAATAGGACAGAAAAGGAAAATGGCAAATGTTGGAGGGCATATGGAAAAAAAAATGGGACATTAAAGTATATCTATGGAGTTATGAACTGTTTTAGCCATTCTGTAGAGCAATTTGAAACTAAGCCTAAAGAGCTATAAAACTCTTTGACCTAGCATTACCATTATTAGGTTTGTATACCCAAAATGACTAAAATAAAAGGAAAATGAAATATAAGTATAAAAATATTTATAGAAGCTCTTTTCTGATGGTAAAGAACTGGATGGTAAGGTGATGTCCCTCAATTGTGGAATGGTTGAACAGATTGTGGTATGTGATCGTGTTGGAATACTGTTCTGCTATAAAAAATGATAAGCAATAAGCTCTCAGAACACTTGGCAATACTTGAACAAACTCATGAAAAGTGTGATGTAGTTAAGGACAAACTAACATCAATATTGTTAGCAATATCAATTGTGAAGATTTTGCTATTTTTAGCATTGCAGTGGTCCAAGACAACTTTAAAAGTCTTATGATCAAAAATACTATCCATACCCAGAGAAAGAACTCATGAAAGCATCTTTTTTTTTTCTTTTTTCTTTTTTTCTTTTATTTTTCTTGAGGGTATTTTGGGCAGAGGGTACATGCTCTATTTTCTTTCACAACATGATTATTTTATGGAAATATTCTACATGACTTCACATGTGCCTTCTCAATGATGAAAGTGGAAAGAAAGGGAGAAAGAGAATCTGGAACTCAATTTTTAAAATGTTAAAAATTATGTTACATGTAACAGGAATAAATAAAATACAACATAGTAAAAATGTTTTGAAAAAGCAAAAAATAAATTAAGATGATGAATTAGCAGGAAGAAAAGCATAGTAGCCTCTGAAATATCTTCAGAGAAGTGCTAAAAAGAAAACAGAATAAATTTTGATGTAAAAATTTATTTTATTTATTTCATTTAGTTTATTTTTTTTCTGGCCCAAGTTGAAACAGGGAGATGAAACAAAAAGTACTCTAGATATTTCTCTGGCACCCAGAAAATGAGCATATGTTTGAGAAAGAGGAAATATAATTCCCCAAATTAGGGATGCTTGTGGAAAAAAAGATGCCATAACTCTCTCATCCATTAACCATTTTATTGGTTTGGTACAGATCTAGGAAGGTCTGAGAAGGAGAATTTCCATCCAGAGATATGTTCAAGAGAAAGAGTAATTGCAAGCCCTAGGCTATCCCTTGATCAAGTTTCTATCCTAATTTAACATTTTCAGAAGTGCAATGTTCATGGTGGGTTTTCTGGAGGTCTTGGAGCAGCTTTCGTTTCAGTTCAGTAATCACCACAAGAATAGCTAGGTGTTAAAGTCCCAAAGAATTTATTGTCTCCTTTGCCTACTGCTCAGCTAGCTTTCTTGTGGCCTTCAGAGGGGACTTGATTTCAGTGGAGAAAATGAAGGAGGCCAGGCTGTTGGAATCCTTACTAACTGCTAAGTAATTAGAGTTGATCTAATCTTACAAGAAGTTGTTTTGGCCAGAACCTGAAACAAGGTACTAAGTAGAACTAATCAAGACAAGGCTTGTGTTCCCACCTTTACTCATTGGACTCCACAAGTATGCTAGCTTCACAAAGTACACTTTCTAACTTCAAGAGAGTTCACACCTCCCTTAAAGTCATTGGGCCAGAGAGCACTATGGGAGAAAACCCATAATCCCATTCTCTCAGAAGAGGCAGATAAAAAGCCAGCCAAGAGGAAAATATGTATTCTGCCATAGATCCTTCATCGCTGTTTTTTTATCTGCCTCTTCCGAGAGAATGGGATTATGGGTTTTCTCCCATAGTGCTCTCTGGCCCAAAGAGCTTTAAGGTGTGGACTTTGAGTAAAGGTGGGAACACAAGCCTTGTCTTGATTAGTTCTACTTAGTATCTTGTTTCAGGTTCTGGCCAAAACAACTTCTTGTAAGATTAGATCAACTCTAATTACTTAGCAGTTAGTAAGGATTCCAACATCTCCCCCTTTCTTTTGTTTTAAAACATAGGGGGTTTCTGAGGGGGTACACATAAATCCATCAATATGGGCCAGAACTTTGTAACAGATATACATGGTATACATAAATCCATCAATATGGGAGGCATTATACATAATTTACATGAGCACATAGCAATATAACACAGGCTAGTAGTAATGTAACAAATAACAAGAATCAATCTGAAAATTTACACATGTCCATAAGTCCTAGAAACAGTCCAATAGGATTCCATTGTCCATTAGTTCATGTGCCAGGAATCTAATAATTCTTGTGAGCACAATCAGCAACAGAACCACCCGATATTTCTTGGGTCTTCTCCTTTGTTTCAAGGGTCTGCTCCATCTTTCTGCGATGGACAAGGCGAATGCGGCTCGTAGGCACCCATCTGATTCCTTCTCCACCTGTAGAGATGCAAGCAAATCCTCTCCTAGTGAAAAGCTGTACAGCTTGCCTTCCCTTCCACGCTCCTACACTGCCTCCAGGGAAGAACCCTCGTGGTTTGAGACCCAATGAAATCTGGCAAATGGATGTGACTCATTATAAATCTTTTGGTCGTCTGTCTTTTATCCACGTTGTGGTAGACACCTTTTCAGGATTCACTTTTGCCATACCAGCAGCAAAAGAGACAGCCCGAGTGGTCACTGAATTCCTCATTCAAGCATTCGCAATTATGGGTGTGCCACAAGAAATAAAAACAGATAATGGACCGGCATATACCTCCAAACATTTTGAACACTTTTGTGCACAGTATAAGATTCTACACACTACTGGCATACCCTTCAATCCTCAAGGTCAAGCAATAGTAGAAAGAAGAAACAGAGACATTAAGACACTCCTCCAAAAACAAAAGAAAGGAGGAGCCACGGGTAACCCTAGAGAACTTCTAAATTTAGTTCTCTATACCATTAATTTTTTAATCTTTGATAAAGATGCACTGGCTCCAGCAGACAGGTTTTATAACCCACCAGAAGAGCAGTGTCCAGTGCGAGCAGCTCCACTATCTTTAGATAATCGCCAGGTGATGTGGAGAGACCCAGAAAGTGGTGAATGGAAGGGACCAGATAGACTAACTGCTTGGGGGAGAGGATTTGCTTGCATCTCTACAGGTGGAGAAGGAATCAGATGGGTGCCTACGAGCCGCATTCGCCTTGTCCATCGCAGAAAGATGGAGCAGACCCTTGAAACAAAGGAGAAGACCCAAGAAATATCGGGTGGTTCTGTTGCTGATTGTGCTCATAAGAATTATTAGAT
This sequence comes from Antechinus flavipes, assembly GCF_016432865.1. Classification (NCBI taxonomy): domain Eukaryota; kingdom Metazoa; phylum Chordata; class Mammalia; order Dasyuromorphia; family Dasyuridae; genus Antechinus; species Antechinus flavipes. The sequence goes on from NC_067398.1 coordinate 400,146,594, forward strand.
TCCTGGCACATGAACTAATGGACAATGGAATCCTATTGGACTGTTTCTAGGACTTATGGACATGTGTAAATTTTCAGATTGATTCTTGTTATTTGTTACATTACTACTAGCCTGTGTTATATTGCTATGTGCTCATGTAAATTATGTATAATGCCTCCCATATTGATGGATTTATGTATACCATGTATATCTGTTACAAAGTTCTGGCCCATATTGATGGATTTATGTGTACCCCCTCAGAAACCCCCTATATTTTAAAACAAAAGAAAGGGGGAGATGTTGGAATCCTTACTAACTGCTAAGTAATTAGAGTTGATCTAATCTTACAAGAAGTTGTTTTGGCCAGAATCTGAAACAAGGTACTAAGTAGAACTAATCAAGACAAGGCTTGTGTTCCCACCTTTACTCATTGGACTCCACAAGTATGCTAGCTTCACAAAGTACACTTTCTAACTTCAAGAGAGTTCACACCTCCCTTAAAGTCATTGGGCCAGAGAGCACTATGGGAGAAAACCCATAATCCCATTCTCTCAGAAGAGGCAGATAAAACCAGGCCAGCACCACAAGGCAGATGAAGATGGAAATGAATCTCTCTCCTCTTGGCTCCGAGAGCTTGAGCCCCCACCTCCAATTTGCTTGTATTCTCTGGGTCTGAATGAATCTGGTTCTTAGTCGTTGCTTATATGCTCTACACAGTATAAACCAATCATTATATCACTAGGACACCATTATTTGTTGTAAGATTAAATCAATCATACTGAACTTAAAGAATGATTAATTACTATGCCAAACTAGATAACCATTGTATTTATCAATTCTACTGACTGAACACCTTGTAAGAATCCTTGTTTCAGAGTTCTGGCCCATAACACAGAAGAATAACCAAACAAAAATCCCAAAACAAAAGGTTGGCTGAAATTCTGATGCTAAGGACAATCAAAGCTTCCCAGTTGCATTGTAGTGGTTGAATCCAACAGAAGATTCCTGTTGCTCAAAACCAAATCCAATTGAACAACTTGAAGAACTTAGACTAGAGGGTAATAACAGACTATGCTCTGGAGCATGTTTTGAGAAAGCAAAAATCCTTTTGATCCTGGATTAATATAGTACTCAATACCCTAAGAAAGAAGCAATATAACTAGCCTATATACACCATTCAAAAGTGCCCAGAGTCTGGCCCTGATCTAAAACCTATAATTTGAAATGTGAGCTGGAAGAATAAATAAACAAAAGAAAAATCCTACCATGTATGTACATATATGTATGTATGTGATAAATACATTAGATAGATGATAGATAGACAGATAGATTATAGATAGATAGATGTAGATATAGGTGGGAGAGGAGGGGAGGAAGAAAGAGCCTTGCTACAACTTTATGTGGCATATACTGCAATCATTCCTATTTTACACTTGAGTAAATACATATTTTTCATAATTAACAATTATTTCAACAATGAATTTCAATTTAATCCAGGTCTTCTAAATTTTGCCATGTTATCTTCATCCTTGTTATAACATTGATTTTTACTTAGATTATCTATCTTCCAAAAGCAGACCATAAAGATAAAATCAATAGAATTCCTCCATTTAAGTTCAAATTGTCATATGCCAGTGTGTCCTTAGATTGAAAACCAAGGAAAAGCCATTCTCTTCCCCTTTCCAGCTGTCCTCAAAACTGATATTTGTTACATTTTAATAGCCAAAGAATCTCCTAGTCTTTGACTAGAACCATGCATTCTATGACTCTGTTATATGGTAGCTAATCCATTTCAGTCTCTTGAGTATAGAAAGTGTTCTTCTAGGCAAAGGCTTTGACAGGGAAAGTGCTAGCTAAGGGATGGCAGGAATGTACTGCCGGATTCCATCTCAATCCATTCATAGTCATTCCTCCTTTGGGGACCATGTATTCTTAATCAGACAGTAGCTGCATATTGAATTTCAGTAAAGAGACAATTTTGTGATTCTCTGTTCTTCTCTTGTCTAAAACAATTCTGCTGAGGAAGTATAAAGAGACTTCAGTTTTATTACAACCTACATCTTTCTAACAATTAGAGAATTAGCTTAGGCACTGAATTAATTGCTCTACTGAGTGCATTGTTACCAAAATTACATGACTGCACTATATTGTTTTACCTAAAGATCACCTGTTTTCCTAAATGTACTTCTCATGCTATCTTATTTTACGTACTTACATTTTGAAATGGTTTTAAGTTTTCTAATTAAAGTTTATGGATTATATATACTCTGAAGTACCCATTAATAAACAGTCCTTACCAAGCATCACAATTTGCTTTATTGTTGTTAAATAAAGAAAAAAAAAATCAGTGACAATATTTTGACTTCCCCCACAGGTGATCACATTTCTTGATGCATGTTAATAAGCATAATTATATATCATTAACAATTGACAGGTTAGTCCTGTATGGTTGGATGTTCAATTAATTACCAAATTACCTTAGCTTGAAATCTTCAGTGCCCTTAGGAAATGTCTCTAAAATAAGTTACTTTCTTCCCTTCAGAAGATACCAAAGAAGAATATAGGATTTGATATTTGTGGACCTTCTTCCCACACATACTACTGACAAGGAATATGCCCCACATAATACATATGCTAATGATGGATAATTCTTTCAAGCTTATTCAATATATGAACTGAACTGTTTTTTCAGGTTATATCTAATTGTATAAAATAATTGAAATAGCCTAGATAACCTAAACGAGATTAACTGATTAAATGTATAGATTTTTAACACACACATTTTAACACATTACAATGGTTTGATTGTACCAACATATCTTCTGGATGACTTTATAGAACACAGAAATAAATTCTACATTGTATGTACAGATACTGCCATAAGAACATTAAAGCTATATTTTAAATGTTCAAAGTATTTTAAGCTGGATACAAATACAACATTTTTTCTCACTGAAATTTTATTAGTTTATTGTACATAGTTTCTCATATTATATCAAAAGTATTTTATATTTCTGACTCATATTTATAAAGTTTTTCCTGTATCACAATTTTTCTTACATTGAAAAACCTCAATTCTGGCCAAGTAACTGTTACTTATGATAAATTTTATATTACATATAGACATATATATAAACATATACATATTTTATTATCATATTTATCATTAATATACATATATATTCATTGTATATGTATACATGTAAATATATGTGTTCAAAAGCATTAACTAGTTGTGTATAAATATATGTGTATATGTGTATATACATACACATGTGTATATATATCTACACATATATATGTATGTATGTATATACATATAAACATATGTATACACACACACATATAGCTCAACAGTTTATACTTTTGTTCCTTTAAAATATTTGAATTGCTGCCATATGTTCCTGGGGTTTTATTTACAATATAACTTGTGAAAATATCAAATCACATACAGCTAAAAATCAGTATATTCTAAAGATTTTCCTCCTTGTGTATAAAATGCAACTAACAGGATTCAGAATACTAATGAAAGTGTGGATATCAATATATCAACAACAATGTATTTCTTCATTATAGGTTTCTAATTTTCCAAGTATGCCTTAATCAAAGGAGCTATTTGTCTATTCAAGGGCAAGGAAGTGATTATTTCAATGAATTATTCCTCTTTACTTAAATAAATATGAATTGTTTTTGGCTTGACTTGGATGGAGTGTGATCTCAAATGTTTATGTGGCATGAAATTTACCACAGTGTGGCTATCTTCCATTGGAGCAAGCCAGTAGACTAGTAGAGAAGTTGTAATCACAGGAGGTAAAGACTATAATCTGGAAAAGCCAGGGTCTCTACAGACCAGGCCACACCCACCCACAGTGTTTCAGCATGCTCTCAAAGTCTCCCAGATGCAGCACAGCCATTGCTATCCTGCTAGTGCCTCACTGCTGCCTCCCTCTCCTCGCAGTCAGTAGAGGAAGCTTGGTAATACCATCCAGCCTCTCCCCACAAAAGCAGACTGCATTTTTTTTTTTGCTAGTTTGTCTTCTTTGATTCTTTTCTGACAAAATGAGCAAAACTTTTAAGTGAATTCTAACCATTGATGGCTTCTATATGGATAGAGAGCAGTCTTTAAACCCTGAAGAGACTAAAAACAGACTGTCTCCAGATGAATCCCCAAAAGGGGACTGTATGGTCCTCAACACACAAGACACTCATAGAAGAAATTTAAAAGGCTCTCACAAGAGAGCTAGAAGAAAAATGGGAAAAGGAAAAGGTAGCTTGGCAAGAGAGTCTGAATAAGACATGCCACTCATTTAAAGATAGAATGGATAAAGAAATCAAATCCTTGAAAAACAGAATTAGTGATTTGGAAAAAGAAAATAACTCTAAAAAAATAAAATTGGTGAAATGGAAAAATTTCCATAGGACAAAACAACTCACTTAAAAACTCAATTGGATAATTAGAAAAAGAAATAAAAAAGTGAGTGAAGAAAATAATTCATTGAAAATAAGAATCAAACAAATGAAATTGAATGACTCAAGGAGACACCAAGAATCAGTCAAGCAAAACCAAAAAAAATGAAACAATGGAAAAAATGTCAAATACCTTCTTGGGAAAACAACAGACCTGGAAAATAAATCTAGGAGAGACAATCTGAGAATTATTGGACTCCCTGAAAAATATGATGAAAATAAGAGTCTGGACATTATTTTCCAGGAAATTATCAAAGAGAATTGCCCAGAAGTTATAGAAACAGAGGGTAAAATAGACATTGAAAGAATTCATTGATCCCCTACTGAATGAGACTCCAAAATCAAAACTCCAAGAAATATAGTGGCCAAATTCCAGAACTATCAGATGAAGGAAAAATACTGCAAGCTGCTAGAAAAAAAAATCAATTCAAATATAGAGGAGCCACAATAAGTATTACTCAGGATCTAGCAGCATTCACATTAAAGGATCAAAGGGCCTAGAATATGATATTCCAAAAGGCTAAGGAACTTGGTATGCAGCCAAAAATAACTTACCCAGTCAAAATGAGCATCTTTTTCCAGGGAAGAAGATGGACAATCAACAAAATAAGTGAATTTCATCAATTTTTGATGAAAAAACTGGAACTAAACAAAAAGTTTGATCTACAAATATAGAGCTCAAGAGAAATCTAAAAAGGTAAAAAGAAATCTTGGGAACTATATTTCTGCTATAAAGATATATAAAGAACACATGTATACTTTGTTCTAGAAACTAGAGGTGGAAAGGAAATTGTACCCGGAAAAGCATGAAGTGGGGGTACGACATCTCACAAAGAGGCAAAGGAAACCTATTACATATGAGAGAAAGATTGGAGGGGCTTGAACATAGTGTGTATCCTAATGCCATAAGAATTGGCTTAAAGAGAAAAAAAAATATTAGACATACTCGATTTATGGTGAAACTTCTCCCACCCATTGAAAAGTGAGATGGGAAAAGTGAAAAGGTAAGGAGTAAGCTAAATGGAAGGGAATACAGAAATTGTGAGGAAAAGGAGTAAGAAAGGGGGAGGAACTCTAATGTAGGGGGGAGGAACTCTAAGGCAGGGAGAGGGATATTAAAAAGGGAGGGACAGAACTGGTAATTTTAACCATAAATGTGAATGGGGTAAACTTCCCCATAAAGAGGAAGTGGTTAGCAGATTAGATTAAAAGCCAGAATTGTACAATATGTTGTTTACAGGAAAGACACCTGAAGCAGGGTGATACATACAGAGTAAAGGTAAAAGGTTAGAGCAGGATCTACTATACTTCAGGCCAAGTCAAAAAAACAGGTGTAGCCATCCTCATCTCAGATAAAGCAAAAGCAAAATTTGATCTAATTAAAAGAGATAAGGAAGGAAACTATATCTTGCTAAAGGGTAGCATAGATAATGAAGCAATATCATCATTAAACATATATGTACCAAGTGGTGTAGCATCTAAATTCTTAAAAGAGAAATTAAGAGAGCTGCAAGAAGAAATAGACAGGAAAACTATAATAGTGGAAAATCTCAACCTTGAACTCTCAGATTTAGATTAATCAAAGCACAAAATAAATAAGAAAGAAGTCTAACTAGAAAAGTTAGATATGGTAGATGTTTGGAGAAAACTAAATGGAAACATGGAACCTATACAAAAAGTGACCATATATTAGGACATAAAAAAACAAACTCAAATGCAGGAAGGCAGAAACAGTAAATGCATCCTTTTCAGACCCCAATGCAATGAAAATTACATTCAACAAAAAGCCAGGGGAAAGTAGACCAAAAAATAATTGGAAACTAAATAATCTCATACTAAAGAATGATTGGGTGAAACAGCAAATCATAGACATAATTAATAACTTCCCTTAAGACAATGACAATAATGAGACATCATACCAAAATAAGGGGAAATTTCATATCTCTAGAGGCCTACTTGTAAAAAAACAGAGAAAGAGAAGGTCAATGAATTGGGCTTGCAACTAAAAATACTAGGGAAAAAAAAAAACAAATTCAAAACCCCCAATCAAACACTAAACTTGAAATTCTAAAAATAAAAGGATAGATCAATAAAACTGAAACAAACAAACAAACAAAAAAACTATTGAACTAATTAATAAAACTAAGAGTTGGTTCTGTGAAAAAAACAAAATAGACAAACCCTTAGTAAATCTGATTAAAAAAGAAAAGAGGAAAATCAAATTGTTAGTTTTAAAAATAAAAAGGGAGAACTCGCCAGTAATGAAGAAGAAATTAGGAGTTACTTTGCCCAACTTTATGACAATAAATTTGATAATCTAAGTGAAATGGATGATTACCTTCAAAAATATAGCTGCCCAGATTAACAAAGGAAGAAGTAAATTGGCTAAAGAGTGCCATTTTAGAAAAAGAAATAGAACAAGCTATTAACCAACTTTCTAAGGAAAAAATGTCTAGTACCAGATGGATTTACGTGTGAATTCTACCAAAAATTTAAAGAACAATTAACTCCAATGCTGTATACATTATTGGAAAAACAGGGATTGAAGGAGGCCTATCAAATTCCTTTTATGACACAGATATGGTACTGATACCTAAACTAGGTAGGTTGAAAACAGAGAAAGAAAATTATAGTGAATTATAGTGAATAATGCATATTGATGCTAAAATCTTAAATAAAATATTAACAAAAAGATTACAGAAAATCATTCCCAGGATAATACACTATGACCAAGTAGGATTTATATCAGGAATCCAGCGCTGATTCAATGTTAGGAAAACTATTAGTATAATTGACCATATTAATAACCAAATTAACAAAAATCATATGTCATCTCAATAGATGCAGAAAAAGCATTTGATAAAATCCAACATCCATTCCTAATAAAAACACTTGAGAGGACAGAAATAAATGGCCTTTTCCTTAAAATAGTCAGGAGCATATATTTAAAACCTTCAGTAAGCATCATATATAATAAGGAAAAACTGGAAGCTTTTCCAGTAAGATCAGGAGTAAAACAAGGTTGCCTACTATCACCAGTATTATTCAATATTGTATTAGAAATGCTAGCCTCGGCAATAAGAGTTGAGAAAGAGATTAAAGGAATTAGAGTAGGTAATGAGGAAACCAAATTATCACTCTTAACAGATGATATGATGGTTTACTTAGAGAACCCCAGAGATGCTACTAAAAAGCTATTAGAAATAATTCACAACTTTATCAAAATTGCAGGATACAAAATATATCCACATAAATCCTCAGAATTTTTATACATCACCAACAAAATCCAACAGCAAGAGATACAAAGAGAAATTCCATTCAAAATAACCATCGATAGTGTAAAATATTTGGGAATCTATCTACCAAAGGAAAGAGGAAAATCAAATTGTTAGTCTTAAAAATAAAAAGGGAGAACTCGCCAGTAATGAAGAAGAAATTAGGAGTTACTTTGCCCAACTTTATGACAATAAATTTGCTAATCTAAGTGAAATGGATGATTACCTTCAAAAATATAGCTGCCCAGATTAACAAAGGAAGAAGTAAATTGGCTAAAGAGTCCCATTTTAGAAAAAGAAATAGAACAAGCTATTAACCAACTTCCTAAGGAAAAAATGTCTAGTACCAGATGGATTTACATGTGAATTCTACCAAAAATTTAAAGAACAATTAACTCCAATGCTGTATACGTTATTGGAAAAACAGGGATTGAAGGAGGCCTATCAAATTCCTTTTATGACACAGATATGGTACTGATACCTAAACTAGGTAGGTTGAAAACAGAGAAAGAAAATTATAGTGAATTATAGTGAATAATGCATATTGATGCTAAAATCTTAAATAAAATATTAACAAAAAGATTACAGAAAATCATTCCCAGGATAATACACTATGACCAAGTAGGATTTATATCTGGAATCCAGCGCTGGTTCAATGTTAGGAAAACTATTAGTATAATTGACCATATTAATAACCAAATTAACAAAAATCATATGTCATCTCAATAGATGCAGAAAAAGCATTTGATAAAATCCAACATCCATTCCTAATAAAAACACTTGAGAGGACAGAAATAAATGGCCTTTTCCTTAAAATAGTCAGGAGCATATATTTAAAACCATCAGTAAGCATCATATATAATAAGGAAAAACTGGAAGCTTTTCCAGTAAGATCAGGAGTAAAACAAGGTTGCCTACTATCACCAGTATTATTCAATATTGTATTAGAAATGCTAGCCTCGGCAATGAGTTGAGAAAGAGATTAAAGGAATTAGAGTAGGTAATGAGGAAACCAAATTATCACTCTTAACAGATGATATGATGGTTTACTTAGAAAACCCCAGAGATGCTACTAAAAAGCTATTAGAAATAATTCACAACTTTATCAAAATTGCAGGTTACAAAATATATTCACATAAATCCTCAGAATTTTTATACATCACCAACAAAATCCAATAGCAAGAGATACAAAGAGAAATTCCATTCAAAATAACCATCAATAGCGTAAAATATTTGGGAATCTATCTACCAAAGGAAAGTCAGGAATTATATGAGCAAAATTACAAAACACTTTCCATACAAATAAAGTCAGAGTTAAATAATTGGGAAAATATTAAGTGTTCTTGCATAGGCCGAGCAAATATAACAAAAATGACAATATTCCCTAAACTAATCATTTATTTAGTACCATACCAATCAGACTCCCAAGAAACTATTTTAATGACCTAGAAAAAGTAACAACAAAATTCATATGGAAGAACAAAAGATTGAGAATTTCTTTCTTTCTTTCTTTTTTTCTTTTTGAAAAACATTTCTTTACAACATTATCCCTTGTACTCACTTTTGTTCTGACTTTTTATCTCCCTCCCTTCACCCCCTCCCATAGATGGCAAGCAGTCCTATACATGTTAAATACGTCACTGTATATCCTAGATACAATATATGTGTGCAGAATCAAACAGTTCTCTTGTTGCATAGGAATTGGATTCAGAAGGTAAAAATAACCCGGGAAGAAAAACAAAAGTGCAAACAGTTTACATTCATTTCCCAATGTTCTTTCTTTGGGTGTAGCTCCTTCTGTCCACCATTGATCAATTCAAACTGAGTTAGATCTTCTCTTTGTCGAGGAGATCCACTTCTGTCAGAATACATCCTCATACAGTAGTATCATTGTTGTAGTATATAATAATCTCCTGGTTCTGCTCATTTCACTTAGCATCAGTTCATGTAAGTCTCTCCAAGCCTCTCTGTATTCATCCTATTGGTCAATTCTTACAGAACAGTAATATTCCATAATATTCATATACCACAATTTACTCAACCATTCTCCAATTGATGGGCATTCATTCATTTTCCAGTTTCTAACCACTACAAGCAGGGCTGCCACAAACATTTTGGCACATACAGTTCCCTTTCCCTTCTTTTGTATCGCTTTGGGGTATAAGCCCAGTAGTAGCACTGCTGGATCAAAGGGTATGCACAGTTTGATAACATTTTGGGCATAATTCCAGATTGCTCTCCAGAATGGTTGGATTCATTCACAATTCCACCAACAATGAATTAGTGTCCCAGTTTTCCCGCATCCCTTCCAACATTCATCATTATTTTTTCCTGTCATCTTAGCCAATCTGAAAGGTGTGTAGTGATATCTCAGAGTTGTCTTAATTTGCATTTCAATGATCAATAGTGATTTGGAACACTCTTTCATATGAGTGGAAATAGTTTCAATTTCATCATCTGAAAACTGTCTGTTCATATCCTTTAAGGTTTGAGAATTTCAAGGGAATTAATGAAAAAAAAAATCAAACGAAGGTGGCTTAGCTGTACCTTATCTAAAGCTATATTATAAAGCAGCAGTCACCAAAACCATTTGGTATTGGCTAAGAAATAGAGTAATTGATAAGTAGAATACATTAGGTTCAAAGGACAAAACAGTCAATAAATTTAATACTCTTATTTTTGACAAACCCAAAGACCCAAACTTTTGGGATAAGAACTCACTGTTTGACAAAAATTGCTGGAAAATTGGAAACTAGTGTGGCAGAATCTAGACATTGTCCCACATTTAACACCGTACACCAAGATAAGGTCAAAATGGATTCATGACCTAGGCATAAAGAATGATATTATAAATAAATTAAAAGAACATAGGATAGTTTATCTCTCAGACCTGTGGAAGAGGAAGGAATTTATGACCAAAGAAGAACTAGAGATCATTACTGATCACAAAATAGAAAATTTTGATTACATAAAATTAAAAAGCCTTTATACAAACAAAACTAATGCAAACAAAATTAGAAGGGAAGCAACAAACTGGGAAAACATTTTTACAGTCAAAGGTTCTGATAAAGGCTTCATTTCCAAAATATATAGAGAATTGACTCAAATTTATAAGAAATCAAGCCATTCTCCAGTTGACAAATGGTCAAAGGATTTGAACAGACAATTTTCAGATGATGAAATTGAAACTATTTCTACTTATGTGAAAGAGTGTTCCAAATCACTACTGATCATTGAAATGCAAATTAAGACAACTCTGAGATATAACTACATACCTGTCAGATTGGCTAAGATAACAGGAAAAAGTAATGATGAATATTGGAGGGGATGCGGGAAAACTGGGACATTGATGCATTGTTGGTGGAGTTGTGAACGAATCCAACCACTCTGGAGGGCAATCTGGAATTAAGCCCCAAAAGTTATCAAACTGTGCATACCCTTTGATTCAGCAGTGCTACTACTGGGTCTATATCCAAAAGAAATACTAAAGAAGGGAAAGGGACGTGTTTGTGCCAAAATGTTTGTGGCAGCCCTTTTTGTAGTGGCTAGAAACTGGAAATTGAATGGATGCCCATCAATTGGAGAATGGTTGGGTAAATTGTGGTATATGAATATTATGGAATATTATTTTTCTGTAAGAAATGACCAACAGGATGAATACAGAGAGGCTTGGAGAAACTTACATGAACTGATGCTGAGTGAAATGAGCAGAACCAAGAGATCATTATACACTTCAAGAACAATACTGTATAAGGATGTATTCTGATGGAAATGGATATCTTAGACAAAGAGAAGATTTAATTCAGTTCCAATTGATCAATGATGGATAGAAGCAGCTATACCCAGAGAAGGAACACTGGGAAATGAGTGTATACTGTTTGCATTTTTGTTTTTCTTCCCAGCTTATTTTTACCTTCAAAATCCAACTTGTCCTGTGCAACAAGAGAACTGTTCGGTTCTGCACACATATATTGTATCTAGGATATACAGTGACATATTTAACATGTATAGGACTGCTTGCCATCTGGGGGAAGGGATGGAGGGAGGGAAGGGAAAAATCGGAAGAGAAGTGAGTGCAAGGGTTAATGTTGTAAAAAATTACCCAGGCATATGTACTGTCAATAAAAAAGTTATAGTTATTAAAAAATAAATGTAAAAAAAAGATTAAATTTACCTCATTAGGATTAAAAATAAACAAATAAATATGAATTGTGTCTTTATAATAGGAATCTTTGCGTTACTATTAACCAAACAAACCTATTAATAATTTGTAATTTAGCCATTATTAACACCTTATATGTCTTTACTTTCAAAATAAATATCTGTCTCCATTTATCTTGTAATCATTCTTATGCATAGCTGGTCTTTTTTGTTTTTTTCTTTTTCTTTTTTTTTTTTTTTTTTTTTTGCTGTTTCTAATTATTTCGGTGCCTAGAAAAATACAGTTCTAGAAAAGTGTACATAATCACAGTAAATGGAATGTGGAAACCCCAACATATTATTCATTTTTATGTCATTAATTAATGTGAATAATATGAAAAGACCTAGTCTGTCCTTCCAAAATGACTTTAGCAAAACAAACTGAACTTACTTTGTATCCTGAATATGCAGTGAGCAAATAAATGTGAAATAGATTCCTGGTAGTATAATATAGATATAAAACTGAAATTGGAAATAAATAGGGTATTTTGTTTATTCCTCTGCTTTCAGAATCATAGGGACCATCAACTTGGAGCTTCATAAAATTATTTTATTTGATCCACATAATGTCACTAAATGCATTCTTTCAGGAAAAGAAGAATCCAAAATAGAGAGATATTATTTTCTTATCTAAAATCACAGAGTATCAATTATCCCCAGAATTAGGAATCAAATAGTGTGCTTCTGATTTCAATCAGAGTCATTTCTCTATTTCAAGCAAAATTTTGCACCTCTTATTGAAGCAGAAATATGTATCATAATATTTCAATGATTAATGATTTCATCATTGTGAATGTTTCTACCACTAATGCAAATTGCAACACTTCTCTGTCTTAGGATTTTTAATTATGATTAGAAAATTCATCATCCTGTGTTCAGCTTGATGATAATACCCTATATAATTTAATTATATGATTTTCATTTCACATATACCACATCATGTCTTTACATGACATATTTCCAGCTTGGCAAGATCTGCTAAAGTTTCTAATCCATGGTATGAGAAAGCAAGATTGCTTCCTCATCATAATGAGGCATTATGGGTATGCCATCTTTCACTAAAACACATCCAGAGGGATAATTCTTTTAAGTTGGATGATGAAGAAATGCAATGTTATAAATGTATGAAGTTAGTATAATATTACTTTATCTTGCCAAATTATAATTATGATGAGGTAGATGAGGGAAGACATATGATATATATGTTTATATATAATAACTACAATTGAATTAATGGAAGAAAAAACAATTACAAAATCAAAGATAAATGTCAAATATTTAAAAAGACTAAATTTATCCATAAAAATGAATTTATTAATCTCTCTCCATACTTTTCAGAGATGAGGGCTATGGGTATTGAACACTGCATACATTTGACCTAATTCTCTCTCTCCATCCCTCTCTGTCTCTCTCTCTGTGTCTCTCTGTCTCTCTACTTCTCAGTCTCTGTCTCTGTCTCTTTCTTTCTCTCTCTGCATGTTTAAAAAGTAGTATTTTATTTTCCTCAATACATGTAAAAAGAACTTTTAACATTTACTTTTAAAACTTTGAATTCTATATTCTTTCCCTTCCTCCATTCTCATTCCCTCCCACCCACAGTGAGAGAGAGCAAACAATTCACTATAGGTTATGCATATGTAGTCAGGGAAAATCGTTTCTAATAATCAAGTTATAAAGAAAACATAGAAACCCTCAAGGAAAATAAAGTTAAAAAAAACCCAATGTGATTTAATGTGTATTTAGACTATCTCAGTTCTCTCTTTGGGATGGAAAGCATTTTTAATCATAAGTTCTTCAAAGCTGTCTTAGATTATTGCATTATTAAGAATAGCTAAGTCACTCACACTTGATCATCTTACAATGTTTTTGTTACTTCTTACACAGTGCATTTCACTTTATATCAGCTCATGTAAGTCTTTTCAGGTTTATCTGAGAGCATCCTGCTCATCATTTCTTATAGTACAATAGTATTCCATCATAATCACATAAAACAATTTATTCAGCCATTCCCTACTTAATAAGTAAGTTCTTAATTTCCAATTCTTTGCCTGTAGAGGAAAAAAAAGCTTCTACAAATATTTTATATTTATAGGTTCTTTTCTTTCTTTAAAGAAATCTCTTTTGGGATATAAGCATAATATTGGAATTGCTAGGTCAAAGTTTGTGCATGATTTCATAACCCTTTGGGCATAGTTCCAAATTGCCCTACAGAACAGTTGAATCACTTCACTACTCCACCAACCCTAATGCATTATGTTATGGACATCTGGGAGATGAAGATGTTCTTAATTAGTAGCTAGAGAAATCCTCCATAACAAACTGAAAGATCATCTTTCATCATGATCTTTCAATGGGTATGAAGATTTCCTTCTTTTTATAAAAGCTATGCTCTGGAAGGACTGGAAAACACAAAGAAGAAAGAGCTACATCCCAGCTTTGGAAGGTAGCCTATACAAAGACAGGCAGACAGGATTCCAAAATAGTCACTGGTGAGGAACAAAGAGTTGTTTACTACTTATTCCAGATCCATGCTGTAGTATCTCAGAGAACAAAATTTGGTTGAGGAGAATAAGATTATGAGATTAGATTTTTTTTCTTAATTTACCCAACGCTTCATTCAAGAGGGATGTGAAGGCATGTTGTTGAAATTTCTGATCTAGCTCAAGTTCTCATTTTACCTAACTTTGCCAGGGAGGAGAAAAACAGAAAAAAAAAAAAAAAACTCTTAAGAATCTTAATGACACAAGCATTGTGGGCCTTGCCATAGAACCAGGTTATATTATCATTATGGGATCATAAAAACCTGAGTTTAAATTCTATTACTCACCTCTATGACTTTGTGCAAACGTTATCACTTTAGTTATCTATTCTGGAAAAATGAAATAAAACAAAACAAAATAAGGGTTTAGGCTAAATCTTTAAGGTTTCTTCCAAATCTAAATTCAATGATCTTTAAGCTAGAATCTAACTTGATAACCCTGTATGGATGCAATTCCACTTAGTTTAGAAGACATTCAATGTAACAACTTTATTCAGCCCTTAGAATGTCATTATTAGAGTTCTAAAGTATAAAATGACTTACTACCTGCCCCTAGGAAGTTTATAATCTGCCAAATTCTACCCATCAATGTAGAATTCTAGGAAGGGAAATCAAAACCTATCTTTTTCTAGACTATTTAAGCTATATTGTTTCCCTATCAAATCTATATTCTCTCCATTAAGACATTGATAAATGGAATTTGACTACTATCTGCAAATAGTTGAAATAATAGCAGCTCATGTTTAACTAGTGTACACATGACATTTTACAAAGCAACATTTGGGGAGGCAGGACATAAGTATTTGAAAGAGAGGAAATTGAGGTAGAGTAGCAAATTAACTTTCCTTGGATCACCCAGCTAGTCAATGTCAGCTAGAACTATGTTTCAAAGACATGCATTGGCACTCAGTTTGCATTTATTAAGCACCTACTATGTGCTAGAAATTCAGGTAAGTGATAAAAAAATAAAAAGAAATGGAAAAGAAAATCTATGTTCCTAAAGGGCTCACAATCTAAAAGAAGAGACTATATATATACAGAGACTATATATTTACAGAATAAATTGGAGAAAAAACAATATAGAGAAAGAAGGCACTAGCTTAAAAGGAAATGGGGAAAGGTTTCTTGGAGAAGCTATTATTTGAGAGAAGTAAGCCAAAGCCCCTAGGAGTTAGAGAGGTGGAGGGAAAATTCCAAGTATGAGTTACATACAGGGATTCTCACTCCAACTTAGCTTTCATTCCAGTGCCAGGCCCCTAAATGTTGCAAAAGTTTTGGTGCAGTTTTAAACTAGCTAAAAAGCTACACTAAGATTTTTGGAACACCCTACAAAGCTGCTTTTGCACATTAGAATGTGTCTGTAAATGATATTCCTGCATTTCTGTTTACAATTTCATTTATGTGTCAGAATTAATAGAACAATAATCCTGAGAAACAGAAAGAAATCAGCAATAAGAAATAATAAACTAATTACTGACATCAATATAATGGCTTAAGATTTTCAAAGTATATTATACTCATTCTGTCATTAAACCTCATAACAGTGCTGTGTGAAAGGCATTAATTACCCTCATTTTAATATGAGAAATATGAGGTTTGGAGAGCTGAAATGGCCTAACGTACCTAATGTATATTAACACAGCTGATCAATATTGACAGCAGGATCTAAACCTGTGTTTTCTGCCACCAGCATTCTATACCCTCTGCTTGCTCTGTTCCCTTAATGAAATAATAAATAGAAAACTGCACAAGAAGTAATAATAGTAGCTAATATTCATATAGTATTTTAATTTTTTTTGAAATGCTTTATGTAGATTATTTCATAGGATATCAAAACAAGCCTCTAAGGATGATGATATTATCTCTATTTTACAGATGTAAAAATTTACACAGAGAATTTAAATTAAATCTGCAGTATCACACAGCCTCTTTGAACAGGATTCTAATTTTACTGCTTTAGACCCTCAATATTAAGCATAAGGATGTACTGGGATAAAAGAAACAGAATTAGAAGATAATTAACAGCAGAAAAATATCTACAACCTGAATGGATATATAAAAAAAAAGATAGGAATGAAGGGGGAAAAGCATTTTCATGACTCAGACTAAAACATCAGACTTAAAAATCCCTTGGTTGAAAATTTTCAACAAAAGTTAAAATCAACTGCACAGGAATGAGCCAGAAACCATGAACTTCCATAATCCAAAGGCTGGAAATATATATTACTTAGGAAACAACATTGTATTTGCTAAGAACTTCAAGATAACTAGAGAGCCATTTGACAGAAATTGAACCAGCATCTTCTGCCATATTTCTCAATACATCTTAAATGGATACATATCCCTTATATTAATGTGGTACCATTAAAATTAGAAGAGAAACAAATCATAATGTCTTCATAGATATGGATTGGAAGCATATTCTAAATCAAAGAAGAGCTAGGGACATTATCAAGGATAAAATAGATAAATTATATAATATTGAAAATCTTCTGCACAAACAAAATTTATAAAATCTGTATCAAATTTCTCAGATATCCAAGATTTGTATAGACAATTAATATATGCATTTAATATGTACATTAAAAAGTATGTTCTATCAACTTAAGAATCTTTTGCATTTCCTAACCTCTTGGTTTCTTCTTTTCATGTATTGCTGGTGCTTTGAAATTCAGAAAACTGCAGGAATTATAAACCTGGATATTTTGAAATATGTATTATATATGGATAATAAGTAGAGTCATCAGAAAAGGATAAAGAAAACAAAGACAGGTTCTGGGGAATACACTAAAAAAAAAAGAGAAAAGAATAAAGAACTAGTAAAGAAGACTAAGAAGAAAGAAAAATAATGAAAATTTTATTGATGATGATGATCACATTTTTAAATTTTATAATTTTTTATAGATTTTTTATAAAATAGGATCATAGAATCATAGATTTGAACCTGGAGGGGAACTTGGAGGTTTGTTGGAATCCTAGTATTAACTCAATTTGAAACAAAGTGATAACTCAAGGGAGATGTTCGAATCCTAGTTTTAATTCAATGTAATTGATGCAATGCTTGTGTTCACACCTTTACTCATTGGAATTCACAAGTATTGGAGATTCACAAAGTTAACTGTGTAACTTTGTGACTTCACACCTCCCTTGAAGCTCTTAGTGCCAGAGAGCATTCTGGAAAGAAACCCATAATCTCTCTCATATCCCACAATTCCTCTCTCTCATATATAAGAAAGAGACAGAGGCTCACACAGGTAATATATATCAGTGAGAGAATTCAAAATTAAGTTCTCTGCTTCAACGTTCAGCCAGCTAGTGGATCACTACTCCAGTTTTTAGTAGGAGTATGAAATGTTAAAGAAGGCAAGAGATGTAATCTTATCAGTAAAGACATATAAGTTATTTTCCATGCTTCAAAAATGTTTCAAAATGGATATTTAATGATTTATGGATATGTTGATAAATAAGTTATTAATGAACATAAAGAAGGTGATTTCATTATGTAGAAAGATGTATACATATATATATGTATATATATATTTCTTGAGAATGTATATGAGTATTTAAACATATATTTGAAGAAAGAGGGAAGGAAGAAAAAGAGAGAGAAGATATAGAAAGGATGTAAGTGATGTTAAGAAACTGAAATTTTAAAGTATAGATTGCTCTTATTGACAATTGTCAATGAAGGAAGAAGAGGATATAAAATGCTGTGTCCTGTTTCAGTTTCTCGTTTCAATGGCTGATAAATTTTATAGGACATGATATCAACATTCTTTAACTTTCTGACTGTTCTCTTCTGGGTGTTCTTTAGTTTATGAAAGAATAACACAATTTCAATTATAAAAAATTCCTTTCACCAACAAGTCCAATTCATATCTGAAAAGATGACATCTATAGCATTCATGACAAAAAGTCATAAAATTTTTAATTAAAGAGAACTAAGGGAAACTAATAACTCCTGAGGTGATACCTCATTAATTGCAAATCTATTTAATTATTAGAAATACCCCTACAATATAATTATGTGGCAAGTATAGTTGGGAAACTGTCTACTACTTTTTTAGCTAGAATCTAACTCATGTTAAGTAAATTTGGTATAACTTGTTCTCAATTCCTCTCTTAGCAAACATGGAAGTTTGATTTTCCCTTAGTCAAACACTCCAATCTACTCTTCACTCTGAAATAATTCTTCTTTGAAAATTTGGGAGAATAAAATCAGTGGGTAAAAATGTCTGAAGCTAAATGCTTCTGAATATGAGTTTACAACACAAGCTACTTCACAAATTAATAAATATTATATAAATAATGTTACAAGCACATATTTTCATGGCGATAAAGATGTTTCCTGGAAATGATCACTCTAACAAATTAACAATAACTGTATATATAGTTGTATGTGTATATATGTGTATAATATTTGCATGTATGTATAATATACACATATATGTATACATGCATATATACACATACATGTTTATAACACATATATTTATATGTGTGTATATGCACATGTGTTTATGTGTGTATAAATGGAGAGAGAGACTGAGAGTATAAACTACATCTTTACAAATTAGTCATGGGAAATCATTCAATAAATTTTAATATGCCTAATGTGCCTCTAAATTTAAATAGATCAAGTTTAACCTGGTGTTAGAAAGTAAAGCACAGTTCTTATGACGATAAAGATGTAAATTTCTAAATAAAACTCTGAATTGTATAACATTAGAAACAATGATACATTTTTTGAGATTTTAGCTTGGAAAATAAATAATCTGTGATTGTCGAATTGCAAAGTAAATAAATTTTATTTTGATTTGTGGCATCTTTTGGTGAACAAAGTAGTGTTTCATCAAATTTCTTCCTCTCATAAAAGGTCACTTAGATAGAATGAAATCTTATATCTGTATAAAAGGAACATGGTAATTAATAAGGTAATAGACTCTATCCAAAAAAAAAAAAAACATTGCTATAAAAAATACTTAGAAGAATATGCTTCATAAATGATTCGATTTAATAATAGTATCTTAAAGACAATTTATTGTTAAATATAGATTTGTTATTGTTCAAGTGTTTCAGTTAAGTTTTACTTTACCACCCCATTTAAAATTTTCTTCACAAACATGTTTGAGTGATTTGCCATTACATTCTCTAATTCATTTTACAAATAAGGAAATTGAGGAATAAAAAGTTAAGTGACTTATGCAGATTCACACAATTACTTAGGCTACATTTGAACTGTGGTTTCCCTGATTTAGGGTCAACACTAAGTAGCTGTGCTATTTAGTTACCCATTTGTACCATTTTTTTAAAACAGTGACTTGCATTTTCCAGATTACCTTAAATTCCAAAACATTTATTCTCCCACCAAACATTTTGTAGCAAAAAAGAAGAATATTTTAAATAAATATTTGTCAAAAACCACCACCAATGTCTGACATCATATGCAGCGTATCATCCCCTAATTACTAAAATTCTGAAAATAGAGGAGGTACAACTGCAAATAAAGAAAATAATGAAAAATTATTAATTAATCTTTTAAACAAACATTTTAACTAATATGTTATGGTGAAAAGATATTCTAATATAAGAAGTCTCAATGATCAAAATAGAAGTATACCAGAAATGGAAAAAAAAAACTCAGTATTTGTTAAGGAAGATAAACAATTTTATTATAAATAAAATAATTAAAACTACATGATTATGCAAATACTAAATTACCCAACAACTAAGTACCACAAATACTTTACATTAAAAACCCTATAAAACACAAACATATAAGGTGCATTTTGCTATGATAATGGCAAAATACTATATTTCTTCTGATAATATAAGCATATTACATCACTTTTGAGAAAATATAACATACTAGAATTATCCCTTCTTTTAAGATTTGAAAGCGTTCACTTGGAAATCCATATTTACTATTTTGAAAAAGCAACCTCTCTGAGAATAGCTATCAAAATAATTGGGAGAAATCCCAAATGACATAGTTGCCAAAACTCTGTTGAAAGAACACCAATAATTGCTGACCTTTAATCATTGCAAAATCTTTATCAGAATGATTTGCACATGTAGTTAGAATATATGTGAGAGAAGTATGTTATGTGTCAGAATAATGATTTAAAATTTATTTCTTTCTAAAATAATATTTCATTGATTCTTCTTATTTAATGCATCACAATTATTTCCTAATATATAACCTCTTTTAGCTTCCATGTTTAGACCTTAAAATTGGCAGTGGACAGTCATTTTAAACCCAGAAATAACATCTAGTTAACATATGAAAGGGGATAAAAGTAATTTTTTCTCTTGATCTATTTTATTCAGATTATATCAATTTTGCATGAATACCACCTATTCCAATTTAATGTTTCCTCTTCACATCTCTCATAAAAGTATTTGGACAAAAACACTATTCATCTTTTGAAATCCAGAAATAAAATTTCAACTTGTTTCAAATTGTAATTACCTTCCCAATTATCTGACATTAATTGATAGCTGAGTATTAAAGGAAAGGAGGAAAAAGTTTAGGAAAACCTATGTTTTTCTGTATCTATATATCTATTGTATTTATCTATCCATCTACTTATATGTATACATACGTATATATCATTCTAAATTATTTGCAGTTAAAGTAAAACGCTGGTACTGGATCCATTGCCAGATACATCGTTTACTCTTATTATGAATTTTTTTTGTTTTACCTGCAGAAAATTTATGTAAAGAAAATAAAATTTAAAAGAACTATCCTTTCATTTAAATTGGAGAAAAATGGTGCACAAAAATATTCATTAATAAATTATATTTTCCATGTATATGAAGACTACATCCTAAAAGCATATATTATTCATTCTGACATTGTTTATCAAAAAACATATTATATAGAGTTAAAATGTAAGCATATCTTAAGAAAATATATTTTTTTTAAGTTTCCTTTACTAATAACATTTTGTAATCATGGAAAATATTTGCCTTGTCTTCAATTATTCCCAAATATCTCCCAAAAATCTACCAAAGAGCTGGACAAAATATGATAATCATAATGTCCAGTATGAAGTTCCCAACTTCAAAGGTATATGTATAATTTGGAGAAAATAATGAAAATAAAAAAAAACATAAATTAAAAAAAATTAAATGTTTTAAAGCTGTGTTTTTACATGTGACACTTAAATTATCATGGAGGGAATAGAGAGTTTTGGTGCATCTATACTGATGTTTCCATCATCACCTGCAATAATAGTAGTAATTACAAGAAATGCAAGGAAAATTTTTTTGTGGACATGAGAAGAATTAAACAAAGGAAAAAAATGTAGGTTTTAAATGACACATGTTCAAACTGAACAAAATAATCTAGTAGCTAATGAGTGGTCAGTAGATAAAGTATTACTTGGAATTCACTAGTTTACATTTGCTTGTTTTCCATGTATAGCCAATAAAGTAACATCTATTTTAATAAACACTGTTTGAAAATGGTGATAATGTTGCAGTATCTCATTATAATAATAAATTTATTTTTCCCCATGCTTTATAATAGAGTGATAAGAAGGTAATGGAAATGGTTTCTCAATGTATTTAATACAAATTCTAGATAGAGCAATAATAAAAAAGTAGATATGATTTCTTTGAACTATGCATAATTATTTTTTCTGAAATATGAGAATGCTGTCTAATGTTCTTTATATTTTGTACACTCAAAAGACAATACATATAGTATTAAAGGAGAAATTTTCATGATTTTTAAAATATTTTCACCAAATTAATATCCTTGAAGTAAAATTTAATCATTGCCCTTCATTCATTTTATCTTCCAATGCTAATTTTGCATTCATATTGAATGACTTGTATGTTCACAAAGTAAAAAAATGAACAGATAAAAATATTCCAATGGAATATAAAAATCAATATTTCATCATGCCAATTTAATAACTTTTATAAACCTAACTGATATACAAAGAAATGAAAATCCCCTTTCATAAGAATTCTGAAACTTATTGAGATTCAATGGGAGAGCTGATTTATTCCTTCTATTGGAATTTACATAACCATTTAGTATAATTATCTCGTCTTTTTATGAACTTCCATAAAAGAAATAAAACATCTTTATCTTTGATGTGAAAGAACAAGTAGACAAAGTGTTATTTCATTCCTTTCAAATTCCAAAGGTGGTGATAAAAGACCATTTGACAAAAATGTGATCAATTCTCACATTTTTAATTGAAAAATGAGGGAAACGGGCAAGGAAGTTGAAGTCAATGCTTATTAATTTTTTCCCTTTTTCTATTGCAGGTTATCAAATTATGAATTTTGCATAAATATTACTATTTTAGGTTTTATCTAATGTTGATTCTTAAGTATGTCATTCAATGTGCACTTTTTTCTTTTTTTGACAAGAAAATAATTTATTATATTTAATCAATATTAATTAATTTATAAGAAATCATAGCCTTCTAAAATAAAGTTGGGAAAATGAGAGGATAAAAGAGAGAAAAGAAAAGTGTGACTTCTATCCCAATGGCTGAGTGCAAGTAAGGAAAATATTTCAATAATTTTGTCTTGGCATATTCCCAAATAGCCAAAGATTGACATGCTTATGAGTGCATGTGGGAAAGGCCAGGTACCTACTTCTTTGAAATACTCTTCTCAGTAGGTAGCATGAATACCATATAGTAAGCTGAATGGTGAAATGATTTAAGTGCTGTGTCTCCCTCAAAATAGAGTAAATATTTTTAGTCTTTTTTTTTTTTTGCCCTCTTTCAGTCTAGGCAGTACCTTGACAAGAAAATTTAATCCTTGGGAATTTTGGAGCCAATATTCCAGGATGGACGTTGCTGCCTTCCAAACAAGGAAGACTTGAAAATCTATTGTATTCTTATGTGAGCTGAGTTGGGCTTTGGAAATAGAACATTGTGGGAGTAACTCTATGTAGCAACTGAATACTATGAATTTGCTTTTTTTTAACAGAGACTGATTGTAAGGGGTTTATATCACTGAGCTATAAGTGAAAATGTTGGCATCTTTGTTCCTGTTATTCTTTTAAAGTAAATATCCCTTTGTAAAATCTAATCTGACTATTAAGAGGGTGAATGGAATTGGGGTGCTGGGTACTTTCCTTATTATTGGAGAAACACAATCATTAAGCTCTTGATCCAATGGCAGAGATTCAATAAAAGACATTGTTTGAAATGGAATGCAATATAACTGGTATTCAGGCAGTGGAGAATAGGAAAATCACTGTTAGACCTCATTTTAGGGCAGGGAAAATGGTTCAGGACATTCAGAAATGAGTGGCACTTTCTTAAAGGAGAACCCTATTTGCTACAGCAAACTGTTTCAGCAAAATATACTACAGGGAGAAAAAGCTGTGCTATTAAACTGCTGTAAGATGGAATAGCAAAGAAGCTGATGAAAAGAAGATGAGATCATTTGTATATTAGAAAAATATCAATTTATTATTTTTCAGAAAATGAAAAGAAAATTCCTGCTAGGTTCCCATATTGTCCCATAACTGCAATAGAAATAGTATTATAAAATAAAAAAGAAAACATATTGTATCACTTAGGTAAAAACACTACATTATATTTAATATTGTTAAATAAAATATGTGCATACATGATGTTTCTGTCTTTTAAAAAATATTTCCATGAACATATGTACATATTGCATTGATTTGTTGAGTTGCATTGATGTCACCTCTGTATAAAGCACTGTGTTAAACATTTTGAATCTTGAAAAGATAAATATGAATAACCAGCAAGATGATTTCAGAAAGTCCTGGAGAGACTTACGTGAACTAATACTGAGTGAAAGGAGCAGGACCAGGAGATCATTCTATACTTCAATAACAATACTATATGAAGATCAATTCTGATGGACGTGGTCTTCTTCAACAATGAGATAAACCAAATCAGTTCCAATAAAGCAGTAATGAATTGAACCAGTTACACCCAGTGAAAGAACTCTGGGAAATGAATGCGAACCATTACATAGAATTCCCAATCCCTCTATTTTTATCCACCTGCATTTTTGATTTCCTCCACAGGTTAATTATTCACTATTTCAAAGTCCAATTCTTTTTGTACTGCAAAATAACTATATGGACATGTATACATATATTGTATTTAATTTATGTTTTAGCATGTTTAACATGTATTGGTCAACCTACCAACATCTGGGGGAGGGTGTGAGGGGAAGGAAGGGAAAAAAATGGGACAAAGGGTTTTGCAATAGTCAATGCTGAAAAATTACCCATGTATATATGTTGTAAATAAAAAGCTATAATAATAAAAATAAAATAAAATATTAAAAAAGAAAAGATAAATTATGAAGAAGTTTCTACTTTCAAAGGGTATATCTTGTAGAATAGTATAAATACATGAAGCTAACATATTAGGGAAAGTAAGATATTATTATTGTATTTTATATATATTATACATAATAAAAATAAGAATAATAACTATAATTGAAAGGACAATATAGAAGAAATGTTGTAAAGGCAGAATTGACAGAATTTTACAATTGATTCAATATGGGGGTGGGATGTTAGAGTGAGAATTCAAGGATTAAATTCAAGATGAAATTCAGTTTCTGAGCCTGAGTGACTAGAATGTTTCCTCAGTATAATAGGAAATTGAAACAAACAGAATAGTTTTTTTTGGGGGGAAAAAGATGAGTTTGGTTTCGTACATAGGCAGTTTAAGATGTCTGTGGAGCATATAGTGCAAGATGTCCAACAGACAGTTGGAGATATGAGGTTATGAATTTTGGGGAGACATAGGCCTGGATAAGTAGATCTCAGAATCTTCTGCATAAATATGAAAATTTAAAAAGTTAAAGGGTAACCAAGCAAAACCATATATAGAGAGAAGAGAAATTGTTAGATATCTCTATTTATCAAGTATTATTTAGATAAATAAAGGTATAGTAAATGAAACTAAGAAGAAGTGGTCAAATAAACAAGAGGAAAGACAGAAGTAAGAAGTACAAAGAAAACTTGAGAAGGAAATACCAAGGGAAAAAAGGTAGATAATAATGTCAAAGTACAAAAAAGTAAAAATAAATGAAAATGTTTAAAAAGCTATCATATAAAATGACTAAAGAATTGTGTCTTTGAACTGAATAATTTCAGATAAATGTTGACATCTGAAGCTACACAAGTGAGTAAAAAGGAGAGAATGTAAGCAAAGATAATGGTATATCAATTAAATGTGGTCTTCTTAAATATCAATGATGGGGATTCCTTAAACCACCCAAGTTAGGCTCAGGCAAATTATTCATTCTTTATTTAATTTCCAGGCTTTAAGACATTAATCAAATATGATTGTGAATTAAATATGTGTCTTCTTCTATTTCTATCTCATAGAGATATCTTATTGTATGATAGATTGATCTCTGGGCCCAGAATCAGGAAGACATGAATTCCAATTTTACTTC
Organism: Antechinus flavipes; assembly: GCF_016432865.1. Lineage (NCBI taxonomy): Eukaryota > Metazoa > Chordata > Mammalia > Dasyuromorphia > Dasyuridae > Antechinus > Antechinus flavipes. The sequence goes on from NC_067398.1 coordinate 400,172,487, forward strand.
AGATACTTACTAGAAGTATGACTCCGTGTAACTCAGTTAACTTCTGTTTGCCTATATTTCCTCAAATGTAAAATGGAGACAATAATATCACCTAATGTGCAGGATTGTTTTGAGTATCAAATGAAATAATATTTATAAAAAAACACTCAGCATATTATCTGGCATTTTATAGGGACTATATAAATCCCTATTCCCTTCCCTTTCCTTAAAGTGATTTAAATTTTGAAGAGGATAATATACTAACAATAATGGTCCTACAAATACCACATAATATTATTTTCAGTTTTATACTCTAGGGATACTTCTCAATTATTCCAATTATGTTCACTAATGAATTTGGAAATACTAGATCTGCCACTGTCACAATTTAACTCTGTGACTTTAAGAAAGTCACTTAATAACAAGAAGGGAAATTCATCTTCATGTATCTTATTAGAAAACTATAATGAAAGATCAAAATAACTGCTTTACTGTTTCCCAAGGCTACTTTGGGAATCAAAAGAGATAGCCGCTGTAAAGGCACTATGAATTTTTAAAAGCACTATGAATATATTCTATATTATTTTGTTGTATTTTATAAAAATGAATACATATATTCAAAGCTCACTATGTTAATATCTTTATCATTTATCTCCTCTTCCTTGTAGTTTATATCAGGCCTCTTGACTATTCCCCCTCATCTTTTGTGAATCCTGTTTTGTCCTGAGCAGATCATTGTAAGGTGAACCTATCTCCACAAATTGAGATACATGGAAACTCCAGTAGGTCCCATTAATTTGGAAATTCCCTAAGTAGATAACTACCGCTTGGTTTCTAGATGATTCCTTTCTTTTTAATCTAGAAGCCCCTTTCCCTTTAGCTGTCTTTGAAAAACTTATCCCCTTTATCATATCCACATTCTTTCATATCCATTCCCATTTATTTTCACTCACAGAATTGGTTGAGCTCATTTTTTGTTCTGCCTGTGATAAAGTGTGAAGGCATTACATTAATTTCCTATCCTTAGTGGGAGAAAGAGTCCAATATCCCAACCAGACACTGAAACATAAATCTATCAAATTATTAGTACTGAATGATTAGAAGAGATGCTGATGGTAAAAATGAGTAGGAGCTTCAAGCTACTTGACTCCCTGCTATTTCTAGTCTTCTCTTGCTGCAATCAACATTCTAAATTTGACTTAAAAAACATTTTTGAAATTGTGAAATAAAGGAAACATGCTGACAATAATTTTTTTTAATTTTCTTTACACTGGAACCTGCCAATTTAAGCCAGGCATATTTCCTGGATATATACTTTTGATATTTCAACTTGTTTTCTAAAAATCAGATGAGAAGCTGAAGCTATTATCCTTATAACACAAACCCTCTTTTTTTTTCTTGCCCTTACTTTAGCTAATTCAGGTGCCCACCAGATGTTTATGTTTAGTTGTATGCATATTATCCATTTATAAATATTTATACTTCTATAAACATTTCCCTAATTCATAATGCTACACACTACACCATAAATGCCATAATATGTATTCATAAACCATTTACCATATGGTATTCCATATTCCATGAGGTGATATGCTATATTACAATATGCAAATATGTGTTCTTGTTAATATGAATTCTTAGCACTACATTTTAAATAGCTTCTGAGGACCAGAATGCAACACTCAGAAAACAGAATAGTTTAACATCAGGAAAGAAGTTTGACAGGGAAACATTATGTCACTACATCTGTTCCAGTGCTATCTTAAAGTGTAACATATACTGTCCTGAATAGTTACAAAAGTGGAATTAAATTGGGTTGGAACAGATGTTGTAATCTCAGGTACTCTCCTGATATTTTTATTACTTCTTGGTATGAAGAACTTCCATGCCTTAATATCAAGACTCCTTAAACTTCATGGTATATTTAGCCTATTTTTATTGCTCAGTGAATCTGTAATTGAAGTAACATAATTATTCCTTTCAATAGAGCAGAATGCAATTCATTTATACCATCTTATCATAAGCTGCTTTAGGCAGTGATGTCACACAGTGGATAAAGCACCAGTTAGAATACCAGGCATGGAGTCAGGAAGACTTGAGTTCAAATCCAGTCTCACCCACTTACTATGTAACTCCAGGCAAGTCACTTAAGTCTATTTACCCCATTTTCCTTATCTTTATAATGAGTTAGAAAAGAAAATGGCAAACTTTTCAAGTATCTTTGCTTTAAAAAAAATCCCAATAGGTTCACAAGTCAGACACAACAGAGCAACAATGTTAAGCATCTGGTTTCTCCAGTAAACTTTCAAAGAAAGTCCATGGATCATGCTGGGGATTGACATTGTATCCTGACTAATATTGAACATAGTGTTTACTCTCTACTGGTTATAATTCACTGTTGCCTGCTTGATAAGCCCCTTTCCTTTTCTATCTTACTCTTTCTTTCAGATAATTTTTAAAGGAAGGTTTTCATTGTTAACCTGTTGATGACTATATTCACAATGGCTTTTTTTTATTGTCCTTTGGTAGTACAGTTTTAAGGCTTTAAAGACTAAAATTCAATAATAGCCATATAGCATTCAAAGAAAAATATGATCTTTTCATAGGTAGGTTTATGGTCATTAAAACAGTATGAAATTTCCCAAAGTCATCTATTTTCTTATTCAATTCTGGGCACAAGAAATTTTCCAATCATAATATTTATCCAATAATTATGTAATGGTAGACCATCTTTATATTTGTCCTTCCAATTGGATTTAATGGGTGACATTCATCATTTTTTCATCCTTTTTGTTTCATTGTAATTCTTATATTGGTCTTCCTAATCAAAATCCTTTCATATTATAGATCTGATTATAGGTTTTGCTCTGATATATTCTAGAACTTTACAAAATCAGCACCAGATTCCACACAAGAAAGATGGTCTACTCATAAATGGGAATGGAGAAAGGCAATGATGCATAGTATATAACATGTTCTGATAATAATTTTCGGTAATGAAACAATGACATTTTCAAGAGAGCTCTGACCTTTTGTTATATAAAATACATCTACTGACATTCAAAAGAAAAGGTAAATTATTGCTGAAAACAAAATAGTAAGCACTTTGTTTCTTTTAGAAAATAAATATCACTTTAATTGTCTGAACATAATATAATCCCTCTGAATCTCAAAAGCTAATGTATGTCATATAGTTCCACTGAGCATATTTCTCACATTCAATGCATTCCAACAAATGGGATATGCATCACACATTTCCTCTACATTTAAGCCAATGAAATGAGGAAAGTCTTGAAATCAACTGCAACTATCCTGAAATGACATTTCAAAAATTATTTGCTTATCAGGTTATTACTCCTCTTGGCTCCACTGCTGTCAATATTATAAAGTCAGACAGCTGCATCTGAGTCCAACCTGTATGCAATTTCCAAGTTTTCCTTGCCACAAATAGTACACATACTTAGCCTGGAAGAAGCCTCTCTGAGATTCCCCTAGGGCTACAAAACAATCATAGTAAGGACAGCAGGAGCCAAAAGACTTCTTCAAGGGGCCCATAACTGTCATCTTGTTTCCTGTCTACAACTTTACTCTAGTTTTTTTCCCCCCTTTTCTTATACAAAATGAACATAAAGCATTTTAGAATAGTGGAAAAAATACAAATACCTAATATAATAAGAAATGGGTAAGTCATTATAGATCACTGATATGCTAGCTTCTGTAATCACAACTTTATCTTTATGTTCCTTTATGTCTTTGAAGAATTAAACTTCTTATATTGCATCAAAAAATCAGAAAAATGCCATATAATAATAATATATATATATATATATATATATATATATATATATATTAGCCTTATTGCGCCACTCACAATTAGATTATTCTATTCTGAGTATTGAAAAAGAGATGTGTTATCAATTGAATACTCACTCTCCCTGCCTACCTATCATCTGTGCCACATAAAGCCAGGAGTATCAGTAGGGGTATCAGCCCAGTTCTTAGGAAATAATTGTTACTAATCATTTAGCTCCATTGCCTTAAGGGTAGTGACATTTTTCTCTCATTTGTTTAAATATTATTATGAAATATTTAATGAGATAAAAAATTTGCTCAATTGTCAGAAATACTGATATTTTTAATTTCTTACTCAGCAATATTTTCCTTGCAATTCCTGTAAAGATCTGAAACTCTTGAGTTAATGCACTGTGGTTGGACAACTGAGCACTTAAGGCTAATTATTGATTGGACAATACTCTTTAAACATATGCTTGGAAAATGGCTCTTCCCACTATTTCTGTGCTGGCTCAAAAATTAGTGTATTATAGAGAATTGTAGGAGGGACTGGCGGTGGAGTAAGCCTAGCCAGAGTTACTTCTGGGCATGAGATGAAGAGGAGAGGTCGCAGACATCCTGAGTCCATCCAATTCACTCCTACCCCTAAAGACCAAGATTAAAGACCAAGGACTTTTGCTTATCCTGACTCTGGCTGATTCTAAGGTGCTAACTAGGTCTTCACAAATTCCCATATACAGTAGATTGATAGATATACAAATAGATAGATAGATAGATAGATAGATAGATAGATAGATAGATAGATAAACAGCTATACATGGATAGTTTTTCAGATTATAACAAATTAATTATGTCAAATACTATCATGTAAGCACATTATTCAGCCCATGGCACTTGCATTTTCTTACAAGCTCTTAATATTAGGCAATTAAAAAGTTTGTTCTGATATTCTTTCTGAGGAACCAGCAAGAATTTTGCCCAGTACTTTCAACTTGCAGCAAACTCCAAATTAATAATAATACCTAATCTTCACATAGCGCTGGCTATATGTACTATATATCAAGTACTATGCTATATTTATAATCTCATTTAATCCTTTCAGGAATTCTAGTAAGCAGACATTATTAGCTAATTACATGTATATCACAGCCTCTCCAGGCACAAAGAAAATGATACCGAATTTTGCATAGAAAAGAGAATAATTCCAAAACAATTAACAGTGAATGTTGCAGAATTATAATCAAAGAGAATATATGTGAATATATTTCTTCTTAATTCCATTAAGATGAGAGAGGTCTACAAGGATACAATATTATTCATATATTTGAGATTTTCTGATATATTGATTGTTTTTATTGGCTTTTTATCCTTCTTTAAAAAAAATATTTATTATATGGTATAACTATTTGAAAATGGAGAGAAGGAGATGCTAGGAAAAAAAAGTATCAAAATTAATATTTTTTAACTAAAGGAAGCATCATGGTCATGGACATGTAAAAGAAAAAGACAGACCCTGAACAAATACTCACTGATCAACACTTATCTTTGGTCTTCAAGGTCAAATTATTATGCCTAATATCACTCATTTTCTTCTGAAAAAGTTATAATATTCTCCATCACTATGCATCCTGAATATAAGGTAGTTTATCATAGGGAGCACTGAATTGAGCTGCCTTGATTTTCAGTATTAGATATCACTAAATATGATTACTTTGAATCATTTCAAAGTCCCCAAGTATGTAGTAAAAGGTGTGGAGGGTGGGGGAGAAATTTTCCAAGTAAGTCAAATGAACACTTTATTAAAGACTGGAATTAAAATGAAATTTGGTCTATTTCAAGTACTGCTTCTAAATTTCCACCATTATGCCTGATGACATTTAAATCAATCATTTTCACTTCAGACACAATCAGAATCTTCATTAACTATTTTGAGGCATCCTTAAGGCTAGTTTAAAGCCTCTTAAGAAGGTTTTTAAGCTTTCAGATATGTTTAAAAATAACAATAAAGTGTGACAGTATATATAGTCTACATAGAATTTGTATACTGACAGCAACAGAACCACCCGATATTTCTTGGGTCTTCTCCTTTGTTTCAAGGGTCTGCTCCATCTTTCTGCGATGGACAAGGCGAATGCGGCTCGTAGGCACCCATCTGATTCCTTCTCCACCTGTAGAGATGCAAGCAAATCCTCTCCCCCAAGCAGTTAGTCTATCTGGTCCCTTCCATTCACCACTTTCTGGGTCTCTCCACATCACCTGGCGATTATCTAAAGATAGTGGAGCTGCTCGCACTGGACACTGCTCTTCTGGTGGGTTATAAAACCTGTCTGCTGGAGCCAGTGCATCTTTATCAAAGATTAAAAAATTAATGGTATAGAGAACTAAATTTAGAAGTTCTCTAGGGTTACCCGTGGCTCCTCCTTTCTTTTGTTTTTGGAGGAGTGTCTTAATGTCTCTGTTTCTTCTTTCTACTATTGCTTGACCTTGAGGATTGAAGGGTATGCCAGTAGTGTGTAGAATCTTATATTGTGCACAAAAGTGTTCAAAATGTTTGGAGGTATATGCCGGTCCATTATCTGTTTTTATTTCTTGTGGCACACCCATAATTGCGAATGCTTGAATGAGGAATTCAGTGACCACTCGGGCTGTCTCTTTTGCTGCTGGTATGGCAAAAGTGAATCCTGAAAAGGTGTCTACCACAACGTGGATAAAAGACAGACGACCAAAAGATTTATAATGAGTCACATCCATTTGCCAGATTTCATTGGGTCTCAAACCACGAGGATTCTTCCCTGGAGGCAGTGTAGGAGCTTGGAAGGGAAGGCAAGCTGTACAGCTTTTCACTATGCTCCTAGCTTCTTCTTTTGTAATCCCAAACTGTAAACGCAAAGCTCGAGCAGCCTGATGGTATTTAGAATGGGATTCCTGGGCCTCCTGAAATAAAGGCGTACTGGCCAACATAGTTAAAAGGCTATCTGCCTTTGAATTTCCATCAAAAATAGGACCTGGAAGTCCACTATGTGAATGGACATGCAGGATATAAATCTTTCCTGGATGCTTTCTCACTTGCTCTTGAAGTTCCTTAAAGAGCTGATATATATTAGAAGCTGCAAATTTTATTTGGGCTGTAGCAATTCTTTGTACCACACCTACTGAATAGGCTGAATCAGATATTATATTTATGTCGCCTGGGTAATAAGTGAGAGCTAGCATGATCGCATATAATTCGTTCTGCTGAGTGGACTGAAAAGGAGTTCTGACTACTCTTTTTACAGTTAGATCATAAGAGTATACAGCACAAATATTTTGTTTGGCTGCGTCTGTAAAAATGGTTGGTCCTTCAAGAGGAACCTTAGAAACCTTCTCCTCAAAAATCCATTGCCAATTATGCAGTAGTCTGGTTATCTTTAATGGAGATCCATGTGCAAAATTTGGAGCCATGGCCAATAAAATCTGCCACTCTGGGATGGTTTCACAGCATACATTAATTTGTGCATTTGTATAGAAGGTATATATCTTGTCAGGTCTTGTCCCAGATAATTGTACTGCTCGCTTAATGGCCTTTAATAGAATTCTAGCCACAAGCACTGGGTAAGGCGTAAGGCTTTGTTCTGGTTGTGCTGGGAGGTTCACCCACTCTATCACACTGTCTCCTTGATGAAGGACTGCTGTGGGTGCTTCTTTCGTAGCAAAAACTGATATTTCCAAGGGTTTTTGAGTTACTCTCTCAACTACATTGGATAAAGCCAGTTCAACTTCTCTCAAGGTCTCTTGAGCTTCTTTTGTAAGCCGGCGTGGTGAATTTAAAGCAGTGTCTCCCCTTAAAATGTCATATAGGAAGGGCTTCACTTACAACTTCTTGTAAGATTAGATCAACTCTAATTACTTAGCAGTTAGTAAGGATTCCAACAGTATACAATGATATCTATCAAAATATTGATGTTTCTAAATTAACCTTTTTCACATTTTTGAGGAATTGTATTATTGTTCTCACTTTAATAAAAAACTATCATTTGTGAAATGCTACTGCCAGTCATCAATCATGGAATATTTCCATTTCTCATATCGTCCTTTTGTGTTCTTTATTTGGCTGTTTTTCAAACAAACAAAAATTAAGATTGTGAAATTTATACTCACATAACTATATCAGTATAGACGTCTTGTGTTTAGCCATCCATACTTCAAATACTATTAAGAAATTACAGTGTGTCAGGCACCATACAAACAATAGAGCCATGGACTCTCCTGAAAAAGCTGATCTCAGAACAATTATGTTTCATCATAAATCTAAATTTTTTTACAAGGCTGATATTCCATATCAAAAGTCCACTGTCTATTTGCAAAGAATCATCTCATAATAGACTGCTTCAGAATTGTGATGCTTCACTAAACAAGTAATCAATTAAAAAATAATGACTATATGCTTGCTATGTGCCAGGCATTCTGCTCAGTGGTTAGCATACAATGACAAAAAAGTAGCTGTTACTGCCCTTAAGGAGCTTATATTAGATCAAAGTAAATAGCATGGGGACAGTGCAGAATGTTTGATTTGAAGTTATAAAACTTGGTTTCAAATTCCAACTCTATGATATGTGTATGAATCTAACTTTTTTTGTGAACTTATGATATCTATACCTCAATTTCCTCATATGTACATTAAGATTTTAAACTATGTTACCCTTAGGTCACTTTCAAATCTCTATAATCCTATGTATACTTTTAAATATATGAAAAGTTCACTTATGATATTTTTAGGAAGGCATTAGCAATTGGAAACATATATGGTGGTTGAACTGAAGTATGAAGAAAACTAGATATTATAAGACAGGATATGAACAATGAAAATATATGGAGACCAGAGATGAAGTGCTATGTGTGACACTGAAAATAAAGGGCAATGTCTAGTTAGTTCTAGTTGATTTGTTATTGAATTCTGTGGATCAACTATTAATGATCACCCCCATTCACTAGTTTAGCCTTTCATTGCCTATCAGATGGAACCACTGAGTAGTCTTCAGATGTGCTGTCTCTGTACTGTAGCAATCAAACCCAGAAATTATAAAACCAGAAACAGCTGTGACTTGCTCTGCATTAGAAAGATGAGGTTATAACCTCCATGTCAACTTCAGGTGCTGATTTATTCCATTTTCTCCAGAATGAAAATTGATTCTCTCTCTTCCCATCACTACACATCATGTAGCAAATTACATCTTGACTTAGAGTTGAGCTAGAGTCAAGAGCTTTCAAAAATAGCCAAAACCGAAGGAATTCATGACAGGGTGATGAAGCAGCGATGTCTTTATCTTCCAAGTTGAATTTAGCTTTTCTTCACTCAGAAATGTGTTTATATTATGAGACTCACTAAGGTACATATCACCCATGTCTGATTTATTGAGTAGGTTATTTGTAACCCAGGCTCATTCTTTACTTACAGCAACAGGTAAGTGCAAATTTGTCATTACTAAATGAGATTCCTGTAGAGCATATACTTGGTAGACCACAACAAGAAAGATATAATTCTGAAAAATAAGGAATGGTCTTTAGTATGAATTATTCTATAGAACCTGCTAATGAAACTATGCAAAACTATTTTATGAGAAGAGTATTCTCAAAATAATATAATTTAATATAGAATCATATAATTTAAGAGTTGTAAAAGACCTTAATAGCCATTCAACTTATCACACACACACACACACACACACACACACACACACACACACACACCATTAAATATATATGTGTATTTGTATATATATAAACAAATCCTCTAGGATATAACCAAAAAAAAAAAAATCACATAACTTTTTTGAAGATTGCCAATGAAGGTGAAACTACGGCTTCCTGGAACAGCCCCTCCTATGTTTTGGGAATCAAATTGGTAGAAAATGTTGCGTTATCACTAAGCCAAAATTTTCATCTTGAAGATTTTTTCCAATAGTTTTTGTTCTGCCCAAAGTCTAATTTTTGTTCCAAATAACAAAACTTCTGAATATAAGTATTGTACCCCACTACTACCCAGTATTATTTTTATCACATGTAATCTTCAGATTTCTTCAATTCCTAAGTCTCATTCCTCCATTAAATAGCACTTCCCAAGTCTGAATATGCTTGGCTGGAATCACCATCATATATCAATTTCATTTCTAAAATATAAAAGATATAGCTGACCACAATATTCTACAAAGGGTTAGCCTAGATCAGAGTACAGATAAATTATTACCTTTACATTGCATGTGCAATGTTTATCTTAATGACTTAACATTACCTTAGCATTCTTGGTTGCCATAACATGCTGTTGACTGATCTTAAGCTTCTAGTCAGTTCATTAATGCCTACTCTCTCCCGCTAAACTTATTTAAAAACTGATAACTACTTATGCCTTTCCTATCTTGCAGCAGAGAAGTTGAAATTTTGAACTCAAAAGTAACATATTTATCAGTATTGTACTTACTCAAGTTTACCCAATGATGTAGCCTACAAAGACTTAAAAAAACAAACAAAATAAAACAAAAAAACTTGACTCTGCCACTTATACTGTTCCCCACTATTCACAATTCTTTGTTTTCTGTACATACACCATATGCCTTTACCCAAGAACAAGAATATTTCACCTAATCACTTCATTGGAAATAGTTTTCAAAGATGCCATTGAATCATTAGTTATAACACATTGAGTACATTCAACTAGTTTTGAACAGCCTATATTTCTCCATCTTTTCCACAAGAATAGAATGAGACATTTAACCAAAGTTTTGTTATTTTTTGCATGAACTATAGCTATGCCATGTCATTTGACCTATTATTTAATAATTGTCAAAAAAAAATGAAATAAGGTGAGTCTGGTATTAGTAGCATTATGGTCTTTTTCTAATATATTCCTAAGAGACCTAGGCTATTATTACTAGAATTTTCTATATAGAAATAGTTAACTCTCTAGATATTGATGTTTACTTTGTAGTATGTAATAGGATTAGGAAATATTTGGCTTCTGAGGTATTTTAACTATAAGTGATTCTCTAACAGCATTGTGTTTTTTTGATGCTCTTTGTCTTTCTCTGTGTCTCTGTTTCACTCTCTCTCTATCTCCCTCTGATTTTCCACTACATACATTCATTCACTTTATTTATTATTTTTTGATAATATAAGTATTTTTTTTAAATATAAGTATCCCTGTACATGTATCTTAAGAGGGAAAAAGCAAAATGCTTCCCGTTTACTCTTAAATTAAGTTAACTGAAATAATTACAGTATTAATAATTATAGTATTTATATATATAGAAATACTTAATATAGAAATATAGTATTAAGTGTATGTATATGTATAAACATTTTAAGCTACTGATCATAACCATTTCCTGAAGAAGTTAAATTTAAGAATTTTCTCAATTAAAAGGCCCAAAGAGACTTTATTTGTCTCACCCAGCAAATATTTTGTCTCTTTAACACAAAAAGCAATGTTAGCTAAAGATGAAAGAAATATTTAATAAAAATGCAAGTGCAAAAGATTATTAAAAAGGATTAGAATATGGTGTAATAAAAAGAGCCTTTGGGTTATATTCAGAGAATCAAGGTTTACATTGTGACTGCCATTTAACATAGATATGTCCATGTTCAAATCCTTTGACTTCTTTGTATTTTAGTTTTCACATCTGTAAAATTAAATATGTATAAAACCTCTTAGCTGCCTTCATTCTCCAAAGTAGTATAACCCTGTGGTACACACACATACATACACAAATTATATATATATATATATATATATATATATATATATATATATATATATATATATATACAGATAGATAGATATATGTACATATATGTGAATATGTATATGCATGTATGTATATATATAAATGTATATTATATAGATTATAATTTTACAAACTCCTATAAACTGTAAAATTTTGTATATATATTTTTCTTTTTTTCTTGTATATGGTGTTATTTCTGAACTTTCACCCACAATGTTCACCATATAATCTGAATTCATTGGATCTCCCTTTATGTTCTTGACAGGGTTATTTTCCCCTCTATTGCCTTAGTTATTTCAGATAATTTCATAGTCTATGAGTAAATGATCTGAATGAGAGAATGAAAGGGGTTGATTACCTGATTTGGTTTAATGAAAATGTTATTAATGACTAACATAAAAAACAGAATTCAATTCGATGTCTTAAGTACTTTTAGGATCCTTCAACCATTTTGTTTGATGAAATGCAAGCAAATAATTTTCTCCCCAGATGTACTGAAATTCCTTTTAGTGTAAAAGGAATACTAACAAGTAATATCTGGAGTGCATAAAAGAAGACTGGTAAATAATTTATTAAGGAGAAGCAAGTGGCATTCAAGTATCAAAGTTGTGGTATTTAAGAACTAAGTTTCATGAGGGAACCATACCCAGTAGAACTTGATTCTGGAAGGATAGGGGTCAGAATGCTTTACAATATGAGATTAAAAATATTACTTACATGATAATATTGAAAACTTGAGTTGCCTTCCCTAGACATTTTAAAGCAATAACGTTGAAATACATTCATTTTGATGTTTCAATCACTAATTTTAGTAATTTTAATTACTCTTTCTTAAAATTGATAATGCTATAGTTTTTTTTTTTTTGCTTGTTTTTATTAGAAGTTTAGGTAATGTTCTTCTTTTTTCAACTCCACAGTATACCACCAACTTTAATTAGCTATTGCAATTTTGGCAGTTATTGCATAGAAATATGCTTTGTGGTTCTTGGTGTATTTAAGAGGAAAATTTTATATTACATTTCAATAATGAAAGTGACTCTCATGTGCTTTATGAATTAACTCAAGGAAATTACCTGTAATACATTTTCTTTCCTGTCACTCTCTTCTTAATGTTCTTCATTTTGATTCCTGACTTCAGCATTCCAAAAACAAAAATGAATCAATAAACAAATAGTTCTCCAAAGTTATCAATGTTCTCCTAATTGGAAAATCAAGTAGCCTTCTCTTGATCCTCTTTCTTTAAAACATCTTGGTCTTTGACACTAAGAATGACCATTCTCCTTGATATTCTATATGTTTTAAAGATAACAATCTTTCCTGCTCCTCCTAATAATATAATCACTACTTCTCACTGTTGTTTGCTGTATCCAAGTAACTCCCACTCATCATGAATATCCAATAGAATTCTATTCCAAACCTTGTTCTCTTTTGTCTCTATATAATTTTACTTCCACAGATGAAATTATCATTTTTCCAATTGTCATTTCCAACCTGTTTTCTCTGCTAACCTCCAGCATTACATTTTCAACTGCCTTTTAGATATCTAGAACTAGGATGTTCAATAGACAACCTAAACTCTACATTTCAAAACTGAAATCATTTTTTTCCTACAAAATTCTCCATGCATCACACTTTCTTTATTATTGTCAAGGATATCATCATCCTTCCTGACCTCCAACTCTCAACCTAGACATCATTTTTTATTTCTCCTATCCCTTATCCATTATAGTCAATCTGTTTCCAGGGTCTCTTTATTTCACTTTTATAATATCTCTTGAGCACAATCACTTTACTCTTCTGTTATATCACCATCCTGGTATAAGCCCTCATCACTTTACATTCAAGACTTCAAAAACAATGCTGGTTCATCCTCCACCACAATTCTTTTCCTGCTCTACTCCATTTTCCATTGAGATACCAAAGTGAATTTCCCAAAAGGTCAGCTAAAAATCATTTTTGAAATTCAAAATTCTTCATAAGAGATTTTTCCACTGTACTTTTCCAATTTTCTACATCTTACAACTACCTAAATACTATAAACTCTCAATCCAGTGACACTGGATTTCTTATTATTCCAAAATCAAAACACTGTATCATTCAATCTTGGGCAGTTTCTTCAATTGTTCTTTTGCCTAAAATGCTATCCCTGCTTATTTCTACTTCCTAGTTTCTTTGTCTCTTTTCAAGTTCTAATCTAAAAACTACTTACTGGCACAACCCATCCCCTACTGGAACAACTTTTCTCTAAAATTTCATTTCCTGTTTATTTTTATATAGCTTATTTGTATGTATCTGTTTGCTTGTTTTTCTCCCCATTGAATGGTGAGCTACTTAAGAGCAAGGACTATCTTTGAGCACTTAGCAGAGTAGTGCACAGTAGGTGCTTAATGATGTTTATTGACTAGATGAAATATTCGAACTTAACTTGAAGGATCTATGCACATTAATTTCCGTTAGATGAATTTTATATTCTACTAAAAATTAGGTAACTTGCTATATACTACTACAAAAATATTGTACAACCAAATTTTCTTGCAAGTGCACAGTTTGCAAAATATAATCATAATCATTTATAGCTATATGTTGGGATAAATTTCCAGAATTATTGCATATAATAGGTTTTTTTTTTCTTTTTTTTATGGCATGTGGGAAACATAAGGTACAGCTCAGTGGTACAATAAATAGAGTACTGAATTCACATACTAATCCTCAGACATTTACTAGCTGTGTGATCCGGTTAAAGTTGCTATCCTATTTTTCCAGTTTCCTCAACTATGAAAATTAGAAATTAATAATAGCACCAACCTTCAAGATTATTGTGAAGATCAAATAAGATAACATTTACAAAGCCCTTAGCACAATTACTGGCACAAAGTAAGCATTCTAGAAATATCAGTTGCTGTTATTATCAATATCACTATTATCACCACCATATCACTAAATGATTTCTTAAAATCTTCCTAAAAGCAATACTGATTCCTCTTCCAGTTTTCTAACTTCCCTATTGCTCATATTCAGCTTTTTAACAAAAATCATTTAGTGTGGCATTGTTAACAGAGTAAAACATAAGTAATTTTACTCTGTATCTCTCCTATGTAATAACATCTTTAAATCTGATTTCACATAAATGATGATCCTGGCTTTTCCCTCACATATCCAAGTTTTTTTTTTTTTAATTATCAAAACCATATTTAAAGAAGATAAATTTATAGCATGTCACCCTCTTTTCACCAATTACCTCATTGTCATTTTTAATTTTCTTTGGAGTTAGATGCTGTGATAATATACCCAACTTTTACTTTCTCAGATCTCATGATGTGACTCATTGTGGTTATTCATATTACATTGTATATCACAGGAGAGGACTATAAGTATTTTCTTAAATTTTTCAAGATAGCAAGAAAAAGGGAGAGTGATGGGGCTTAAAAGTCTTGACTACAGAATGATAGAATTTTGTCATACAAAGAACCTTAAAAAAATTTAATCCTTCTCAAGACTGGTAGTTCAATGAATACCACAATTGGTCTCTAGTCAGCTAAATATGAATTCAAATATGGCCTCAAATTTGTATTAGATGTGTGACCCTGGGCAAGACACAATTTCTAGTGACTTTTGCAAGGATTTAGCACTTATCGCATGCAAGATACTGTACTATGTTAATGCAAAATCCCTTACCTCATTTCAAGTTTAAAAAAATACCTAGACCCAGCATGGATAAGTAACTTGCTTTTAAATTCTTACAGTTACTTGTGATTCTTTTTATTCAATTGAATTTTAATTCTATAGCATTTTATAATTGACTCCAGTTTAAGCTTTATTAAGAAAAATGTTCCCTTGGGTATTTTATTTTAGTTATTTACAAAAATTAAATAAAAATATCTATAATTATACTTGGAGATATATTTGTCTATATTTATTTTGGGAAATATTTTTGCTCCTAGATGGTGAAAAGGAAAGAGTGCTGGCCCTACCTCAGTTTCCTCATCTATAAAATAGGGGTAATAATAGTTTATCCTTTGAAAATATGTTGCAAGGATCAAATTAGATAATATTTATAAAACAAAGCACAATGTTTAGCACATCATAACTGTTATATTGTTAGTTGTTGTTAATATCATCATTTTTATTGTCATGATTAAATGAATTTAAATAATCTCATTGGCAATTCTTACCCCTTTTTAAACCTCATCAAACAAATTCCTTGGTCATTTTTGCTGACAAAATAAATGAAATGAAAGATAGAAAATAAAATTAAAATATCATTGGTGTGGTGAGCTTTTTCTTCTCAAAAAGCAGCCAGGTGATAAAAGTTCAGATCTTTTATTATCTCCAATATAGCCCAGTTAGCTTAGAGGCCTATCTCTCTGCTTGGTTCCAAGAGCTCTTGCCACTTTGTCCTTTGCTTCTGCCTCTGCTTTCTTCAGCCTCCAGAGCCAGTACCAAGTTGAATCTGTCTTGCCTTGAAGAGAGGGCTTCTGGCGTAATTCTGCTGAAATCCCGACTTGTAGCTTCTTCACTCTGAAGGACTTCTTCGACTGGCCCATTGGCCTATTTATGCTCCTTCCAGAGAGAGGGATTATGGGTTTTCTCCCATAGTGCTCTCTGGCCCAAAGAGCTTCAAGGGAGGTGTGAACTCATTGAACTCCAATGAGTAAAGGTGTGAACACAAGCCTTGTATTAATTAGTTCTACTTAGTACCTTGTTTCAGGTTCTGCCCAAAACATCTTCTTGTAAGATTAGATCAACTCTAATTAGTTAGCAGTTAGTAAGGATTCCAACACATTGGTTACAAGAAGAAAAATGGTTCAGTAGTTACAATTCATTAGAGTTGTGACATTTTCATGGAGAGATTATGTATCTATATTCATCCCTACATATGTGATAACTTCTACACAGCAATAAGACAGAATGTAGGCTTAAACTCTTTAACTCAGGCTCTCTATATACGCTATTTTATGGTGCTTCCTGGAACCCTAGGAAACTTTATTGTTTGTTCTTTGTCATTTATTTGATCCACCAAGGAAAAATTCTCACTCCTGCTGAGTCAGTGAAAAATTGGAAACCTAATTTTCAGATGGAAGCATCACTAATTCTCAGACATTTCCCTTTTCTCATGCAAAATATAATAAATATAATATAATACAATATAATATAATAGATTAGCCATGTTGCTGAACAAAACTTAGAAAAACAAAACGAGGAAATGATACTATAAATTGCTGCATAACTCATCAGTTCTTTATCTGGAAAGGGATATTCATCTTTCCTTTGGGATGATTAAAAATGATGTTAATTACTCTTAATGAAAGTAACTAAGTTTTTAACAGCTGATCATCATTGCACTACTACTATTACTGTATACAATGTTCTTCTGGTTCTTTTTATTTCACTTTATTTCACATATTTCAGTTTATTTTTTTCATAATTATATTTATTGACAGAACCCATACCTGAGTAATTTTTTTTACAACATTATCCCTTGCACTCACTTCTGTTCTAACTTCTCCCCTCCTTCCTTCCACCCCCTCCCCTAGATGGCAAGCAATCCTATACATGTTAAATATGTCACAGTATATCCTAGATACAATATATGTGTGCAGAACAGAACAGTTCTCTTGTTGCACAGGAAGAATTGGATTCAGGAGATAAAAATAACTCAGGAAGAAAAACAAAAATGCAAACAGTTTACATTCATTTCCCAATGTTCTTTCTTTGGGTGTAGTTGCTTCTGTCATCATTGATCAATTGAAACTGAGTTAGATCTCTTTGTTGAAGAAATCCACTTCCATCAAAATACATCCTCATACAGTATCATTGTTAAAGATATAATTATCTCCTGATTCTGCTCATTTCACTTAGCATCAGTTCATGTAAGTCTCTCCAAGCCTCTCTGTATTCATCCTGCTGGTCATTTCTTACAGAACACATATTTCACTTTATATAAGTCTCCAGAAGGATTGACCCTCTTCACTAACATTCATTAATGTGTCTATTTTCCCTGAACCATTCCAACATTTTTTCATATCTTTTAAGTGTGAGAAGATAGCTCAGCATTATTTGATTTTTTAAAGTTGCTTTTCTCTAATAAAGTGATTTAGAGATTTTTTTTTATATGACTATATTTATCTTTTTTTTTTCCTTCTGGAAATAGCTTAGTTATATGTTTTAAGCATTTATAATTTAGGAGCTGGGCCCTTTAAAAAATCTGAGTCAATCCCTATATATTTGAAAAATGAGGCTTTTATCACAAAATATTTGCTATAAAAATTTTGATATTACTACATTTCCTGAAGTACCTTTTAGCAAACTGTACTTCTGATCTGTCTTAGATCATGATTTCCACCCTTGCCCTACTCAACTGAAATATCATAAATCGTACTCTAGCCCTTCATTTCAACTCTGTCTGTATTATTCTTTCTCAATTATATCTGTTGTACACAACACATTGTTGACTTCTGGTTTACAATTCATTCTATTATCCATTTCTGTTCTATGGATTGTTTTATTACACTCATAATCACAGTTATGATCAGTAATTATGAATGGCCCTCCTTCCTATTTTCCTCTTTCTACCCTTCTTTCTATATTTTCATCCCGTCCTTCCTCAAAAAGTCTCTCTTGCTTCCAATCACTACTTCCCTCAATCTGCCCTCCTTTTTATTATCAAACATATCACTTAACCCTTTCCTCTTCCATTTCCCCCTTGGATAAAATAAATTTCTATACTCAACTGAGATTACAAACTTATTTTTCCCTCTTTGAACCAATTCTTAAAAGATTGAGGTTCAAAAATTTTCCATATCTACCACTTTATCTTCCACTGTAAAAACTCTTCTTTGAAGACATCCATTATGTTAGAAGATTCATCCTATTATACTTTATCCTTTTTCTACTTGCAGTGCATCTTTCTCACCCTTACATTTTTGAAAATTATCCTGTTCAAAATAGGTGTTATTCAAATGTTTTAAAGTAGAAATTATACTTTTGAGATAGTACTGAATTTTTCAAGTTATCATATAATTTTAGGATGCTTATAGAGATAGTTATTTTATTGATGTAACATGTATTATCAAATATCCTGAATGACATGGAACTTGAGTTTGGATCTATGCTAATATGGATTAGACTACAGCATCAAACATGAATAAAATCTCAGATTAAATCATTGTCAGTTAAGAAAAAGAAAAGAAAAAAAATCTCTATTGTAGAAATCTATAATTTTTATAAAGGATACCTTGGAATTTCTCAACTAAAATATGTTCTATACATGATTAAATTTAAAAAATATAAGCATTCACTTTTTTCATTGACATTCACTCACTACATTTCAGAGAACAGAAGCATATAATGGTAGGCTTGGGAAATATACATAGATGAGAACAAAGGGAAAAATTATAGTAAATGATTGCATCACACAAGGTCACACAAAGAAATTAGCATTTTCAGAATATAAAAAAGAATGTAGAAATTCATCTGTATGAGAAATCCTTGGAAAATGAAGTCAGAGAAAGATAGAAAAAGTTATACTTCCTGCATAGTGTAATTGAACAATCTTACTGGCAAATTGATATTTCATAATCAGTCTAGCCACTTTATTCAAAACATTTGTCCTTGACTTTTGAATTGTAGTCATCTGCAACATGGGTAAGGGGAGGGAAGTGTTATGGCCTCTAAAATTCCTTTTACCTCTTAATCTCTGATTTTATAATGATCTCACTCAATAGAGGCTTTCCATATACTAAAAACAATCTCTAGTAATAGCTCAAAAAGCATTAGAATTGAGATCTAGGTTTGAATTCAAACTGTACTAATTACTAACTGCAAGAACGTGCCTAAGCTATATAATTTCTCTCAATGACAATTTCTTTATAAGATGAACATTTTGATACTGCCTTCATTTACTTCGTAGTGTTATCACAGGGATCAAAGACATTATATATGAAAAAGTATTTTGAAAATTCTAGAGAGCAATACACTTAAGGAAATACAACTCTTGCAAGCCAAAAATTAAGTTACTTTAATAAAATCATCATGTAGACATTCATACCAAAGATGAGATTGTAAATTCTATTTGGTATTCTAGGACCAATTGTTTCAGGGATACTTTAAGTGCCAGTTCTGATATGTAAAATCTATGAACCATGAATAAACCATTTATCTTCCCTGGGACTTAGTTTCCTTAGCTGTTATATTGTGATGATGTCCAACAAAAGTAATTGTATTCATTTTTGACATTTATTGAGTATTTATTGTGTCCAAAGCAACATGTTAAGAATGAAAAGACAATAATGAAATAATACCTAAATTTCAGGGAGGTTGCATTCTTATTAGAGGTAAAAGAATACCACATGTACATGCTATAATGAATTCAAATATATATGCATTTGCATGTACACATAATATAATACAATACCAGTTTAATAGAGAAATGCTAATAACTAGGAAGATCATGAATAACTATAGAGAAGGTCATTCATAGTCTGTTCTTTGTAGAAATCTTGGGATTCTATGGAATATTGATGAGATAGCAATTTAAAATTAGAAATGACCAAAAAAAAAAAAGATGGATAATTAAGTTGAAATATGGTCTTTGTGATTTACCATGTACTAGTGACTTGACTTGAATTACAACCTTAAATGTGGGTAATATGAAATAATATTAGAAAGAAGGTGGCAGTCAAACTTTGGATGTCAAACTGAGAGATTACATATTTTATCTTGGGGATAATAAGGAGCTACTAAAAGTTTTTTTAAGTAAAATAGATTACATGATTTTATATATTTTATTTGATTTTGGGAATATCCATTTAGCAGATATGTAAAGTAAGATTTAACAGTAGTCAAAAAACAAGCAAGAAAACAAGCTAAAATGATATTTCAATAATCAAAATGAGAGACAATGAGACCTGAACTAGGTAGATATTATTCAGCTGTATCTATAATTTGAGTTAATGGCAAGATGGAGTAAATACATTTGATTTGTTTTGTTGCTATTTTGGAATAAAAGAGTTTTAGAAATGTTAGCAGGTCACTAGCAAAAAAAAAATAGGATAAAATTTAGTATGAGAGAAAAAGAAAAAATAGTTAAAGGGGGAAAAAGGAAAAGGAGAGACTGAAAAATGTGAAGTTATGGTGAGGGAGAGGATTTTCAGAAATTTTCATGTGGCAAGAGTATAATTATGGTAGATGAACTTATTAAACATTTAACTATCCTTGTTTATGTCCTTGAGGCCTAAATAAAATGATGTTGAATATCATTGACATTTGATAAACTGAAAGGAGAAAGCCATGGTTTTCAATGGATAAGGTTATGTATATTGAAATATGTAAATATTAGGGCAGACCGGAATTGATTAAAAGAGGAGACTGTGTACAAATACTAAGTTCCTTGAGAAAGCAAGGGTTATTATTTGTGTTTTGTTAATGACTGCACTAAGGAATAAGACAATATGAGAAAGAAGAATGTAATAGACTACAAAGGAAAAAGAATACTTGAAACATGGTGTCAAAAGGAAAATCTAAAAGTAGGAATGAATAGTGAGGACTATTTCTATTCTTCTTTCTGGTATTATGCTTCAATTGTTAAGAAAAATAATTACCTAGTGCTGGAAAGAGGTAAAGGATGCTTCCCCTACTCTGTACCACAATCTCATAATTAGGTTCAAAAACATAGAAAGCATTCTAGTTGAATCAAATTGAAAGTGTTCTAAATGTATTTCATTTATATCTAAGAGTTCAGTAAGGGCGATACAACAGCAAGAGAGAGGACAGTCCAAACTATATAATGATATGACTAAGATGTTTAAGATTTAGAGTAATTCAGCTTGGGGAATACTCTTTTGGTACAAATTGTATATTGTATAATGGCTGAGGGCTGGGATGATTTAGCATTCCAAAGTATACATAATATTATAGCAATATTTGGTATGCTACAGTAAGATTTAAATTATTTTATATTGTTTTCAAGACTCTCTTCAATCTGATTGCAACTCTCTTTGTGGAAATCTTATGTTAATTTCCTTTCTGTACAGAGTATCTCAGATACATTATAAAGATCTCTGCCACCCCTAAGAATATGTTTTATTTTCACTCCTTTGTGGCTTTATCCATATTCTCCTATATAAATAGACACCTCTCAATCTCCTTCTTTACCTATTCAATCTTTAACCATTTTGTAAGCAGAGCAGTTATAACAAACTCAAATAGAAACAGGTGTGCAGGTAATATGCTGACTGAAAATCACAAATTACTATTATCTATATTTAAATTTATATATATCTATATATATATATGTGCATATATAGATATATATGTTATTCTTTATTTTTGTTATAAATTTTCTAATTACTTTTTAATCTAGCTAATATGAACTTTTTCAAACACAGTACCCATGAAATAATTCATAAATGCAGGGAAGAGAAGAGGTAATTGGAGTGGTCCAGAGAGGGGGAAAAACAATGATATCAGAAGAACCCCAAGGTATAGAAGGGAAAGGAGGAATCTGAAATATCTAATTTCCCTTTGGCTTGGTGGTTAAATTGTTTTCTAATGAAAAGTGCATGCCTCAGAATGAGTACATAGTCAAATCTGAGATTAGAATTTTCCATTGCTCCAACTCTGTGCCATGACAGCAAAGATCCTCAGAAGTAGAGCTGCATTAGCAGTGGAGGAAGCAGGATCTGGCTGAGTATGCATTTGAAATCATAAATAGCAGAAGGTAAAGAAACTAACATTATAGTCAAGAATAGACTGTGTATCAACATTGACCAAAATTATAGATAGGGGAAAATGGCTATTTCATGAAATAGCAGACTATGCATCAACATTGACTAAAACTATACATAGGGTAAAATGGCTATTTCATGAAATAGAGAACTTTTAAAACATTTTTGATAAAATTTTTGATAGGGGAGTTGAATTTATATAAAATAAATTTATGTAAAGTGAAAAGTTTCTGTCTAGAGGAATACAATGGTTGAACAATGATATTAATTAGGTATGCAATTCACAGTGACAAATGTTCATAGTAATCTACTGTTAAACCCAATAGATCAAAGGTTTGAAGGCAAGAATTCACCATTTTATTAAAAAATTCTAGGAAAACTAGAAAATACCTTGCAGGAACTAGACATAGAAAAGTGCCACCTATCATATTCCAAAAATAAATATCATAAGTAAATTATGGGATCATAGAAAAATTGTGCCTGTAAGATCTTTGGATAATAGGTGAGTTTATGACTAAAAAAGAAATAAAGAATATCAGATAATAAAATAGATAATTTTTTATTATGTGAAAAAATTTAAAGGTATTGCACAAACAAAACCAATGCAAGCCAATTCAAAAGGAAACAGAAAACAGAATGAAAAATCTGTAGTGAGTTTCTCTGATAAAGCCCTGATTACCCAAAAAAGAAGGAAATGAGCCCAATTTACATTAATAATAAGACTCATTATCCAATGAATAATGATCAAAGGATATGAAAAACTGGTTGCAACAAAATAAATCAAAGCTACCAGTAGTCAATGACTAAAAATGTTCTGAATCACTAAAGATTAGGGACTTTCAGGGGCAGAGCCAAGATGGAAGAGCAGAGAGTTTACTAAACTGAGATCTTCCAAAATTTTCCTCCAAACAACTTAAAGTAATGCTTCAAATCAAATTATTTAGTGGGTAAAGACAACAAAACATTATAGTGAAACATCCATGAAACCCAAATCAATTTACCTTTTTCAATTCTCCTCCACAGACTTTTGGGCCCAGTGGCAAAATATAAATCAGGATGATGAAAGATGTCCCTGGATACAGTTGGAGACCCTAGACTAGGGGTCCTCAAACTTTTTAAATAGGGGGCCAGTTCACTGTCCCTCAGACTATTAGAGGGCTGGACTATAGTAAAAACAAAAACTATGAATAAATTCCTGTGCATGCTGCATATATTTTATTTTGAAGTGAAGAGACAAAACAGGAACAAATACAATATTTAAAATGAAATAAAGTTAAATTAATAAACTTACCAGTATTTCAATGGGAACTATGGGCCTGCTTTTGGCTCATGAAATGGTCAGTGTCTGGTTTCATATTTGTCACTACTAGTTGTAACATGTGATGCAAGTGTGCATCGGTTAGTCTAGATCTGGTTGGAGATTTAAAATATTTCATTCTAGAAAAAGTCTGTTCATAGACATAAGTGCTGCCAAAGATGGTTGCCATTTTGAGTGCATGGTTCCTGAGATGAGGATATGTCTCAGAGGGGAGAAATGCATAGGAATTATGAAAGCTGCTTGAGTTGAATGCGTCTTTCAGAGAGTCACAATTCTGCAGTTTAGCCAGGTCCATTTGGTAAATTGTATCCCCATTTTCAGTGTCAATAGAAAATGGGTTACGGAAAAGCTGTATGCCCTGTTCATGGAGATGAAGCTCTTTAAATCTAAATTGGAACTCCTTTTGTAATTTTTCCAGTGATTCCACACATGTTTTATTTGGGAATGCAATCAGTGTTTTTTCCACTAACAGATTTTGAGTTGTGGGGAGATGGCAGACATTTTCCTCCTTCATTTGTTTGATGAGGAGGCCTAATTTCACTTCAAATGCTTTGACATGTGATTGCATATCACAGATGAGCTTCCCCTTTCCTTGAAGTTGCAGATCAAGATAATTGAGTAGCTCTGTTACATCTGTCAGAAAGGCAAGGTGCCATTTTCATTCTGCATCATTGAGCTCTGGTACTTCTTTGTTTTTTGAAAGCAGAAAAGTTGTAATCTGTGGAAGTAAATCATAGAAATGTTTCAAAACTCTCCCTCAACTCAGCCAATGGACTTTTATGTGATATAGAACATCTTCATACTCAACATTTAGCTCAGACAGAAATTCCTGAAATTATCTGGGATTTAGTGCATTAGCTCTAATGAAGTTAACACAAAATACCACAATTTTCATAATAGAGTTCCACTTCAGTGATTTACTACACAGAACTTGTTGGTGGATGAGGCAGCGTATGACAATTGGATGAGAATGGTTATGTTTGTCCATCTCTTGGTTAATGAGAGCAATTACTGCTTTCTTAGACCCCACCATGCTAGGAGCACCATCAGTTGTCACGCTGGCTCCAGCTCCAAACCATTCAATAGTTGGCAAACCTTTTCATAGATATCCTCTCCTGTAGTTGTTCCTTGGATGCTTTGCAGTGCAGCAAGCTCTTCTATGACTTCAAAATAATCATTCGTCCTACGAATAAAAATTAGAAGTTGTGCAGAATCACGAACATCATTGCTTTTGTCGAGTGCCAAGGAAAAATGTGATTTTTTTTTTAATGGAGTTTTGCAAATGCTAATGCAGATTGTCTCCCATTTCTTCAATCTTCCATGTAATTGTAGGTCCTGAAAGACTCACTGTACTATATAAATTGGCCTTCTCTGGACACATCTCTTTGGCAACAGAAAGAAGGCATTCTTTAACAAATTCTCCCTCCATGAATGGTCTGCCAGTGCATGCTATTAGCTTGGAAACTTGAAAACTTGCTCACAGTGAAGAAATATTTAGCTGCTTCTGCTTCACAAAAGTATTTTGCTGAGTTTTCAATGTACTTTTCAGTTTTAATATTTTATCTTTTCTCACTTCTGCAATCAAACAATCATATTTATCTTTATGTTGAGTTTCATAGTGAAGACACAAATTATATTCTTTGAACACAGACACTATATTCTGGCATATCAGACATATAGCTCTTTCCTTATACTGCATGAAAAAGTAATCATAAGTCCACTGTTTTTTGAGAATCCTACTCTCCGAGTCAATTTTTTTTTCTTGACATAATTATTTCCTAGGGATTCCAAATTGCTATTAGTAAAATACCTACACACACAAACACACACACATACATATATATATACATGTCCTTCACTGTTGCAGTGAATTCCCCCTGCAGTGGCTGTGACATGCACAGCATGCACTGTACACCCCTGCGCCTGTCTGTTGTGGTGCCTGCCGTTACTGTACAAGGCCACAGGTCATCAGTTCTCTGTCTTCTGCATCTCTCTCCCTTCCCCACACCACACACCCCAGCCTGAGAACTCACCTCACCTCAGCATCGCCTCACATTCTGTCTCCGCCACCTCAGCCCAGTGCCAGAAGTGTGCATTGCTAACGCAAGTTTAGGTTAATGTCACTTCCGCTCTGATTTTGCCATAACCTGGTGGGCCGCATAAAAGTCCTCAGCGAGCTGTATCTGGCCTGTGGCCATAGTTTGAGGACCCCTGCCCTAGACCTTTTAGGCTAAGATAAGATAAAATGTGGGGTCTATTAATAGTTTTCATTTGACTGAATCAATTACTCAATCAGTGATTAAGTAAGAAATGAGTCAGAAAACAGCTTGTTTACTTTGTCAAATATATACACATTCATATCCAAGTAAATATGAAATGAGACAAAAAAAGGAGATCATTACACATGGCAAGAGCAAAATTATATAAGGATTGATTCTGATGGATGTAGGTCTTCTCAACAATGATATGATTTAGACCAGTTCCAATGGTCTTGTGTTGAAGAAAGCCATCTGCATCCAGAGGGAGGACAGTGGGACACAAATGTGGACCCCGACATAATATTTTCACTCTTTTTGTTGCTGTTTTGTTTGCATTTTGTTTCCTTTCTCATTTTCTTTATCTAATTCATCTTGTCCAGCACAATGATTGTAGAAATATGTATAGAAGAATGGTACATGTTTAACATATATTGTATCACTTGCTTTCTGGGGGAGGAAGGAGGGGAAAGGAGGAAAACATAAAAACACAATGTTTTATAAGGGTGAATATTAAAAATTATTCATGTATATATTTTGAAAAAAAAGCTTTAATTAAAAAGAGTGAAAAAAATTGATGAGCAGGCTCATTTCGGAAAAACCTCAAAAGATTTCATGAACTCATGATAAGTGAAATGAGCAGATCAAGAGAACATTGTCTACAATAACAACAAGATTATGTGAAGATCAGCTGTGATGATTCAACAAAGAGATTATTCAAGACAAGTTCCAATAGACCTGTGATGGAAAGTGCCATCTGCATCCAAAGAAAGAACTGTGGAGATGAATGTGGATCAAAGTATAGTATTTTCACCTTTTGTTATTGTTTGTTTGTTTTTCTTTGTCATTTTCCCCCACTTTTGATCTGATTTTTCTTATGCAACATGATGAATATGGAAATATGTTTAGAAGAACTGCACAACTATTAAAGCTTGCTGTGTTGGGGGGTGTGAGAGGGGAAAAGAAAAAAGAAAAAAATGAAACACAAGGTTTTGCAAAAGTGAATATTGAAAACTATCTTTGCATGTATTTGGAACAATAAAGTACTATTAAAATTTTTTTTAAAGTTAAAAGAAAAGAAAAATATTATGAAAATGAAAGTTCAGCTACAAGATAAATCCAGAATCATACAAGATTATGCTGTGGTTATTAAAGAAAAATAAACAACACAAAAAGATAGTAGAAAATAATGCAATCAAAAATAACATAGGCTGCAAATTTTTATATAATATAGTTGTGAGAAAGGAAGGGCCATTAAACTAATTGATAATATTTAATCATATACACTGAGAAAAGAAGAATTAGGTAAAATAACTCAAATAAAAAAAGTAAAATTTATAAACCATTAATTACATTTAAAAAAAATAGTGAGTATCAAAAGTGAAAAGGATAAATGCATTAAACAATGGTTATCAACTATTAGGGTCAGATGTAATTATTATTCTTCATAATTGTTATGCTTGATAATAAGAATTCCATTGATTGCAAATTCTGAGGGAGCAATGTCTATGTCAATGTCTGGGTGGGAGTTTTATAAAAGGAGCAAAATAAAAAGTATGAAAATGAATGTGTTGTGAAAAAGATGAAAATGATAATTGAGTAACTTACTATTTCTCAGACTTAAGACATATGAGAAAATAGCATATTATCAAATTGATAATGAAAAATAATAAATATCTTGTGATCTATGTTTTTTAATAAAAAAGATGTATACTCTAACAACACATATACACCTACAGAAAAAAATAGTAATGTAGAGATATTTAAAAACATAACTATTTCTCCTTTCAACTACCCTATTATTATGCTTTACTTTTTCTCTCTTGCTTTATTCTTTTCTTTATGATCACCCTTCACAAACAGATGCTTATATTATCTCCAAATGTCCTTTTTCAAATCTACTCTCTTTTAAAATACTTCTCTTTCCTTTTCTTCTTTTTGTATAGTTGTTATTTGTTCTTTTTTTCCCTTATCATTATGATTTATTTTCATCATGTTTTATAGTAATTTTTCCATACTTAAAACTTCTTATTTAAAAAATATATATATAGCGTGAGAAGTTGGTCATAAGCATAGAGTGGCAATGCTTTCCTTTAAAGATACCGTTCCTTAAATTCTCTCAACCACTACTTCAAAAGATGAGGCCATCTTAACTCTTTAGAGATAGCCACTGACTGGATAAAGAACTGTTGGCCTTCACCCATGCATATGGGATCAATTTCACTGAAAAATTAAGATTCATGTTTATAAGATTGTTTATGATCTCTTAGTAGAACTCTGTCCCTTTAGCCAACATTTAATTAATTCTTTTAACTCAATAAGGAGACATTTCCTCACAGTGGTACAAATAATTTCTGTTAGTCTTATGTGTAAAACATGGTAAGATTTTCTTTCCCCTCTCATTCATTGTATAGAGAGGTTACTTTTTTAGTGATGTAGATAATTAAATGAATGCTAAAAGGGGGACATTTATGAAATGTTTACTATATAGTAGGCACCCTGCTTAATACAAGTATACAAACACAAAATATGAAAGTCCCTGACTTCAAGATACTTATGAAGCTGTTATTTTTAGTAGGAGGTGATAATAACATAAGAAAATAATGATCTAGAAAAGGTCATTTTGGGGGAGTAGTGAGTTAATATGCCAGGCAGTAAATTGACACATCATTTCTATATAGGTATTTTTCATTTTATTGTACTTCCCACATTTGGCAGGATTGGTATGTTTGTTTTGTGTTATTTTACAGATTGATGGTTTATGGAAATTTGGCATTTAGCAAATTTAGCAGCACCATTTTTTCAAACAATAAGTACTCATATCATTTCTATATGTCACATTTTGTTAATTCTAGCAATACTTCAAATTTTTTAAATCATCTTTATCATTATCATTCCATTTGTTATGGCAATCATTGATCTTTGAAGCTGCTATTTTAATTGTACCTGCATTGGACACAAACTTAATAATAAATATTGTGTAGGTTTCAACTACTCTGCCAACTAACCATTATTCTTTTTTGTATTTTTGTATTATTATTATTGTAGCTTTTTATTTATAATACATATGCATGGGTAATTTTTCAACATTGAGCTCTGAAAAACCTTCTGTCCCAACTTTTCCCCTCCTTCCCC
The DNA here is from genome assembly GCF_016432865.1 of Antechinus flavipes. NCBI lineage: Eukaryota > Metazoa > Chordata > Mammalia > Dasyuromorphia > Dasyuridae > Antechinus > Antechinus flavipes. The sequence goes on from NC_067398.1 coordinate 400,201,447, forward strand.
CCACCTCCTCCCCTAGATCGTAGGTGGTCTAATACATGTTAAATATGTTAAAGTATATGTTAAATCCAATATATGCATACATATTTATACAGTTATATTGCTACATAAGGAAAATCGGATCTAGAAAGAAAGGGAAAAAAGAAACTTGAGAAGGAAAACAAAAATGCAAGCAAACAATAACAGAAAGAGTGGAAATGTTCTGTTGTGGTCCACACTCATTCCCCACATTCTCTCTTTGGGTGTAGCTGATTCTCTTCTTTACTGAACAATTAGAACTTGTTTGAATCATCTCATTGTTGAAGAGAGCCACATCCATCAGAGTTGATCATTGTATAATCTTATTGTTGCCCTGTATATAACGATCCCTTGGTTCTGCTTATTTAAGTTAGCATCAATTGAACTCATCCTGCTGGTCATTATTTACAGAACAGTAATATTCCATAACATTCATATACCACAATTTATTCAGCCATTCTCCAATTGATGGGCATCCATTCAATTTCCACTTTCTAGCCACTACAAAAAGGGCTGCCACAAACATTTTTACACATTAGGATCCTTTCCCTTCTTTAAGATCTCTTTCAGATATAAGTCCAGTAGTACCACTACTGCATCAAAGGGTATGCACAATTTGATAACTTTTTGAATATAATTCCAATTTGCTCTCCAGAATGATTGAATTTGTTTACAATTCCATTAACAATATATCAGTGTCCCAGTTTTCCCATATCCCTTCCAATATTCTTCATTATCTTTTACTGTCATCTCAGCCCATCTGAGAGGTGTGTACTGGTATCTCAGAGTTGTCTTTATTTCTAGCCATTATTCTTTGTCTCTGTTTTTATCTCTCTGTTTTTCTGTCGCTGTTTTCAAATGTACTCTACTGCTTGCTATCTATAAACATGTTTTTCTTCATTAGACTCAGGCTATTTTCTAATCAGAACTAGATAAATTCTATCTATTTCCAGGCTACTTTTTCTCATACTTAAATAAACTTCAGGAAAAAAATTGGCAGCTATGTTCCCCTGTCCCAGTAAATGAATATCAATTCCTCTTTTCCCAGGATTCCTAACTCTGATAGCAGTTGAGCACTTGGTAATGTTTTTATTTTCATATGTACTTTTCAATATGACCTATTTATGTCAGGACTGGGTACAACTCTTTTTTTCATTCAGAGAGCACTCACATTGCGAAATCAAAAATTCTTTATGTACTGATACATTAATTTGATCGACCTAACTCTAACCATAAAAGGACCTGATGACCTCAAAATATGCATACACTTTTGTAAGTGCTTGAACAAATTCCTCAGACTTGTATGTGCCAAGATGTTTGTGGCAGCCCTGTTCATAGTGGCTAGAAACTGGAAAATGAATGGATGCCCATCAATTGGAGAATGGTTGGGTAAATTGTGGTATATGAATGTTATGAATATTATTGTTCTGTAAGAAATGACCAACAGGATGAATACAGAGAGGCTTGGAGAGACTTACATAAATTGATGTTAAGTGAAATGAGCAGAACCAGGAGATCATTATGTACTTCAACAACGATACTGTATGAAGATGTATTCTGATGGAAGTGGATTTCTTTGACAAAGAGACCTAACTCAGTTTCAATTGATCAATATTGGACAGAAGCAGCTATACCCAGAGAAAGAACACTGGGAAATGAATGTAAACTGTATTTTTGTTTTTCTTCCTGGGTTATTTATACCTTCTGAATCCAATTCTCCCTGTGCAACAAGAGAACTGTTCAGTTCTGCACACATATATTGTATCTAGGATATACTGTGACATATTTAACATATATAGGACTGCTTGCCATCTAGGGGAGGGGTGAAGGGAGAGAGGGGAAAAATAAGAACAGAAGTGTATGCAAGGGATAATGTTGTAAAAAATTACCCTGGCATGGGTTCTGTCAATAAAAAGTTATAATTTTTTTTTTTTTAAATCCCTCAGAGTTCTGACAAAGAGTAAATTAATCACTGGGGGAAAGGAAGATCAATTTGTCTCTTTTGTTTGATGTATTTTCTTTAACATGAAACCAAAGTCTGATCTCCAAGCACAGTATATAACTTTAACAGAGAGGGTCTTTCTGATGATATGACAAAAATCTGTACTTTAAAAGACTCTCATTTGTTTGCTAATCAAGTACTAACTGAGTATTCACACAGCTGTCTTACTCCATTTTCCTCTGATATGAATTTTTCAGCTTTGCTTTATGTGCAATGATATTTTAAAAAATCTAGGCAACATTTGCAAAAACTTGCATTTAAATAGCTCATATAAAATTTGCAGTTACACATGCAAAATTGGTAACTGCATGTAATTGCATTTGGAACTATAAAAAGCTGAGGACCTATTTATTATCCTTTGTAGATGTATGGTCTGTCCCTGAAATGAGATCACAAATTTTCCACTGTAATCTAGATCTTCCTAATTCATGAATGCAGAAAATTCAACAATCATATCTGGGCTACAATACTTATATTTAAGTGTCTTATCTTTGATTTGTGCTAAAGCACATTATGGTACATGTATAAAATCAGCAAATGGGGACAAAACAATGGAGAAGAAATTGTGGCACAAAAACAGAATTTCTGATAAAATAAGTAAAATGAATAAATAACAAAGATTTAAACCAAAAAGGGAAAGGAAAGCATAACATTATGTCATGATGAACCTCTATATTCTGCCCTGTTTCTCTTGGAATATGATCTAAAAAGGAGAGGAAGGAAGTGTTAGGGAGCATCAATAAAATATTTTTGGAGAACCTACTGCTACCAAGTTGTTTCTTATAAAATGTCAGCCTCAGAGAAAAATCCTCATATGACATCATGTGTATATACAAGCAAAAATCTGAGGAAGTTATAATCATCTCTGCTTGATCTTATAAGAAAAACTTTAAAATGGATAAAATGTCAAGAAAATTGTATTTATACCCTATCAACACAAGCTTCATTGAAATTTAATTAATTGGCCAAACTTTATTTTGGGACTTCATATTTTAATTTTCCTGCACTAAAGTCTTCCCTACATTATTTTAAGTTTTAAAATAGTAATTTAGGACAGAGAATAGTATGCTGATCCTGAAGTCAAGAGGAACTGAGTTCAAATATAATCTCAACACAATGCTTACTATATATGGAAATTTGAGAAAAATGGATTTTTTCTTCTTTAAGAGATAGAAAACATAAGGGATATAATCAAGGTTAAACTTTGAAATATGGATTGTCAAAAGTACACTTAACATTCCATTTCATATATGATTTCATAAAGAATACATTTTCAAATATTGTGATATTATGAATGCAAAACCAAAATTATATAAAATGAGAGAGCAGAAAAAGTATATTTGATACATTAAAATGTATTTTTAAAATTAAAAAAGATAAGTAGTGTCAACCATTTTGTCCCACATGTTTTGCATATCAATCTTTTCTGTATATATATATTTTTATATTCCCATACGACAAAGTTTTAACTCCTATTTTTTTTTAAACATAGCAGACCCAGAAATAGGTGGAACATGACTTTGAAAAATGAATTTTATTATTTATATTATTGTGATGTGTTTCCATAAGTAAAAATCTGGTATGGATTGTCGTTACTTCTAATTCCTAACATATATTGAGCTTATAAAATGATGGGGGGGAGTGGGGGGAAATGGTTTCATCAAATTAAGATATAGAAAGAAAAATGGCCTCAAGTCATAACCATTACTATGATGAAAGGAAACACATTAAATGAATGACTAGTAATGTGGTATTCCATGGTAACCCAATTAATTTATCTTTCAAACATTCTTCTCTTCCTGATATATAAAACCAATGAAGAAATTAATAGAGAGCTACATTATGAATCTTCACTAAATGATTGTAAGTGACATGTTTGTATTCTGAAGAAAAAAATATAGATATTTTTCATGTTAGGTGAATGAAAATAATTCAATATAGATTAATTTCTTAATAGACTATAGCATAACCTGTATGGATTGCATAAATCATCTTGAAAGTTTACTTTTTCATAATTTATGTTTCATCAGAATATTATTTAAATTAGGTTCACCTAAATATATAATACATTTCAAACTCTATTATGTCAATCCAAAGAGCAAGCAGGATCTTCAATTTAGCAGTAATGCTGCCTGAAAAGTGCAAATTATGTGTATTTTTCCCCTTGAAATGGTGCCCATTACAATAAGGACAATAAAAAAATTATAAATTTATTACTTTTATTTTAAAGAAAAGTAATCTCTGCCCTTTTGCTTGGAATTGCATTTGAAACACAAAGTTTTCCAAATATCTAAACATTAGCATAGCATAAAAGTTATCCTGGGCTCTCAAAAGCTTTACCAATGAAACTCCAACCACAGAGAATAGCCTAGGTATGGTTTTATAACACAATGATAGTGACTTCTATGGTCTTTTATGATTATCACACTAAACCTCTCAATTTTAAATATTTGTCCCCCACATTTGAAACATTGTCTCCACATCTCTGCCTTTGAATTCTCTTGTTTCCTTCCAAGTACAGTTAAAATTACTTTTCATTGGAGGCCTGCAATTTCTCTTAATACCAGTGCTTTATCTCTGTTGATGATTTCTAATTTATCCAATATAATTTTTTTTTTTGATCCTTGTAAGTCACCCTTGTTCTACCTCTTTAGAAAATTCCATAGGGATTAGCTTTAGTTCTTTTTATTTCTAGTCTAACTTAATAGAAAAGCACTAAGACACTTTTAAGTCTGTCTTTTGAAATCTCTCTCTTCTGCTGCCATTTGGAATTTCTCAAATTAAACTCTAAATTAAAGGTATTCTTGTGTTTCTATAAATCTATCTCCCATTGATCACTTGCAATTTTTTTTGAAATAGTGTTCACTGATTAGTAGTCAAATATTAGTATGTTTATTTAGTTATTTTGCAAAGTGAAATCTAACAATTGGACATATAAATTATTCTTGTAATATAGAACAAATCATTTATAATTCATAATCATTGAGAAGAAGCATAGCACAAATTAGTGGGAAAACTGAATTATATAATAAATTTAGAGAAATTATGTTTTGTGAATACTAAAATCCAGCTAATAAGAGAATCCTGATTAGAAATGTTTGTTAGTGAATTGACTATCTTAACTAAAACAAAATTATCTTGGTGTTTTTGTTTTTTTGTTTTTTCCCCCTATTTTAAAGTCTTTGATTTAACTTGATGATTAATATAATTTAATGAATTCTAAAGGGATAATTAAAAATAAAAACATAAAGACAAGTATAGAAAAGATGTGCATGAAAAAAATGATTTTAAAGAAATACCTAGAATTTTTCAGTTATCTAATAGAGCTACATGCTTGAAACTCATTTATTATTATTATTTTTTTTTTTACAATTAACTATCCCCTTCTTCCTACCATGTTTATTTTATATTATGAATTTATTTAGTTGATTTAAAAAAAATAGAAACTATGGTTGAATTCAAAGCAATAAACACACAATTCTTACATGTGCCAAGTATACTCTGCTAAGCACTGGGAACAAAATAATAAAAAAAAGAAAAATAGTCCCTCAGAATATAAAAGCTAATAGCTGCAAATAGACAGTAACTAGGAAATATTCTCTATAAGTAGAAAAGAAACTATGTCAAGGTATTGATAACAAAAGTTATTCATCTCATCTGGTCATTGTTGAAGTAATTACAATATCAAGTCAATGGGCTCTAATTTAATAAGACAGTAAAGACAATAGATGATTATACCATTTATTTATTTATTTATCTGATATTCCATATAAGCAGACCATTTAACACCAGTCCTTATTTTTATGCGTATTTTAAAATCTGTCACATTTGATGCATCAAATTATATATATATATATATATATATATATATATATATAATATATATATATATATATATATGTCTGTCTGGCTCTAATTCTGCCGTCCCTATTTCAGGTGAAGAGGTTTATCTGCAGCACAATTTTAGAAAGTACAAGATGTTCATGATTTTTTTTTAATGGGATGGTTAAAGAATTAAAATTTTTACTAATAATTAATATTGAAAATTTAGATAAAATATGAAATGACATTCAAGTTCAAATGCATATTAGATATATGTGATTAGACAACTATTTTGTTGAAAAAGTCTTGGGAAAATAAGTAGACTAGAAATCCAATGATGTTAAATCAAGTCAAGTCAAAAAGTATTTTTTGTGTTCCAAACACTTTCATAAAAACTGAGGACACATACAAATAAAAGCACAAAGAAAGTCCCACCTTCAAGAAACTTGCATTCTAAGGGGATAAGAAAATTCTTTAAATGGAGCTAAAAACTAATAGGTAGGAAAGAAAGATACCTGAATCAATGCATAATGGTAAAGTCTGAATAAAGAATGTGAGGACTGGGGCAGCTAAGTGGAGCAATAGATAGAGCACCAACCCTGAAGTTAGGAAGACCTTAGTTTGAAGCTGACTTCAGACACTTAACACTTCCCAGCTTTGTCACCCTGGGGCAAGTCACTTAACCGCAATTGCCTCAAGGGGAAAAAAAAAGAATGTTAGGATTGAGTTCTTTCTCAAAAGAGTTGTTCTGGGAGTAACTCACAATGAGAGAAAATGTCCAAGGGATGGATTCAGATAATTGACGGATAACCACAATGTTTGATCACGTAAATGAGAGGTAATATATTTTATATAAATACTTCCCCATCGAATGACCTATTATTTCATTAATTTGCAAGTATTCTATAATGATGTAGATTATAGCTGATCCTTATCTTTCTACCTTTCAGAAATTGCTGTTTGTGTTCAGTCAAAAGATTGCTTTAATTGAAATCTAGATTGAGATGATTTATCTATTGGAATTTGTCCTGATTCAACTAAATCTGAAGGATTGTGTTGAGTTGTAGACACTGATCATTAGACTGCTATAGTACATAGACTTAGAGCCGTAAATAGAGGTGTGAATCCTATCATTCTACCTATGTGACTTTGTTATGCTGTGTGACAAGTTAGTTAATTTACTTGAGTTCAGATTTTTCATTTGTCAAATGGGGGAAATAATCATATGTGTATTACAGAGGACTGTGTACATCACATAGGATAATAGTTGTAACATACTTTTCAAATCTGAACATTATATAAATGTCAGCAAAGATGATTATGGTGATATTATTTGAGAAAAAACATAGACAAGTTGGAGCACCTTCAAAGGAATATAAACAAGGTAGCAAGAGGACTGAAAACTATTTCACATTCAATTTAACTCAATAAATATTCATCCTCCACTGGTGTGTTAAGACCCTTTTGGGGGTTAAACATTTTCCCCTGCTGTCTTCTTTGTATATCTGTAAGGGATATATGAAGATTATGTGAAGTGTTGGGAATAAAATAATAAAAAAAAATTATTTGGTCTTAGGAAAAGAGACTTTTATTTCTAGAATCTTGAAATGTAGCAGGACATTTCTTTTCTTGGAGAAAGGGTAGTTTCTCCTTTCCTCAGTGAATCTTACTGTGATATCTCTCTGGATTATCTTTTCTGTCTTCCCAAATCCTGATTTGCAAAGGAAAAAAAAAATCTTCTTTTGCCCTAATTGCATTTATAGTCAAAATTTTCACTGTCACTCAATCTCACATGCTACATAAGTTTAACTATATATCAGTGTTTCTGGAAGATTATTCTGGAGAATAATTTAAGATGGGACATGTTGGTAGTGGTAAACATATCTTTAGACATTTGTATAACTGCCATATATAACTGTTTGCTTAAAGTAAAAAAAAAAAATGCTAACAATGAGCAAATGATACAGAATCAATTTCATATTGATATAAAGAAAACACACACACAATACACCCCATATATATATGTGTATGTATATATGTATACACATATAATGCACAACATAAAAAGAGCAAAGCTATATCATTTTTAAAAAACTGAATGGTCTTCCTCACAAAATTCTTGTGAAGGTTATATAGGCAGATGTCAGCAACAATAGAGAGGACATTCCTACGTATACATAAGAGGCATTTAAAGATATCTGAGGTCTTTGCACATCTGAGAGTCTATAAATGTATATTACCAAATCTAACTTTCTTGTGGTGAATTTAAAAATTAATATCTTATTTCATATACTGTATTAATAAAAATATAGACTATTCCTGAAATTAATTATAACCTACAAATGAAGTCATTTAGGAAGGAAGAATATGGATAAATATAATCAAAGTAACCATTAAACATAACAATAATTTAATGGCACATAGATTTTATATGAGCAAATATAAACAAAAAATGGTTATTATATAGATCAGTATGGTAAGTAAGCCAACATGGCTTAATAGAAAGAAGACTGATTTGTAATGAGAATATTAGGGATTCGTCAGTTCATTCAACTAATATTTATTAAGTAGTAATTATGTGTTATTTATTATACCTGATTTTTGGAATGAAAGGGGAAAGAAAAATGACTTTATCTTTTGAGGGCTCACTTTTTACTGGTAGAAAATACCATGCAATAATGCTAGATACATAGATAGACAGATAGTTTTATACATATGTATGTGTGTGTGTCTCTGTGTCTCTGTGTGTGTGTGTGTCTGTGTGTATAATTAATCAATTTGACAAACTGAAAAGAATAATGTGGATTGAAGATATTTTTAGAAAGAAATGAGTAGTTCCAGGGGAAATAAAAATGGGTTCCTCAAAAGGGTGGGATTTGAAATTAATCTTTATGAAAATCAGAGAAACTAAATGGTTAAAGTGAGGAAATAGAACACTCCAAGCATGAGGGATAGCTAATGAAGAATTACTGAGTTAGAAGACAGAATGTCAACTATGGTGATTATTAAGGGTTTCTGGATAGAGGAAAAAAAGAATATGGGAAGATTAAGACAAGGTCAGATGGTTAAGATAGAAAGACAAGGACTTGGTAACAAATGAGATTTGCAGGGTGAATATAAGCAAGGAAACAAGGATGATCATATAGTTTCAAAAAGAGGATTGATTAGGACGATGGTGTCCTTGATATCAAAACAGAACTTCAGAAGAGAGAATTGTCAGATTTGGTGGAAGATAATGAGTTCTGTCTTGGAAATTTTGTTTTTGAATTGTTGATAGGATATCTACTTAGAAAAGCAATAGGAAGCTGATAATGAAAGACTGTATATCAAGAGCGATATTAAGGTGATAGAAATGTAAATAAAATAAATAACTACATAGAAATTATAATTGAATCCAAGAAAGCTGATGAGATCATCATGAGTTGGATGAGGGATTCTTGTGGTAGGTATTACTTCAGCTGGGCTTTGAAGGAAAATTTATGTGAGAAAACCAACAATAGGGGAATTACTATGCAGTGATTTAGACATGGAAAATGGAATGCTGGGTAAGGGAAACAACAAATACAGCTAGATTCCTATTGGTGCAGATAATGAATTCCTTTGTCACATTATACAAATTTGTGCTGCATGTTTCTCTTGGATGTGAACAAGTGTTTTACTTTATATAATTATAACATATGAGTATGACTTCAAATAACCACAACTATTTCATTGAATTAATTCATTAATTTCATCAACCAAGGACCTAGATGAAGTGAATGTGTAATCAGAATAATGAGTTAGACTGGGACTATATTATCAAAAAATTTTGAGAGGCAAAAAGAGATTTTTACATTCCTGTCTAGACTCAGGTAGGCAGCAGACAGGGAAGGGGCAGTGCAATTAGAAGTTCTTCAAAATGAAAATACTTATGAATATCAATATGTGTATGTGTTGGGGAGACAAAATGGTGGAAATACACCAAAATATAGCCGGATCTCTCCCCAGCTTTCCTCAGAATCAACGTTAGATCAAACTGCTAAATGGGATTTTGAATGCTAGAACCCACAAACATTTGAAGTGTAATAATTTTCCAGTTTAAGATATTTTGTAAGAATTCCAGGAAAGGTGTGTCTCAACTGAGCAACAGAGTGCTGGGAAGTCCAGCACAGGAAATCTAGCAGGAGCCTTATAGCCATAATACAGCAGTACTGACTATTTAGTCCAGGCCAATAAATCAACAGGTTTGCTGTGAGACCATCAACACAATCATGAAAGCAAATTTTAAGACCTCAAACCTAAGCATAATAGATGGCACTTGATCAGGCCAACCCAATTCAATAGAAAAGCTCAGATGTGATGGAAAGTCAGTGAAAGACCTTGTATTCCTGAAAAAGAAGTTTAGGGACAATAAATAAAAAAGCAAAAAGATCCCCAGCAACATGTCTATAGATGAAGATTCAAAGGGGAAATATGAACTAGTCTTGAGCTTAAAAATTTCCGAAGAGCTAAAAAAGAATCTTAAAAGAAAGAGAGAAGAAAAATGGGGAAAGGAAATGAGAGCTATGCAAGGGAGTTATGAAAGTTTGAGAAGGGAAATCAATAGCTCAGAAAAGGAAGCAGAGAAATATACTGAAGGAAACAACTTCTTTAAAAAATAGAAAAAGAAAACAACTTTTTAAAAATAGAATCATTGAAATAGGGGAAAAAAATCCATTGAACAAAACAACTCTTTTAAAAGTACTATTGGAAAATTCAAAAGGAGGGGGGAAGCTAAAAAAAATAAAATAATTCATTAAAATTAGAATTGGCCAAATGGAATGAATAACTAAATGAGAAATCAAGAATCAGTCAAACTTTTTTTAATGAAAAAAATAGAAGAAAATGTAAAATATCTTATTGGAAAAAATCACATTTGGAAAATAGATCCAGGAGAAACAATCTAAATTTTTTTGGAATATTTGAAAGCTATAATTTAACAAAGGAGTCTGGATATCTTTTAAGAACTCATCAAGCATCAAGGAAAACTGTCCTGATATTCTAGAACCAGAGGGCAAAATAGTTATTTAAAGAATTCACCAATCATATTCTAAAAGAGATCCCAAAATGAAAACTTAAAGAAATATTTTAGCTAAATTTAGATCAAATAGAAAATACTTCCAGCAACTAGAAACAAATAATTCAGATATTGAGAAGTCACATCCAGGATTATCCATGACCTAACAGCTTTCACATTAAAGAATAAGGTGGCCTGAAATATGATATTCTGGAAGGCAAAGGAGTTTGGAGTACAACCAATAATCAACTACCCTGCAAAATTAAGCATTATCTTTTAGGGGAAAACATGAACATTCAATTTAATAAGGAATTTTCAATGATTTCTGGTGAAAATAGCAGAGCTGAACACAATATTTAAATAAAAGACTCAAGAGAAGTGTAAAAAGAAATGATAAGCACACTGATATCAGAAAACTCTGGAAAGACTTTTATGAACTGATGCTAAGTGAAATGAGCAGAGCCAGGAGAAAACTATAAAATATCAACAAGATTATGGAAATATCAATTGTGATGGATTTAGCTTTTCTCAACAAGAAGATGATTTAAAGCAATCCCAATAGACTTGGAGTGGAAAATATCAATCACATTCAGAAAGAGAACTATGGAGATTGAATGGAATAGAAGCACAATATTTTCACCTTTTTGCTTGATTTTTTTTCTTTGTCATGTTTTCCTCCTTTGGATCTAATTTTTCTTACATAATATAACAAATATAGAAATATGTTTAAAAGGATTGTACATATTCAACCCATATCAGATTGCTTGCTGTCTTGGGTTGAGGACAGTAAAGGGAGAGAGGGGGGAAATTGGTTCACAAAGTTTTACAAAAATGAATATTTAAAACTATCTATACATATATTTGGAAAAACAAAATACTATTTTAAAAACAAAGCAAACAAACAAAAAGAATATCAATGGGACACCTCTGTGACAACTGGATTGTAACCAAAATTTGTCCTTTACTATTTGTATAATTTTAGATCAGTCACTTATCCTCTCAAGAGCACAATTTAATTTATTGTGAAATCAGGAATTTTAACTAGGTTATACCAATTGTCTGTCTGGACTCTAACTTCTCTTACCTAGACCCTGAATTCCTATGATTTCATGTAAATTTACACAATGAGAGTCAAAACATTTATTTCAGAAAGCAGTTATAATATTAATAGATTGTATCAATATTAAATATTGTATGTTATATTAGAGATTAATAATTAATAGTTGACATATATCACAATATTATATATGTGATATGCCATAAGTAATACAACAATTTATAATTGACTAATATTGATAATTATTTGAGAAAGTAAAGTTATAAAACAATAATAATACAGTATCACAATGAAAATAATAGATCATATTTTCATTAATCTTTAAGATTTAACAAAAAAAAAATACTCCCAACTTCGTGATGTCTCTTTTATAGATAATGAATTGAATTTCAAAGAGGTTTGAGTCACTTATTCAAATCACATAGCTAATAAATATCAAAATTGGAATGCAAAACAGAGTCCTTTGATTTCAGTTTCTCTACTTTCTTCTACAATGAGATTAAAATGTACAGTGAAAACTGCATGGACAAGTTATAAAATTCAATCAACTGTTCTAAATATTAAGCTTTTATAGTAAACTAAAATTAGAATACTATATAGAAGCAAAGTCAGTGTTGCCTGAGCGTAACCAAGCACTGGCTTGAATGGAATACTCATATGAAATATTTCTCCCCAATTATGGTAGAGTATTCCAAGCTCATGTTGGCCTAATCAGTTACATTAGACATGCTGTAACTTGACTCCAAAGTAGTAATGTCATTTTTGTCTTCTTCAAGAACAAAGAACAACAACCAACAATTGAATAAGGGACACTAAAAAGAATGATGAGGAGAGTGAGGAGTGAAGAACAGTATTTCATGACTAACATAAAATGAAAGAGGACATAACTATAATAGTTTTAATCAAAGGGAAACTACAAAAGTAATTATATCAATTTGTAGAATAATTCTCAAAAACACAATCTCTCTTTAATACATTTCTAGGTTATTGATATGATTCTTCACTATGAATTAATTAACTTAATGTGGTAAATTTTACTTAAAGAGGAAAAAATTCAGTACCATTCTCCTGAATCCTAATTATTTAAAACCTGCTAACTTAAAACTCATCACTTTAAAAAAATTGAGTAAGCAAATGTAAAAGAACCAATAACTGGTAACTAATTTGGTATAAAAGAAGATATGAGTTCATATTCAGAGGAAGATAGACTAAAAGAATGACACTTTTATCCTAAAGAGTAATATCAAATGGTCACAGGCCCCAAAATAAATTTTAAAAAGAATTTAAAAAATCAAACAAGAGAAAAAATATATTAAAAAATAGGAAATTCAAGAAATTATGAAAAGAAAGAAAAGAGGCAAAAATTGTAAGAAAAAAATTAAAAAGGAATTCAAAAATTAAATAAGAGAAAATTGGAAAAAAATAAAAGTATTTCAACAAAATTATAGGAGGAAAAGATGACCTTTTCTAATCCAAAGAAAATAGAAAATCTTAAGAAAACTAGAATTGGTCAAATGGGATAGAATGATGTTCTAAGGTATCAAGATATAATAAAACTAGAAAAAAATGAAAGAGAATCTGAAGCATCTCATTAGGGGGAAAAAATGGAGGATTTTAGGAAGTTGTTAAAAAAAAATTCCAAGCTCTCGAGATTTTCCTCACAAATTTGTGCCTCAGGGTGAACATAGAGGTGAAAAACAAATAATACTTGGGACAAAACAGGGGTCCTCCTAGAAAAACCTGAGAAGACCCAAGGGGAAAAAAAATCCCAGAACTAGGTTTTATTACTGTGAAATACAAACACCTTCAGGCTAGCTCCTCAGAAAGAACATGTGGGGAATTGGGTCTAACTGAATTTGGAGGTAGCCTCTGCACTAAGGAAGGAACTTTCACCTTCTGGACTCAAGGGTGTTAATCCAGAAAGATTTATGAAGCCTCAGCTGATTAGGAACACAAGACTCACCTGTGCTCCAGAGACATACCCCTGGATGAGAAAGAACCAGCACATCTGGTGAATTCAGAAGCAATGGGGCTGGGACCCTGGCAAGAGAATGAAGGTCTTATTTTGTGTTCCAAGACAGAGGGGAGAGTTGAAAAAGCCAGAGCCACAAAACCACTCTAGCTCAGGATTATAGGTGGTCACATTAATAAATTCTCATTAAAAATAAAGCAAAACAAAAACAAAAACAAAAACAAAACAGGAAAAGGAGAAAGAACCAAACCATAGAAACTTACTATGGGAAGAGGAAATACCATGGTTCATCTTGAGAGGAGGACAGTAAAGTTAAAAAAAAAATGTGTCCTACACTGAAGAGCTACCTTTTGTTGAATATTGAATGTTGAATGTTGAATAGCTACCTGTTAAGAAAGAATTTATGGAACTCAAAAAAAGACTTTAAAAATGAAATGAGAGAAGAAAGTAGAATCATGTGAAAAAAAAAAAAAAAAAAAAAAAAAACAAGAAGACCATGAAAAGAAAGCAAACCAGCAAAGGACATCCTAAATCTCAAAGAAGAAAATAATTATTTGAAAATTAGAATTGTACAGGGGGAAGGCAATGAAACTATAAGGGACCAAGAAATAACAAAACAAAATATAAAGAATAAATATAAATATAGTATATTTAGTGAATTTTAATATTTTATATTATATATTAAATATATTTATATTTTATATACCATATTAACTTTGTTTGTTTGGTTTGCTTTGTTTCTTTGTTTTCCACTTTAGTCTAGTAATCATATATCTGGTTCAAAATAATAAGACAACAAACAACCTCAAAAGAGAAAGCATATTCAAATGGATTCATATTTTTTCAATTTTCTAATGAAACAATTGCCTTGAATTATTTTAAAAGCATTTAACACATTTATATGATAATTTACACAGGTTCATCAATTTGGAGATGGAAGAGATATTAGAAGTCCTAAAGTTCTATCTAATCATTTTAAAGATGAAGAAACAGGTCAATCTTGATATTACCACTATCCATATAGTGTTAGGAAATGCACTTATTTAAATTCTTTTCCTTATCTATAAAATGGGAAAAATAAAGACACTAAATTTTTTTTGTTACAATCAAATAAAGTAATATGTATACATAATCTTGCAATCCTTAAAATGATTAATATATATCACTTATTATTATCATTGTATATCCTTAAAATCATTTGAGAGTAACAATTTTTTCATGGTTTTTGAGGGTATTGATGCTAAACTTTGCATCAAAAACATGATGGAGGATTATTATGTAACAACTCTGTGTTATGCTAATTAGATTTGTGGATAAGAGGTTTATCAAAATAAGTTAGAAATGGCTCACACAGTGTGAGGAGAGTCTGATCTGAGGCTTCAAATAAGTCAGGTGAGATCAAAGAAGAAATGAGAAGAATGAAAAGATACAATTGCTCTCTGAAGAGCAAGATGGATGAATCAAGAGACAGAATCAGAAGTTGTAATGAATCCATGGAAAAAAAGTGGAAAGAAAAGAATCAAATAATAGTAGTTGAGATATTTGTGAGCTGAATAAGCCAAACATAACCTCAAATTATTGCTAGGATCTCATCTGAGAAGAGCTTTTGAGAACTAATTGGAGAAAGCATAATCCTTCTGTGTGAAGAGCTAGCTGGTTATGTTACTCTATAGTGACATCTGGATATTTTATGCCAAGAAGAAATGTCAGTTAGACAGTGTAATGCATAAAGGATTGGGTCTACAATCAGGAACATTTATCTTTCTGAGTTCAAATCTGGCCTTAGGCACTCAATAGCTGTGTGACTTAACCCTGTTTGCCTCATTTTTTTTTTCTTTTTTGTGTATGTGTGTAAAATGAAGTGGACAAGGAAATGGCAAACCACTTTA
Organism: Antechinus flavipes; assembly: GCF_016432865.1. Lineage (NCBI taxonomy): Eukaryota > Metazoa > Chordata > Mammalia > Dasyuromorphia > Dasyuridae > Antechinus > Antechinus flavipes. Next base: position 400,217,239 of record NC_067398.1, read on the forward strand.
ATATCCTTGCCAAGAAAACCCCAAAAGGAATCATGAACAGTTGAACAGGACAAAACAACAACAAAAAAGAAAAATTGCTAAAACATGATAACTATTTTGATTGGAGAAGAGTTCTGTTTATTTTGATGTTTCACCATACATAAAATGTAGGAATTCAATGAAATTAAATTATATTCTAAGATCACTCCTTTTGTTCTTCTCTTGAAATGGACAAAGGAATGGCCTCCCCTCCTCTCCCTCAGTCTTAGGTTAAAGGGCCTGGGGCTCGCAGAGAAAGGTCTGCTCAGCTAGATTAGGAGACTTCTTTTGCACTTCAAAGTGCCAGATCAACAATGCTCCCAAACCCATCTGTTCCATGAGGGTGGTCGCCTAACCCTGATTCCTATCTATGTTAAAAAATCTGCCATTGTATCTTTCCTCCTGTAAAGTCGAGTCACTGTTTAATGTCAAAGGTGCCAGCAAGGGTGAACAAGAATGCTTATAAGGCTGTCCCTACTTCAGTTGGGCACGAAACCATGCCAGAATCCTACTATTTCATATACAATCATCTTTGTTTCTCTATTCTGTTATAGAAATGCTTGCTTAATTTCTCAAGTTCAAAACAAAATAAAAACAATTAAGAAGAGACAGAAACAGAAAGAGAGAAGCTGAGTTCTGTGCAACTCTACTTAAGTACAATTCAAGTTCAAGTCAAGTCACCTCTTGCTGGTCCTCTTCAAAAAGGAAACAAAAATTTTCCTCTATTGTAATATAATTTTCCTGAAAATAGACATTATAATTTTACTTTTATTTATTTTTACAGTGCCTGGCACATAGCATGTACTTAATATATGCTTGTATGCTACTTGATCTTGAAAATTCTACAACTCTAAATAGCTATACAGCATTTTAATTATTTGCAAGTATTTTGTAAGACTGTTGTTAAGAAAGTACTTCATAGAGCTTAGCTGAGCCCACTGTTGAGTTTCTAATGAAGCCAATCTCCTGCTAGGGTGCTTGCCAGTTTCTAATTGGATAATGGAGAAGTAATTAGAGAGGGCAACCTGGTAGACGTGTTCATTACTTCCTTTCTTCATATCTTTCCTTTTTTTCAGGAACTGTCCATGGAGTGAACTACAGGAGGAAGGAGTGATTAAGCAAAAGTCAAAGATCATACATGGCATTAAATCTAAACCTGGAGTTGATCTGTTCCCTGTCCTAGACTTGGATTTGTGGGATCACCAAAAACCGGCACTGTTTTCATCAACCAAAAGACAAAGCAAAGAACATCATTTGGTTGCATATCATGGTAGAGGCAGTGATCACTAGGTAATTGAGGCAGAGCCCAGATTTGTCTATTGGTTGGGAAAAAGCATATACTTTTTATTATAACTTTTTATATACAAAACATGTATGGGTAATTTTTCAACTTTTGTTTCAAATTTCCCCCTCCTTTTCTCCACTTCCTCCCATAGATGGCAGGTAGTCCCATATATGTTAAATATGTTAAAGAATATGTTAAATATAATATATGTACACATATTTATATAGCTATCTTGTTGCACAAGAAAGATTGGATTTAGAAAGATGGTAAAAATAACCTGAGAAGAAAAAATAAAAATGCAAGCAAACAATAAAAGAAAGTGTGGAAATGTTATGCTGTGGTCCATACTAATTTCCCAGTGTTCTTTCTCTGGGTGTAGCTGGTTCTGTTCTTTACAGATCAATTGGAACTGATTTGGATACTCTCATTGTTGAAGAGAGCCATGTCCATCAGAACTGACCATCATATAATATTGTTGTTGAAGTGTATAATGATCTCCTAGTTCTGTTCATTTAAGTTAGCATCAGTTCATGTATCAGTTGCAAGCCTCTCTGTATTCATCCTGCTGGTCATTTCTTATAGAACAATAATATTCCATAGCATTCATATACCATATTTATTCAGCTATTCTCCAATTGGTGGGCATCCCTTCAATTTCCAGTTTCTAGCCACTACAAAAAAGGCTGCCACAAACATTTTTGCACATATGGGTCCCTTTCCCTTCTTTAATGTCTCTTTGGGGTATAAGTCCAGTAGTAACACTGCTGGATCAAAGGGTATGTACAGTTTGATAACTTTTTGAGCATAGTTCCAAATTGCTCTCCAGAATGGTTGGGTCCATTCACAATTCCATCAACAATGCATCAGTGTCCAAGTTTTCCTACATCCCTTCCAATATTGGTCATTACCTTTTCCTGTTATCTTAGCCCAATTTGATAGGTGTGTAGTGGTATGTCAGAGTTGTTTTAATTTGAATTTCTCTGATCAATAGTGATTTGTGACACCCTTTCATATGAGTAGAAATAGTTTCAATTTCATCATCTGAAAATTGTCTGTTCCTATTCTTTGACCATTTATCAATTGGAGAATGACTTGATTTCTTATAGACTCAGTTCTCTATGTATTTTGGAGATGAGGCTTTTATCAGAACCTTTAGTTGTAAAAATGTTTTCCCAGTTTATTTCTTCCCTTCTAATCCTGTCCACATTAGTTTTATTTGTACAAAAGCTTTTTAACTTAATATAATCAAAATTTTCTATTTTGTGATCTATAATGATCTCTAGGTCACAAATACCTCCCTCTTCCATAAGTCTGAGAGGTAAATGATCTTGTGTTCTTCATATTTATTTATATTCTCATTATTTATGCCTAGATCATGAACCCATTTTTTATCTTATCTTGATATATGGTGTTAAGTATGGAACAGTGCCTAGTTTCTGCCATACTAATTTCCAATTTCCCCAGCAATTTTTGTCAAATAATGAATTCTTATCCCAAAAGCTGGGGTCTTTGGGTTTGTCAAACAGTAAGTTGCTACAGTTATTGATTATTTTGTCCTATGAACCTAAACCTATTCCACTGAATAACTAGTCTATTTCTTAGCCAATACCAAATGGTTTTGGTGACTGCTGCTTTATAATATAGTTGTAGATCAGGTACAACTAGGCCACTTTAATTTGATTTTTTTTTTCATTTATAACCTTGAAATTCTTGACCTTTTGTTCTTCCAGATGAATTTTGTTGTTATTTTTTCTAGGTCATTAAAATAGTTTCTTGGGAGTGTGATTGGCATAGTACTAAATCAATAGATTAGTTTAGGGAGTATTGCCATCTTTATTATGTTTTTCTGACCTATCCAAAAGCACTTCATATCTTTCAAATTGTTTAGATCTGACTTTATTTGTGTGGAAAGCATTTTATAGTTTTGCTCATATAGTTTCTGACTTTCCCTTGGCAGATAGATTCCCAAATATTTTATACTATTCACAGTTATTTTAAATGAAATTTCTCTTTGTATATCTTGCTATTGGATTATTAGTGATGTATAAAAAATGTTAATGATTTATGTGGATTTACTTTGTATCTTGCAACTTTACTAAAGTTGTGGTTTATTTCTAATACCTTTTTAGTAGACTCTCTGGGACTCTCTAGGTATACCATCATATCAGGGTGATAATTTGCTTTCCTCATGACCTACTCCAATTCCTTTAATCTCTTTTTCATCTCTTATTGCTGAAGCTAGCATTTCAAATACAATATTGAATAGTAATGGTGATAATGAGCAACCTTTTTTTTTTCACTCCTGACTTTATTGGGAATGGTTCCAGTTTATCCCCATTTCCTATGATGCTTACTGATGATTTTAAATAAATGCCACTAACTATTTTAAAGAAAAAGTTCTCTTATTCCTATACTTACTAGTATTTTTAATAGGAATGGGTGTTGGATTTTATCAGATGCTTTTTCTGCATCTATTGAGATGATCATATGGTTTTTGTTAATTTGGTTATTGATATAGTCAATTATGCTAATAGTTTTTCTAATATTGCACCAGCCCAGCTTTCGTGGTATAAATCCTACTTCATCATGATGTATTGTCCTGTAGATGATTTTCTGTAATATTTTTGCTAATATTTTATTTAAGATTTTTGCATCAATGTTCATTAGGAGATTGGTCTATAATTGTTTTTCTCTGTTTTTGTCTTACCTTATTTAGGTATCACTACCATGTCTATGTCATAAAAAGAATTTAGCAGGAGTCCTTCATACCCTATTTTTTCAAATAGTTTATATAATATTGGAGTTATTTGTTCTTTAAATGTTTGGTAGAATTTTCAGGTAACTCTATCTGGTCCTGGGGATTTTCTTTTAGGGAGTTGATTAATAGATTGTTCTATTTATTTTCCTAAAATGAGACTATTTAGCCAAATTACATTTTCCTCTGTTAATCTGGGCAACCTATATTTTTGAAAGTATTCATCTATTTCATTTAAGTTATCCAATTTATTGGCATAAAGTTTGGCAAATTAACTCCTAATTATTGCTCTAATTTCCTTTTCATGAGAGGAAATTTCTCCCTTTTCATTTTTAAGACTAACAATTTGATTTTCCTCTTCCTTTTTCTAATCAAATTTAGCAAGAGTTTATCTATTTTTTTCATAGAACCAACTCTTAGTTTTATTAATTAATTCAATAGTTGTTTTTTTTTTTTTTTTACTTTCAATTTTATTGATCTCTCCTTTTATTTTTAGAATTTCAAGTTTAGTGTTTGACTGGGAGTTTTTAATTTGTTCTTTTTCTAGAATTTTTAGTTGCAAGCCCAATTCATTGACCTCTTTCTCTATTTTATGCAAATAGGCCTCTAGAGATACGAAATTTCCCCTTATTACCGCTTTGGCTGCATCCCATACATTTTGGTATGATGTTTCATTATTATCATTTTCTTGGGTGAAGTTATTAATTATGTCTATGATTTGCTGTTTCACCTAATCATTCTTTAGTATGAGATTATTTAGTTTCCAATTATTTTTTGGTCTACTTTCCCCTGGCTTTTTGTTGAATGTAATTTTCATTGCATCATGGTCTGAAAAGGATGCATTTACTATTTCTGCCTTACTGCATTTGAGTTTGAGGTTTTTATGTCCTAATATATTTTTGTATAGGTTCCATGAACTGCTGAAAAGAAAGTGTACTCCTTTTTGTCTCCATTTAGTTTTCTCCAAAGAGCTATCATACCTAACTTTTCTACTGTTCTATTTATCTCTTTAACTTCTTTCTTATTTATTTTGTAGTTTGATTTATCTACTTCTGAGAGTGCAATTTTGAGATGTCCCACTTTTAAACTTCTGTTGTCTATTTCTCCTTTAGGAATTTAGATGCTATACAACTTGGTGCATCTATATTTAGAATTGATATTGCTTCATTATCTATGCTACCCTTTAGCAAGATATAGTGCACTTAATTATCTTTTAATTAGATCATTTTTTGCTTTTGCTTGATCTGAGATCAGGATGGCTACCCCTGCTTTTTTAGTTTCACCTGAAGCATAGTAGATTCTGCTCCAGTCTTTTACCTTTACTCTGTATGTATGGCCCTATTTCAAGTGTGTTTCCTGTAAACAACATATTATAGGATTCTGCTTTTAATCCAGTCTACTATCTGCCTCCACTTTATGGAGGAGTTTACCCCATTCACATTTGTGCCTAAAACTACTAATTCTGTATTTCCTGCCATCTGATCTTTCCCACTGTGAGACATATATCCACAGTTCAGCATTTAAAAAAGAAAAGTTCCATTTTCATCGAAGTATTTATAAGCAGCTCTTTTTGTAATAGCAAAAAACCAGAAAGAAAATAAATGTCATGAATTATCTAAATAAATTGAATGTCATTGTAATCAAATATTATTGTATTATAAGATATTATAAATTTGAATGAAGTAGAAAACTTAATTGATAAAATCAAAGAAAGTAGGATTAAGAAAACTATACATGTAATGACTAAAATAATGTATATGGAAAAACTGAGAGGGAATGATATTGATTTTTAATGATCATTTAGTCCCTTAAAAGAGCAATGAAACACTTTTCAGAAGTGGAGGTTTATGAGTGTGAAATATTGGTTATGTTTTGGATATTGGTTAGTTCTGTTGATCTTGCTTCCTTGCTATTTAAAATTCTTTGATATAAAGAGTGGGCCCTCTAAGAAAATAAGAGAGCTGAAATGTAATGAGAAATCAAGATGACAAAATAAAATATGTTAATAAAATATACATGAAGAGGTAAAGCATTTTATAATCTATAAAGTGTTATGCAAATTAAGTTGGTAATGTAATAATGAATAGGGAGCACAATCTAAAAAATTTTATTTTATTACGGCATTGAAATTTGTTGATGGATTTTATTTTTATCAATCTTTCAAGATTTAAAGAGACAATGTTAGAAATCATGCAATGATGTGCATTTCCGATCAAGAACCCGTAGGTTGAAGTTCCACCTGTTATTCACATGTAACAATGGACAAAGTATAATCTTTCAGTGCTTTCCAGGGACTTTGATGAGCCTTTATATCAATCAACAAATCTTACATATAAGTTGTAGGTTGTTATTGACTTAGGAAATCTACTTTTCTTGGCAGAATACTGGCTGTAGAGAAAGAAGAACTCAATTCTAATCAGAGCCCATCATTTTGTTACCAGTTGTCTGAGAGAGGTATGTTTTTCCCAGGGGAGATTTTGAGACCCCAAATCTCCCTTCTTTTACACATTAAAGGGGACACAGTTTCAGGGATCACCCCTATCACTTCTATGCAGATATCTTGATGTTTCTTAGTTACATGATCAGACCACATTCTCATCAGGAAGAGCTAACTTTGAATACATGGATTGAAAAAATTTTCCTAAACTTATATATTAATTCTCTAAAAGTTTGCCCATCACTAGTCCAATATTTCCACATTTCTCAATGACATTTGGCTTTTATAGCTTTCACTATCTTGATTTTCTTCAGAAACAAACTCCATAATCCTGAAGTTCTGCTATTAATGTATTACTGTGTGAGATATCATCTGATTCAAAAGAATGACTGCTTCATCTTTATACAAATATTATTTCTTTAATGCAGCCAAAAGTTCAAATGAGGTCCTGGGTAGCTAAATGGGTGTTAACAAAGAAAGCTTGAAGCACTGATAGGATTATAATAAAGCAAAAAGTAAGGGCATTGATAGAATCTCAAGATTAAGTGAGCCTTTTGTTCTTAAAGTAGGCCTTTTGTTCAAGTGAGCTTTCAATCAGTCTCTGGCAAGGTGTGGGTCTCTAGGAACACTATCTTTACTTTTGTAATCAGAAAGCCAAACAGTAATGTCAACACCATCAAGATTATATTTCCCTTATAAAAAAAAAAAGCACTCTTTGTATATCCTTTTAATGTCTAAATGCTCTTTAAGGTTCGGTCATCATGATATCCTGGTACTTGGTCTTTCTGTTCTTCCCCATTGCCTTATTGTGTCTTTCTTTTAGGGAACGAAGTTCTTTTTTAGAGTTAGCCTCCCAGTCAATGGTCTAATGTCCTTCCTCTAATAACTTCCTTTTAGGTTTAATCTGATAATTCTTCTGTAGAGTTAGCCTGCCAGTCAATGGTGTGCACCTAACTCATGCTTTATGAGTTTAATGGTGTCTTCCTTTTACTATTTGTGAGTTTCACTAGGAAACCAACTCCTCTTTCCCCTTGTTAACTGTTACTTGTTAAAATTCCTTTCTTCACTAACTCCTTTGTGTTAATTTACATAATAAATAACACTCCTGTCCTCCTGTACCTATGATAGATGTGAACGAGATAATGTGAGATCTTTCAAGACAGTTGTGAAAATCGAGTAAGGCTTCATCTATTTCAAAGTTTGAGTAGGCCTGAAGGACTTTAAGCATTAAGTCAATGGCATACTTAAAGTCTCCTCCCTGCTATCTTCTTAAGTACATACTCAAAGTCTCCTCCCTGTTATCCCCCTAAGGGCATACTTAAGTCCCCTTCTTGTTACCCTCCCTATTTCAACCAAATATGGACAACTATGTACTTATTGGTCAAGTTCAATTTCTTGGGCAGTTCCCGTGTTTAGAATGTAAGATCCTCAGCCAATAAGGATGAGGGTCAGTGGTGGGAGGGGGAATTTGCATTAGGGATTAAAAGTATTGACCCTGCCCCCTATGGTGCTTCCTCCCTTCGATTGTCTGCTGGATGGGTGGGACACCCGATTCTCAGAAGTATAATAAACTTTGCTTTGCTTCTAGAGATCTCTCCAGCTTTTTTATTAAGTGATTTCTGACCCATACAGATGTCATGTGATGGTTTGATGTCCAAGTCATGTCATCAACTGAATCTCTATTATTATATTTTCATATAGTATTAATTTTACAATTTATTTTTCTCCCAAAACTATTTCATATTTAATAGTATTGATGCCTATTTTACCTCTTCTAGTCAGTACATTACAATATAAATTCATTTTAAATTTCTTGTATGCAAAATATAGCAATTTCTTTCCCCATGAGTGGCTGGGTTTCCATGTTCTATGCTGGGGCAATTGAAATAGTTATGTAAAAAGTCAGGGTCTTACATTTATTCTGATTAAATGTCATTTTCATTTTGGTCAACTCTTTGGCCTGTTGAGATCTTTTTCAAATAGAGTGAGATTTTTCAGTCTCTGAGATGAGAAATTTCAGACTTCCCAATTTCTGTTCCTTTTCCCACATTTTTCTTCTTCTTTAAACCATAATTTTTAATTTTGGGTAATGGATATTTAAAATGCTAGGGAATGAGATGTTCTGGTAAAATACTCAGTGATTTAATTGGTAAGGTGTTCAAAGCTTTAATAATTACTAAAAATCTCTTAAATACACAGTGCTGTTCTGAATTTTCCATACAATTTCAAGAGCCAGAAGCCTAAAATAGGTCCAGATAATCATATAAAACTTAAAGACCATTCATCATAACTACATTTCATTCTTTTAGCTTCAATAATGTTTCGAAAAGAATGAAACTCTACATTTCAGCCTGTAAATTAAAGTTCAAATTACTATCAACATTAGATAACTTTGTGATTAACCTTTGTTTTAAAATATTTAATTAATGCAATTACATCATTTAATGTCCCAAATACAGCAAAAGAAGCCTTATTACTGTAATGGGCTGAGGCTTGAGTTGATGCACTGAGGTCCCAAGCACATGAGGCTAAATAGTAATTGGACCATACTCTATTAATATATAAGCTTGGAGAAAGAATGGCCCCTGCCCACTCTTTGTGCAAGTCCTGATGTGTTGTATAGGAAATGACGATTTTGGTGGGTGGAGGCAGGGGAGTGGAAAAGGAAGGGGAAGGAGAGACTTTTGGGATTGCCTTGCCACAGTTTGCTCAGCTCACATCTCTCTCTGTTAGCTGGCTTCCTGTCGCAACTGTCCATATTGCTATCTCCACCTTTCTTGCCTATATTTGCTATCACAATCTTTATTCACCTCTTCACTTCAATAAATATTGAAGATTTTTCCCTTAACCTGAATTCCTGACTCCGGCTGATTTTAAATATGCGGTCATTACATATTACTACAACACTTTTTTTTGTACTTATTAATAAATTTCCTCTATCTTTCTCAAATAATCTATAGAAATAAAGAAGCTCAATAAGATGAGATTACCAAAGACAAGAAAAAAATATTTGTATTGCTACCAGCATCAATGGACTGAACATCCACACTAATGAACTAATCCATTGACATTGACATAAATGTAAAATAGATGCTAGAGCCTAAATCTTTAAAATTATATTTCAGCTGATATATTCTGTTTTGTGAGGGCAATTCAGTAGTTGTGCATATATAAAGCAAACTATCCTCAAATATCGTCTTATGTTTCCAAAACAGATCTAATCTTTTTTTTTTCCTGCTCATTCCCAAACAATTTATGTTCCTGCTTAGATACTTCCAAGAATTTAGAAACACACAAACAAAAACAGTCACATAGATTTATATGTTTTCAGTATTGCCATCCTTCAAGAGCTAAGAATTGGCAGGATATATATATTTGCTATTTAATGACAACAATAATAAATATACCTATTGATTATCTTTAAAATTTAACCATGAATTTAGCTTTCATAGCCTGAAGTGTAGGATGGTAAAGGAAAGCATTTTAAAATATCAGCGGATGGATCTTTGTAACATGTTTTTATTAGAAAGTCTAGTGTCTCACTCCCTCTCTCTTTCTCATGTAATTATCTATATACATGCATATGTGTAGATATATACATATATAGACATATTTAAAGTAGTTCCACATGAATGTGGAACTTAGGTAAACTTATAAGAATAAGACCCATTTCCTAATTGAAGAATAGTCAAAATATGATATGAATAGGCACATCTCATGGGAAGAAATCCCAGCAACTTACAGTTAGAAACAAAAGAAAGAAAGAAAGAAAGAAAGAAAGAAAGAAAGAAAGAAAGAAAGAAAGAAAGAAAGAAAGAAAGAAAGAAAGAAAGAAAGAAAGAAAGAAAGAAAGAAAGAAAGAAAGAAAGAAAAAAGAAAGAAAGAAAGAAAGAAAGAAGAAGAAAGAAGAAAGAAAAAAGAAAGAAAGAAAGAAAGAAAGAAAGAAAGAAAAGAAAGAAAGAAAGAACGGAAGGAAGAAAGGAAGGAAGGAAAAAAGAAAGCAAGGAAGAAAGAAAGAACAAAAGAAAGAACGAAAGAAAGAACGAAGAAAGGAAGGAAGGAAGGAAGGAGAAAACTCCAATTAATTATAGAAATTAAAATTACAGCTATTCTGAGGTTCTACCTTGCACTGAAAGTTGACAAAAATAAATAAATGACAGAAATTGAAAAAAAGTACAAAAATAGAGATGCAGGACTGGTATAACTGAGGCATTCCTTGGATGTTCAAAGCTGTAGAACCTTAGCTTACTGACAGCAACCAGGACACAGATTTAAGTTCCCTAAGAATGCTTAAAGGCCTCTTTCATGCTGCTTTCTTAAAGCATTTGATTTTCTGAGCATTGGGATAAAAGAGCTTATGGATAGCAATAGCTATGATATCAATTGGATAAGGTCATGATGCAGGACAAAGAGCACATCATGGAACACCTAAAGGATGCCATTGAAAAAATAGAGTCAGAAATGTCTCCATAAGAGCTCCAAGTCCATTTTTTTCAAAATTCATGGGTATGATGCCAATAATTCCATTGATGGTTTAGAACTCATTGCTACTAACTCTCATGTCCATAAGGAAGGAGGGGAGCAGGTACCAATCATGAAAGAAGAAGAAGTGATAAACTTGATAGATTGAGTTTTAAAGGATGACAATAGCTATTTTGACTATATTGAATTTGCAAAATCACTCAAATAAAAATCCATCGACAATTTGTTAGTTATATGCGAATGTGACTAAATATGATTGAATGCTTGCTATACTGCAAAGTAGTTGTGCTTTTCCAACTTCAGTGGTACAAGATAAGACCCCATAGCAACTTGTTACTTTGGAGTAAAAATAGAAAGTTTTGGGAAGATGTGACTCAAAAATAATGGAACTGCAACCCACTCATGAATTTATGAATAACTTCTTAATAGACAATCACTTTTTGGGAGTATGATATATCATTGAGGGTGGATGCTTACAATCTCAGTTTTGGATGTAAGATAGTACTTGACTCTTGGTTTTAATAATGTCAGAATATCTTGAAAAATGAGTACTTCTTTCATGTGACCAGAGAAACTTAGTGTGGCCTAGGAAATAAATGGTATCCCAGAAATTGTAAGTTCAATCAAATAATTCAACTTCCTAGGTACTCATGTAATCAGTGTTCTTTACAGCTTGCCTAGTAGAGATAGTTGCTTACTGGGCGTAAGTGACTATTTGAAGGCTATTTATAGCTACAAATATTAAAAAATAAATATTTTGTAGATATTAAACTGAATTTTCAAATGAGCCTATTGATGAAAACAGTTTTGACTTGGGTTTATATTAACGCTTATGTTGAACTCGGCATTTGAAGTATTTCTTTGCTGTCTTTGAGTATTTTGCAGGACTACTAACACATCTCTATACTTTTTAAATATCATGCTCAATCTGAGAGAGATCTTGAATGAATATAATGTGATTCTTTGCTCCAAATGATGTCAAAAATGTTAACTTTTTTAATATCTGCATTTAACATTATTTTCTGGAGTTTCATTTTATGGTCTAGAAGCTGTAGGTGCAATGTTAAAACTATCCAGTCAGCAGTATGCCGTTTAAAAAAAAAAAAAAGATAATCTAACCTATATCAGAATGGAAAAAGATAGTGAAGCCAGTTAAATGTTAGTAAGATGCCTTAACATTCAATTAGTTGATTTCAGACTGAAAATAATTTAATAATAAACTCTCCTACTCAAGAGAACACTTGGATTCTTTCAGATCAGTTAAAAAATAAGCCTAAAATATTTTAAACTTTGTAGAGGCAAGAATATTTGAAAAGATAGAAAGAGACTAAAACAAAAAGCACTGTGTTAGTACTAATTTGAATGTGAGTAACATACTATATTAAATGGCATTAAAAAACCTGTAATTATAAATCATTATCATAACTAATAGGAAATGAATCTGATTACTGAACCATCTTTAAGATGCTCAAAGATCTGTTTTCTGTATTAAAGCATTCTTAAAAGAAAATGAATGCATTTCTAAAAAAATGATTTTCTGTGGTGAGCATTTGCTCAGTAAAAAACTAAGTTGTACACTATTCTTGTATTATCTAGTTTGGAAAATTTGCATAATGGATTATTCTGATTATATACATAATAAAGATGATAAAATGAATTTAAAAATAGGCATATCAATGAACTGTTATCAGAGCACTAAGTTGGTTTAACCATTTTGTCCATCAATTTGTATCTATATCCAAATAATTAGTAAACTGCACATACCACTTTGATTCAGCTATATATCTAGTAGGCCTAAAAAATAAAGAAATCAAAGAAAGAGGAGATAAAGGTCCAATCTGCACAAAAATGTAGCAGCCTTTATGCAAAAAGAACTGAAAATGAAAATAAATAATTGAACAAATGAATGAATGAATGAATGAATGATTATCAGTTGAAGATTGATTGCATAAATTGAGGTATGTGAATGAAACAGGATAAATAGCATTGTGTCAACAGAAACTAAAAAAAGATCCAATTTCAGAGAAGCCCAGAAAAGATATGATTCAGAGTGAAAAAACCTAGAAGAATATTTTATATAATCACATTGATGATGGTATTCAGTTTTATCAGTCATGTCTAACTCTTCATAACTTCATTTTTTGTTTTGTTTTGTTTGTTTTTAGCAAAGATACTGGGATGGTTTACAATTTTCTTTTTACAAGTGAGGAATCCAAGGCAAACAGCATTTAGTGACTTGCCATGGATCACATAGATAATAAGTTTCTGAGTCCAGGTTCAAACTGATGAAGATGAATTGTCCTGACTCCAGAATGGGCACTGTATCTGCCACATGAATTGACATTAATTTAATTTTTAAAATCAAGAAAAATTAAGATCTAGATATATATGTTGGCTCTGGCGAATAAAACATTAGTTAGAGAAAAAGATGACAAAACGAAAGGGAAGTGATTGAATTAACAAGCTTTTAGACAGTATGAATCAGTATAGGAATAAGAGCACAAGTAGAGAGATTGACTTTGGAAAAGAGTGGAATCAATTTTTATCAATAACTAGAATAAAGGAGAAAAGTATAAGAATGAGTTTTGTTATAGAACAGAAAATGAGAAAAGAGGGTATTCTAATCTGATGTCTATTTTCAAAATAAAGTATGAGACTATGTCCTTTGCTAAAAAGATTAGAATTGGGGAGAGGGATATTATAGGAACCTTGAAAAGATTAGAGAAGATTTGGAACTGCCACTATGATGATTGCATACTTCTAGTGCAGTTGGTTTGGTTGTACAACTTGAGTGCCCTTAAGCGATATTTATTTATATAAGAGAATAAGAGAAATTGGATAAGGACCTGGACCTAGACTTTCATTTGCCAAGACATAAGCTATGTTATAAAATAAAGCAAGAGCAGAGGGAAGAAGTGATTAGAGTTAGTCATAAGCATGTGGAAAATATTTGGAAGGAAGATAATAAACAAGAAGTTATTAAGCACCTACTATGTGCTAGCACTTTACTAAATCCTCTAGAAATTTTATCTTAGAAGATCCTAACAGTAGTCTCTTATGGTAGGTACTATTTCCCTCCATTTTATAATTGTGGAAATTGAGACAGACAGAAATTTAGCAACTTGTCCAGGATCACATGACTAATAAGCAGCTAAGATATAATCTGAGATCAGGTCTTCCTGACTGAGAGACAATTCTCTATCTACTGTTTCAGTAGCTATTTCTAGAATAAAATATAATGAATAATTAAAGGAAAGGAAATTTGTAATTAAAACATGAATTTTCTCTGCAAAATCTCTTAATTATATATAAAATTTCTTGAATATTGAATATGAACTCACAACCTAAGAAAAGCAATACTATTGTTGACCAAGTCTTATTTTCCAGAAAGTCTATCCCCTTGTGACTTCCATCATATTTTGCAAAGTTTCATTCTTTGTTACCATTATTTTTCATTCTGTCCTAGTTTTAACAATAATGACTATTACACAAAAACTGTTCAGTTTATCTCCTTTCTTACAGATGTACTTACAGAGTAAGTACAGATACTTACCTACAACTAGCTTCTTGTAATTCTTCTTTCAGATCTGGAACACTATGGATTGAGTATTGATTATGGCATTTTTTCTCTAGAGGAAAAAATGGTGAGTGTATCTGGAGCAACCACAACTTATGTGAAAACAACTTGAGTGGTCTTGTGCAACACTTCTAAAATCTTTGACACAAAGACAAGTAACACAGCATTCCCAGCTTTCGCACATAAATGTTAATAAGTGGTTTCTATTTCTAGCTGAAACACTATGGGAAGTGTGTGCTGAAAGATATTATGCAAAAAACTTGAAAAAAATTGGATCACATATTTGCATGGTATTCCTTGACTCAAAGTCTCCATTATGCATAAATCATTATTTTGCCCACACTGTGCCAATTGAAAGAATGTATACTCATATGCTGCACACAGAGTTGATTTGTGATACTGCAAGCTATTTGGACTTCATGGTGGGATTAAATATGTTTTTTATTCTGTTTTCTTGTTGTTGCTTGGCTTTCACTTGCTTCTGTTAGAGATTTCTGCAGAGCTGTGACTGACTCACTCTTGGGATTGGTTACCAATGGAGATTTATTTTCCCTTCTTTAGATACTTGAGCTGTTTTAAATGAACTCTTTACCTGTTAAAATCAGATTCTTGGGCTGTAATTACTCAGGGAAGTTTCTGTTTATTTTTAGGAAAAATTCTCTGGTAATGTAAGGTATCCACCAATTCTGAGCTCAAGGTATCATTTCACTAGGGCATTATGAGTCGTATTGAGTACGTTATTTAGAGTGGCAAGTAGAAAACAGACTATTAATCTATCAACCTGCTAGAGAAAACTTTCGTTTTAGCTTTTGTGACATGATCTCAGCTTAACTCTCATTTAAATCTTTTTTTTTCCTCTGTAAGGATCATTTAAACTCTTGGTACCCTGAATTTATGATTATTAATAGAAAGAAAAAGAGAAACGTAGGCTTCCTGTTGATATCAATTTGTTACTAAAAAAAATAATGTTTGAAATTTTTAGCAAGATTAAATTAGCACTGAATTGAAAACTGTTATGTGAATTAGTTCAAGATAAATCAGACATACCAACTTAGAAAATGAAACTGGACTTTTATATTTACAGCTTTGGCACATCAAATGTCCTATATCTGAAAAAGGTCCATAAGAGTCATGGACAGAGAAACACTTGTGAAATGAAAAATCCACAGTGTATGACTTTTGGTAGAGTGTTTTGTTTGAACTTTGAGCTTCTTTTGAACTTGTGAAGTAGAGAGGTTTCACTGGAAGTGTTCCTAAAGTTTGAATTACTGTGGGTATGATGAGTCCCTGTATACAGAAATTTATCCTGTATGATGTGAGCCCCTTCCAAAAATGCATTGGTGAATACATATTTAAGTATTGAATCTATTCAATTCAATCACAATTTAATCCTCTAGTTGTCCCCGAACAAGCAGAATATTCTCCCTCCTTATCTCTACTTCTTTGATTCTTTGACTTTTCTTCATGTTCCAACTAGAATCTGGCCTTTTATAAGCCTTTCTCAATCCTTTTTAATCTAGTGATTTTTCTCTGCTCATTAGTTCCTTTCCCCCCCCCCCCCCCCCCTGTATATGGTTGGTACATGTATATGTAATTATTTTTCCCATTTTTGGTTACTAGTTCTTTGAGGACAAGGGAAGTCTTTTGCCTTTCCTCATATATTCTGTGCTTAGCATAATGTTTGACATATTAGAGACTTATAATATGTTTCTTGATTGCTTACATCCTCATTTATCTTCCTTTATACCCTCTTTCCTCCGTACATGTTGTTTTGAATCAGGACTCCTTAGTACTAGCATCAGTATTGGAAATGGAGAATGGAAGATCTAGTATACATATTTTTGTTCACCCTTCTATAACATGCACTTGTTCTAACACTAAGTCTTGACACAGGAGATGGGGCTGCACACTTATATCTCACTCAGATGCATCTACTATCTTTTTTTTTTTCTTTCACTTTTTTCTTCTTCTCTCCATCCTTTCCTATTCATCTAGCCTGAAAATACACAAATTGTATTTCTACCTATGGATTTGATTGTTTACCTTCTACATTATAAGAAACCAGCACCTGGTTAGTTATGATACTGTATATTTTCTATAAGAATCTGAAAGTGTTCAATAATGTTACTCAGTCTCAGCCAAGAAGGGCATGTCTTCCTCCAAAAGAGGAAGAGAAAAATTATTACTAAGAACTTTACTGTGATCAAGTGTTCATCTTTATTATGATTTTAAATCCCTTAATCCTTCCATTCTCCAGTTTGCCTATTTCATTGGCCTTGTATTCTACATAGTTCATTATATTCCAAAAGCCACAACAAGTTTTGTTCAGGTTCTAAACATGTTCTTGCTATAGATTTCCAATCACTAGGGGTTAAAATTTCATAAGCCAAATTCTCTAATACCATCTTAACACAAGATGATGTAGCCCCTTAGCCTTTGTTTCAGCTGAGTAATCACCACAAGAATAGTCAGGGATAAAATCCAAATTCTTCATTATCCTCTTCACAATCTAGTTTCTTTGCCTGTGGCCCAGCCTAGCATTCTTGAGCTCCTCTGGAATGTGTCTTGATTTCTGTGGGGGAAGCAGGAGGACTACCACCACAGTCTCTGTCTTCAAGTCTGTCTCAGTCTAAGAGCTTGTCTTCCCATAGTCTATTCCAATCCCCCTCTGAGTCTGTCTCTGAGTCTGTCTCTGAGTCCTTCTGAGTTGTCTCTGGCTGAGTTTGTCCCAGTTTATATGCAGTATACTGAGTATAAACTAATCTTTATATCACTAGGGAACCATTATTTGTAGTAAGATTAAATCAATCATACTGAACTAGATAATTATTAATCACCATGCTAAACTAGATAACCATTGTATTATCAATTCCACTGACTTAACACCTTGTAAGAATCCTTGTTTCAAGTACTCAGTTCTGGCCTATAAAAAAATAGTTTCAAATTGTTCTCAAGAATAGCTGGATAGGTTCACAAATCCACTAATAATGACCCTTCCAACATTTATCATTATCTTTTCCTGTCATCTTTGTCAATCTAATAGATGTGAGGTAGTACCTTAGAATTTTCTTCATTTGCATTTCTCTAATTATTAGTAATTTAAGCATTTTCACATGTTCAAAATGGCTTTACTTTATCTGAAAATTGTTCATATTCCTCAAACTTTTATCAATTGGGGAATGAGGTGTATTCTTATAAATTTGACTCAATTATCCATATATTTTAGAAATGAAGTCTTTATAAAGAATTGGAAATTGAGGGTATACTCATTAACTGGGGAATGGCTGAACAAATTGTAGAATGTGATTATGATGGAATACTACTGTACTATAAAAATGATATACAAGGTACTCTCAGAACAATCAGAAAAGATTTCCATGAACTCATGCAAAGCAAAATATACTGGAGAAGAAGCAACAGCAATAATAGAAGATGATCAGTTGTGAATAACTTTGCTATTTTCAGCAATACAATGATCCAAGATCAACCTGAAAGACATGATAAAAAATGCTAGCTATTCCCAGAAAAAACAATTGATTATGTCTGTATTCAGATTGAAGCATCTTTTTTTTTTTCTTGATTTTTTTTTAATAGGATCAGGGGTAATTTTTTAAAAAAACTTATTTCACAACATAGTTATGATTTTTATGGAAATATTTCTATAACCCCACCTGTGCTTTCTCAATGAGAGGTGGTGATATGGGAAGGAATGAAGGGAGAGAATTTGGAACTCAAAGGTCTAAAAAGAAATGTTAAAAGAAAGGCTTTTACATATAACAAAGGAAAAATATTAAATTACTGGAAAAAAAGAAAAGAAATGAAGCCTTTATCAGAAATAATGGCTATATTTTTTTCCCTCAGTTTTCTGTTTCCTTTCTAATCTTGGCTGTTTCTGGTTATTTAATTTTGTTTGTGCAAAAACTTTTCAATTTAATGTAATCAAAATTGTCTATTTTGCATCTCATAATGTTCTCTGTTTCTTATTTGGTCATGAATTCCTTCCTTCATAATTACATCATACCTTAAGTATCCCTTCTCCAAAAATTTGACAGGTAA
The DNA here is from genome assembly GCF_016432865.1 of Antechinus flavipes. Taxonomy (NCBI): domain Eukaryota; kingdom Metazoa; phylum Chordata; class Mammalia; order Dasyuromorphia; family Dasyuridae; genus Antechinus; species Antechinus flavipes. Next base: position 400,235,849 of record NC_067398.1, read on the forward strand.
ACTACCCCTTGATATTCTTGATTTTTTGTTTTACCAGATGAATTTTGTAATTATTGTATCTAGCTCTATAAATTATTTTGTGGCAGTTTGATTATTGTGGCACTGAATAAGAAGACAAATTTAGACAAAATTATCTAGTTTTATTATATTAGGTCACCAATCCATAAGCGATTAGTGTTTTTCCAGTTGTTTAGATCTGATTTTATTTGTTTGAAAAGTGTTCTGTTGTTGTGTTCATACAGTCCTTGAGTGTGTCTTGGCAGGTAGACTTCCAAATATTTTATATTGTCTACTTATTTTAAATGGAATTTTTATTTCTATCTCTTACTCCTGGGCTTTATTGGTATCATATATAAATGATGATACAAGGAATATTGTGTTAAATGAAATAAGAATCTCAGCTCTGCTTTCCTCCCGAACTGACCTAGCCATTTATTGAGATATGTCAGTACCATAAGGATAAGGATGATGGATAAGGATGATTTCCATGAAAATATTGGCACAGTAGAATAAGATGGGGATATGATGAATGGGGAAATTTGGTGTTAGAAGAAGAAAACAGGAAGGCAGTAGTGAAAGGTTGTTTACCCCAACATTAATGATTTTGTTACTGAGTAGCCTGTACCATGACAGGGTAAAGACAAAGAAAGCTGGGTATGAGATGAAGTAATGAGATGGTGTATAAGAAGGAATGTAACTGCTAGAAGTCACGTAGCAATTTTAGAAGATGTAGAGTGTTTAATAAGCGCTTGTAGTACTTAGTAAATCTGGTGTCCCAGGTACTCTGTGGGAAGAGAACACAGTTATAGAGAGAGCTGTGCCAGATACATCTGAAGACCAGGGAAAAGATAGGAGTCCAGCTGAGACCCTCTTGGTGAGTTTAGAGGGACCCTTACAGTTATATGTTCTGAAGTGTACTTTATCATTCTAATTCCACTTCCTTTCTTCTTTATACTGTTCAGGAAGGTCTATCTTTGCAGTCTTAAGATAAGACTGTGAACAATTAGATTAAATATAAAATAAGTATTTGTTAATCCTACTACATAAAAGTTGTCAAAATTGAGAGACTCTCTATTCCAAAGGAAATTAGCACTTATTTATATTCTTAATTACAAACTTCTTCATATCAGTATCAAAGAATGTCTTTATGAACAGAGGAAATCCTATTGTCTCTTTTTAACAATATGCAGAATTATGTACTATGGGAAAAATATATATAGATAGATGGACTGATGAGCCAGTTCTTTAGCGGTATATTCACATTCCCACTCTCTATTGTATATGATATAAATTCAGTGAATAAGTACTAAATAGCAAAGGAATAAATAGAATTTTGAAGAGGGTCAGCCATCATAATGAAAGCTAGATTAGTAAATTCCTAGAAGCCTCTGGGTAAGTAAAGAACTGTTCAGTAGCTGGTCAATCAAGTGACATTGTAATAAGAGAATTTGAAAGTTCTTTATCTCTAGCTGAAGGTGTCCAAAGAACTGAAACCATGACAGCTGAAAATGGCATTAAGAAATAAGGAAGTAAGCATGTGATTCAAATTCAGGAATAAAATATGAGACGGTATTTTTCCATTATACTTTACATATATGCATTAATTAATCAACAAGTTTTTAAGAACCTACTATGTGCCAAGAAATGTAGTAGGTGGTGAGGGGTAACTAAAAATCACAAACTTTGAAAAAGAGAAAATGAGGCTAATATGAACTCTGAGCTAATAAGAATATATAATATATATAAATATAATAATAATAATAATATATATATATATATATATATATAATAGAATAATAACACTTTAAAGGGACTTGGCCCCTTCTAATGAAGTGTACCTCTGATTATTCTTCATGGCCTGAGATGATGGTCCTCAGATCCTAGTTTTTATAGGGCATAATACAAATTATTGAATACTTTGGTAGGGCTACACAAAATACAAAATTCCATTGATTGATGAACCTTGTTTTGAGAATCAAAAAAAATATGTCAATTGAAAACAATGTCACATCACTGATGGTAGGTTAGATAGGGAGAAGGAGGAATCACTGGTTGAATGAGGTACAAGGTATTTCCACAGACTAACCATAAGATAGATTGGTTCCTCCTCTTATTAAGCAAAAGAAAATAGTATAAGCAGTAGAGAGATTTCAGAAACAAACTGAGGGACTTATTTTAATAATTTGTCTATACTCTGTTTAGACATGAAATTTGAGGAAAACTGTTAGAGTTCAAATGTTGGAGTTTGTTCTTCTCAAAGCACAGCCGGTTTAGAGGCTTGGAGCCCTTCGGATATCTCCAGATCCAAAGGTTCTGTCCTTCAGCCTCTGCCTCTGCTTTCTTCTGCCTCCAACCAAGACAGAGATGGAAGGTCTCTCTTATCTCCTTCTGGGGAGCCCAGCCACCAACTTGCCGCGGAGAGAGGGCTTCTGGCGTAGCTCCACTGAAATTCGTCAAAGTGTTCTCTGCACCAGAGTCGTTCCTCTCGAGTCCAGCGCGATCAGCCAGCCAAGAGGAAAAAATGTATTCTGCCATAGATCCTCGTCACTGGCCTTTTATCTGCCTCTTCTGAGAGAATGGGATTATGGGTTTTCTCCCCTAGTGCTCTCTGGCCCAATGAGCTTTTAAGGGAGGTGTGGACTCTCTTGAAGTTAGAAAGTGTACTTTGTGAAGCTAGCATACTTGTGGACTCCAATGAGTAAAGGTGTGAACACAAGCCTTGTATTGATTAGTTCTACTTAGTACCTTGTTTCAGATTCTGGCCAAAACATCTTCTTGTAAGATTAGATCAACTCTAATTAGTTAGCAGTTAGTAAGGATTCCAACAGAAAACAAGAGGGAAGTATCTTTGCCAGAATTCTTTTGGCTTTTCAAGTGAACCTCTTAACTGGTAAAATCAAGCAGCGAACATTTCATTAAAGAACATTTCATTAAATAAGCCTATGCAGGCTTAGTATTACTAAGAACCTATTTTATCTGATTATTCCTATATGGTGTGTTAATATATATTATTAGAAGTTTATTCTTGTACTTATTAAGTGATTAAATATGCATTACTAGATGAGTACATCATTTTATAATGAAGTAATTGCTGATCATCACTACCCCTTATGGAATCACACTGAAGGTGATAGGAATAAAAAAATAGTACTTGCCTTCATGAAACATATTATGTTGGTAAAATGGTATTTCGTGTTCTATCTTTTGTTTAAATATAGGTGAAATATGGTTTCCTACAGAGTTCTCAAGAAATTAAAAAAACAAACAAACAGGGGCAGCTAGGTGGTGCAGTGGATAGAAAACTAGCCCTGAAGTCAGGAAGACCTAAGTTCAAATTTGACCTCAGGCACTTAACATTTCCTAAATGTGTGACCCTGGGCAAGTTACTTAACCCCAATTGCCTCAGCAAATACATAAAAAAGCCAACAAAAAAACAAACAACTATATAGTGTAAACAGTTTTAAGTGATGTCATATGTGCCCTAAACAACTTCATCATATGGGTCTTAACCTTTAATTATATGCACATGCATGTTTAATAAATATGAATGCATAGTTTTGAACTCCAAAAGGTACCTTCTAGCTCTAAAAAATTCATAGCTATGATTATGTGCTAAATTAGTTATATAAAGCAGGAGAAAGTATGGAATATGTAATTAAAACAAAACAGGATAGAAGATAAGGGCAAAACTTTAATATAGACTTTGGAAAATCATTTTTATGAAAAAAATCTCTTACATAAATTAAAATAATGATTTGCTTAATAAGGTTGTGGGATTAAAATTTTATACATTAACTGAAAACACAATTGAAACATGATATAATGAATAGATCATGTTGTAATTTAAATTTTTGCATCATTCCCTTTTTGATGTACATGAATGTGATCATTGTGTGGTGTGCATGTGTGTATGTGTAGCATTTGATGCTGTGAGATGTGGTTTTAAGTATCTATCACATTTAGATTTTTCTTCCCCAGCATAAAAAATAGCATATTTAAATTTAGTAACACAATGTTCTTCTAAATATTTGCTTATAGCTTTTCTTTTTTTTTTTTAAGGTATTTTTGAAGAGAAAATTTAAACTTTCACTTTTATATTTTAGCTTTCCAACTGTAATTATTTAATGTCACAAAAGTGGAATAAAATGATACAAATTATTTACAAATTATCTTTCTCGATATTTGTTTTTTTTATTTACATACCTTCACTGACAATTAAAAACCAAAGAAATATTAAATACAGATACCTCTTCACAGATACTCAAAAGCAAATGTTTTCTTCTTGTTCTTTATTTCCTCTTTTTATTCAATAGGATCTGTCACCCATATTTTAAAAAAAAAAAACTTTTTAAAAATAAAATCTTCATAGAAATCTAGAAAATATGAGCAGGATATCCATTTATTTTATATTTAATTTCATTAGCATTTATAAATTATAAAAATATAATTCTAAAGAATAAATGTTTTTTTTTTTTAAATCCACTTCTACAGAAAAGGAAATCCTATTAAAAATTTCATCTCTCTAGGAAAAGAAAAGGTAAAAATATACCACAATTTAGTACAGGTATATTGCAAGAGAATAACATCTGAGTAGAGAACACCTTGGAATATGCCCTGGAATAGAAGTGCAATCCTATCATAAAATCATTTTCAATTGTTTTTGGCAGAAAAAGGTGAAGGACAAGGGCAGTCAGGACAAGAATGACTAGACTCAGTGCTATTACTTCTGATGAATCAGGTAAACCCTGCACTAAATCTCTCTTTCATGTATAAACTCTCACTAATTTAGAGGGGACAGGAAAAGATGATTCAGACAATGGGAGCTAATGTGACAGGATGTACCAACCATGTTTCAGTTGACTTAGCGCGATCTAACTTCTAATATCACCTATGACAGCTTTAGAGGGTGAGAAATGTTTATTGGTAGAATTTGAAATAAACTTCTCATCCATCTTTTAGAAATGTTCCAGAGGACAAAAAGCCTTCAGTGACATCAATGAAGAGATTAAAAAAAAAAAAAAAGGCTGCACTTGGTTTGAGGCGGAGAGGGAGAGAGGAGAAAGTTTATTTTAAAACAATGATTCCAATCCTTTTTACACTTGAATTTAAATATTTTTTTTTAAATTGCTGATGGCCTCATAGAATTATTTCTATTAGTATATATTCAGAAAAAAAGGATAATTGCTCCAAAAAGTATCTAATTTGAAATCAGCAATGCTCTTAACTGGATGGATTTACTTTTTATTAATCACAACAACATCAAATTTGTGTGAAAAAAATACTAATATATAGATGTATACTATTTCCACCACCTTCAAAAATGTCTGTTTCTTACACTGTCACAGAATATGCTTTGTAGCAGTTAAATTAAAATTCAAACAGACAATATTTCATATATGTTTGGATTTAAGAAATCTTTATGAAAATGTGATTGACTCATTAATGTCCAGACATTATCCAAATCTTGGGAATCAAAGGCATAAAAAGAATGACTTAGGATCAAAAACTCAAGACTGATTTTCAATCTCAGTACCATCACCCCTTTCCCTCTCTTTTTAAAGTAATTTGAAGTCATTCTATATCTGAGACATCCAAAATAATTGTGACTATTTTATGACAATGAGAACATGTAGCACAACAATGACTGACACTCTGGTGGGACAAAAAAAAAGAAAAAAAAGATATATTATTCTATTTTGGGATGTTGTATCTTTCCTTCAAGCTGTGCTTACTTTGTCTAATTGCGGTGAATTGTCTAATAGTTATGAACAGTTAAGGTTTAGAGTGCTGGATGAAATGTGGGGTCAGGCACACATCTCAGAAATACTATCTGTTCAAAATCCAAGTTAAGATTTTTATGTGCCTGTTTAACATGTATGAGACTGCCTGCCATCTGGGGAGGGGGTGGAGGGAAAGAAGGGAAAAGTTAGAAAAGGAGTGTTTGTGAAGATCAATATTGAAAAAAAAATATCCACACATATGTTCTGTCAATAAAAAGCTATAATAATAACAACAACAACAACAATAATAATAATAATAATATTTTATGTGCCTTCATTGAAAGAATCCAGCAATAACCCTAAGACCATTGACTTTCGGAGTGATGTAGTTAGAAATGGTATATTTCTTCCCTTTGGCTATCCTCAGTTTACTCTGAGTGACCAGGAGACTGAGATCACAAATATTGCTAGCTGTCATATAACAGTCGGTTGACCAAGACTTTCTCAGACTAATGAGCAACAATAATGAGGTGCTGCTTAAAGTTAACACAGATATAAAAGAAAATTGGATGTCTGCCACTTGACCTACTGACATTTCAGGTCTAAAAAATTCATCTCCGGAATATCACTCCTCTTCCCACCTTGCATCATGAGCTCTGTCCAGAAAACTATGGGTACTACATTCCACTAACAATGCATTAATGTTCCATTTCCCCACATCTCCTCTATGATTTGTCATTTTCCTATTATGGATTAATAATCCAATTTAATGCAATGTAATTGGCAGGAGAAAGCACTTTAGAATTGTTTTAAATTTTACTTCTCTAATCAATGGTGAGTTAGATCACTTTTTCATAAAGCTATATGGCTTTAGTTATTTTATCTAAAGATTGCTTAAATTTTTTGATCATTTATCAATTGAGAAATGGGCCTTATTTTTAGAAATGCGAAGTAGTTCTCTAAATATTTAAGAAATGAGGCCTTTATCATAGAAACTTAATTTTTTTCATTGTTACTTTTACTAATTTATTTTCCTTTGTCCTGCCTCATTTATTCTAGCTTCTATCTCCCTCCCTTTCATCTTGTCCCTCCTCAAAAGCGTCTTCTGCTTCCTTCCTCTCCGAATATGACCTTCCTTCTATTACCCATCCTTCCATTTTCTTATCCCTTTCCATCCTACTTTCTTGTAGGGCAAAATAATTTTCTATCCCAATGGAGTGTGTATGTAATTCCATCTTTGGGCCATTTCTGATATGAGTAAGGTTTGCTCCCTTGCTCTTTCCGACACACACTTCCTTTCCATTGTAAAAACATTTTCTTGCCTCTTTTTTGTGAGATAATTTATCCAATTCCACCCTTCTTTCTCTTTCTCCCAATACACCCTTCTGTCACCCCTTAATTTAATTTGATTATTTTTAGATATTATTCCTTCATATTCAACTCATACTTATGTTCTCTATTCATTCTATGCATTCTCTCCCAGGAATGAACTCTTCAAAAATTGGAAAGTTTTTTTTTTTTAAGTTAACTTTTTTTTTTCTTAAGAGGAAACTCTACAAATCACAATCTATATAAGCATTCACTTGTGGTTTGTATGTTCTCTTTATCTACTCATTCTATCCCTCAAAAGAAGTTATAAAAGGAGCCCTCAACAGACCAGCACAACTTGTTCCAGATTGCTTTTCTCTGGCTTTTACAGAAGAGCTGCTGTTTCCCACTATCTTTTCTCCCTGACGCCACCCTAGGCTAGTACATTGCTATAGGGTGATCATAAGTCTATGTGTTAATAGTTCCATCTGCCTCTCTTCCACCAATTGTGATGCTGTGGAGATACAGGGTGGCTCTGGCCCACCTTCTCATGAAGGAATGTAAACAATTTAACTTTATTAAGTTTCTAATGATTTCCCTTTCCGTGTTATTATTTTATGATTCTCTTGAGTTTTGTATTCTATTTCTATTTTTCTATTTTTCTATTCATCTGTGGTCTTTCTATCAAGAATGTTTGAAAGTCCTCTATTTCATTGAAATCTATTTTTCTCTTGAAGGATTGTACTCATTTTTGCTGGATAAGTGATTCTGGGTTATAATCCTAGTTCCTTTGACATTCAGAATCATATTCCAAGACCTTTGATCCTTTAGGGTAGAAGCTGCTAAAATTTGTATAATTTTGATTGTGACTTCAGAATATTCAAAATGGTTCTTTTTGGATGTTTGAAATATTTTCTCTGTGACTTGGGAGCGCTAGAATTTGGCAATAGTATTCATAGAAGTTTTCATTTGGGGATTTGTTTAGGTAGATGATTAGTGGATTCTTTCACTTGCTAGAAGATGATGTTTAGGATTTTTTTTTATATCTTGGAGTCCAAGTAGTCTAAAAATTTTAAAATTAATCACCTGTACCTATTTTCAAGATGAATTGTTTTTTCCAATGAGCTCTTCAAATTTTATGTTATCATTGTTTCATTTTTCTTTTATTGTTTTTGGCCATCTCATAAAGTCATTGGTTTCCATGTGTTCAATTCTAATTTTAGTTATTTATTTTAAACACATATTGTTTTATGAATCATTCTGGGAGAGAAAAATCAAAACAAAAGGGAAAAACAATGAGAGAGAAAAAAGGAGTGAACATAATATGTGTTGATTTATATTCAATCTCCGATGTTATTTTTCTGTATGCAAATGACATTTTCTACACAAAGTAAATTGGGATTGCCTTTGATTACTGAATGACTAAGAAGAATCAGAATTTTCACATTCTTGCTGTTATTGTATCCCTGGTTCTGCTTATTTCACTCAGCATTACTTTTTTGTGAAACTTTCCAGGCCTTTTAAAAATCAGCTTGTTCATCATTTTTTATAGAACAAATAATATTGCATTGCCTTCATATATCACAACTTGTTCAGCCATTCCTCAATTGATGGGAACCTACTCATTTTTCAATTCTTTACTGCCACAAAAAAATCTGCTACAAGCACTTTTACACATGTCCATGTAATAGCCCACTCCCTTTGTCTCCCCTAGTAAAAGATATAGTTCTCAAAGGGTTAAAGATAATATTTTCCCATCTAGGAATGCAAACAATTTAATCTTTAAATAATATGTAGTTTCCCTGATTCTCTTGAACATTGTGTTTGAAGATTAAATTTTATGTTTAGTGCTAGGGGTTTCTTAATTAGAAATGATTGAAAGTCTCTTACTGTATTGCAAATCCATCTCTTCCCCTAAAAGATCATCCTCAGTCTTGCTGGGTAGTAAATTCTTGGTTGCAAACTCAAGTCCTTGCTTTCTGGAATGTGGTACTCTAGACCCTCTAATTCTTCATTGTAAAAGCTGCCAGATCCTGGATAATCCTGACTGTTGATCCTTGATATCTGAATTGCTTTTGTCTGGCAGCTTGCAGTATTTTTTCCTTGAGATTCCAGTTTTGGAATTTTGCAACCAAAGTTACTTGGTGTTTTCCTTGTTTTCTCTTTCCACAAGTGAATCAATGCATTCTTTCAATAAAAGTTTTCCCCTCTCTTTCAGTAATGCCCTTTTAAATTATCTCTTCTAAACCTATTGTCCATGTTGGCTCTTTATCCAATGAGGTATTTCACATTTACTTCCATTTTTCATTCTTTTTAGTTTGTTTGACTGAGTTGGGTTGAATACTTTTTTTTTTAACCCAGTGAGACTGACCTTGAAGTTTTTCCTTCCCCAATTCAAGAGTGGTTTTATTCTGTCATACTCTGTTCAGATGTTTAGTTTCATTTGTTTTTTGAGGGAAACTGGGAGAGCTCTAGTAACTTTCTGCCTTTACTCTACCATCCTGACTCCATCCCCTGAATGATGACACATTTATGAATGACAACATTCATATATTGTTTAGTTTTTAATTAATTTGCACCCATATTAAAACAACATAATCTACATATGCATATACATATCTGTAATAAAAATGAACTGCTTTTGAAAGTACTATAATTAACTACAAAATATTTTTCTAAATCTCTACCAATAATTAATCAAAATGTAATCATTGCTTAACTTCATACCTAAAACAGGAAAAAAGTTGAGCAAAGTGGGGGGAAATATCAATGTTGCAGAATATGCAATTGGGTATGAGGATTTCAGTAAGAAGTAAGACTGAAATCTGTGAATTAATTTCAAACACTATACATTTTCATCTAAATGTAACATGGAATTTGACTACAAATAAAGCATGAAAAGTTAGGGAACACCATAACTTTATATCAGAATTTCACAGTGTCACCTAATATATCTTATAAAGTGATTTTCAGAGAACCTTAAAGTCTTATAATACTGAATGGCTACATTTATATTCATGTGTAAATGTGTATATTATTATAAATAAGGTTACATAAAAAGAGAAAGAACTGTGCCAATTTTCATATTATTAAATTTGGGGTGCAGTTCATTATCATTTATTTATTTTTATGCTTTCATACTTTAAGGAAATGTTGAGGAGAGAGGATTATTTTTTTTTCCATTCAAAGAAAACAAATTTAGAATGCTTCTAGATTACACTGTGACTAAGCTCTATTAGTGTGGATAAAAAAATTTTTTTTAATTCCATGGGTTTTTCAAAGTACCTTTTAATTTATTTTTTATCCTGATAACTTCTTTTCTCTGCAGTGTTTTTAAAACAAAGAGACCAAATGAAAACAGAACTTTTATATGATTACAATATTATTCTTACACAAATATAACTATTTTAGAGTAGAATTGTATCAAAGATGTATTTGAAGACAAATATAAAATATTATAGTAACAACCCATGGTAACATGACCTAAAATGAAGTCACAATTTTGAAACTTAACACAACCATCTTACTTAGTTGTGAATTACTGAAACACCTTGATTAGCAACTGAGATAATTTCTTTTTTTAATGGAGAATAATCATAAAAATAGATGAGTGGTGAATTTTTGTTTGTTTATTTGTTTAGGACTATAACAATGAACTCTCAGGGAAGAGAAATGCAGAATTTGCCAAGATAAAATCTCTGGGCTTGTGGTTGCTTTGATAATACATATCCAGATTGCTACAATATCAGGAAATAGTTCTGGAAATATTCCTGAGTGACCTGTCCTTACTTGTTCAGAAGTACAGTAGAAATGAAAATCATAAGGTCAGTTGGCAAAGAATAATGAGACTGAAAAAAATGGAATGTTCTAAAATGCCTGTTTTACATTACTCTTGGGTCAGAGGAGTGCTCATGAAGTGATTGGTTGTCAGAAAACCAAAGTTTTGTTCCAAAATTTGCTGAATAGTCATGAAAAAGTGATATGAGTTTGAATTATGTCCAGGCAAGCACAATATAACAGTGAGTTCCTTCCTTCTGAGACATCTTCCCTTAAGCATGATCTTTTTGTAAAGTATGGGAAGCAACTGTACTTAAACATCTCCCCTACCACAGGATCTCTATGCTTTTGAATATTTTCTTAAATAGAAGTGATTATTAATAAACAATTATTTTTGGAGATACACAATTGCCCCATTTTTCTAAAGTCTTGATTTCAAAAGTTGTTTCTTCAAGGACATTACTGATAATGAGTTGAGCTAACTTTCTTAACAATCTTATTCAAATCCCATCCAATTGGGGAAGCCATGGTGCTTTGTTTAATGTTTACATGGGGATAGATTCTTTGAATAGATTACCCAAGGCTGGAGGCATTTTTTTTTTTTTGGCTGAGGCATTTGGGGTTAAGTAACTTTCCCAGGGTCACACAGCTAGGAAGTGTTAAGTGTCTGAAATCACATTTGAACTCAGGTCCTCTTGATTTCAAGGCTGGTGCTCTATCCACAGTGCCATCTAGCTGCCCCAAGCTGAGGGGCATTTTAAAAGAAAATCATTATCAAATTTCATTTGAATAGCTTCAGTCCTTCATGGGACTAGTCATGTTAAACAATCATAGATGACTACCATCCTCATGATCACCTTTTTTCTCAATAGACATAGAAGCAGAGAAGACCAAATGACCATTCTTTTATTAAGATATTGGTAAATATTAAAATGATTGTTACCCACAAAATATATCTCTTGATCTTTTAAAAAACACTATCCCCTATTTCTATATAGTCAACTTGATAAATTTCATGATACATAAGCATCCAGTAACATTTGTAAAACTAAATTAAAGCAACTCTGATGTTGCGCTCTGATGTTGCACCTCACACCTTTCAAATGAACTAATATGACAGGAAAAGATGATAGATGTTGGAAAGAATGTGGGTGACAGTAATGAATTGTTGGTAGAGTTGTGAAATGATCTAAACATTCTGGAGAGCAATTTGGAAGTATGCCCAAAGAGGTATACAACTTTTCATACTCTTTGACACAGCAGTGCCATTACTGGACTTATATCACAAGGAAATCATAAAGAAGGGGAAAGGATCCACATTTTTTTTTTTTTTGGTTGTTGTTGTTGTTGTTTTTTTTTTTTTTTTAATAACTTTTTATTGATAGAACTCATGCTAGGGTAATTTTTTACAGCATTATCTCTTGCATTCATTTCTGTTCTGATTTTTGCCCTCCCTCCCTCCACCCCCTCCCCCAAATGGCAAGCAGTCCTTTACATGTTAAATAGGTTACAGTATATCCTAGGAATAATATATGTGTGCAAAATTGAACAGTTCTCTTATTGCACAGGGAGAATTGGATTCAGAAGGTATAAATAACCCGGAAAGAAAAACAAAAATGCAAGCAGTTTATGTTCATTTCCCAGTATTCTTTCTTTGGGTGTAGCTGCTTCTGCCCATCTTTGATCAATTGAAACTGAATTAGCTCTCTTTATCGAAGAGATCCACTTGCATCAGAATACATCCTCAAACAGTATCATTGTTGAGGTATATAATGATCTCCTGGTTCTGCTCATTTCACTTAGCATCAGTTCATGTAAGTCTCGCCAGTCCTCTCTGTATTCATCCTGCTGCTCATTCCTTACAGAACAATAATATTCCATAACGTTCATATACCACAATTTACTCAACCATTTCCAATTGATGGGCATCCATTCATTTTCCAGCTTCTAGCCACTACAAACAAGGCTGTCACAAACATTTTGGCACATGCAGGTCCCTTTCCCTTCTTTAGTATCTCTTTGGGGTATAAGCCAAGTAGAGACACTGCTGGATCAAAGGGTATGCACAGTTTGATAACTTTTTGAGCATAGTTCCAAATTGCTCTCCAGAATGGCTAGATGTGTTCACAATTCCACCAACAATGTATCAGTGTCCCTGTTTTCCCACATCCCCTCCAACATTCCACATTATCTTTCCCTGTCACTCTAGCCAATCTGACAGGTATGTAGTGGTATCTCAGAGTTGTCTTAATTTGCATTTCTCTGATTAATAATGATTTGGAGAATATTTTCATATGTTTATAAATAGTTTCAATTTCTTCAACTGAGAGTTGTCAGTTCTTATCCTTTGACCATTGATCAATTGGAGAATGGTTTGATTTCTTATAAATTAGAGTCAATTCTCTATATATTTTGGAAATGAGACCTTTATCAGAATCTTTGACTGTAAAAATGTTTTCCCAGTTTATTGTTTCCATTCTAATCTTGTCTACATTTGTTTTGTTTGTGCAAAAACTTTTCAATTTGATATAATCAAAATTTTCTATTTTGTGGTCAATAGTGATCTCTAGTTCTTCTTTGGTCATAAATTCCTCCCTCTTCCACAGGTATGAGAGGTAAAGTATCCTATGCTCTTCCAATTTATATTTAATCTCATTCGATATGCCTAGGTCATGAACCCATTTTGATCTTATCTTGGTGTATGGTGTTAAGTGTGGGGCAATGCCTAGTTTCTGCCATACTAATTTCAAATTTTCCCAACAATTTTTGTCAAATAATGTATTCTTATCCCAGAAAATGGGGTCTTTGGGTTTGTCAAACACTATATTATTAAAGTTATTGGCTGTTTTGTCCTTTGAACCTAACCTATTCCATTGATCAATTAGTCTATTTCTTAACCAATATCAGATGGTTTTAGTAACTGCTGCTTTATAATATAATTTTAGATCTGTTATAGCTAGGCCACCTTCATTTGATTTTTTTTTTCATAAATTCCCTTGAAATTCTTGACCTTTTGTTTTTCCATATGAACTTTGTTGTTATTTTTTCTAGTTCATCAAAGTAGTTTTTTGGGAGTCTGATTGGTATAGCGCTAAATAAATAGATTAACTTAGGTAGTATTGTCATCTTTATTATATTTGCTCGCCCAATCCAAGAGCATTTAATATTTTTCCAGTTGGTTAGATCAGACTTAATTTGTGTGGAAAGTGTTTTTTAATTTTGCTCATAAAGTTTCTGATTTTCCCTTGGCAGATAGATTCCTAAATACTTTATACAATCAGTAGTTACTTTAAATGGAATCTCTTTTTGTAACTCTAACTGTTGGGTTTTGTTAGTGATATATAAGAATGCTGATGGCTGAGTCTCTGGGGTTCTCTAAGTATACCATCATATCATCAGCAAAGAGTGATAATTTGGTTTCCTCATTGTCTATTCTTATTCCTGTAATCTCTTTCTCAACTCTTATTGCCAAAGCTAGCATTTCTAATATCATATTAAATAGTAACGGTGATAGTGGGCAACTTTGTTTCACTCCTGATCTTATTGGGAATGGTTGTAGTTTGTCCCCATTACATATGATGCTTACTGTTGGTTTTAAATAGATGTTACTGATTATTTTAAGGAAAAGTCCATTTATTCCTATACTCTCAAAAGTTTTTAATAGGAATGGATGTTGGATTTTATCAAATGCTTTTTCTGTATCTATTGAGATGATCATATGGTTTTTGTTAATTTGATTATTAATATGGCCAATATTACTGATAGTTTTCCTAAAATTGAATCAGCCCTGAATTCCTAGTATAAATCCTACTTGATTGTGGTGTATTATCCTGGGGATGATTTTCTGTCGTCTTTTTGCTAATATCTTATTTAAGATTATAGCATCAATATTCATTAGGGAGATAGGTCTATAATTTTCTTTCTCTGTTTTCAACCTACCTGGTTTAGGTATCAGTACCATGTCTGTGTTATAAAAGGAATTTGGTAGGACTCCTTCATTCCCTATTTTTTTCAAATAGTTTATAAAGCATTGGGGCTAATTGTTCTTTGAATGTTTGGTAGAATTCACATGTATATCCATCTGGTCCCAGGGATTTTTTTTTTTTTTAGGGAGGTGATTAATAGCTTGTTCTATTTCTTTTTCTGAAATGGGATTATTTAAGCAATTTGCTTCCTCCTCTGATCATCTGGGAAGCCTATATTTTTGGAGGTAGTCATCCATTTCGCTTAGGTTATCAAATTTATTGGCATAAAGTTGGGCAAAGTAACCCCTTATTATTTCTTTAATTTCCTCTTCATCAGTGGAAAGTTCTCCTTTTTCATTTTTAAGACTGCTAATTTGATTTCCCTCTCTCTTTTTTAAAATCAGATTTACCAAAGGTTTATTGATTTTATTGGTTTTTTTCATAAAACCAACTCTTAGTTTTATTTATTAGTTCAATAGTGTTTTTACATTCTGTATTATTAATTTCTCCTTTTAATTTTAGAATTTCAAGTTTAGTAATTGATTGGGGGTTTTTAATTTGGTCTTTTTCTAACTTTTTAAGTTGCAGGCCCAATTCATTGATCTTCTCTTTTTTCTATTTTATTCAAGTAATCCTCTAAGGATATAAAATTTCCCCTTATTACTGCTTTGGCTGCATCCCATAAATTTTGATATGATGTCTCATCATTGTCATTATCTTGAGTGAAATTATTAATTGTGTCTATAATTTGCTGTTTCACCCAATCATTCTTTAAGATGAGATTATTTAGTTTCCAATTACTTTTTGGTGTATTTACACCTAACTTCTTGTTGAATGTAGTTTTTATTGCCTTGTGATCTGAAAAGAAAGCATTTACTATTTCTGCCTTCCAGCATTTAATTTTGAAGTCTTTATGTCCTAATATGATCAATTTTTGTGTAGGTTCCATGAACTGCTGAGAAGAAAGTATACTCCTTTCTGTCACCATTCAGTTTTCTCCAGAGATCTATCATACCTAATTTTTCTAATATTCTATTTACCTCTTTAATTTCTTTCTTATTTGTTTTGTGATTTGATTTATCTAAATCTGAGAGTGCAAGATTGAGATCTTCCACTACTATAGTTTTGCTGTCTATTTCTTCTTGCAACTCTCTTAACTTCTCTTTAAGGAAGTTAGATGCTATACCACTTGGTACATATATGTTTAATACTGATATTGCTTCATTGTCTATAGTACCCTTAAGCAAGATATAGTTTCCTTCCTTATCTCTTTTAATTAGATCAATCTTTGCTTTCGCTTGATCTGAGATAAGGATGGCTACCCCTGCTTTTTTTTACTTCACTAAAAGCATAATATATTGTACTCCAGCCTTTTACCTTTACTATGTATGTATCTCCCTTCCAGGCCCTTTGATCCTTTAATGTTGAGGCAGGCAGATCTTGCGTGACCCTTATTGTGGCATCTCAGTATTTGAACTGTTTTTTTTTTTTTTTTTTTTTCCTGTATGCTTGTAAAAATTTTTCTTTAGTCTGAAAATTCTGAAGTTTGGCCACAATATTCCTCGGAGTCTTTATTTTAGGGTCCTTTTCAGAAGGTGTTCGATGAATTCTTTCAACGCCTATTTTCCCTTCCAGTTCTATTACTTCTGGGCAGTTCTCTTCAATGATTTCCTGTAAAATAGTATCTAGGCTCTTTGTTTCATCATAATTTTCTGGTAGTCCGATGATCCTCAGGTTATCTCTCCTAGATCTATTTTCCAGGTCTGTTGTTTTTCCAAGTAAATATTTGACATTTTTTTTTCAATCTTTCACTTTTTTTGGTTTTATTTGACTGATTCTTGATGTCGCAATGAATCAATCATTTCTATTTGTTCAGTTCTGATTTTTAGTGAATTATTTTCTTCATTAGCTTTTTTTTACTTCTTTTTGTATATGTCCAATTGAGTTGTTTTGCTCTATGGCATTTTTTTCCATTTCACTATTTTTTTTTTTTTTAGTGAGTTATTTTCTTTTTCCAATTTGCAAACTCTGTTTCTCTGCACTTCTTGGGAGTTTTTTACCTTTTCTAATTCACATTTCAGGAAGTTGTTTTCTTTTTCCACTTTATCAAATTTTTCTTTTAGTGAGTTATGTGCCTTTCCCCATTTCTCTTCTAGCTCTCTTTTAAGGTTTTTAATAGTCTCTTCTAGGAGAGCCTTTTGTATTGGAGACCAACAATCGTCTGGAGACTGTCTGCTATTAGTCTCTTCAGGGTTGAAAAGGTGTTCTCTTTCTGTGTAGAAACTATCAATTGTTCTTTTGATTTTTTTTTACTCATTTTTTTAAAGCCTATAAGTTCTGCCTTCAGAGCCAGGAAGTTACCAGCTTCCTCTGCAGAGCAGTGAAAGGTATATGGACGGGTAGTTGTCCTGCCAACCGGCTACAAAAAGTAGGAGGTACTGGAGTGCTCTGGGAAAGAGTTCCTCATCCAAAAGTAACTCAGGCCTGCAGGGCCAGGCTGGCAAAGTGCCCCAAGAACCCCAGCTGTGTGAGATAACGACTGCCCTGGGGCTAGATGCTACGCAATGAGAGTTTCACTTCCCAAACCAAAGCCCGCCCTGGGGCTGTGGGTGTTAGCAGTTGAGCAGTGAATGGATTTGCAGGGACTGGAAGTGTCTGCCAGGAAGCACAGTCAGCTGGGAAGGTTCTATTGCCCCAGGCTGAGCCCCCCACTCTGCCTATCGGAGGCTGCCCAGGCTGTGCCCCTCTGCCATGCAGATTAGTAACTGCCCGTGCAAAAGTCCTGAACTGCAGAATGTGGCCGCAGGACTGCAGTAAAGTCTGCCTGAATCACTTCTGGGTTTTAGGGGTTACAGCCAGATCTCGTTAGGTTCTGAAGTTTTTTAGAGTTCCTTCTGTTTTAGGCTTTAATTTCTCTGCCAGTTTACTGCTTTGTAATAAAGGCAGAGCAGTTAGCCTATAGGAGAGTCGTCTCTATAACTTCTCTAGCCACAGAGATCACCCCTCCCCTGGTCTGCTCAGGACTTTAGCCTCTCGCTGTCTATGCTAGTCTGGCCCCTCAGGACAAACCTTTCCTGGCGATCTTCCAAATTGACTTCAGCTGGTAAGTTGTAGTGCTTCTAATTTTCATGAATTTAAGTAGTGAAGAGTTATTTTTGAGGCTGCATTAAATAGTTGGTTATGAGGGGAATGAAAGGAGCTTAAAGAATCATGTGTGTCTGCTCTGCCATCTTGGCTTTGCCCCCGGAAGTCCCCGATCCACATGTTTTTGTGATAGAAAAGAATTGGAAATTGAGTAGATACCCATCAATTGGGCAATGGCTAAATAATTTATTGTACATGAAACTAATGGGATATTATTATTTTATTAAAAACAATGAACAAGATAATTTTAGAAAGACCTGGAAATATTTACCCAAACTGATGCTGTGAAAAACAAGCAGAACCAAAAATACATTGCACACAGTAACAGCAAATTCAACTATGAACCCATCAGTGAACCCATCAGTGGTTCAGTGATTCAAGGAAATCTCAATAAACATTGGATAGAAAATGCCACCTGTATCCAGAAAAAGACCTATAGAAAATTGATATAAATTAGCACGTATAATGTTCACTTATTTTTCCTGTGGTTTTATTTTCCTTTTGTTTTGATTTTTCTCTTCCATCATGATTCATAAAGAAATGTATATTTAAAAGTTAATATACATGAAAAATAAAATAAAATGCATAGGTGGGAAAAAATTGGTGCAGCTACATGGAGAAAATATAAATTATCATCTTTATACAATTCTTTTATTTTACAGTGTTTCAAAGTTTAAAATATATATTTTTACAATAAACTTGAGAAATAGGTAGACTATGTATAATTACTCCCATTTTATAGAAGAGGAAAGTGAGTTCAGAAAAGTACTTGGCTTACTTTCAGCATAAGAAATTTGACCTAAGTTTTGTCTTACTTGAGATGG
Source organism: Antechinus flavipes (assembly GCF_016432865.1). Taxonomy (NCBI): domain Eukaryota; kingdom Metazoa; phylum Chordata; class Mammalia; order Dasyuromorphia; family Dasyuridae; genus Antechinus; species Antechinus flavipes. Next base: position 400,254,587 of record NC_067398.1, read on the forward strand.
AAGTTCACTAGGCTTTTCCTATGCCAATTTCACTAGGCTTTATAGCTTTTAATGTTCCAAACACTAATTCAAGCCAACAAGCATTTGTTACTTCCTAACTGTGTGCAAGCAATGTGCTACTCTTTTGTATGTTATAATAGGTAAGGCAAAATCTTTTCCCACAAAAATCTGATACAAGGGACAAATAAAAGATTTATCAATTAACTATTCTAAAAGATAGAATGTGCTAAGTGCAAATAAATCATGAAAGAATTGAGGTGAGGGAAGATGGTTAAGGAAAGCTCTTTTTGTAGATTGATTTTATATCATTTCCCCTAGGTATTCTATCTTTGAGCCAAACTGATCTTCTTGATGTTTCCATTACCCAGAACTCCTATCTCCATGCATTTTTCCAGGACAAACCCTAATTTTAGAATAAATTGTCTTCTCCATTTAGAACTTAAAAACTACATAGAAACCAGGGTCTCCTCAAAACTCATTTCTCATGCATAACCTAAGTCTTTTCCAAATCTTTCTCAGGTTTCAGTGTTCTTCATTCACACAGATCTCTTCAAATTAATTTGGAATCAGTTTTGCATTAATTCTGTATTAATAAATCTATGCATTTGTTGCTTCTCTTCTATAGTAATATTGCCTTGTGCCTGGGTTGCTACTATATGTACTTTGCACATGTTTTCTTGTTATATGCATTCTTTGAATGTGGTAATTTTCTTCTTTTAAAATAATATAAAAGTTCTCTCTGGGAGAAGGTTTCTTGGGAGAGGTTTTCTGGAGGCAGCCTTAGTTGTAGTTGAAAGTAATAATCACTTCAAAACGCAGCCAGCTGGTAAAAAGCAAATGTTTATTTTCTCCTTACAGTATAGCTTGGTTACTTTTTCTTAGAGGCTTATCTCTCTGCTTGGTTCCAAGAGCTCTTGCAGCTTTGTCCTTTGCTTCTGCCTCTGCTTTCTTCAGTTTCCAGAGGCAGCACCAAGTTGAATCTGTCTTGCCTCTGAGAGAGGGCTTCTGGCTCCCAATCTCCCAGAGTGCTCATCTCCGACCCCAGTCAAGGTTCCAAAGTAAAACTCCTCACTCAGAGAGGGCTTCTGGCTGAATTCACTTGACGCTCCCTTCTCAATTTAAATTCAGCTGAACTCTCCTAACTGGGCCTCTGCTTTCTTCTTCTATATCAGAGAGCAGGATTATGGGTTTTCTCCCATGGTGCTCTCTGGCCTTAAGAGCTTTCAAGGGAGGTGTGAATTCGGATATCTCATATTAAACCCTGAAATCTCCCAAATGTGTAAACTCCAATGAGTAAAGGTGTGAACACAAGCATTGTATCAATTAGTTCTACTTAGTACCTTGTTTCAGGTTCTGGACCAAAACATCTCCTTGTAACATTAGATCAGTGATACTGAACCATACTAAATTAGATAATTATTGTCTCTATCCACTCTACTGACTTAACAATTTGTGAAGATTCCAACATTTGAATATATTATTTTTCCATAAGGTGGATATTGTGGAGGGAGAACACATTTTCTGCATTAATAGGCAAGATGCATTTTCTTTTATTAAGTTAATTCTTTACTGGGTATATACCTTGTATTAGGCATTTTATTAGACCCTTAGGAGACAGATAAAAATGAAGAATTCCTTTCACTTATGGAGCTTATATTTGTGTTACTCTATTATTAGGTATACTATTTCTTTCGATATTTTGATTTGAATTGATTTATCCTCTGGATGTTAAAGGATTGTCCACAGTTTTTTGAACTTGCAAATTTATTTTAACTGAACAGTGAATTACAGAATGTTTCAAAATTAAATATTCTTTTTCTGGGGACCCATGTGGGAGGACAAGGATCATATGTCCAATTTATATAACTGAAATTCACTACTCATTTTAAATGAGTTACAAAAGAATTCCTTAAATAAAGGCCCTCTAAGCTAATATATAAAATATATTCTTACATGAAAATATAGAGTTTCCAATATGACCTTGGAGACTTGATATTTTGTCTCCTTCCCTCTCCCCTCTGAACCCTTTCATATATATTATTTCTCTACATTAGTATGGAAGTTCCTTGAGACAGAAACTGTCTCTTGTATCAGTATCTCTAACACTTATCAAAATGTTTGATGAATAACTATTATTTACATTTTTTTTATTCATCAGCCCTCAAAAGATCAATATTATATCAGTGGATGGTTGATGATTTAGAGAATTTAATTAATTAATTTTTATGTAAAACTATTGAGGCTGGTTCTACAAACCAGATCAAATGGTCTAATGAATTCCATAATTATAGCTAAATAAATTAGATTGGTAAGTACTCATTATGAATTAAAAAATAAATAATGATAAATTGTTATGGTAACATATGATGGCTGACAGATCATTATAAATTCTTTGGAGATCCATTAAATCTGATGAATTTCTTTGTTATTAATTTAGTATGTACATAAACCTACAGGAGTTCATCAAAAATTCTGAGAACTATTGACATAGTATGGATATTGACCTTGAAAAGTAAAGCTATATAATTAGTATTTTAAGCATTTATCACTTGTTATTGTTTTTTAAACATCCCCTCCCCCCCCACATGCACACAAATTAATATCTTTATATACCTGGAGTTCTTCCAGAAAGATTGAAATGGAGAGTTAAATATCCATTATTGATTTAATAAAGACAAATTATGTCAATTTATGAAAGCTAATTACCTCTATTAAATTTAAGGCAGTCTTTGCCTGAGAAGCAAGTTATAATAAACTCCAATTTTAACTAAGATGATTTATTATTTGGTTTATTTTCAGCAATTTGTAAAATGTGAGTTTACACATAAATTTAATTCTTGTTCAAAGTGGAAACTATGTACACTTACCAAAGAATTTCAATAAAATACATAAAAAGTTATAGCTATGCAGCACATAATTTTGTATTTTAGTGGTTTATAATAAAACCATTTTAAGATACTGCATTACTTCAAAGTAATCCTTATAGTTGCATTAGTTATCATTGGGCAATCATAGATATAGAAGCTATTGTTAATCATACTCAATTTATATAGAAGCTGTGAAGTAATGCAGAAGTTCTTCCATTTAATATATGTATGAGATTGCTTTTCCAGATTTTCTCTTCTAAATTCAGTATCTTGCAACTACAAATGGGACAATTCTACAACCTGGTTACTGAGGTCCAAATTCAGGAACTTGTAGAACTCAGAATAGAAAAGGACAGTTTTCAAGACTTTTGCATTAGATTAGATCACTTGGGAATATGTAATGCTTGTAGGTCCCCTATCTGATCTATCTTTGTCATCTTGGAATAACGCGTTGTTCAATACTTCAAGATAATACAGCACAATTAACCCAATAATTCTTTCCAGAAGATGTAGAGTCTAGCCCTTACATAAAGCACAAATGAAAAACTAAAAAATTATAAAGAAAGAAACAAAACTAAAAGAAACAAACAAACAACAACAACAACCAAAAAAAAAAAAAAACACCACATAAACTTCCTATGTTGACAAGGAACTTCCTATGTTCAACCAAAAATCTAGAAGAAGAGAATGGCTTCAAACATCTACAATTACAGTTTCAAATAAAAGCACAATTTAAGCACAAATTCAAATGGATTCCCTAAATTGGAGGAAGTAAGATATTTAAAAAATAATTTTAACTTTTATTTTGGATAAAGAAAATACAAAAGATAGAGGGAAAATGAAATTGTGTTGCAAGAAAATTAAATTAGAGTTCTGGGTTAAAAAAGATATTGGAAACAAAATGAGATTTATAGAAGAAAGAATTGGAAAGAGAATTGGACAGCTGGTTATAAGAGGTCCAAAACCTTGATGAAGTAACAAACCACTTAGAAGTTATAATGGCCCATATAGAAGACAGTGCTTCCATACTACAATTAGAGATATTAAAACAAAGTCAAAGACTGAAAAAAAGTGGAAAATATAAAGTATTTCATATTAAAATCTTACTTAAAAAACAGCTCTAAAATCAAAGGAAAATAATTGTTGATCTACTGTAAAGGAATGATTAAAAACAGTCTCAATATTATTTTTGAATTATTTTTTTGAGTTAAAAGTAAAAACAATACTTAACATTAATTTTTAAAAATTGAGTTCCAAAATCTCTCCCTTCTTCTCTCCTCTCTCCCCTTAATAAGATAGTAATTTAAAATAGGTTACACATGTTCAATAATGTAAGACCTATTTTCTTATTAGTTATGTTATAAAAGAAAATAGACAAAAGAACAAATAAAAATAAAATGGAAAATTGTGTTTTCCATTTAGATATCATATTGTAAACAATTGCAAAATAAAACTCTGTAGTTGTCTTAGAATCTGAAAGCAAAATAGAATTCAAAGCAATTTACAAACTAGCTCCTGTAAGAAATCTCAAAATGAAAATTCAGTCATTATAATCAAAATCCATTATTTCCAGGTAAAAGGAAAAAAAAATAGAAACCAGACATAAAGAATTATTGTGCAATGGAGTCACAGTTAAGATCACACATGTTCAAGTAGCCAATATGAAAAAAAAAAAGAAAAGAAAAAATGACTACAGCAAAAGAAAGCTTAGAATAAAATATACCAGAAATCAAACTTAATAACTTATCTGGCAAAACTGACTATAGTTTTACATTACAAAAATTAATATTTAATGAAATAGAAAACTTCCAAGAATACTTGATAGAAAGATAACTGCTATGAAGAAAACCTTTGAAAATCAAATACAGAATTGAAAAATATAAAAGTAAACATCAATGAATCATCACAAAAGATTAATAAGGATAAAATGCTTTCATTCTAATATATGAAAATGATAAATGTCCTCTTTGAATTCTATTATCATGAAGAATAAAAGAAGGGATCTATTTAGGTAAGGCCCAGGACTTTTTCTACTATTTTTTGATAACATGAAAAGAGGAATATTAAGAAAGGGGAAGATAAATGCATCAGGGGGAAAAGGGAAAGGAAGATTATGGAAAATGATCTCAAAAAAGGTAAGCAAGCAGAAATCTATAAAAAGAAAAAGGGGTAGTGAGAGCAGTTGCTTTTTAAACCTAATTCTCATCTGAACTGATTAAAGGAGTAAGGATACACATACAATGAAATATATTTCCATCAACATGGAAATAGACAAAGAGAAGAGGAAATTGAAGAGAAGATAGAATTAAGAGATGGGTTAGTTCTAAACTAACAAATTCTGAGATTGTATAAAAAATAATGCTACCTTTTTCTGTATCTGCAAAACAAAAAAAGATATATTAGAGGTGCTCATCAATTAGATAGTAGATGAGCAAATTATTGAATATACATATGTAATATTTAGATGCTGAATATTGTTGTAAATGAATGGATAACATTTTCAAAGTTTTAAATTTAGGTTAATTATAAGAGGAAAAAATTCCCAAGATTTTCAGTTATCCCAAAATATAATTAAATTGATCCCTAAGCAAAAGTGGTTGAGTACTTTTTAGATCTATATTACTGAGGATTTTTTTAGATATGGATTGTTTTAGAATGATGCTGAAAATCTTTCCAATTTAGAAATTTTGCATTCATTGCATAAGAATAACAATGCTAAGATATTTTGTTATTAATACAGTATGCTACATATATTTATAGGCACCAAGAAAATAGAACAAGCTAATATTTGACTTCCAAGGAATTATCATTCATATATCTTCTCTATTATTTATTTTAGATACAACAGTGAGGAAGCTAAAATAAGAAACATCACCAAAGTTCATGGACATTAAAGGATCAAAAAATAATAACAACTTCTAACTCAAAGTGAGGCAAAAATAAATTATATTTTATCTTGATTCTCTGATACATATGTATTTAGTCTTCAGTATCATTTTTTGTTGTTAACAAGTTTTTGTTCCTTGATCTTGTTTTATTCTTATATCTGTCTGTGATTTTGTTCATAAATAGGTGCTATTTACAGTGACAGTCATGTCAAATTGACATTAACACCTCTGAAATCAGTGGTTTCTAGAAATTTCATGTGCTTGATTTCACACTTCAGTTTTGATACTTGTATGACCTCTCAAAGTTCCACCTCTACCTTTTAAAATTCATGTTTCTTCAAAGTTAATGCCAAATGGGGACAACAAGGGCTGGACAAGGCTGTCACAACTGAGCAACAACCAGAGAGAAGTTTTCCTGATGCCAGGACCAGCCTTCTAGCCACTGTGCCACCCAAAATGCCCTTATTAATATGCCTATTAGCAACCTTTGTGTTATATATGTATATTTTAATATGTGCCTATTAACACTTTTATGTTATATATTATGTGTTAATTTTAATATGTGCCTATTAACAATCTTTGTGTTATATGTTACATATTAATTTTAATGTGTGCCTATTAACAATTTTGTATTATCTTAATTTTTAACATATGCCTATTAAAATTTTTGTTTTATTAAAAAAAGAAAAAAAATAATGACCACATTAAAAAATAATAATAATAATAATAATAAAAAGTTAACACAGAATATAGCACATGAAATGTCATTTTTAATCCTTTTATTTGTTAGTGTTCCTCAAATTATCTTGCACTGATCTCTACAGATAGTGAATCTTCCTCCCTCACTGTAGAATGCAAACTCCTTAAAAGTAGGCTTCAATTTGTCTTTGTTTTCCTGTCTATGAAGTTTCAATACATTCTGTATACTAGCCACAATAAAATTTTTATTAAATTGAAGTATATAATACATATGCACATATGTGAATGTATGTATGTATATTTTTGTAAGTATATCTCTCACACACACACACACACGTATTTCTCTGTGTTTGTGCATGTATATGTCACACACTCTTTTATTTTACATGTACTCTTTTTGCTCTCAAGGATATAAAATGGAGTAATAGAAGTAAATCCAGGCATGGAATCTGGAAATCTCGGGTTAAAGTTTCCCCTCTGACATGATCTCTCTATGTGATCCTGATAAATTCACTTAACTCTTCAAGCTAGATAGAAATCTTGAATGATGCAAGTAGCAGAGAAGTTGTCGATTTGGCCAAAGGGAAAATTTTCATCCACAGTTCCCTGAATTTATGGAATCACAGGTCTATTCCTTCCTCTCATAGCTCTCAGTTTTTAGGGCTGTAGCCATTCTAATGTGCAAGGCTAGACTTAAATCTATACACGTAAACAAATTAGTTTATTATGCAATTGACAAAGGACAGGAAGAAATATAAGTTGTTTGAGATATCATTAGTCTTTTGCTTAGAAAATAAAGGGAGTTATGAAGGAGAGGGGAGAAAGGAAATAAAGTTAATTGAAAGATAATTGACTCATTAGCTTACCCAAATAAATTTTTCTAGAGTGAGGTAAAACTGTCAGCCTGAAGAGATAACATGGTTTATGGCAGTGTAATAGCATGGATTTAGGAACTGTTTATTTCAAACACCATGTCATATTAGAATCATTGTTTTTCCTGTCTCTCAAATTTTTGTGTTTCTAGGAAAGGGTATTTAAGAAATTCCATTGTATTACCACTTACTCTTTAAGGAGGCAGACATTATCATAGGATATTCACTAATACTTTTACATACAAATTAGGTGAATACTAGACAAGCAATCAACCTTGTCAATGAATCTCATTGTTTTTTAATAGAACAAAAGGACAATAAAATAAAAAAAAATGTTATTTTCAAGGTTGTCCTAGACAGATCATTGGTTTTTCACTATCTTTGTTCTTTTTAATGAGAGGACCTGGGAACTCAATGATGGTCAGAGCTTTTGCACCATCCATCAGTTTCAAATGCTAACTACTTTCCTAAAGATAGCATGGAAGAAAGGAGAAATGGTGTGAATGAACCTGATTGTATTCATTAAGCTCATTGGACCATGTTCGTTTCTCCCCTGTCATATCTCCCTCTCTGTCTCTGTTTTTGTCTCTGTCTCTGTCTCTCTCTGTCTGTCTCTTTCTGTGTGTGTCATCATTCATCCTTGTTTTTGCTCTATATAGGAATTAACTTGAAAGGATCTATGGAGGGAGATTATAGGCCTGCAAAAGCCCACTTAAATGGCTTCAATCTCTCATTATTCAATAGTGAGCAATGGTCACTAGATTACTATGTTCTCTCTATGTATGTATGTATAAGTGTGTGTATGTATATATTTCTGTGTATATATGTGTACATACACACACACACACATAAGCATTTATATATCTCTTTTCCCCCCACATATTCATTAATGATGAAAATTATTTTTAAATCATCTACTGCAGTTGTGTTTAAGCAAACCATAATAATAACCAGTAATTATCTTTTTCATTAAAAAAAAAAAACTACTTCACAACCCAGTTATTAACTTATTCCTAAACTTAACCTCTATGCTCCAAGATAGACCTGAATTTATAATTTACATTTCACTGTACACTGTCAGTTGCTGTCATTTTTCTCCATGAATATAGAACTCTTCTCTATTCTTTTTGCTCTACTATATCTTCCCTTACAACTTTCTTCTGTGTTCTTCAGCTGTAATCATGCTTTCTTGTCTAATATTGAAAAAAAAAAATTGCTCATTTGAGTCTTCACAGGGTAGGATACTTGCTCCTTCCTATCCTAAACCTAGTCATCATGATTTATAAGATAGATTCAGTCCTGCAGTTCCTGGTTTCCATTAAATAAGAATAATTCTTTTTTTTTTCTTCATACCCATTGGTACCTTCACAAATTCCCACCCTAACTTCTGAAGAATAATAAAAAAAGCAAATTCTGATTATATTTTTACTCTATAGAGCTATCTCACAGATACTACTTTATCATTATAAAATACATTCTCATTTTAAGTTGTTCTCATTTCCTGAAAGAAAAAAAAAAATGTTTGATTATTTTTCCCCTTATAGATTGTCTGTAATTTTCATTTTTCACTGCTCCTGTATAAGAATGTTTCTTGATGAGATGTGGAAGGACTCAATTGTTGTTATTCCTCTGTCTCTTAATGATTTCTATGTACAATACTTTTTCCTTTAAAATGAGAAGAAAGAATGACATAATGAAATAAATACTGAAAGACTAGGCTTTTGGTTTTATTGGCAAAGAGTAACTCCTTGGACTGATGAACTGCCATCTCTCTATGGTGCTAATGTGAGCCTATCAAAAACTTTAAGACATATATTATGAATTTCCTATCAATAAAGACAAACATCTAAAATTAATACTTCAATTCAAAACTTCTTATGTTCTCTCAAAATTAATATATATATATATATACATATACACACACACATATATATATAGTATAGTTTGTTTATTTTTTTTTTTTTTTTTTCAAGTGTATATTGTATTTCTGTCAATTTGGCATAAATCCATTAAAAACAGAGGCTGCTTCATTTCTGGCCTAGTATTCTCAGATTCTAGTTCAGTTCCTGGCATCCTGTTGGAATTGAATGTTTGTTAATTGGTTGACATCAAACTTTTATCATCAACACATATAGAAAGAAATGACATAAGAAAAAATCATATAAAAAGAAATGTATTGTGTCTACATGAAGGTCCATTTATTTCAATTTTCTTTTCTTTTATGTATTTTGTTGTTGAGTCAGTCAATAGTTTCTGACTATTTGTGACCCAGTTAATTTGTCCATGATTTTTTCTTGGCAAAGGTTCTAGGTTGATTTGCCATTCCATTCTCTATTTGCCATTTATAGTTATGATATACATACATATATATATATATATATGTATGTGTGTGTGTGTGTGTAGTTTTACTTCTATACTCTTTGTATCACTTTGAACATGCCTTTTCATATTTCTTATTTTATATAACATCATTTTATCATATTTCATTAGAATTGTATAACTTACTCAGCTACTCTATTGACCACAAAATTTTTGCACATAGAAACATGTGTAGGCAAATATGAATATATTTCTATATTCATATTTTATAGGCTATATAGATAGCTATATATTCACATGTATATGAATACTATTAATATTCATATTATGCATATACATAATAAACAAATAGTTTAAAATATAAGATTTTTAACATAGGCTTTTCCCCTCTTGTGTAATTTGTAGCATGAAATCTTATTAGATGACATACTGAATCACTCACTGTATTTACTTGTAAAAGAAAAAATAAAAACACTCAAAATGGCACATCTATTCAAAAATGAAAGAAAAGTTGAATAAATAATAGCATAATGATGCCGTAGAAAAACACCATACTTTAAAAGCTAAAATAATAAATTCAAGGAATTATGCAAAAACATACAAAATGATATGAAACAAGTTAAACAAAATCAGAACTAAATATAAATTGAATATGACTACATATGCATGAACAAAAGAAAATCAAAACCTACAAGAAACCTAAAAGGAAGGGAATTAATACAAAGTGAGAGGGAATGTTTATCCATACAAAAAAATGATACCTTGCATAAAACATTAAAGTTGATTTTATTATTCAAAATGGAGTGTTGCAGAAACTGGAAGTAGAAGACTAAGACTAAAATCTCAGTATTGAAGTTTGTTAACTATCTGAATTTAGGAATGTCTCAACCTCCTTGAACCTTAGTTTCAACATCTGCAAAGGAAGAAGTTTGGATTGATGGCTTATAGTGTCACTTCTTCTGAATCTGTAATGCTATAATAAACCTTGTGTATATTCTTACAGTTATATAATCATTAGATTTACTTTTTTAAAAGGCTTTTGAAGTCAACATATAAGTTGAAATGTTTAGGGCTAGGAAGGAATTCAGCAGTCATCTAATCCTACACCTCATTTTGCAAATGAGGAAACTGAAATTCAAACATTAAGCCACTTAATAACCATTATATAAAGAGCAAAAAAATCAGAGGAGGTGTTTGAACCTATATGCTATGGCTCACTGCTTATTATTTATTTATAACTATATATGTATGTGTACAAATATGTATACTTATAATAGAAAAGCAAAAACACTGGAAATGGCATATATATCCAACAATAAAGAAGAGCTGAATAAATAATAGTGTAGTGATGCCATAGAAAAACACAGTTCTTTAAAAATTAAAACAATAAACAAAAGAAATTATGGAAAGACCTATATGATATGATATAAAACAAGATAAATATAATCAGAACTGAAAAAATATTGAGTATGGCTATATATACACGTGAACAAAAGACAACAAAATCTACAAGAAACCTAAAAGAGAGGGAAATGAAAATAGTGAGAGGGAAAGTTTATCTATAGAAAAAATATGACATTTGTGTGTGTGTATATATCTATGTACATACAAACACACATGCACAAGTATATACTAGGTATATTTGTATATTTATGTACACACATATATTTACATACATACATATTGCTACTGAATTGTGTTCTTTTTTTGGTTATTAAGAAAAATTCAATACCATTCCAAATAAGTTTCATTATTTTATTTCAATAATTATGTCAATAGCTTTAATGTGAGCACAACCTTTATTAAATCAGAGCAGCTAGGAGATACAGTTGATAGAATACCAGGTCCAGAATGAGAAAAAACTGAAATTCAAATTTAACTTCAGATTTTTACTAGCTATACCCAGAGCAAGTAATTTAACCTCTATTTGACACTAACTAATAAGATCTTTATCCTAGGATTGTTGTGAGGATCAAATGAGCTAATATTTGTAAAGTTTTTGACATAATGTTTGGTATATAGCTTTATCGTAGCTATTATTACTATCATATGTAATATTTATGAATTTTAATCTTGTTATTACCTTGTTCCTCTAATCTTTTATTCTTCTCTCCCCATCTTCCCATTTTGTTTTGTTTTTCTCTGTTTCTTGGCAACATTCTTCTGAGCTATTTAGTGATTTAGTCAATGACTGATAAGCCTCCACATGGCTAGCAATGGGTTTATCTTAATTTAAAAAAATGGAATCTGTAAATTTCTCAATAACTATGAAATAAGACATGGACTGTCCTAGTTATTATCAGAAAGTTTCATAAAAATAAACATATCATTTCAAAAACAACAAAAAAGTAATCATTATAGTTTTTAACTTCTGCCTTGAAATAATGAGCATTCTTTTCTGGGCATATAATTCAGAATTCATGACTTCATGCATTCTGACCCTTCTTTGCCTTCCATGAGAAAACAAACAAACAAAAACTATCTAGGCCTTAAGAAAATGGGCACAAATAGAGCTTTCACTTTTTAAAATTTTCTCTAACAAAATGTTCATTCCCTATCATCTACAAAATATGGTCTTTCCCTTTCTCCACTTTGAGATTCTAGCTCCTCTGCATATTTTATCTTCTCCTATTAGAACATCATCTCCTTGGTGGTAGTTATGAAGTCCATTTTGTGTATCTCTGGGACTTAACAGTGTTTGGCAATATTAAGTCAAATAAATGTCTTTTTATCTCTGATTTTTTCTCTCTCTCTTCCCCTTCTCCCTCTCTCCCCCTCATTTACCACCTCTCTATTTCATTCTCTCTCTGTTTCTCTATCATCTATCCATCCATTCATCTAGCTATTTATTCAAAAAACATGGAAAATAATAAAGCTCCCATGACTGTAATTTTCCAATATTTATGGGAGAACTCATATTGATAAAATCATTAATTTTTTGAAGTATCAAAGTAATTATTTTGAATATCAAATAACATATATAGTTTAAAAATAGAGAACTAAAGATATAAAATCAAAATTTCGAGTGAAATTATGTTTGTAGTAATGAAGCATTTCATTACTAACAAATGAAGATATGTCTTTAGATCTAAGACTAATGATGATCCTATTCTTATTCCTTATCAAGTCTTTGAGTTGTATAATTAAATGCTTCATTTCTCAGAGAGATTTTTAATCTTTTGCCTGTATAGAAACTCTAATCCTTATTTTCATGAAGTGATTTTCATGACTTCCCTTATAAGTCAGAAGTACTTTCAATTTGGATTTGCTACTTTTAAATGAACATCGAAAAGTGTATTCAGTGATATGAAATATTTGCTCTTTAAGTCTTTTTTAAAATTAATCTTTTTAAAGCTTTAAAATTTTATGATTTAAAAAATTTAAAAAATAAGTTAAAATATTTATTTAAGAATGCTTTATTCTAATAGCACACTCATTAATGACATTGATAAGAAGTGTCATTGGCACAGTATATCAAATGAGAGAGTATATTTAAATAAACTGCTCAGAAGAGGAAAAAAAAAAGCTATATCCAATTTTTAGGAAAAATCTACTAATTTCAGTCTTTTTTTTTTTTTTTTTGTTCTTCTGTGTGAATTCAAAGATGCCTGTTTAAAGAAGTAGGAAGCTAATAGCACAAAATCATTTAAAATTGTACCTCCCAAATCTTTGTAATAAAAATATCAAATATTTAATGATGAAATTAACATGTTTTTGCAGGTGTTCCTACTTTAATATGATCTTTAGTGTCATAAAAATTCATTTACCATAGATGTTTTTATATGTAAAATCACAGTCCTTATAGCTATTCAATGAATAGTTCTATATATTCGTGGTGAAATTAAATCAAATGGGCATATTGTTTTCTATTAAGAAGCCTTTAATGCAAAGACATATTAATCATGTTATACATGAATTCTACAGAATTTTAAGGTTAGAATTATTTATTATTTTCAAATTTGTCAACGTCTTCTTTCTCTAGACTTATAGTTTTAAAAAATGAAAATAATGAGTCTTCATCCATCCTCTATGCACAATTGATCTATTTAGATTAGTCATCCTGGTAAATTTATCACTACCTATTTCATGAATGAAGAAGTGGAATAAAAAAATAACAAAGTGTTTGTCTAAAGTCAGACAGCAAATTGGTGAAGCATCAATGGATGCATGATAGTGATAAATACCCAACTTTTTCAAATAGGCTTCTTTGTTTAACACTCATGTGGTACCAGCTCAGGGACAATATGAACAATAGCATACTCCCAAAGATAAAGCAGAAGTGTATCATTATTCCTGATGCATAGACTTCATACCTATAAAGATGAATAGAGTTTCAGCTGGGCAATGAATATAAATTCTAATTTTATCAATAGGCCAGGAACCATGATGACAGCAAAGTTGCAGCTTCCCTTCACTGACCCACTGGTGACCTCATCTCTGATTATGAAGAGTGAGGCTTTCCAAAAAGGATATTATGGCTCTTACTTTATATTAGCTAACCTTTAAAACACTGCAGCCAGGAGAGACCAGCAAGTTTGGCAAATTAAGTACCACCATTAAGGCAAAGTTGTACTCCTGATTTCAAATAGTAAGATTAAGTGCTTTATTTCAGTGAAATTATTTTCCCAGGGTTTAGCTTCCCAAGTAAAAAACACAAAGGCAACATTTAATTTAAAGCATATTTTAAGTAATAGGTAATTCCATTTACAAATATTATTATAGTCTTTTCCCATCCCCTGTTCTTGTTTAAAGGAAAATTATCAGAAAATTCTGAGATAAAAATAAAAAAGAGATACATTCATACATATATGAATGATACCACATAATATATGATATATAATAATTATTATGTGATAAATATGTGGCACAAAATGATTATATATAACAAAAGACGTCATATACTATAGTCATATGTATATACATATAAGTGCGTGTGTATACACACATGCACACATTTTCCATCCTTCTTTCCTTCCTTTCTTCTTTCCTCCTTTCCTTCCTTCTTCTTCCTTCCTTTCTTCTTTTGTTTTGGAGGTAACTAGGATTAATTAACTTGTCTAGAATTACACAGCTAGTAAATGTTGGCCAAATTGTAACTCACAGTCACTGGACTTCAAATCTGGTTCTCCATCTATAGCATCTAGTTTCCTCTGTGTGTATTCACACACTCAGATGCATAAATGGATATATGTGTGTATAAGAATTTTAAATAATGTCACTCCAGTAATTTTCCTGCCTATGATTTGTTATCATTATCATTTGATAGCAATATTACTAAACAAAGATTGTCTTTATCTAAGTGAAATGTAAACAATTTGGATTTGATTCCTAGTTATATCATACAGGTAGAAAGAGATAAAGTCAGTCATTGTACAGGTTGATTCTGTTTCAGACCTAACTTTTCTTTCTTTAAAAAAAAAGGAAAGTTTATTGTTGTAGTTTGATTTTTCATTATATATATTTACATTTTACTCCCACTTACTGAGAGATCTCTTGTAATAAAGTAAGATAAATAAGTAATTGTCAAAGGACAGTGACCTCTTCTGAAAGTGAATATATATTCACTTTCTATATGCATAGCACATCCTATTAAAGAAAATTAAAAAAAAAAAAGAATTCTGTTTTCTGTGTCTTTAATTCTGCTACTCCATTTGATTTTTTTAAGCTCTATATAATTTTCTGCTTGTTTGTTGTTTCCTTCCATACCTTAAATCTGGCATAAATCTGTAAGGCACAATAGTTTTACCAATGGTGTATCAATTGTTTCCCTCATTCTGCCCATTTCATTTTTCACAACTAACTGAAAAATTCTATTCAAAATTATTCATATTTAGAATATTGACCATAATGTATTTTGTTCTGTTTCAGCTTGGTTCATTCTATATCAGTGGAAAAATCCTATAATATAACTTTGAAATCAGCTATTTTTGCAAATCTCATTACATGCATGATAATTCATTGCATTCATATGCCATAACTTAATCTTTTATTCATCAATTAATGATCATCCACTTAGTTTTTAGTTTTTTTTTCACATCACAAATAAATGTGCTATAAACAATATTTTTGAACATAAAGGATCTTTTCCTCTTTTATCTATTTTGGATATAGACCCAGTAATAATGAAATGTCATCTACCTTCTGATAGGGCTAGAAAAAAAAAAGAAAGACATCCTCTTAATTATTTTAAAGGCTCTTTAGGAAATGATTTAAAGGTCTTTAATGGTAATAGAGGAATGAAAATATGATGGATAGAGGGATCGGGATATAGTTAATTTCTATTTTGAATTTCTTAAAAGAAAAAAAATTGTGAAAGTAATGGAAAAGAAAAATAGTTTGGATGCTTACTGTCTTATATAATGGTGAAGCATGGGAGAGCAAGATAGGTAAAGGGAAGAGAGAGAGAGAAAGAAAAAAGAAAGAATGATAGAGACAAGCATTGAATAGAAAAAGAAATAGAGAGAGAATGAGATGTTTCATTTAAACAAACTAATAAATGTAATAAATAGTAATAATAATAAATTGAATAAGTCATAAATTAAGAGGATCAAATTAGCCTACTAGTGAATTCTATCAGAATTAAGAGTTCAATTGATTACTATATTTGATCAAATATTTGAAAAATAATAATAGCAGTTCTTTCATATGTTTTTATGACACTGATTTTTTTCTTTCATACCTAAAAACTAAACACCATTACTTCTATGAAAAATATCTAATTATTACCAACAGTTTGAAAAATAAACAGTCTATAATATTTCAAAATTATATTTATATAAATAATATGTTTGATTCTGCATTAGGAAAGCTCTGAATATAATATATCATGTAAATAATAACAATGATAAAACCCAATTATTTCAACAGATTTCTTTAAAAATATCCTGACAAAATTCAACACATATATTTGTTAAAACTATTAGAGATATGGATTTAAAGGGCTTTCCCTTAACATATTAAATAATAAATATTTTTAAATAAGAGCTAATATTATATTTAATGCTAAGGGTTAGTGGCTTTTCTAACAAGTTTGATGGGAAAGAAAGATCATGCTTTCTTAGCACTAGAAATGCTAGTTATAGCAGTAAGACATGAAAAACAATGGAATAAATATTAGAAAAGAGAAAATAGTTGGGTGTTATGATTTATTTCTATAATTCCCTTGTAGAGGGCTGAAACGCCAAAAAATTATGCTTGAAACAGACAAAGGAGCACTTAAGGCCAATTAACTATTCCTTGTGAGACAATGACTTTATTACCATATGTTTGAATAGATGTCTCTTCTCACTGTTGGTGCTTGCTGAATATTTGGTGTTAAGATAATCATAAGTAAGGATTGGAGGGCAGAGGGACAGAGGCCAAAGTCACTTTGCAGGAGGACAACGAGAAGAAAGACTGGTGACTCTGGACTTGAGAATCCAGGATACATCTTTGGCAAGTCTCATGGCAGTTTGTCTGTCTTCTTTACTTCTCCCCCTAAAGACCAAAGGCTTTAATTTATCCTGACTCTGGCTGACCCTGAGGCCCTCCAAGGAACTAGCCCGTACTTCACAATCCCTGCTATGGAGGAGACTGATGTTGAAGAACTCCATTGAGAGTTCTGAGCAGCAATGCAGTAAGCTGATAAGGTATCCATGCAAAACTGAGCCACAATATGTACAGTCCATTAGATGATGGGCTTCCTATAAAGGCAAAACTCCCTAGGCCATAAATAATGCAGTTGAAAATGCACATATGAATGAGAAGTAGTATCATGATTACTGAACTTTAAGTTGGTGTGAATTCAATAATCCTTGGTTCAAATTTTGACAATAAATGAAAAACAATAAAAACAAGCACAAAAATTTACTTTTTTCATAGATTTGCAAGCAAATTTTCTGATCCATTAATGATATTCTTTTCTTGAAAATCCTTTACTGAAAAAGTACTACAATTGTTTTACTCAATATAATTTTATTGGATTCAAAAAGATGGAAAGCATGACCTCTTTAGAACATATCTAATCTTATAATTTCATAACTGTACTATAAAATAACATATCTCCATATGAGACAATTGATTTATAGTTCCTAATTCTCTCAAAGTTGTGTGAAAACTATCATGAAATAAGTTGAGTACCAAAAAATAAAATTATTCATCTTATTCAATCCTCTCATTTTAAAAATAAAGTGAAGTTTGCTAATGTTATTTGAGCCTTGAAAAATATAGCAAGGTTAATTAGTAGCAGAGCCAAGACAAAAAAGACAGAAGTGGGACTGATATTTTGCAAATCCTATCATATGGCCTAATTAAAAAGAATTTGAAGTAAATTGTAGAGTGTGTAGAATTAGAACAAATATTTTAGTCCTGTCCAATTTAGCCTTAATGTTTATGAATGACTAAAAATCTGGTTTCTACAATATTTTATAATAAATGAAACAAATAATAGTAACAAAGTAACAATTCCATGTATTTTTGTGAATAATTTCAACATGTTGTGAATGACCTAAGTGGCTTATATGTTGTTACTAAGAAGATAAATCACAAAGATTTTGACTCTACATAAAATGTTATATTTGTTCTTTTTCTTTTCCTTTCTTTTCTTTTCTTTTCTTTTCTTTCTTTTTTTTTTTCTTTTTTTCTTTTTTTTGGTGATAGAAAGTAATTGGAAATTTAGTGGATGCCCATCAATTGGGAAATATTGAATAAGTTATGACATGTGAATTTAATGGAATGTTATTGTTCTAAAAGAATCAATGAGCAGCCTAATTTCAGAAAAGTCTTATATGTAGATTTACATTAAGTGATCTGAATGAAGTAAGCAGAAAAGAGTGAATACTGTAAGAATATTTTATATTGTAACAACAGTATTATGTAATGATCAAGTATGAGATGGTTCTTCTAAATAGTATAATAATTTAATATAATTCCAATAAACTTGGGGTGGAAAATGCCATTCACATTGAGAGAGAGAATTATGGAGACAGAATGCAGACTGAAGCTCACTTTTTTCACCTTTTTTGTTTGGTTCTACTGTTCTTTCAGGAATTTCATTCAACTTTTTGATAGTGTAATTATTAGGAAATTATTACATATAGTTGGAATTATATATTAGGAAATTATTATATATAGTTAGAATTGCTTACTAGAAAATTTCACAACATATACCCTTCCTCTCATTGGCACATCTGGGGCCAGTTATAAGAACTCTAATACCTCTTCCAGTGAAAGGTTTTAAATACCTGGAGACAGTTATCATTTCCTAATCTCCCACAAGTATTTGATTTCTATGGTAAATGTTCCCAATCGATTCTAAATCAATTTTAAACACAATTAGGACTTCTTACTAATTTTAGTATAATTTAGGGTAATCCGAATGAATTTTTTCATTCTTAGTAAATTATGAGCATATGTTTAAATTTTATATATGCATATATAAATATATGCTAACAATATGTACATATACTAATTTAATTGGGAAAAACAAATATTAATAAGTAATTATGTACTAATTAATATTAATATTGAAATTGATGTTTAATATTTTTATTTCTTTAATATTTTCTGAACTAAGGATCTGAAAGTTCTCATAAAGTTACTGGAAATTTCTGAATTATAAAATATTTTAAAAGAAAAGCAGCCTCATTACTTAAAGTATAAAATATATTTATATTTAGATTCTTTAAAGCAATCTGTATTACAATTTGTTTGGAATGATACAGAAAACAACAAGCACAATTTATTATTTTTAATTATACATTTAAAAAAAATATTTATTTTCACAGAACAAAATTCTTCCTTAAATGTTTTTTTTTTCCTTCAAGAAGGTATATCTTATCTTAATGTTAAATATTTTATAAGAGCCTTGAAGAATAACAACAGAAAGACACTTATAAGATAAATTTCTGATCACTATTATATTCTAAGATGTAAAATAAGCAGAAATATGTATATTCATCAAAGGTGTTTGTCACTTACATGGAGAAAACCCAGAAAAGTCAAAGTCAAAGAGATAATTCCTTCAGATCATATACTCCATTTGTTCCTGTTTGTGGTAAAATTGTAGATACTGCCCCTTTTCTTGCATCACTGCAAAATCCTTTGTATGAGATGCATAATCTTGTAAAATGTTTATAATTATTGACATGGAAAAAACTCTGTTGTCAATACTCATTGATAGTAGGAAGAATTCCTATTGCCCAGGCTATGACATTCTACTTCATCTCCTTTCATGTTAGATATTCTCCCAACTGGGAAAAGAGATAATTTTTGATAGTATTTAATTTTTTTCTTTGATATTATTGATACTACCATACTTTGATATATTAATTAATTCAGATTACTGTATATTTTCCTTTTCATGATATTTCCCATTCCCCCTTTATGGATTATACTCCTAAATGTTCCTTTTATTTTCTTAATGAAGTTCAGATGTTGTGAAATATTAAAAGAAAATAACCCTGTCTCTTCCTCCATCCATCCCTTTTAGATATATATAGTTCAATTTCTCATCTGCTATTTTCCTGTTAACCTGAATTTTTCTATGACTCACCCTTATTCATGGCATTTACTCCCCTTTTTCATTTTTCTTCTAGAATTATTTTAAGTTCCTTGACTTTATAGATTCTGTTATGATAATTATTCAGATTTAATATTTAACTGTTCTTTATTTTATTTTAACTAGTTTTCTTGCAATTTTGCATATCAGAACTGCCAATTAGTTCTTGAAGACAGTCACTTTTCCTTCCTTCCCACAGTTGTGTGGGAATCTTTCCAAGAAATTACTCTTTTCTTGGAACAAGACTTTTCACCAAGTGCTCTCTCAATCCCCTCTGTTATAGGAGTGTGATTTACTTCCAAATATGATTTCACATTAACTAGTTGAATGGATACACTCCACTCCTCTCAGGCAGCTCCTTTTATCTAAACTATTTTCAACTTAGTTTAAACCTACTGGAATTATTCCCTCTACTCGGGAAAATAACAAATTAACTTAATATATCATGAGTTTTAATATAAGTGGCACCTAGCAGATTGGCAACAGAGAAGTTTTAATTTCCCTTGGTTTTAACAAGTGCTGCCTTATAATGCTGCTTCCCAAATAGGAATAGACATAATTTAAATCACGAATTGTTTAATTAGTGTCTTAAGGAAAAAAAAAATAAAGACTTGATGAGCATTTAAAAAGACAGAATCTCAATAAAAATCTATAGGATTAATTTTAACCTGAAGGAAGATTACTTAGATCGAACCTTTTCAGTTTCCTCCCTAATCTCTCAAAGAGTGAATTTAAAGGGCATATATAGGCTAGCAGTGAAACTATAAGTCCACGATTCAATTCTGCCACATAGTAAAAGGGATTCTTTTCTAATTCTAATAATTCTAAAAAGAATTCTAATAATGCTTGGCCATTTCATCCAGTGTCTTCTGCCATCTCTTGCTGATTTCAATTGAACATGAGAAATTGCAGAGGGAAAGGAATAATTAGAATCAATCTCTTATTAATGCCTACCTATCTTATATTGGGAGTCATATGAAGTCCAGTCTTGTTCTCTGATCTCCTCCTGAACTGAAATTTCTTTTCTTTTCTTTCCTTTGACAGTGTATAATCAATCTCCATCTGACACCTAAGAAAAGAAAAAAAAAAAAAAAAGAATGAAAGTAGGAGTACATCTCCGCCTCTACTCTATTTATATGGTCTTCCTTGATCGTGCTATTTGGAGTGACTATCTACAACCCAACTTGTCTTAAATATAAAATTTTCTATGTTTCTCTGTTTTTTTTTAAACTTTACATTGGTTTATAGAAGTGGTCCAATATTTCTTTGTAATTCTTAGTTGTAACTAGGATGCAATGAAAATTGAATATATGGATATTCTATCATTTGTTTAGTCATTCTTTATTGAAGGAGCAGTGATTAGGCTTCAATATTTGATGTTTTGTTTTTGCTGTTTTGTTCTTCTAGCAATATTTCAAGTACAAAGAATCTTTATTTATTTTTTGGCTTTGTCATTTATTGAGGCATATGTCCAGTCCTAGACTTTCTGGGTCAAAATAACATAAATGGCTTTTCTCAAATAATTAGAAATTACTTTAGATATTTTGGGCAAAACACAATTCCATCAAGAGAATATTAACATGCCTATATATTCTCATTAATATTACTGCCTATATTCTTATTAATATACCTATATTCTCAGTGCTTTTCTAGACCTGTGTCCTTCTTTTCTTATTTCTAATAGTTTTTAGGTATAAGGTGAAATATCCAAAGATTTTTTTTTTTTCTGTATGATAATTGATATATGCAATCATTGTTGAATATTGTTTAACTGCTTATCCTTCAGCCACTTCTCTGTTCTTAATTCTTATTCATATATTTCATGAAGTAACAAATTTCATTTCTTTCTTTTTTCTTTTATTAATGCACAAAGACTTATGAAAACATGACTCTAGTCTTCTTTCACATTTGCAGCATTGTTTTCTCTAATTTGGATTTTTATACTATATGAAATATCTCCTTTTTTCTTTTTGATATGAATCTGAAAATCAAATGACCTGGTCTTCTTTTGTTGTTTATTTTAAAAAAATAAATTCAAATCTCTCTATTATAAGTAAATGCATCATTTAAAAATAATTATAGTACCAATTCAAAGGGACCTGAAAATCATTTATTCAACCCAATTAATTGAACAAATGAGAAAACTGGGGCACAGAAACTTTAAGTAAATTGTCTAAGGCCATGTAATTAGGAATTTAAGAACCTAGAACTCATATCCAAATTCTCTGTCTCCAAGTCCTACATGTTTTACATTTTACTATTGCTTTTTCCTATTGGTAAAGTGAGCCATATGAGACATTATTATTCTTTTGTCAATTACTTTATTGGTATTTATTTGTTCTAGATAATATATTTTTTACCCTTTTAAAAATATTTATTGAATGTCTACTATGTAAAATGGAAACCTCCCTTCTAACTACGAATGTTTTCATTGGCTTTGTCATCACTAAATAATAATAATGGAGCAACCACATGTTCTGTAAATTTTCTGTGGGGTGAATCAACTAAGGATATTGATTTTGCATTCAAAAGAGGGACAATTAACTTGGCAGGTCTGTGATGAGACAAACCTAATCATAGAGTCATTCCTCTTTGCAAATAAAGCTTCTGACTCATTATTAATAGAAAACTCACTTTGAGCTGTTTTCATTAATGGTAGTTTTCAATTAGCTAATTTCCTCCAGTCCTAAGTCGAACAATATTAATACCTTACACTTATACAATACTTAAGAGAAACAATACAGCATGGCACAATGAATAAATAGCTTACCTCAAAGCCAGCAGTCAATCATTCAATATTTATTAAGTGCCTACTATATTCCAGGCACCATGTTAAGCTCTGAGGACACAATTAAAAGTAAAAGATATTATGTATTTTCAAAGAAATCACAATTTACTTTGTTTTTTTTATTATTGCTTTTTATTGACAAAACATATGCATCAGTAATTTTTCAACTATGCTATGTTGTAGACCACCCTCATTTCCCAATGTTCTTTCATTAGGTGTAGCTGGGTTCTGTTCCTTACTGATCAATTGGAAGTGATTTGGATCCTTTTCTTGTTGAATATAACCACTTGCATCAGAATTGATCTTCATATAGTATGGGTGTTAAAATGTATAATCTCCTCGTTCTGCTCATTTCACTTAGCATCAGTTCATGTAAGTCTCTTCGGGCCTCTCTCTATTCACCCTGCTGGTCATTTCTTACAGAAAAATAATGTCCTATAACATTGATATACCACAATTTGCCCAGCCATTCTCCAGTTGATGGACATCCATTCAATTTCCAATTTCTAGCCACTACAAAAAGGGCTGCCACAACCATTTTTGCACATACAGGTCCCTTTCCCTTCTTTAATATCTCTTTGGGATATAATCCCAATACTAACTCTGCTGGATCAAAGGGTATGCACAGTTGACAACTTTTTGGGCACAGTTCCAAATTGCTTTCCAGAATGGATGAATCCATTCACAACTCCACCAACAATGCAGCAGTGTCCCAGTATCCCTACATCCCCTCCAGAATTCATCACTATCTTTTCCTGTTATCTTAGCCAATATGACAAGTGTATAGTGGTATCTCAGAGTTGTCTTAATTTGCATTTTTTTTCTGATCAATAATGACTTTGAATACTTTTTCATATGGGTTGAAATAGTTTCAATTTCATCATCTGACAATTGTCTGTTCATATCTTTTGACCATTTATCAACTGGAAAATGGCTTGATTTCTTATAAATTTGAGTCAATTCTCAATATATTTTGGAAATGCGGTCTTTAACTATAAAGATGGTTTTTTTTCCCAGTTTATTGCTTCCTTTCTAATCTTGTCTGCATTAGTTTTGTTTGTATAAAAGTTCTTTAACTTGATATAATCAAAATTTTCTATTTTGTGATGAATAATGACTTCTAGTTCTTTTTTGATTACAAATTCCTTCCTCCTTCACAGGTATGAGAGGTAAATCATCCTATGTTCTTCTAATTTATTTATAATCTCATTATTTATGCCTAGATCATAAATCCATTTTGATCTTATCTTGGTGTAGTGTTAAGTGCGGGTCAATGCCTAGTTTCTGCCATACTAATTTCTAATTTTCCCAGCAGTTTTTGCCAAACAGTGAGTTCTTATCCCAACAGTTGGGATTTTGGGGTTTGTCAAACACTAGGTTGCTATAGTTATTGACTATTTTGTTCTTTAAAACTCACTTATTCCACTGAAACTAACTTATTCAACTAGTATATTTCTTAGCCAATACCAAATGATTTTGGTGACTCCTGCTTTACAATATAGTTTTATCAGGTCCAGATAGTCCACCTTCATTTGACATTTTTTTTCATCAGTTCCTTTGAAATTCTTGACCTTTTGTTCTTCCAGATGAATTTTGTTGTTATTTTTTCTAGGTCATTAAAATAGTTTTTTTAGGAGTCTGATTGGTTTATCACTAAATAAATAGAATTGTTTAGGGAGTATTGTCATCTTAATATTTTGTCTCAACCTATCCAAGAGCACTTAATATTTTTCCAATTGTTTAGATATGACCTTATTTTTGTGAAAAGTGTTTTGTAGTTTTGCTCACATACTCATATAGTTCCTGACTTTCCCTTGGCAGATAGATTCCTAAATATTTCATACTATCTACAGTTATTTTAAATGGAATTTCTCTTTGTATCTCTTGATGTTGGATTTTGTTAGTGATGTATAAAAATGCTATGATTTATGTGGATTTATTTCATATTCTTCAACCTTGCTAAACTTATGGATTATTTCCAATAGATTTTTATTAGAATCTCTGGGATTCTCTAAGTATACCATCATATCATCAGCAAGAGTGATAATTTGGTTTCCTCATTGCCTACTCTAATTCCTTTAATCTCTTTCTCAACTCTTATTGCCAAAGCTAGCATTCCTAATACAATATTGAATAGTAATGGTGATATGGGCAACCTTGTTTCAATCCTGATCTTATTGGGAATGGTTGCAGTTTTTCTCCATTACATATGATGCTTACTGATGGTTTTAATAGATGCTACTAATTATTTTAAGGAAAAGTCCATTTATTCCTATAATCTCGTGTTTTTAATAGGAATGGATGTTGGGTTTTATCAAATACATTTTCTGCATCTATTGAGATGATCTTTTTTTTTTGTTAATTTGGTTATTGATATAGTCAATTATGCTAATACTTTTCCTAATATTGAATCAGTCCTTCATTCCTGGTATAAATCCTACTTGGTCATGGAGCATTATCCTGGGAATGATTTTCTGTAATCTTTTTGCTAAAATTTTACTTAAGATTTTAGCATCAATGTTCATTAGGGAGATTGGTCTATGATTTTCTTTCTCTGTTTTCTTGCTACTTGGTTTAGGTATCAATACCATGTCTGTGTCATAAAAGGAATTTGGTAGAACTCCTTCTTTCCCTATTTTTTCAAATAGATTATATAGCATTGGAGTTAATTGTTCTTTAAATGTTTGGTAGAATTCTCATGTAAATCCATCTAGTTATGGTGACTTTTTCTTAGAGAGTTGATTAATATAGATTGTTCTATTTCTTTTTCTAAAATGGGATTATTTCATCAATTTACTTCTTCCTCTGTTAATCTGGGCAACCTATATTTTTGAAGGTATTCATCCATTTCATTTAAGTTACCAAATTTACTGGCATAAAGTTGGGCAAAGTAACTTCTAATTATTGCTCTAATTTCCTCATTAGTGGAAAGTTTTCCCTTTTCATTTTTAAGACTAACAATTTGATTTTTCTCTCTCCTTTTTCTAATCAAATTTACCAAAAAATTATCTATTTTGTTATTTTTTTAATAGACCTCTTAGTTTTATTTATTAATTCAATAGTTTTTAAATTACTTTCAATTTTATTAATCTCTCATTTTATTTTTAGAATTTCAAGTTTAGTTTTTGATCAGGGGTTTTTAATTTGCTCTTTTTCTAGCTTTTTTAGTTGCAAGCCTAATTTATTGATTTTCTTTTTCTCTATTTTCTGCAAGTAGGTTTCTGGAGATATAGAGTTTCCCTTTATTACCACTTTGGCTGCATACCATTCATTTTGGTATATTGTTTCATTATTGTCATTCTCTTGGGTGAAATTATTAATTGTGTCTATGATTTGCTGTTATGATTCACACATCATTCTTTAGGATCATATTATTTAGTTTCCAATTGCTTTTTAGAATATTTTTTCATGGCTTTTTATTGATTTTAATTTTCTTTTTTGCATTGTAATCTGTAAAGGATGCATTTACTATTTCTGCCTTTCTGCATTTGAATTTGAATCATTATGTCCTAATATAGGGTCAATTTTTGTATACTTTCCATGAACTGACAAGAACAAAGTGTCATCATTTCTGTCTCCATTTAGTGTTCTCCAAAGATCTATCATACCTCACTTTTTTAGTGTTTTATTTACGTCTTTAACTTTCTTCTTATTTATTTAGTGGTTTGATTTATCTAGTTCTGAAAGTGCAAGGTTGTGATCCCCCACTTTTGTAGTTTTGCTATCTATTTCTTCTTCCAGTTCTCTTAATTTCTCCTTTAGGAATTTAGATGCTATAATACCTGGTGCATATATGTTTATTATTGATATTGCTTCATTAGCTATGCTGCTCTTTAGCAAGATATGGTGCCTTTTTTTATCTCTTTTAATTAGATCATTTTTTGCTTTTGCTTGATCTGAGATCAAGATGGCTACCCCCGATTTTTTTTTACTTCACCTGAAGTACAGTAGATTCTGCCTCAAAGTTTTACCTTGACTCAGTATGTATTGCCCTGTAAACAACATATTATAGGATTCTGGCTTTTAATCCAATCTGCTGTCTGCCTCCACTTTATGGGGGAGTTTATCCCATTCACATTTATGGTTAAGATACTAATTCTGTATTCCCTGCCATCTTGTGAACCCTAGATTATAGTTTTCTTTTTTTATTTTCTCTTTACACCCCTCCCCAGTTTGAAACTTATGAGCACCACTTACCTCACGCAGCCCTCCCTCTTTAGGATCCCTACCTCCCCCTTAGAGTCCCTCTCCTTTTCTTAAACCTGTCCCTTTCAATTTCCTCATTCCTTTCCATTTATCCTATCCTTCCCCTTTCACTTTTCCTCTCCCACTTTTCAAGGTGGTGGGAGAAGTTTCTCTGTATACCTAATATGTCTAATATTTTCTCTTTGATGAGTGTGAGATTCACACTATGATCATGCCCCTCCCTTCTTTCCCTCTGATATAATAGGTTTCCTTTGGCTCTTTGTGAGATATAGTTTCCCTCTTTTTACCTCCACTTTTCCCTTTTCAGGGTACAATTTTCTTTCCACCTCTAGATCCTTTTAAATATTATAACATTAAACCAAATTAAACATGTACTCTTTATGTATGCCCATAACCTGTCTTACAGTTCTCAGGATTTCTTTTTACCTTTTTATGCTTCTCTTGAATCCTATATTTGGTTGTCAAACTTTTGTTTAGCTGTTTTTTTTTGTTTTGTTTTGTTTTGTTTTTTTTTGTCAGAAATATATAAAATACACCTATTTCATTGAATGTCCATCTTCTTCCCTGGAAGAAAAGACTCAGTTTAGCAGGGTAGTTTATTCTTGGCTACATAACTAGTTACTTTGCTTTTCAGAATATCAGACTCTAGGCCCTTCGATCCTTTAATGTGGAAGCTGCTAGATCCCAAGTGATCCTTATTTTGACTCCTTGGTATTTGAATTGTTTCCTTCTGGCTGCTTGTAGTATTTTTCCCTTAGTCTGTGCTGTCTGCCCTGGTATTTGTGGTCAGTCTGTTTAGACACCCTGAAACTGCACTGATTCCAGACTCTGAGCTGTCTGTGCTGGCGTGTGTGGTCAGCTTCCCAGCCTCACTGTCTCTCTCCTGCTTCAGATTGAAGCAGAGCTTCTCTGGTCTGCTTCCTCCCACAAACTCTCTGCCCCTGTGAAGTTGCACTGCCACACCGAGACTGTTCTGCCCTGGGGTCCTGCTCTGTCCGACTTGGCATTTGTGATCAGCTGTTTGTGCTTTGCTGTCTTTCTCCCATTTCTTTTTTTTTTTTTTTTTTTTTTTTTTTTTTTGTTAATAGGCACATATTAAAATTAACACATAATATATAACATAAAAGTGTTAATAGGCACATATTAAAATAAACATATATAACACAAATAAGGGCATTTTGGGTGGCACAGTGGCTAGAAGGTTGGTCCTGGCATCAGGAAAACTTCTCTCTGGTTGTTGCTCATTTGTGACAGCCTTGTCCAGCCCTTGTTGTCCCCATTTGGCCTTTTCTTGGCAGAGATCTTCCCTAGTGGATCCAGTGGATCCACTTTGTCAAAGGTAAAATGACTTGTCCAGGGCTAGGCAGGATGTGAGGCTAGATTTGAATTCAGTTCTTCTTGACTCCAGGTCCTGTGCTCTATCTCTTTTTTTTTTTTTGTGAATGGCTTGGGGAGGAAACATTTACTTGGTCACTCCAAATACAGGATTTGGAGGCACAGGAGTCAAGGGCATGTTACAGTGTGCCATGGGAAGCACAATGGCAAGTGAAAAGAACATCGACTCTGAAGATAGAGGACTTGAATGAAACACTTGAGTCTTGCAGTGTATCCTTCAATTTCTCATCTTTGTTGAAGTAGTTGTAGGAGGAGTTGGGTTGAACTGTATTCTCTTACTTTACTATGTTGTCTAGTTTCTCCTTTTTCTACCTCTCTTGATTCCTGTTGTTGGAGATCAAATTTTTTATTTAAGTCTGGTTTTTTCCTTAGAAACAGATGGAATTCCTCTGTTTCACTAAATGTCCATCTTCTTCCGTGGAAAAAAAAAATACTCAGCTTAGCTGGGTAGTTTATTCTTGGCTGCATTCCAAGTTCTTTTGTCTTTTGGAATATCTGATTCCAGGCCCTTTGATCCTTTAATGTTGAGGCAGCCAGGTCTTGCGTGACCCTTATTGTGGCACCTCGGTATTTGAACTGTTTTTTTCCTGGCTGCTTGTAAAATTTTTTCTTTAGTCAGAAAATTCTGAAGTTTGGCCACAATATTCCTCAGAGTCTTTATTTTAGGGTCTTTTTCAGAAGGTGTTCGATGAATTCTTTCAATGCCTATTTTCCCTTCTGGTTCTATTACTTCTGGGCAGTTCTCTTTGATGATTTCCTGTAAAATACTATCTAGGCTCTTTTTTTCATCATAATTTTCTGGTAGTCCGATGATCCTCAGGTTATCTCTCCTAGATCTATTTTCCAGGTCTGTTGTTTTTCCAAGTAAATATTTGACATTTTTTTCCAATCTTTCATTTTTTTGGTTTTGCTGGACTGATTCTTGATGTCTCAATGAATCAGTCATTTCTATTTGTTCAGTTCTGATTTTTAGTGAGTTATTTTCTTCATTAGCTTTTTTTACTTCTTTTTGTATATGTCCAATTGAGTTGTTTTGCTCTATGGAATTTTTTTCCATTTCACTAATTCTTTTTTTTTAGTGAGTTATTTTCTTTTTCCAATTTGCAAATTCTGTTTCCCTGCACTTCTTGGGAGTTTTTTATCTTTTCCAATTCACATTTTAGGAAGTTGTTGCTCTCTTGCATAGCTTCTCTTTCCTTTCCCCATTTCTCTTCTAGTTCTCTTTTAAGGTTTTTAATAGTCTCTTCTAGGAGAGCCTTTTGTACTGGAGACCAATAATTTATACTGGAGACAGTCTGGAGACTGTCTGCTCTTAGTCTCTTCAGGGCTGAAAAACTGTTCTTTTTCTGTGTAGAAACTATCAATCGTTGTTTTGATTTTTTTATTCATTTTGTTAAAGACTACAAGGTTTGCCTTCAGAGCCAGGAGGTTACCAGCTTCCTCTGCAGAGCAGTGAAAGGTATATGGATGGGTAGCTGTCCTGCCAGCCGGCTACAAAAAGCAGCGAGGTACTGGAATGCTCTGGGAAAGAGTTCCCCACTTGAAAGTAACTCAGGCCTGCAGGGCCGGGCTGGGAAAGTGCCTTTCAAAGAACCTCAGCTGTGTGAGATAATGACTGCCCTGGGGCTAGACACTTAGCAGTGAGAGTTTCACTGCCCCAAGCCAAACCCTGCCCTGGGGCTGTGGGTGTTAGCAGCTGAGCAGTGAATGGATTTGCAGGGACCGGAAGTGTCTGCCCCGAAGCGCAGTCAGCTGGGGAGGTTCTATTGCCCCAGGCTGAGCCCCCCACTCTGCAGATCAGAGGCTGCCCAGGCTTTGCCCAGTGCCGTGCAGATTTGTAACTGCCCCCGCAAAAGCCCTGAACTGCCGGATGTGGCCAAAGGGCTGCGGTAAAGTCTGCCTGAGTCACTTCCGGGTTTGAGGGGTTACAACCAGATCTTGTTAGGTTCTGGCGTTTTTTAGAGGACCCTTTGTTTCAGGCATTAATTTCTCTGCCAGTTTACTGCTTTTTAGTCAAGGCAGGGCAGTTAGCCTATAGCAGAGTCATCTCTATAACTTCTCTAGCCACAGAGATCACCCCCACCCAAAAAAAAGTGGTCTGCTGAGGACGCTAGCTTCTCGCTGCCTATGCTAGTCTGTTCCTGGCCCCTCAGGACAAACCTTTCCTGGCGAGC
Organism: Antechinus flavipes; assembly: GCF_016432865.1. NCBI lineage: Eukaryota > Metazoa > Chordata > Mammalia > Dasyuromorphia > Dasyuridae > Antechinus > Antechinus flavipes. Next base: position 400,285,332 of record NC_067398.1, read on the forward strand.
TTCCAGATCGGCTGGTAAGTTGTAGTGCTTCTCATCTTCATGAATTTAAGCAGTGAAGAGCTATTTTTGAGGCTGGATTAAATAGTTGGTTATGAGGGGAAGGAGAGGAGCTTAGAGAATCATGTGTGCCTGCTCCACCATCTTGGCTCCGCCCCCGGAAGTCCTTTTTCCCATTTCTGATTGAAACAGATCTTTTCTGGTCTTTTTCCTCCCATAAACTCTCTGCCATGGGACACTAAGCTATCTGCGCTGGTGTTTGTACTGGTTGCCCTGGCTGCCTCCCTCCTGTTTCCAATTGAAACAGACCTTTTTTGGTGATCTTTGAAATTATCTTGTCCTGATAGTTTGTGGCACTCCCAATATTTGTTGGTTCTGCCCATCCAGAGCTAATTCAGTGGCTGGATTTCATAGTTATTGTGAAGGTTGTAAAAGAAGGTCACAGAGAAATGTGTGTTGTCTCTGCCATTTTGGCTTTGTCCACAATTTATTTTCAAAGAAATCACAGTTTGATGGGGGAGACAAGAGGAAGCTAACTATGTTAGTTTTCCTTTTGACACACTTACAATGTAACCCAAAGTGGGACATTTAACCTCTTAGTTCTTAGGCAACAAAAAGATATTTTGATCTCATCAACTCTAGTTTTGTTGTGACTTGCTCAGTTGATATGGATTGGGGGGAGGAAATGAAGTATTTGTGCAGCAGTACTGCACAATTGTTACATCTTCTAGGGGAATGGAATGGGTTATTTGTGCGCTTTATGTTTTTATATTTTTAAGAGTTCTGAATTCTTTGCAGCTTATGTATTTTCTATGATGAGAAAACTGAAGACTATTCAATATCCAATATCTGTATTGAATACTTAGTATGTGAGTCTCAGTTGAGGACCTTCATACAGATATTTGAGGAAACCTAAACCCAAACAATTTCTAAGCCTTCTTTGGGGATTTTTCCATAGTATAAAACCTTGACAGGAAAAAGTCAAGAGATAAACTTCCTTCTTGTTCAGACCCTCAAAAACAAACCAAGTTCATGTAAGCACAGATACTCTTGAGGGACATTGAGGCATGAAACATTATCTTTTTTTTGTTTTTCTTAAATCTTGTATTTGAAAGTCAAATTTTCTATTCATCTCTGGCCTTTTCATTAAGAATGAGTGAAAGTCCTCCATTTCACTGAATATCCATCTTTTCCTTTGGAAGATTATACTCAGTTTTGCTGGATAGGTGATTCTTTGGTGTAATTCTTGCTCATTTGCTCTCTTGAATATCATATCCCATTCTTCAATGGGATGATTCTTTAAGATAGAAACTATTAGATCTTTTGTTATTTCGACTATGGCTCCACCAAACTGATTTTTTTCTTTCTCCTTGTCTTGGTTATTCTTAAATTTGGCTATAATATTCCTGGCATTTTTCATACTGGGATTTCTTTCAGGAGGGGAGCAATTGATTTTTTCTTTTTCTAGTTTACCCTGTGGTTCTAGAAAATCAGAACTGTTTTCCTTGACATTTTCTTGAAAGCTGATATATAATATCTTTTTTATCATGGTTTTCAGGTAGTCAATAATTATTAAATTATCTATCTTGAATTTTCCAGATTAGGTTTTATTTATTTATTTTTTTTTTGGAAATATTTCACATTGTTTCCTCTTTTCATTTGTTTGGTTTTGTTTTATTGTCTTCTGATTTCTCATAAAGTCATTATCTTCCCTTTACTCTATTCTAATTTTTAAGGTATTATTTTCCTCAGTAAGCCTTTTTATCTCCTTTTCCCATTTAGTCAATTTTGTTTTTTCAAGGCATTCTTCCTCTCATTGGCTTTTTGTGCTTCCTTTTGCATCACTTTCTTTTTAAAATTTTTCTTCTTCCTTGATTAATTAAAAAACAAAACAAAACAAACTAAAATAAAACAAAACAAAAACCTTTAAATCATCCTTGGCCTGAGACCAATTCTTATTTTTCTTGGAGGCTTTGGATGTAGGAAATTTAAACTTATTTTCTTCTGAGTGTGTGTTTTGATCTTCCTTGCCATCATAGTAACTTTCTATGGTCAGAATCTTTTTTTCTGTTGTTTGCTCATTTCCCCAGACTATTACTTGGGTTTTAACTGTTTGTTAAATTAAAGTTCTATTTCTAAGGTGGAGGGTGTAATGTCCTAAGCTTTTTGTGCAGCTATTTTCAGAGATTCTTCTAGGGACTTGTAAGTTATCAGTTTTTACAAGATGGGATGGTCCAAAGAGATGTATTTTTACAACTCTTTTGGCCTGTGCTCTGTCTATGAGTGATCATCAGAAGCACTCTTTTATGCCTTGGAAGCACTCACTTGGAGGGTTCTTGCTCCACTGTGGCTGCAAGTTCTGGTGTAGCTCGTACTTTTCCTCACTTTGAAACTTTGAACCAGGACTGTGTCCTAGATCTGAATATGAGCCAAGAAACAAAATCCTATCCAATAATAGATAAGAGACCCCCATAATTTCTTTCAGGCCAGATGTCCAAAGCTCTTACTGCCATTGCTCATTCAGAGGCTCCCATAACCTGCTCCTGATTTTCTGGGGTCAGGTCTGTCCTGATATGTTCTGCACTGGATTGTGTCCTTCTCTCCCCCAAATGCCCAAAGCTTTTCTGCTAACTTTTAAAAAAAATCTTTGATGTCTGAGAGCTAAGAATTTTGGAAATCACCACTGTTACCATTGATTCAATTACTCTGACATCTGTTCCTAATTTCCTGGTCCATCTTTTAAATATTTCTCCTTGAATTCTAATTTCTACTCTAACTTTTACTAATTGTTATTTTTTTCCAATAGTTATTATATTGAGCTTCTAAATTACTCTGAATATTCTTGTGATTTCATCATAATTTATGAAATTATGTCTGCTGGTAATTGTTTTATTGCTTTTTGGAAGTTTATCTTAGTTTAACCCCATCATATCTAATCATTTTTAAGAGTGTCACTTTTATATTGACTTGTATTTTCCACCTCCATGTTGAATTTCTCTGTTTTTTTTTTCTTTATGATAGTCTTCTTTCCTTTTTTCTTTTTAGTTACTTTTACTCTTTTACTTTAGATGATATTAGTTGTGACATGGCAGAGAAATTTGTTTGTTTGTGTGTGTGTGTGTGTGTGTGTGTGTGTGTGTGTGTATTGTTTTTTGGTAAAGTGAAGTAATACAAAACCTCAAGGAGGAAAAAAAAAAGAGTTATGAGTCAGATATAGAATAAATAAACCTTAATCTTCAGCATGAGAAAATAGAAATGAAAAGAAAAGGAAAAGTCTTGAAATGACTTCAAAAATATAATAATTTAGAGATTTTGCATAGTGTTTCCTCCCAAATTCTAATCCATTTTACCTTTCATATGGGGGAGACCATAAAAAGAGCTGTGCAGGAATGTGCAAGGGTATGAAGGGGTGTGCAGGGGTGAAAGGGAAGTAATCAAAGTGGACATGCAATTGGAATTAAAAGTGAAAGGCTAAAAAACCCAATGCAAATGTAAGTTATTATTAAAATCACTGTACAATAGTGGAAAAAGCATTGGTTTTGAAGTCAGAGTACTTAAATTCAAATCTAATCAGTCATACTTATTACTGGTAGTATAACCTTAAATAAGCCAATTAACCTCTCTATGTTTTGGTTTCATCATCTGATAAAGGAGGGAATGAACAAGTTGAGTAGATTTTGATCTTTTATACAACTATAAATATGATCCCATGATAAGAACTGAGTCTTATTCTTATCATAGATTAACAGGTATTCATTTTCTTTGTCACATTTTTCATTTACCAAACTCAGAATAGTGTTTTTGATTACCCTTGGCCTCATAAAAATATTGTTTTCTTCTTCTATCTCTGATATTTTGGCCTTTTCAAATTGAAACATAAAGTCTCACGAAGCACTTCCATATTCCTTTAACCAACAAAGGCTATTTGAGGTTAACAAACACACATCCAGGAGCAACTATGTGGTACAGTGGATAAAGCACCAGCCCTGAAGCCAGGAGGACCTGAGTTCAAATCTGATCAGAGATACTTAATACTTACTAGCTGTGTGACCCTAGGCAAGTTACTTAATCCCAATTGCCTGACCAAAACATAAATAAATAAATAAGACACATACTATATATCAGTAGTTACTTGACAATATCCTCAGAGAAATTCTTTAAACAAAAAACAAAACAAACTGAAAGCATTTTATATAGCAAGAAATAAAAAAAAAAATACAATTGTCAATTTTTTGCCAAAACCTAACATATAAAATGACTACACACAACACCAAATTGAATTTTGATCAGAAAAGCCAAGAAAAATATCCAGTGATTCTTCCTCCCACTTCCCTCTACCCCCAAGCCTAAGGCAGCTGAGGAAAACAACAAGAAAGCTCTGTAGACACTAGTATGAAGACTGGCCAGGAAATCAACATGGAACTTGGCAGAAGTGGAATTGGCAGTAGGCATTGTAGGCAACAGTTGTTGCCTACACAAGGCATTCTTAACATGTAGGGAAGGCTAGGAGACTGAACATGGTTAGAAAGATTCCAGAGGAACACTCTTATAGCATGGGGTATAAGATCTGGAACCATTTTGTTCCTCCATTTATTTACTTCAAGGTCATAATTCCAGAATGTAGATAAAGTGTTGTGGTCATGAAAGAATAAGGTCTTATATGGATAAAAACCAGAGTAGAGATCAGGAGGGCAGTGACCAGATCTTTGCCCAGATCACATAATTTTGAAAATACCAAAAATTTGCAAAACCTCCCTCCCACCCCTCTCACATTGTGTTATAAAATTCAGACTATCCATTTTCTATAAGCAAAGCCCAACTTTAATACAAAGTACAGAATCAAGAAATAGTCTGGAGAAATGAGTGAACAATTAAAAAGCTGAATGTAAAAAATTTTCTACCATTATAGGGAAGCTAAAGTCATAAACTCAGAACAATAAAACAAATTAAAAACATTAATAAGCCAAGCCTTAAAAAAAAATACAGTTTAGATAAAATCCCTCAAAGAGCTAAAGAAAGACTACAAAATGTTTTTAAACTTAAAATAAAAGCATTAAAGGAGGGAAAATGGTAAAAATCAAATGAGATCCATGGAAAAAATATGAGAGGAAAACTAATAGTTTGGTAAAAGAGTAAAAAATATTATAGACAATAAGTACTTAAAATATCAAAATTGGGCAAATGGCAAAAAAATGATATTGACTTCACTGAAGAAAACATTTTTTTTTAAGTTAGAATTGGTTAGGTAGCAACTAAAGATTCCACAAGACATGAAGAAATAAGAAAACAAAATCAAAAGAATGAAAAAGAAAATGCAAAGTATTTCATAGAGGAAAAAACAAACCAAACCAAAACCAAAACACAAAGCAACTATCCTGGAAAACAGTTTGGAAATAAGAACATTTAAGAATTATGTAACTACCTGAAAACTATGATTTTTTTAAAAAAGAAGCTAGACCTCATATTTTAAGAAATTGTAAAACAAATTTTGTCAGATATTTTAGAATAGAAGGCAAAATAGTTTTAAAAATCTTGAATCTTTTATATATTACTGTATTTGGAGAGATGTGTGCCTACTATATTTTTTGCAAACAATACTTAGTTCTTGCTAGCAGCTTTGGGGAACAGATATAAAAAGACATTCTAAGGACTGTAGGCATGACTGCAGAACCTATAGGCATGTAGTTAAATGCAATTTTTCTTCATCTTTCTTTTCACTTTGTTTCTGTAAATTGTTATAAAAGAGAATTTATCCTTGGGTGAGATTAAATCTCTTTTTAAATTAAGAGCCAAAACCTTATCTTGTTTCCATCTTAAGAACTCATTCACTCTTTAAATATTTTTGAACATTGCTTATTGTTATCTATATAAATTGGATTTATATTTGCTCTTTGATTAGATAAATACTTAACTCATTATTCAATTTTTGTGATGAAGTTTTATTTTACATCTTCTTAATGGACAGAAACTAAGCTTGCTAAAAAGCTAAAGATTATCCTCCTTTTAAGAGTTATAATGGAAGTGTTCCTTGTGTTTTGAAACCTTAAAATTATCTTCCCCCTGCCATCAACATTTGATGGAGCAAATAGATGTAAATATAATTTTATATGCTTCTAGGAGATACAGGAGGAAAGCTGTAAGACTTAGCAACAGCCTTCTTCCTGCTACCTTCAGAGGTTGTTGTTAATCTTTCTTCCTAGAACAGGACTATGACATCAGGGAAGTGATGCCATCACAAGCAAATGAATTGGATTTAAATAAATTAGAGCCATGAAAGGTCATCTGCCTCATTTTCCCCTCCAGAGCCATCTGATTCCAGTGCTAAGATATAGATCAGGATGACTGGAAATGGCTCTGGATGAAATGGGAGACCTTGGCCTTTTTAAGTTGAAGTCTTCAACAGGTCACAGTTTGATGTTACACCTATTCGTAATTAAGTCTAGATAGTAATTGAGAAAAGAATCTCCTCTTTCACCTAATACCAAAAAAAATAAATAAATAAATAAATAAACAAATGAATGATTGATTGAATCTGGGAACGGAATCTTCACTTCAAGGAAAAAATTGAAGTTTTCCATGGAAAAATGTGTGCCAGATTTCAGAGATGTCTATCTATGTAACTTATGAACTATACCTATGCATTAATATGAAACAATTGAAAATTATACATATTATGCAATCCATACAAAAACAGTATCTAAATCATTAATAGTAATTGAAATGCAAATTCAAGCTACATGACAGTGATAGAATAATCTCTTGATCAGGATATAGGCAATGTGACTTCAACTTTCAGTTCTCAAAAGCTATGCATATGAGATTAGGTATTTTACATAGAGTTTTACTTAGAGTTCTCTAAATTCCCTAATTTTCCATGAAAATATAAGGTGCTATTATAATTTGGGTAGAGGTATAAAAGCAGGATACAAAAGCAACAAAAAATTATTTTCTTTAAAATTTATTCAGTCTTCAACTCATTCAATCTTTAGGTCAAAAATGGTCTAATATGCTTCCTGAATTCCAAAACTAAGTTGATCTGGCTTTAAATACTGTCAATTGTTAGTAATTGTTGTCACTTTAATACTCAGTTATTTGTTTTTAACCCTGTCCAAGACATCATCACTACATTTGGGAAATTTTGGCTAAGATACTAGAGTATTTTGGTATTTTCTTCTATAATTTATTTCATAGATGAGGAAATTGAGGTAAATGGGGTTTAGTGACTTGCCAGCAATCACACAACTGGTAAGAATCTGAAACCATATTTAATGTCAGAACTTCCTGATTTGGGGCATGCCATTCTGCCCATTGCATCATTTACCTGATTAGAAACATGTATAATAGAATAGAATAGATGTCAACACACATACATACACACACACATACATAAACATATATGTGCAGTGCAAATAATGATAATCAAAACTATTGTGTTTTTGGCTTGAATGGCATGGAAAAGACATAAGAAATCATTTAGAAGTAAAATGGTTTGGATTTGGTGATTTTTTTAAATATGGGGAATGACATTAAAAGATGTCAGAAGTAATCCAAAAGGCAAAAAAATTTTAAAAACGAGAGAAATGGGATAGCCATCAAGGAAAGTTTTAAATGAAGACTTTTAAGAAGGAATAAATTAAATCAATTTGGAAGTGTTTTGATAAAGATGTTAAGAAGGAATAATGTAAAGATATAAACTAAACAGTTGATAAGTCAACATCAGAATTCAAAGGAGAGGTAAAGTACACTAATCCCATACACACACACACACACACACACACACACACACACAGAGAGAGAGAGAGAGAGAGAGAAAAAGAAAGACAAATGGTAATGATAATGATAATGATGATGATAAATAGATTTGAAAATCATTGATACAAAGTTGATAATTCTGCCCGTGGTTTCAGATGAGTAAAGCAAGAAGAAAGTAGCAAAAGAACAAGATGTCCTAGATCAGAATTTTAAGGGAACTCTTCTGTTAAGATTAGGTAATGGATGCTTATTCAGCAAAGACAAAATGAATCATAGGATCTAAATCAGACAAGGTAATAGGAGTATGAGAAATAAAATATGCTATGGAATTTCAGGAAGAGAATAATATATAGGAATAAATAAAGGTCATAAACTTCAGAAAGATTGAAAACATCAGACAGAAAAGGCCAACAACTTTGGAAATTAAATGATAATTTGTAAGTTTGAAAAAATAATAGAGTAGTAGAATCTAAAGATAAAGTACAAAGAAGTTGAGATGTCAGAAGTTAGAGAAGCATCTAAGAAAATCAATTTAGACTGCTCTTTCTAGGAGAGAGGACAAATATAGGACTACAGAGTCAAGAGAAAGTCATTATTTATTTATCCATTCATGTATTTATTTATTCATTTAAGGATAGGGAGAACTGAGAACATTGTAGGCAGCGCGTAACAAATGAATATATAGGGAAAGATTGAAGATGAGAAAAAGAAAAAGACAATGATTGATGAAAGAAGCTTCAAAAGCAGACAGAAGCAGATTATATCAAGAGTACAAGTTGAAGAATTAATCTTTTGAAATAAGAATCATCTCATTTTCTGAATCTATACAAAAGAAGGAGAGTCTAAGTAAAGAAATAGAGAGGATGTAAATTGTGGAGTACAGATATGTGGGAACTCATGATGGATCACATCAATCTTTCTAGTCCAATAGAAGATATAAAATATTGTATTAAGGTTAGAGTTGGTAGCTTGAGAAAGGGGGTTTTTAATAGTCATTAGAGAACTGTGAGAGTCAGTCAGATATTAGTGAAAGGACTGCTATATAACAGTGAAGTGAAATTGAGATTAGATAACATGACTGTGCAATTGTCCAGGGCTAATAAAATTCAATTATTCAGGAGTAGTATAAAGAAGAGTAGATATCAAGTTTGATACAAGGTGGAAGGTTTGCCAAACATTTGCAAAAGAAAGACAATGAACAAGTGATCTAAGAATGGAGGAAAGTAGCTTGTAGAATTTATGTAGCAAAGACAAAAGGCAAATTCTAATATTGATTACAAATATGTTCACACACATTCAATAATATACTTTCTATATTTAAGTGCTTTATTTCTACTGTTCTTACTTCCTTATTACATAGTGTTTGAATGTGCAATTTTTAATATAATAAATCATTTAATTGTCACAGTTATTTTATATAATATATAAGGCATTTTTCCAATTTTTTAAGATGGGCAAAACATTACTTTTATGTAATTTTATCAAGCTTATAAGACCTAAGACTTAAATTCAAGAGAATGACTGAGAGAGATTAAGAGTTGCCTGAGATATCCCCAGTTTTCCTTAGAGAAAAAAAAATAAATGAATCTTCCAAACAGATTCCGGAGTCACAGAACTTACAAAAAGACAGAGTGAAAAGTTTTCTAGTTTAAAATAACTTATAAGAACTTCAGCAAAGGGCTATCTCACTTGGGTTAAAAAGAAACATAGGTATATAGTGATGGTGTATGAAGGAACCAGGTGGAAACTCTTAGACGCAGCACAGATCAACAACTGAAACATTGTATTCATTACTCAACAGGTTAGTGGCACAGTAGGCTATCAATAGGGGCTCCAATACCAGTGCAAAAATAAAATTGCCAGTCCTGAAAACTAGAAAAAAAAAAAAGTATGACTAGGCTGGGTTGCCCCAGCATAGTGAGTAAGCTGCCAAATCTGAGAACCCAACACTCAAAACAAGGAATAGATTCCTTGACCCTTAGCATAAAAAATTTAGGACAGTGCTTCCTATACAAAAGAACAAAAATTGACAGAAGAAAAAAGTCCTCGCCCCACCCCCCAAATCCCCTAAAAACAAACAAACAAAAATAAATGGGAAAAAACAGCCACTAAAAACAATAACCATCCTAAAAAGTCAAATTCTTATAAAAATGGATGTTAAAAACAATCTTTACATGTAATTGAAAAAATAATATTAATTGTAAAAAACACATTAACAACAATAAAAAGATACTTGAATTAAAATATTCTGCTTCCTTTAGCTCCCATTTTTATGTCATCTGTGTATTAGAAATGTCTAGGTAAATAATGCTGCTAAATGAATAAGTATTCAAATTATAATATTTGTAAGGACTTATTTCACTGAGCAATAACAATTAAGTTATATCCCCAATATTTATAAATTTCATCTGCATGATTTCCAATATGTAAATATATTTAAGGATACTGTTTAATTTATTTTTTTCTCATACTGTTTTCAGTGCTCCAAAAATTTAAAGTATATTTCTTTAAAAGCTCATAGGAACAATCAGTACAATTCTAAAGTGGGGGAATTGAACCCTACTTATTTTTATGAGTTATGAAATCACAAACCCTTTTCAAAACAAAATTAAGTTGAGACTTATTTGGACAATGAAAAGTCAGAAACCTTCTTTTTACTGAAAATGTCTGGTATTTCAGATGAAAATAAGATTTTTTTTCTTTAGATTATAAAATAAAATTACCTCTTTATCATTTCTCATTTTCTTTGCCCTCTTTACAATCTTTGATATTGTTAAACAGTTTTTATTGTATGATACTTTCTCCTCAACTGGTTTTTGTGATACTACTCTCTTCTGGTTTTCCTCCCACCTATCTGATTGCTCCTTCTCTTTCTCCTTTGCTAGATCTTCTTTTAGATCACTCCTTTTGATTTTAGTGCTTCAGTGTTCTGACCTAGGCCTGCTTCTCTTCTCCCTCTACATAACTTTATTTGGGGATTTCATCAGCTCCCAAAAAATTTCATTATCGTCTCTATACTGATCATTGTTTCATATGCTTTTTCTACCCCAGTCTGTCTGCTGACTTCCAATCTCATGTCTTCAACTATTTTTTAGACATCTCAATTTTGACATCCAGTGGACATTTTAACTTCAGTATTTCCAATAAAGAACTTATTTTCCCACCTTTATCTTCTTTCCTCCTCCCTTCTCTATAACTGTGAAGAGCAATGCCATCACCTTTATACCTTTTGCTGCTTTGATGACTGACCATTTTGTCTTCCTTGAAAAAAATCCCAAAGTTCCAGTTTCTTTAGGAATCCTTCCCTCTTAATTCCATTGTCTTCACTCTTAATTATTTTCAATTAATCTTGTATAAAGCTAGCTTTGTATTTTTTCCTTATTTTTTGCACTACTTAATTGTAAGTTTCTTGACCTCATTGATAATATTTTTATATCCCCAAAACTTAGCATTTGGCCTTACTTAGAAAAAAGCTCTGAATAAATGTTTTCTGAATTGAATTAATAAATGGAGAAGATGATAGGAAAGAACATCTTGGTAATTTCATTTTTTCTCAGTTCCCTTTCCAGACATATGATAAGCCTAAATGATGCTTTCTTATCAGGGTAGGGGAGACAGCATCTGAGTTGAGCAAGCACTATCAAATTCTGTCAGTTTAGTTCATCGACTTTCAAAGTTATGTCTCCCAAAGACTAAAATGTTTTAACATCATGACCATCACCACTTTCCTATACCATTTCTTACACTAGACACAGAAAGTCAAAAGCCTACCCAGGTTCCAGTCATTTTAATTTGTAAGTTGATGTAGCAACTCCTTTAGGACACAAAACCCAATATTGCTCCAAAATCAATGACTGTGGGTAAATTATTCAGATGTTGCAAAAGAATATATTTACAGCAAACAAAATAGTGCAGATGCACTATATCCATCATCTCTATGGAAAAGGTGTCTGCCTAAAATATCAAGTTTGTTTTACACTGATTTTATTTCTTAAACAGCAAACAATCTTCTCTTACAAAGGTCTCCTATAAAAATCCCCCTTTCTAAGAAATAGCAAGCAACCTGTTTATGTGGTGTTTACAATACCACAAAAGAGTTCAAACTAAAGAACAATCCATCCATTTTCAGGAAACTTGAATGATCATATATATATTTTTTGAAAGCCTTGGAGTTCCCATAATCATATTAAGAATTAGAAAAGAGAATGAAGATGTTTGCAAATTGCTATTAGTGCTCTCTAAACATAAAACAGGAAGGAACTTCAGTATCATTGAGCCCAATAGATGAGAAAACTAAGCCAAAAGTGTTGAACTAACTTATTCAAAGCAAATTAAAAAGTAATAAAAATCCAAGTTCAATATATTTCAAATTCAATTTCCCTTTCCACACATTCAAATTGAATGTGATCATGGTAGTGAAAGAGAGAATAAAATGGATTTGAAAGTATAGTCTGACTATTCATGCACTGTTTTAAGATGTTTAGATAGTCTATTGGTCTTGGCCCTTAACATCTACCATATAACACCTAAGCTAATGATGACTTCTGATTTTTGGTTACAATGTGAATTTACTTTAGTTATAGCTGCAGCTAAACATTACATATTACCTTTGACAAAATGCCATGAAATGATTGACAGCAAAGGTGGCCATCAGTCAATAAAGTTAGAAAGAAACATAAATGATGCATCACACTGCTTCCTATTCCATGAGCAAAGTCATACAGGACATTAGAAAATAGAAAACAGTACTGAATGACAAATAGGATACTGTGCATTGTAGCAGAACAACTTCAGTTTATGAATTTATATATGTGCTAAGTCATCCTACAAACAAAAAAAGAGGTAAGAAGCTTAGTTTAAAAAATTAACTCTATAATTGTAGGAGCCTATTAACTCAGAAGTGAAATAGTTCTTCATTGTATCAGTTGCCATACATTCTCTATAGTAACATCATTCTAACATTATGAAAAAAATATACTGAGTATCTGTTCAGTTTGGTAACAGTGTTACATGCTGATAAATATAAGCATATGGAGAGGAAAACCTGGGTCATGTACTAAAAGAATTAAAATTTAACTGATTATCTATTGGTTTTTTTATGAATAATTATTTTTCTCCTTTTATGACACACACACATATGTATGTATCAAATTAAATATATGATATATACTGCAAATATATGTTGCTCGATAGGTGGGTATATATGCATGTATAAATGAAGGTTTTTCTGTTGGGGAGAAGAGAAAATAGAGAAATTACTGTTACATAAAAAAAGGAACCAACAAAATCATAGAGATAAAATTTAAAGTAATCAAACTTTCAAAATAAACAATGAACCAAGGAGAATGTTTCAGCACATTAGTAACTAGACAGTGAAAGAATCAAACTGATTTATGAATAAAGCAATGGAGTTCAGCAAAGGATAATATATTTAGTCTGATAAGTAACATTTTGGGATTAAAATATAGATATGCTATGTAAGTATCTCTTGTTTATGATAAATGGAAGAAAATTAGGGACTTAATGGAATTACATATTGTATATCTTAAATTTCCTAAAAGACTGAGAGATGTCTGTGATCTATATATTCCTCAAATCTACACTGGGTGTTACTATTTAACTACCTAATTCTGCCTTATTTTTTATCTTATTTTATCATATTTGTTATATTATTTTTGTCAGCAACTCTCAGAGGGAAAATTAAGAATTTATCTGAGAGACAAAAGAGATTTGATTGGACATTAATAAAATTAACAAGAGGGAAGAGGAACAGACCAGTAACTAGTCAGCTGTGATGGTGAGATACCAGTGCTCGGTGCTGGGGATATTAGAAAGAAGTTAGCATGTCTGTGTAAACAGATGTTATGCCCTTATAATCTCCCCCCCCCCACCACCCCCTCTCTCTCACTAATTGTTTGGCTGAACTCTTGGAGATTGTAGATTCCTCTTTCCATTGATCTTTCAGACTGTACTTGCAGGACAATCATAGTCTGACCTTCAGATGACAAAAGTGATTGAAGTCTTAATTTCCAAAATGAGAAAGAACTACTAATGAGTTAATTTCATTCCCTAATGTGTTGTTTGCCTATAGTGAGAGAAGAACATAAGAGTATGTGGAATTCAGAAGAAGAAGAAAGAATGTATAGAAGAAAGAAATGATAAGTTTCAGAGTATTATTAAGGAAAATTCACTTTAAAAAGCTGAGAAATTGAATAAGGGGAAATCTCATATCTCTAGAGGCCTATTTGTATAAAATAGAGAAAGAGAAGGTCAATGAATTGGGCTTGCAACTAAAAATGCTAGAAAAGGAACAAATTAAAAACCCCCAGTCAAACACTAAACTTGAAATTCTAGAAATAAAAGGAGAGATCAATAAAATTGAAAGTAAAAAAAAAACTATTGAATTAATTAATAAAACTAAGAGTTGGTTCTATGAAAAAACCAACAAAATAGACAAACCCTTAGTAAATCTGATTAAAAAAAGGAAAGAGGAAAATCAAATTGTTAGTCTTAAAAATGAAAAGGGAGAACTCACCACTAACGAAGAGGAAATTAGAGCAATAATTAGGAGTTACTTTGCCCAACTTTACGCCAATAAATTTGACAACTTAAATGAAATAGAAGAATACCTCCAAAAATATAGCTTGCCCAAACTAACAGAGGAAGAAGTAAATATCCTAAACAGTCCCATCTCAGAAAAACAAATAGAACAAACTATCAATCAACTCCCTAAGAAAAAATCCCCAGGACCAGATGGATTTACATCTGAATTCTACCAAACATTTAAAGATCAATTAAAACCAATGCTACATAAACTATTTGAAAAAGTAGGGATTGAAGGAGTCCTACCAAACTCCTTTTATGACACAGACATGGTACTGATACCTAAACCAGGTAGACTGAAAACAGAGAAAGAAAATTATAGATCAATCTCCCTAATGAATATTGATGCTAAAATCTTAAATAAAATATTAGCAAAAAGATTACAGAAAATCATCCCCAGGATAATACACTATGACCAAGTAGGATTTATACCAGGGATGCAGGGCTGGTTCAATATTAGGAAAACTATTAGCATAATTGACTATATCACCAAACAAACAAAAACCATATGATCATCTCAATAGATGCAGAAAAAGCATTTGATAAAATCCAACAGCCATTCCTAATAAAAAACACTTGAGAGCATAGGAATAAAAGGACTTTTCTTTAAAATAGTCAGGAGCATATATTTAAAACCTTCAGTAAGCATCATATGCAATGGGGAAAAACTGGAACCTTTCCCAGTAAGATCTGGAGTGATGCAAGGTTGCCCACTATCACCATTATCATTCAATATTGTATTAGAAACACTAGCTTCTGCAATAAGAGTCCAGAAAGAGATTAAAGGAATTAGAATAGGCAATGAGGAAACCAAACTATCACTCTTTGCAGATGATATGATGGTATACCTAGAGAACCCCAGAGATTCTACTAAAAAGCTATTAGAAATAATTCATAATTTTAGCAAAGTAGCAGGATACAAAATAAATCCCCATAAATCCTCAGCATTTTTATACACCACCAACAAAATCCAAGAGCAAGAGATATAAAGAGAAATTCCATTCAAAATAACTGTTGATAGCATAAAATATTTGGGAATCTACCTACCAAAGGAAAGTCAGGAATTATTTGAGCAAAATCACAAAAAAGTTTCCACACAAATAAAGTCAGACTTAAATAATTGGAAAAATATTAAGTGCTCTTGGATAGGCCGAGTGAATATAATAAAGATGATAATACTCCCTAAACTAATCTATTTATTTAGTGCTATACCAATCAGACTTCCAAGAAAATATTTTAATGATTTAGAAAAAATAACAACAAAATTCATATGGAACAATAAAAAGTTGAGAATCTCAAGGGAATTAATGAAAAAAAAATCAAATGAATGTGGTCTATCTGTACCTGATCTAAAATTATATTATAAAGCAGCAGTCACCAAAACCATTTGGTATTGGCTAAGAAATAGATTAGTTGATCAGTGGAAAAGGTTAGGTTCACAAGACAGAATAGTCAACTATAGCAATCTAGTGTTTGACAAACCCAAAGATTCTAACTTTTGGGATAAGATTTCATTATTTGATAAAAACTGCTGGAATAACTGGAAATTAGTATGGCAGAAATTAGGCAAGGACCCACACTTAACACCATATACCAAGATAAGATCAAAATGGGTCCATGACCTAGGCATAAAGAATGAGATTATAAATAAATTAGAGGAACATAGGATAGTTTATCTCTCAGACTTGTGGAGGAGAAAGAAATTTGTGACCAAAGATGAACTAGAGACCATTACTGATCACAAAATAGAAAATTTTGATTATATCAAATTAAAAAGCCTTTGTACAAACAGAACAAATGCAAACAAGATTAGTAGGGAAGCAACAAACTGGGAAAACATCTTTACAATTAAAGGTTCTGATAAAGGCCTCATTTCCAAAATATATAGAGAACTGACTCAAATTTATAAAAAATCAAGCCATTCTCCAATTGATAAATGGTCAAAGGATATGAACAGACAATTTTCAGATGATGAAATTGAAACTATTACTACTCACATGAAAAAGTGTTCCAAATCACTATTGATCAGAGAAATGCAAATTAAGACAACTCTGAGATATCACTATCTGACAATCCTGTCAATCTTGACAGGTTGTCTGACAAACCTGTCAGATTGGCTAAGATGACAGGAAAAAATAATGATGAATGTTGGAGGGGATGCGGGAAAACTGGGACACTGATGCATTGTTGGTGGAGTTGTGAACGAATCCAACAATTCTGGAGAGCAATCTGGAATTATGCCCAAAAAGTTATCAAAATGTGCATACCCTTTGATCCAGCAGTGTTTCTACTGGGCTTATACCCCAAAGAGATACTAAAAAAGGGAAAGGGACCTGTCTGTGCCAAAATGTTTGTAGCAGCCCTGTTTGTAGTGGCTAGAAACTGGAAAATGAATGGATGCCCATCAATTAGAGAATGGCTGGGTAAATTGTGGTATATGAATGTTATGGAATATTATTGCTTAGTAAGGAATGACCAGCAGGATGAATACAGAGAGGCTTGGCGAGACCTACATGGACTGATGCTAAGTGAGATGAGCAGAACCAGGAGATCATTATACACTTCGACAACAATATTGTATTATGATGGAAGTGGATTTCTATGACAAAGAGACCTAACTGAGTTTCAATGGATAAATGATGGACAGAAACAGCTACACCCAAAGAAGGAACACTGGGAAACGAATGTGAACTATTTGCATTTTTATTTTCTTCCTGAGTTATTTTTACCTTCTGAATCCAATTCTCCCCGTGCAACAGGAGAACTGTTCGGTTCTGCAAATATGTATTGTATCTAGGATATACTGCAACATATTTAACATATATAGGACTGCTTGCCATCTTGGGCGGGGGGGTGGAGGGAGGGAGGGGAAAAAATGAAACATAAGTGAGTGCAAGGGATAATGTTGTAAAAAATTACCCTGGCATGGATTCTGTCAATACAAAGTTATTATTAAATAAAATAAAATTTAAATTAAAAAAAAAAAAAAAAGCTGAGAAATTGGCTCTGCATAGGAAAAAATAAGAGAGTAAACATAGTCCTAGGACTCAGGAGATCTAAAATGCAGTCATAATTCTACTATCACTTAGTTATATATTCTTGAGAAAATCAATTCATCTCTCTTTATCTCAGTTTATCATCTTAGTGATGAAGTTGGCCCAATATTTAAGACTATTTCTAATCCTATGCTCAATTATTGAATTATTTTAATGCATGCATCAGGAAGATCTCCATTTCTGTTCAGTTTGAAAACCAGATCCTTACAAATATCAGGCTAATATGGTTCTTTGTGTCATTCAGGTTCATTTCTTAATTCCGACAAATAAACATTAAGAACTGTGGTGAATGGGAGTGAATTCTGAACTTGAACTTAAAAACACAGGTCTAAACCTTGTCTTTGATAGTTACTATTTTTATGAGCAGAGGTAAATATTTCAATTTTTCTTATCTTCAGTTTTTTTATCTGTTAAATGGGAATTAAAATCTCCATTGTATACCCCAAGGGAGAATTGTTATAAGGAAAAAACAATTGTTGTAAGAAACAAATTGGTATAACATGTATTTTATTTGAAGTACTTGGGCAAATTGTTTTCCTAAAGACAGTACTGGTGAATATAGGAACTTATATTGCTGAGAAGGCACCATCTTTGCCTTGGCCACAGGAGGGAAGAATTCCTTATGGTTGAAACACACAATTCTGATACAGATTCTCAAGATAATAGTGAAAGATCCCAGTCAAATTCTTGGTAAGAACCTCTAGGTCTAAATGGAAAGGAATTCCAAGTCCTGAAGCAAAAAATTGTGAAAGCTCCTCGTATCCTTTTGAATTCTGCAACATAGTGCCATGCTCTTCAAGACTGCAGCTGCTGATGGTTCTAGTCTCAATCTTTGTCAACAATCCATGGATTTAGTAGGAAAGAGGAAGCTTTATTGTTGAACTTCAAGTTTTCCTTGTCAAGCATTTTCTTTCCAATCCTGAATCACAGTTAGTGTAGCTTTCTGGTTGTGTGAATTCTGGTTCATCAACTACAGGGAGGTGATACAGGGGCTCATTCCACAGAGGATACGGCTCAGTAGTCAAAACTCTTGCTTTCTCCAAAAAGGATGAAAGGGCTGTCTGTCCTTTCTTATATATAAGGTGTAGTGCCCAAGATTTAATAACAGCTCTGGTCAACATCTCATAAACTAAAGGAAACTATTTGTGACCCTAGCCTAACTTGTCACCAAAAAAAGAGACTCGTACAGATTTGACTAAAAAAAATGTTTTACTCATTTTCCAATTGATCAATGGTCAAAGGATCTGAATATACAATTTTCATATGAAGAAATTAAAACTATTTCTAGTCACATGAAAATATGATATAAATTACTATTGATCAGAGAAATGCAAATTAAGACATTTCTGAGATATCATTATACACTTTTCAGATTGAATTAAGATGGCAGGAAAGCATAATGATAAATATTGGAGGGAATGTGGAAAAACTGGGATACTAATAAATTTCTGGTGGAGTTGTAAACTGATCCCACCATTCTGGAAAGGAATATGGAATTATTACCAAAATGTTATCAAACTATGTTTACCTTTTGTTACAGCATGACATTTACTGAAACTATATCCCAAAGAGATAAAAAAAAGGCAAAAAAAAAAGATCCACATAAATTTGAGTTAATTCTCTATATATTTTTAGAAATAAGGGCTTTAGTAGGACCTTGAATGTAAAAAGTTTTACCCAGTTTACTGTTTTCCTTCTAATCTTGTCTGCATTGGTTTTGTTTGTACAAAAATGTTTATACTTACTATAATACAAATTATCTAACTTGTATTCCATAATGAGCTCTAATTCTTACTTTGGTCACAAATTCTGTCCTTCTCCACAGATCTGAGAAGTAGAGTATCTTTTGTTATTCTTTCTTTTGTTCTTGGTAGAATTCATTTGTAAATACATCTGGTCTTGAAACTTTTTTCTTAGAGGGTTGATTAATAACTTAGAGGGTTGATTGATAGAGGGAAATATCAATTTCCCTTTAAAAAATGGGACAATTTAAGTAATTTATTTCATCCCTTGTTGAGCTGGGTGATGTTTACTTTTGTATCTCTTTTAATTAGGTCCATTTTTGCTTTTGCTTGATCTGAGATCAAAATTGCTACCCTGCTTTTTAAAAATTTCTTCTGAAGCACAGTAGTTTCTGATCCAGCCTTTTACCTTTCCTCTGCATGGATCATTCTGTTTAAATGTGATTTTTATAAATAACATATTGTAGGGTTATTCATTATCTAACTTAAGAAATATTAATGGATATTTTAACTATACAATATGCATTATTTTATGGTAACATCAAGTGAGACAAATCTATGGTTGAGCTTAGAATCACATATATATATATATATATATATGTATATATATATACACATATATATATACATATATATATATATATATATATATATATATATATATATATATTTGCTGAGGGATTTTGGGTTAAGTAACTTGCTCAGGGTCACACAGCTAGGATATATTAAATGTTTAAGGCTGGATTTGAATTCAGGTCTTCCTGACTTCAGGGCTGGCACTATATCCACTGTTCCATCTAGCTGCTTGCTAGAATCCTATTTTTTAGTTACTTGGAAAGAATTCCTTTACAAAGTGGTATAGAACAGAATTCAGATATAGGAGATATCACATTCAACTAGGGTGGTCAAAAAAATCAAAGTCCAATGTAGAGAAAGATTTTGGATCTGAGCCTGGCCTTTTTTTCTGGATTTAAATTGAATTCTTTAAAGGTACATGGAATTTAAATAAGTAGAGAGATATAGGAGAAAGAATAGTACAGTAAATAAGTATGAAATGAACAAAATTTAAATTTTAAAAGGCTAAGACTTACACAAAGGATATCAATTATGTGAGTTGAACTGGAATCAAAAATTCATCTGACAAATAAACATGTTGAAAAATGGGTTAAAATGGTCAGAAATTAATAGCAGCATTATTAATCTATTATTTATACTTTGAACTATAAAGAACACTAATATTTTGAGGGGGGATTAATTTTATTTACATGTACTTTTGAAAGATATAGAATAGACTGCAAGATAAAAATCTGGTGTCGGGATTTATGTAGGAATTTATTATAATTGTCCTTGTTTAAAGTAAATGCATGAAGAAGCTTTGATGGTATAAAAAAAGAAAAATACCCTGTATATAGAAATCAATAGATCTATGTTTTCATCCTCGTTTTACAACTATCTGGGGCATACTTTACAAGCTCTTACACATCTCCAGGTCTCAATTTTCCTCTTCTGAAAAATGGTTTTGGAATGTTTCTTTTCCAGCTCTCAGATTATATGACTTTCAGAAATGAAGGGACAGAAACTATGATGGTAGCAGTGAGAATGGAAAAAAGTGGAAAGACATAAGCAATATTGCAAAATAAATCAACACTAGCAAATGATTGATATGTTTTCTAATATAAGAATATGAAATCCTAGGAGTCTAAGGATCCTTCCATATGTTTATTTTTAATTTATTAGAAAAATGATGGTTTTTAACAAAAAGAGGGTGGCCAAAAAGGAGTAATTGCTTTAGGTAACAAAATTATGGATTCAGATTTAAATTTGATTTATTCATAGTGACATAGAATATCCAAGTAAAAGTGTTCAGCAAATACATGGAAGTACCCACGCTTTTATCAGAGCTGAACAATGGGGTGAAATTGCTGCTTTAGTCTTCATTTAGTAACTATTTCTTTATGGATATAAGACAAGTATAGCTTTCATTAGTTTGAATTTTAGACTTGTAGGCCACCGGAAGGGCTTATTTATACATTTTTTTTTCTTTTTTGGTGGCGATGGGGAATGGGGAAAAGATCAAGGTATGATTTTATAGTGACAGATTCATGAGAATTAAAGATATGAATGATATTTTGACCACAATAGCCAATTTGTTGGTAATTATATTTTTAAAATGTTTGGTATTTTGCATCACTCAGGATCACATAGCTACTCTATGCCAGAAGCAAGACTTGAAGCCAGTCATCTTCATTCTGATTCTAGGCTTTAAGATTCATGACGTTTTATAAAATTTTGTTGGAGCTTTTTAAAGCCTGATCATCATTTATCAATAATTGTTTGGTTCACATAAACTTTTAGCAGATCAATAAAGTTGCCTAAGGGAAAAATGTGCATCACTATGGGTGTATTGTGTATATGTATACATATAGGTAGATATCTATATCTATCTATCTATCTATATAGAGATAGATATAGATAGATAGATAGATATAGATATCTACCTATATGTATACATATACACATATGTATACATATAAGCTCCCTCCTTTATTCTTGTCATTGATGAACACATTTATTCTAATGACTTCAAATCTAATCTCTATACAAAATATTATTTGCTTTATATCTCTACCCCTATTTTTTTTCTGCAACTATGCAATCATGTATCTAACTTTATACTGGAGATCTCATCAACATCTTAAGCTAAACATTCCCAAGAGCAAATCCACTACCTTTCCTCTTTTTTCAAAACTTATCCCTTTCTGTCAATGACAGGATCATAATTCTTGTTTCATAGATTTAAAAGTAGAAGCAAATCTTTTGCTCTTTTCCATCTCTTATCCATGCAAACAATTAGTTGCTAAATTCTATTTCATCTCTGAAATATCTCCGACATTTCTAGTTCTTTCATAATGTTTTTCAGTTCAGACTTTTTATCTGAATTTCTAATATGAATATTAAAATAGCCTTTAAACAAGCAATATAGATGTCAACTTCTTGCCTCTGCAATTTAATATTGGCACTTTTGCTTAAATAATTTTCCTAACAGTCTTCTCTAATATATTATTTAATTAATTAACAATAACAACAATTTCCTATTCTAGTAGTATTTCATATTTTCCATAGTCTGATTTGAATTTTTGAATTTCTCTTTCCAGATTTATTACTTGCCATTTTCCTTCACATATTTTACATATAAGAATAGGTTTTTGTTTGTTTATTTGTTTGTTTTTACAAGGAAGCTACTAGATTAATTATCATCTCTTTTCCCTTGATCAGAGTAGCTATTTTTTTTTTTTACAATTAATCATCATTTCAATATTCCTGTTATTATGTACAATGTTATCCTGATTTTGTTCACTTCACACATCAGTTCATATGTCTTCCCAATTTCTTTGCTGAAATTATGATACTTGTTATTTCTTTTAAAACAAAAATATATCATAAAAATGATTTTCCACAACCTGTTTCAGTGGTTCCCCAACTGATGAATATAACCTCTTCTTTGCCATCACAAAAAAAAAAAAAAAAAAAAAAAAACCTGCTGTGAATAGTTTTGTAAAAACTAGTCATTTCCCCTTTCATTTATTTATTTTTTTGTGTGATGCAGACTTAATGGTGATATTGCTGCATCAAAGGATATACACCATTTTATATCTCTCTGGGCATGGTTACAAATGGTTCTTCAATGTCATTAAACTGCTTGAAAACTCTACCAACAATGCATTAGCATTTGTCTATATCTTTTTTTCTTTCATGTTAACCAATATGATATGAGTGGAATAATATTTTAAAATCACTTTAATGCATGTTTATCTAATAGTGATTTAGAGATTTTTTAATGACTACTTATATCTTTGATTTCTTTTAAAAATGGACTGCTTTTTATTCCTTGATCATTTATCAATTGGAAAAGTGTTTTTTAAATACAAATTTGGCTCAGTTCCTTATATATCTGAGAAACAAATACATACATATATACAAATACATACATACATACATACATGTATGTGTATCAGAATAACATCTTGTAAATCCTACCTTTCCCTTTTTCCTGTTAGCTCTATTTTTTAAAAATTTATACAAACAATTAGTATTGTTTTTATAAAACTTTCTTTTAATTTCATATAATCAAAATTATTTATTTAACTTTCTGTATTTTTTTTTATTCTTCTTGGTCATAAATTTTTCCTTTATTCATAGACATTTTCCAAGATGTTCTACTTTATTTATGAAAACACTGTTTATATTAAAATCATTTATTGATTTTGATATTATTTTTCATTAATACTTATAATAGTTTTGGCCCATTATTCTTCCAGCTGAATTTTGTTATTATTGTTTTAGCTCTATAAAATAATTATTTGGTGGTATGGTGTTGTGATCTTTTTCTTCTCAAAACACAGCCAGGTGATAAAAGTTCAGATCTTTTATTATTTCCAATATAGCCCGGTTAGCTTAGAGGCCTATCTCTCTGCTTGGTTCCAAGAGCTCTCTCCAAATGTCTTTAAATCCAAAGGTCTGGTCCTTCAGCCTCTGCCTCTGCTTTCTTCAGCCTTTAGCCAGCTCCAGTCTTCATGTCATTCCGGTGAAATCTCGACTTGTAGCGTCTTCACTCTCTAGAGCACTCTCTGACTGGCCCATTGGCCTATTTATGCTCCTTCCAGAGAGAGGGATTATGGGTAGTTCTACTTAGTACCTTGTTTCAGGTTCTGCCCAAAACATCTTCTTGTAAGATTAGATCAACTCTAATTACTTAGCAGTTAGTAAGTATTCCAACATCTCCCTCTTTCTTTTGTTTTAAAACATAGGGGGTTTCTGAGGGGGTACACATAAATCCATCAATATGGGCCAGAACTTTGTAACAGATATACATGGTATACATAAATCCATCAATATGGGAGGCATTATACATAATTTACAAAAGCACACAGCAATATAACACAGGCTAGTGGTAATGTAACAAATAACATGAATCAACATAAAAATTTAACTACTGCAAAAGTCTCATCAACAATCTTTCATCTCAAGAAATCCAATGATTCTTGCAATTGCTTAAAATACATAAGCACATAGTAATATAACACAGGCTAGTAGTAATGTAACAACATAAATCGACCTGAAAATTTACAAATGTCCATAAGTCCATTGTCCATTAGTTCATGCGCCAGGAATCTAATAGTTCCTGTAAGCCCTGAAGTACTGCAAAAGTCTCATCAACAATTTTTCATCTCAGGGAACCCAATGATTCTTGCTGGTTTTTCAAGAAGTAAAACAGTTTCATCTTGTGTTAGGAAATCCAATGATTCCTGAAGCTTTTAAAAGTCTTTTTAACAGTTTCAGTCAGCCATTTGATTCTTTCTCCATCTGTGGAAATATAATCTAATTCCCTTCTATTTACCAAATTTGGGATTTCTCCTCATCATCTGGTAATTACATTGGAGTCGTTTGCATTGGATATTGTCTTGTTGTCTTAAAAGGCCTGTATTCTTCCCAACTGTAATCCTGATTGCTTTTCTGTTGGTTGATGACATCAGAATCCTGAATTTCTAAAGTCTCTCTGGGTGTAACCTCAGCTGCTATCATGCCCCACCTGTCCTTTGATTGATACTTTAGAGCTGGGCCCTGCCTCTCATTCCTCTGGGTCAATATACATTTAGAGGCCCAGTGAAAGCCTCCGTTACATTTTGGACATGGGGTTTTGGGTTTTCTCTCACCCTGTCTTCTCACTCTATCTCCATATCTACAATGAGCTCTCAAATGTCCAATTTTTCTGCACTGAAAACATCGACGAGTTTCTCTAGAATTCCTCTGCCAAGAAGGACCTTGTCTTTCCATGTTCATATCATAGAATTGACAAAGATCCTCTCCAACCAATTTCCATTCATTTAGATCTAATTCCTTATCAAGAGAGAAACAAGGACATATGTCCTTTACAGTTTGTAAAAGTTCAGTGATTTGCTGTAAACTTATAATTAAACCTTGGCTTTCCATCTAAAATGACGCCGTGGTGTCTGGGCTTCTTCCTGGGCTGCTCCTCCTCCTCTTCTTCTTCCTCCTCCCCCTCTTCTTCGTTGTCATTCCCCTCAGCCTCATCTAAAACGAAATCGTGGTGTCTGGGCTTCTTTCTGGGCCGATCTTCCTCTTCCTCATCTTCTTCTTTCTCCTCCTCCTCCTCTTCGTCATTCCCCTCCTCAGCCTCATCTAAAATGGGGAAAAGATCAAGGTATGATTTTATAGTGACAGATTCATGAGAATTAAAGATATGAATGATATTTTGACCACAATAGCCAATTTGTTGGTAATTATATTTTTAAAATGTTTGGTATTTTGCATCACTCAGGATCACATAGCTACTCTATGCCAGAAGCAAGACTTGAAGCCAGTCATCTTCATTCTGATTCTAGGCTTTAAGATTCATGACGTTTTATAAAATTTTGTTGGAGCTTTTTAAAGCCTGATCATCATTTATCAATAATTGTTTGGTTCACATAAACTTTTAGCAGATCAATAAAGTTGCCTAAGGGAAAAATGTGCATCACTATGGGTGTATTGTGTATATGTATACATATAGGTAGATATCTATATCTATCTATCTATCTATATAGAGATAGATATAGATAGATAGATAGATATAGATATCTACCTATATGTATACATATACACATATGTATACATATAAGCTCCCTCCTTTATTCTTGTCATTGATGAACACATTTATTCTAATGACTTCAAATCTAATCTCTATACAAAATATTATTTGCTTTATATCTCTACCCCTATTTTTTTTCTGCAACTATGCAATCATGTATCTAACTTTATACTGGAGATCTCATCAACATCTTAAGCTAAACATTCCCAAGAGCAAATCCACTACCTTTCCTCTTTTTTCAAAACTTATCCCTTTCTGTCAATGACAGGATCATAATTCTTGTTTCATAGATTTAAAAGTAGAAGCAAATCTTTTGCTCTTTTCCATCTCTTATCCATGCAAACAATTAGTTGCTAAATTCTATTTCATCTCTGAAATATCTCCGACATTTCTAGTTCTTTCATAATGTTTTTCAGTTCAGACTTTTTATCTGAATTTCTAATATGAATATTAAAATAGCCTTTAAACAAGCAATATAGATGTCAACTTCTTGCCTCTGCAATTTAATATTGGCACTTTTGCTTAAATAATTTTCCTAACAGTCTTCTCTAATATATTATTTAATTAATTAACAATAACAACAATTTCCTATTCTAGTAGTATTTCATATTTTCCATAGTCTGATTTGAATTTTTGAATTTCTCTTTCCAGATTTATTACTTGCCATTTTCCTTCACATATTTTACATATAAGAATAGGTTTTTGTTTGTTTATTTGTTTGTTTTTACAAGGAAGCTACTAGATTAATTATCATCTCTTTTCCCTTGATCAGAGTAGCTATTTTTTTTTTTTACAATTAATCATCATTTCAATATTCCTGTTATTATGTACAATGTTATCCTGATTTTGTTCACTTCACACATCAGTTCATATGTCTTCCCAATTTCTTTGCTGAAATTATGATACTTGTTATTTCTTTTAAAACAAAAATATATCATAAAAATGATTTTCCACAACCTGTTTCAGTGGTTCCCCAACTGATGAATATAACCTCTTCTTTGCCATCACAAAAAAAAAAAAAAAAAAAAAAAAAAAAAAAAAAAAAACCTGCTGTGAATAGTTTTGTAAAAACTAGTCATTTCCCCTTTCATTTATTTATTTTTTTGTGTGATGCAGACTTAATGGTGATATTGCTGCATCAAAGGATATACACCATTTTATATCTCTCTGGGCATGGTTACAAATGGTTCTTCAATGTCATTAAACTGCTTGAAAACTCTACCAACAATGCATTAGCATTTGTCTATATCTTTTTTTCTTTCATGTTAACCAATATGATATGAGTGGAATAATATTTAAAAATCACTTTAATGCATGTTTATCTAATAGTGATTTAGAGATTTTTTAATGACTACTTATATCTTTGATTTCTTTTAAAAATGGACTGCTTTTTATTCCTTGATCATTTATCAATTGGAAAAGTGTTTTTTAAATACAAATTTGGCTCAGTTCGTTATATATCTGAGAAACAAATACATACATATATACAAATACATACATACATACATACATGTATGTGTATCAGAATAACATCTTGTAAATCCTACCTTTCCCTTTTTCCTGTTAGCTCTATTTTTTAAAAATTTATACAAACAACTAGTATTGTTTTTATAAAACTTTCTTTTAATTTCATATAATCAAAATTATTTATTTAACTTTCTGTATTTTTTTTTTATTCTTCTTGGTCATAAATTTTTCCTTTATTCATAGACATTTTCCAAGATGTTCTACTTTATTTATGAAAACACTGTTTATATTAAAATCATTTATTGATTTTGATATTATTTTTCATTAATACTTATAATAGTTTTGGCCCATTATTCTTCCAGCTGAATTTTGTTATTATTGTTTTAGCTCTATAAAATAATTATTTGGTGGTATGGTTCAAATGGAACTGAATAGGTAAATTAACTTGAGGAGAATTATCATTTTATTACATTGATATAGCCTACAGATGAGCAATGATCATTTCTCTAATTTTTAAAATGACAGTCTGTGTGAAAAGTGTTTTATAATTGTATTCATATAGCATAGTCGATGAGTTTATCTTTACAGAGAAATTCCCAGTTATTGGGGGAAATCTTCTCCAATGCCCTCTATGTTGTGTTTGTCTAATTGTACTAATTAGAAGTTACATGCATCATTTGTTTATACTGCTTTAACATATTATTTAATGAGTAAGTTTAAAGTGTTTTATAGGGAAATTTTAGGAAAGTTTGGCTAGAAAATACCCTCTCCTATGGTATCTTGAGTCCTCATAATTTCTTTTTAGTGATTATAAACTCCTAGAGTGTAAGGACTATTTCATTTTTGAGTTGGAATATTCAGCAGAAAATATAGTGCCTGGCCAAACTGGATACTAAATAAATGCTTAGTGTTTATTTAATTTGACTGATATACATTTATGTAAGTAACTTCCTTTCTTCAATGGAAAAGTGACCAAAATATATGAATAGGTCAATCTGAGAAAAGAAAGATCAGTAACTACTTAAACTCTTCAAACTGACCAATAATCAAGAAATAGTATCCAAAATAAATAGTACACCCCCAAAGTTTTGTTACTAGGCTAGATTCTTTAAATAGAAAAAATAGTTAAGATTGAAAAAAAAATATTGGCATGACTGTGGGGGAGAAAAAGATATTACTTTTGGTGAGAAGATAGGCAATTTGGGAGGAAAACAATCTGAAATTATGAAACTATATTATTTGACACAAGTCTGCAAAATAAATGCTATGCATAATCTATAAAAATAATTACTGAAAAGAAAATTAATTTACATGGCATATTCATAAGATACTTATTTATAATAGCAAGTTGAAGGCTACTTTATATGTCTAAATATGTTTTTATTGGCTGAGCACATTTTGTCATATAAATATAATGAATGTTATTTTTCTAGCAGCTATGAAGAATAAAAAGATGCACTAGAACATTCATATGAAAAGATGTAGAATAATCAGAATAAAAAAAAAAAAACTATACATATTAACTACAACTCAAACATAACAACCCCAATGGCTATTATTGTTGTTGTTTTTAATAATTGTGATTATTACAACAACAGTAATTTTAGCAGGCAAACTTGAAAGTACACATGAAAGGGAAAAAATCAATATTACAATATGGAATTACAAGATGAAAAAGAAAATAATTTAATTATTATCTTTTGAAAGTAAATAAGTGTTTATAAAATTTAAATATCAAGCTGTTTTTTCATGGACATGTTATTTCCTAAAATTTTATTTATATTTTATCTTCATATTTATGATCATTGAGTATTGCTAAGATAATAATACATTATTGTTCCATAAATTAAATCTCTCAAATAAACACATTTTAGTTAAGCCAGTTTTTAAAAAAAATTTTTTTTTAAAAATTTTATTGGCGTTTAGTAAGGGTATGTTTACTAAGAGATGCAAATGTGTGATACTTAAACATAAATTATCATTTTTACATGCATCAGAAATAGTTAGAACAGAGCTATGTCATTTTTCTGGGTAAAGTGTGTGAATTCCTCAAGACCACCCTCCATGTTGCCTTGCAAATATGCTGATACTTTTGTTTACTTATGATCAGATCAATAGTGATACTGTCTGCAATGATACATATTGTAAATCTGGCCAAAAAAGGGTATATTCGTGCATGTAGTCTTATCTGACTTAATTATCTTCTTGTCCTTCCACAAATTCACCACAAGCCTCAATATACTTTGAAGATCTGACCAGATTAAGCACATTGTAGTAGAGAGTCCACATGGTAAAGAGTCATCCAATGTATATCTAAAAT
Organism: Antechinus flavipes; assembly: GCF_016432865.1. NCBI lineage: Eukaryota > Metazoa > Chordata > Mammalia > Dasyuromorphia > Dasyuridae > Antechinus > Antechinus flavipes. Next base: position 400,314,918 of record NC_067398.1, read on the forward strand.
TTTAATCTTCATGATTTTCTCATGTAGTTCTTATATGTGTCTTGGCTTTACATTGAAAATACAGATAGTATTCCTTTGGTTGTTGGAATAATTTTAGGATAGATGTCCCCTATCCAGCTTCATCATAGTGATTTATTTTCAGAGGTACTAATTCAAAATAGCCCATGTCCACCATTAAAGAATACAGTAAAATTCATTTAACTCATTTTAAGTAGTTAATGTTCAACCTTTGAATTGGAATGATGGGGGAAGGGCTTAAAAACAATCAAACATTTTAATTCTTTCTTTGTATAAGGATTTGTAATTAAACTGCTTTTAATGGCATCAAGGTACATTCCCTGCTGCTAAATTTTCTTGTGATTAGCTAGCCCAGAATTCAGCATACTAATAATGTATAAAAACCAAATGATTCTTTACCTGATAATGGGACAAATAGTTGTTTAATCTAAATATGGTGTCATCAAGTCTAGGGTTCCTGGGAGGAAGACCCAGATTTCTTGAGAAATAGGAAAAAAAAACAGAAAGAATAGTTTCATAACATCAAATTTCCAGAATTCTGGTACTCTTACTTAAAACAGGTCTGGATTTGGATGTTTCAAATGTTACTGACTTTGGACAAGATCTACTGCTAAGATAATGAGAATTAAGATATAAATGATGGAAAAAGGGAGGGAAAGCACTACTTGGGATTTCTCTGATTTTAAATTATTTAATTAAGCTTCTTTAAGACTAATAAATTTAAAGGAAAGGCAAATTTTAGACATAAAAAAGCAAATGGAGAACAGTTTCTTTGATCTTGGATAACCTAAAAACAGTTTTTGAATTTTTTTTCTTTCAAACCTGTCATTGTTAGTTGACCTTTCATTAATATCTTGCAAATATTTTCCTTGAAATAAATGGCATAAACCTTATCAACAATCCTACTTCCAGATAAAAGGGAAAAAAATCATGAGCATTTTATTATATCTGCATGTATTTATAGTAAAACAAGTGCTTCTCTGTTTATAGTTATAATGTGCTAACTGTTGAGTCAGAAAAAAAGTCTCCTAAACTACAAATGAACCCAGCATGAGCACAGTTAATGTGCTTAGGAGAGAAAATGAATTTTATTGTATTTGCTTTGCATAAAACTACATATGTTCATATATAAATTCAAAAGTAGTCTTTCTCTAATGCTTCATTTTTAGAGAGAAAGCATTTCATTTGTACTACTTATTTCCCTGGATTCCTTTAAAGCTCCAACAAAAATCCTACTTTCTGTAGGAAATCTTCCCTAACCCCTATTAATTATTATGCTTTCCCTCTGGTGTTTATTTTCTATTTATCCTGTATATTGCTTGCATTGTTATATTTATTTGCAAATTATTTTTCATGTTTGCATGTTGATTGAGGGCATGGGCTTTCTTTTGCTATTGTTTGTGTTCTTACCTAGAGCTTAGCATAGACTCTGTCTTGTGCTGGGTTTAATAAATGTTGATTGACTGGAGAGTAGGCAATGGCTTTAACATTGTTAGTACTGCTTCTTCTCACGCAACACACACACACACACACACACACACACACACACACACACACACGGATTTCTAGCAGCTCATAATGAACACTGTGGTTGTTATCCTAAGATAAGTCCAGCAAAAAAAAGTTACTCTAATATATAATAGCTTCCCCACCTTATGGTACTTTGATAACACAAATAATGAAAACATCTACCAAGAAGGACAGAATTAAAATTTTTTGGACTGATCATCTATATTTCTGAAATTTCACAGATTATTAAAGAAACTCATGTGCACACTCATTAATCCTTTGGATATAAGTGCCTGAAATAATATTTCACGGAAGATTAGGAAATGATTGTTTTCATCTGAAAAGTACCATTCTTGGCAGCCTGGGATAAACATAGCAAGATTAGAAAGAACTAAGTCTTGTGAAAACTGAAACTTATCTTGCAGTTACTGAAGCAAATTTAAATTCTTTGAGGATTAGACTTTTTGAAACCTGAAAGAAACATGAGATTTCAGAATTATATCAAGTTTATAATAGAATAAAAATGATTAATACAAATCAAGAAGCATTATGTATCCATTAACATGCTATGAATCAGGAACTATGAAAAACATTGAGGATACAAATGAATCACTTCCTGTCCACAGTAAAATTTCAATATTATGGCAGAAACATCAAAGTATATTTTAAAAAATTAAAGCTAAAGAAATTTTCATAGTGAGTAAGAATAGTCACTTGTAGGAGGTGGAACTTCAGTTGAGTTTTGAGAGAAGCTAGAAATAACAAGAGGAAAGGATCAAGAGAGTTCATTAAAGGCATGGGGCACAGGACAAATTGTATAAAGGCAAATAGATAAAAGCTGGTTTATTTTGTATCAGGTACAGTGAAAAAATATTTTAAATATTTACCACTATGTAAGAGATTGTTGAATATTCTAATTATCTAGAATTAATTTAGTATGAAATGAAAAGTTTGAAAGGTGGCTTAGCTTCTCTTATTTTGTCTATGATTTGCTAATGTCAAATTATTTTAGTTAGCCAACATGACATTAATTATTTTCTCACAGATTACATGCATGTTATCATAAGCTGTTCATTTTAGTGGAAATGTTGATTTAGAGGATTTAAATAAAATTTAGGCTTTTGGGTGGGAAGAACTAATGACTAAGAACTGATCTATCATTTCTCAGAGATTTGTGGGATTTAAACAAATAACTAATGAAAATGAGAAATGGATAATTAAAATGATATTAAAGTCTTGTAAACATGATTGCCATTGAATTTTGTATAGTAATAATAATTCACTTTAGTTCAATATTTTTATCTTGAAATTCACATTGGCTTTTATATTTGGAGTACTTATGATCATTAAACTTCTGACACGAATTCTGAATTCATTAATACAATGAATTTCTCATTGTATTAACCTTTTTTTTAAATTTACTTCTTTATTAGTGAATAATGTAGTCAGACTCTTTGGTATTTTTATTCATGCCTCTCAATTTGACTAAAGTAAACTACTTTGTAAAAAGACAAAGTCTACTAAAAATAATTCATTTTAAAATTAATGCTTTGGAACCTGAATTATACAAAGCAGCTCTAGTTCTGTAACATTTTAATGAAAATAACATGACAGAAAGAGCATTCTGGGAAGGTAGCTTGGTAAATTTCAAGCTCTTTCAATTTCCCCCACAAATAGAACAAATTAGTGTCTCAAGATAAATATAGACTGGTGAAAAATGAAGAAGACTTGAGTTAGAACAGGTCTTCCTGATGCAGCCCAAGAAAATCAGAAGAAAGACCTAGAGCTGGGGAGATCTGAGGGTAGCTGGGTGTGGCTGGAGTCGCAGCAGGAATCAGAGAGACTTTCATCTCCCAAAGTGTTTCTAGAATCTTGATGCAAGTCTGGGAAGACTGAGGGAATTTCAGGTTGTTTAAAATAACACACTTGACACTGAAAATCAGATACCAAAGAAAATTTATTACAGAAGAATTATAAGGAATTGTCTTAATATTTCAGGTCCCATTCCTCTTCCAGAAGAAGAAGCCCTAAGTATAGAAATGGGGGAACCTTTATACTTGCTTGTATGACTCAGCTCCTCCCTTCAGAAAACAGATTGGTCCATTTTATCCAGGTTAGTTTTTCTGACATGTCCACTACATATTTCTCTTTAATAAGTCTAGCCCCCATTATACATCCCATGTTCAAAAATGGTGGAAACTCCTCCTTTGGAGTGTGTTGTTTAATATTCAATTAACTTATTAAGCAGGTACAGTAGTGATTTGATCAAATCAGGTCATTGACCCCAACTGGCTTGGGCTGGATAAGCTATTATCTTAAATTTATGGTTTTCTCAAAATCACAAGACTCTTTCTGATTGGCTGAATCCACCTGTGCCTTCCTAGCCCCCAATTTCGTGTTTGCTCAAGGCTTCTATTGATCACTTAATTGTTCTGTGAATCCTAATCTTCCTTAACCTCTCACTTTCTGAAAACCCTGGTACCCACTATCCCAATCCCACACTACCTCAAAGCTTGTAACTCTATAGAAACCCAACTTTTCAGCATTTCTTACAGGCTAATTGGGAAAGCCAGGCCCTATTATGTTGTGGGGCTTGGCCCGGGCCTAGAAGGAACTACCACCCCTATCCATGCACAGACAGTAGGACAAAGATGCTGCAGGCTGTGGGAACTTGCTGGAGGGTGAAGCTCTTCGTTTGGAGTTCCTGGTCAGAGAGGAGAACTCTGAAGTCAGAGACACTATCTGCCTCAACCCATGATTAAAGGTGTTTACACTAAGGCCTCATTAAAAAAATGAATGGCAAAAAAGAAAGAACCCATCATAGAAACATACTATGGGAATAGGGAAGACCCAGGTTCATCTTCAGAGGAGAACACTGAAGTAAAAAGAAAAAAAAAAAAGCTTCTATCCCAAAGATTAATGTGAAATGACTCCCTGCCCTGAGAGAATTTGTAGAATTAAAAATAAATAAAATAAAATGAGATACAATGAGGAAAAGCTAAAATAAACAAAACAAAACAAAACATAAAAACATGCAAGGAAAACAAGAAAATTTTGAAAAAAGTTAACCAACTGAAAAAGGAGATACAGAGTTTCAAAGATCAAAATACCTCTTTGAAAATTAGAATTAGGTAAAGGGAAGGTAGTGAAACTATCAGAAACCAAGAAATAACAAAACAGATTATGAAGAATGAAAAGATAGAACAGAATCTAAAGCATCTTATAAGAAAAGTGACAGATTTGGAATGTAATGTTCTTCCTTAAAATATAATGTTCTCTGGGAGCAGGTTTCTTGGGGGGCTTCTGGAGGGAGGCTTAGTTTCAGTTCAATATAATCACCCCAAATGCAGCCAGGAATTAAAGTCCAGATCCTTTATTGTTTCCTTCAAAATAGCCCAGTTAGCTTTCTTAGAAGCCTATCTCTCTCCTTGGTTCCAAGAGCTCTTGCCACTCCTTTGTCTTGTCCAGTTTCTGCCTCTAGCTCCCTCAGAATGTCTCCAGACAGCACAGGAGTGGAATATAGAATGAATCTGTCTCTTCCTCCAAGAATGGGCTTGTCCTTTAGTGGGTTCCTCCTTATATATACTCTCTTAAAGGTGTGAATCTTGTGGAACTCAAGTACTAAGCATATTAGTGAACTAGAGAACTGTTAAGTACCATGCTAAATTAGATAATTATTGTTTATATCAATTCCAGTGACTTAGCACTTTGTAAGAATCCTAACATTGGAGAACAGATCAAGAAGAGAAAATGAACAAATAATTGGACTGCCTTAAAGTTGTGACCAAAAAAAAAAAGGACCTTGATACAATAATGCAAGAAATAATCCAAGAAAATTATCCTGGCATGATAGAACATGAAGGAAGAGTAGAAATAGAAAAAATCCACTGATCATCTCAACAAGATCCTTTTTGGAAAACACATAGGAACATTATTGCCAAATTTCAAAAACCCCAGATCAAAGAGAACATTTTGCAAGAAACAAGAAAAATAACAATTCAAATACACTGGAGCTACAATTAGAATTGTATGGGATTTATCAGCAGCCACAATAAAAGACCACAGGTTGTGGAATCATATTTACTGAGAATCAAAAGAGATAGATTGTGGCCAAAAAATCATAACCATTGAATAACATTAATGAAAAAAATGGACATTTAATGAACTTGCAAATTTAAGTATCAGAACCAATATCAAAGATCAATCTTAAGGAACGTAAGATGCATAAGTTGCTTGTTTCTGTTTTTTTTTTTTTTTTTTTTTTTGGGGGGGGGCAGGGATTTATAGCATATATTTAAGATTGACATCAACAACACAACAGTTCCAAAGAAAGATTGGGGCAAAGTTAAGGTAAAAATAGTAATTATGTCATACAAATGAGGTGCAAAGGAAGAATAGGCAGAGAGTCATTTCAGGGGGAGTAGGGCTCATAGTGCTAAAAACTTTGTTTTTTAAGAGGATGTAAAGAAAAATAGACACTAATGAATATAATTTATTCTATTAACTTTCTTGAACTGGTATTTGTTGTTATATATTTTGAAACTTCTTTGATGTTCGATGGACACATGACAATGTTCTCTTTTTTGTTTCATTTTGTTTTGTATTCCTTTTCTGATTTTTTTTTTCTTTTTTCTTACTCTGTTTATCTAAATAATATAAATTTGGGGGAAAATTAAAAATAAATAATTGAATACAACTGAAAAAAAGAGAGATTCAGTTAACACCATAATGGAAAAGTGTAGAATCAAAAAAAAAAAAAAAAAGATAATATGAGGTGGAGTATAGAGGAAAATACTGAATTTGGAGTAGGTGAAATGGAAGGAAAGAAATAAGTAATTAGATAGTGCCTTCCATGGGTCACACATTTTATAAATATTATCTCATTTCATCCTCACAAAAATCTGGGAGGTTGATGCTCTTATCATTCCCATCTTACAAATGAGAAAACTGAGGCAGATTAAAATTTGCCCAGTGTCACATAGCTAGTAAGAGTCTTCATTAAAACTTGAGCTTAGGTCTTTTTGACTTCAGATCATGATTCTTTCCACTGTGCCAACAAAGTACAAAGAAAGAAGAAAAATATAAACAGAATGATTTATAAACTAAATGACAATACTACAAAATAGAAGGAGAATTGCACTCTGAAAAATGTAATGACAAGTTTCCATCATAGAATATCAATAAGCAAACATGACTTCCTTCTTTCAATAGACAGGTAGAAATTATAGCTGGAAAGTGTGGTATGCACAGTAAATAAAATAATTGTGCATTTGATTTTTTGGTTGTTTTCTTTTCTTTTTTTCCTCCCAAGTGATTGTGATAAATAGGAGATGATAGTAAAACCTTTTTTGCCCCACTGCAAAAATAGCAAAACAAATGCCACCTTTCTGAACTCTGCCAGGAATTAAATTATTTAAATAGATCTAATGTCACTAATACTTAAGTTGTTAATGAAAAAAAAAAAAAAAAAAAAAACAGCACTCTGCAACCAAATAATTCCAGTCTCAAGAGTTTTCTCCAGGGTAATAATTTACAGCATTACCAGACTTCACACTATAGTGGATTGTAGGTGTTGCACAAGGCATATATTTTTAAATATAACTAATATATTGATTTGTTTTCTTCATTGTACTTATTTTTTATAGGAGAGGTTTGTATAAAAGAAAGAATAAAATCATCAGGAGACAAAACATTGATGTAAAAGTAACATCAATAAAACATTTCTTAAAAGAAAAAAAAATCTGTTGTAAGATTATATTTCCCTTAAACATGACATTTTGAATAAATGTCTAAAGGATTTTAATTTAAACTAGCTTTATGAGAGATGCTTTTTTACACAAAATAAGATGCAACATTAGTTAAATAATTGCTTAATACCATTGTGATGTTCCTCAACAAGGCTTCTTCTTCCTTTTTTTTATAATTAAAGTTTTTTTTTTACTTTCAAAATATGCATGGATAATTTTTCATCATTAACCTTTGCATGGATAAGTCCAGTAGAAATACTGGTGGATCATAGTGTATGTTCATTTTGATAACCCTTTGGGCATTATTCCACATTGCTGTGTAGAACAGTTGGATCACATCACAACTACACCAAAAATGTATTAGTGTCCCAGTTTTCCCACATCCCCTTCAACATTCAGCATTATCTTTTCTTGTCATCTTAGCCAATCTGAGAGGTGTACCACTAACTCTAATTTACATTTCTCTGAACAATAGTGATTTAGAGAACCTTTTCATATGATTAGAAATGGTTTTAATTTCTTCATCTGAAAATTGTTGTACATATCCTTTGATCATTTATCAATTGGAGAATAGTTTGAATTCTTATAAATTGGAGTCGATTCTCTAGTAGAAATAAGGCCTTCATCAGAACCTTTGAATGTAAATAAATATTTTCCTAGTTTATTCCTTTCTTCTAATCTTGTCTGCCTTAGTTTTGTTTGTACAAAAAACTTTTAAACTTAATATAATCAAAGTTATCTATTTTTTGTTCAATAATGATTTTTGATTATTCTTTGGCAACAAATTCCTTCCTTCTCTATAGATTTGAGAAGTAAATCATCCTTTGGTCTTTTCATTTGCTTATAATGTCATTCTTCATGTCTAAATCATGAACCATTTCAACATTACCTTAATATACATTGTTAGGTGTGGGTCAATGACTAGTTTCTGCCATACTAGTTTCCAATTTTCCCAGCAGTTTTTATCAAATAGTGAGTTTTTATCACAATGAGTGTTTCTGTTTGTCAAACACTGTATTACTATAGTCATTGACTACTTTGTCCTGTGACACTAACCCATTCTTGTTGGAGTTCAAATGTTGGAGTTCTTGTTCTTCTCAAAACACAGCCGGTTTAGCTTAGAGCCCTCCAAATGTCTCCAAATCCAAAGGTTCTGTCCTTTAGCCTCTGCCTCTGCTTTCTTCAGCCTCCAACCAGCACAGGGATGGAATGAATCTCTTGTCTTCTTCACTTGGGGCTCAGCTAGCTTTCTGGTGATCTTTCAGACCAGCTTTGTCTCAGTGGGGGAAGTGCAGGAGCCCAGCCACCAACTACAGTGGTGTGAGATGAAGATGAATCTGGTTGTCCACTGAACTCTCCACTCATAGCTTTATCCTCTGAAAACTCTTCTTCTGCCACCAGCCAGCCAAATGGAAAATATTCTCTCTTGCCTTGGAGAGAGGGCTTCTGGAGTAATTAAGCTGAAATCTGTCAAAGTGCTCTGTGTCTCCACCAGAGTGCCCTCTGGCCCTGAGAGCTTTAAGGGAGGTGTGAACTTACAAAGTTACAAAGTTTACTTTGTGAAGCTGGCATACTTGTGAACTCCAATGAGTAAAGATGCAAACACAAGCATTGTACTAATTAGTTCTACTTAGTACCTTGTTTCAGGTTCTGGCCCAAAATGTCTTCTTGTAAGATCAGATCAACTCTAATTAGTTAGCAGTTTGTAAAGATTCCAACACATTCTACTGATCAATTATTCTATTTCTTAGCCAGTACCAAATGGTTTTGAGGACCACTACTTCATAATATAGTTTTAGATCTGGTAAGCTAGGCCCCCTTCATTTGCATTTTTTTCATTAATTCCCTTGAAATTATTGACCTATTCTTCCAGATGAATTTTGTTGTTATTTTTTTTCTAGGTCAGTAAAAGAGTTTCTTGGGAATTTGATTGGTATAGCACTAAATAAATAGATTAATTGAGGTAATATAATTTTTATTTTATTTTCTTGGTTTACCCATGAGAATTTGATATTCAAAAAGACTTCTTAATGAAGAAAAGAACAACGTGTCACCTGGCAAAATCCTCTCACTTTTTTCCACATCCACTTCCCACAATTGTAACTCTTCTTTATGATTATGTGCTTGTAAAAATGTTTATCTCAAGTTTTCCATTAATTAGGGCATCTCTCTGTTTCTGTCTGCTTGTTTATTTCTCTTTCTCTCTTTTTTTCTCTCATTCTCCCTCCATTCTCCTATATGTTTATCCCTATATCTGTTTGTGTCTTTCCCTTTCTCTGATTGTCTCTTTTATTTTGTCTCTTTATCTGTTATTTTCTCTCCTCTTCTCTTTTTCTGAGCATCTCTACACATTCTTTCTCATTTAATTGCTCCCTAGAATCTCCATAATAATCTATGAACTATAATATATATAAATACACACCTGTGTTTACATGCTTGTGTCATTTAAAATATCCATATTCATAATTCAAAAGTACATTTTAAGAATTCATGAATATGTATTCATAAATTATATTTTTTTGTTGTTTTTTGACATGGTAAAGAACTGAATTTGACTTTTTTTTTTCAGAATTACCTTATTTTTGTTACCAATTTTTTGCGGCTATTATTCTTAATCTAGAATGAATCCATCTAGATAATATAGGAAAAATATGATAGAATTGTACAACTCAGCAACAATTTAAATTCTCCTCCTTAAACTGGAGGTAGACAACAACCCTTTATTGAGGGTTACTACATTCTAACACTTTACTAAGCAGGAAGGGAACAAACAAGGGGAAAAAAAGAAGATAATACTCATCTTTAAGAAGCTAAACTACTATTAGGCAGTGAATGCAAAGACTGAAAATAAGCATTTTGTATTGGGATGGTACCTGGTCAGAGGAAGGGTCTTGGAGTGAAAGTATAGAAAGAAGCAAATCTAGGTAGAAAATGAAATTTTTCTGAACTGAATCCTTGACCCATTTTAAATGCTTAAGGAATGGGAGAAAGGACTCTGAATGGTGGAATTCTTCCAGGCTTGGTAGAGTCTAAGAGAAACTGAGGAACTTTTGAAATTATGAGGAAACTTAGGCATGGTGGTAAAGTTTGGAAAATAAGAAACAGAAATGACTATGTGGCTATGGACAAATTATTTAACTGGAATGAATTTTATATTCTTTTAAATGTTCATGAGACTTTTATCAGATAAATTGATGTATATTATTTCCCCATTTACTATTTTCCTTCTAATTCTGGTTGCATTCATTGTGGAAAAGCTTCTAATTTCATTTAATTAAAAAATAATTTTACTTCCTGTAATCTTTTCTCTCTGTGTCTTATTCTCTAGACCTAATTCTTCATTGAGTGATCAAATTTCCCATGGCATATAAAATTGCTTATAACATAAACTTTTATGCCTAAATTATGAACCTATTGTTACCTTATCTTAATAAATGGTGAAGTATGTTGATTCATACTTTGTTTCTGCCAAATAGCTTTTCAATTTTCCCAGAAATCATTTTGAGATATTGAGATTTTGCCAAAATATCTTGACTCTTTAGGCTTATCAAATAGTAGCTTACTAATATCATTGCTACCCTGTACCATATCCCTTATTTATTCAATCATTGCACCATTCAATTTCTTAGAGAGTGACAGTATTTTGATGATTATGGTAATGCATTTTTAGATCCAATATTTCTAGGTTACTTTCCTGGATCACATTTTTTTTTTAATTTATTCTCTTAATTATTGATAATTTGTTGTTCCAAATGAACTTTATTTTTATTTATTATAGTTCAATGAAGCATATCTTTGGAAATTTAATTGATAAGACACTGAATTAGTAAACACATTTAGGTAAAACTGTAATTTTTGTTATATTAGCTAACTCTACCTAAGAACAAGTAATGTTTTTCCAACTGTTTAGATCTGCTTGTCAGTGTGAAAAGTTCTTTGCAATTGTTTTTCTATAGTTCCTGAATTGGTCTTGGAAGATAGACTTCTAGATAATTTATATTGTCTGCAATTATTTTAAATTGAATTTATTTTTCTATCGCTTCCTGCTACTGTTTGTTGATCTTAGACACACACACACACACACACACACACACACACACACACAAGAAAGGATTGAGAATATAAGACAATAAATTTCCATTTTAATAAAGTCTATATTATAAATACATTGTGTTCAGAGCTGTCCATCTTTGCTTCTTTGTAGGATTTCATTTGTTCTCTGCTATGTTCTATTTACTTTATTCTTTCTTCCCCTTTTCTCAGCTACATCTTCCCCAAGAAGATTACTTCATTTTCTTACAAGAGAATACTATCATCCTTCATGAGTTCAAATGTTTCTATTTTTTTCTAAATCTGCTGTTCCATTATTTCCTATACCACAACAATTTTCACACTCTAACTAGTTAGTTGTTTTACATAATGTGTAATGTGTAAGTAACATAATGTTACTTAATGTGACTGGCTAATAGTATCTTTTCCTTATTTTTCATTTTTAAAAATTAAATCTATTTTAACTTTAACCTTATCTAAAACCAATGATTTTTTTTTTTGCTAATAAGATTTACTCCAGATCATCATTATTAAACTTGTATCTTTTGTTTTCTATCACTACTGAGTCCTCTAATTTCTACCTGCTACCCTTCTTTGTTATTATTAAACTTATCCCCCATCTAAAAAGATTTTTTTTCCTTATTTCTCCCTCACTCTCACCCTTCCTCTTTATCCCATTCCCATTGATCTACAGAGCTTATCCATTTCCCTTTATTTTGCACTCTTCTACACTCATCTTATTCTCCCTCTCCTTTTATTTCTTTATAAATTTAGAAGTTTATTCCCTATATGTGTATTTCTTCATGTTTAATCTATTCCCAGTGTTAGTAGGAATCCAAAACTCTCAGCCTTTCTTCCCCATCTAATTCTTCTGTGTCAATTCTTGCTCTCACACCTTATTTGTTTTAACCTAATTACTCTTTTAAAAAAAATCTTTTCCTACAAGGTTTTGCTTTTTAGAATGACATTATACTCAATTCTATCCTAATCTTTCTTTTGTACTACCAAGTTACCAATCACAATCTTAAACATATACTTTACATTTCTATGTATAGAACATAAACAGTTCTTATTGAATCCCTTGACATTAGGCTTTGATGTTTACATTTCTCTTGGACCTGATATATCGATTTTCCTATTACATCCAGCTGACAATTCATTGAATGTCTTTTTCTCAGAGTTTTGTTGAATTTTGCTGGGTATAATATTTTCATTTGCAATCCTAGTTTTTTTTTTTTTTTTTTTTTTTTTGTTGTTCTTCTTCTTCTTCCTTATATGATGTTCCAAAATCCAAAGTCCCAAAAAAATTATTATTTTATTATATTTCTTCTTGATCTGAGGGTTTCAAATTTTAACAATCATATTTCTATATTTCTTCATAAGATCTCTTTGTGGGAAAGATTGTTATACACATAAACACACACATACACACACACACACACACACACACACACATATACACATATATATGCATACACACGTGTGTGTATATTTGCTACTTTTCCCTCTTGTTTTAACACTTTGGGAAAATTTTCTTTATTTCTTGTATTATTGTATCAGGGTTCTTTTTTGTTTATTGTAGATTTCGGGTAGTCCAATAATTCCCTTTTTTTTCTCCCTCTGTGTTCCAAATTGGTTGTTTTTCTCATGAAATGTCTCACATTCTTCTGTTTTATTTTTTTTTTCATTTATTATATATTATTGTATTATTTCTTGGTCTTCTAACTTTGCTGGCTTCCACTTGTCCAATTTTAGAATTTCTTCCTTACAACATGGATCTCCCTTTCATCTTGGTTGACTTGCTTTTCATAATCTTGTTTTTCTTGAACCATTCTTTTTTAAACTTTTCTTCAATTTTCCTCATTACGTTTCTAAAAGTCTTTTGAGTTCTTTTATGTTTTTTTTTTTTTTTCTGGGAGGTGGGCCTAAGATATTACTCTTTGGATCAAGAGAATCTTTTATTTTTCATTATCTTTTTCTGAAGCGACATCTTGGTCTTCTGCATTCTTAAGATAACTTTCTGTGGTGGGATTCTTTCTCCTTTCCCTGCACATTTTTTGGCAATTTTTGATGTAATGACCTCTAATCCTGGGATAAGGAGGAGAGGTATCTTTGGCCTTAGATCATTCTTCAGTTCTCTCCTGGCCTGGAACTCTTCTAAATCAAGAATTCTTCTAAATGCTCACAATCAAAAACATCCCCATCTCATTGTTTCTTCACTTTATTTTTTCTGCAATATTTTTTTTCTAAGAGAGTGTTATGTAAGGAATCCAATTTCTCCTCTGTTTATTTGGGTAATATACTCTAGTTTTTTTTTTTTGTTTTTTTTTTTTATTTTTTTTAACAGGAATGAGTGTTGCATTTTGTCAAATGCTTTTTCTGCAATTTTTGAGATAATCATATGTTTTCTGATAGTCTGAGTACTAATGTGATTAACTATGCTGATAGTTTTTTTTTTTCTGAAATTGAATCAGGCCTATAATTCTGTTATAACTCTGACCTAATCATAGTTTATATTGTTGTATGCTCTTTAAATATATATATATATATATATATATATATATATATGTTAATATACATTGCTTTATGAATCATGTTGGAAGAGAAAAATCAGAGCAAAAGGAAAAAGCCATGGGATTGGGAAAAAACAGAAAAAAAGAAGTGAACATAGCATGTGTTGATTTACATTCAATCTCTACACTTATTTTTCTGGTTGTGAATAGCATTTTCTGTCAAAAGTCTATTGGGATTGCTTTGGATCACTGAGCCACTGAGAAGAATCAAGTTTTTTTATAGTTGATCATCATATATTCTTGCCATTATTTTTGTATAATATATTCCTGGTTTTGTTTGTTTTGCTCAGCTTGTAAATCTTAACAGACCTTTCTAAAATCAGCTTGTTCATTTTTTATAGAGCAATAATATTCCATTATCTTTATATATCACAACTTATTCAATTGTTTTTCCACTAATGGACATCTATTCATTTTCCAATTCTTTGCTAACACAAAAAGTACAAATTTTTGTACGTGGTATTTATTCCTTTTCTTTATGATTTCCTTGTGATATAGAACTAGTAATGGCACTGCTGGATCAAAAAAATAAGCACATATTTATATCCCTTTGGGTATAGTTCCAGTTGCCTTCCAGAATGCTTGGATCATTTCACAACTCCACTAACAATGCATTAGTGTACCAGTATTCCCACACCCCCTCCAAAATTTATCATTATCTTTTCCTGTTATCTTACTCAATCTGACACATGTGAGGTGATAGCTCTGAGTTGTTTCAATTTGCATTTCTCTAATCAAGAGTGTTTTAGAGCATTTTAAAAATTAACTATAGATGGCCTTAATTTTGTTATCTGAAAATTGTGTGTTCATATCCTTTGACCATTTATCAATTGAGGAATGGCTTGTGTTCTTACAAATTTGATATAGTTCTTTATACATTTTAGAAATGATGCCTTTAGTTCTGATAAAGGCCTCATTTCCAAAATATATAGAGAATTGACTCTAATTTATAAGAAATCAAACCATTCTCCAATTGATAAATGGTCAAAGGATATGAACAGACAATTCTCAGATGAAGAAATTGAAACTATTTATAGACATATGAAAATATGCTCCAAATAATTATTAATCAGAGAAATGCAAATTAAGACAACTCTGAGATACCACTACACACCTGTCAGATTGGCTAGAGTGACAGGGAAAGATAATGTGGAATGTTGGAGGGGATGTGGGAAAATAGGGACACTGATACATTGTTGGTGGAATTGTGAACACATCCAGCCATTCTGGAGAGCAATTTGGAACTATGCTCAAAAAGTTATCAATCTGTGCATACCCTTTGATCCAGAGTGTTTCTACTGGGATTATACCCCAAAGAGATACTAAAGAAGGGAAAGGGACCTGTATGTGCCAAAATGTTTGTGGCAGCCCTGTTTGTAGTGGCTAAAAGCTGGAAAATGAATGGATGCCCATCAATTGGAGAATGGTTGAGTAAATTGTGGTATATGAACGTTATGGAATATTATTGTTCTGTAAGGAATGAGCAGCAGGATGAATACAGAGAGGACTGGCGAGACTTACATGAACTGATGCTAAGTGAAATGAGCAGAACCAGGAGATCATTATATACCTCAACAATGATACTGTTTGAGGATGTATTCTGATGGAAGTGGATCTCTTCGATAAAGAGAGCTAATTCAGTTTCAATAGATCAAAGATGGACAGAAACAGCTATACCCAAAGAAAGAACATTGGGAAATGAATATAAACTGCTTGCATTTTTGTTTTTCTTCCCAGGTTATTTATACATTCTGAATTCAATTCTCCCTGTGCAACAAGAAAACTGTTCGGTTCTGCACACATATATTGCATCTAGGATATACTGTAACCTATTCAACATGTAAAGGACTGCTTGCCATCTGGGGGAGTGGGTAAAGAGAGGGAGGGGGAAAATCGGAACAGAAGTGAATGCAAGGGATAATGCTGTAAAAAAATTACCCTGGTATGGGTTCTATCAATAAAAAGTTATTAAAAAAAAAAAAAAAGAAATGATACCTTTATCAAAAACACAGGCTGTAAAACTTTTTTCCCAATTTTACACTTCCCTTTTAATTTTGTTTCTCTTGGTTTTATTTGCCTTTTATAATGTTCTCTAGTTCTTCTTTGGTCTTAAATTCCTTCCTTCTGCAAAGATTTGGTATATAAATTATCTTTTGCTATCCTAATTTGTTTATGATTCATCCATTATGCAGAATCTCATATCCATTTTGACCTTATTTCAATATGGGGTGTGGTATTATATTCTAAGTTCCTGACATTATTTTCCAGTTTTAACAGTAATTTCTGTCAAATAGTGACCTGTTATTCCAGAAGCTGGAGGTTCTGGATTTATTAAATATTGGATTGTTATTGGTCTTAATTATTGTGTCATGTGTATCTAATCAATTGCACTAGTCCACCACTCTATTTCTTAGCCAGTACCAAATGATTTTGATGACTGCTGCTTTATAATATAGTTTTAGTTTTGGTACCACTAAGCCACCGTGCTTTGTGTTTTTGTTTATGTTTTTTCATTAATTACCTTGATATTATTGATCTTTTCTTTCAAATGAACTTCTATTATTATTTTTCTAGCTCAATAAAATAATTTTTGACAGTTTGTTTGGTACAGAACTGAACAAATAGACCAATTTAGGCAGAATTGTCATTTTTATTTTATTAGCTTGTTCTACCCATGAGCAATTGATAGTTTTCCAATTATTTGGAACTGACTTTATTTGTGAGAGAAGTGTTTTGTGATTGTGATCATATTGTTCTTGGGTTTGACTTGGCAGATAGAACTCAAAATATTTTACTTTCCCTACAGTTATGTTAAATGAAATTCTCTTTCTATCACTTACAGATGGGCTTTTTCAGTAATAGACAGAAATGCTGATGACTTGTATGGGTTTATTTATTTTGTGACTTTGTTAAAGCTATGAATTTTTCAATCAGGTTTTTGGATGATTTTCTAGGATACTCTATATCAGCATATCATCTGCAAAGAGTGATAGTTTTATTTCCTCATTGTCTATTCTAATTCCTTTATGTATTGTTCTCTCTAAAATGTAATGTTCTCTGTTGAAGTTTTCTTGGGGTCTCTGGAAGCAGCCTTCGTTTCCGTTAAGTAATCATCACAAGTGCAGCCAAGTATTAAAGTCCAAATCCTTTATTGTCTCCTTCAAAATCTTGTCTCCTTTCCTGGGGTCCAGTTAGCTTTTTTATACTCCTGATACTTTATTATCTCCTTCCTGGGGCTCGACAGCTTTCTAGAGAGGCTTTCAGTTTGGCCTTGGTCTTAGTGGGGGAAGTGCAGGAGTCCAGGCCAGCCACTAGGAAGAGCAAAGATTGAATTGAATATCTCCCCTTGACTCTGATAGCTTAAGCTCCTGCCTCCAGTCCTTTGCCTTCTCTCAGAATGTCTCTGAATCTCATTGGCTGAGGATTCTAGCTTATATGCTCAACACTGAGTACAAAATAATAATTATATTACTAGGAAACCATTCTTTGTTATAGGATTAATTCAATGCTAAACTAGATTTAACCATTGCCTCCTCAATTCCACTTAGTATATTGTTTCAAGTTCTAGCCTATAACATCTCGTTGTAGGATTAAATCAATCATACTGAACCATGCTAAATTAGATAACTATTGTCTCCATCAATTCCACTTAGTATATTGTTTCAAGTTCTAGCCTATAACATCTCGTTGTAGGATTAAATCAATCATACTGAACCATGCTAAATTAGATAACTATTGTCTCCATCAATTCCACTGACTTAGTATCTTGTAAGAATCTTTGTTTCAAGTTCAGAATTCTGTCCCATAACACCATTAATTTCTTTTTTGTTGTTGTTGTTATTGCTAAAGCCAACATTTCTAGTACAATGTTGAATAATAGTAGTGTTAATGGGCAAACTTGTTTCACTCCTGATCCTAAAAGAAGTGTCCAGGTTCTCTTCATTACAGATAATGCTTGCTGTTGGTATTAGATAAATACTGCTTATTATTTCAAAAAAAGCTCCCTTTATCCTTATGCTCTCTGTTGTTGTTAATAGGAATGGTAGCTGTATTTTATTAAAAGCTTTTTCAGCATCTACTGAAATTTTTATGTTATGTCAGTTGGTTTTGTTATTGATGTGGTTGATTATGGTAATATTTTTTTCCTAATGTTGAACCAGCCCCGAATTCCTGGTGTAAAAGCAAATTGGTCATAGTTGATTATCTTTCTGATAATTTGATGTAATCTAATATTTTATTTAACATTTTTGCATCAAAATTCATTAGGGAAATTGGTCACTAATTGTCTTTATCTGTCTTGGCTCTTACTGGTTTAGGTATCAGTACCATATTTGTGTCATAGAAGAAATTTGATAGTATTCTTTCTTTACCTTTCTTTCCAAATATTTTATATAGTAATGACATTACTTTTTCTTTAAATGTTTAGTAGAATTCACTTGTGAATTCATCTGATCTTGGAGATTTTTTCTTAGGAAGTTTATTAATAGAATGTTCAGTTTTTTTTTTTCTAAAATGGGACTATTTAAGTAATTTAATTTCTTTTTTATTAACTTGAGCAATTTATATATTTTTAAAAACATTCATCCATTTCATTTAGATTGTTGGACTTGCTGCCATATAGGTTGGTTAAATAATTTCTAATTATTACATTGATTTCTTTGTCATTGCTGGTAAGTTCACCCTTTTTATTTTTGACGCTGGTGATTTGATTTTTTCTCTCCTTTTTCTATTCAATTATTCAAAGATTAATTTATTTTGTTGTTTTTTTTTCATAAAGCCAAGTCTTAATTTTATTAGTTTAATATCTTTCTTAATGTTAATTTTTTAATCTCTCCTTTGAGTTTCAAAATTTCTTATTTTGTATTTAATTGAGGATTTTTAATTTGTTCTTTTTTACCTTTTTTTAAATTGGTGCCTAATTCATTGATCTCCTCTTTCTCTTTTATTAATGTTGCTTTTTAAATATATAAAATTTACTCTAAGAATTACTCTGGCTATTTCCCATAGGTTTTGCTATGCTGTCTCATTATTTTAATTCTCTTGAATGAAAGTATGCATAGTTTCTGTGATTTGTTATTTAAGCCACTAATTTTTAGAATTATCATTATTTAGCCTATTAGTTTTTAGCCTATCTTTCTCTGCCCCTTTGATGTTAAATTTTACTGCATTGTGGTCTGAATAGGAAGCATTTTGTGTTTTTGCCTTTTTGCATTTGACTGTGAGGTTTTTATTCCATAATACATGGTCAGTTTTTGTGTGGGTGCCATGTACTGCAGAGAAAAAGGTGAATTCTTTTCTATCCTATTCGATTTTCTCCAGAGATCTGTCATATGTAGGTTTTCTAGGATACTATTAACCTACCTAGTTTCTTTCTTTTTCAATTTTGTAGTTACATTTGTCTTATTGTGAGAAAGTTTGAGGTGCCCCACTAGAAGTTTTATTGTCTATTTCTTCCTCTAACTGTCTTAAAATCTTCTCTAGGAATTTGGCTGCATATACATTTGTTATGTATAAATTTAGTGGTACTTCATTTTTCATGGTACCTTTTATCAAGATGTACTTTTCTTCCTAATCTCTTTAAATAAGATCTATATTTACTTATTTTTTTTTTTATGTAAGATCAGAATTGCTACCCTTGCTGTTTTTACTTCAGCTGAAGCATAATAAATTCTGTTCCAGCTTTTTACCTTTAGTCTCCCTGTGTCAAACATGTTTCTTGTAAACAACCTATTGTAGGATTTGATCTTTATATCCACTCTGGTATTCACTTCTGTTTTATGGGAGAGTTCATCCTGTTTGACTTTCACAGTTAAGATTACCACCTCTGTATTTCCCTTCATCTTATTTTCTTCACTGTACATATTTTTGTTCTCTTTGCCACCTTGTCCTTAATCTTGCTTTTAACCACCTCAACCACTACCTTATTATTTTTTTTTATCACCCATCCCCTTTCTGTTATTAGTATTTCTTGTTAAACCTAACTCATTCACTACCTTATCTTTTGTTACCTCTTCCCCCTTCTCTTAATTTTTCCTTAGTGCTTCTGACCTCCCCTATACCCTACCCCTCCCTTCTCTTTCCTCTTTCTCCTCCTACTTCTTTATGGGGTTAGATAAATTTCTATACCCAATATTCATCTCCCTCTGTCTTATGTGCTTCTTCATGTGATCTTATTTGTTCCATTTTACCCTCCCCCCTTTCCTCTTTTTCCAGGACAGACTATTCCCCATCCCGTAATGTATTTTTCATTGATATCATCAATCAGAGTCCATTCACAAGTACATCCTCCATCCATATGATCCCTTCTTTGTCTTCCTTAGTGACAGATACAGTTCTCAAGAGTTACAGATCTTGTTTTTTCCATCAAATGATGTAAACAGTTCATTGTTTAAGTAACATATATTTTCCGCTTTTTAACTTCTTGTTGTTCTCTTGAGACTCTGTTTTAAAATTAAATTTTCTATTTAGTTTTTTTTTTTTCCTCAATAGAAATGATTGAATCTCTCTTCATTGAATATAGTTGTTGCTAGGTAGTTAACGCTTGGTTGTCACCTCAAGTTTTTTCTCTTCTGGAATATGGTATTCTAAGTCCTCTGACTCTTTATTTTACAAGTTGCCAGATTCTGAATAATCCTAACTATTGCTGCTTGGTATTTGAATTGCTTTTATCTGGCAGCTTATGATATATATATATATTTTTTTTTTCCTTGAGATTGTAGTTTGGAATTTTGCAACAGTGTATATATCTTGTCAGGTCTTATCCCAGATACTTGTACTGCTCACTTAATAGCCTTTAATAAAATTCTAGCCACAAGTACTGGGTAAGGAGTAAGGCTTTGTTCTGGTTGTGCTGGGAGGTTCACCTCTATCACACTGTCTTCTTGATGATGCTGTGGGTGCCTCTTCTGTAGCAAAAACTGTTATTTCCAAGGGATTTTGAGTGACTCTTTCAACCACATTGGATAAAGCCCATTCAACTTCTCTCAATGCCTCTTGAGCTTCTTTTGTAAGCAGGCATGATGAGTTTAAAGCATTGTTTCCCCTTAAAATACCATATAATGGTTGCAATTGATAGGTAGTCAAGCCTAACACTGGTCACATACATTGGATATTTCCTATCAATTTCTGAAAATCATTTAAGGTGTTTAGCTTCTCTGTTCTTAAGGACGGTTTTTGTACTGTAAGCACTTTAGGGTATACTTCATATCTTAAATATTGAAAAGGAGCATGTCTTTGAATTTTTTCTGGAGCTATGTGCAATTTGTAGTTCCTTAGTGTTTCTATGGTCTTTTGTAGACATGCTTCTAACATTTGTTCCTCAGATGCAAATCCCAATATATCATCCATGTAATGTAATAACTTTACTTTTGGAAATGCTTTTGTTACTGGAGTAAGAGCAATGGCAACATACATTTGACACATAGGAGGGCTGTTTTTTTCATTTCCTGTGGCAAAACTGTCCATTCATATCTTTTATAGGGCTCAGCTAAGTTAAGGCTGGCAAATCTTTTCATATCCTCCATATATAGAGGGATAGAATAGAAACAATCCTTAATGTCTATAATCCAAAGAGGCCATTCTCTAGGCAATTGAGTAGGAGATGGAAGTATAGGCTGAAGAGTTCCCATAGTTTCCATCTTACCTTTCTTAAATCAGTCAACATCCTCCATTTTCCAGATTTCTTTCTTACAACAAATACTGGGGAATTCCAAGAACTTAGAGAAGGTTGTAAGTGACCTTGGTCACTTACCAAGTTGGTCCTGTACTATATCTAAGAAGTCAAGTAATAAGGCCTTAATTTTATCTTTGGCTAAGGGCCACTGTTCTATCCACACTGGTGTATCAGTTTTCCATTGGATAGGAACAGATGAAAGTGTTGACAGGCCTTCAACAGCAGCCCTACCTAAAAAAAAAAAAAAAAAAAAAAAAAAAAAAAGTATTGATTTTTAACCCTAATTGCTGTAAATTGTGTCTTCCCCACAGATTGATGGGGATTTTTTTCAACTATAAAAGGAGTAAAAATTCCTGTTTTGCCTTCAAAAGTCCATCTCAAAGGAGTAACATTAACTTCAGCTGCTATTGATCCTCTTATGCCAGACATATAGATGTCTGCCTTAAACTTTGGCCAGTGACTGAGCCATTTAATATCTCTAATGATTGTACGATCTGCAGCAGTGTCTACCAATCCTTCTAATAGTATGCCATTTATATAGATAGTGAGCATAGCTGTCACAGTTGCCGTTAAATATATTCCTGGATTTTGTTGCTTGGAGCCAGAATCTGGGCGACTATCACCAGATTGCTTATTAGGAGTCTGTATTGGTAAACCTGATGCTACTACTTCTCCTGGGTGATGTCACACATTGTCTACCTGTGTTAGTGACTGGGATATTATCTACACATTCCCCAATTTCCCACTTCTCTTTTTTCTATAACTTGCAGGATTCTTTAAGGCCACCTTTATTATATTGGATATATAGAATGTATCATTGGAAATTGAAGGAGGACCTTTATCATGGTAGTATTCACATAGTTGTTGTCTTATCAGCTTCCAATTATCTGGTGGAATTTTTTCTTCCTCTAAGAACCAAGGTGCATTCTAATGTACTCAAGAGTTTAGCGATATGTTCCCAAGTTATTATTAAGCCATGTCCCTTGATCAAGTTAAGCATGCTTTCTATAGTGCCGCTTTGAGGTGGGGGTGGGGGTGGAGATGGAGGAGAATCTTTTCCTAACATCTGCCCCATTTCAGCCAGAAATGATTACTAGTTTAGCCCTTAACAAAGTAAGTTCCCCGTTTGTCTATTAAAATACTCACCCAATTTCCTGGTCACTGGGGACTTCTTCAGTGAAAGTAGGGTCCTTGGTCCCACATTCGGGCACCAAATGCGAAGACTGCATTAGCACCCTGGATATTTTAGAATCAGCCCGAGTCAGGATAAGCAAAAGTCCTTGATCTTTATTCTTTGTGGACGTGAGAGGAATGGCCTCACTGGCCAGGAGTCACTCTGGCTTGTTTTACTCCATCCTCTAATCCTTCCTCCCAATCTCTCTATACACCAACAGGTTGAGCCAGCACAGAATGGTGGGGCAGGCCATTTTCCAAGCAAATGATAATCGAGCATTTTCCAATAAGTAATTAGCCTTAAGTGCTCAGTCATCCAAGTGCAAATGCTCAGAGATTCAGCCCTTTACAATCCATCTTTTCCCTTAAAAGATAATGTTTAATTTTGTTGGGCAGTTAATTCTTAGTTGCAGTCCAAGCTTCTTTGTCTCCTATAATATCATATTCCAGGCCCTCTTACTCATTAATGTGAAAGCTTAGAGGTCCTGGACAATCCTGATTATTGTCCCTTTTTATTTGAATTTTTTTCTTTCTTTCTAGGCACATGGTATTGTTTCCTTGGTCTGATAATTCTGAAATTTAGCTACAGTATTCATTGGAGTTTTCAATTTGGAGTCCTCTTCAGGAAGTGATTGATGGAATTTTTCACTGAATAGTTTTGCTATCCTCCTCTGGGTTTGTCTTCTGATCTTCTTTCCATATTAGCTTTCAATGAGCAGAGTTTTTTTTTTTGCTTTTTTGTCCCCCCCACCAAAAAAAAAAAAAAAAAAAAAAGCTCCGTTCCTAGGATATAGGGAGATTAGAGGCAGATAGAGCCCTTTCATGTACTGCACTGGGGCCAGTTATGCTATAGGCTTTTCAATTGTGTTGGGTGGGCCTGGCCAATTGCTGTCTGTTATTCTGGGCTCACAGTGGATATGCTGATTTACTAACCTTCTGAACCAGGACAAGGTATCCAAATACTGCTATATTTTGGCTAAGAGCCTCTCTGCTAGATTCCCTATACCAGGTCTTTCTGCACCCTGCCTGTGCTGGGCCATGTTTTCCCTTGCCCAATTGAGACAGACCTTTTCTGAAATCATTCTAAGATATCTTAAGGTGGAGATTTATTACATTCTGAATGTTTGTGAATATCTGTCATTCCAAAATCTATTCAAAGGCTTGATGTAGCACTGACATTGAGTGAAGCAGGGAGTTCAA
Source organism: Antechinus flavipes (assembly GCF_016432865.1). Taxonomy (NCBI): domain Eukaryota; kingdom Metazoa; phylum Chordata; class Mammalia; order Dasyuromorphia; family Dasyuridae; genus Antechinus; species Antechinus flavipes. The sequence goes on from NC_067398.1 coordinate 400,338,860, forward strand.
GTAAGTCTACTCTTGGCCATCTTGGCTTTACCTCCCTACACTACTTATTCTCAAAGCTACCTATTCTGCTCCAAATACTCTGATAACTGTCAATCACATATCTTCAACTTCTTTCAGACATCCAAAACTGATTGTTTTGTACTGAATGTCCAATGGATGTTTCAATAATGTGTCAAAATTGCACTTACTGTCTTTTCCACTAACCTCCACCCTCTCCTTGCTTCCTTATTACTATAGCGGGCAACATTATCTTTCTTATACTCAGCCTCACAATTTAGGAGTCTATCTGGATCCTCACTATCTCTTAACCTCCTTCCTTTTCAAATTGTTATCCCAGACTACCCTTTCATCATTATAACATTCCCCTAATATCTTTACTTCTCTCCTTTGAAACTGCCAACACTCTAGCACAGGTGAGCATCACCTCAAGCTTTAATTTTTTTCAGTAGTCAGTTAGCGTATCTCTTTGCCTCAATTCTTTCCAATTTGTGCTCCATTCAGTCATTAAAGATGTTTTTCCTAAAATATAGGCATGTGTATGTCACTGTACTTTTTATTAAACCTTCATGGTTTCCTATTGCCTCTAAGATCAAAAATAAAATTTTTTGTTTGGCATCTAAAGCTTTTTATAACCTATTTTCTTCCTCTCCCCTTATTCTTCTTCTTTTTCCTATGGGAATTGTATAAACCAAATGGCTCTACATTGTAAAATTAACTCCATTTTGAGTCTTAAGTTTCAATTTCCACTTTGCCCTTCCTAACAATAGAAATAGAGCAACATCCTATTTAACATCTAGGAAAGTCCCCAAACCCATTCTGTCTCTCCCAACTTAAATAGCCCTTAGTCTTTCCTTTAATAAGAGATGAGATTACTTAATCTTATACTCTGATTTATACCCTGATTATTATTTACTTATAACATCTAACATGTGTACAAATCTGTATTTGGGTACATTTCTGAACAATTTTCATCCCAATTTGTTGTGCATCTGTGTACCTTGCCTATAAATCATTGTGCACAGAAATTAAAATAATTGTTTCCTCAGTTATTATAAATTTTCCTCATTACATTCCTCATTAGATACTCTTTGAGCTGGTACACTTGGTTCCTGGTTGTTCCATGAAAAAGGCACTGCTTTTTTCAGGTCCAGGTATTTTCTCTGACTTTCCCCCAAGCCTTGAACATTCTCCACTGTTCTCCACTTTCTTTACTTACTTCTCTGATTTCCTTTAAAGTCCAAACTAAAATCTTGACTTCTATTGGAAGCCTTTTCCAACTCCTCCCAATTCTAGTCTTTCCTCTATTAATTATCTTGTATTTATTCTACTTATGGTTTGTATAGATAGATAGATAGATGGATAGATAGACAGACAGACATAGACAGAGATATAGATCTATATATAGATAGATAGATGGACAGATAGATAGACAGACAGACATAGACAGAGATATAGATCATAAACTTCTTGAGGACAGGGTTGGTTCTTTACCTCTTTTTGTGTTCCCAACACTTAGCACAGAGTTGGTATACAATAAGCCCTTAACAAGTTTTTATTGATTAAATAATTGTAGATGTATAAACTGAGATTAAGAAAAATTCAGCTGTTTAGAAAAAGATCACATAAATTATAAGTGATATATGGAGAATGTGAACCCAGATTTTCTGATGCAGAATTAACCATTTTCCCACTGTATACAGTTCCCATGGTAGTTTGCTCCTAAGTTGGTTCCTGTCTATGGAGGACTGAATGTTCTCTCTGGTTTTCCTTGGTAGGAAAATGTTTTCTTTATCATGGGATTCAGAGAAGGCAGTATCAAAGATATACCATTAAATTCTTTATAGGCATCCACAGAAAACTACTGTATGCTTAGCAATTTTCTCAGCTGGAACATATTCAAATAGACAGATGGAAGATTCGTTTGGGACATTTTCAGAGAAAAACTGAACCAAAACATCTGGAAGGAACTCTTCTCTACTTCATGACCAAAAGAAACTGCTAATGCTTTTCCACATGAAAATGGAGAATCGGAGATTAATAACAGCTGTTGTTATTATGGAATTTGATATTTTAAAATGACCCAATGAGACACTTGAATTCCTACTTTTCTTAGTGTTTTTTAGCAGCTGAATCAAGAGCTATGTTAAACATTTGGGCACCAAGTATTTTGTGACTGTTGCATGCCTGAGAAAGGTAAATGTGCAAATATAGTCATTATTGACATACAAACAACATAGGCTTTTTGTAAATAAGATAAATTTCCTTTGTTTGCAAGATTTTTAAAAAAATGTCAAAAAGTGGAATAAGCAAATATTCTAAGAAGAAACAGATGAATGGGAGAAAATATTTCAACATTTTGTAACATAATGTCCAGTTTAAAGTGATAGATCCCAATGTGGATAATGAGATAGATAGAAGACTGGATAAAACAAAACAAAACAAATCAAAACAAAAAAGATTTCTTGTATAAATGAGCAACCTTATAGAATACAAAAAAAGCTCTAGGACATGAAAATTGGCTATCCTTTTCACATGACTGGCTTTTCAAAGTGCATATGCACATTGAAAACTATTTAGTAGCTATGTTAATCAGAATCTATTTGGTGACATTAGACTATTGAGTGACAACCTGAATATGATAACTTTCTTAAAAAGGTAAAAAGGAAAGAAAATTATAACTCTTGGAAGAATTTCAAATTGATATCATAAAAACAAAAAGTAGTAGGGATATTTAGAAAGACTAATGGGGTTTTATGTTGCTTTAGAGATCATTAAGAATGCTACCTCACTTTACTTATAGCCATGCTACTAATAACCTCTAGATAAGAGACCTCTTCATGCTCTACTCCCTTTATTCTTTTCTCCCTCAATCTTGATTGAAGTTACCACTACTTAGAAAATTACCATAATTAAACTTTGCAACATCAAATGCTTTTCAAAAAAGAACAAGTCAAAAAAGAAAAGAAAACTGAATAGCATCCAGGTATCAAATATGTGTGCTCATATCTGACTCTTTCCCCCTTCCACATATATTTTGAAATACTTTCTTGAAGTAGACAATTTTGATGTTATACTTTCTCTACCTCAACAACAAAAGCTTTATTAGGTTAAATGCTTTTAAAATATGTTTGATTAAATTAAATGCAGGAAGGCAAAAATAGTAAATGCTTTCTTTTCAGATCACCATGGAATAAAAACTGCATTGAAAAAAAAGTCAGGAGTAAATAGATCAAAAATCAATTGGAAATTAAATAATCTCATCTTAAGAATGATTAGGTGAAACAGCAAATTATAGACAAAATTAATAATTTCACTCAAGATCATGACAACGATGAGACATCATACCACAATTTCTGTGATGCAGCCAAAGTGATAATAAGAAATTTTATATCTTTAGGGGCTTACTTGAATAAAATAGAGAAAGAGAAGATCAATGAATTGGGTTCGCAACTTAAAAAGGTAGAAAAAGACCAAATTAAAAACCCTCAATCAAATACTAAACTTGAAATTCTAAAATTAAAAGTAGAAATTGATAATATTGAAAGTAAAAAAAAAAACTATTGAACTAATAAATAAAACTAAGAGTTGGTTTTATGAAAAAAAAACAATAAAATAGATAAACCTTTGGCAAATCCAGTTTAAAAAAGAAAGAGGAAAATCAAATTGTTAGTCTTAAAAATGAAAAGGGAGAACTTTCCACCAATGAAGAGGAAATTAGAGCAATAATAAGGATTGACTTTGCCCAACTTTATGCCAATAAATTTGATAACCTAAGTGAAATGGATGACTACCTCCAAAAATATAGGCTTCCCAGATTAACAGAGGAGGAAGAAAATTGCTTGAATAGTCTGATTTCAGAAAAAGAAATAGAACAAGCTATTAATCAACCCCCTAAGAAAAAATCCCCAGGACTAGATGGATTTACATGTGAATTCTACCAAACATTTAAAGCACAATTAACTCCAATGCTATTTAAACTATTTGAAAAATAGGGAATGAAGGAATCCTACCAAATTCATGGTACTGATACCTAAACCAGGTAGACTGAAAACAGAGAAAGAAAATTATACACCAATCTCCCTAATGAATAGTGATGCTAAAATCTTAAATAAGATATTAGCAAAAAGACTACAGAAAATCATCCCCAGCATAATGCACTTTAATCGAGTAGGATTTATAACAGAAATGCAGGGCTGGTTCAATATTAGGAAAACTATTATTATAATTGACCATATTAGTAACCAAATTAACAAGAAACATATGATCATCTCCATAGATGCAGAAAAAGGATTTGATAAAATCCAACATCCATTCCTATTAAAAACACTTGAGAGTATAGGAATAAATGGATTTTTCCTTAAAATAATCAGTAGCATCTATTTAAAACCATCAGTAAGCATCATATGTAATGGGGATAAAATAGAACCATTCCCATTAAGATCAGGAATGAAGCAAGGTTGCCCACTATCACCATTTCTAATTAATATTGTATTAGAAATGCTAGCTTTGACAATAAAAGTTGAGAAAGAAATCAAAGGAATTAGAGTAGGTAATGAGGAAACCAAATTATCACTCTTTGCTGATGATATGATAGTATACTTAGAGAACCCCAGAGATTCTACTAAAAAGTTATTAGAAGATATCCACAACGTTAGCAAAGTTGCAGGATACAAAATAAATACACATAAGACATCAGCATTATTATATATCACTAACAAAATCCAACAGTTAGAGTTACAAAGAGAAGAAACATTTAAAGTAACTACCAATAGTATAAAATATTTAGAAATCCATCTGCCAAGGGAAAATCAGCAATTTTATGAGTAAAATTACAAAACACTTTCCACACAACTAAAGTCAAATCTAACCAATTGGAAAAATATGAAATGCTCTTGGATAGGGTGAGCAAATATAATAAAGATGATAATACTACCTAAACTAATCTATTTACTTAGCATTATACCATTCAGACTCCCAAAAGCTATTTTAATGACCTAGAAAAACAACAAAATTCATATGGAAAAAACAAAAGATCAGGAATTTCAAGGGAATTAATGAAAAAAAAATCAAATGAAGGTGGCCTAGCTGTACCAGATCTAAAATTATATTACAAAGTAGTGGTTACCAAAACTACTTGATATTAGCTAAGAAATAGACCAGTTGATCAGTGGAATAGGTTAGGTTCAAAGGACAAAATAGTGAATAAATTTAATAATCTAGTGTTTGACAAACCCAAAGACTCCAGCTTTTGGTATAAGTACTCACTGTTTGACAAAAATTGCTGGGAAAATTGGAAATCAATAGGTCATAAACTAGGCATTGACCAACATTTAATACTGTACACCAAGAGAAGGTCAAAATAGACATAAAGAATGAGATCATATTTAAATTAGAACAACATAGGATAGTTTACTTTTCAGACCTGTGGAAGAGGAAGTAATTTATGACCAAAGAAAAACTAGAGATCATTATTGATCACAAAATAGAAACATTTGATTATATCAAATTGAAAAGTTTCTGTACAAACAAAACTAATGCAGACAAGATTAGAAGGGAAGCAATAAACTGGAAAAACATTTTTATATTCAAATGTTCTGGTAAAGGCCTCATTTCCAAAATATATAGAGAATTGATTCAAATTTATAAGAAATGAAGCCATTCTGCAATTGATAAATTGTCAAAGGATATGAACAAACAATTCTCAGATGATGAAATTGAAACTATTTCTAATCATATGAAAGGGTGTTCCAAATCACTATTGATTAGAGAGATGCTAATTAAGACAACTCTGAGATACCACTACACACCTGTCAGATTGGCTAGAATGACAGGGAATGCAGAATGTTGGAGGGGATGTGGGAAAACTGGGACACTGATACCTTGTTGGTGGAATTGTAAATATATCCACCCATTCTGGAGAGCAATTTGGAACTATGCTCAAAAAGTTATTCAAACTGTGCATACTTTTTGATCCAAAAGTGTTACTACTGGGCTTATATCCCAAAGAGATTTTAAAGAAGGGAAAGGGACCTGTATGTGCCAAAATGTTTGTGGCATCCCCCTTTGTACTGGCTAGCAACTGGAAACTGCCCATCAATTGGAGAATGGCTGAATATGTTGTGGTATATGAATATTATGGAATATTATTGTTTGATAAGAAATGACCAACAGGATGTTTTCAGAAAAGTCTGGAGTGACTTACATGAACTGATATGAGTTCTGATGCTGAGTGAAATGAGCAGGACCAGGAGATCATTATATACTTCATCAATGAATATTGATGATTGAATATTGAACTATATAATGATGAACCAAATCAGGTCCAATTAATTGAACCAGCTATACCCAGCAAAAGAACTCTGGGAGATGACTATGAACCACTACATAGAATTCCCAATCCCTCTAATTTTGACTGCCTGAATTTTTTATTTCCTTCACAGGCTAATTGTACAATATTTCAGAGTCCAATTCTTTTTGTACAGCAAAATAACTATATGTTCATGTATACATATATTGCACTTAACTTATACTTTAATATATTTAACATGTATTGGTCAACCTGCCATCTAGGGGAGGGGTTGGAGAGAAGGAGGGGAAAAATTGGCATAAAAGGTTTTGCAACTGTCAAGACTGAAAAATTACCCATGCAAATATCTTGTAAATAAAAAGCTATAAAATAAATAAATAAATAATAAAAAATAGGTTTTTGATTAAAGCAGAGTGAGAGATGACATGCAAATCTTTTTTTTTTTTTCTATTTTTGGAGGGGTATCATATAAATAAAAAATAGTTAAAGGAGCCAAAGGACTTTAGATTTAGAATTGGCAAGGTTTTCACAAGTCATTGAATTCAAAGTCACCGTTTTACAGATAAGGAAATAGAAAAAGAAAGAAAGATTTAATGACATGACAGTCACAGAGCAAGAAGGTGTCTGAAACAGAATTTGAACTTGGTATTTCCCAACTTCTAGCCTTCTGCTGTAACCACAACATCGTCAGTAAGGAAGTGATTAATGAAAACTTTTATTTTTGAAGAAGCCAGAAAAATAAAGGAAAATTATTATTCTAGGAATTTCCTTTATGAAAAGGAATTATAAAAATTTAATCCAGTAGATTACTTTTTAGGAAGCGGTGGGAAGAAAACATCAGTTAAAAGTGCCTAGCAAAACGAAAAGTTCATATGATCAGAATAAGAATTTTCAATAACTAGTTTTAATTTTTTTATTTGCAATAATGATAAGTGCTGAATTATCTAAAAACAACTTATCAATTGAATCTACTACAGATTTAATAGCTATAACTCATAAGATGTTATATAATTTAATTGTGGGCTATTTAGTCATTCCTATAATTATTGGGTGAATTCCCTGGTTCCATATTATCAAAAAATCTACCTTTCCCTTCTGCATACCAGATTTTAACTTTCTTGATTTCTGAAAAACCTAAATGTAACTCTAAATCACCTTAGTCTCTGGGGAAAATTCAATTTAATTCTAAATCTTTTCAATCCCTAGATCAGTTTTAGGCTTGCCCAAACCCTGTGGCACATCTAAAACTTTCAAGGGAAAAAAAAATCTATCCCAAATTTTCTTCTTTGTCTCTCTTCTGAGGAAACTCAAATCTAAACATAAACTTCTATAATCTATGCAGCAAACCTGGACTCTAAACCACTGAATATCTTTTCAGAAAATATAAACCACCCCAGTCTTCGGAGGCATATCAAAAACTTGATACAAACCTAAAAAGAAAAGAAAAAAAGCATGTCCCCTATCTTTGTGGGTATGCTCCAAAATAATAAAAATGTACACTTCCACAATCCCTGATGCAATTATCAAGCTACATTACCCTAAACCTTATCAAAACTTAGTAAAAAAAAATGAATTCAAAAGCACTCATCAAATCTGAGGATGGAGTATTCCATGACGAAAATTTAATGAAATATTTCTAAAAAATTTTTTCTGTAGGAGAGTCAGCCAAGGATCTGAGTTCTGATTCTATGCGCATGGCTCATCAAAATCTGTAGCAGATGAAAGATAAAATAATTAAGGAAAACAAAGTTTCAATCTTCAAAGCATATTAATTCATTAAGTAATGTTTGTCACTTCCTCAGCTTACAACTAAATCCCAAATATATGAAGAGACAGATTTCTATACATTAAAAACAATTAGTAAGATACAGCTAGTTAATTAAAATGAGGCAATGCAACATTAGATAATACTGATTTTTGTCAATAAGCAAAGGAATGGGGAAACACTAACCAACTGATAAGCATGTGGACAGGTTTTGGATAAAACTTGGGTTACTTGAAGTATAGAATTGTGAGAAAATTCTTTGTATTAGTCTTTTGGCCTGACTAGATTTTTATTCATCATAACCTAGGATAGGATTTATGATTCTTTAAGTATTATGGAGAGGTAGAGTAGTTTCTCAGTCCCATAAAACTGGGTTAAAACAGTACAATAAGTTTTTCTCCCAATTTCCATGACTGAATAGCATTTCTCACATGACAGAAATTGAACTAGACAATAATTGAATCACAAGAAGGAATCAGTGTAATTTACTCAATTCCCACAATAAACTACTTTCTGCCCTTATCTCTTCAATGACTTCACTGAAGAGAGTTAAAACAAATCACTCAACAATGCTGATTGGGTCCTTTGCAAATTTATACTTCTTCATTTTAACTGATCATTTAATGCATTTAATGCATAAATCATTTTACTTCTCACTTTTTTATTGTCTTTCTCACTCACCAGATGGGTTATTCTAAACTTCTTATTTCCTGAAAGCTTTACCCATATTCCTTCCTTCCTTGCACAGTTAAGGGATTCAACTATTGAGAAAATAAGGATAGTAAATTTTATTTTCCTCTTTTTCCTTCCTCTACCTCATATACCCTCATTTACTATAGTTTTTGAGAAAATAATGTTTTTTTTCCCCTTTCCCCAAGATCAACATGAACTTTTGATTCTATTTCAGCTATATCTTTAAGCAAGTTGCCAGTAATATAATTTTCTGTGTATTAGTTTCTTCTCCAATGTCCTATGAACTTGTTCAGCCTCTATTTAAGGAACGGTATATTTGAGATATAACTTTCACCAGATCAGTTTCCTTAACTTTTTGTCCCATTTCTCATATTTTTTTTTCCTATGAAATAGAAAACTTCCATGAAAAGATGTCTACATTCATTGTCTCTTCTTCATTGCTTCCATTACCTGTCCTTTTGTTCTACTCTCACTATATTAAAATCATGCTTTCCACTAAATGAAAGGTCTTTCCAAATTTGTCAGTGATCAATTTATTAAACATAATGCCATTGTCTGTGTATCGTTTGGCACTATTGACAATGCATTCTCTTTTTTGATGTTTTCTTCCTCTTATGTTTTTGTTATTTATACTCACCTGCCTTATTTGTCTTTTTAACTTTCCCTTGCTGCATCATCATCCATACTAGATCCTATTAAATTTATTATGTCTTTATGTACATGAGAGCATACATGTTCAGCTTAAAAGAATTATCACTTTCAACATATATTTAAATTATCTTTGGTTTTTTTTTCCCCAATGCTGTTTTTTTTTTTTGGGAGGGGGGGTGGAGGGCAGGAGGGATAAGATTCTTCTCATCATTACCAGCTATTAAAATATCAGGCATAGGAAGCTCTGTTTTTTGTATAAAAAAGAAGATTACAGCCTAATTTTTATGCAGAATAATTCAATTTAATCTATTTATTAGATCTCTTTATCAGTAGATCATACCTCTCTGTATAGATTCAAATGAAGAAAATCACTTTTCCTAGTATACTATGTCACAATACATTGAAAACATTTACTGCCTGTTTTAAGCCAGGCAAGGTTTTCACCTTTCTTCTTCCCATCCCCCATATATTCAATATCTTTTATTTGTTTATTTGTTTATTTCCATTCTTCTTGGGCTTAAAACTTGAGGTAATGGTGGATTTCAAATTGTCCCAAAGAAGTCAACTAGTTAATTTAAAATTACTTCCCCTATTAGTACAATGTTCCATTGCTAACAGATCTGAGGCAAAGTCATTTTAGTTAATCAAAATTGTCCTACCACCCTGCTGTGAGAGAAATATCTCCCAGAAGATTCCAACCATGAAATCCTATTTCCTTAACCTCTCTTTGAAATCAAGGTGATCGTGGAAACAGAACTAGAAGACAAAAGTAACCTTTGAAATCACCTAGTGCAGCCTAATTTTGTGCCTAGAATGGTGACTTGAACATTAAAAACCACTTAACAAATGTTTATTGAGTTAAATGGAATTGAATTGCAACTCATGGAAGCTAATTGAAATTGGAACTCAAGAAAGGTGACTTGTTCAAGGTGCCCCATGGATATAATGAGTCTCAATGAACTCAAATCTTTTCCTGACTCCTTTTATAGAATGATAGAAAAATTATTTTTAAAATAAAAAATAAATATCGCCTGTTGTATCAAACAAGACATATAAACAAAAATTAAAGCATTAAAAAAATATTTACCACCCACAAATCCAGGATATACTTACTTTAAATGTGTGTATACTTACACACACATACTTACTGTATATGTGAAAAGAGTGAATATTCAAAGGAAAATTTTAGAAATACAAATGTGACAAAGGCAACTCAGCTTCTAGCACAGCTAGACTTGAAAATCTTTTAGCACTTTACAGCATCTTCTCAAACTTTCTTTGGGACATAAAGCAGCCAACTCCAATGGTTTCTGGCAGTAGTTCTGCTCTCTTCATCAATGTCAGGGACTATGCTCCCTAAAATTACATCTTTTCTAATGTGACACTCTTTTTTTTCCCCTAGTATATTTTTATTTTAAATACATATTGTTTTATGAATAATATTGGGAGAGAAAAATCAGAGCAAAAGGCAAAAGTCAGGGGAAAAAGAAAAAAAAAAGAAAACAGAAATGTTACACTCAATATTTCCCAGTTCCCTTTCTGTATATAGATGGCATTTCCTGCCCAAAGTCTATTGGGAATACTTTGGATCACTGAACCAATGAAAAGAATAGTTTCATAGCTGATTATTGCACATTCTTGCTGTTATTGTGTACAATGTATTCCTGGTCCCATTTGTTTTGCTCACCATCATTTCATTTAAATCTTTTTTTTTTTTTTAATAATAACTTTTTATTGACAGAACCCATGCCAGGGTAATTTTTTTTTTTTTTTACAATATTATCCCTTGCACTCACTTCTGTTCCGATTTTTCCCCTCCCAGCCTCCACTCCCTACCCTAGATGGCAAGTAGTCCTATATCTGTTAAATATGTTGCAGTATATCCTAGATACAATATATGTATACAGAACTGAACAGTTCTCTTGTTGCACAGGGAGAATTGGATTCAGAATGTAGAAGTAACCCAGGAAGAGAAACAAAAATGCAAATAGTTTACATTCATTTCCCAGTGTTCTTTCTTTGGGGGTAGCTACTTCTGTCTATCATTGATCAACTGAAACTGAGTTAGGTCTCTTTATCAAGGAAATCCACTTCCATCAGAATACATCTTCATACAGTATTGTTGTTGAAGTATATAATGATTTCCTGGTTCTGCTCATTTCACTTAGCACCAGTTCATGTAAGTCTCTCCAAGCCTCTCTGTATTCATCCTGATGGTCATTTCTTACAGAACAATAATATTCCATAACATTCATATACCACAATTTACCCAACCATTCTCCAATTGATGGGCATCCATTCAATTTCCAATTTCTAGCCACTACAAACAGGGCTGACACAAACATTTTGGCACATACAGGTCCCTTTCCCTTCTTTAGTATTGCTTTGGTATATAAACCCAGAAGTAATACTGCTGGATCAAAGGGTATGCACAGTTTGACAACTTTGGGGGCATAATTCCAAATTGCTCTCCAGAATGGTTGGGTTTGTTCACAACTCCACCAACAATGCATCAATGTCCCAGTTTTCCCACATCCCCTCCAACATTCATCATTATTTTTTCCTGTCATCTTAGACAATCTGACATGTATGTAGGGGTATCTCAGAGTTGTCTTAATTTGCATTTCATTGATCAATAGCAATTTGGAATGCTTTCATATGAGTGGTAATAGTTTCAATTTCATCATCTGAAAATTGTCTGTTCATATCCTTTGACCATTTATCAATTGAAGAATGGCTTGATTTCTTATAAATTTGAGTCTATTCTCTACATATTTTGGAAATGAGGCCTTTACCAGAATCTTTAACTGTGAAGATCTTTTCCCATTTTGTTGCTTCCCTTCTAATCTTGTTTGCATTAGTTTTGTTTGTACAAAGGCTTGTTAATTTGATATAATCAAAATTTTCTATTTTGAGATCAGTAATGGTCTCTAGTTCATCTTTGACTACTAATTTCTTTCTCCTTCACAAGTCTGAGAGGTAAACTATCCTATGTTCCTCTAATTTATTTATAATCTCGTTTTTTATGCCTAAATCATGGACCCATTTTGATCTTATCTTGGTATACGGTGTTAAGTGTGGGTCCATGGCCTAATTTCTGCCATACCAATTTCCAGTTATCCCAGCAGTTTTTATCAAATAATGAATTCTTATCCCCAAAATTAGGATCTTTGAGTTTGTCAAATACTAGATTGCTATAGTTGACTATTCTGTCTTGTGAACCTAACCTATTCCACTGATCAACTAATCTATTTCTTAGCCAAAACCAAATGGTTTTGGTGACTGCTGCTTTAAAATATAGTTTTAGATCAGGTACAGATAGGCCACCTTCATTAAATTTTTTTTTTCGTTAAGTCCCTTGAGATTCTGAACCTTTTATTGTTCCATATGAATTTTGTTGTTATTTTTCTAGATCATTAAAATATTTTCTTGAAAGGCTGATTGGTATAGCACTAAATAAATAGATTAGTTTAGGGAGTATTGTCATCTTTATTATATTTGCTCAGCCTATCCAAGAGCACTTAAATATTTTTTCCAATTATTTAAGTCTGACTTTATTTGTGTGCAAAGTTTTTTAGAATTTTGCTCATATAATTCCTGACTTTCCTTTGGTAGATAGATTCCCAAATATTTTATGGTATCAACAGTTATTCTGAATGGAATTTATCTTTGTATCTCTTGCTGTTGAATTTTGTTGGTGATGTATAAAAATGCTGAGGATTTATGGGGATTTATTTTGTATCCTGCTACTTTGCTAAAGTTAGGAATTATTTCTAATCACTTTTTAGTAGAATCTCTGAGGTTCTCTAGGTATACCATCATATCATCTGCAAAGAGTGATAGTTTGGTTTCCTCATTGCCTACTCTAATTCCTTTAATCTCTTTCTTGACTCTTATTGCAGAGGCTAGTGTTTCTAATACAATATTGAATAATAATGTTAATAGTGGGGAATCTTGCTTCACTCCAGATCTTACTGGGAAAGGTTCCAGTTTTTCCCTTTGCATATGATGCTTACTGATAGTTTTAAATATATACTCCTGACTATTTTAAGGAAAAGTTCATTTATTCCTATACTCTCAAGTGTTTTTATTAGGAATGGATGTTGAATTTTATCAAATGCTTTTTCTGCATCTATTGAAATGATCATATGGTTTTTGTTTGTTTGATTATTGATATAGTCAATTATACTAATAGTTTTCCTAATATTGAACCAGCCCTGCATTCCTGGTATAAATCCTACTTGGTCACAGTGCATTATCCTGGGGATGATTTTCTGTAATCTTTTTGCTGATATTTTATTTAAGATTTTAGCATCAATATTCATTAGGGAGAGTGGTCTATAATTTTCTTTTTGTTTTTAACCTACCTGGTTTAGGTATCAGTACCAAGTCTGTGTCATAAAAGGAGTTTGGTAGGACTCCTTCAATCTCTATTTTTTCAAATAGTTTATATAACAATGGAGTTAATTGTTCTTTAAATGTTTGGTAGAATTCATATGTAAATCCATCTGGTCCTGGGGATTTTTTCTTAGGGAGTTGGTTAATAGCTTGTTCTATTTCTTTTTCTGAGATGGGACTATTTAGCATATTTACTTCTTCCTCTGTTAGTCTGGGCAAACTATGTTTTTGAAGGTATTCTTCCATTTCATTTAAGTTGTCGAATTTATTGGCATAAAGTTGGGCAAAGTAACTCTAATCTAAAGTATTGCTCTAATTTCCTCTTCGTTAGTGGCGAGTTCTCCCTTTTCATTTTTAAGACTAACAATTTGATTTTCCTCTTTCCTTTTTTAATCAGATGTACTAAGAGTTTGTCTACTTTGTTGGTTTTTTCATAGAACCAACTCTTAGTTTTATTAATTAACTCAATAGTTTTTTTACTTTCAATTTTATTGATCTCTCCTTTTATTTTTAGAATTTCAAGTTTAGTGTTTGACTGGGGGGTTTTAATCTGTTCCTTTTCTAGCATTTTTAGTTGCAAGCCCAATTCATTGACCTTCTCTTTCTCTATTTTATGCAAGTAGGCCTCTAGAGATATGAAATTTCCCCTTATTACCGCTTTGGCTGTATCCCATACATTTTGGTATGATGTCTCATTATTGTCGTTTTCTTGGGTGAAGTTATTAATTATGTCTATGATTTGCTGTTTCACCCAATCATTCTTTAGTATGAGATTATTTAGTTTCCAATTATTTTTTTGTCTACTTTCCCCTGGCTTTTTGTTGAATGTAATTTTCATTTCATCATGGTCTGAAAAGGATACATTTACTATTTTTGCCTAACTGCATTTGAATTTGAGATTTTTATGTCCTAATATATGGTCAATTTTTGTATAGGTTCCGTGAACTGCTGAAAAGAAAGTGTACTCCTTTTTTTTCTCCATTTCGTTTTCTCCAGAGATCTATCATATCTAACTATTCTAGTATTCTATTCAAGACTTCTTTCTTATTTATTTTGTGGTTTGATTTCTCTAATTCTGATAGTGCAAGATTGAGATCTCCCACTATTATAGTTTTGCTGTCTATTTCTTCTTGCAGCTCTCTTAATTTTTCTTTTAAGAATTTAGATGCTACATCACTTGGTGCATATATGTTCAATATTGATGTTGCTTCATTATCTATGCTAATCTTTAGCAAGATATAGTGCCCTTCCTTATTTCTTTTAATTAGATCAGTTTTTGCTTTTGCTTCATCTGAGATCAGGATGGCTACCCCTGCTTTTTTGACTTCATTGGAAGCATACTAGATTTTTCTCCAAACATTTACCTTTACTCCCCATGTATCTACCTGCTATAGGTGTGTTTCCCGTAAACAACATATTGTAGGATTCTGGCTTTTAATTCATTCTGCTAACTGCTTCCTCTTTATGGGGGAGTTTACCCTGTTCACATTTATGGTTAAAATTACCAATTCTGTATTACTTGCCATCTTGTTAACTCTTGTTTATGCTTTTCTCCCTTCTTTCCCTCTTTTCCCCCTTCCCACTATTAAGCTTGTGAGCACCAATTGCTTCTCACAGCCCTCCCTTTTTAGTATTCCTCTCCCCACCTTAGAGTTCCTCCCCCTGTCTTACCCCTTTCCCTCAAAGTTTCCGTATTCCCTTCTGCTTAGCTTATTCCTTCCCTTTTCACTTTTCCCTTCTTACTTTTCAATGAGGTGGAAAAGTTTCACCATAAATTGAATATGTCTGAAATTTTTCTCTTAAAGCCAATTCTGATGGCATAAGATAGCCACTATATTCACCCCCCTCCATTCTTTCTCTCACATAGAATAGTTTTCCTTTGCCTCTTTGTGAGAAGTAGTACCCCCACTTTACTCTTTTTCTGGTACAATGTCCTTTCCACTTCTAGTTTCTAGAACAAGGTATACATGTATTCTTTATGCATCTTTATAACAGAAATATGGTTCCCAAGATTTTTTTTAAGCTTTTTACATTTGCCTTGAGTTCTATATTTGTAGATCAAACTTTTTGTTAAGTTCTGTTTTTTTCATCAAAAATAGGTGAAATGCACTTATTTCGTTGAATAACCATCTTCCTCCCTGGAAAAAGATGCTCATTCTGGCTGGGTAAGTTATTTTTGGTTGCATACTGAGTTCCTTGGTCTTTAGGAATACCATATTCCAGGCCCTTCGATCCTTTAATGTGGATGCTGCTAGATCCTGGGTGATCCTTATTGTGACTCCTCTATGTTTGAATTGGGTTTTTCTAGCTGCTTGCAGTATTTTTTCCTTCATCTGAGGGTTCTGGCATTTGGCCACTATATTTCTTGGTGTTTTGATTTTAGTATCCCTTTCAGTAGGTGATCGATGAAGTCTTTCAATGTCTATTTTACACTCTGTTTCTACGACTTCTGGGCAGTTCTCTTTGATAATTTCCTGGAAAATAATGTCCAGGCTCTTTTTTTCATCATTTTTTTCTGGGAGTCCAATAATTCTCAGATAATCTCTCCTGTACCTAAACCAGATAGGTTGAAAACAGAGAAACAAAATTATAGACCAATCTCCCTAATGAATATTGATGCTAAAATCTTAAATAAGATATTAGCAAAAAGACTACAGAAAATCATCCCCAGGATAATACACCACGATCAAGTAGGGTTTATACCAGGAATGCAGGGCTGGTTCAATATTAGGAAAACTATCAGTATAATTGGCCATATTAATAATCAAATTAACAAAAACCATATGATCAACTCAATAGATGCAGAAAAATCATTTGATAAAATCCAACATCCATTCCTATTAAAAACTCTTGAGAGTATAGGAATAAATGGACTTTTCCTTAAAATAATCAGTAGCATCTATTTAAAACCAACAGTAAGCATCATATGTAACGGGGACAAACTACAACCATTCCCAATAAGATCAGGAGTGAAACAAGGTTGCCCACTATCACTGTTACTATTTAATATTGTATTAGAAATGCTATCTTTGGCAATAAGAGTTGAGAAAGAGATTAAAGGAATAAGAATAGGCAATGACGAAACCAAATTATCCCTCTTTGCTGATGATATGATGGTATACTTAGAGAAC
Source organism: Antechinus flavipes (assembly GCF_016432865.1). Taxonomy (NCBI): domain Eukaryota; kingdom Metazoa; phylum Chordata; class Mammalia; order Dasyuromorphia; family Dasyuridae; genus Antechinus; species Antechinus flavipes. The sequence goes on from NC_067398.1 coordinate 400,355,805, forward strand.
CCCAGAGACTCTACTAAAAAGTTATTAGAAACAATCCACATCTTCAGCAAAGTTGCAAGGTATAAAATAAATCCACATAAGTCATCAGCATTCTTATATATCACTAACAAAACCCAACAGTTAGAGTTACAAAAAGAAATTCCATTTAAAGTAACTACTGATTGTATAAAATATTTAGGAATCTATCTGCCAAGGGAAAATCAGAAACTTTCTGAGCAAAACTACAAAACACTTTCCACACAAATTAAGTCTGATCCAACCAACTGGAAAAATATTAAATGCTCTTGGATTGGGCACGTAAATATAATAAAGATGACAATACTACCTAAATTAATTAATTTATTTAGTGCTATACAAATCAGACCCCCAAAAAACTACTTTGATAAATTAGAAAAAATAACAACAAAGTTCATATGGACAAACAAAAGGTTAAGAATTTCAAGGGAATTAATGAAAAAAAAAAATCAAATGAATGTGGCCTAGCTATACCAGATCTAAAATTATATTATAAAGCAGCAGTTACTAAAACCATCTGGTATTGGCTAAGAAATAGACTAGTTTGTTGGAAGCAGACGGCCCCCACCCAGATGCCTTTCTCATGACCCCAGCCCAGGTGCCTTTCTCCCCCTTGCTGCAACAGAGTCGCACAGGTGGTCAAACAATTCTGAGAACTGCAACCAGGCAAAACGATCTTGAGAATTAATCTTGAGTTGTCACCACACTATGTTCCTGTTCACTGAACCAGCTATAGCCCATGTATCTTTCCCAGACCCAACCCTAATAGCCCCATGTATCTTTCCCAGACCCAACCCTACTTTTCTTTTCTATATAAGTTGTATCCTGAGGACAATAAACTGAGACCTTGACAAGAATCTGCTTGATCTCCCTCCTCTTTCTCGCCCGTTTCTCTTTCAGGCTGGGTTCTCCTCGACCCCCCGAATAACTAAGTCCCGGTGGACGGGACACTAGTTGATCAATGGAATAGGTTAGGTTCAAAGGACAAAACAGCCAACAACTTTAATAATATAGTATTTGACAAACCCAAAGATCCCAGTTTCTGGGATAAGAATGCACTATTTGACAAAAATTGCTGGGAAAATTGGAAATTAGTATGGCAGAAACTAGGCAGTGTCCCACACTTAACACCGTACACCAAGATAAGGTCAAAATGGGTTCATGACCTAGGCATAAAGAATGAGATTATAAATAAATTGGAAGAGCATAAAATAGTTTACCTCTCAGACCTGTGGAAGAGGGAGGAATTTATGACCAAAGAAGAACAAGAGATCACTATTGACCACAAAATAGAAAATTTTGATTATATCAAATTGAAAAGTTTTTGTACAAACAAAACAAATGCAGGCAAGATTAGAAGGGAAACAATAAACTGGGAAAACATTTTTACAATCAAAGATTCTGTTAAAGGCCTGATTTCCAAAATATATAGAGAATTGACTCTAATTTATAAGAAATCAAATCAGTCTCCAATTGATAAATGGTCAAAGGATATGAACAGACAATTCTCAGATGAAGAAATTGAAACTATTTACAGACATATGAAAATATGCTCCAAATCATTATTAATCAGAGAAATGCAAATTGAGACAACTCTGAGATGCCAGTACACATCTGTCAGATTGGCTAGAGTGACAGGGAAAGATAATGTGGAATGTTGGAGGGGATGTGGGAAAACAGGGACACTGATACATTGTTGGTGGAATTGTGAACACATCCAGCCATTCTGGAGAGCAATTTGGAACTATGCTCAAAAAGTTATCAAACAGTGTATACCCTTTGATCTAGCAGTGTATCTACTGGGCTTATACCCCAAAGAGATACTAAAGAAGGGAAAGGGACCTGTATGTGCCAAAATGTTTGTGGCAGTCCTGTTTGAAGTGGCTAGAAGTTGGAAAATGAATGGATGCCCAACAATTGGAGAATGGTTGAGTAAATTTTGGTATATGAACATTATGGAATATTATTGTTCTGTAAGGAATGACCAGCAGGATGAATACAGAGAGGACTGGCGAAACTTACATGAACTGATGCTAAGTGAAATGAGCAGAACCAGGAGATCATTATATACCTCAACAATGATACTGTTTGAGGATGTATTCTGATGGAAGTGGATCTCTTTGATAAAGAGAGCTAATTCAGTTTCAATTGATCAAAGATGAAAGAACACTGGGAGATGAATATAAACTGCATGCATTTTTGTTTTTCTTCCCGAGTTATTTATACCTTCTGAATCCAATTCTCCCTGTGCAACAAGAAAACTGTTTGATTCTACACTCATATATTGTATCTAGGATATACTGTAACCTATTCAACATAAAGAGGACTGCTTGCCATCTGGAGGAGGGGGTGGAGGAAGGGAGGGAAAAAATGGGAACAGAAGTGAATGCAAGGTATAATGTTGTAAAAAATTACCATGGCATGAGTTCTATCAATAAAAAGTTATTTATATATATTTTTTAAATGAAATGGAAAGAGAAAAGTTAAAAAAATAAAATAAAATAAAATTATTGCAAACAAAATTAAATACTCAGGGGTCTACTCACCAAAACAAACTCCAGAACTATATGAACACAATTACAAAACACTTTTCACACACATGAAGTCAGATTTAAACAACTGGGAAAATATCAACTGCTCATGAGTAGGCATGCTAATATAACAAAAATTACAATTCTATCTAAATTCATCTGGAAGAAGAAAAAGTCAAGAATATCAAGAGAATTAATGAAAAAAAAAACACAAAAAATGGTGGCTTAGCAAACCCAAACTATATTATAAAGCAGCAATCATCAAAACCATTTGGTACTGGTTAAGAAACTGAATGATGCATCACTGGAATAGACTATATATATAACACACAAATATCATGACTTATAATAATCTAGTATTTGGTAAATCTCCAAACTTCAGCTTCTGGAATAAATGAACAGTCAATTTTCAAATGATGAAATGAAAGCCATCTATAAGTATATGAAAAAATATTATGAATCACTACTGAATAGAGAAATGCTAATTAAAACAACTCTGAGGCACAACTTCACACCTTTCACATTGACTGAAATGACAGGGGGGAAAATCACAAATGATAGAGGGAATGTGAGAAAACTGGGACACTAATGTATTGTCGGTAAAGTTGTGAAATGATCCAATTATTCTCAAGAATAATTTGCATTTATGCCCAAAAGATTTTCAAACTGTGCATACTCTTTGACCCAGCAGTGACACTACTGGGTCTGTATGCCAAGGAAATCATAAAGGAGGGAAAAGGATCCACATGTGCAAAGATGTTTGTAGCAGCTCTTTTTGTGGTAGCAAAGAATTGGAAAATGAGTAGATATCTATCAGCTGGGGAATAGCTAAAGAAGTTGTGTTATATAAATGAAAAAACATGGTGATTTTAGGAAAGATTGGAAAGATTTACATGAACTAATGGTGAGCAAAACAAGCAGAACCAGGAATACATTTTACACAATAGAAATAAGAATGCATAATGATCAACTATGAAAAACTTGGTTCAAGTTATTCAGTGATCCAAAGCAAAGCCAATTAACTTTGAACAGAAAATGCCAACTACATGTAGGAAAAAAAAAAAAAAAACTAAGGAGACTGAATGTTATGTTGACTTTTTTCTGTTTATAATCTCTCTCATGCTTTCTCCCATTTACTCTGATTTTTCCCTCCCAACATGATTCATAAAATAATGTGTATTAAACAAGTAAATTTATTAGAGGAAAAGAGTGTGTCCTTATATCACATTTTCTGTTCATCATGTGAGTACTTGCCCTGTGTGAGATCTCCATAAAATAGTCTTTTAGGCAAGCATATGCTTAGGATTTGAACAACATGACCAACCCAGTTGAATTATGCTCTCTGTACTTGGATATGAATACATGCCAGTTTAGTTCAAGAAAAGAATGACTTGTGTGCCTTGTCCTGCCAGGTAATCTTTGGAATCTTTCAGACAGTCAATTTAAAGTGATTCAGTTTCCTTGCATGGCATTGATAGACTATTCAGGTTTCACAGGCATACAATATGGGGTTAGAACAATAGCAATTCGATAATTCAAATATGAGGAGTTACAGTGAAAATAACACAGGATTTAGCATATTTTACATTAAAATATCAAATGGCTTGGAATATAATATTCCACTGGGCAAAGGCATTTGGATTACACTTATGAATCACCTACCCAGGAAACTTGTGTATAATCCTTTGCAGGAGGAAATGGATATACAATGAAATTGATGACTTTCAAATATCTTGAAGAAAAGAGTAGAGCTGTATAGAAATTTTGGCTTTCCAACAAAAGACTCAAGAGAATCATAAAAAGGTAAACAGAAAAGAGAAATTATAAGGGACTTACTAAAGATAAACTGTTGACTTCTTACATGGGAATATGATACTTGTAATTTGTAAGAACTTTCTCATCCTTGCAACAATTGGGATTATATCAAGATAGAGCACACAAACATGAGAGGAATATGAAGGGATGCTATCTAAAAAAATAAAATCAAAGAATGAGAGAGGAATGTACTGAGAGATAGGGAAAAGATAGGAAAAATAATTAGAAATTTAAAGCATTTCCATCAATTGGGTAATGGCTGAATAAGTTGTGTTGTATAAATATAATGGAATAGTATTGTGTTACTAGAAATGATGAGCAAGATGCACTCAGCAAAACCTGGACAGACTTCAATGAGCTGATACCAAGGTAAATACTTTGTATACAAAGTAATAGCAATATTGTAAGGGGAATTAATGGTGAATTACTTAATTATCCTCAGCAACTTAAGAACTCTGAAGGATTTTTGATTAAAAAAAATACTGTCAATCCCCAGAAAAATAAGTGAAGATGTCTGATTACAGGTTGAAGAATTTTTTTTTAAATCATAACAGTAAAAACAAATTATACACACACTATCTATGCATACCCATAACAGAAATATAGTTCTCAAATTCTTATTTTTTTATCTTTTTATGCTTCTCTTGAGTTCTATATTTGGAGGTCAGATGTTTTATTCAGTTCTAGTCTTTTCATTAGAAATAAATGGAATTCACTTGTTTTGTTGAATGTCCATCTTTTTCCCTGAAAGAAAATGCTCAGTTTAGCTGGGTAGGTTATTCTTCCATTCCAACTTCCTTTGCTTTTTGGAATATCAGATTCCATCCTTTTCAATTTTTAAGGCTGAAGCTGCTAAATCCTAGGTAATCCTAATTGTGACTCCTTGGTATTTTAATTGTTTCTTTCTGGCTGCTTATATTATTATTTTCTTGTCTGATGCTTCTGAAATTTAGCCATCATATTCCTTGGAGTTTTAGTTTTGGGGTCTCTTTGAGGAGATGATTGGTGAATTGTTTCAATGGATATTTTTACCTTCTGATTCTAGAACATCAGGGCAGTTCTCTTTGATGATTTCCTGTAAGATAATGTCTGGGGGGAAGCAGAGCCAAGATGGCAGAGAAGGCACATGCGTCATTCTAAGCTTCTCTCATTCCCTCATAACCAATTATTAAATTCAGCCTGAAAAATAGCTTCTCACTGCTTAAATTCATGAAGATTAGAAGCACTAAAACTTACCAGCCAAAGACAATCTGGAAGATCGCTAGGAAAGGTTTGTCTTGAGGGGCTAGGAACAGACTAGCACAAACAGTGAGAGACTAGCATCTTGAGCAGACGAGGGAAGGGGGTGATCTCTGTGGCTATAGAAATTATAGAGATGACTCTGCTATAGGTTAACTGCTCTGCCTTGACTACAAAGCAGTAAACTGGCAGAGAAATTAAAGCCTAAAACAGAGGGTACTCTAAAAAATGCCAGAAGCTAACGAGATCTGACTGTAACCACTCAAACCCAGAAGTAACTCAGGCAGACTGCAACACAGCCCTGCAGTCACATCCTCAGATTAAGAAATTAAAACTATTTATAGCCATATGAAAATATGCTCCAAATCATTATTAATCAGAGAAATACAAATTAAGACAACTCTGAAATACCACTACACACACCTGTCAGATTGACTAGAATGACAGGGAAAGATAATGGGGAATGTTGGAGGGGATGTGGGAAAACAGGGACACTGATACATTGTTGGTGGAATTGTGAACACATCCAGCCATTCTGGAGAGCAATTTGGAACTATGCTCAAAAAGTTATCAAACTGTGCATACCCTTTGATCCAGCAGTGTTTCTACTGGGTTTATACCCCAAAAAGATACTAAAGAAGAGAAAGGGACCTGTATGTGCCAAAATGTTTGTGGCAACCCTGTTTGTAGTAGCTGGAAGCTGGAAAATGAATGGATGCTCATCATTTGGAGAATAGTTGAATAAATTGTGGTATATGAGTGTTATGGAATATTATTGTTCTGTAAGAAATGTCCAGCTGATGCTGGATGAATACATAGAAGACTGGTGAGACTTACTCGAACTGATGCAAAGTGAAATGAGCAGAACCAGGAGATCATTATATACCTCAACAACAATACTGTATGAGGATGTATTCTGATGGAAGTGGGTTTCTTCGACAAAGAGATCTAACTCAGTTTCAATTGATCAAGGATGGACAGAAACAGCTACACCCAAAGAAAGAACACTGGAAAATGAACATAAATTGCTTGTATTTTTGTTTTTCTTCTGGGTTATTTATACCTTCTGAATCCAATTCTCCCTGTGCAACAAGAGAACTGTTCAGTTCTGCACACATATATTGTATCTAGGATATACTATACTCTATTTAACCTGTATAGGACTGCTTGCCATCTTGGGGAGGGAGTGAGGGGAAAAATCAGAAGTGAGTGCAAGGCATAATGTTGTAAAAATATTACCCTGGCATGGGTTCTGGCAATAAAAAGTTATTAAAAAAAAAAAAAAAAAAAAAAAAAAGATAATGTCTGGGTCCTTTTTTTTTTTTTTTTCCATCATAATATTCAGGAAGTCTAATAATCCTTAGATTGTCTCTTCCAGATCAATTTTCTAGGTCAGTTGTTTTCCCAAGTAGGTATTTTACATTTTCTTCTATTTTTTTTTTCATTTTTTTTTGGTTTTGCTTTTTTTTTTTCATATTATTTTTATTTTAAATTATTATTATAACTTTTTATTGACAGAACCCATGCCTGGGTAATTTTTTTTTACAACATCATCCCTTGCACTCACTTCTGACTTTTCCCCTCCCTCCCTTCATCCCCTCCCCCAGATAGCAAGCAGTCTTATACATGTTGAATATGTCACCAAATGTCCTAGATACAATATATGTGTGCAGAACCAAACAGTTTTCTTGTTGCACAGGAAGAATTGGATTAAGAAGGTAAACAGTAGCCTGGGAAGAAAAACAAAAACGGAAACAGTTTACATTCATTTCCCAGTGTTCTTTCTTTGGGTGTAGCTGCTTTTGTCCATCATTGATCAATTGAAACTGAGTTAGCTCTCTTTATCAAAGAGATCTACTTCCATCAGAATACATCCTCAAACAGTATCGTTGTTGAGGTATATAATGATCTCCTGTGGTTCTGCTCATTTCACTTACCATCAGTTCATGTAAGTCTTGCCAGTCCTTTGTGTATTTATCCCACTGGTCATTCCTTACAGAACAATAATATTCCATAACATTCATATACCACAATTTACTCAACCATTCTCCAATTGATGGGCATCCATTCATTTTCCAGCTTCTAGCCACTACAAACAGGACTGCCACAAACATTTTGGCACATACAGGTCCCTTTCCCTTCTTTAGTATCTCTTTGGGGTATAAGCCCAGTAGAAACACTGCTGGATCAAAGGATGTGCAGTTTGATAACTTTTTGAGCACAGTTCCAAATTGCTCTCCAGAATGGCTGGATGTGTTCACAATTCCATCAACAATGTATCAGTGTCCCTGTTTTCCCACATCCCCTCCAACATTCCACATTATCTTTCCCTGTCACTCTAGCCAATCTGACAGGTGTGTAGTGGTATCTCAGAGTTGTCTTAATTTGCATTTCTCTGATTAATAATGATTTGGAACATATTTTCATATGGCTAGAAATAGTTTCAATTTCTTCGTCTGAGAATTAAATTGTCTGTTCATATCCTTTGACCATTTGTCAATTGGAGAATGGTTTGATTTCTTATAAATTAGAGTCAATTCTCTATATATTTTGGAAAGGAAGCCTTTATCACAACCTTTGATTGTAAAAATGTTTTCCCAGTTTATTGTTTCCCTTCTAATCTTGTCTGCATTTGTTTTGTTTGTACAAAAACTTTTCAATTTGATATAATCAAAATTTTCTATTTTGTGGTCAATAGTGATCTCTAGTTCTTCTTTGGTCATAAATTCCTCCCTCTTCCACAGGTCTGCGAGGTAAACTATCCTATGCTCTTCCAATTTATTTATAATCTCATTCTTTATGCCTAGGTCATGAACCCATTTTGACCTTATCTTGGTGTATGGTGTTAAGTGTGGGGCAATGCCTAGTTTCTGCCATACTAATTTCCAATTTTCCCAGCAATCTTTGTCAAATAATGCATTTTTATCCCAGAAACTGGGGTCTCTGGGTTTGTCAAATACTATATTATTAAAGTTGTTGGCTGTTTTGTCCTTTGAACCTAACCTATTCCATTGATCAACTAGTCTATTTCTTAGCCAATACCAGATGGTTTTAGTAACTGCTGCTTTATAATATAATTTTAGATCTGGTACAGCTAGGCCACCTTCATTTGATTTTTTTTTTTCATTAATTCCCTTGAAATTCTTGACCTTTTGTTTTTCCATATGAACTTTGTTGTTATTTTTTCTAGTTCATCAAAGTAGTTTTTTTTGGGGAATCTGATTGGTATAGCACTAAATAAATTGATTGATTTAGATAATATTGTCATCTTTATTATATTTGCTTGCCCAATCCAAGAGCATTTAATATTTTTCCAGTTGGTTAGATCAGACTTAATTTGTGTGGAAAGTGTTTTTTTTATTTTGCTCATAAAGTTTCTGATTTCCCCTTGGCAGATAGATTCCTAAATACTTTATACAATCAGTAGTTACTTTAAATGGAATTTCTTTTTGTAACTCTAACTGTTGGGTTTTGTTAGTGATATATAAGAATGCTGATGGCTGAGTCTCTGGGGTTCTCTAAGTATACCATCATATCATCAGCAAAGAATGATAATTTGGTTTCCTCGTTGCCTATTCTTATTCCTTTAATCTCTTTCTCAACTCTTATTGCCAAAGCTAATAATCATTGTTTCTATCAATTCCAGTGAGTTAACACTTTGTAAGGAATCTAACAGTTGGTCATACTTTCTCAAACAGAATTATACATTTAGAGTTGGAAGAACAATTGGAGAATATCTAGCTCATTGTCTTAATTTTAAATGTGAAGAAAATGAAGTTCAGAATGATTAAATCACTTCACCAGTCACACAAAGAGAAAGTCATAAGAATGTTTTGAATCTAAGTCTTTTGATTCTAAAGATACTATTAATCTGCTATATAACATGATTTCCTTATCAGTTGCAGAGATATGGGTTATAGCTATATTTTTATCATTTCTTATCTCACTTCCATTTTTTTTCTCTTTTCATTTATCTTTCCCAGACTTTATTTTTCATTCCATTGGTATGAAAAATCTTTTTTGTTAAATACATTATTTTTTCCTTTATTTTAAACATTTGTTTTCTTTTCAACTTTTGAGTTCTAGATTTTTCCTTTCTACATCTCCTCTCCCATCCACTGAGAAGGCAAACAATATATCAATTTTACATATGAAGTCATGAAAACAAACTTCCTTATTAGTTAGATTATAAAAAGCATAGAAATAAATAAAAAAAGAAAATATCCTACATTTGCACTCAGAGTTCTTTCTGGAACTTGGTTGCATACATTGATCAGTTATGTTGGATAAGTTGATTAAAATTACAATATTACTCTTACTATATACAATGATTTCAAGGTTCTGTTCTTTTCACTTTGCTTTAGTTCATATAAATCTTTAGTATGAGAAAGTTTTAATCTGAAAATTATCTTCACCTATGTAGAGCAATCTAGTTCATCTACATTTATGGATGCCTTGCTTGAAGGGACTAAGAGGTTGAGAAGTTTTCTAAAGTTACAGAGACACTATGTATTAAACAGAGTAGATGACTCCAAATGTGCAGACATTTGTAGAGTCTTTGTAAGCACTATAGCACATAGCTTTTCAATTACTTGATAGAAATATTATAACAATTACAATAGGGAAAATCAGGAAACAAGGAAGAAATTCATATCTAATTGCTCAATATTATGAGATAGTCTGATTTATCTATCTGTCTGTCTGTCTATTTATCTATCTATCTGCATATTTGTATTGCATTTTGGAGTTTAAGGACTAAATTTCTTTCTTAAGGACTACATCATATACCCAAATAACTCTGATTTTCATTAATTGGCCACAAAATGTCTCAGACCAAGTCTACTTAGTCTTTGTTTTGGCCTTGATTGCTTCAGAGTTAAAGTAAATACCTATTGCTGTTATTGTTTTGGACAGAAAACCTTAAGGTCTTCCATTCTCAGATTATTATTTTTTTTTTTTATGATTTATCTATTGGTTTGTTTGGCTTATTTATTTATTTATTTATTCAATTATTTGTTTGTTTTAAACTAGGTAATTCTTTGTCTCATTCCTTTCCTATATAGCCCTAATCCCTGAATGAGTGGTTGCCTCAATCAAATTGAAACCTTTTTCATCTTAGTTTAAAAAGGGAATCTAGGGCCATCTCCAGTCAACCTGATCTATATTGGCCCACTGGTCCTATATATGTCAAGAAGAGAAAATGAGGCTGGTGACCTCGTACAGCATTCCCTCACTAAAATAAAATTCATTTCTGTGTCACAGTGTTGTCTCTCTGATGTCATAGCGATCTTCAAGAATGAAGCACAGACAATAACTAATTTTATATGATATGTAATATATTGAATTTTTGTAGCATAATAAATAGTTTTAGTGACAATGACAGATTAGAATCAAAGAAGTTCCACATAAACTATTTCTTTACTTTTTTAATTCTCTGAATTTGAAATTAAAAAATAAGACTGAAAATATGTAGTGTTACTGTGAGCAAATAACATATTTATGTAATTAGTTAAGCTTTTGATTTCCCTCTACAAAAAAAAAATATTGAGTCAAAAGAAACATTGACAATCAATGAAAATAAGTAAATGCTGTCTGCCAAATGATATAGTAGGATCATTTCATATATCACATGTGATTGGTATAATCAGCTGGTTTTTATAACTAATATTTGCTTACAAATTATAACAATACATAATTTAATTATTGTCATGCTGTGATTATTATAATAAAATTAAGTGATCATAAGTCAGAATGTTTTTAAATTAACCTGTTAATTATAGCTGATAATGAAAAAGATTATCAGTATTAGAAGTCACAGAAACATGAAGCCATAATTAATAACTAAACCACTATTTAAATAGAGAGTAACAAGATTTGAAAGAAGTTCAGATGTTCAGAATTCAAAGTGGCCTACATCTTTTTGTCTTTTTGATGTATTTCTTCTTTCCTTGCAAGCTAAGTCTGGCACCAGCCTTTGTGAACAATCTGAACTTTAGGCAGATGAAAAAAATTATATTTAGACAGAGAGAGAGAGGGAGAAAGAGAGAGAGAAAGAGAGAGAAAGAGAGAGAGAGAGAGAGAGAGAGAGAGAGAGAGTAACAGAGACAGAGAGACTGAGAGAGAGAGAGACAGAAAAAGAGACAGAGACAGAGAGAGTTAGAGAGAAACAGAGACAGAGAAAGAGAAAGAAAGAAGAGGAGAGAGAGAAGAGAGAGAGAGAGAGAAACAGAGACAGAGAGACTGAGAGAGAGAGAGACAGAAAAAGAGACAGAGACAGAGAGAGTTAGAGAGAAACAGAGACAGAGAAAGAGAAAGAAAGAAGAGGAGAGAGAGAAAGAGAGAGAGAGAGAGAGAGAGAGAGAGAGAGAATCCTCTTCTCTGTTCCATACATAAGTTTCTCACCAGAAAATCAGTTTCTCTGTTATTTTTTTCCCCTGAAGTTCTTTCATATTTTCAGTCCCTTATTCCTTATGACAACATATTTTTTGATTCTCCAAAAAGATGGCAGCTGAGTTCAAATATACATGTTTTTCCAACTGTAATGTGTGCCAAATACTGAATTTGGTGTTATTATAACCCCATTTTACAAATAAAGAAACTGAAACAGAGATTAAACAACTTGCTCCCGGTCAAATAACTACTAGTATCTGAGGGCAATTTGAACTCAGGACTTTTTGACTTCAGGCCTAGCTCTCTATCTAATAGGCCACATAGATGTCAACCATTTTCTACTGATAATAAGCCTCTGACTTTATTTCCAAATAGATGATTCTTTTTCTCATTTAGTGGTTATTACAGTGCCTGATTCTTAATAGATATGTAATTTTTTTTTATTTTTTGACTTGACTTAGCCATCCTTACCAGCAGAGACCTTATTCTGAAAAAGAAGCTACTACTTTATTGCTTTTTCACTGATAAAAAATGGGTCCCCAAGAATTCTAGTAGTAGTATAGAAAGAAAAAAGTTAAGCCCTTAATTATGGATATGGTCAATACTATAGATCAGGGAACTTGAGACAGGCAGGATATTGTAAAATCTTGGACCAGGAATTGTGATCTGTCCTCCCACATGAGTTAGCTTGTGTAATGTCCTTTTGAAGCCATTAAGCATTTGAGAGCATCCATACTATCTGGTATTATCCATATTAATGGTAGCTAGCTTTTTGTCATAGTCTGACCCAATCTCAGTCTGAGTCAGTCTCCTCCAGAAGTCTGCCAGTCTGCCAGTCTCAACCATCTCCCTGAGTCTGACTTTGTCCCCAGTTCTCCTTAAATACTCTATTACAATTATATAATTACCATATATTGAGTATAAGCCAATCTAGAGTGATTATATCATTATATCAAACTAGAGTATTTATATCATTATACCATATTAGATATATGTGAACTAGAGAACTATTATCTCATCATTTCCACTGAGTTAACTCCTTGTTTCAAATATGCTTCTTTCAAGTATACTTCTCTAAGTGATGGTGGTGGAAGGAACAATAATAACATCAAATGTATTACTATTTATGTAGTTATTAATGTCTGCTCTAAAATTGCTGTGATCTGATGAAAACCCTAAGAATATTGTACTTGTTACTTATTGATAAAAGGTTTTCGGGAGATCGAGTGAACATAGTGTTATGGTTTGCACTTATTTGGCATATGATAACTGTTGAAAGCTGAATATTTTTATAAAGAAGTATAAAAGTCAAATATAGCATTGGCAGCTTTATTTTTGACTGATATAAAATTAAGAAACTGCTGGATAAAAAATAAGAATTAGACCTTAAGCTACAATGGAGAAATCCAATCCTAATATAGTCATAACAAAAATTAAAACTTGCAACAGTCTGAATTTAAGACCATCTATGCTAACCTCTTTCTGTTGAAAATTAAGATAAGGTAACTTATATATATGTCCATGTTAGAATCAATACTTAAATTTATATCCTCTGAAGTCAAAACTCGGGACATTTCCACTGCAATCTCTAATGTTATGTTATTTTCCTTTTCTAACTTCACCTCTTGTTTTAATAGCTTCCACACACTCTACACAGAGACTACTTTCCTCTTTTTTTTATGGATGATATATAATATGGAATATAATTGGGTTCTGAAAACTTATTTGTCATTTAGCGACCTGTAGTTCAAAAGGATAAGTATAACCTCTCAGCACTGAGATTTTGAACTATCTTGAACGTTGAGAAATAGACTAAAAAGCAGGGAATTCAGGAACTAAACAACAATGGTAAAAATGCTATCAATAACCTTACGCATGAAATTTAATGAGTTGAACTAGACTGGGGAGGATAGTGGTACATTATAAAAAGGCCAAATATAATCTGAAAAGAGAGCATAGTCATGGCAGAGAAGACGAAATTTGAAAAGAAGCATAAAAATTCACTTCTGTGGTATAGTAGAATAGAGAATAAAGCCTGAGTTACCAGTTGTAATTATATCTCACACAAGTAAAGAAATTTTTAGTCTCTTCTTTCCTCAGTTTTCTCTCTTTGTCCTTGAAGAGTATGGATGTAGATGTAGCTATATGTAGATAGTATACAAACACATATAGATGTGTGTGCACACACACAATATGTACATACATGCATACATAACCACACACATAGAATTTTCTTTTATTTCCTATATCCTTGGTTTGACTAGAATATAAAAAAAGCCAGAAATTGATTAAAAATACACAAAATATAAATTAGGATACTTTTCTGAATATTATGGATTTTCTTAAATGGGATCTCTGAGTTATTGTGATTGTATCAACAAATTTTATGTTATTGATTCCATAAAATAGCAGGGTTTTTTAAATGATAAATGGGGAAATGGAGAATGTAAGGTCATTATGAACTTCCTGGGGTAAAAGTGATTAAATCATTTTAATATGGTATGATTTACTATGCCTCTGATGTGAGAAAGGAAAAATGAGCATAGTTATGACTGGTATAGAGAATAAATATCTTCCATACCACCATCCAGTGATCTGATATATTCATTTCAAATTTGCTTTTGTTTTTCTTTTTCTTGTGTTTTCCCAACTGTTATCATAAAATCATTCTCTCAGACTATACTATGCAAATAAACATTCTTTCTTAATCAAACTCCAGTCTTTGTACTATATCCTCAAAAACAAAATATATGTTATAAAATAACCATACTTAATTAATAAAATTATTTGATGGTAAAATGAAATAATATTTTAAATTTTCTTTTCAAATTTTAAAATGACATATGATAGTTTTATGCAAATTGTAAAATTAAATATTAAAATTCTCTTTAAATATATGAAGATTGGTACAGCAGAAAGAGTAAAGTGATATATGTAGCTACAAAAGACATATCTAGAAATTAAATTTTACAAAAAAGTTTATTGTTAATGAATTGAAATAGTTCAATTAGAATGTCATAATCTTGAAGAAAGAAATTGTTTTATTATCAGTAGCCTCAGTGAAATATTCCTTTTTAAAAAATTAAAAATAAAATTGAACTAAAAGTTAGTGTTCATTAAGGATATTCACTGTAGACAGATAAATAAAGCCAGCTTATTGACTAGGTTGAATTTTCTGACTGACCCTTTAACTTATTTTCAAATTATATATTGATTTTATATCACATTTCTGAACTACCAATTTTTATGTGCCATAGACTTTGTATTTTATTCTCCTGCATGATGAATTTTAAAAACACATTTGTTTCTTTTTGTTAAGACTTGAAGCATATTTTAACTATTTTAACAGATTTTAGTACTGTATAATTGTTCAACCTCTAGTTTTTTTAAGTGTCATATCTGTGATTTACTTGCATCAAGATTGTTGTGAGCTCTTACCCACCCTCTCATAATTATAGAAAAGTTCCTCTGGTAAAATATCATCTGTTTTCTTTTTCCCCTCACAGTCTGCTTAATGATGCTGCTTCCAGGAATTCATTATGATGAAAAGTGTAAACTGCCTGCATATTCACTGTGTCAACTGTGACTGTGCTTCTAGTCCCTGGTAGCTTCTATAAAACTAAATTGTTCAATCTATTTTTTTCAACAACTGAATGACTAATTTAGATTGCAATATGGCCTCTGCTACTTTGGAGCAATCAGTCACTGATGCTGCAGATAAACAGCTAGTTGTCAAATTGTTAAATTGTTGGACACATAGACATGGTCACTTTCTGGATAACACAACTCTGTTCAAAGTAGATGCCTAATTAAATCTTATTATTGATTTATTGTTATTCTAATCCTAATCCTAATATTGATTATTGATAAGCCTGTATTGATGTCTTTGGTTACTTTTCACTAGCTCTATATCTTCTCAAAATTATGTCCTTTCTTGGGCTTTTATGTCTTGTTTATTGAAATGATATTGAAATTTACCAAAAAGTCTTTCCCTTTTGATATAAGGATTAGAAGATGTAAAACTCTTCCAACAATAATGAAAACCAAAACAAAGTGTGATAAAGCAAGGGGGAAAACAAAACAAAATAAAACAAAACAAAACAAAACAAAACAAAACAAAAAAAACATCTGTCATATCACTTGAGTGTCCCACATTGCTTAACACTGTCCCAGTAGGAAAGTAAGTTCTGTTTGCCACAGATGCTTTTATGGTTCCTAAAACATTCTACATTAGCAATTCCTGCATAAATGGAATTGTAATTTCAGCAGACTATTTCTCAGCTTGTTCCAAGAATCCATTTGCACTTATAATTAAACATTAAATCCTGAAGTATTCTCATTAACTGGTGACTTGGTTGAATCTGTTTAATATAGATTTCCAAAACAATTCCAGAGATTTTTTTAACCCTTAAATGAAAAGCTGTTTTGTTGCAGAATTACATCTTAAACAAACAAAAAACAAACAAACAAACAAAACTTTTGTTTTCTGAACCTGACTTTCTGCTAAAAGTTAAGTATAAGATTGATAGGGTCTGGTGATATTTTGCAGTAAAATTTATTATCTATTCATAATTAATTTCATCCACTTGTACCATTCAATTAGACACTTAAAGTTAATTTTTAGCCATAATTAAATCTAATTATTCTTATATTTTTGTTAATAATGGCAGATTATATGATGTAATAGCAGAAGCTTTTGTCATAGAATTAGAAGACCTGGGATAAAGGGTATGCTAAAAATGATAGATTTCCAAATTTAAAAAAAAAAATGGAAACATGCCACATGTTTTTTAGTTTAATCTGCCTTGTCAACATTTTATTGATCATTTTCTTAAATCTAGATAACTATATGAGAGTAAATCAAGTCCTGAAGTGTAACATATGATCATTTCAAGAGTACAAATAAAAAATTTGTAATGTAAATTGACTATTATCTTTTATGAGGTATTTAAGAACTGGGCCAATCACAACTCTTCTTAGAATCCATTCCTAACTATGATTTTCAGTAGTTATATGACCCATCAGTATCTGACAATATTTGAGAGTCTGTTTTCTTCCTTATAAAGTAGATTAGTAGAAGATTCTCTACTTATAATGCCTACTTAAGATGTTATTATAGGAAATATATTTAATGACTCGTAAATGCTTCAGAGGATTTGTTTTTAATCAAGAGAATTTATCATTTCTTCTTAATAAACAGAAATTACAAATTGTTCTGTGAAAAATCATCATAATAATAGAATGTTGTGATCATGATGTTTTATTTAGTTTTTATAGTTGTCAGATTGCATGCATGTATATTATTATACTCACACATTCAGTATTTTTTCAGCTTCTTAGATATTCCAAAATGTTTCCTGTCTTTTACATAGTCTTTTTAAAAAGCAGAATATTTTTTATTACTATTGTTGTTTATTTCATTTTATCTTAAAACTATCCAGCCATCTTCCCAAACTATATTCTTTCCACTTGTTATCTGCTACATATTTTATCCTTTTCCAGTAATTATCAAATCAGTACTTCCATTGTTCTTGGAAAGAATGGGTCACTTGGATGGAATCAGATTAAGTCACTTACTAATTCTGTGACTTCTCAGATCAAGATACATTTCTTTTATAATTATATCAGCTCACAGGCTCTCCCTTTCTCAACTATGTACTTGCATCTCTAGCATTTACTTAGCAAAATGCACAGCATATGTAAGTGCTCAAGAAATAGTATTTATGATTTTCCGTTAAAGGACTTGTGTAATTATCCTTCCTTATGGCTTTGTTTAAAGTTATGCCTTTCCATTTTTTTTTGACATTTTCTCTTTTGTTGTTGTTTTTATTAATATAGTATTGCTATATTCATATACAAAAATTTTGTCAGGCATTTCTCATTTGATGAGCACTCCCTTAGATGTTATTAAACACCTAATGGGTGCAGTGTATTCAGCTTTACAATGGAGATGTCAAGACAAAAATGAGTCAGTTTTTTTTTTTTTCTATCTTCAAAGGGCTTATGTTGTATTGCTTAACAGTAAGACCTGTTTGATTATATACATACTTTTTTTCATCATAGCTTTCAGGTAGTCCAATGATGCTTAGATTCTCTCTCCTGGATCTATTTTCTCAGTTGATTTTTTTTTTCTGATGAGGTATTTTAAATTTTCTTCCATTTCTTTTTCATTTTTTTCATTTTATTTTGATTTTAATTGCAAATTTATTTTTATGGAGTTGTTTTCTTTAGTCTATTTCCATGCTTTCTTTTCTAAGGTATTGACTTTTCTCTCCAAACTTTCATAACTATCCTACAATGCTTTCCTTTGTTTTCCCCATTTTTCTTCTACCTCTCTTTTTAGATACTTTTTGAACTCTTCTAAGAGAGTCTTTTGAACTTGAGACCAATTCAAATCCCCTTTTGCAGCTTCACAAAAAGCTGCAGGCATTTTACATTTGCTATCCTCTTTTGGGATTGTGTTTGACTCTTCCTTATCTCCATGATAGCTCTCTATAATCAAGAATTCTTTTTGCCTTTTTGTCATTTTTAGAGGTTGAGGTCTGTTCTTAGGGAATGGAGGATAATGGTCCCAAGATTACTCTGGAGATCAGAGGATCAGAGAATCGGGACTTCTCACTGACTGACTGGCCTTGGATCTGAAAAATTCCTCCCTGTGCTGAGTCCCACTTGTTATGCTAGGATTCAGGAGCTCACAATTTGCCTTCAATTACACTTCACTTACATAATTACACTGGAGTTCTCATAGCTGATCTGCTGATTTAGCTTTCTGAACCAGGATAGAGTAACTAATGCTGCTATATTTTGGCTAAAACTCTCTCACTAGATTCTCTGCACTAGATCTTCCTTCACTGCATTTCCCATTGACACATTGAGATTCACCTTTCCTGAACAAAGAAAAATGGTGAAAACCTATGTTGTGATCCACATTCAACCACCATAGTCCTCTCTCTGGGTACAGATGCCTCCAATACAATAGAAGTCTATTGGCATTGGCCTGTATCATCTCATTGTTGAAAAGAGTTACATGCATCAAAGTTGATGATTACATAATCTTGTTTCTGTGAACAGTATTATCTTGGTTGTACTCATTATTTATTTTTTAATTAAAGACATAACATCCTTTTAAAATATATTTTCATATTTGTCATGTAAAAGAATAATAAGACCAACAGGGAAAAAGAAAACCGCAAGGAAAAAAAAAACACAAAAAGGTGAAATTATCATACTTTGATCCACATCCAGTCTCCATAGTTCTTTTTCTGGTTGCTGATGCCATTTTCCATTCAAAATCTTTTGGACTTGCCTTGAATCATTGCATTGCTGGGAATAATTAGCTCCATAACAGTTTATTGTGTGCAATGTTCTCTTTGTTTTGCTCACTTCACTCAACATCACTTCATGTAAGTCTTTCCAGAACTTTTTGAAATCAGCATACTCATAGTTTCTTATAGAATAACAATATTCTATTACATTCATATTCCAAAACTTATTCAGTTTTCCACTCAATTTCTAATTCCTCACCATCACAAAAAGAGTTGATGCAAACATTTCTACATGCATGGGTCCTTGTCCATTTTTTATGATCACTATGGGATACACATGGAGTAGAAACTTATCAAACAATATGTACTGTTTAATAGTCCTTTGGGCATAGTTCCATATTGCTCTCCAGAATGCCTGGAACAATATACAACTCCCCCCACAATAGATTAGTGTTCCAGTTTTCTCACATCCCCGCCAATATTTTCTTGTTATCTTAATCTGAGAAGTATAAAATGATACTTCAGAATTGTCTTAATTTGTATTTCTCTGATGAACAGTGATGTATAGCATTTTTATATAAATAGGAAGTGACTTTAATTTCATCATCTGAAAATTGTCTGTACATAACCTTTAACCACTCTATTCTTATAAATTTGACTCATTTCTTCATTTTAGGAAAAAGCCCCTTATCAGAAAGACTGGTTGTAAAACACCCTCCCTTCCTCCCCCCAGGTTTGCTGTACTAATCTGCTTATAGTATCTCTCTATGTCTAAATCATGATCTCATTTAAACATTATTTTAATATAGGGTATAAGATGTCAGCTAATGTTCAGTTTCTGCCATACTATCACTCAGTTTTTTAGTAATTTCTACTTAACTCTTATTCCAGAACCTGGAATCTATGAATTTATCAAACAGAATATAACTATAGTTATTTACTATGGTATTTTGCGTGCTTCACCTGCTCCACTGATCTACCACTCTATTTCTTAGCCACTACAAAATGGTTTTTATGATGTTATAGTGTACTTTCAGTTCTGGTACAGCAAGGCCAGTTTCTTTTGCATTTTGTTCTATTAACTTCTTTGATATTCCTGATTTTTTTTTTTATTCTTCCAGATTAATTTTATTACTATTTTTTTCTAGCTCTTTAAAACAAATTCTTGGCAGTTTGGTTGTTATGGCATTAAGTAGATTAATATAGGTAGAATTGACATTTTTATTATTACTTCAACTAGTCATGAACAACTGATAGTTTTCCAGTTGTTTAGATCTAACTTCAATGTGTGGGTAAAGTCTTTTGCAATTGTAATCATACAGTTCCTGCCTGTTTTTGGAAGATGGAATCCCAAATATTTTATAGTGTCTAATGTTATTTTAAATATGATTTCTCTTCCTATCTCTTGCTGCTAGACTCTAGACTAGGCATCAGAAATTCTGATGATTTATGTGCATTTATTTTGTACCCTGCAACTTTGCCAACTTCCAACAGTATTTTAGTTTGTTCCCTAGGATTTTCTAAGTATACCATCATATCATCTGCAAAGAGTAATAGTTTTAATTATCTACATTTTCTTATATCTAGTGGAAGAGGAAACATTGTCATCTTTCTTTGTTTATCTTGTCAATTTGAAGATATATCTACCATGTCATATAGATTACTGCAATTAATCTATATCTTCTCATGTGAAAATAATCACTGTCCTTATACAAGTAATCTATAGAACATCTACCCCAAACACTGAAGGCTTTCACTCTTGAAACTGATTATCACATTTGCCATTTCCACTTAGAATTTTTCCTCACTACATGCCAAGCCACACAAGTTTGCTTGTTCATATGTTCTTAATTATATCTCCTACTTATTCTAATCATTATCATTGTTATTCTCTGGCCTTCTTGTACCCATACTACCCTTAAATTCACAAGTTCTTTGGAGTCTTCTGTAATTCTATTTTATGATTCAAAATCATAGAGTATCATTAGTAGAGCATCAATGCCAAAGAGATGAGTTTTCAAAGCAAAAGGAAATTTAGATGATTGAAAATTATTTAGTTTACCAAAATTGAACTAAAATTTCCCATGATGTCTGCCTATCTTTTAAATCTCTCCTTAGTTAAGAGAATTCCATTCTCTTTGATTCATAGTATCAAAACTATTTTTCACTCTTTACTCTTCTTAATGGCACATGGCCAATATTTTTTCAAGTCTTCCAAGTTTAGCACCACAACAAATTTTGAAACAAATTTCATTCCATATACCAAGCATCCAAGTTTAAATAATCACATCTTCTCACATGGATTAAAGAGTCTCTAGATTCTTTTCTTCTACTTCATCTTTTTCCCTTAAAAAATCCATGGCTGCCAGAGATCATTCTAAAGGAGAGGTCTTTCCTATCCCCATTCTGCTCACTAAACTTCATTAACTAACTTTTAATTATAAAAATAATAATAACAACATCAAAAAGAATAATAAAATTTCACTCCATTAAATACTACCTATTTCAATATAGTTTTTTGAACTTTACACACTCTATGATCCAAATATGCTATAATTTCAATTCCTCATAAATGATAATCTAATTCCAGTCTCCAAACAAAGAATATATTTTCTTACCATCTTTGATTATTAGAGTCCTTATTTTCCTTCAAAACTCATATATGTGTTACTTTCTGAGTAAGATATTTCTTGATTTGTAAACTGCCATTTTATTCTAAAATTATCATATATTCACTTTCATGCCTGTATATACATATTATAATATCACATATGGCAATATAACACCCCATGATATCCAACAATATGATATAAGATACCATTAGAGAACAATTTGATATGATACAATGCAATACAATGTAATATAATATGGTATGACATCACATAGGTAATTTTATTTCTTGAAATAAAAAAAGGTTCATTAGTAAAAGAGAAAATTGTATTGATTTATTATGTAAGGCAGTTGAAATTAAGTGACTTGCACAGGGTCACACAGCTGGGCAGTATTAAGTGTCTAAGGTAATATTTGAATTTTGGTCCTCCTGACTTTAAGGCTAATGTTCTATTCACTGTATGATTTAGCTACCTCAAGACAACTTTATTTGTTACTTTGAGTCATCAGAGCTCAAAAAAATGACTGGAAAGTGGAATATATTTAATAAATTCATTTGATCAGATTGTTTGAAGCTATAATCTGGACTATCTGTTTTCTTTTCATTCATTTTTTCCCCTAATGCATTGTCTAATCATGGAAACAATTGAAAAATATATATTTTATACATTTATATATAAATTTAAATGATGGTGGTGTTTCTTATAAATATATATATATTTATAAGAAACACCACCATCATTTAAATTTTGCCCAGAAAATGCTCCATGACAAAGATGAATACCATTGGAAAATATTTTAAAACATATAGATTTTATTTAAATTTTTAAAATTTTAAAATATTTAAACTAATTTTTCATTTATCTCTTGTTATTGATAAAGAAAATAATTTCATCCAAGAAAATGACAATAATGAGAAAACATATCAAAATGTATGCAATACAGCCAAAGCAGTTCTTAGTGGAAATTTTAGATCTCTAGCTACAAAAATAAAATACGGAAAGATGACACGAATGAATTTAGCATCCAAGTAAAAAAGCTAGAAAAAGAACAAATTAAAAAAACCCCAAGTAATAACAAATTAGAGATTTTGAAACTCAAAGGAGATATTAACAAAATAGGGACTAAGAAACTCTTGAACTAATAAACAAAACTATGAATTGGTTTCCTGAAAAGAAAATAACAAAATAGATAAACCTTTGCTCAAGTTCACCAGAAAAAGGAAAGGGAAAAAAAAAAAAAAGGATAAATCACCAGTATCAAAAATGAAAGGTGAACTTAGCACCAATGATAAAAAAATAAAGCCATAATTAGGAGCTATTTTGCCCAACTTTATGGCAGCAAATCTGACTATCTAAAAAAAAAAAAAAAGAATGAATATTTACAAAAATATAGAATGTAGAGTTAATAGAAAAGCAAATTAAAATACTTAGTCTTATTTTATAAAAATGAACAAGTTTTTAACAAACTCCCTAGAAAAAAATTCCAAGGACAGATGGATTTGCAAGGAAATTTTACCAAACATTTAAGAACAATCAATTCCAATACTATGTAAACTATTTGGAAAAAATAGGAAAAGGAGTACTGCCAAATTCTTTATTTGGCACAAATAAGGCACTGATACCTAAAACAAGAAAGCCAAAACAGAAAAAGAAAATCACAGACCATTCTTCTTAATGAATATTGATGCAAAAAAGTATATTTTTTCAAATAGATTACAACAGTTTATCAGTAGGATAATAAGCTATGATCAAGTAGAATTTAAACCAGGAATACAGGGCTATTTCAATATCAGGAAAACTATTATCATAACCAACCACATCAATAACAAAACCAACAGAAATCATATGATACTCTCAATAGATACAGAAAAAGCTTTTAACAATATACAGTACACATTCCTATTAAAAACACCAGAGAGCATACTGATAAAAGGAGCTTTCCTTAAAATAATGAGCAATATCTATCTAAAAATAATAGTAAGCATTATTTTTATGGAGAGAAGCTGGACACATTATCAAGAAGATGAGGGGTAAAATAAGGATGTCCATTATCAGCACTATTATTCAACATTGTATTAGCAATTGTATTTAGCAATAAGAAAAGAAAAAAAAATAAAGAAATTAGCATAGGCAACAAAGAAATAAATCTATAACTTTTTGGAGATAATATGAAGATATACTTAGAGAATATAAGCAAATCATTCAAAAACCTATTGGAAACAAGTAACAGCTTTAGCAAATTTGCAGTATATAAAATATATCTACAATTATATCACCAGCATTTCTATTTATTACTAACAAAGCCATCAGCAAAAGATATAAAGAAAAATTCCATTTAAAATTACTGTAGACAAAATGAAATTCTTGGGATCTACCTGGCAAAATAAACCCAACAACTATATGAACACAGTTACAAAACACTTCTAGCACCAAAAAATTGAAAAAAAAAATCAATTACTCATAGCTACGAAAAACTAATATAATAAAAATGACAATTCTGCCTAAATTGTTCTACTTGTTCAGTGCCATACTAAACAAAATGTCAAACTTTTTTAGACATGGAAAAAATAATAACAAAATTCATGTGGTGGAACAAAAGTTCAAGAGTATCAAGGGAATTAACGAAAAAAAAAAATACAAAGGATGGTGGCTTAGCAGTACCAAACCAAAAATTATATGAAAAAACAGCAATGTGTTTGGTACTGACAAAGAAATAGAGTGATGGTTTAGTAAACATATTAGATACACATGAAACAATAATCACTGCTAATATCAATCTAGTATTTGATAAATCCCCAAAGTTCAGCTTCTGGAATAAGAACTTACTATTTGACAAAAATTTCTGGAAAAACTGGAAAATATTTCGGAAATTTGGCATAGCCCTACATCTCATATCCTGTACCACAATAAGATCAAAATGGATACATGACTTGACCATAAATGATAATATCATAAACAAATTAGGAGAATAAGGGATAATTTACCTATCAGATTGCTGGAGAAAGTAGGAATATATAATGAAAGAAGAACTAGAGAACAATAAGAAAGGAAAATGGACAACTTTGATTACATTAAATTAAAAAGTGTTTGTGGAGAAGAAAGGGGGATGGAGCCAAGATGTCAAAGAAGAGAGAGGTCTTTTTTTTTTTTTTTTTTTAGCTCTGTTCATATCCCTCAAATTAACAGCAAATTAATCCTGTAGACTTGATTTGGAGTGAGTGACAGAACCTACAAATATTCCAGCAGAAGATAATTTGGAAGATCTTTAGAACAGGTCTGTTTCAATCAGGCATAGAGAGAGACGCCTCTCCCCCCCATCAATGCAGGCAGTACAGAAACAAAGAATGATGTGGGCTCTATGTGCCAAGGAATCTACTGGGAGGAATCAACTGCAGTATCAGCTGTTCTGTCCTGGTTGCAAACCAGTAGATCAGTAAGTCTGTAAGACATCCAACACAAATACAAAAGGTAAACAGTGAGCCCCTAAATCTTAGACTATTGGGATCTGTCTGCACTCACACAGCACTGGAAGTTAGTCAGCACTGACCCAGAGCAGCCACTGGTACCTTTGGAGGAAGTTTCAGCAATCTACCTTTTGCCCTAAAAGCAGACCTTACTTTTAAAAAAAATGAGGAAAAAAGCAAAAAAGTACTCTGACCAATGATAGTTTTTAATGGAGAAAGGGAACAACTGATATCAAAATCTGAGGAAACTAAAAGCAGATCATCTTCAGATGAAGCTTCAAAGAGTGATTTGTATTAGTCCCCATATCACCAGGTTCTCTTGGAAGAGTCAAAAAAGGATTGTAAAAGAGAGAAGAAAAATGCGGAAAGAAAATGAGAACTTTACAAGTAAAGTAAAAAGAATATTACTCCTTATAAAATAGATTTGACAAAATGTAAAATAAAAACAATTCCTTGAAAAACAGAATTTGTGAAATGGAAAAAAATGCATAGAACCAAACAACTTATTTAAAAATCTAGTTGTCCAGAAACAAAAGAAATTAAAAATGTAAGTGAAGAAAATAATTCACTAAAAATTAGAATGGAACAAATGGAAATGAATGACTCAATGAGTCTCACTCAAGAATCAATTAAAAAACCCTAAAAAAATTTAAAAATAGAAAAAATGTAAAATGCTTCATTGGAAAAACAACTGACTTGGAAAATAGATCTAGAAAATACAATCAAAGGATTATAGGACTTCCTGAAAACCATGATTAAAAGAAGAGCCAGGACATTATATTTTAGGAAATCACCAAGGAAAACTTTCCCTGATGTCCTAGAATCAGAAGGTAAATTAGCCATTGAAAGAATTCACCAGTTACCTCCAGAAAGAGACCCCAAAATGAAAACTCCAAGGAATAGTATAGCTAATTTCAGAATTATTAGGCAAAGGAAAAACTATTGCAAGCATCCAGAGAGAAAAGATTCAAATTATCAAGAATATTAGCTTCCTCCTTAAAGGATAGAAGGGCATGGAATCTGATATTTCCAAATGCAAAGGAACTTGGATTGCAGTCAAGAATCAGCCATGGAGCAAAACTGAGCATTATCATTCAGGGAAGAAGATAGATATTCAATTATACAGGTGACTTTCATTTATTTCTGATAAAAAGATCAGACCTCAGCAAAATATTTGATTTCTAAATTTGTCTCTCAAGAGGAGAATAAACAAGGTAAAAAGAAAAGAAACATTGAGAACAATATCTCTGTTATGGATATACTTAGAGAGTGCGAGTATAATTTTATTGTGCTATGATTATATACAGGTAGAAAGGACATTATACAGTAACAGGTTTTCTGTGTTTTTTTTTTTTTCTCTCCCATGATTTTTTTTTCTTTCAACATAATTCATAAATAAATGTGCGTTTAAAATATTAATATGCATGGTTAAGCAGAAAAATAAAGCAACTAATTAAAAACAGACATGTTTGTATTCTACAAATAATTCTCGGGAACTTACCCTGCATATATGTCATTTACATTTATTTTTCTAAATACATTTTTTCTTTACCACAAAATATAAAGGTAATTTTTGTTTACTTGGACACTATAGCCCAATATAGTCCTGGCTTAGAGCTGAATACTAACAAATTCTCATTGAATTGAATTCAACCGATTCGAATTCCCTATAATATTTAGCTTCATTGGGTTCTCTATCAATGGCTGCTTAAAAAAAAAAATCCCATTTTTTTTCTTGCTTTGATTTGACAATTATGGTTGAATAATAGTTTTGTCTTGTAAACTTAGCTATGTTACACAAGTGTAAGAACTGAGTTTTATTTATACATCATATTTTTAGAAATACATAGTATGATGCTTGCAATGTTTTGTTCAAAATAAGTGATTAATAATGTGTTTGCATAAAAATGACATCTTTTTAAATTACTCATCTATTGCAAATAGAATATAATCCCCATTTGAAATCAGAGAAAATCAGTATATTGAAAATCCTGTCATCCTAGTCAGCACATTACCCCCCCCCCCCCAATTTGTTAAACTTTTGATTTTATGCCTATCTGAAGACACATCTTTGATCCCTATTCTGCAGAGATTTTTTTCAGATACCTATCTAGTATAATATTTTAGATAATATCAAATATATAACTACTATATCAAACTAGTGTCAAACATTAATTTATATAAGTGCTCTTGTACATTAAGTGTTGTGTCTCATACTGATGGCATCTATCTAGTTTTCAGGTATAATTATTATATGAGTATTTTCCTATGACCCCATTAACATTCACTCTTTCCAAAAATTACAGTTATTCATAAAGTTAAGATATTAATTTTATGGCCTAAAATTTACTTTATATATTTTCCTAATAAAATTTCCACATCTAGTATCCATCTTATTTATTTATTTAATTTTGGAATTTATTTTATTTTATTTTATTTTTATTTTAATAGCCTTTTATTTACAGGTTATATGTATGGGTAACTTTATAGCATTGACAATTGCCAAACCTCTTGTTCCAATTTTTTTTTCCCTTCCTTCCCTCCACCCCCTTCCCCAGATGGCAGGATGACCAGTAGATGTTAAGTATATTAAAATATAAATTAGATACACAATAAGTATACATGTCCAAACTGTTATTTTACTGTACAAAAAGAATTGGACTCTGAAATATTGTACAATTAGCCTGTGAAGGAAATCCAAAATGCAGGCAGGCAAAAATAGAGGGATTGGGAAGTCAATGTAATGGTTCTTAGTCATCTCCCAGAGTTCTTTCACTGAGCATAGCTGGTTCAGTTCATTACTGCTCCATTGGAACTGATTGGGTTCATCTTATTGCTGAGAATGGACAGGTCCTTCAGAATTGGTCATCATATAGTACTGTTGTTGAAGTATATAATGATCTCCTGGCCCTGCTCGTTTCACTCAGCGTCAGTTCGTGTAAGTCTCTCCAAGCCTTTCTGAAATCAATCTTATTAAGAATCAATGAGCATTTCCTTATTTGAAAAAAAATAAAATGGAAATGGAAATGAAATGTTAATTTCTTCAGAATCTATATTTTTATCTATATGGTCTTTTAGAGCAGGAATTGTTTACTAGTCTCTTTGATTCTTCAGTAGCTAGAGTGATGTTTAACAGTTATAGTATGCATTAAACAAAAGCTTGTCAACTATACCATAAGAATAAATCACATTGTTCATGATCACGTCAAGTCCACAACATGACCCAGCATATTTTGTATCAAATTAAAATAAATTTGGGAAATATTGAGTAAACCAAACAAAAAACCAAAAACATTTAAAAACTGACTCAAAATGTGTACCATAGGAAAAAATTTAATAGATTAGTGGTCTATTTGAGTTTGAAACTTCCTATAGTATACTGATTACTTGGAGCTTGCTACCATGAGCTACAAAAACTTAGCTATTACTGAATTTTTGCTGCTTTTAAGAAAAAATCTTTTAATTTTGAGTTTAGAAAGTTTCAAATTTACATTTCCTGTGGAAGTTTCCAAATCAGTATTTCTGGCAGTATATAAGATCTCAGCAGAAGTGTCATATATCAGACTAATGCTGGAATCTTCCAGCACATGAACAGAAAACATTTTGTGATTTTCCAACAAAGCCATAAATAGTAAAAGCCAGCTTTGGTGAATCTTTAAGAAACCATGTCTTCATTATAAGAAAGAGAGCATTTATTCTTTTCCCAAAAGTATTGTTTGAACTAGGCTGACTATTGTAAAGGATATTAATGTTACGCCATCTATTGGGCAGGTGACTCCTTGAGCAATCATTTAGAAAGTTCCTATCTTTACTTATCATTCCCCCCTTATGAATGCCTTTCAGTTCTTTTTTTTAATGACATTTTCCTTTTAATTAGTATAATGTAATTGATTTTTATATATTTTTAATTTTTAATTTCAAATTCATTTCTTCCCTCCAGTCCTTCCCCAAATCATAGTGAAGGTAAGCAAACCCAGGAACAGCTAGGTGGCATAGTAGGTAGAGCACCAGCCCTGATGTCAGGAAGACCTGAGTACAAAGTACAAATCTCACCTCAGACACTTAACACTTCCTAGCTGCAAGTCACTTAACCCCAATTGCCTCAGAAAAAAAAAAAAAGAAAAATTACTCAAGGGAAGTCATACAATATATATTTTCATATTAGCCATGTTGAAATCAAGGAAAAACATAAGGTGGGAAAAAAAGTAATCTTCAATTTGAACTTACTGTTCATCATTTCTATCTTTGGCAGTTAATAGCTTTATTTCTTTAGCTTTCTTTTAATGTACTCTTGACAACCAAATAATTTATCTGGTTTTATTAGAAAAGTTTAACTGTTAAGCTCATACATCCTAAAATTTCCTTACATGTAAGCACTAAAAATGAGTAAGAATGATTTTAAAGATTGGATTTGGAATTCCATAGGAATAAATAAGCAAGCTTATTTTAAATACATAAAAATTGAATGAGATGGTACAGAAAGAGTGGGTTTAATCAAAATGAAGGAAGAGATAATGTTTTGAATTTGGTTCAACCAAAAATAGGAAGTTATTTTATCCAATTCTATTTACTCTCAATTTATAAAATCAGTTCACTCAAAGCAAAAAGTAAATTGTTCTTTCTGCTTGTTAGAATTTCGGAGTCATGCTGTATGCTTCATTGTTTTATCTTGCTAGATAATCCTGTGTTAAAGAGAAATCCAATTATGCTGAAGTTCAAGTAAACAAATGATGCAGGTAAGACAGAATTAAATGTTTAAAAAGGGGCTCCAAGAAATCTAGAAAGAAAATGAATTCATGAAAAAAAGAAATGCCAAGGTCAACAGGCTAATTCATAGGTGTTCAGATTACCTATTTACAAATACTAAAATAAGTGATAAGACAAGACTCATGTAATATTTTGAAGAGCTATTACTTTTTAATCTCATCATTAAATACCAATTCTTTTTTTTATTAGAAACCCTGCTGGTGGAGCACATTGTCTAGAAACATTTAGTTGCTTAAAAACAAAACAAAACATAAGTTCTGGGTGGAAGGGTGAGCTTTACAATTATTTTTGTTACCTTTGGTTGGTTAGTTTTATTTTGCAAGAAAATCATCTGATGACTTAACCAAGACTTCTTGAAAGGCAAGAAATTGGACATTTGTGTTTACTTTAAGTCTGAAATAACGATAAGCCATCATGTTACTCTTACTAAAATGAATTGCTGATATTTGGTTTGTTTCATTACTTTTGGCAGTATAAAGTTTTTAATTAGCTCAGGCACTTGCAGCAATCAAAGGGAGTGCTAAAACAACAGAGAAAGATATGAGCTAATAAGCTTTTTTATGTCACTTAGTCCTAAAGATATTCAGTGGTGGAAATGCAAACTTTAACACCTTTCTAATTTTAAGAGATAGAAATTACTCTTGTATAATGTATATTTAGCCAGTTCTTCCAAAGCACTGCTCTGATTTAAGCTAAATTTTAATGCCACACTAATTTCAGACAGAACTTTTTTATTACTCATGCAAAAATTAATGCATATTTTGTAAACTATGCCTTTCTATCAATTAATAGGGCAGTTTTTATTAAATATATGTTCAATTAAATAGGAAACTTCCTTTTCAGAGTCAGAGGCTAATAGTAAAATCAAATTGAAATATGATTCCCAGGAAAACTTCATGAAAAAAATATAAGATTAAATCAAGTCTCCTTATTATATAGCTTTCTGTCTTTCTCTATGTTCTTTCTTCCTATCTCTGTCTTTTTGCCTTCCTATCTACCTCAATATTTATTAGAAAGTCAATTTGGTAATAATGGATAGAAAGCCAGATTAAGCTGAGGAAAACCTGTATTTAATGCCTTCATTTTATGCATACAGAATGTCTGTCCAATGGATGATATTCAGTGAGTCAACAAGTAGTTATGATTTGTTTATTGCATGCCTAACACCATAATAAGTACTGAAGATATGAAGAAATGTTAAAAATAAGAAGACAATCTCTGCTATGGAGGAACTCACAATTTAGACAATTTCTTTAACTTTCTAGTTCCCCATCCTCCCTCATTCCCAAGTAATAAAAAAAAAAAAGTCAAACTCAAATAGGATTATTAAACCATACTCAAAAATCCTAAATCTATAAATTTATTTTAAGAAATTTATATATTAACAATGGCTGTTTTAATATATTTTATGTTGTTAAGTAATTACCAGTGATATTTTAATCAGGTTCAAGCATCACTAGAAATTGTTGCCAGCTGTCACAATACTATCTCAGAGATATATGTCTGATACCTTTACTCAAAAAAGTATAAATTGTAGAGCTTGTCTTTCTTTGTACTACTACAGGAATTTTCCATATCAGATGTCGCCCATACAAATGCACAGGAGATTTAAAGGAACACAATAATAAAAAGCGTCACATAATCTAACAGACAAGTTTCATTAGGGTTAGAATAACTCCACAGAGGATATTGATTTTCTTTTTCCTCAAGAAAAATGCACAGACACATTTATAATACCAATATTTTTAATACACACACACATACACACACACACACATATACCTTTGGATCGTCCAAAAAAGTAGGAATCCACTACACTTTAAAATACTGAACACAGAAAATTTATGGGTCTTCTTGCGAAAAACATGTGAGGAGTCTTCTGGGGGTGGAGCCAAGATGGCGGAGCAGGCACACAGGACTCTCTAAGCTCCTCTCATTCCCCTCATAACCAACTATTTAATCCAGGCTCAAAAACAGCTTTTCACTGCTTAAATTCATGAAGACTAGAAGCACAACAACTTACCAGCCAAAGTCAATCTGGAAGCTCCCCAGGAAAGGTTTGTCCTGAGGGGCCAGGAACAGACTAGCACAGGCAGGGAGAGGCTAGCTTCCTGAGCAGACCAGGAGTGGGGGTGATCTCTGTGGCTAGAGAAGTTATAGAGACGAGTCTGCTATAGACTAACTGCTCTGCTTTGACTACAAAGCAGTAAACTGTCAGAGAAATTAAAGCCTAAAACAGAGGAAACTCTAAAAATCGCTAGAACTTAACAAGATCTGGCTGGAACCACTTAAACCTGGAAGTGACTCAGGCAGATTGTAACGCAGTCCTGCAGCTACATCCCACAGTTCGGGCTTTTGCTGGGGGCAGTTACTAATCTGCACAGCAAGGGGGCACAGCCTGGGCAGCCTCTAATCTGCAAAGTGTGGGGCTCGGCCTGGGGCAATGGAATTTCCCCAGCAGACTGTGCTTCTTGGGCAGAAAATTCGGTCCCTGCAAATCCATTCACTGCTCAGCTGCTAATACCCATAGCCCCAGGGCAGGGTTTGGCTTGGGGTAGTGAAACTCTCACTGCTCAGTGTCTAGCCCCAGGGCAGTTATTATCTTACATAGCTGGAGTTCTTTGCAGGGCACTTTCCCAGCTCCACCCTGCAGGCCTGAGTTACTCCTGGGTGGGGAACTCTTTCCCAGAGCACTCTAGTACCTGGCTGCTTTTTGTATTCAGCTGGCAAGACAGCTACCCGTCCATACACCTTTCACTGCTCTTCAGAGGAAGCTGGTAACTTCCTGGCTCTGAAGGCAGACCCTACAGGCTATAACAAAATGAGTAAAAAAATCAAAAGAACAATTGATAGTTTCTACACAGAAAGAGAACAGCTTTTCAACCCTGAAGAGACTAATAGCAGACAGTCTCCAGACAATTGTTGGTCTCCAATACAAAAGGCTCTCCTAGAAGATACTATTAAAAACCTTAAAAGAGAACTAGAAGAAAAATGGGGAAAGGAAAGAGAAGCTATGCAAGAGAGCAACAACTTCCTAAAATGTGAATTGGAAAAGATAAAAAACTCCCAAGAAGTGCAGGGAAACAGAATTTGCAAATTGGAAAAAGAACATAACTCACTAAAAAAAAAAAAAAAAATAGTGAAATGGAAAAAAATTCCATAGAGCAAAACAACTCAATTAGACATATACAAAAATAAGTGAAAAAAGCTAATGAAGGAAATAACTCACCAAAAATCAGAACTGAACAAATGGAAATGACTGATTCATTGAGATATCAAGAATCAGTCAAGCAAAACCAAAAAAATGAAAGATTGGAAAAAAATGTCAAATATTTACTTGGAAAATAGATCTAGGAGAGATAACCTGAGGATCATTGGACTACCCAAAAATTATGATGAAAAAAAAGACCCTAGATAATATTTTACAGGAAATCATCAAAGAGAACTGCCCAGAAGTAATAGAACCAGAAGGGAAAATAGGTGTTGAAGGATTTCATCGAACCCCTTCTGAAAAAGACCCAAAAATAAAGACTCTGAGGAATATTGTGGCCAAACTTCAGAATTTTCAGACTAAAGAAAAAATTTTATAAGCAGCCAGGAAAAAAACAGTTCAAATACCGAGGTGCCACAATAAGGGTCACCCCAGATCTGGCTGCCTCAACATTAAAGAATCGAAGGGCCTGGAATCAGATATTCTGAAAGGCAAAAGAGCTTGGAATGCAGCCAAGAATAAACTACCCAGCTAAGCTGAGTATTTTTTTTTTCCATGGAAAAAGATGGACATTTAATGAAATAGAGGAATTCCATCTTTTTCTAAGGAAAAAAAATAGACTTAAACAAAAAATTTGATCTCCAACAACAGAACTCAAGAGAAGTAGAAAAAGGTAAAAAGAACTCTTGGGAACTGTATTTCTATTGTGGATATACATAAAAACCATATGTATAATTTGATTTTACTGATATAGCATAAAAAAAGGCAAGTAGAAATGGAAAGGGGATAGTGTCAGAAAAAGGGAAGAAGGGAGATAAAAAGAGGGAAACTACATGTGATGATGAGGCAAAGGAAACCTATCATATATGAAGGAATTTAGAGAGGGGGAAGAACATTGTGGCCCTGGAAAGAGTTCCATAGACTGATACTGAATGAAATAAGCATAATACATTGTGCACAGTTAACTTGCAAGATTGTGCTATGACCAACTATGTAAAGGTTGGTTCTTCTCAGGGGTTCAGTGATCCAAGGCAATCCCAATAATGTTTGGATTGAAAATGCTATCTGCATCTAGAAGGAGAATTGTGGAGACTGAATGTTCATTTCTTTTTTTCAGTTTTTGTTCTCACTCGTGGCCTTTTTATTTTGTTCTGATTTTTCTCTCCCGAAATGATTCATAAGCAAATGTGTATTTTTAAAATTTTGTATAACCAGAAAAAAATAATTAATTCACAAAAAACCTGCCAAGTCCTCCATGATCCCAGGCAGAGTGAAAAGTACTGCGTATAAAGCATTGTCAATATTTCGCAATGATCAATTTTGAATGACTTTGATATTTTTATTAACATAGTGATCCAAGACTTCTTTGAAGAACATGGTGAAAAATACTTTCCATATCCATATAAAGAACTGATTGTGTCTGAAGACAGATTGAAGCAGTTCCCTTATTTCTCTAAATTTTTCTTAAGATTTTTTCCCCTGTAACCTCAGTTTCCTTTTCCAACATGAATTTTATGGAAATGTTTTGCATGAGTTCACAGATGCCTTCTCTCTCAATGGGGTGGGAAGGAGAAAGAGAGAAAATCTGGAACTCAATCTTTTAAAAACAAATGTTAAAAATAGTTTTATTTGTAACTATGAATAATTAAATATCAACTAAATATAATGAAGTAGTGAACAATAAAATTATGCTAATATTTTATTATATATTTTAAAAACCCAATATTTATTCAATGGAGATAGGCAGTTTCTCTCTCTCTCTCTCTCTTTTTTTTTTTTTTGTATTTTTCTGTGTGTACAAAAGTGCTGTTATTTGGTACATTTGTGCAAAGTTTTAAATGGAAGTAGAAACAAATTTGTGGGTGATCTACAAGGTGTATGTTTGTCTAGGGCACATATGTAAAGGGGCACCTCACCATTCCTTCAGCATTGCAGGGCTGTTAACATATTCTTGCCATGTTATAAGAAGTTTTACCTGTTTGCACCGGGTAAATATTCCTTGTGGAATATATGGTCAATGTTCAATCTCTTTTGAGATGGATGCCTGATAGCATTACATGGCTACTTTTTTAAAGTGTTCAACTAATTTCACAATCACAACCATTCAGTCACAGGATAGATCTACTGAGAAATGTATTTATGAGACGATTGCAAGTAATGATATGATTCAATTCTTTTAAAGTTGTGTTGTTGGCCAGTATGCAAAGTTATATTTTGTCATGCCAATATCTGACTTCTTATTTAGAAATCATCATTTCAGAGAGGCCTGGAGAGACTTACATGAACTAATGGTGAGTGAAATGAGCAGGAGCAGGAGATCATTATACACTACAACAACAATACACCCAGTGAAAGAACTCTGGCAAATGAGTGTGAACTACTACATAGCATTTCCAATGCCTCTATTTTTGTCTGCCTGCATTTTTTTATTTCCTTCACAGATAAAATGACATTATTTAAAAGTCTGATTCTTCTTGTACAGCAAAATAACTGTATGGATATGGATACATATATTGTATTTAACATATACTTTAACATATGTAACATGTATTGGTCTACCTGCCATCTGGGGGAGGGGGTGGGGAGAAGGAGGGGAAAAATTGAAATAAAAGGTTTTGTAATTCTCAATGCTGAAAAATTACCCATGTATATATCTTGTAAATAAAAAGCTATAACAAAAATAAAATAATATTAAAAAGAAATCATTATAAAAATACTGATAAAAATAAAATGAGATTTCAGTGGAGGGAGGGAAGGTGTGTTAGTAGGAAATATACCTAGAAATATATATGACATAACCCAAAAGTCATCAGTAAAATGTGTTTAAACTGGGCCTGAAAAAAAGAAGACAATTTTCTGCATTTAATCCAGCCTCAGACCCTTAGTAGCTCTGTGACCCTGGGCAATTCACTTCACCTTGTTTGCCTCAGTTTCCTCATCTGCAGAATGAGCTAGAGAAAGAAATGGCAAGTCAATCTAATACCTTTGCTAAGAATAAAGTACACAAAGTTGGGCAGGACTGAAAATGACTGAACAAAAACACTAATGCTATATTTCATTAACCTATTATTCTGCAGATAATTGATTAAAATATACATGAGATAATTGATACATAACTGTTTCCAAAATATCTAGTTTTCTTTTTAACACCTTTTAAAAAAAAAGAGATTCTGTGCAGGCATATTCTAGTTGACTTTTCCCAATTAAAAAAAAAATAAGTATGGTATTATTTTCTTCATGATACTTTACTATTAAATGTCTTATAGAAGATTAAGTTTAAATCATTAGCATCAAAGTTGATAAAGACAGATCTGTAACTTATTTAAATATAATATTTTATTTTCCTTCTTCATTTTTTTGCCTCTCTTTTGAGTGGCCTCATATGTGTTCTAACATCTTCAAGTTTTAGCATTCTCACTCCCTTTCTTCATTTTCTTCACCTTAATTCTTTGTTAAAAATTGAATACCCTCTACCATACTCTTTAATTACCTTTCAGTGTACCCATTTATCAATACATTGTCTAATAAAGTAATCCATGTTATTATGAATGATAGATAGCATGGAGTAATAGATAAAGAAATAGTCTGATATTTATGAACATATACATTCAAATTATTTCTTAGATACCTATTGGCTTTATAACTTAAATCCCTCTTATTCCAGTGCATGCTGACAATATTTAAGATCAGAATTCATAGAATACTGTAAGTCTATGATAGAAGAAATTTCCTTAGGATAAATTCACAGAAAAATGAAATTACCAACTGAAAAGCTCAAAAAAGGGACAGTAAATGATCTTTTCAGTGGTTTCTGGAGTAGAACCTTATACTAAAGAACTAGTAATCCTAATGTTTGAATTTTTAATCAATTATTTTAGCACTTTTTAAATTATTTCATGTAGTTATTGACTACTTCTTTGTAGGGAAAGTTCAGACTGATATTTATTCATTTAGTTTGCTAAGGCTTTCAAAAAAGTTAGTTAATAATTCATAAACATTTATTATGAACTTTTATGTGTCATGCACTATATTAAACACGGGGGATGCAAAAACAAAAACAAGAGAAAGTTAAAAGAGAATCCCTTCTCTAAAGAAGGGAGCTTGAAAACTAATAATGAAGTTAGCAGGCAAACAAATATGTGCAAACAACCTATATACATGATAACTATGAAATAACCAGCATAAAAAAATTCCTAAGAGTTAAAATGATTTTGGAAAATCTTGCTGTAAAATTGATATCTTATTTTTTCCTCAAAGAAGGCAAGGAATCTAATAAATAGATATTAGGATAGAAAGTATCCTAAGCATGAGGGATAGCCAGAAAAATAAATGCCCAGGGTTTAAAAAAATGCATTGTTCAGGAAACTGGAAAGAAGCCAATGTTACTGAATCAAAGAATATAGGGGGACAAGATATAAACTGGAAGAGAGAATAGTTTATTGAAGAGATTTGAATGCAAAACAGATTTTCTATTTGATGCTAAATGTGATAAGGAAGCTCTGGAGTTTACTAAGTAAAGAGATGACATGGTAGAACTTGTGCTTTAGAAAAATCAATTTACTAGTTAAATGGAGAATGGACTAGGGAGACATTTGTGGCAGGTAAATCTACAAGTAAATCTACTGCAATTGTCCAGGCATGAGCGAGGTGAGAACCTTTTCTAGAATGATGGAAGTATTGAGGAAGAAATTGACAGTCATTTGGAACAGATGTGAGATGGGTAATAAGAGATAGTGAAGAGTTAAGGATGACACTAAAAAGCCTGAGTAACTCAGAGAATGATGGTATACTCAATACTAATAGGAAAATTAGGAAAAGGGTATGGTCCAGAGAGAAAGAAAATAAGCATAATTCTGAATATTTTATCTTATCTACTAGATAGCCAGTTAAAAATGACTAATAGAGAATTGGATGTGTGAATTAGATATGAGTACTGAGATTAGGGCTGGATAAGTAGATGTGAGGATCTATCATCATAATAGATCATAATAGATCATAATAGACATCCAGAGGTCACTAATGAGAATACCAAGTGAAAAATATAGAGGGACAAGAGAAAAGTGTTCAATAGAGACTGATAGTTCATGATATGGTTGATGATTTACTAATGGACATTGAGAAGTGGTCTAAAGAATAAGGGAGAATAAGGTTATGAAAACACAAAGAAGAGACTAATAAAGAGAAAAATCATGATTGATCTTTTCAAAGATTGCACAGAGGTCAGGAAGAGTGAAGACCAATAAAAGATCATTAAATATGGCAATTAATAAATTGATTCAAGATCAGAAGCAATAAGAAGAAAGTGAGAAGAGAGGAGATGGAAGCACACAGAGTTTATATTTTTAAGGAGGTAAATAAGATATAATATGTCAGTGCAGATGGAAGAATTAAATGAAGGATTTTTAAGAATGCAAAGAAATGGGCATATTTGTAAGCAATAGGGAAGGTGCTAGTAGGGAGGGATTAAAGATGTGAGAGTAGAGATAATAAAACATGACAAACTTGTAGAGAAAACATAATACAATTTGATCATTCATGTAAGTAGTGAGATTAATCTTTAAAGAAAAAAAAAGTTTTATTTTTTCCTCTAAATAGGGTTAAAGGTAAAGATAAGAGCAGAAGGCCTCTAAGGGATATAAGAAGAAACTTTTTAGTACATACACTGAATGTTTTTAGTAAAACATCAGGTTGGATTTCAAGATAAAATGTGAGGAAGAGAGAATCATAGAAGAATGGAGTAGAAATGCAAAATTTTGAAATAATTGTTTTGTAGGGAAGGGAAATAAAATTGTTAATTAGTTGTACAAGGATTGCTTAATAGTAGTGTGAATCCATTTAAGTGGTCTAAAATAAATTAGTAGAAAACCAATAATACACAAATGTAAAATTTCAGTGTTAAAGAACTTTAGAATTCTATTTTCTGTTTATTCTTCTACCTCTTTTTCTATCTTCCAAAATATGATTTTCTTCCACACTATCATCTCAAATTGTCTCAACCCTACAGTTCTTTCTCAGGCCATCAGTGTTGTAATAATTATTTCTCCTCTTACTTATACCTTGACCCTCAATTAAATCATTTAAGCTCCATGCTGTCCTCTTCTCTTGAGTTTCTACATTCTTTACCATACCATTGATTGGGCCCTAGCAAATTTCAGATCTTAACCTTCTGTCTATCCTCCAATATTGTTCTTATAGTTGTGTTGCTGAAAAATAAAGGTGTAGAAAATTATGCAGCTGTTCTCACTGGATATATTAAAGAAGAACATTTGAATTGGATACAGTCTTTATGCAAATAAATCTGAAAAGCATATTTTCCACCAGTCCACCATTCTATTAAACTTTATTGTTTGCCATTAAGCCTATTCTAACAGAAAGTTTTCAAATACTTGGAATAGATACTACCTTAATTTTCTGACAGATTTAAAACATTGGTAATACATGATTTAAACACTTAGGAATTGTGGAAGAATGGATGCAGGAGAAAAATATGACAAAGGATAATACTTTAGCACAAACTCCATTAAAGTTATCAATTTTTGTCACTTAGCAGAAATAAGAATTAAGCACTTACTCCAATAATTCACAATAGCACCCAACTTTTAGGTGAGAATAACTAAGACCTCTCAGTTATCCTAATTTATTTTAACCCACCTGCCAATACAGTTTATTGATGTGGCTACTTTGCGTGCTACAACATACAAAATTAGGAGGATATGAGAATTAGGTGGGCTCCAAAGGAAAAAGGAGCCCTGAAAAGGGCTCAGCAGCACTCAGACCAGATACTAGTCTTCCCTGAACAAAGTTAATAGCCATACAGTTATAAAATCACATTAGTCTTTTCTATACATAACTATATTCTAGAAATATGATTCTATTAGGGATTAAAGGAAATATTGTTTTAGAACTCACAAAATAATTATATAATTATATGTAAATGTGTGTGCACATATATGATAATTGTATAATTGGCAATTATGTTGCATATAACATATAATGAATATGTATATATAAATAATTATATAATTAATATTTAATCTATAATACAATTATAAAAATTGCACATTTTTGTACTTCCAAAATACTTACATAAAAGTTATTTTATTTCATTCTCATAATAAACCTGACATTTTAAATTAAAATAAGACTAAATATACAGACATAGTTTATAGGCAAATTTCTATAACATCTATAAATTAAGAAATATCTGCAAATATGTTTGCAAAATCTCTAGGAAAAATAATTAAGGTGCTTAGATTAGAAAATATTGAAGTTTAAAAAAAAAGATTATCAAGTTAAGTGAAATTTGTCTCCATAGTCATCAAATTATAATGAGATATTGAGTTAATGAGTTAATGAGATAAATGAGATAAAATTTAAAAGAAAGTCCATTTAAACAAATACTTTAAATGAAGACAGCTATAATCAGTATGACCCGGTATTTTGTCAGTGGGTTTTTCTTGAGGATGGCACATGATTTAGAAGTAACATCTCTTAATTGTGTATATTTACTCTCACACTCAAGGAAAATATCCAAATAATAGTTATGTTTAACATTATCTTCTTTGGTCCTAGGATATAATATGTCTACATTATTGGATCAATAAAATATGTTTGTAACAATTCCTGGCTTCCCCAGGAAATTTTGACAAGCAAATTCACAAACTGGAAATTCACACAATGCTTGTCACTACTTTGTACTATCATGTCCCCTTTATCATAAAAATTGCACTAAAATCTTTAACATGAAAGAAAATTCTGTTTGGAGTTTCTGCTATTTTCTGTGATTATTGTCTCACAAGATGCAAATCTGTAGGAACTTTCATGTCACATAAAATTACAAACATTTTACCAACTATATTCAAAGCATTTTGTGTCATTTAAGAAGTTGGTTTTTTGCTAGTTATGTGAATTTTTATGTCAAAAGTTGGGTGGTATTGTGAATTATTGGAGTAAGTGCTTCAATTTCTCTTTCTGCTAAAATTGATGTCTAATTGGGTTTGCCCTAAACTATTATTCTTTGTCATATTTTTCCTCCTGTTTCAATTCTTCTACACAGTTCCCGAGTGTCATGTATTACCAATGTTTCAAGTTAAACCCCATGAGATTTATACTAGGAAATCATCTAAATTCGTAGTCAGATTTTGGCCATAGCTCTAGCTATATGTATGGATTCAAGCTAGTAAGATTAAATCCCTTTTTCTTCAAGGACAAAGAGATAGACAAAGTTTAGAGCCTGGTTTCTATGAATCAATTCAGGAAATGCTTTTGAAGTAATTCCTGATTTCAGAGAGAGATCTGGAGAGACTTGCACGAACTGATGCTAAGTGAAATGAGCAGAACCAGGAGATAATTATACATGGCAACAAGAAGATTATATAGTGATCAATTCTGATGAACACGGGTCTTTTTAACAATGAGATGATCCAGGCCAGTTCCAATGATTTTGTGATGAAGAGAGTAATCTACACCCAGAGAGAGAACTGTAGAAAAGGTGAGGTTCACAACAAAGCATTTTCACTGTTTTTGTTATTGTTTGCTTTAATTTTATTTCTTTCTCATCTTTTTCTTTTTTATTTTATTTTTCCTGTGAAGCAGGATCATTGCATTAATAGGTATGCATATATTGGATTTAACATATTTTACCATGTTTAACATATATTGGATTACCTGCCATCTAGGGGAAGGAGTGGGAGAAAGAGGGAAAAATTGGAACACAAGGTTTTGCAAGGGTTAATGTTGAAAAATTATCCTTGCATATATTTTGAAAAAGCTTTAATAAAATAAAAATTTCAAATAATATTGCTACATGAGAAAGATGATATTTTGGATCCTGCAATTTATAGTTAAAGAGAAACAGACATTTTAACTTTTATTGTTTTATTTGATGCATGAGGAAACTGAACATCAATATTTTAATGATCAACAATCTAAAAAACAAGTAAGTGAAATAATTCCACCTGCACTAATTTTTAATCCATCTGCTAGGGTTAAAATCACTATGTTGGAAGAACAGTCTATGGTGTCTTACTGTATAAACTTTTGATTTCCCACAGTAGAGAAGGAAGTGGCAATGTTGAGAAAATACAGATATTGTACTGTTTCTCAAAAGGTACATAAGCCTACTAAACAGTTTATGTTTATTAACAAGTCTCATCTCAATCAATAGTGTGAAGCTTCATGTTCCTTAAAATCTTTGAACTCACATAGTACATGGATTTGTTTGCTTTTATGTCACTTATCTTGCATCTGTTTCCAAACACATCAAAACATTCTCAGAAAATATATTTAAAATACTACAAACATCCACAAATGTAAAACCAAGGTGTATACTGTAAAATATCACCACAAGTTGTTATCATTATGAATATTAGCTGACAAAAAGAATAAGGTGAATTCATTGAAAATCAAAACTTAGAAGTCAATTTAACTTCTTTTAAGGAAATAAGAAGCAGGGCAAAGTAAGTAAGATTCAATCTGCTTTTTTTTTTTTTAATTATTTTTTTAGGATTTGACTCAAATGTGATGCTAGTCTACTGCAATATTTTAGAGTTTGCATACTGAATCAAATTTCTAAAACAGCTCATTTCCACAATCAATCAAGAATTGATTATATCAATGTCATGAGGAAGAAGAGAAAGATAATTCAATTCAAATTCAATATGACTATTAAACTCTTTCTCACATAGATCCTCAAATATTATTTCTTTATATGACAATATATCATATTCATCAAATAATTATCATTAGCAAAGCAAAATATCCTTAAATTTCAATTTTAAGTGCCTCTAAAATTTCAAATAATGAAATCTAGGTTAAAAATATCTTATTTCTATTAGTGATATCAATTCAAAACTAATGACTTTTTATTCCTAATAAAAATATCCAAAATAATACTTTTGACATACTAAATTTTAATTATATATGACAAAGATTTGATGAATACTAACACTTATCAAGCACATAGTATATGTTAATAATTTTCTAAATTCTAAAAATATAAAGAATGGGAAAGACAGTTCTTGCTTAATAGGAGTTTCATTTTTCTGGCAATTCACATTTCTGAGTGAATAGAGTCATCCCATCACATAAAATCCCATCAGCTGCTTGTATCAACCTCAAAAATAATTTGAATTTACTTTGTATATACTGATACCTATATTCAGATAAACTTCATTAAATTTAAACCCATTGAAGGCAAGGATTATTTTACTTATGCCTCTGAATCTCCAGTATATAACAGAGGTTATATTTAATGAATGCTTACTGGGTTGGCTGATTAAAATAAATGATGAATAAAAAATTTTAAAAGTCAAACCACTAGGCATTTCCAAATCTACAAATATTCTCTGTGGTGAATATGTGAAATTATAGTAGATTAAAGGTAGAGAGTCCTATCATGTGTGTATTATGCACAAGAATAGAGTCTAAGGTAATGGAGGGAGTGCTAAAAATCAGGGAAGGTTA
This sequence comes from Antechinus flavipes, assembly GCF_016432865.1. NCBI lineage: Eukaryota > Metazoa > Chordata > Mammalia > Dasyuromorphia > Dasyuridae > Antechinus > Antechinus flavipes. The sequence continues at coordinate 400,399,578 of NC_067398.1, forward strand.
GAAGCAAATCTCTGAAATGTACTAGCTTTACAAACTAACAATTATTATGAGACATGAGTAACTCTCTGGGATTGATCTACTTTCACAGACATGAGGCAAGTTTATAAAGGGTGTTTTAATTCAGATAGGTCCTGATTATAATAAAATAATGTGACCTAAGCATATTTTAAAATGTTTCTTGATAGCCAAACAATCTTTAAATTAATTGGCTGTATTTTTAAATCAAATTTTAATTAATTGATTGATTGTGCATATTTGAGTGTCCTCAATTACATTATGAGGAAAACATTCTAGCCAAAAGGAAGAATTTATGATGTCAAAAATAAAGTAAATTTCATTAATATTTAATGATCCTCCAGTTAATATTGGCATTCAAACAAAGGGCAAATAGTAAATTTCTTCAGGGCCTCATTTTAACTTCTAGGCATAGAACGTTCTCTTTTATCCTACTATTTTCTAATTTTGCTGTATTAACCTTCTACAAAGTTTCTATTTGATTATTTTCCTTGTGTCAATTACATTTCTTGAATGACATAATTTAATCTACCAGAGCACTTGTCCATTCTGGAGAGCAATTTGGAACTATGCTCAAAAAGTTATCACATTGTGCATATCTTTTGATCCAGCAGTGTTTCTACTGGGCTTGTATTACAGAGATCTTAAAGAAGGGAAAGGGACCTACATGTGCAAAATTGTTTGTCACAGCTCTTTTTTAGTGTCAAGACACTGGAAACTGAGTGGATGCCCATCAACTGGAGAATGGCTCAATAAGTTATGGTATATGAATGTTATGGAATATTATTGTTCTGTAAGAAACAAGCAATAGGATGATTTCAGAGAGTTCTGGAGAGATTTACATGAACTGATGCTAAGTGAAATGAGCAGAACCAGGAGATCATTATACACAGCAACAACAAGACTATCTGTTGATCAATTCTATTGGACATGGCTCTCTCTACAATAAGATGATTAAAACCAGTTCCCAATGATTCAGTGACAAAGAGAAGCACTGTGGAAATTGAGTTGGTTCATAACATAGCATTTTCACTCTTTCTGTTGTTGTTGACTTGCATTTTATTTTGCTTCTCTTTTTTTTTTCTTGTGCCATACAATAATTGTATAAGTATGGATGTATATATTGGATTTAATGTATATTTCTACCATGTTTAACATAGCAGGAGGAAATTGGAACAGAGTTTTGCAAGGGCTAAGATTGCAGAATTGTTCATGCATATGTTTTGAAAAATAAAAAGGTTTAATAAAAATAATCTTTTTAGATACACAAATACAGAGAATTACAAAAGAAACCAAAAATAAATGGATATAGACACATCTTTCTTTTTTTCATTGTTCAAGTCCTACAGCATCTAGTGTTCCTGGGTAGTCTCTCATACAAGTACTAATTTTGTTAACTTCTAATAAATAAGATAAATGTAATAAATATAAAATAAGATGAAAATAAATAAATAAGATAGATAAGATCAGTCATGTTCAGAGTTGTATGGCCATAGATTCAAAATATATTACAACAAATTAACAATTCAAGAAATTTTATATATATATGTGTATATATATATATATATATATATATATATATATATATATATATATACACACACACACACACACACATATATATATGTAGAAGAAATTATATTCATGAGTGTTCACCTTTTCTTTACCTCCTTGTAAATTGTTCTTTTGTTCTCTGCTGCAAATGTTTTTACTTTATTTTTTTTTCTCTCCTCTCATTTCCCCTAACCTCAAGCAGGCTATAATTAAGAAAGGGTATGTTTATATATACATAGACATACATGTACAGATGCACATACACACACCCTTACAAACATATATCATTCCTAACCCTGCTGACACTTTGTTTTAATTCTGCTTTTTAACTTCCCTTGCTACTAGTTAACCTCCCCCAACCCATGGATGTTTTCCTTATCTTCTTCCCTTATCTTTGTAATCCCATTTTCCATCTTTCTCTCCTATTTCTTTTTAAATTTTGGAGGGTGCTATATCTTTATGGTATATCTGTAATATTGCCTATCTACCCCATTCCCAATGTTGTTGGAATCCTTACTAACTGCTAACTAATTAGAGTTGATCTAATCTTACAAGAAGATGTTTTGGCAAGAACCTGAAACAAGGTACTAAGTAGAACTAATCAATACAAGGCTTGTGTTCACACCTTTACTCATTGGAGTTCAATGAATTCACACCTCCCTTGAAGTCATTGGGCCAGAGAGCACTATGGAGAAAACCCATAATCCCTCTCTCTGGAAGGAGCATAAATAGGCCAATGGGCCAGTCGAAGTTCTCTTGAGAGAGGAAGACGCTACAAGTCGAGATTTCACCGGAATGACATGAAGACTGGAGCTGGCTGGAGGCTGAAGAAAGCAGAGGCAGAGGCTGAAGGACCAGACCTTTGGATTTAAAGACATTTGGAGAGAGCTCTTGGAACCAAGCAGAGAGATAGGCCTCTAAGCTAACCGGGCTATATTGGAAATAATAAAAGATCTGAACTTTTATCACCTGGCTGCGTTTTGAGAAGAAAAATCTCACTACATTATGGCGCCCATCGTGGGGCAAACAGACCCCCTCAGTGGATTTCAGTGGAAAAGCTCCGATCCTGATTCAAGTGGAAAAGCCCCGATCCTGATTCAAGTGGAAAAGCCTCTGATCCTGATCCAGTGGAAAAGACTCTTCAACCCAGAAATTAGAGTGAGTACAACAAAGAAATTTTGTTAAAAGAGTTAAAGTAGAATTTAAGCTAAGATGGGACAGATATTTAGAAAACAGCCTGTTTCTGTTCAAGGAAAATGTTTAGAGAGCATTGTCAAAATTATGGAAAGCCAAGGTTTAATTATAAGTTTACAGCAAATCACTGAACTTTTACAAACTGTAAAGGACATATGTCCTTATTTCTCTCTTGATAAGGAATTAGATCTAAATGAATGGAAATTGGTTGGAGAGGATCTTTGTCAATTCTATGATAAAAATGGGCCTAACTCAATAATTAATACATATAATGTAATACAATTGGCTATAAGAAGTTATTTAAGTGATAGAATGATGAAAAGGAAAGTACAGGAGGAAGTGCCAACTTTACTAGGTGAAAAGGAGGACAAATCAGATGAGAAGGTGATTCCACATCTCATGACCCTCCCCCCGCAATTAACCCTTCATGGGTAGAACAAGGGGGAGGGAGAGAGACAGAAACACAGTCAGCTTCTCCTGTAAAGCAGAATTTGACAAGATTAGAAAAAGCATTAATTAAAGCAAAAAATGAAGGAGAAGATATATCTGATTTTATAAATGCATATCCTGTGATTGAAGAGCTCAACTCCTCAGGTCAAAAAGAGAGAAAATACACTCCTTTTAATGCTTTCACAAAAATAGAGCAAGGTCCCAATGAACCTTTTGCAGATTTTGTGGGACGTTTACAAACAGCTGTAATAAGAACCATTGGAGACAATGCAGCAACAGAAATAATGACTAGACATTTGGCTAAGGAAAATGCCAATGAGATTTGCATGTCATCAACCAACAGAAAAGCAATCAGGATTACAGTTGGGAAGAATACAGGCCTTTTAAGACAACAAGACAATATCCAATGCAAACAGCTCCAATGTAATTACCAGATGATGAGGAGAAATCCCAAATTTGGTAAATAGAAGGGAATTAGATTAACTGCTTGGGGAAGAGGATCTGCTTATATTTCCACTGATGAAGAAAGAATCAGATGGCCGACAATGAGACTGTCAAAAGGACTCTTAAAATCTTCAGAAATCTTTGAATTTCCTAACACAAGATGAAACTATTTCAGTTCCTGAAAAACCAGCAAGAATCATTGGGTTCCTTAAGATGAAAAATTGTTGATGAGACTTTTTGCAGTACTTCAGAGCTTACAGGAACTATTGGATTCCTGGCACATGAACTAATGGACAATGGAATCCTATTGGACTGTTTCTAGGACTTATGGACATGTGTAAATTTTCAGGATGATTCATGTTATTTGTTACATTACTACTAGCCTGTGTTATATTGCTATGTGCTTATGTAAATTATGTATAATGCCTCCCATATTGATGGATTTATGTATACCATGTATATCTATTACAAAGTTCTGGCCTATATTGATGGATTTATGTGTACCCCCTCAGAAACCCCCTATGTTTTAAAACAAAAGAAAGGGGGAGATGTTGGAATCCTTACTAACTGCTAACTAATTAGAGTTGATCTAATCTTACAAGAAGATGTTTTGGCAAGAACCTGAAACAAGGTACTAAGTAGAACTAATCAATACAAGGCTTGTGTTCACACCTTTACTCATTGGAGTTCAATGAATTCACACCTCCCTTGAAGTCATTGGGCCAGAGAGCACTATGGGAGAAAACCCATAATCCCTCTCTCTGGAAGGAGCATAAATAGGCCAATGGGCCAGTCGAAGTTCTCTTGAGAGAGGAAGACGCTACAAGTCGAGATTTCACCGGAATGACATGAAGACTGGAGCTGGCTGGAGGCTGAAGAAAGCAGAGGCAGAGGCTGAAGGACCAGACCTTTGGATTTAAAGACATTTGGAGAGAGCTCTTGGAACCAAGCAGAGAGATAGGCCTCTAAGCTAACCGGGCTATATTGGAAATAATAAAAGATCTGAACTTTTATCACCTGGCTGCGTTTTGAGAAGAAAAATCTCACTACACAATGTGAGCAGAGTTTCAGAATCACAAGCCCTTCTTCTCCCAAAGGTCTGTGTCTCTTCTTCCTCTGTGCCTCATTTGTATGACATGATTACTGTTTTTACTTTAACTCTGTCCCAAACTTTCTTTTGAGGCACCCTATTGTTGATATTAATCTTAAACATGGTATACTTTTCCATATACACCCACAAAAACATAAACAATGTGTCTTTGTTTAATTCCTTGAAACTGAGCTTTGATATTTGCTCTTATATATTAAATTTTCTATTAAGTTTGGTTTTGGTTTATAGAAAGTCCTGAAAATCTGCAAGTTCATTGAATGTCCATTTTTTCTTTGTAATTTTGCTGAAGTGATATTTGCTTAGTCCTTTTGATTGTCAGTAAATATGATTCCAGAACCTGTGGTGTTTTATTATGGCTGCTAAGTCCTGTAGAATTCTTATTTTATCTCCAGCATATTTCAATTGTTTTCTTTTACTTGTTTCTTGATAATTTTTTTCTTTGATCTGGGAATTTTGAAATTTGGCAAAAAAGATCTCATTGAAATGATGGTTAGTTGATTTTTTTTCTACTTTCCCCTCATGTTCTATCACTCTAAGACACTTTTCTTGGTTTATTACATTATTGTGGCAAAGTGCATTTTGGTGACACCTTATAAGCAATCCAATTATTCCTATATTTTTCATCTTAATCTGCTCTCCAGATGAATTGCTTTCTTATAAGAAACGTCTATAAACATCACATTCTGTTCTAATTTTTTTGTTTGTTTTCTGTAATTTTTTTTTTGTTATTTCTTGGTTTTTCATCATTTCATTGGCTTCCTCTTACGCATTTCCAGTTTTTGAGAGTTATTTTTCATCTTTGAAACTCTGAATCTTCTTTTCTAATTTTATTAACTTTTTTTCACAATCTTGCTTTTTTAAGATAAATTTTATTTATTAATTTTTAGTTTTTCCTTGGCATCTCTCATTTAAATTTCAATTCTTTTTGTTCTTCTATAAATTCTCTCTGAGAAGGGAGGTGTTGCACATTACTTTTTGGGGTAGGAGCTTTATTTTTACTTCAGTGTCCTCCTCTGAAGAAGAACCCCAATCTTCCCCATTCCCATAGTAACTTTTTATGATGGATTCTTTCTTCATTGCCCATTCATCATTTTTTTAAAATAAGAGGTATTAGTCTAAGCACCTGCCTCAAGCTTCCATTCAGCTCTCCCCTCTGACTTGGAACCCTAAACCAAGCGCTCCCCACTCCAGTCTGCAGTGGCCCGGCCCCACTGCCTTTGCCCTCATCAGGTATTTTTGTTCCTTCTCTTCCAGGACCAGTTCTTAGAAGCACAGAAGGGTCTGAGAGTTCTCAATTAGTCAAGGTTCCCACAATCTTCCTGGATTCAGAGGCTGACCCAGACTCTATCCAAGAAGGGAAAGTTTCTTGGTTCCTGCTGAGGCCCCAGGGCTTCATACTTGGTGTTTTTGTGAAGCTAACCTGGAGGAATTTGCAGTTCATATGGGTTAATTCCTGACCCACCATCTTTCTTCAGATCTTCTTAGCTTGTGCCTAGAGGACCCCTGTTCTGCTCTAAATGTCCCTAATTTTTCACCAGTCTGTATTTGCTCCAAAGCACAAATTAGTTCTCTTTTTGAAGGAAATCTGGAGAGCTGGAAATTTATCAATCTACTTTAACAAATTCCCAAAATGCTTTAACCTGTTTCTATTGAATGACTTCTGTGACTTGGAATTATTTTTTTCTAAGGCCGTCAATTTCACGTGTACATAAATGTAGTTAATAAGTTGTTCTTTATATTGTTTCAATCTTACTCCATTTAAATTCAACTACTCCAAGAGTTCTTCTACTTCATAGCCCTATACTTATTCAAAGATGATTATCTTTTATTCCCCATAATAAGCATTACCAGTCTTTTAAAATACTATTATTAGAGAATATCAAAAGTCCTAAAACACATTATATGTCATAGATAGAACATATTATAATTTGGTAAAGTATTGTTTTGAAATCCAGGTATGTTAGGCCCAATCAGCCCTGCAATACTCTCTGAAGACTATGTCAAAAAAATGAAATAAATCTGATTTGACTTATTCTTTCTGAAATAAATTTTGGTTTGTTCTACCATCAACACATGCAAACATATCAAATGAGATACCAAGGCAATTTTGGGAGGTGCATAGAAAAACAAAGTAGAAAAAAAAGAGAGAGTAACGCTACACTAATGCCAAAGTTTAACCTTATCAACAACAGCAACACTAGCTTTACAGAACTGTAATGGGCTGAGGCTTGAGTTGATGCACTAAGGTCCCAAGCATATGAGGCTGATTTTCCCTGATTTTCCCCTTAACCCAAATTCCTGACTCCAGCTGATTTTAAATATGCAGTCATGACATTGGCACCTAAGCGTGGGAACCAAGAACCCTACTTTCACTGAAGAAGTCTCCAGTAACCAGGAATTTAGGTGAGTATTGTAATAGACAAACAGGGAACTTATTTTCTTAAAGACTAAACTAGTAACCTTTTTTGGCTGAAATGGGACAGATGCTAGCTAAAGATTCTCCATCCTCCACCCCAAACCCCACCCCCCAGCTCCACCCAGGAGTGGCACTATAGAAAGCCTGCTTAAGCTGATGGAAGATTAAGGGCTACTTATAACTTGGGAACAGACAGCTAGACTTCTTGGTACAGTAAAATACACCTCCCCTTGGTTCTTAGAGGAAGAGCAAATCTCTCCAGATAACTGGACATTAATTGGGCAACAGCTCTCTGCATATTACAACGAAAACAGTCCTCATTCAATTTCCATTGAAGCATTCTATTTATACAATATAATACAGTTGGCCTTAAGAAATCATATAAGTTATAGAAGAAAAGGAAAAGGCTCTAGGAATAGCCAAATGGGAAGCCTGAGATAAAGGAGGAAGATAATGAACAGATTAATGACCATATCCCAATAAACAGCTTATTTTTTTTAATTTGAGTATTTTCCTCTTCCTTATTACTAAATATTGAAAAAAATTAACATAGTTATTATAATCAGAATGTCTTCTATTTTTCTGACTAATTCCAAAACCTTTAATATGAATTCAACATTAAAGACAAAATATTTAATACAAAGATATAAACAGTTGATATGAGTATATGTCTAAAACCAGTATATCATTATGATTAACAACTATTTTTAGTAAGGTTTAACAATATCACTGAGTGATGTTACTTTGTTTTAAACATAATAACTTAAACAAGTATCATAATTCTGACAACTAATTATTTAGTTTCATGTAAAATTAATCATTTTAAATAAAAATATAAATTTACTCAGATTTCATAAAAGCATAAATATGGAAAATACATATTGTTCAAAACCTTTCACATTTTAATATGAGATATGGAAAGGTAACATGATTTAATTGTTTAAAAATAATTTCTGTTCATAATTAATGCTATATATGTCCATTTGTTCCTTACATTAAAGTTGCTGTGGGAATCTAATGAAATCATTCTAAATGTCATGTTTAAAAAATTATACATACACACACACAAATATACATTCAGATTGCTATAGATGTGTCATCTCAATTACATGAAATATTAATCTGAATTTTCTCAGCAACATTTGGGTCAAAGAACCAAAAAATTATATGCTTACTCATTCTTTGGGAAGATGCTGGTGAAAGAAACCTTAAAAGAGCTGCTGGTAAAATACTTAAGGCTTCTGAATCACACTCTAAGAAGGATAAAAGATTGTCAAAATTCAGAGGATAGCAAACACTGGAGCATTCCAGATTCCACTTAGTGCTGGTTTTCACCGTTTGATTTAATCTGCATGTATACATGTGCATATACAGGTGTGCATATATACATACACACATGTGTATCTTCTTTGTTCATTGTTTTTTGTAAGTGTTGTCTTGCATTTGAGAACCAGCACAGAACTGTCTTATGTTTTTCTTTGTGTTCTCAGAGCTTGGGACAATGCCTGGTACATAGGAAATAATAAGTTACTTGTTGAATGACTAATTGGAGAAAGGGAAATATCACTATACTCTTTAGATGAAAAAATAAAAATAAAAAACACAAGCCAAGCTTTATTTGGATTGGTAGAAAAATCCCAAAGCTTCTCATTAAAGAGATGAGTAGAAAACATATAGAAAAGGAAGCAGTAATTACAGTGAATTAACTTGATTTAACTGGGAACAAAAATTAATAGCTGTACAACAAATTGCTTTGCTTGTTGTGCACGACATAGTTTATTTTGGAGATTGAACCTTCCTCTCTGATTTGAGCCAGCAGCTCAGCAGCTGCTCCCCATCCTGTTCTCACACCTGGCTTTGATAAAACTTTAACCTCTTCCATTACTGCTCAGGAAAATTTTATTGTACATTCTTTCTTTTTGAAGATCAATTAAAATATAGAGTGATGTCTTGACTCGAAGATGAATTGGATTTAAATGAGGTAAATTTACATGAAATCTTCAGTATCACTCTCCAAAGTTATCAAAGTCCAATAGCCAGACAGATCTCAGGATGACTCATGATGTCTCAGGATGCAGTGGATGACCTTGTTATCCTCTAATGTTTTATGAAGTTCCAAGTACTGCACAAAGCCTGATTTAATAGCCTTCAAGACAGTTGTTCTCACTCACCATTTCCTTTGGGGGATGTCTTCCCATGTTCAGGATAGACAGTTCCCAATGCACCCATGCATTTGAAGCTTGTTGTTTACTATCAACCATTTACTGTGATAGTTTGCCCGAGTGTGGATATTGAGCTTGTTACAGCTTCTTAAAGCCACAGGTAAGAGTTGGATGGTAAGTGGGGACACCAAAAGTGGAGTAGCCCTAAAGAAGGCTGAGCAAATCTTTATAGTAGAGGTGTTAGTTCTTCATGCACATTTCGTATACCTCAATCAGGATTAGGTAATGTCTACTTTAGGGACCTAGTGGCCTCCTGCCCTAGGAAGGGAATAGGAAGTTTATCATATTGGTAAAAGACAGTACAGATACCTGATTGCCTCAGTCTACTGCAGCTCAGAACTATTCAAGTCAAATTATACATGCATTTCAACTTTGTTGATAACAAGGATTGGTTTGTGCTAGCATGCCTCGCGTTCATTATTTTAAAAAGGGCTTGAAGTGATGTGCATTATAATATAGACATGTTCAGAATTTTACTTAATATACACATATTAAAAAACAGAGCTTTGGAGTATTTAAGTGACTGGCATAACTTCATATAGCATCAAAGTGGGATTAGAACCCCAATCACATTAGTGATAGTTCATTACTGAGCACAACGTACAACTTCCAAGTAGTAGAACTGTTATTTTTTTCATCATTTCTGTCCCTCACATTCCTTAGCTTGACTGTGGATTATCAGAGTTGTTAGTGTTATTTTAGTTCTCAAATTCTCTCATATTTTCTTTGCTATTATGTCTTCTATTCACCAAATAAATGGTATCAAAGCCAGCTTTATATTTTATGTCTTTTCTGTATTCCCAAAACTAACACAATCTTGAATATGTATGGTACTTAATGTTTGCCCATTTGGAAAAACAATCAACAATAAATGTATATTGCGAGTGTGAATAAGCACATATGTGTTTATATAATGCACATATTCACATATATTTTTCTGTCTGGATAGCTATTCATGTGTATATATACATATATTTAAATAGTATCATTTGTGTATACATATGTGCATGTATACATTCATATATGCATATGTATATAAAATATTCATAGAACTCCTGTTTCCTACATAAAATGGAGATGATTTAATGACTAAATAACTGGATAATATTGTTAAGGAACCCAAACATTATAAAATACTGCATGAAAAAATTATATAATACTTTTAAAATATATTGATAATTCATGACCCTACTGGATTTAAAAAAAAAAAAAAAAACTTATACTCTTTAATCTTGTTCACATATTCTACCTCTGCTATAGTGATGCAAATTTAATATAAACAAGAGATCCAAAGCTGATTTTCCCTCAAAATTTCAAATCAATGAAATATAAAGAATTTAAATTTCCCAAGAAATTCTTTCTTCCTATAACCTTTTTTTAAAAAGTGAAGTATAATGTAGTGCATCTTATGAAGAACCAAATATTTCTATGGGAGCTCTAGAAAATGTTATATAGTCAAAGACTAATAGAATGTACTTTAATGTCTATAAAATATGGCTTTATTTTAAGATAATTTTATATTTGTATAAAATTGTAATTATTGTATATTTTTGTAATTTGTAATATGATTGTAATATATTATATATAATATACAAATAGTAATCATAATTATATAATAATAAATTGTAAATAATATAATTTAAATTTGCATTTTTTTGTTGTTTTTAAATTGTATTTTAAAGTGGGAAACCATACTGTATTTTCTGACTTCCTGATTTGTTAGAGGTTGTTTAGGGACTCCAAACTGCTTATACTAAAGATTTTTTCAAGCACTTTTATTTGGTAAATGAAACATGATGAATAGGAGCATTTATTACCATTTTCCTCAAACTGAATTCCTTTGAAAATAGTTTAGATATAAAAGCAATGTGTACAGTAAATCCTTTGTGATATATAAGCCTATTTAAAGCCAAGGAATATATTGTTTTTCAGGAGGTTAAATTTAGGAATATAGGGCATAAGATTAAAGATTTATCATATATTTACAGAAATTCATTTATGACAGATTACATTTTGCATTTTATGTCTGATGGTATGTAAATATAATATGAACAAATAATCCTGTGTATTTTTTCTGCAAATCACAATATGTATACATATAAAAATATAGATATCCATAGATATATGACATACACAAAAATATATTTGTATAATCTTTTTCAGAAACAAATTATAAAATAATGAACCATATTGTCTTACAAATACACATGCACACACTCAGTAGAAGGAAGTAGAAATACACTCAAATTACTTTTCAAACTCTCCTTATTAATCAGGTTGTCAATTCTGAGAAATATGTGAGAAATAAAAGTTGTGAAATCATAATTACATATATATTTATGCATATATCTATGCAATGATTATTTATGTATAATTACATAAGCTTATCATTATATAATTATAGATGTGCTTATACATTTGTGTGTATATATAAATACACGCATCTTTAACTATACCTACACCTTCATCTATATGTCTCCATATATGTTTGTATGTGTGTATATACAAACACACATCTATATGTGTATATGTTTTCTATATAACTATTTATATTTCTCTTTTTTGCCTTCAAAGAATATATTTATAAATTACTCTCAAGTTTCATAGGAATCAAATAGGCAAATAAATAAATAATTATTAGTTATTTTTCTCATTATCAATATCATTTTCTCCCCTGAGGAAATTGGGATTAAGTGACTTGCCAGGGTCACACAGCTAGGAAGTCTTAAGTGTTAAAGCCAAATATGAACTCAGGTCCTCCTGACTTCAGGGCTAGTATTCTATCCATTGACCCACCTAGCTGCCCAGTCAATAACATCTTTGATTTTCTCCAAATACCAAAAAATATCCCTTTCATTGAAACATTTTGAAAATAATTCCACATTACCTTCAAGTTTCTTTTGCCCCACATCTCCTTTGTGGATACTTAGTCTAGTTTTTCTGTGAGTCAGTAAATATTTATTAGGTCCTTAATATGTTCCAGAAACTGTGCTAAATGCTGGCGATACAAAAAGAGACAAATAACAGGTAATAATCTAAGAAATGAATCAGCAAGGAAACAAATATATGCAAAGAAGCAGCATACAGAATAAATACAATATAATCAAGAGAGAAAAACACCATAATTAATAGAGTTAGAAAAATATTTCATATAGAAAGTGTGATTTTATTTGAGACTTAAAGGAATCTAGGAACATTTGTACCTGCTATTGAATAAGGAGACTGTTTTAGGCTTTAGAAATATGCAGAGAAAATGTCCACATATGAGAAAGAGAGAGAGAGAGAGAGAGAGAGAGAGAGAGAGAGAGAGAGAGAGAGAGAGAGAGAGAGAGAGAATCTTGATCATGGAATAAGAATAACCCATTATCAGTGGATTGAAGGGAAAAATGGTATGGATTAAAGTTAATGAAAACTGGAAATTTAAGAGGGAACTAATTTAAGAAAATTGATAAAATGTGGATTTTATATTTTACCTCAGAGACAGTAGGGATCTAAAGAACTTTATTATTGAATGCAATAGAGAGAAGTAATAACATTGTGTTCCTACACTTTTATTATTGAATGCAATAGAGAGAAGTAATAACATTGTGTTCCTATACTTCTGGATAATCACTTTGGTAGCTGAAGGGAAGAGGGATTGGGGTGAGGAGAAACTTGAAACAGGCAGATCACTCTGCAGATATTACAATTTTCCAAGTCTTCCATGTAATGAAGGTCTGAAAAAAAGTGATGTCACTGTCAGAAGAGAAAAGTGGACCTATTTGAAAGATATTGCAAAGGTTAAATCTTCAAACCTTGGTGACCTTTTGAATATGTTTAGAATGAAGATTGACACCTGAGTTGTTCTCCTGAGGGAATGGAATAATAATGTTATCTTTTTCAATAATAGAGAATGTAGAGAGAAGAGTGTTTAGTGGAGAAACATAAATTCCCTTTCGTAAATGTTGAGCTTAAGATGACTACTGGACATGTATTTTGAAATGTCTGAAATACTAATGAAGATGTAAGACTGGAATTCAACAGAGAGATTAAGTTTGAGTTGATAAATCTGGGAATCATGAGAAGATATGATAATTAAATGTATGGAATCTCAAAAAGCAAAGCATGTGAACTAACAGAGAAGACAATACATTTCAGGAAAGAATTTTATGGGACACCAAATGGTAGCAATGTGATATAGGATCCAAGATTGGAGAACCAAAATAACAGTCAGTTAGATAGGAGAAAAATTAAGGCAAAGTGGTATTTCAAAGCCCTATAGACTAGAGATCAGGGAGAAAGTGATGATCAACAGTGTCAAAGAATTCAGAATAAATGAGATGAAAGGTACAGCATATTATGCCCTGAAAAAAAAAGGTAATTTTGGTGAGAGGAGTTTTAATAGAATAATAAAATTAAAAACTAAGTTGTAATGAGTTAACAAGAGAATTAGAGGAGACAAAAGTGCATTATTATTTATTATTATAGACATTCTTTCCAAGAAGTTTAGCAACAAAGAGATGAAGACATATACAATTTTAGCAGGGAAGGAATTAACAAGTGAATAGTTTTTGTTCATTATTTCAGGACAAAAGAGATAGATATAGACATGTTTGTATGCAGTAGAGAAATAGGGGAGAAATTGAAAACTAGTTACAGGATAGGGCGATGTGTTAGAAGAGATGATGAAATGGAATTGGTTAGGAAGATCGAGAAGTTAGCTTTGAAAGAGCATTAAGAACATCTCTTTATTAGAGATAGGTATGAAGAAGGAGATAGAAAAAGAAGGAATATGAGCAGCAGAGATATGAAAAAAATTAAGATAACGGAGATCACAGTGAATGGCATCAATTTTTGAGTGCAATTTCAGGCAAAATTCTCTGATGAGAAGTAGATGATGGTGAAACCATAGGAGGATTGCAGAGGGATAACATTTGACAAAACCTTTATGGAGGGTGGGATAGTGAATTAATAAAGTAGTTATAATATGATTTCCTAACAGCAGATAGAACTTCCTTAAGATTGAGTTACATAAAAATGAATAGACAGGTATACAGATAGACAGACAGAGGATCCAGCTATATCTTCATTCATCAAAACACTTTTAGGCACAGAGGCAAAATCCAAGGCAGATTCTTGATGTAATGTTATCAGTGAAATAATATTGGGACTATAATTTGAAGAGGGCAATGTATTACCAAGTTGATTCATTGGAGGTCAATCCAAGTTTCAGGCTCTTTTTTACTGCAATGTTCAGCACTAGTTCATAGGATTGTATGTTCTAACATTTGCAAGATGGTGTGTTCTGGAAAGAGGTGTGATTATTGCTTCTCTGGTCTGCATTCTGGGCTTTACTCAGAATAATATTTATAGAATTATGCTCAGTACCCTTCTGCTATGTGACCTCAAACTCTAGTACTATTCTTGGCTCTGGAATAGGAATTCTGAACTACAGATTAGCAATGTAACAGGGCATTGCATCCCATGTCTGTTCAGAGTTATCTTTAATCTCTTTCTAACCAGTTGCTCAAGCCCCTTCTTTTCTCTGAGCTGAAAGTTCTCCAAAATAGTGCTGCTATCTTTACAATCACCTCAAAGGCCCAATGCAGATATTTCTTCCACATATGCTTTGAATTAGCTCTCACTTTTATTATACAAACCTTTCCTGTGGAACTACAAAATCATTTTTTGTCTGTAAAACCATGACATATCATTGACTTTGAAACTCAAAGAATTCAATTTTACATGTTATTTTAAAATTGTTTGAAGAGGACAGTTGGAAGATTTTCACTGGATTGATACCTCTACTTCTCCATTTTAGTTCATTTCTCTATTTCATTAATCTTAATTTTCCTTTTAATCTTGAAGTTAGTACCTCTATTTCACTATCAGGTGATTTTATAACAATATAATTTATCTTTTATCATTTCTGTAATCATTTTCCCACTTTGTTTCTTTCTGGGTTTATTATTTTTTTTTGAGGAAATACTTCTAATAATATTGAAAATTTCATTTCCATAAGCTTTCAAGTGTTTTGATATTTTACCAAGGGTTTATTATTGACTTACACATTTCTTTCTGGCAAAGAGCTTTAACAATCATAGTAGTTTCTAGACTTCACTTAACTTGTTTTTAAGCCAAATTATGATAATTGAAAATTCCCATGAAACAGTAATGGTCCACTGATTAATCCAGAAGCTCTTAAGAAAACTTATTCTTCTTCTTGTTGTCATTGTTTCTGTTGTGATATTATTGTATTTGTTAGCCATGAAACTCTTTGGCCTTCCAGTGAAACCAAGGAATGTTTTAGAGTGAGGTAGTTTGTTTTAATCATTTTAAAAGTGTAATGAATTTCAGTTAGGGTTTAATGAAACTAAAAACATAAAATTTCCCTTTAGAGGGCCAGAGATCTGAAAAAGTATAATTGAATCAAGGACAACAGAATATTTATGGTTAAGCACCTACCCAGTGTGATTGATTCTCTGGTTAAACACATACTTAGTTCAATATGGTGATGTAATGGCAACAGCTGGCAAGTGCTCAGTGTGTTGTAGTGATATAATCATACTGAGGTATTTATGGGAGTCTCAGACAAAGAAGACCCTCTCAGACACAGACACAGAGAAGACTTCAGGCTCCAGACTGCAGATTTCAGACTCCATCTTTGACCAGCCTCATGGTGGCTGTTTTGCCTTCATCACTTCTCCATTGAGACCAAGGACTTGGGCTGATCACGACGTCCTCCAGAAAGCTAGTCTAGATATTACATATCCCTTTCAAGTTCATAGAAACCTTTCAATATACTCAAAAATATTTTGGGGTCCTGTGTGTATAGGCTGGGGAAATACAATTGTGAATCTTAGGTTAATAATCCATGATTTAGCTAAATTTCTGATTTTCATTGTTGATTGCTTTCTTGATTAGGTCAAATAAGAGAAATTTTAATTGTAAGTCAGCTATTACACTTGCTCCCTAATTTGTTATTGATTTTACAAACTTATCTAAGAAAATAAGGCTTCATCACATAAAGATAGCTGATTTGTGAATGATCACCATTTTTGGAGTTAGTCATTTCATTTTCAAAAATGTCAAATATTAAATTTATTAAATGCTTCTTTCCCTATGCAGATTTTCCTAGCTTTCTTATTCTCTAAAGAAAGCAAATATATTCATAGTCTAAAAACTTTTATTTAAGCTCTATGGCTTTGGCTTATTTCTTTCACTGAGCAGATTTCCTATTTCCAAAATATTTTTCACAGTTTTCCTCAAACTTATTTTATTTTGAAGCCCCAGAACTTTCAATGCCTATTTCATTTTTATTTGTTTTGTGTTCTTCATAGAAGATTTTTTAAATATCCATCCTCTAGTATAGATTTCAGGTCTTAAGTCAAGTCAAGCCAAATCAAGTTGAATACATAAACATTTATTCTATGTCTAAAATAGAAATTATTTTCATGATGTGTTTTTGCAAATAACACAGACTACTACAATAGTATATGACCAAATGTTTCTTGTAATAATATTTCTTGATTTATTTGAATATGTGACAAAACCTGCTCATTTTCCCCCCTAGACTCTGAATAGGTTGGTTAGAGATTGTATCACAGACTTTTAAAAAAGATGTTTTCTTTTATCAGTTGTACAAACTGTTGCACCATTTTAAATATCCTTCTAATGGAAAATTGACTGTCTTATGGTATCAATTTATAATTGTAAAACAAATTATGCTTGTATATATCACATCCACAGTCTTAGAAAGCCATCTCATTTTCTTAAGAATGCTCTGAGATATCTGGGGGTAGGTATCCTAGTCAAACTTTGAAGATCCAGCCTGCATGCCAGGGAAAGTAAAAATTAGTTGGATATCTCCATGTCCTATGTTATGTAAATAATTATGTCAATTATTAACTATCTATAAGATTGCAAGTTTAAAATCAGAAATAAAATATCACAAAGTCAAAGAAAATCCCTTGTAATGAAAGCATTCTCTATATTCACTAGTTTAGTGCTTTATGTAACATTGGTTTTTGTTGAAATCAATAATAGTGATTTCATTAAATTCACAGGACTTAATATAAAGTGACTTTCATGCAGGCAGTAATTAGCAGAGGAAAAAATATGGATTGTTCAGGGAGAACTAACAACTTTGATATAAAGGTTTTCTGAGCTCTTTTTAGGGCTGTTTATCCATTTTTGTGTGCCCATATGCCATGCAACTCTCACCTATGGCTCCAAGAAGCTGTTTTATGCACAATGACCAGAACCTAGCAAAACAGTCTTGGAAGATGTACTAAATCAGGTTGAGAGTAACCAACAAGGATACTTCTGGTGGTGGAGCCAAGATGGCAGAATAAAGTAAGAAAGCTGCTTAAACTCTCCTAGTTTATGTGGAAAATCACATGAAACCTAGCCTCTAAATTGAGTTTGACAAAGTGAAATCTCTCTCCAGCTCAATATAGATTGGAAAAACTTCAAGAAAATCAGTCTTGCTGGGGTAAAAAGGGTTATAACCCCAACTAAGACAGAGTCTTGGAAAGCTAGTCAAAGGGTTTAATTACAGAGGATCAGCTGAGACCCTTGGTTCTGACTCAGAGGAACAGACTAGTGGAACAGCTTTAGCTCAGAAGACAAGCTCTGGAAAACCAGGATGTTTCCTGAAAAGAAGAGGTTTCCTGAAAACACAAAGGGCACTGTGCTCAAAGCCAGGCTCAGAGCTACACAGGAAGCTTATGACAGTACCCCTTTTACTCCAGGAGTAGAATTTGGCCATACGAGTAAAAAAAAAAAAAAAAAAAAAAAAGGAAATAAAAAAAGAAAAAGAAAGAAAATAAGCAAAAAACAAAAGAACCTAACCATAGAAAGCAACTATGGTGACAGGGAAGATCAAAACACCAACTCAAATGAGGACAAAATACATACAGAGAAAAGCTCAAAGAAATATATAAATTTGTCTCAAGCCTAGAGAGGCTTCTTGGAAGTGGTCATAAAATATTTTAAAAGGCACATAAGAGAGGTAGAAAAAAAAGATGAGAAAAGAAATGAGAGGCATGCAAGAGAGAGTCAATAGGTTGGAAAAGGAAGGAAAAAAATGACTTAAGAAAATAATTCCTTAAAAAATACAGTTGGCTAAATTTTAAAATATTCAACAACCAAATAAATTCTATAAAAAACACAATAGACCAAAGGAAAGAAAAAATTCCACTGAAGAAAGCAATACTTTGAAAAGTGGAATTAATCAAATAGAAAAAGAAATACAAAAACAAATTGACTAAAACCCAACACTAAAAACTGGAATAGGGCAAATGGAAACTAATGACCTTATGAGTTATCAATAATCAAACAAACTAAAAAAAAAAAATGAAAAAAATGGAAGAAAATGTAAAATACTTCATAAGAACAAACAATTTGGGGGAGGAGGGTAGATTCAGGAGAAACAATTTAAAATTTGTCAATCTCTTTGAGGACTACAATCAAAAAAAGAACCTGGACAGAATTTGTCAAGAGATCATTATGGAAAAGTGCCCTGATGTGGTAGAAATATAGGGGGAAATAGTTATTGATAGAATCCATCAATCATCTCTGGAAGTGATCTCCCAAAGACAACTGCAAGGAACATTGTTGCAAAATTTCCAAAAATACAATCACAAGAAAAATATCCTGCAAGCTGCCAGAAAACAAAACAAAACAAAACAAACAAACAAACAAAACAAACAATTAAGGTATCAAAGAGCAACATTCATGATTATCGAGGATCTGGCAACATCTACAATGAAAGATCAGAGGATTTGGAATATTATATTCAAAAAGGCCTGTAGTTACAACCAAAAATTAGTTACCTAGAAAGGCTGAGCATCATCTTTGAGGGGAGTAGATGGATCTTTAATGAAGTAAGAGACTTTCAATCATTTCTGCTGAAAAAACAGGAACCATATAAAAATTGGATCATCACACCCAGGACTTGAGAGAAAATAGGGAAGTAAACTGGAGAGGTACGTGCGTGTGTGTGTGTGTGTGTGTGTGTGTGTGTGATATGTGTATATGATATATGTATGTATGTATATATGTTATGGGGTAAACTGGAGAGGTACGTGTGTGTGTGTGTGTGTGTGTGTGATATGTGTATATGATATATGTATGTATGTATGTACATATATATGTTATGGGGTATTTAGAGGGGGGAATATATGGATGGAGTGTGTGGTTCTGAATGGGCTCTGATGTGATATCAAAGATAAAGGCATTAAAGAGTGAAAAATGAACTGCCCTAGGAGAAGAGAAAGGGGGAGGTACAATAGGTCAAATTAAATCACATGAAGAGGAGCAAAAGACTAATTATAATAGAGGGTAAGAAGGGAGATAAGCATTGTTTCAAGTTTAGTCTCATCAATTTTGGATCAAAGTGGGAATAACTTGATCACTCAGTTGGATATAGAAATTTAGGAGAAGTTGAAGGAGAAATAGGAAAGAAAAGTGAGGGACTGGATAAAATGGAGGGCAGAAACAATAAGAGAAAGGGATAAGAGAATCTAGGGGGAATGGGAAGACAAGTAGAGGGTAGGGTAGGTTAGAAACAAACTACTAATGAGGGTCACGAGGGAAAGAGAGAGAAAAGTGTATGTGGGGAGAAAATAAGATGGAGGGAAATAAAGAACTGGTAACCATAACTGTGAATGTGAATGGTATGAATTGCCCTATAAAATACAAATAAATAGAATAATGGATTAAAAAAAAACATTAAACTACAATATGTTGTTAACAGGAAACACAATTGAACCACAGAGATACATACAAGAAAGGGCAAAAGGTTGAAGCAGAATTTATTATGCTTCAGCTAAACCAAAAGTAGGTTTAGCAATCCTAATCTTAGATAAAGTAAAAGTAAAAAATAGATCTTATTAAAAGAGATGAGGGAAAGTACCTCTTGTTAAAGAGTACCATAAAAAATAAAGTAGTATTGATAATAAAGGTATATGAACCAACTGGTAGAGCATCTACAGTCTCAGAGAAGATATTAAGCCAGTTACAGGAAGGCAACACAACCATATTAATGAAAAACCTCAACTTTTCCCTCTCATAATTCAACAAATTTAATCACAAAATAAACAAGAAACTAAGGAAATTAATAGATTTCAAGAAAACTTAGCTATTATAGATCTTCAATGAAAATTCAATAGGTATAGAAAAGAATACACTTTTTTCACAATAGTACATGGCACTCATAGAAAATTGACCATATATGTGGGGCATTAAAACCCCACAATCACATTTAGAAAGGCAGAAATAGTAAATTCTTCCTTTTTAGACCATGACACAATGAAAATCATTTTCAATAAATGACCAAGAAAAGATAGGCTAAATTGATCTAATAATAAATAATGAGGGTTAAACAAGTCACAGAAATAATTTATAATTTTATCTAAGAAAATAATAGATAAGATAATAATGAGACAACACCTATGGAACATAGCCAAAGCAGTTCTTAGGGAAAATTTAATATCTTTTAAATAGTTACATGAATAAAATAGTAAAAAAGACAATCAATGAATTGACTATGCAATTTGAAAAGCTAGAAAAAAAAAGATAAAAACTTCAATTAAATACCAAATTAGAAATTCTAAAACTCAAAGGCGAGATTAATAAGATTGAAACTAAGAAAACTGTTGAAGTAATTGATAAAACTAAAAGTTTTACTGAAAAACAACAACATAGATTAATTTTTGGTTAATTTGATTAAAAAAAAGAAAAAAAATTAAAATACCAGCATCAAAAATGAAAAGGGTAAACTTATCACCAAGGACAAAGAAATAATTAGGAGCTATTTTGTCCAACAGGCAAGCCTGACAATCTAATCAAAATATATAAATATTTAAAAAATATAAATTGCCCAGATTAAGAAAAATGTGAGAAATTCTCAGAAGAGGAAATAAATTACTTAAATAGTCCCATTCTAGGAAACAACATTGAAAAAGCCATCAATGAACTCGATAAGAAAAAAAAATCTCGAGGACCAGATGAATTTACAAATTAATTCTCCCAAACATTTTAAGAGCAATTAATTCCAATATCATGTCAACCATTTGGAAAAATAGTTATAAAAGAAGTCCTGCCAAATTCCCTTTTTTGACACAATTTTGGTACTGAAACCTAAACCAGGAAGAGCCAAAACAGAAGGAAGATTGAGATGGCTTTTGTTCAGACTCATTACAAAGTACTTTGCTAATTTCATTCAGGCATTGGTATCTATGATTTATCTTATAACAAAACAAATATTATTCTAAATTTTACCAGGAGGTAGGTAGTTCTATAACAACCTCTTTCTCCAGCAGGGCATAAATACTCATTGTCACTATTTGTCTGTGGCTAATCACCTCCATTTTCTTTCTACAATTTGACAGACATTAAACTGAATTATTACTGGTGTACTCTTTTTCAGTGGTATTACCCAAATTTTAACCCAATGTTTCCCATTCTAAGCATTGTAACTGGGGACCCATTGAGACCCTCAATAATTTGGCTTCCATTTACCAACCAGTTCCAGTTACTCTCCAAACCAATGGAACTCAAAGAATTTTGGGGACAGGGATGATGATCTCATCTTCTGAAACTACTCCTTCTGAGAATGACATAGAGCAGAGTCATCCTACAGGGTTCCATTTTTTTTCCCCAGAGGGACTAACATGGAATTGATTGAAGAATTTAGTGGCTTGATTTAGATCCCTGAAGCTGGTCATTGCAGATGTAACTGAACAAAATCTAGAATAAAAAACAAAACCAATAAATCGAAGTTAGGATACTCTGAGAAAAGGACTGCTATAAAATGTAGAAAGGCAAAGTATCAAGTGGCCATCAACTTTTTATGAAAAGCTTAACATTATTTCATACAGTAACAGATGATTAGGCAAAATATGCATTCACTTAATTGTTTAGAAAATAATGATTACATGGAGTCAGATTGAAAAATGCAAGATATTACATAATTACATTGTCCTCATGGCTTCTAGTGACCATTTTCCCTGATTATAGAAATTTGTTATAAGAAGAAAAGATCAGGGACATGATTATAATACCATCAAAGCTTATCCTTCAAACCTCAGCCTGAGAATACACACATGACAGGGTAAAGACTCCTTAGTTCAGTTTGATAACCAATCATGCAATAATAATTTCACCTTAGAGCCATACTCGGGAATATTCAGATGGGTTCTTATTAAAAAAAAAACACAACTGAGAAACTGAGTCAGAAGGATCCAAGTGGAGTCCAAGATTATGCTCTCAAATCTTGCCCAGATGCAAGGCTCTATTATAACAGGTCAGGATCACATTCATCAAAGTATTTCATGGCATTTTTTTCTAAATGGTGGGTTACTGACTTGATAATTCATCAGACAATCATTCCCAAATTCAAAACTCAAAAACAGCAACAGTTATACTCTCTGAAGATTTTATCTCAATAACAATTTTCCCCAATCACTCTGTATTTAAAAAAAAATTACAAAGCACTATGTATAACCTAACACATGTACCTGCAGGGTACAGTCAAAACTAAGTGAGGGGATATCAGTTTAAAATTCTCCTCTAGATACTTCAAGAAAGTTATAGATCATATTTGTTATTATATTCATTAAACAAAGAGACTCTCATGCACTTAAATAAATATAAAATAATTTTGCTGAATACAGAAGGAGAGTGTGGTATAAGTAATCAATTTTAGAAAACTTATAGTTCTAACAAACTTCTCAAAATTTTCTTGCATTGCTGAGTAGTAGAATCTTTGATGTAGCATTAGAATTTACTTTGGCTTAAAATGCCTATAAAGTAGAAAAAAATTTTTAAAAAGATTTAGTCATTAACACTGTGCAAACATGAGTTATTCCTATTAAACAACAGAAACAATTAATGTAAAAGTATTTTCATTTAACTTGCAAGGGGCACTGAACAAAGGCTGTATTTATGCATACATCTCACATTCTTTAAAAAAAAAGCAAAGCTAAAGTTAGGGCATCCCATAATTATTCCAACATATTCCAACTGATCCAAAGTAAAAACATGAAATCGTGAATTTTCAGTCCCTAATTCTACATAATTTCCAAAAAAAATTACTCAAAAGTTTTCAGGAATGATAGCCAAATTGTTACCTGTATTTTCTTTCTCATATGAAAATTTCATATCCTATACCAAGCTGAAAATCCAATATACATTAGTTACATTAGTTTTAAGTTTTAAAATCAAAACTTCACAAAACAAAACTTATAAACTACAGTTTGTAAGTAGAAAAAATAGAACGCTTCTCATGAAGTTGATTATAGAAATACCTGGAAATGTTTATATGAACTGATGTTAAATGAAACAAGCAGAACCAGGAATATATTGTACACAGTAACAGCAAGGATATGTGATGATCAACTATGAAAAGCTTGTTTGTTCTTAGTGGTTCATTGGTCTAAAGCAGTCCTAGTAGACTTTGGACATCTGTATCAAGAAAAAGAGATTGAATGTAAATTAATAAATGCTATGTCCACTTCTTTTTTCTATTTTTTTCTCCCATTGTTTTTCCCTTTTGCTCTGATTTTTCTCTCCCAAACCGATTCATAAAAACAATGTGTATTAAAAATAAAGTAAGTTATCAGAGAGAATCTTGCTTAAATACAGGTGTAAAATCCCAATCCTAATTCTTCAATATTTGCATACTATTTTCCAAAACCTTTTGCCTAAAATAAGTAATTCAAAATCTTAACACACACCAATTAATAGTGATTCTAATACTAAGAAATTAATCTCATAAAATGCAAAACTCATCTTGATATCTAAGGAGGTGGTCTTAAGTCCAACATTCCTGGCATCAAAGCCAATCATTAGAAATAATTTTTTACTTAACTTGTTTTCAGAAATAATGATCTTACTCCAAAGATATTCTTAAAAATCCTGATAAATTTCCAATTTAAAAGGAATTTCCAGGGATTCCAAAAAATGAGCCAATATGCTGCACTTGCTCCTATCTGTTTACCGTCTTAGTCATTTACTTTCTTTGTTCATTGCCCACACTGTCCTCCTTTGAAGAGAAGGGAGCTACAACTCTCAGATCTCTAGGGTTTTAAAGTGCAAACCCAATCAGATAGGGATTTTTTTTTTTGCTTTTTAAAAATTTCACCCCCATTTTCTTATACACAATATTTACCTGTCTTAGCTAGTTTTAAACATTTTAGACAAACTTTTAGTTACAAGTCAAATCTCAGTTTTACAATTTCAGAAAGAAATCATTACATTTTGATTGTTATTGCCAACTTGCACAAATATTTTTTCTTATCTCTGTAAAGTAGAAAAGTTAAGTGCCTGACTATACAAAGGTCATCTGCCACCAGGTTTTAAAAGTAGCCTATTGCTTTTCTGTTTCCAGAATTCCCAAACTTTCAAATTCCTTTCAGCATCTGCTCTTTTCCTTCCAACATAACTATTTTCTTATGGTAATCTGCCTTTTCTCTTGCTCTTTTCCTTTTAAAGGGCCACAAATAGTGGGGGAACTATGGGAAAGGAATAAGACCCTTCAGCTCAGAGGGAACCTGTTGACAATCTGTGGTTTGGCTCCCCATCTCCCTGTGGGGCCTCTCACCCTTCCTGAGAAGTGAAAGAGGGAGTGACCATCTATGTTCTACTTGAAGAAAGAGATACTTATAATAAAGATAAATTTACATATCAATAGCAGGGTACTTGTAACTAACACTTGTGCAGTGTGCTGTAATCATGTAATTGCACTAAGTATTTAGGGGCTGAGAGGACTTGAAAGAAACCAACTCTATCTTTGATCATCCTCATGGGTCTCCTACCTTCTTCACTCCTCCACTAAGACCAAGGACTTGGGCTGGTCCCAAGATCTTTCAGAGAGCTATATATTTTGGCTACCTAGCATGGGGGCTCTAAAAAGCACACTATATTTCCTAACTTGCTTTTCACCATCTTAACTCCATTAACTCTTTTAAAAAGATATATTCTCTATGTATTTTGGGGACAGGGATGATGATCTCATCTTCTGAAACTACTCCTTCTGAGAATGACATAGAGCAGAGTCATCCTACAGGGTTCCATTTTTTTCCCCAGAGGGACTAACATGGAATTGATTGAAGAATTTAGTGGCTTGATTTAGATCCCTGAAGCTGGTCATTGCAGATGTAACTGAACAAAATCTAGAATAAAAAACAAAACCAATAAATCAAAGTTAGGATACTCTGAGAAAAGGACTGCTATAAAATGTAGAAAGGCAAAGTATCAAGTGGCCATCAACTTTTTATGAAAAGCTTAACATTATTTCATACAGTAACAGATGATTAGGCAAAATATGCATTCACTTAATTGTTTAGAAAATAATGATTACATGGAGTCAGATTGAAAAATGCAAGATATTACATAATTACATTGTCCTCATGGCTTCTAGTGACCATTTTCCCTGATTATAGAAATTTGTTATAAGAAGAAAAGATCAGGGACATGATTATAATACCATCAAAACTTATCCTTCAAACCTCAGCCTGAGAATACACACATGACAGGGTAAAGACTCCTTAGTTCAGTTTGATAACCAATCATGCAATAATAATTTCACCTTAGAGCCATACTCGGGAATATTCAGATGGGTTCTTATTAAAAAAAAACACAACTGAGAAACTGAGTCAGAAGGATCCAAGTGGAGTCCAAGATTATGCTCTCAAATCTTGCCCAGATGCAAGGCTCTATTATAACAGGTCAGGATCACATTCATCAAAGTATTTCATGGCATTTTTTTCTAAATGGTGGGTTACTGACTTGATAATTCATCAGACAATTATTCCCAAATTCAAAACTCAAAAACAGCAACAGTTATACTCTCTGAAGATTTTATCTCAATAACAATTTTCCCCAATCACTCTGTATTTAAAAAAAAAATTACAAAGCACTATGTATAACCTAACACATGTACCTGCAGGGTACAGTCAAAACTAAGTGAGGGGATATCAGTTTAAAATTCTCCTCTAGATACTTCAAGAAAGTTATAGATCATATTTGTTATTATATTCATTAAACAAAGAGACTCTCATGCACTTAAATAAATATAAAATAATTTTGCTGAATACAGAAGGAGAGTGTGGTATAAGTAATCAATTTTAGAAAACTTATAGTTCTAACAAACTTCTCAAAATTTTCTTGCATTGCTGAGTAGTAGAATCTTTGATGTAGCATTAGAATTTACTTTGGCTTAAAATGCCTATAAAGTAGAAAAAAATTTTTTAAAAGATTTAGTCATTAACACTGTGCAAACATGAGTTATTCCTATTAAACAACAGAAACAATTAATGTAAAAGTATTTTCATTTAACTTGCAAGGGGCACTGAATAAAGGCTGTATTTATGCATACATCTCACATTCTTTAAAAAAAAGCAAAGCTAAAGTTAGGGCATCCCATAATTATTCCAACATATTCCAACTGATCCAAAGTAAAAACATGAAATCGTGAATTTTCAGTCCCTAATTCTACATAATTTCCAAAAAAAATTACTCAAAAGTTTTCAGGAATGATAGCCAAATTGTTACCTGTATTTTCTTTCTCATATGAAAATTTCATATCCTATACCAAGCTGAAAATCCAATATACATTAGTTACATTAGTTTTAAGTTTTAAAATCAAAACTTCACAAAACAAAACTTATAAACTACAGTTTGTAAGTAGAAAAAATAGAACGCTTCTCATGAAGTTGATTATAGAAATACCTGGAAATGCTTATATGAACTGATGTTAAATGAAACAAGCAGAACCAGGAATATATTGTACACAGTAACAGCAAGGATATGTGATGATCAACTATGAAAAGCTTGTTTGTTCTTAGTGGTTCATTGGTCTAAAGCAGTCCCAGTAGACTTTGGACATCTGTATCAAGAAAAAGAGATTGAATTTAAATTAATAAATGCTATGTCCACTTCTTTTTTCTATTTTTTTTCTCCCATTGTTTTTCCCTTTTGCTCTGATTTTTCTCTCCCAAACCAATTCATAAAAACAATGTGTATTAAAAATAAAGTAAGTTATCAGAGAGAATCTTGCTTAAATACAGGTGTAAAATCCCAATCCTAATTCTTCAATATTTGCATACTATTTTCCAAAACCTTTTGCCTAAAATAAGTAATTCAAAATCTTAACACACACCAATTAATAGTGATTCTAATACTAAGAAATTAATCTCATAAAATGCAAAACTCATCTTGATATCTAAGGAGGTGGTCTTAAGTCCAACATTCCTGGCATCAAAGCCAATCATTAGAAATAATTTTTTACTTAACTTGTTTTCAGAAATAATGATCTTACTCCAAAGATATTCTTAAAAATCCTGATAAATTTCCAATTTAAAAGGAATTTCCAGGGATTCCAAAAAATGAGCCAATATGCTGCACTTGCTCCTATCTGTTTACCGTCTTAGTCATTTACTTTCTTTGTTCATTGCCCACACTGTCCTCCTTTGAAGAGAAGGGAGCTACAACTCTCAGATCTCTAGGGTTTTAAAGTGCAAACCCAATCAGATAGGGATTTTTTTTTTTGCTTTTTAAAAATTTCACCCCCATTTTCTTATACACAATATTTACCTGTCTTAGCTAGTTTTAAACATTTTAGACAAACTTTTAGTTACAAGTCAAATCTCAGTTTTACAATTTCAGAAAGAAATCATTACATTTTGATTGTTATTGCCAACTTGCACAAATATTTTTTCTTATCTCTGTAAAGTAGAAAAGTTAAGTGCCTGACTATACAAAGGTCATCTGCCACCAGGTTTTAAAAGTAGCCTATTGCTTTTCTGTTTCCAGAATTCCCAAACTTTCAAATTCCTTTCAGCATCTGCTCTTTTCCTTCCAACATAACTATTTTCTTATGGTAATCTGCCTTTTCTCTTGCTCTTTTCCTTTTAAAGGGCCACAAATAGTGGGGGAACTATGGGAAAGGAATAAGACCCTTCAGCTCAGAGGGAACCTGTTGACAATCTGTGATTTGGCTCCCCATCTCCCTGTGGGGCCTCTCACCCTTCCTGAGAAGTGAAAGAGGGAGTGACCATCTATGTTCTACTTGAAGAAAGAGATACTTATAATAAAGATAAATTTACATATCAATAGCAGGGTACTTGTAACTAACACTTGTGCAGTGTGCTGTAATCATGTAATTGCACTAAGTATTTAGGGGCTGAGAGGACTTGAAAGAAACCAACTCTATCTTTGATCATCCTCATGGGTCTCCTACCTTCTTCACTCCTCCACTAAGACCAAGGACTTGGGCTGGTCCCAAGATCTTTCAGAGAGCTATATATTTTGGCTACCTAGCATGGGGGCTCTAAAAAGCACACTATATTTCCTAACTTGCTTTTCACCATCTTAACTCCATTAACTCTTTTAAAAAGATATATTCTCTATGTACTGTGTGACTTGAGGGAGCAGATTGTAAATGACTTCCCCAATACTTATAGAGGTCCACTCTTTCACTTCATCCCATTAGTGAGTGTCAGTTTCTTCCTTTTTCTTGTCTATATTTCATTTTAAGAAGAGCATATTGATGGAGAAGCCTGTTCATGATGCCAATTTGTATAAGACATTGGAATTCACATTTCAAAAGGCATTGACTTAAATAAGATTGGTATTAATTTCTTATTGCTCACAACCTTGATTTAAATAAGACATAAGAGAAGAGGAAACTTACAACATAAAAGGGATACACAATTAACAAACACAGTGGGGAACTTCCGGGCAAGATGGCGGAGAGGAGGCACACAGCTGTGTAAACTCCGCGTTTTTCTCTCACTATCCATCTCATTACAAGTCTCTGAATTAATGCTTGACTGAAAAAAAAAAACCTACAAATAGTTACCAAGAGCAGCCATTCTTGAGACTCGTCAGGAAAGGTCTGTTTTTGTGCGAGGGCGGGGATGGTTTTTAGATTGGAAGCAGGCTGCAGGGAGTCAGGCAGCGGCAGCGAGAGTACGAAAGGCGTCTCAGAGCTGAGCAGAGCAGAGAGGGGGTGGGGTGTGATTGCAGCAGTCTCTGTGGGGAGAGCATTGCTACAGGATTGGATACTTTGCTCCGGCAGCAAGCCAGCAGCCCAGCAGAGAAGCTAAAAACACCCAGGGGTGAAGAATACAACCCCAAACAGCTGGAGTCTCTCAGGACCTGGTCACCTCTCCCCCACAGTGTCTCAGCACTCTCTTGGATCTCAGAGCGCAGGCACAGCACAGTAGGGCTAGTGCCTCCCTGCTGCCCCCAAAGTCGTTAGAGGAAGCTCAGTAACATCACCCAGCCCCTCCCCCCTCCCAAAGAAAGCAGCCTCCATTCAAGGGTTTTTTCTTTTGTTTCTTTGCTAGTTTGTCTTTGATTATTAGACAGAATGAGCAAGAAACTGAAGAGGAGTTTAATTGAATGACTGGAGGAGACAAGAAGAATCAGTCAAGCAAATCCAAAAAAATCAAACAATGGAAAAGAATGTGAAATACCTTCTGGGGAAGACAACAGATCTGGAAAACAGATCCAGGAAAGACAACCTGAGAATCATTGGACTCCCAGAAAAGCTTGATGAAAAAAAGAGCCTGGACACTATTTTCCAGGAAATTATCAAAGAGAACTGCCCAGAAGTCATAGGAACAGAGGGTAAAATAGACATTGAAAGAATTCATCGATCCCCTACTGAAAGGGATCCTAAAATCAAAACACCAAGAAATATAGTGGCCAAATGCCAAAACCCTCAGACGAAGGAAAAAATACTGCAAGCAGCTAGAAAAACCGAATTCAAGTATCGAGGAGCCACAGTAAGGATCACCCAGGATCTAGCAGCATCTACATTAAAGGATCGAAGGGGCTGGAATATGATATTCCAAAAGGCTAAGGAACTTAGTATGCAACCAAAAATAACTTACCCAGCTAGGATGAGCATCTTTTTCCAGGGAACAAGATGGCCATTCAACGAAGTAAGAGAATTTCACCTATTTTTGATGAAAAAAACAGAACTTAACAAAAAATATAGTGAGTATTTTACTGCTTTCAGAATTGGTTTTAAGAGAAAAATTTTAGACATATTCAATCTATGGTGAAACTTCTCCCACCTCATTGAAAAGTGAGAAGGGAAAAGTGAAAAGGGAAGGAATAAGCTAAGTGGAAGGGAATACGGAAACTGGGAGGGAAAGGGGTAAGATAGGGGAGAAACTCTAAGGTGGGGGGAGGGATACTAAAAAGGGAGGGCTGTGAGAAGCAAGTGGTGCTCACAAGCTTAATACTGGGAAGGGGGGGAAGGGGGAAAGAAGGGAGAAAAGCATAAACCAGGGTTAACAAGATGGCAAGTAATACAGAATTGGTCATTCTAACCATAAATGTGAATGGGGTAAACTCCCCCATAAAGAGAAAGCGATTAGCAGAATGGATTAAAAGCCAGAATCCTACAATATGTTGTTTACAGGAAACACACCTGAAGCAGGGAGATACATGAAGGATAAAGGTAAAAGGTTGGAGCAAAATCTACTATGCTTCAAGTGAAGTCAAAAAAGCAGGGGTAGCCATCCTGATCTCAGATCAAGCTAAAGCAAAAATTGATCTAATTAAAAGAGATAATAAGGAACAGCACTATATCTTGCTAAAGGGTAGAATGGATAATGAAGCAGTATCTATATTAAACATATATGCACCAAGTGGTGTAGCATCTAAATTCTTAAAAGAGAAATTAAGAGAGGTGCAAGAAGAAATAGACAGCAAAATTATAATAGTGGGAGATCTCAACCTTGCACTCTCAGAATTAGATAAATCAAATCACAAAATAAATAAGAAAGAAGTCAAAGAGGTAAATAGAATACTAGAAAAATTAGATATGATAGATCTCTGGAGAAAATGTAATGGGGACAGAAAGGAGAACACCTTCTTTTCAGCAGTTCATGGAACTTATACAAAAATTGACCATATATTAGGACATAAAAACCTCAAACTCAAATGCAATAAGACAGAAATAGTAAATGCATCCTTTTCAGACCACGATGCAATGAAAATTACATTCAACAAAAACCCAGGGGAAAGTAGACCAAAAAATAATTGGAAACTAAATAATCTCATACTAAAGAATGATTGGGTAAAACAGCAAATTATAGACATAATTAATAACTTCACCCAAGAAAATGATAATAATGATACATCATACCAAAATGTATGGGATGCAGTCAAAGCAGTAATAAAAGGAAATTTCATATCTCTAGAGGCCTATTTGTATAAAATAGAGAAAGAGAAGATCAATGAATTGGGCTTGCAACTAAAAATGCTAGAAAAGGAACAAATTAAAAACCCCCAGTCAAACACTAAACTTGCAATTCTAAAATAAAAAGGAGAGATCAATAAAATTGAAAGTAAAAAAACTATTGAATTAATCAATAAAACTAAGAGTTGGTTCTATGAAAAAATCAACAAAATAGACAAATCCTTAGTAAATATGATTTAAAAAAGGAAAGAGGAAAATCAAATTGTTAGTCTCAAAAATGAAAAGGGCGAACTCGCCACTAACGAAGAGGAAATTAGAGCAATAATTAGGAGTTACTTTGCCCAACTTTATGCCAATAAATTTGACAACTTAAATGAAATAGAAGAATACCTCCAAAAATATAGCTTGCCTAAACTAACAGAGGAAGAAATAAATATCCTAAACACTCCCATCTCAGAAAAAGAAATAGAACAAACTATCAATCAACTCCCTAAGAAAAAATCCCCAGGATCAGATGGATTTACATGTGAATTCTATCAAATATTTAAAGAACAATTAACTCCAATGCTAAATAAACTATTTGAAAAAAATAGGAATTGAAGGAGTCCTACCAAACTCCTTTTATGACACAGACATGGTACTGATACCTAAACCAGGTAGGCTGAAAACAGAGAAAGAAAATTATAGACCAATCTCCCTAATGAATATTGATGCTAAAATCTTAAATAAAATATTAGCAAAAAGATTACAGAAAATCATCCCCAGGATAATACACTATGACCAAATAGGATTTATACCAGGGATGCAGGGCTGGTTCAATATTAGGAAAACTATTAGCATAATTGACTATATCACCAAACAAACAAAAACCATGTGATCATCTCAATAGATGCAGAAAAAGCATTTGATAAAATCCAACAGCCATTCCTAATAAAAACACTTGAGAGCACAGGAATAAAAGGACTTTTCTTTAAAATAGTCAGGAGCATATATTTAAAACCTTCAGTAAGCATCATATGCAATGGGGAAAAACTGGAACCTTTCCCAGTAAGATCTGGAATGAAGCAAGGTTGCCCACTATCACCATTATTATTCAATATTGTATTAGAAACACTAGCCTCTGCAATAAGAGTCGAGAAAGAGATTAAAGGAATTAGAGTAGGCAGTGAGGAAACCAAACTATCACTCTTTGCTGATGATATGATGGTATACTTAGATAACCCCAGAGACTCTACTAAAAAACTATTAGAAATAATTCATAATTTTAGCAAAGTAGCAGGATACAAAATAAATCCCTATAAATCCTCAGCATTTTTATACACCACCAACAAAATCCAAGAGCACGAGATACAAAGAGAAATTCCATTCAAAATAACTGTTGATAGCATAAAATAATTGGGAATCTACCTACCAAAGAAAGTCAGGAATTATATGAGCAAAATTACAAAAAAGTTTCCACACAAATAAAGTCAGACTTAAATAATTGGAAAAATATTAAGTGCTCTTGGATAGGCCGAGCAAATATAATAAAAATGACAATACTCCCTAAACTAATCTATTTATTTAGTGCTATACCAATCAGACTTCCAAGAAAATATTTTAATGATCTAGAAAAAATAACAACAAAATTCACGAGTGTGTGTGTCGAATGGCTGGATCCATTCACAGCTTCACCAACAATGAATCAGTATCCCAGTTTTCCCTCAACCCCTCTAACATTTGTCACTATCTTTTCGGGTCATCTTAGCCAATCTGACAAGTATATAGTGGTATCTGATAGTTGTCTTAATTTGCATTTCTCTGATCAAAAGTTGTTTGGAACACCCTTTCATATAAGTAGAAATAGTTTCAATTTCATCATGTGAAAATTGTCTATTCATATCCTTTGATTATTTATTAATTGGAGAATGGCCTAGTTTCTTATAAATTAGAGACAATTCTCTATAAATTTTGAAATTAGGCCTTTATCAGAACCTTTAACTGTAAACATGTTTTCCCAGCTTATTCTTTTCTTTTCAGATAATGGTGCAATAAAAACTACATTCAACAAAAAGTTAGGGGTAAATAGAACAAAAAGGGAAACTAAATAATCTCATCTTAAAGTGAAACAGCAAATTATGGACACAATTAATAATTTCACTCAAGTTAATGACAATGATGAAACATCATACCAAAATTTGTGGGATGCAGCTAAAGCAGTAATAAGGGGAAATTTCATATCCTTTGAGACTTACTTGAATAAAATAGAGAAAGAGAAGATCAATCAATTGGGCTTGTAACATAAAAAGGTAGAAAAAGGCCAAATTAAACCCCCCAGATCAAATACTAAACTGGAAATTCTAAAATTAAAAGGAGAAATTAATAATATTGAAAGTAAAAATAAAAAAAGCATTGAACTAATGAATAAAACGAAGAGTTGGTTTTATGAAAAAAAAAAACAATAAAGATGATTCACGACAATTTTACTTACATGTAATTTAGGAAAAAAAAAAGAAAATATAAAAAGAAAATGAATTATGCCAAAATGAAATCCCATTCCAATTGACTGAGAAGTTGTCTTATCTTCTAGGTCCTTTATAAAAAGTACAATGTTATTTTAAATTAGGAAGCAACCATGAGTCAGAGAATATTCCAAAAAAAAATCCTGAGAAAGAAATACTTTGGGGTAGATAAAGAAAAGGACCTTGGCTGCAATCTTGATCTAAGCATTCCACCTCCTTTTATCTTTTTTGCTTTGATAAAAGTAGAAAATTATGGTCTTCAGAGTTCTGGAGGATGAATAATTTCTCATCAATTAGTGTACACATTTTTCTTATGTGTTAATTAGTGCACAGAAAACTTCCAAGTCTCACCAATTTATGTATAGCATATATATTTACATGGAATAAGGATTGAAGTATTGTCTTTGTTGTATTTATTAAATATGAAAATGTCACAAAAGTTAATATTCCTGTCTTCTGGATTTATTCATGCTTGAATTTTTTCTGAGTCCCAATTCATTAACAAGTATGAAGTTCCCAAGTGAGATATTGTAGATATAATACTCTTCCCTCACTTCATCTGATGGTATTATATATACAGAAGTATAGAATTTTAAACATGTAAAAAGGAAAAATCCTACCATTCATACATAGACATAAGTTGATAAACTTTACTATCAATGGAACCTTTATACATTGACTCTTCTTTTCCTTCAGGGCTATGATATTTTTTACTTCACTCATAGTTCTTTTGATTTTTTTGTTACTTAATATTCTAAGATCTGCAGTCTTTTATTTTAGTTGCTGATAGATCTTGTGTGATTCTAATTGTGGCTCCAACATATTTTAGTTATTTTGTTTCTGCGAGTTGTAAAATTTTCTATTTGATCTGGATTTTTTGAAATTCAGCAATGATGTTTCTGAAGATTTTTCTTGCAGGATCTCTTCTAGGTGGTAATCAATAAGCATGGAAGTTCATTTCATGTTATCTGGAATGACCAGCATTTTTACTTTCTTCACAGTTCAATACCAACAATTTCTTTAATTATGTCAAAACCTCCCTGTTTTCATAGTAACTTTCTGTGGTTTAATTTTTATTTCAAAATTTCAAAGAGATGTATCAGGCATTATGTACTTTTTATATTATTTATATTTAGTTCACAAGATCACCCTATTTGTTCTTAAGTTTAAAATGACAACTACAAGAATGCAAAACAACTTTTGTTTAACTCCTGGCTGGAAATTATCAAGTTAACTGAATTTTGGGTATTTTGTATTCCTGATGGTTGAGAACAAAAGTCCCATTTTTAATCTTATTAATATATTGCTATTAAGGCAATATTCACTTTTGTCCCTTGTATTAAATGCATTTTAATAATGTAACTTAAATGTTGCATGAGTGTACATAAAAATAAAGACAATGGGAGTTGTTAGTGGATGAAAACTACTGAACAAGGTGATTTGCTTAGTCTATGCAAAGAGATATATCTTTAGAGTCATATAAAGAATCAAGACTATCCATTGAGTAAAGTGCTAAGGGTTGGTTATCATCAATTGTTCTGATTTGTTTTAAGAAAATCAGTCAGCCAATATTAATTATTATTTTATGCATCATCTAAATCTGGTCACTAAATATATAAGCTTTGCAAATAACAAGTCAATATATAGATCAAGTTGCTATTCCTTTTATAAGTCCATTTATAATAGGTAATATTTTAGCACATAGTTTCATTGTACTTTATATTTACCGCCACTTTAGATTTTCACAACAAATCTATGAAGTAGAGAACAAATGTTATTATGTGTATTTTACAGCTGAGGCACATTACAATCTTATTCATTAAGTGACTTGCTCCAGGTAAAATGAATGGTGATAAAATCAGCAATCTAAACCTTCTTACACAAATTTAGTACAATGTTTAGTAAAATATCAATTATTTATTTTAAAGTAGTCATGAAAATGAGGAACAATGAAAAATCATGGAGGTAATCTGTATCTCATGACTGTTTTCAGAACATGAACTCATGTTCATATGAGCACATATAGGTATACAGAGAAAAATTTATGATATAGGTATGCATACATATCAGTGTTCAATGTGTTGCATACTTGTATGTACATATGCTTATATAGAGGCATGAGTGTGTCCATGCAGATACACATACATATGATATATACACCCTCATGTACACACATAATCACATGCACACACAAAGTGTTCACACATACATATAGACAGGAGATTCTCAGTCAATGAAAAATCATGGAAGAGCTCCTAAAAAGTTATTCTTTTGGAGAATATGAATCAAGATTTTGGCACTGAAAAAATGTACTTAATATTAACAAAATAAAATGATTTATTGAAGAATTAGAAACTTATGCAATCTTGGCAATGTTATGGAATCATAGAATCTGAGAATTTGATGAGACTCCCATGCCCTTCTAGTTCATTCTATACATTAATAAAATGTCCAATATGACAGAATTGACAGATATTTTAAAGCAATGATCAAAAAGAATTTCAAAAAAACTATTATGACATTATTAAATACAAGAGAATGGGCAAATCACCTTACTTTTCTATGCTTGAACATTTAATGATGGCAGCAGTACTTGAAGGACCTCTCTCTCAAGGTTATTGAGAGGCTTAAATGAAATAAAACATATAAAATGCTTTCAAGAGCCATAGAAGTTGTCATCCCTCTTTTTTATTTTTATTTTTAATAGTCTTTCTCCAGCTCTATAAAGATAACCAAATTGATTTGAGAACTGCAGTGTATCAATCTAAATTTCCAACTTTGGAAATGTATTTAAAACTAGAAAGAGATCATGTTACACATTTTTACAGATGACAAATACAAGTTGTGAAATAGTAACTAAATCCCAGGATTCCTCTCCTGATTCAGGTCCCTCAATTCTCCAAAATATCACATTATTTCTCTGTGGATGTCAATTGACGTGAATACATATTTCCCACTCAGCTTCCTGAGTAGTTTTATTCTTGCAATCATGAGTCAAAGTTCCTTTTAAATGGGCAGACATAATTGTCAACCCAAGGTTCCTGAAAAGCTATGCATTAGGCAGAACTGAAGTCATTCTCATTGAAATTCAACTCTATTTTCCTAAGCATCCGTTTTATGGTGAGCTAAAGTGGCCTAATAAGACAAAGTAGAGCAGAAATGGGATGACAAGGGCACATTTTAAATTGATGTGGTATTACCATAGACACAAGGTGTCAGAAAGTGCTTGGAAAGGGAATGTTCCATTTTTTTAAAAGCACATTTATGGAACTGCAAGAGAAAGAGCCATTAATAGATACCAGTCATATGAACAGCAGCCTCCACCCTAAATAAAAATTTAAGCAACTATTTAAGCAACTCAGAAAGTATTATAAATATTTTTTGCCATCTAGTCAGAGAGTCACCTTCAGTAGTAATAAGGCCATCTTCAGCAAAGTATATTTCATTATGAAAAATGAAATGCAACTAAAGAATAATGAATAACATGATGTTCCAATTGTAGCCTTTTGATTCATGTACCTTAGTATTTATTTTTATCAAATCCTATGTTGTAATTTAGAGGACTTTTCCTTGCTAATTTACATAGTATGTTTTCATTTCAGAGTAGATTGCTGAATCCTTTATTTTTCTCAGTACATTCTGTATTTTATGAGACAGAGATATTTGAGACATTTAGGGAGAGAGTAAGAGAGAAAGAGGAGAGAGACAGAGAAACAGAAAAAAAAAAAAAACAGAATCAGACATTTAAAACAAATTTAAAAGAATGAAAGTAAATCCCCAATTGATAAATAGTCACAAGGTATGAAGAGGATGTTTTCTGATAAAAAAAAATAAATCTATCAATAAATGTGAAAAATATTTGAAGTTAAAAATACAATTAAAAACAACTCTAAGATATCATCTTATACTTATATAATTGGCTAAATGGCAGAAAAGGAAAATGACAAATTTGTAAGAGAATGAAGGAAAAGTAGGACACTAGTCTATTCTTCATGGAGTTCTGAATTAATCCAAGCATTCTGAAGAGCAATTTGAAACATGTCCTACAAAAAACTGCCTTTAACCCATCAATATTGCTACTAATTTTATATCTCAGAAGAACAAAGATGTAATTGTACAAATATTTGTCTATATTCACAAATCCATCTATTTTTTTTTTTTTGAGTTGGCATGGAACTGGAAATTCAGGGCCTGTTAATCATTTGGGGAATGACTGATGAAATTGTGGTATTGATTGTAATGGAATACTACTATGTTATAAGAAATGATAAGCAGGATACATTTATTAAAAAAAATCTAGAAAAGTTTACATAAATTGTTCAAAGTTAAGTGAACAGAACTAGGACAACATAATATGTAGAAATAGCAATATTTTATTTTTATCAACTATGGAGGACATTCTCAGCAGTACAAAGATCCAAGGCAAATACAAAAGAATTAAGATGAAAAATGCTATACACCACCAGAGAAAAAATTGAAAAAGTCTGAATGCAAATGGAAGATTTTTGTTTGTTTGTTTGTTGTATGACTAATAGTAAATGTATAACCTCTATCAAATTTCTTGTCTTCTTAATGAGGGGTGTGAGGAGGAAAGAAGAGAGGGAAGAAGGAATTCTAAATTTAAAATATATATATTAAAAATTGTGTTTTTACATACATTGGGGAAAATTAACATTTTAAATTAAAAAAAAAGAATTAGCAAACACAAGTGAAATATCTTTTTGTAGGAGAGCTTTTACTTTACCATATATTTTTTTAAATTTTAAACTAGCAGTAAGTACAGTGACATTCTGCTTATTTTACATTTCAAATCAATTGTGTTACTATGTTTCAAAATTATTTGAAAACGATATTTTCAAAATATAGCTTACAAAAATAGATTGCACTCTCATTATACCATCACCAGTGATTCCCTAATCAGTACGTAGATTTTTTTCTCATGAAAATTTCATAAACATAGGAAAATATCAATCAGTACCCATTTACTATTCTCTTGGGCTCAATTTTCTAAAAGGAAGAAAATATGTAATCATTTTCTCATAAATTTAGCTATATTTAAAATTATTTTTGGAGCACCTAGATGGCACAGTGGATAGAGCAGCAGTCCTAGGGTTAGGACAACCTGAGTTCAAATTAGTCCTCATACATTTAACAGTTATTAGCTGCATGACCCTGGGCAAAGCACTTACTTCAAATTGCCTTTCCAAAAAACAAACAAATAAACAAACAAAAAGAATCAGAATTGAAAATTAGTGCTTTATTGTCTTCAGCATGTATCAGTTTTTTTTTTTTTTTTTTTTTAAGAAAGCATTTCCTTGTTGGAGGGGATGTGGGAAAATAGGGACACTAATACATTGTTGGTGGAATTGGGAATACAGACAACCATTCTGGAGAGCAATTTGGAACTATGCTCAAAAAGTTATCAAACTGTCTTTGATCTAGCAGTGTTACTACTGGGCTTATATCCCGAAGAGATCATAAAAAAGGGAAAAGGATCTGTATGAAAGAATGTTTGTAGAAGCCTTCTTTGTAGTGTCCAGAAACTGGAAACTGAGCAGATGCCCATCAATGGGAGAATGGCTGAATAAATTATGGTATAAGAATATTATAGAATATTATTGTTTGATAAGAAATGACCAACAGGATGATTTCAGAAAGGCCTGGAGAGACTTACACGAACTGATGCTGAGTGAAACGAGCAGGGACAGGAGATACTTATATACTTCAACAACAATACTATATGATGACCAATTCTGATGGACCTGGCCACCCTCAGCAATGAGATGAACCAAATCAGTTCCAATGGAGCAATAATGAACTGAAACAGCTACGCCCAGTGAAAGAACTCTGGGAGGTGACTAAGAACTATTACATTGAATTCCCAATCCCTATATTTTTGCCTGCCTGCATTTTGGATTTCCTTCACAGGCTAATTGTA
Source organism: Antechinus flavipes (assembly GCF_016432865.1). Lineage (NCBI taxonomy): Eukaryota > Metazoa > Chordata > Mammalia > Dasyuromorphia > Dasyuridae > Antechinus > Antechinus flavipes. The sequence goes on from NC_067398.1 coordinate 400,439,627, forward strand.
CAATATTTCAGAGTCTGATTCTTTTTGTGCAGCAAAATAATGGTTTGGATATGTATAATTATTTTGTATTTAATTTATACTGTAACATATTTTACATATATTGATCATCCTGCCATCTAGGAGAGGGGCTGGGGGGAAGGAGGGGAAAAATTGGAACAAAAGGCTTGGCAATTATCAATTGTAAAATTACCCATACATGTAACTTGTAAATAAAAAGCTATGAAATAAAAAAAAAAAAGAAAGAAAGCATTTCTTCCCCTTTTGGGGGAAGTAAACTCATTTTACACAAAATGAACTCATTTTTTTAAGATCTAGAAATTGAAATCAATTTGTTGCTATATGATTCACATGTACAAAATTATACTACCTATACCTTATATGTATGTCAATGAATGCAGAACTTAGTTTACAATGACAGAAATTTGAAGCAAAAACAGCTGAAAGATGTAGCAACAATGCTGAGGAGATGTTATCAGTTTTTCCTCAAATTCCTCTAATATAGCTACTTGGTTATTTTGGTTTTAATCTATATTTAAGGTCAATTTTCATGATTTTGATGTTAATTAATAGCTATGTAAGTGAGGATTTCTATGTGATAAGCATGGGAAAAACTTGGGTAATCAAAATGTAAAGGACTTCCAAGTTAAACAAAGTTTGAATTTTAAGTTTATTTTCACCCCAGACAAGAAATATGCACATTTCCTGTACCCTATTGCTTTAAGTGAAATAATTAAGAGGATTCATTCTTATCATCATTTCTTCTTTCTTTCTCCCTGATCTTATAACATGAGATTAGTCGATAAATTTTAGGCTCTGAAACCTGATACTTTGTCTCTCCTACTACTTTTTCTTTGGGCCCTTCCTTTGATACATTCCTCTTTAATCTCTATTTTGCCTTATCTTGGTTTTATTTTCTCGTGATTTCCATGAGGGAAAAAAAGAAATTAAGTGTATTTTAAAATGCACTCCAGATTCCAGGATCAGCTTAGTAGGATCCTAGAAAAATAAGGCTTCTTATTTATTTATTTTGCTATTAAAATCTTATGTGAATTTTTGCTCAGATTTATTAGATGTAAGTTTATTTTCTACGAATGTCCTATTCAAGTGTCTCATTATAGAATGTATTTGACCAGAGATTATTTTGATGACATTTTCTGACACTTTGTACATTCTTAGAAAAACTATGAATATAGTCCTAAATACACATTGTGTCTGCTATCTAAAAATTATCCTAATTTAAGAAGTATTCATACTTAATAATATGAATATTATTTGGTCATTTTTGATCATATCAAAAACATTTATATATATGGAACAGTTACTTGGCTGAGTGAATTTTGTGTAATGTTTTGGTTAACTTTCTAGAGATTCTCCGGATGAGGCTTGGTTTCAGCAAAATAATCACCACAAGAGAATAGTCAGGGATAAAGTCCAAAGTCTTTAGTGTCTCCTTCAGTCTCCCAATCTGAACTAGTCTCTCCCAAAATTTAGGAGGCAGGAGAGCCATCATGAGGTTGATCAAAAATGGAATGTCCTTGGCTCACTTTGTCCTCAGTTTAAATACCTGATTACTATTACATCAACTATAGAACTATTACATCACCATGCTAAGTACTAAGTATATGTAAACTAGATAACCATTGTATCATCAATTCCACTGAGTTAACATCTTATTTCAAGTATACTTCTCCAAAGTCTTGCCCTCTACATATCCCAATTTCTTTTGTTTTAGAACACAGGTTGTCACACCCTCCCTGATTTTTCAGGAAGGGAGATGAAAACATCAAAGGACAATGGGGAGTCAAACCCAATATTGCAGGTTCCTCTAGGCTGAAATTGAAACAGGTATACATAAATCCATCAGCATGGGAAGTATTACACAACCACATAGTAATATAATATTATTGTATTATGCTGTATATATCATAACAATAATATTATATATATGCTAATAGTGATGTAGCAAACAACATGGATCAACACAATTATATAACAAACAATATTAATATGCATGTCCATAAGTCTTAGAAGGAGGATATATAAATAATAATCACATATACACCTCCTTCAGCAGCCAAGAGATAGTCTAAAACCAGTCTATTGTCCATTACTTCACATGTCAGGGAATCCAATAATTCCTACAAGTTTTGAAGTCCTGCAATATTCTAATCATGTGTTAGGGAATCCAATGATTCCTGCAGATTTTGAAGTCTTGCAACAGTCTTATTATGTTTAGGAAATTTAATTATTCCTGACGATTTTCAAGCCCTGCACAATCTTATCATGTCTCAGAGAATCCAATGATTCCTGAGGGTTTTGAAGTTCTGCATCAGTCTTACTGACAATTTTTTTTTTTTATGTTGACTGCCATGCTTTTTTAGTGGCACTTATCAGAGATGGAACCATCTGATGCTTCTTGGGTCTTTTCCTTTTTTTTAAAGGTCTTCTCTTTTTCTGTCTCTCTCCAATTGGAGAAGACAAATACAGCTTGTTGGCACCCATCTAATTCCTTTTCCATCCATAGAGATACAAGCAAACTATCTCCCCCAAGCAGTTCACCTATCTGGTCCCTTCCATCCACTTTCTGTATCTCTCTACATCACCTGGTAATTATAATGAAGCTGCTCACACTAGAAACTGCCCTACTGTTGGGTTATAAAAGCTGTACTCTCCGTAATTGTAATCCCCTTTTCCCATCTGTTTGTTTTCTCCCATCAGACTGCTTCTTGGCCAATTGATCATCTCCGAGCCTATAACTTTTAAAGACTCTTTGGGTGTAACCTTGGCTGCCATAATGCCCTACTTGTTTTTTTCTTTTCTTTTCTTTTTTCTTTTTTTTTTTTTTTGCCTGGGGCCTTTGAAACTGGGTACTGCTGCTCGTTTCCCTGAATTACTCTACATTCTGATGCCCATTGGAAGCTCTGTTGCATTTTGGACATGGGGTTTTTGGTCTTTTTCTCTTACCCTGTCTTCTCACTCTATCTCTATGCCAACATTGAGTTTCAAATGCCCTACTTTACCATATTGAAAGCATTGATGAGTGTCTCCGGAAGTCCCTTGCCAAAGCAATCCTGTCTTCCCATGTTCTAACTCATAGCCTGGATATAAAAGGCATTTGTGCTCACTGTGGCACAGTGTCTTATGATCTCCTCTAAAGGAGCACCCTTGCATAGATATAGAATAATTCTTCTGCAAACCTCATTAGCATTTTCTCTATCAAGTTGTTTTATAATTATTCCTGTTGCTGCATTTTCACCAATAGTTCATATATTGCAGACATCCCGCAAAATCAACAAAAGGTTCATTTGGATCTTACTCTAATTTTGTGAAGGCATCCCCTCTCTCTTGTTTTCCAGGGAGGATGTCCCATGCTTTGATAGCAGCAGCATTTTGCTCATATGCTAATAAAGGGTAATTAATCTGGGTTAAAGTGTCTATATAATGACCTATACCTGCTCATTGATCAAAGGTAATTTGTATATTAATTTCATATTGCCTATTTCATTGGTCTTGCATTCTACAGAGATTACTATACTCCAAAAGCCACAACAAGTTTTGTCCAGGTTCTAAACATGTTCTTGCTATAGATTTCCAATCACTAGGGGTTAAAATTTCAAAAGCTAAATTCTCTAATATCATCTTAATATAAGACAATGTAGCCCCATAAAGAGTGCAACCTTTTTTCAGGTCTTTGATAATTTCCAGATCAAAAGGAGTATATCTTCTCCTGGCTTGACATGAAGAATCAAATTCTCAATCACAGATATGCTTTTATAAGAATCAAATTTTTAAATCACAGAGTATGCTTTTATTCTTAAATCAGATATATCCTGTCCTTCATTTTAGCTCTAACTAGTGCCTTTTCTAATGGTGTCATGGGGGTAGACAAAGCTGCTTCATGAGTGGTGCTGATTGTGTCACAGTCCCTCCCCCTCCTTCTCCTCCCTCCACACACAAAGGGGAAATTGAGGAGGTAGGGTCATGAGATGGGGAATGTCCTAAGGACTCCTGCTGTGAAGCACCACACTCCTTGATTTCATCAGCACTGTACTTAACTCCTTTCTTGTCTAATTCTTCATGCTTTTCATATACTTTGTCAAAACCATCCCCCTCCTTCTTTCTTCTTTTTTCTTAATCTAATACTAATTTAATTCTTTAAAGCCAATTGTATTATGTTGTATATATAGAATGTTTCTTTAGTAATTAAATCAGGACCATCATCATTGTAATATTCACTTAGTTGCTCTTCCACTAGTTTCCACTTATCTGGCTCTAATTTTTCTTCCTTAGAGAACCAAGGAGACATGTACTTTAATGTTTCTAAAAGTTCAGTGATCTGCTTCCAAATTACAATCAAACCTTGCTTTTTTTGTTTTATTAGCTTAATTATGCACTCTAAACACTTCCCTTGGGATGTGGAAAGTTCTTTTCTAAGCATTTGTTTAAGCATTTCAGCTGAAACACTAGTTTAGCCCTTGCCAAAGTTTTCTGCTCGTCTATTTTTGTACTTATCCTATTTCCAGGTCAGAGCATCTCACAGGGTCTTCTCCACTGGCTTACATCATCATGCCAATTGAATGTAAGTACTTAGTCCCTATTTGGGCACCAAAATATAATGTTCTGGCTAGCTCTCTGAAGGTCCTCCAAATGGGCCTTAATTTCAGCAGAATAATCACCACAAGAATAGTCAGGAATAAAGTCCAAAGTTTTTATTATCTCCTTCACAGTCTGTTTCCTTTGCCTAGAATTGGGTTAGCTTTCTGGGGAACTTCAGATGAGCCTTGATCTTAGTGGAGGAATGAAGAAGGCAAGAGAGCCACCAGGGAGATGGAATGTCTCTTTTCCAGTATTTGTTGGCTCTCATATACCTTATTGTAATGATATCATTACAGCATACTGATTATGTGTGAACTTAGAGAACCATTACATCACCATGCTAAGTATTAAGTATATATGTAAACTAGATAACCACTGTATCATCCATTCCTCTGAATTAACACCTTGTTTCAAGTATACTTCTCCAGAGTTCTGGCATTCTACAATTTTGTATTTTGATGAGCAATAATGTATAACTTGTATTTGAACTAAAATTTTCCCGATAGTAATTAACATATAATTTAATCTTGTGTGTTCAGTCTTCCTCTGAGAAACTTTTCAATGTGAATTATTGACTATAATCTACCCAAATGCACTATAATAAAAATGAAAAGCCTTTGATTTAACAAGACTTTAGAGATATACGTAGGAAAATGCAAAGAGAAAAAAATTGTATAGAAGTTCTAATATTGATAATACAAAATGTAGCAATAATTATAATGAAAGTGAAAACAATTGTGGCTTTTTTGATATAATTATAGAAGACTGTGAAGGGCAACAATATTCATTTTTCAGATGTCTGTACATAAATACACACAAAAAAAATTAGAAAATAGACTTCTATAAATTTGATGCATCGATCATAGTTCTGATTTATCAAGAAAAATGCATCTTCTTGCCCTAATTTTCTATATCCTTGAATGCTGATGTGGTGGGAATGCTATAGGAAGTCAGGTGTCTTATAATTTTTCCTCAATATGCTCAATTTCTAGTAACAGTGTAATACAGTTCAAATACATATTTCAACTATTAACTTTGCAATATTTTTTTTTCTGCAGAATCTAGATTGAAGTTAGTGCTCTAGTCTTCATGAGTCACTGAAAAATCTTATTTCAAAATGACTTAGACTAACCATTAATGTGGATGTTATTTGTCATCTATATAAAAAGTACTTTTCTGTTTTATGAAACATTAAAATATTTTAAAAATCAATGAATAATTATTGAAATAATATAACAATAATTAGCAAGCATATTAGGGCATGTTATATATAAGCTATATTTGCTAAACTAACAAGTTTTTTTTTTTATTCCAAGGAAAAGAAATATAATTCAGAAATAAATATTCCTCCCTACCTCTGTGAAACAAGGAAATAATAATTTAAAAAAATGTCTATTATTGCAGTACATGATAGCTTATCTTATTTATTTCAAGCTTTATTTAAATTCTTATTTGATGCATTGTTACTGACAAAAGTACTACGAAACCTCTTTCTCCACTATATTAATTTTAAATATTCATTTAGCCTTTCATAGTTTTAAAGTAACATCTTAATTTTTATGCGGCTAAGGGAAATAGATGTGAGTTATTTAGTTCTATTATCAAGTAAACAAAAATGAAGTTTAAGTTTGTACTCGAAGTTGTCAAAAAAGTTAAAAATGTTTTTCAAGAAATACATGGTTTAGGAAAGCAAATATCACCTTGGAGTTAAGAGAAATATTCTGTTTATGTGGCTTTGTAAATAAACTAAGGGCCATGCTCCAGATCCCCAGTGCAAGAAGATTAGGCCATTCCCCCATGAATACCAAGAAGAAATATGAATTTTAAAAATGTGCAAAATAAAGAGCCCTGACCATAGCAAGTTTCTATGGTGATAGGGAAGACCAAAACACAAACTCACAAGAGGACAACAATGTCAAAATGCCTACATGCAAAGCCTTAAAGGGGAATATGAATTAGTTATGAGACCAAAATGACTCCACTTTGAAATAGATCAAAAGCAATTTAAAAACCAAGTAAAAAGTTAGAATAAAACATGGGAAAATAAATGAGAGAAGAAAAGTCAACAGCTTGGAAAAATTAGCATCAAAATTGACTGAAGAAAATAACTTTAAAAAATAGAACTGGTGAAATGTGTAAAGAGCTAAAATTCTTAAAAGGTATGCTTGAATCAGACAACAGAGCACTTAAGGCTAATTACCTATTCAACAATGACTCTATTCCATATGTTTGGGAAAATGACCCTTCTGGAAGCAATAAACTGGGAAAACATCTTCACAGTTAAAGGTTCTGATTAAGACCTCATTTCCAAAATATATAGAGAATTGACTCAAATTTATAAGAAATCAAGCCATTCTCCAATTGATAAATGGTCAAAGGATATGAACAGACAATTTTCAGATGATGAAATTGAAACTATTTCCACTCATATGAAAGAGTGTTCCAAATCACTATTGATCAGAGAAATGCAAATTAAGACAACTCTGAGATACCACTACACACCTGTCAGATTGGCTAAGATGACAGGAAAAAATAATGATGAATGTTGGAGGGGATGCGGGAAAACTGAGACACTGTTGCATTGTTGGTGGAGTTGTGAACGAATCCAACCATTCTGGAGAGCAATCTGGAATTATGCCCCAAAACTTATCAAACTGTGCATACCCTTTGATCCAGCAGTGCTACTACTGGGCTTATACCCCAAAGAGATACTAAAGAAGGGAAAGGGACCTGTATGTGCCAAAATGTTTGTGGCAGCTCTGTTTGTAGTGGCTAGCTGTTGGAATCCTTACAAACTACTAACTAATTAGAGTTGATCTAATCTTACAAGAAGATGTTTTGGGCAGAACCTGAAAAAAGGTACTAAGTAGAACTAATTATAAAAATGTGGTGAGCTTTTTCTTCTCAAAACTCAGCCAGGTGTTAAAAGTTCAGATCTTTTATTATTTCCAATATAGCCTGGTTAGCTTAGAGGTCTATCTCTCTGCTTGGTTCCAAGAGCTCTTGCCGCTTTGTCCTTTGCTTCTGCCTCTGCTTTCTTCAGCCTCCAGCCAGCTCCACTCTTCATGTCATTCCAGTGAAATCTCCAAAAGTGCTCTGTGTCTGCACCAGAGTGCTCCTCTCCAATGCAGCTGAACTCTCTTCTGCGACCAGCCAGCCAAGTGGAAAATATATTCTCTCTTGCCTTGCCTCGGAGAAAGGGCTTCTGGCGTAATTCCGCTGAAATCATGACCGAGAGCCTCTGTCTGTTTCTTTTATACAAGAGGGATGAATTGTGGGATACGAGAGAGAGAGGGATTATGGGTTTTCTCCCATAGTGCTCTCTGGCCCAAAGAGCTTCAAGGGAGGTGTGAACTCACAAAGTTACAAAGTTTACTTTGTGAAGCTGGCATACTTGTGAACTCCAATGAGTAAAGGTGTAAACACAAGCATTGTACTAATTAGTTCTACTTAGTACCTTGTTTCAGGTTCTGCCCAAAACATCTTCTTGTAAGATTAGATCAACTCTAATTAGTTAGCAGTTTGTAAGGATTCCAACAGCTAGAAACTGGAAATTGAATGGATGCCCATCAGTTGGAGAATGGCTGGGTAAATTGTGGTATATGAATGTTATGGAATATTATTGTTCTGTAAGAAATGGCCAGCAGGCCATTGATGAATACAGAGAGGCTTGGAGAGACTTACATGAACTGATGCTAAGTGAAATGAGCAGAATCAGGAGATCATTATACACTTCAATGATACTGTATGAGGATGTATTCTGATGGAAGTGGATTTCTTGGACAAAGAGACCTAACTGAGTTTCAATTGATAAAAAGTCATTGAAGAAAATATTTAAAATTTATTTAAAAATTAGAATTGATCAAGAGGAAATTAATGATTATATGAAACATCAAGAATCAAAGAAAATCAAAGGAATGAAGAAAATTAGAAAAAAAAAAGTAAAACTACTGACCTGAAAAGGAGGTTCAGGAGAGAAAATCTATCCATCTATCTATCTATCTATCTATATATCTATCTATCTATCTGTCTGCCTGTCTATTTCTTCATTCATTTATATATCATATGACTGCTAATACTTTGAGAGTGGCTATTATATTCAATAAAGTTTAATTTATTCTGTAGTGCAATTGATTAGTCATTTGGCAAAAATATAACATAGAGATTATCAATATTTATTATGACAGTCTAACAATTCTGAATTTTATGATATTTTCCCATTTACACTATTCTTATATGGTATTCATCATTGTGAAATAAAAAATACACTACACTAAGGGAAATTTTGTGTTTTTCTTCATTTCAAGAAAGAGACTATATATTCACTAACAATTTGCAGGATATTAGTCTTTCATACTTAGGTAAATTAATTATGTGACATAGTCTGAGATATGATCTTTCCATGGTATTATACTTGAGTGTTTCCAAACATAGCAGAACTGCCAGAATTTGTATATCACTATTCTATTTTTAAGAACCCAAGTTCACTTCCATACCACAATAAGTTATAAGCATGAGAGCTTGATGGAAGAAAATGTAACCACACATGATTAAATGAATGTAATGTAAATTCATAGATATAAATTTTTAGAGTTCTTAAACTCTTTTTATCTATCAAAATGTTATTGATACATTGTTACTTGTTTTATTCAATTTGTTTTTTTAATTGTATTGAACACAATTTGATCATGTGATGAAAATTTTTATTCATGCATCTTCTTTGTTAGCTCTCTATTTCTTCCAACTTTATTACCTGTGAATTCTAGGTAGTATATCTACAATTAATGAAAATAACTTTTTTTTTTGTTATGGCTTTAAATTCTTGTGGCACATTGACCTTTTGAATATGTTGAAATATTGATAAATTAATCTATGGCTCCTGAGTGCCTTATTTTATAAATCTCTCAAAATATTTATTTCCTATTTTTCATTGAACAATGTCATTTCAAGTTTCTTCTTTTTAACACTTTATTTTTCCCAATCACATGTTAAATTTTTAGTTTCAACTTCTATGCCTCTCTTCCTTTTTTTCTTCCCCTTTTCCTAAAATGGAAACAATTTGATATAGGTTATACATGTGCAAAACATGTTATTTATTTTGTACAAGACAACAAAAATGGAAAGAAAAATTAAGGAATGAAGGAAAGAAGGAAAAAAAGGAAGAATAAAAGAAAGAAGGGAAGGCACGGAGAGAGGAAAGAAAGAAGGAAGGAAGGAAGGAAGAAAAAAAGAATATTTAAGTTTGTATTCAGACAATATAAGTTCTTTCTCTGGAGACAAATAGCCTACTTTATAATGATTTCTTTAGGATAGTTGTAGATTGTTTTATTGCTGAGAAGAGCTAAGTTATTACCAATTGACCAATGCAATATAGCATTATTTCCATGCACAATGTTCCCCTGCTTCTGCTGACTTCACTTTGCATCACTTCATGTAAGTCTTTCAAGATTTGTTTGAAATTATCCTGCTTATCTTTTCTTACAACACAATATTATTCCATCACAATCATACACCACAGTTTGTCAGCGTATTCCCCAATTGATGAGCATTCCCTAGATTTTCAATGCTTTGTTACCATTAAAAAAAAAAAAAAAAAACTGTTCCTTTTCTTCACCAGTGGTGTCTAGTAGTGGAACTGGGGTCCAATAGTATAGACAGTTATGTAGTCCTTTGGGCATAGTCCAAAACACTCTCCATTATTTTTGGAACAATTCACAACTCTACCAACATTGCATTAATGTCACAATTTTCCTGTTTCCTCAAACATTTCTCATTTTTCTTTTTATCATCTTAGCCAACCTGATAACTGTGAAGTAATACTTGTTATTTTACATAGAAGTTATATTACTTGCCACTGCACTTTGCTAGCAATATATAAAAATGCTGATATATTATAGTTTTCACCTTCTTGTGGAATTTTATAATCTTTAGTTTGCATCTACATATCTTGTAGGTGAGTTCAATGTTTTGTTTCACTAGCAATCATATTTCTTTTTAATGTTGATTTTTATTCCTCTTCTGAGATAGTGGCCTTTACCTTAGTATATTTTCATTCCCAGTCCATTGCCCTTTGTTTTGTTTCTTTAGTTAGACTTGCTCTCACACGTGCAAGTTTTTCTATTTTGTCCATTATTTCTGTTATGCGGATCATAAATTCTCTTCTCACAAATCTTGTTTCTCTTTTAAACCACTAAGGAACAATGTTGTTTTCATAGTTTCCACTGGAACTTCTATCTAATCAAGTCCTGGATTGTTTTCTTTTGTTTTGCAGAGTTTATTCACAGATGTTTCAGACAGATGTCATATTATCTTCTGATATTATTGTTTTCCCAGTTGATTTATCTGTTAATTTTCAAAGCCTTTGAGTTTTCTTCCTCCTAAGATATTTGACAAATTGTCTTTTTCACCTTTTTGCTGACTTTCTCAGTATCTATCCTTTAATGATGGTTTGCCTTTGGAACTAAGTCTGAAAGCATCTCAGCCTTTTTCTAGATTGGGCAAGTCCCAGTTAATCAAACTAAGTCTCTGCCCTCGGTGGTGTGTGTGTGTGTGTGTGTGTGTGTGTGTGTGTGTGTGTGTGTAAAGAAGTAGTATAGTTAAATATTGGATTATTTCCCTCAGTCTTAATGGACTGATGCTTAGTATACAATGTTCTACCCCATTTCTTTCTATCTCAATTATTTGACTCAGAAACACAAAACATTGTCGCTGGTGTTATTGCATCTTGGACTGATATCTGTCCTTTGGAATTTTGAGATCTGAGGCTCTAAGAAGCAGCAAGAGAAATATGAGATTGAGCTCCATGTCAAGTCAAGATACATCTGTCCTTCCTGTACTTTCCTGCAAGGAAAACTTGTAGCCTGAATTGCATCATGTTGCTGGCTAGCAGTTACATCAAATTATTGTGGCCTGAAGCTTGGATCTCCAAAACACTAAAAATGGGTGATAGTTGTTCAGGATTCCATTTTATTGCAAGTCAGCATGTTGGATACTAGAGAAGTATTTCTGTTGTTATGAACATCAGTGGTAGAGTAGAGGTTAATGACTGAGCTTTAATTAGACATTATTTATTTTCTCTTCTTTTGTGATTTTCTTTTTTGAGATGTCTGTGGGAAAGGAGATAAATGGTTAGTTTTGGGATGTAGAAGATATGAGTAGACATGTGGCCTCAGGTACTTCCTTAGTGTATGATGTTGAAAAAGTAACAACCTCTGGCTCAGTTTTTTTTTTTTTTTAATAATATGCAAAACAAGGATAATAATAGCACCTACCCCACAGGGTTGTTAAAAAGATGAAAGAGATCCTTGTAAACTACTTAGCACTGATACTGACTCATAATATTATTTACAGATTAACTAAGTATAGACATTCTTGGTTTTCTAATCTATGGAATCAGATACAATTCTTTCATCATTGTTATATAACGGCTGATATGGGGAAGTCTGAGAATTTATGAAGCTCTAGATCCACCAATCTTGTGAATTATATGAACTTTTCAATTTAATTTAGATTAAATTGTAATGATATTCTATTACAATTTGTTGATTTTTATTCAAAATATGGTATCCAGAACTGAATACTGCAGTGACAATATGCCAAATAAACATAACCAGCATCATGATAATATCTTTCCTTTATATAGTGATTTCTTGATATATGACATCCATTCTGTTTAGCTTTGGGTATGGCTTTGTCTATCGGTAATAGAATGTATTAAGTTAGCACATGTCATTTTTTGTTCTCTCCATTAATTTATATGTTCCGTATACTGATATTGTTTGAGGGACAACAGATCATGGCATATCATGACAAAAATTCTAGTATGGTTTTCTATTGGTTTTCTATACATTAGAAATACCATAGATATTGATAAAGAGGAAAGGACATTCTGAATAAGAAGTGTTTCATGCATTTTTAATATGTTTGCTACATTTCAAAATGTTTGCATCAGTAAAATTAGTTTTCAAAGTCATGGAGGGAACTAGGTAAAAAGGAATAGTTATAAATTAAAGTCAGAAAGATCTAAGTTCAAATTCAGCTTCTGACTATTAAAAACTGTGATACTTAAAACAGTTTTTTTGTTTTAATTCTTTCAGTTTCATTTTTATCCTGGGCTGTAGAGGGCTGGAACTCTGGAGAAGTATACCGGAAACAAGGATACTTACAACAAGATGTTAACTCAGTGGAAATGATGATATAATGCTTCTCTCGTTCACTTAGATCTAGTATGATATAATGATATAATCACTCTAATTGGCATATCCTTTGTATGCTGTAATGATATAATTGTAATAGGGTATTTAAGGGCTAAGAGAACTGGGGACAGGGTCAATCAGTCTGTCAGTCAGAGTGAACAGACTGTGAAGGAGACAGACTGTGAAAGAGACAATAAAGACTTTAGATTCTATTCCTGACTATCCTCGTGATGACAATTCTGCTGAGAACAAGGCTCATCCAGAGGACATGCAGAAAGCTAGCCCAGACATTACACTGGATAACATGGGGATTAAAATAGTTCCTACTTTAAATATTGTAAATTATTTTTCAAACTGTAAAAATGTATATAAATGCTATTATTAGCATTATTAGAATTAGAATATCATTATTTATCAAATAAATAATAAGTATAACTCTATACTACCCAATAGAATTAGAAGAAGGGAAAATACAATAAACATATGCTGATTATGGATCTTTTTTTTCTGAATTTGGTAGAATTCAATAATGGAATGGAAAATAAGATATATAGTAATTTTTAGCTATTACTAAGAAGAAGCATTACTAAAAAAAATAAGTGTATGACGTAAGCATGATCAATTTGACATATACAATATTGCATTTTTTTCTCTATTCTTATTTCTCTCCTATATGTAGTTCTTTAAGAATATCTTAAAATGCTGGCTTAGTCCTCTTGCTTTCAGGCACATTTTCTTTTTGACTATTTCTAAGATCAACAGAAAATCTTTTATTGAAAAAAAATTACTCCCTTCTAAAAGTACTTTTTTGATAATCTAACTTGGGTTGATAATTTGGCCTTGTGGAGAGTGCTTTCAGAATAAAACATTTAAGAACTTCCCTAAGAAAAGAACTTTAAACATAGGCCCATATGCTTTTCTTCCAGTTGTATATTGTCTAAGGAAAAGCATATACTTTACCTATGTCATCTGTCATAAATACTAAGTTGAAGAACAACAATTTGACTACTGGGACAAATAAACAATGGGAATACTTGACATGTATTTCTTTTCTTTAAGAAAATATCAACTTCTTTGTAAATATGAGTGCTAGTATTTTTTCATTTTATTAGAATTATTTTTGATACTCATGAAAAAGAATCAGCATTTGCTGATGTAGTCATTGAGATATAACATGAAATTTTGCATGCAGTGTCATATTTATCCATTCAACATGGTGATTTATTCATTATCTTAAGAAAAAACCCAAATTCCTCTATTTCTATATTTTATTTTGAACTACAATGATTTGGAATTTGGCAGTTATTTAGAAGCAGATCACAGCTTTGAGAGTGCCTTCTTGAAAAATTGAAGGGAAGAAAGAACAGTGCATATTATTGTTTTCGGGTTTCCCAGATGAAGTTTCATAAAAGTTCAGAGAGAATCTACCCTACAATGAGTTCTGCTACACTAGAGGTAAAAAAAAAAAAAAGTCGAAGCATGTAGAGGGCCACAAATAGTGGGGAACCCTGAGCAAGGTATAAAATTTTTTGGTCCATTAAGTTACCCCGCTGCCAGTGTTGGATTTATCTCCCTATCTCCCCCTAAAGATGTCTCAGTCTTCCTGAGAAATCAGGGTGCATAGCAATCTATGTTGTACTTGAAGCAGAATTATGCTCACATGGCAAGGAAACATCTGCACACAATAGAAAATTGTTTATATGGTCCCACATGCACAATATCCTTTAGTTAGCACATGCACAATATCCTATATTTATGTAAGAATATTATATAAGCATAGGGTATATAAGACTGAAGGTTTTTATTTTTTTTTAATAAATGGACTGCGTGAGTTCCACCACATGACTCCTCACCCAAGATCAGGACTTTGGGTACCAAAATCCTCCTTTGAACAAATCTGGACAGGAATTGAGAATAAAATAAACAAACAAAAATAGTGAACTAATGCAGTCAGCTTGGAATATGAGCAATTTCAACTTCTTAGAGCTGAGATTAAGAGGTAATTGCTTATTATTGTTCTGTAAGAAATGACCAGCAGGATGAATACAGAGAGGACTGGCAAGACTTACATGAACTGATGCTAAGTGAAATGAGCAGAACCAGGAGATCATTATATACTTCAAAAATGATACTGTTTGAGGATGTATTCTGATGGAAATGGATCTCCTCGATAAAGAGAGCTAATTCAGTTTCAATTGATCAAGGATGGACAGAAGCAGCTACACCCAAAGAAAGAACACTGGGAAATGAATGTCAACTGCTTGAATTTTTGTTTTTCTTCCCAGGTTATTTATACCTTCTGAATCCAATTCTCCCTGTGCAACAAGAGAACTGTTTGGTTCTGCACACATATATTGTACCTAGGATATACTGTAACCTATTTAACATGTATAGGACTGCTTGCCATCTGGGGAGGAAGTGAAGAGAGGGAGGGGAAAAATCGGAACAAAAGTGAGTGCACGGGATAATTTGGTAAAAAATTACCCTGGCATGGGTTCTGTCAATAAAAAAGTTATTTAAAAATAAAAAAATAAAAAAGAAGTAATTGCTTTTTTAGATACAGACAATTAATGACACTCTACAGCATAAGGGACATGGAGGAAGTCAATAAAATGTTTGGTTACAGGAGTTGCTAAGAACAGCTTTGTTCCCATAAGGGGAAAACATTTCTTGATGAATATCCAGAGTTTGCAAGTAATTTTTTTCTTTAAATTGTATTTTCTATTTAATATTTCCCAGTTATATTCAAAACTTTTTTTAACTTTTTACAGTGTTTCCATAGTATTCCAGATATGCTATTTTTCTAGTAAATTTATTTATTTTAATACACATTGTTCTATGAATCATGTTGGGGGAAAATCATCAGAGGAAAGGGAAAAATCATAGGAAAGATAAAAGAAATAAAAACAGAAAAAAAAGGAAGTGAACAAACATAACATGTGTTGATTTACATATAGAGTCCATATTTCTTTTTCTGGATGCAGATGACATTTTCTGTCCAAAATCTATTGGGGTTGCTTTGGATGGCTGAACCACAAAGAAGAACTCAGTCTTTCATACTTGATATCGGACAATATTGTGTACAATGTATTCCTGGTTTTGTTTGTTTAACTCATCATCAGTTTGTGTAAACTTTCCCAGGCCTTTCTAAAATCAATTTGTTCATGATTTTTATAGCACAATCATATTCCATTGCCTTCATATGCCACAACTTGTTCAGCCATTCCCTAGTTGATGAGCATGTACTCATTTTCCAATACTTTGCTAGTACAAAAAGAGCTGTTACAAAAATTTTTGCCCTCATGTGTCCTTTTCCTTTTTTTTTTTTTTTTTTTTTTTTTTTTAATAATTTCCTTGGTATACAAACCCAGTAATATCACTACTGGGTCAAAAGGTATACACAATTTTATAGCACTTTGGACATAGTTATAAATTGTTTTCCAAAATGGTGGAATCATTTCATAACTCCATCAACAATGCATTACTGTTTCAGTGTTCCCACATCCTGTCTAATATTTATCATTATCTTTTCTTGTCAACTTAGCCAATCTAGGAGGTATGAGATTACCTCAGAGTTATTTTAATTTGCATTTTTCATATCACTATAAATGGCTTTAATTTTGTCATCTGAAAATTGTTCATATTCTTTTTATCAATTATCAATTGGGGAATGACTGGTATTACAAATTTGATACAGTTCTTTATATATTTTAGAAATGAGACTTTTAACAGAAACACTTGCTATAAAGACTTTTTTTCCCTAACTTTGTATTTTTTTTCCATTTTGTTTCTGTTTGGTTTTTTTGTGCATAAACTTTTTTTTTTTTATTTAAACAACAAACATTTTTTTTCATCATAAGAGACAATGTTTAAGCCATTTCCTTGCTATTTCTATAACGCCAAGCAGTAAATGTTCTGAGACTTTGAATGATCTCCATTGTTTGTCTTTATGTGCATTGGATACTTAGCCAGACATGACAGTGGTAGATGTTCCCTCCAGTAGAGCCAAAATATTCTATTACTTTGCCAGCTATTGTTTTCTTATGATGGTATTATGAGAGGAAACACCTGAACTTTAATGTGACCTGGAAAATACTGAGTTGAACAGATTTTATTTTGCTACCCTTAAAGATAAGGCAATAGTTCTTGAAACAATCTTTATACATGCTCATATTTCATAGCAAAATATTTAAAAGTAATTCACCTGGAATTGGGGAGTGGTTAACAAATTATGGTATGTAAATGTAGTGGAATATTAATACTCTTTAAGAAATGATTACTACAGAATGAAATTAGTTGAACCAGGAAAATAATATATATAGTGATTACAATAATGTAAATAGAAGGAACAACAATAACAACAAAAAGGAAATTGAATAATGGTCAATACAAGCTTGACCATTAAAAAGAGATAGGGGAATGTATCTGTCTTATGGTGTAATGAATACTTGGTCAGCACATTAAAGCTATTTGTGATCCTGTATGAGTTAGGAATTCTTGAGTGGGATTCTTAGACTTGATCTTAACTCGAGTGACAATCCTTGGGTAATTGGGAGGGAAGAAAGACACAGACAGAACAGTTGGACCTTCAGGTTCCTGGAACTGCTTTAACTTTGACCAGCGTTGTTGATGTGTTCTAGATTTCCTCTTTGTCTAGGCTGCCCTGTTCATGAATTTCTTGGAGTTTCTTGGATTGCTGAGTAATGGGAAACCAGAGAGGAAAGTATTTATTCAGCAGAACATTGAATATACTTTCAGTGATTCTATACTGTTTTTTTTTTTTTTGGTTTGTTTTTTTATGCCACATACTACTCATTATTATTTTTATTATAGCTTTTTATTTACAAAACATGTGCATGGGTAATTTTTGAATACTGATTCTTGTAAAATCTCTGTTCCAACTTTTCCCCTCCTACTGACCACCTCCTCCCCTAGATGGCAAGTAGTCCAATACATGTCAAATATGTTTAAGTACATTTTAAATGCATTACCATGTATACATATTTATAGTTATCTTGCTGCACAAGAACAATCATATCTAGAAAGTTTAAAAAAACCTGAGAAGGAAAACAAAAATGCAAGCAAAAAATAACAGAAAGAGTGGAAATGGTATGTTATGGTCCACACTCATTTCCCAGAGTTCTCTGTCTAGTTATAGTTGAATCTCTTCATTACTAAACAATTAGAAGTAGGTTGGATCATCTCATTGTTGAAGAGAGCCACATCCATCAGAGTTGATCATATAATCTTGTTGTTGCCACCTGATTCTGATCATTTGACTTAGCATCAGTTCATGTAAGTCTCTCTCTCCATGCCTCTCTGAAAAAATCCTGCTGGTCATTTCTTACAAAACAATAATATTCTATAACATTCATATACCACAATTTACCCAACCATTGTCCAATTGATGGGCATCCATTCAATATCCAGACTCTAGCCACGATGAAAAGAGCTGCCACAAACATTTTTGCAGTTATGGGTCCCTTTTTCTTCTTTACAATGTCTTTCAGATATAAGCCTAGTAGTAACACTATCATATGAAAGGATATGCACAGTGTGAAAACTTTTTAGCATAGTTCCAAAATGTTCTCTAGAATGATTAGTTCCATTCACAATACCAGCAATATTGTATCAGTTTCCCAGTTTCCCCACATCCCCTCCAATATTATCTTTTCCTGTCATCTTAACATTCTGAGAAGTATGTGGTATCTCAGAGTTGCATTAATTTGCATTTCTCTGTTCAATAATAATTTGGAGAATCTCTTAATATGGCTAAAAATAGTTTCAAATTCTTCATCTGAAAATTGTCTGTTCATATCCTTTGAGCATTTATCAATTGGAGAAAGGCTTGATTTCTTATAAATTTGAGTCACTTCTCTACATATTTTGGAAATGAGGCCTTTAGCAGAACCTTTGACTGTAAAAACTGCTTTCCCAGTTATTGCTTCCCTTAATCTTGACTGCATTAGTTTTGTTTATACAAAAAAAAAATTGACATAAACAAAATTTTCTATGTTGTGATCAATAATGATCTCTATTTCTTCTTTGGTCACATATTTCTTCCTCCTCCAGAGGTCTGAGTAGTAACCTATCCTATGTTCTTTTAATTTATCCATAATCTCATTATTTATGCCTTGATTATGAAGCCATTTTGACCTTATCTTGGTGTTAAGTGTGGTTCAATGCCTAGTTTCTGCCATATTAGTTTCCAATTTTCCCAGCAGTTTTTGTCAAATAGTAATTTCTTATCCTAAAAGCTGGGGTCTTTGAGTTTGTCAAACACTAGATTGATATTGTTATTGATTATTTTGTCCTGTGAACCTAACCTATTCTATTCATCAACTAGTCTATTTCTTAGCCAATATAAGATGGTTTTAGTAACTGCTGCTTTATAACATAGTTTTTGATCTGTTACACCTAGGTCACCTTTATTTGATTTTTTTTTCCATTTCTTCCCTTGGAAGTCTTGACCTTTTGTTCTTCCAGATGAATTTTGTTGTTATTTTTTCTAGGTCAGTAAAATATTTTCTTGGGAGTTTGACTGGCATAGCACTAAATAAATAGTTTAGTTTAGGTATCATTGCCATCTTTATTATATTCGCTTGACCTATCCAAGAGCACTTAATATTTGTCCAATTGCTTAGATCTGACTTTAATTTTATGGAAAGTGTTTTGTAGTTTTGCTCATATAGACTCTGACTTTCCTTAGCAGATAGATTCCCAAATATTTTATGCTATCAACAATTATTTTAAATGGAATATCTCTTCGTATCTCTTGCTGCTGGATTTTGTTAGTGATGTATAAAAATGCTGACAATTTATGTGGATTTATTTGGTGTCCTACAACTTTATTAAAGTTGTGCATTATTTCTAATAGTTTTTTTGTAGATTTTGTGGGGTTCTCTAAGTCTTTTGCAAAGAGTGATAATTTAGTTTCTGCATTGCCTACTCTAATTCCTTTAATCTCTTTTTCATCTCTTATTGCCAAAGCTAGCATTTCTAATACAAGATTAAATAGTAATGGTGATAGTGGACAACCTTGTTTCACTACTGATATTGGGAATACTTCCAGTTTATTCCCATTATATATGATGCTTACTGATGCTGATGGTTTTAGTTAGATGCTATTGACTATTTTAAGGAAAACTCCATTTGTTCCTATACTCATTATTGTTTTTAATAGGAATAGATGTTGAGTTTTATCAAATGCTTTTTCTGCACTTATTGAGATCATCATATATTTTTGTTACTTTGTTTATTGATATAGTTAGTTATGCTAATTCCTAATGTTGAACCAACCTTGATTTCCTGGTAGAAATCCTATTTGGTCATCATGTATTATCCTGGGGATGATTTTCTGTAATCTTTTTGCTGATATTTCATTTAAGATATTTCCATCAATATTCAATAGGGAGATAGGTATATAATTTTCTTTCTCTGTTTTCATCCTATCTGGTTTAAAATAACAGAAATAGAATTCTTAAGAGTTCTTTTTACCTTTTTATGCTTCTCTTGAGTCCTATATTTGGAGGTCAATTTTTTTGTTTCTTTAGCTGTTGGAGTTCAAAATGTTGGAGTTCTTGTTCTTCTCAAAACACAGCTGGTTTAGCTTAGAGCCCTCCGAATGTCTCCAAAATCAAAGGTTCTGTCCTTTAGCCTCTGCCTCTGCTTTCTTTTGCCTCCAACCAGCACAGAGATGGAATGAATCTCTTGTTTCCTTCACTTGGGGCTCAGCTAGCTTTCTGGTGAGTCTTTCAGACCAGCTTGGTCTCAGTGGGGGGCATGCAGGAGCCCAACCATCTACCACAGTGGTGTGAGTTCTCCCAAAGTGCTCTGTGTCTACACTAGAGTTGCTCCTCTCCAGTCCAGCTGAACTCTCTTCTGTGACCAGCCAGCCAAGTGGAAAATATATTCTCTCTTGCCTTGCCTCAGAGAGAGGGCTTCTGGCGTAATTCAGCTGAAATCTCGACTTGTAGCTTCTTCACTCTGAAAAACTCCTTTGACTGGCCCATTGAAGCTCTATTTATGCTCCTTCAAGAGAGGGATTGTGGGTTTTCTCCCATAGTGCTCTCTGGCCCAAAGAGCTTCAAGGGAGGTGTGAACTCCCTTGAAGTTACAAAGTTTACTTTGTGAAGCTGGCATACTTATGAACTCCAATGAGTAAAGGTGTGAACACAAGCCTTGTATTAATTAGTTCTACTTAGTACCTTGTTTCAGGTTCTGCCCAAAACATCTTCTTGTAAGATTAGATCAACTCTAATTAGTTAGCAGTTTGTAAAGATTCCAACATTTAGCTCTGGTTTTTTTCATCAGAAATAAATGGAATTCACCTATTTCATTTAATGTCCATCTTCTTACCTGGAGGAAAATGCTCAGTTTAGCTGGGTAGTTTATTCTTGGTTTCATTCCAAGATGCTTTGCTTTTAGAATATCAGATTTCAGGTTCTTTGATCCTTTAATATTAGATCCTGAGTTATCCTTATTGTGGCTCCTCAGTATAAGAATTTTTTTTTTTCTGGCTACTTGTACCATTTTTTCCTTGGTCTGATAGTTCTGGAATTTAGCCACAATATTCTTTGGAGTTTTAATTTTGGAGTCTCTTTCAGATTTTTTCAATGACCATATTACCTTCTGATTTTATGACATCTGGGCAGTTCTCTTTGATGATTTCCTGAAAAATAATGTCCAGGATTTTTTTTTCTTTTCATCATAATTTTAAAGGAGTCCAATAATCTTTAGATTATCTCTCCTAAATCTATTTTCCATGTCTGTTTTTTTCCAAGTATATATTTAATATTTTTTCTACTTTTTCATTTTTTTGTTTTGCTTGACAGATCCTTGATGTATCCTCAATTTATTCATTTCCATTTGTTTTGTTCTGATTCTTAGTTTTATTAATTAATTCAATAGTTTTTTTTTTTTACTTTCAATTTTATTGATCTCTCCTTTTATTTTTAGAATTTCAAGTTTAGTGTTTGACTGGGGGTTTTTAATTTGTTCCTTTTCTAGCATTTTTAGTTGCAAGCCCAATTCATTGACCTTCTCTTTCTCTATTTTATACAAATAGGTCTCCAGAGATATGAAATTTCCCTTATTACCTCTTTGGCTGCATCCCATACATTTTGGTATGATGTCTCATTATTGTCATTTTCTTGGGTGAAGTTATTAATTATGTCTATAATTTGCTGTTTCACCCAATCATTCTTTAGTATGAGATTATTTAGTTTCCAATTATTTTTTGGTCTATTTTCCCTTGGCTTTTTGTTGAATGTAATTTTCATTGCATCGTGGTCTGAAAAGGATTCATTTACTACTGTATTTGAGTTTGAGGTTTTTATGTCCTAATATATGGTCAATTTTTGTATAGGTTCCATGAACTGCTGAAAAGAAAGTGTATTCCTTTCTGTCTCACTTAAATTTTCTCCAGAGATCTATCATATCTAACTTTTCTAGTATTCTATTTACCTCTTTAACTTTTTCTTATTTATTTTGTGGTTTGATTTATCTAATTCTGAGATAGCAATGGTTAAGATTTCCCACTATTATAGTTTTACTGTCTATTTCTTCTTGCAGCTCTCTTAATTTCTCTTTTAAGAATTTAGATGCTACACCACTTGGTGCATATATGTTTAATATAGATAGTGCTTCATTATCCATGCTACCCTTTAGCAAGATATAGTGCCCTTCCTTATCTCTTTTAATTAGATCAATTTTTGCTTTAGCTTGATCTGAGATCAGGATGGCTACCCCTGCTTTTTTGACTTCATCTGAAGCATAGTAGATTTTGCTCCAACCTTTTACCTTTAACCTGCATGTATCTCCCCACTTCAGGTGTGTTTCCTGTAAACAACATATTGTAGGATTCTGGCTTTTAATCCATTCTGCTAACTGCTTCCTCTTTATGGGGGAGTTTACCCCGTTCACATTTATGGTTAGAATGACCAATTCTGTATTACTTGCCATCTTGTTAACCCCGGTTTATGCTTTTCTCCCTTCTTACTCCCTTACCTCCCTTCCCAGTATTAAGCTTGTGAGCACCACTTGCTTCTCACAGCCCTCCCTTTTTAGTATCCCTCCCCCCGCCTTAGAGTTCCTCCCCCTAACTTACCCCTTTCCCTCCCAGTTCCCGTATTCTCTTCTGCTTAGCTTATTCCTTCCCTTTTCACTTTTCCCTTCTCACTTTTCAATGAGGTGGGAGAAGTTTCACCATAGATTGAATATGTCTTAAGATTTTTCACTTAAAGCCAATTCTGAAGGCAGTAAGAAACCCACTATATTCATCCCCCTCCATTCTTTCTCTCAGACATAATAGGTTTCCTATGCCTCTTCATGAGATGTACTACCCCCACTTTACCCTTTTTCTGGTACAATGTCCTTTCCACATCAATTTCTAGAACAAGGTATACATGTATTCTTTATACATCTTTATAGCCGAAATATAGTTCCCAAGATTAATCTTTACCTTTTTAGATTTCTCTTGAGTTCTATATTTGTAGATCAAATTTTTTGTTAAGTTCTGGCTTTTTCATCAAAAATAGGTGAAATTCGCTTACTTCATTGAATGTCCATCTTCTTCCCTGGAAAAAGATGCTCATTCTCGCTGGGTAAGTTATTTTTGATTGCATACCAAGTTCCTTAGCTTTCAGAATATCATATTCCTGGCCCTTCGATCCTTTAATGTGGATGCTGCTAGATCCTGGGTGATTCTTATTGTGGCTCCTCGATACTTGAATTGGGTTTTTCTAGCTGCTTGCAATATTTTTTCCTTCGTCTGAGGGTTCTGGCATTTGGCCACTATATTCCTTGGTGTTTTGATTTTAGGATCCCTTTCAGTGGGTGATTGATGAATTCTTTCAATGTCTATTTTATCCTCTGTTCCTATGACTTCTGGGCAGTTCTCTTTGATAATTTCCTGGAAAATAGTGTCCAGGCTCTTTTTTTATCAAGTTTTTCTGGGAGTCCAATGATTCTCAGGTTGTCTCTCCTGGATCTGTTTTCCAGGTCTGTTGTTTTCCCCCAGAAGGTGTTTCACATTCTTTTCCATTGTTTGATTTTTTTTGGATTTGCTTGACTGATTCTTCTTGTCCCTCGATTCATTCAATTCCAATTGTTCAATTCTGATATTCAGTGAAGTATTTTCTTCACTCACTCTTTTAAAATCTTTTTCTAATTGTCCCATTGAGTTCTTTTGTTCTGTGGAATTTTTTTCCATTCCTCCAATTTTGTTTTTTAGAGAGCTATTTTCTGTTTCCAGTTCACCAATCCTATTTTTCAAGGATTTTATTTCTTTATCCACTCTCTCTTTAACTGACTTCTCCAGACTCTTTTGCCAAGCCTCCCTCTCCTTTTCCCATTTTTCTTCTAGCTCCCTTGTGAGAGCCTTTTTAATCACTTCTATGAGGTTCATCTGTGCTGAGGAACAGATGATCTCCTCCTTTGGGGATTCACCTGGAGACTGTTTTTAGTCTCCTCAGGATTTAGAGTCTGCTCTCTATCTGTATAGAAGCTGTCAAGGGTTAAAGTCCTCTTCAGGTTCTTGCTCATTCTGTCTAATAATCAAAGACAAACTAGCAAAGAAAAAAAGAAAAAACTGGAGTCTTTCTTTGGGGGAGGGGCTGGGTCGTGTTACTGAGCTTCCTCTCCAGACTACTGGGGGCAGCAGTGAGGCACTAGCCTGACTGTGCTGTGCCTGCGCTCTGAGATCCCAGAGTGTGCTGAGACACTGTGGGGGAGGAAAGGGGGGACGGCCAAGTCCCGAGAGACTCCAGGTGTTTGGGCTTGTATTCTTCACCCCCGGTGTTTTTAGCTTCTCTGCTGGGCTGCTGACTTGCTGCCAGGGCAAAAGTATCCAGTCCTGTAGCGAAGCTCTCCCCGCAGAGACGGCTGCGATCACTCCCCACCCCCTCTCCAGTCTGCTCCCTTGCTCTCACTGCCGCTGTCTGCCGCCTGCGCCCGATCTAAAACTGTCCCAGCCCTCCAGTAAAAACAGACCTTTCTTGGCGAATCTCAAGGATGGCTTCTCTTGGTAACTATTTGTGGGTTTATTTTTCAGTCAAGCATTAATTCAGAGGCTTGTAATGAAATGGATAGTGAGAGAAAACACGGAGCTACACAGCTATGTGCCTCCTCTCTGCCATCTTTACCGGAAGTCTCCCCCAATTGTACTTTTAAAGAATTTGTTTAGTCAATGGTAATTTTTTCCCATTTCACTAATTTTATTTTTTTTTTCTTCTTTCCATTTCACCTATTCTGTTTTCCAAGTAATTGTTTTCTTTTTCCATTTCCCCAAATCTATTTTTTTAAGAAGTGATTTTCTTCAGGGATTTTTTTTTTCAGTTTTTTCCCATTTCATTAAAGGTATTTTTAGAATTGTTTTCTTCAGACAATTTCTGTGTTTCCTTTTCCAAACTCTCCTGCAATGCTCTCATTTCCTTTACCACTTTTCTTCTGACTCTCTTTTAATTTTTTTTTTTTTTTGGAATTGTTCCATGGAACCCTTTTCACTTGGAGGCCATTAATATCCCATTTAAGGATTCATCTGAAGCCATTTTGTTTTTAGTGTGTTCAAGATTTAGGTTTACTTCTTTCCTGTATCCATAGTAGTTATCTGTGTCAGAGGTCTTTTTTTTTTTTCTTTTCTCCTCATTTTTAAAGGTTGAGGTCTATTTCTAGGGTATAGGGGAGCTTGTTTCAATCTTCTTCAGGATGACAGAGGCTTCTCACTGCCCTGGGATTGGTGCTGCAGGCTTTCCCACTGCACTGGATATCCCTGGCCATATTCTGCCTGCTATGCTCGTTTTCTGGGTCTCACCATTCCATTCTGTAGTTGTGTTGGAAGTCTCACAGTTAATCTGCTGATCTTCTTAACCAGAACAAAGTAGCTAACACTGCTGTATTTCATCTAAACTCTTCCCATAAGAAACTAGTGGTTTCTTGATCATGGAACTCCCAGCACCCTGCCTGTGTTAGGCCTTGTCCCTCACCTTTCCAACTGAGATAGATCTTTTTGAACTTCTTCAAGTTATCTTCCTCCAAAAATTTGTTAGCTAAGTATTTGTGGATTCTGCTACTCCAAAATCTGTACAGAGGCTTGATCTAGTGTTGGTTCTTAGGAAAGCCAAGATGAGCTCAGGCAGAATCCTGTCTGCTGTCTGCTACCTTGGCTGTGACTCATGTTTGACTCTTCATGAAAACTGCTTTGAAATTTCCTTCTAAAGATTATTTACAGATAAAGGAATCTGAGCAAAATTGAGTTAAGTGATTCATAAAGGATCACACAACTAGTAAGTGTCTGAGAACAGATATGAACTTGGGTAGATGAGTCTTCTTTGTTCAAGGTGTAGTTCTCTATCCACTCTGCAACTTGTATTTCCTATACCACATTAGTTTATAAGATTGTTATGGTCAGTTAAAGGTTTCTTTAATAATGGACATATTTTATTGAAAACTCAATAATGAAGCGTGTGTCAGTTATTCAAGGAACAACTCTGCTATATTCAGAGTTTTATAACTGGAAGGGCTGATTATAAGGTGCTTATCTGAGGACTTGTGACAACTGTGGAGTCAATTTATTAGGTATAAAGAGATACTAGTCTTCAGTGGTGGAAAATAAAACCAAACAGATAAAATCACAGCTTCCTGAAATGTTAAAATTGTATATTTTACATGAAACTATGTTTTTAATTTCAATTTATTCATTTCTATTAATGCCATTATATTCTCCCAGAGGTGATCCAGTTATAAGCAGGCTATATTAATTCTTCATATACTATATACATATATACATATACATATATTAATTTTTCATGCTACTAAATGAGTAATTATATTGTTTATTCAAACTCCCTGCATGACCTTCATTTACTTTTTGTGAAGTTCAAGAAATTGGAGGAATTGCTGTCAATGAAGACTATTTTTTCAACTAAGTCACCAGAAAAAGTTCCTAGTCGTGAGAAAAGTACATACAAACACAAAACAAAACAAAACAATCCAGGTCAATAGAGGAAAAAAAAATCAGAAGCATAAGTCTATTGCATCTAAAACTGAAAAAAAAAAAAAGTCTCCACTGCATTGATTTTACATAAAGCCATGATGACAATCACAGACATGATGGAAATCACCTTCTATTAGCATTTGATAAAATGATATTATTGGTTTATTTAGATGTGAAAGGCTGGAGAGCTGTAGTAATCATTTTGTGAAATGATCATTGCTGTAATGAAATCTGAACAAGAGACCTTGGAGAATCTTTGACACTGGATTTATTGTGGCAGCACAAATGAAAATAGCCCAGGTGCAACAAACTAGAATTTTTTTTTCTTTATTGAGTATATAGAGATATATGAAATAGGAATCATGGATCCATACACTTTTAACATTATATACATAATTGCCTTCACCACCATCACCATCATTGTCATTTTCATAATCATTCTTAAAATATTAAAATCTTGTTTATGTTTATTCTAATCTAGTAAAAAAAAAAGCCTGCAGAGCTCTAGCTTCAATAAATATATTTTTAATTTTCTGCACAATACAAAATAAATAAAAAGCACCAAGTTCTTTGTTTCAACTTAGCATTCCCCAGTTTCTGTTTTATATTGTTTGATATGTAAATGACTATTGATTTTTTTTCTAGACAGAAAAATAAATGAAAGAAATGAGAACTCTGGGAAAGACTGCAATAGTATTTTTTACCAAATGCATGTTTAACAACTTATGCATTCTAAAAAATTGCTTACAGCCTAGAAGCTCTTAAATTTGTCAGTGTCTCTGTGAATAATAGCCATTGTTCAAGCAGCAAAAAATGAAAAAAAGTTTGGAAGTCTGCTTAATTGACCAGGAATGAAATTTGGCAAGACAGACAAACTTAAATGTCTTCCCACTTAAGAACTTACATGCATTGCCCCTTTCTAATTAAAAATAAAAGAAGGGGCAGCTTCAAAACAGAAACACTACTGCTGTGTGTGGGGTGCTCATTACTTTTTTCTTCTATAGATATTGCTGCAATTATTTTTGTTTTTTTTTTTTAATTTTTTAAATAGATGTTGAAAATTATATACTTCAACATTATCCCTGACATCACTGATTAATTCAATTCAGGATTTATTGACCACACATTTACTATATGTCAGTCACTGAGCCATGAAGGGCATAGCAGCACAATAGTGAAAATGGTTTTGTCCTTCAAAAGTTTATAATTTTTTGAGAAAACAAAGTGTGTAATATGCATTAGTAGAAATACAAAGTAATTCTAAATTATATGTGAATATGTACACACAACAGCAATATGTATATATTTATATGATGTAGGAATTTAGATGGCTAAGGAAATAGATCACTGAACTTGGAATCAGGCAGATATATCCTCATGAGTTCACATCTGGCCTCATACATTTGCTAGCCATATGACCTTTGGCAAGACACTTAGCCCTGTGTGCCTCAGTTTCTCATTTGTGAAATGATCTGGAGAAGAAAATGGCAAACCATTCCAGTATCTTTGCTCGGAAAACCCCCAAATGAGGTCATGAAAAGTTAGACATTATTGAAAATGATTGAACAACAACAAAAAATGTATATATTTAGTTATGTAGATCTTTATTGGTTTATATCTATATCTAAATATGTGTATATATATATATATATATATATATATATATATATATATATATATATATATATATATATATATATCCATGTAAGTATTTATGTAAATAGAAACAAGTATTTTTTATGGATGATCTCATCAGGGTTTCCTTTCAAAGGCATTTTTAGGAGTCTTCAAAGTAGCTTAAATAACTGCTTACAATCCCTCTCCCTTTCACAAGACAATGATAAAATGTAAAATGACAAGGGAATCACTTTCTATAATACTTCCTAATGCTTTATTGTTAAATGGAAATCACCTATGTCTAAGAAGTTAAATTATTTATCCTGTCTATGAGTACTTCTCCCACAACAATTCTGTGGCATAAATAGTTTAGACATTTTTCTCATCGTTGAGCTTAGCATTCCATGAAAATTTACATTGGTTATGCCCAGAATTATACAATTGTGAAATATCTAATCTGAGATATAATTTATCATTCAAAAGAGATTCATTAAATGAAATGTAACAGTTACTATGATAGACAATTGATTTTCTGACTCCCTATTGAATTATAATTATCATGTGATTTAGAGATTGAAAAACTTTGCGATCTTATATATGATCTCTCGTCAGTCAGTGGTTAGTCTTAGCTTGAAAGCTAAGGTTTCCCATTGCTTCTGGGACCATGTCCAATTGACCTAATCTATATCTTGTCAAAAGATGTCAATCTTTAAAAAAAATAACATTAAGATTGATTTAGCTTTTCCCTCTCTTTTTGCCTTCATTTTTCTTCTATTTAAAACGTTTTGCCTTATATAGTCAGCTTGTGGTCCATTAAAGCACAGAGATGTGTTCTATCTAAAGTATTGTTTCAGACATTAATAAAATAAATAAATAAATATATCAGCATTAAGCATACATGTTTTGGAACTATATTAGAAACCCCATGGCAAATAAAGATTGAGTGTTCCATGAATACTCTTTGAATTAATTAAAGATTTTTGAATCTAATTAATAACATTTTTTTGGGGGGGGAATCTAGCACACATTACAAGTCATCTTCTACTTTAAAGTAGCATCAAAAGCTTTGTCAATTATCTTTTTTACTTTTTTTGAAAATAGCTGAATAATGCCTATAACATTTCTATGCTATAATCCAAATAGATTTGCGGTAAGGAAATGTCTCTTTTTGTCACTAAGAAAAATTTTGCAAAAATTAAATTAAAGTATGATAAAATCTGTTTGTAATAAAGTATTCTGGCAAATCAACTGGTAAAATAATTATATTTATTGTCATTTATTTAGCTTTAAATATTTTATATCTACAAAAAGTAAATCACATGTTTCTTTTCATTGAGTAGTCAATTAAATATTTTGATATATTGGTTAACATTTAATTCTTCATAATTAAACTATAATATTAAATATTAAATATACCTTCATAACCTATCTATTTTTGGAAGTCTACAATAGAATACTTTAATTTGCATTCAAACTCTTTTCTTTCAGTGTGTGGTGGGCATTGTCCACTATGAGTCTCTTGGAGTTGTCTTGGACCATTTTATTACTGAGAAAAGTTTACTGTATGATAGTTGGTCATCTCACAATGGTGCTATTACTGTGTAAATGTTTTCCTGGCTCTGCTAAATTCTTTCAACAACTCTTCATGTAATTCTTTCCAAGTTTTTTTTTTTCCCCTAAAATTGACCTGTTCATAATTACAGAAAAGTAGAATTCCATTGCATTCATATACTACAAGTTGTTCAACCATTCTCCAATTGAGGGGCATTCCTTAAATTTCCAATTTTTCACCACCACAAAAAAAAACTATAAACATTTTTATACAAGTGTGTCCTTTTCTATTTTTCATGATCTCTTTTGGATACAGACTTGGTAATGTTATTGCTGGATCAAAGACTATGTAGTTTTATTGCTCTTCAGAAAAAAAGTTCCAATAACTCTCCAGAATAGTTAGATCAGTCTACAATTCCACCACGAATGGATTACTGTTCTGATTCTCCTATATCTTCCCCAATACTTATCATTTTTATTTTCTATAAACAATATATATACTATAAATAATAGTGTCATATTATACTATTTGATAGGTATGAGATAGTACCTCAGAGTTATTTTTAATTTGCATTTCTCTAATCAATATTGATTTAGAGCATTTTTTTCATATGACCACAGTTTAATTTTTTCAACTAAAAATTGTTGTTTTTCTTTAACCATTTATCAATTAAGGAATGACTTTATTTTGATAGAATTGCTTAATTTCTTTATATATTTTCTATATATCTGTCAGAAACACTTAATCTATAAATAATCTCCCAGTTTTCTGCTTTCTTTCCAATCCAGATTGTATTGACTTTGTGCAACAGCCTTTTTAAATTCAATGTAATCAGCATTCTCCATTTTCTATTTCATAATGTTATCTATTTCTTATTAGATCATAAGTTCTTCCTTCTCTACAGATCTGAAATAAACTATTCCTATCTCACCTAATTGTCTAATATATTACCATTTAATCTAAATCATGTACCCATTTTGATCATATCCTGGTATAGGAAGTGAGATGTTAATCTACGCCTACTTTCTGCCATACTATTTACCCTGAAGTTTTTGTCAAATAGTGAGTTCTTATCTCACAAGGTAGAGTCTTTGGTCTCATCAAACAGCAAATTACTATTGTCATTGACTACTGTGTCTTGTGTACTACACATAGTCAATGATCCATCACTCTATTTCTTAGCTATATCAGATAGATATGATTATTGCTGATTTATGCTATAATTTTAGACATGATACAGCTAGGCCATCTTTCTTAGCATTTATTTTTTCATTAATTCCTTTGAAATATTTGACCTTTTATCTCATATGAATTTTGTTCTTATTTTTTTCTTAACTCCATGAAATATGTTTTGGGTGGTGTGATTGGTATAGTACTAAATAAGTAAATTAATTTAGGTAGAATTGACATTTTCATTTTCTTAGTTCAGCTTATTAGTTCAGCAATTGATATTTTCCAATTGTTTAGATGTCACATTGTGTGAAAAGTGCTTTAGAGTTGGGTTTATATAGTTTCTGGGTTGGTCTTGGTTGACAGACACACATATTTTATAATGTGTACAGTTACATTAAAAGTTACTTTTCTCTTTGTATCTTGCTGATGATTTTTCAGGTATTATTTAGAAAGGCTGGTGATTAATGTGAATTTGTTTTATATTCTACAACTTGGGTACAGTTTTTTAAAGTAGCTCATTAATTGAGTCTTCAGGATTCTTTAAGTATATTATCATATCAAGCTCAGTAGTTGATTCTCTAGGATTCTCTAAGTGATGTTTTTTTCCCCCATTGCCTATTCTAATTTCTACATTTTTTTCTTCTCTTATCACTAAAACTGAATAGATATTTTCTTAACCAAACAAGAGACAGAGGCAATTACAAAAGATAAAATAAGAGCACTATTTGAATTAAAAAAAAAAAAAAAAACTTTTGTATTGATGACAATACAGTGAGGATCACAATATAAATGATCAAATGGAGATTTTTAAAAATCAAACTTCTCTTATAAGATTTATTATTATTTAATAGAGATAAGATTAAAGGATTTAAATATTTCTCAAAAGAAGAATTGCAAAGTATTTGTAAACACATGAAAGAATGCTTTGATCATGAATAATAAGAAATGTAAATTTAAAAAGGCTGTTGCTTTAACTTAAACTCTATAATTTTATTATGGAATGATAGACACACTAATTCATTGTTGGTGGGGCTTTGAAGTAATATAGCCATTTTTGGAAACAATTTAGAATTACTCAAAAAAATGATTAAAATATCCATATTCTTTGAATCAAAGATTAAATTACTGAACTTATACTCTAAGGCAGCCACTGATAAAAAGAAAGATTCATTCCCATATGTACCAAAATTTTTATAGGGACTCTTTTTTGTGACTAAAAATTGGAATAAAATTAGATGCCCATTAATTGGGGAATTTCTAAGTAAACTTTGATACTTAGATAAAATATATGCTGCATAAATGATGTGTATGATGAAAATAGAGACCCATGGAATGATATGTGAATTGATGTAGAGTGAAGTAAGCAAAGCCTAGAAAACAACATAAACATTTATCTATAATGATATAAGTGAAAAGAATATTTACTTGCTAAAAAATCAAAAATCAGAATGACAAAATTATAAATATTAAGCAGGAATTAAACCACACCTTTGTCAAGTGGGATAGCTATAAGTGTTATACATCTCACATGTTTTTGGATTTTTAAAATCTATTGATTAGTTAGCTAATTGCTTTTCCCTTTCAAAAATGTTATTTGGTAAATGGAATATCTTTCTGGGAAAAAATGGGAGCCACACTTGACATAACTATAATAATGTAAGAGAGGATATTAAAAACTACTTATGTAAAACCAAAAAAAAAAGCATCAATTAATTTTAAATATTTTCTAATTGTACTTTAAACCAATATATTATAGAATTTTGACAAGAACTAAAAAAATAAGTTCACTAACCTACAATTTCAAGATTTCATTTTTATTGTTCATTAATGGAGAAGTAGTTCTATTATTATCTCCATATGTATGTTGGAATTTTACTCCTTACTAGGATTTATTTTTCTCTGTCCTTTCCAGGATATTTTTTCTATTTAGCAAAAAAAAAAGTATGAAAATAAAAAAAAATGAATACCTCTGTAATCAATTCATTATCAAGTATCATAACATTCATTTCACCCTCTTACCAAATTAAATTAAAACACACCTTTTCGAGTTCTTTGTTCAAATTATTAGTATCCTATTCTTCAAATGTGCATGTGACCTATGTGATATATGAGAAAACTTACCAGTTTTATGAACAAAGATGAATTTGTCATTAAAATATAATATAGATGTCAAAAATATACATTGTAGATAGTGTTATATGCTTTTGAAATCTATATATTATGATGCAATGGCAAATGCATCTTTGTTCACTAACTGTCATTTTCCTCAGAAGGATATCTGATAATATCAGAAATCATTTTCCTGAAGTTCTCCATAACTAAAAATATATCACTGCAATCACTTAATCACCTCATCCCTCTTTAGAGCTAGTATCTGAGCTAGTAGTGATGAGAAGAATGTCTTGAATGTTGACATAGAGCTTTTTGTATTTTCTCCTGCCAAGGCCTATCATCATTTAAGTCTGCTTCTGCTGGAAGTATTTGCTTGATAACTTGGCAGTCAATTATATCACTTTTAAAGAAAAAATAAGCAGTGATTTTGTGAGTGTCTCTGTGTATGTATGTGTGTGAGTATGCACATAGACATACAAACATGCTACATGGAGAACTTATATCTATATGTGTATATAAAATTTGTGTGATGTGTGTAAAATAATCAGGACTTCTATTATGATCAAAACCTTGTATAGAGGCTTTGTACAATAAAATAAAAGAGTTAGAGAATACATTCATTGTTCTAAATAAAATTTGTGCTATGAAAATATCAATACAAATACTTGAGAAACATTCTGTATTTATTTATATGCATATAGTTTGTTTTCTTTCAGAGCAATATAATTGCCCTGAGGTCCTAGCTATTGCCATTTCTGTAGGTAATTCTCCAATGCTAAGTCTGGGACCTAGAATAGCACAGGTGTTTAGCAGATATTCATTAAATTTAATTGAAGATGTTAATAGCAAATTAAGGTAAGACATCTTGTAGATATATATACATGCATACAAGTATGCATACATATATTTATTACATTTGTATAAACATATGTATACTTTTGTTGAAAGTATTACATATACTACATATGTATATATACCTATGAAATATATCACAGTAATGTATATAAATATATTAATAATTATTTACTTAAAAATGGAGATGTGATTTTGAAACTGCCTTAAATGCTTTTGCTTTGTCTTTTCCATACCAGTACAATTCCATGACTATTGGGATTAGGATGGCAGCAAACAATTAGAATACAACTGGAACAAGAGGCAATTTAGATAATTATGAATATGTTTATTAGTAATTATAATCTTACAATATAACCTATGTTTCTTATTACATAGTTTTCCATTTTAAATCCTGAAGATTTAAATGAAAAGAATTCTACAAAAATATCTCTGCATTTCTCCCTCCCTCTTTTCACTAAGAATAAAACTGTTCTAACTATTGCTCATTTGGGAGGGGGGGAAAGGGAAGAGATAAAGGGACAATGCATAGAATATATTGTTTTTCTGCATTTTGTTACAGGTTTTTTGTTTTTTGTTTTTTTTTTTTTTCTGTTTCATGCTTTCAGCAGGTAGCATTAGGGCATAGATCTTGCCTGATTTTCTAATAAAACAGAATTTCAGGGAAGCAGAAAAAATTTTTAATTCTTCTGAGAATTCAACTCTGATGTGAGTTTAACAGCAGGTAATCCAAAACTGGAGAAAGCTCTAAAGTAGGAGGAAATGGAAGGTGAGAAAGATCCAAAAAAGAGGAGCAACAACAACAACAACAACAACAACAAATGTGAAAGGATATGGCAAAGCTGAAAGGGGAAAAGGGAGTGGGCAGATAAAGATGCTTTGACATTGGGGGTTTGTTTGTTTTTTTTTTTTTAAGGGTATATGAGGGAGTTGAAAAATTACTCTGACAAAAGGTTCTTTTTAAAAAGTAAACAAAACTAATGAAAAGTTGGTGGGGGAAAATAAGGGTTGTTAACAAGTACAGTGTCAAAAAGTTATGTTAGGGAGACTAACCTGAATGTGAATGCTTGGTTAGCTAATTTCCAATTTTATGGCACTTCTCTTATATACTATATATCAAGATATTTTAGCAATTGTGCTACAAATACCTACCAAGTGATTTTTTAAAATAAATTTTCGTTTATAATAAATATAAACAGGAAGCACCAGCATTTGCTATGTCAATTCTTTCTGTTTTGAAATCATTTCTTTCATTCTTGGTGTCTTTTTAGCAAAGATTTTCATAACTCACACAGAAGTAATTTTATTGCAGTTTACTCAGTCTTACCATTTAAAATGTGGAAATTTAGAGCTCTACTGTCAAGTTGAAAGAAATATCAGTACCATGAATGACAAAAGAAAAACAGAATTTAAAAAAAAAAAAGGAATCCAAGATTTTTGCTTTTATTTTTCCTTTGGAAAGTAACTTCTACAATTTTCCTGTACATTGGGTATCTATATAAAAGTTGCTTCAGCATAGGAATTCCAGATATTCCTAAGGTAATTTTTTTCCCTATTTAACAATTTCTTAAATGCATGTAATGAAAATAGGAATATAACACTGATTTTGCTCATTAAGTGTTTTACTTACATTATAATCATTTTACAAATGAAGAACTTGAGCCTCAGAAAGTTAAACAATTTGTCCATTAGAATAGAGCAAGTTAATTGTTAGAGAATTCTTTCAGAAGGTGTTCTATGAATTCTTTTAATGGCTATTTTACCTTCTGATTCTATTACCTCTGGACAGCTCTCTTTGATGATTCCCATCTAGGCTTTTTTTCTCATCATAATTTTCAAGAAGTCCAATAATCCTCAGATTATCTCTTCTAGATGTATTTTCCAGGTTTGTTGTTTTTCCAAGTAGGTTTTTAACATTTTTTTCTATTTTTAACTTTTTTTTCTATTTTTTTTTTTCATTTGGGGGGTTTTGCTTGACTGATTTTTGATGTCTCAAATAATCATTCTTTTCTATTTGTTCAGTTCTGATTTTTAATGAGTTATTTTCCTCGTTAGCTTTTTGCTTTTTGTACTTCTTTTGTATATGTCCAATTGAGTTTTTAATGAGTTGTTATGCTCTATGGAATTTTTTTCATTTCACTTTTTTTTTTTTTTTTTAAGGGTATATGAGGGAGTTGAAAAATTACTCTGACAAAAGGTTCTTTTTAAAAAGTAAACAAAACTAATGAAAAGTTGGTGGGGGAAAATAAGGGTTGTTAACAAGTACAGTGTCAAAAAGTTATGTTAGGGAGACTAACCTGAATGTGAATGCTTGGTTAGCTAATTTCCAATTTTATGGCACTTCTCTTATATACTATATATCAAGATATTTTAGCAATTGTGCTACAAATACCTACCAAGTGATTTTTTAAAATAAATTTTCGTTTATAATAAATATAAACAGGAAGCACCAGCATTTGCTATGTCAATTCTTTCTGTTTTGAAATCATTTCTTTCATTCTTGGTGTCTTTTTAGCAAAGATTTTCATAACTCACACAGAAGTAATTTTATAGCAGTTTACTCAGTCTTACCATTTAAAATGTGGAAATTTAGAGCTCTACTGTCAAGTTGAAAGAAATATCAGTACCATGAATGACAAAAGAAAAACAGAATTTAAAAAAAAAAAGGAATCCAAGATTTTTGCTTTTATTTTTCCTTTGGAAAGTAACTTCTACAATTTTCCTGTACATTGGGTATCCATATAAAAGTTGCTTCAGCATAGGAATTCCAGATATTCCTAAGGTAATTTTTTCCCTATTTAACAATTTCTTAAATGCATGTAATGAAAAGAGGAATATAACACTGATTTTGCTCATTAAGTGTTTTACTTACATTATAATCATTTTACAAATGAAGAACTTGAGCCTCAGAAAGTTAAACAATTTGTCCATTAGAATAGAGCAAGTTAATTGTTAGAGAATTAAGGCGTTCCTGAGATTAAATCCATTCTTTATGTATGGTCATAACAAAAATACAGTTCTCAAGAGTTCTTTTTACCTTTTTCTGCTTCTCTTGAATCCTATAGTTGGAGGTCAAATTTTTTGTTTAGCTCTGTTTTTTTTTTTTTTTTCATTAGAAACAAATGAAATTCACTTGTTTCATTAAATGTCCATTTTTTTTTTTACCTGAAAGCAAATGTTCAGCTTAACTGGATAGTATATTCTTGGATGCATTCCAAGTTCTTTTGCCTTTCAGAATATCAGATTCAAGGCCCTTTGATCCTTTAATGTGGAAGCAACTAGATCCTAAGTAATACTTATTGTGACTCCTCAATATTTAAATAGTTTTTTTTTTTGTTTGTTTGTTTTGTTTTGTTTTGTTTTGTTTTGCTTTGTTTTTCTGGCTGCTTATAATATTTTTTTTTTCCTTAGTCTGATAGTTCTGAAATTTAGCCACAATATTCCTTGGAGTTTTTATTTTAGGGTCTCTTTCAGAAGGTGTTCTATGAATTCTTTTAACGGCTATTTTACCTTCTGATTCTATTACCTCTGGACAGCTCTCTTTGATGATTCCCATCTAGACTTTTTTTCTCATCATAATTTTCAAGAAGTCCAATAATCCTCAGATTATCTCTTCTAGATGTATTTTCCAGGTTTGTTGTTTTTCCAAGTAGATATTTAACATTTTTTTCTATTTTTAACATTTTTTTCTATTTTTTTTTTTCATTTGGGGGGTTTTGCTTGACTGATTTTTGATGTCTCAACGAATCATTCTTTTCTATTTGTTCAGTTCTGATTTTTAATGAGTTATTTTCCTCGTTAGCTTTTTGCTTTTTGTACTTCTTTTGTATATGTCCAATTGAGTTTTTAAATGAGTTGTTATGCTCTATGGAATTTTTTTCATTTCACTTTTTTTTTTTAATTACTGAGTTATTATCTTTTTCCAATTCACACCTCCTACTTTCCTGGGAGTTCTTTATCTTTTCCAATTCACAAGTTCTGTTTCCCTGTGACTTCTTTACTTTTTTCAATTTACATTTCAGAAAGTTGTTTTCTTTTTCCACTTTATTAATTTTTTCTTTTAGTGAGTTATATGCCTTTTCCGTACTCTCTTGCAGAGCTTCTCTTTCCTTTCTCTTTTAAGATCTTTTGTAATTTCTTCTAGGAGAGCCTTGTGTGATGGGGATCAGATCACAACCCCCTTTGGGGTTTTGTCTGCTATTAATCTCCTCAGAGTTGAAAACCTGCTCTCTTTCTGTACAGAAGCTATCAATGGTTAGCATACGCTTGACTTTTTTACTCATTTTTAAAAGCCCTTAAGGTCTGCCTTTAGGGAAAGGAGGTTACCAGCTTCCTCTGCAGAGTAGGGATAGATATATGGACAGTAGCTGTCCTGCAAATAGGCTACAAAGAGCAGTCAGCTGCCAAAGTCCCCTGGGAAGAGCCCCAGAGCAGAAGTGTCTGCTGCCTTGGAAGGGAGGCCTCACTGTGAAATTCCACTGCCCCAGGCAGAGCCATTCCCCGCCCCCGTTCTGTGCAGAATTGTGGCTGCCCTGGGCAAAAGCGCTGCACTGCAGAATGCAGCTGCACAATTGCTCTGTGGTCTGTGCTGAGTCACTTCCAATGCTGGGTGGGTGTAGCCAGGTCCTGTTAAATTCTGGCATTTTTTGGAGTTTATTCTATCTTTGGCCTTTTTGTAACTTCTCTGCTGATCTACTGCTTTGCAACCAAAGCAGAGCAGTCAACCTGTGGTAGAGTCCTCCCTAAAAAATCTTCACCTGCAGAGACCTCTCTGCCCCAAAATGCTTAGTGTGCTAGCCTCTGCATTCTATCTCCCTGCCTGTGCTGGTCTTATCCTGCCAATCAGGACAAACTTTTTCTGGTGATCTTCCAAATTATCTTTGGCTGGTAATTTGTTATACTCCCAATATTAGTGGATTTCACCAGTCAAGAACTATTTCTGAGGCTGAATTTGGTAATTTGTAGTGAAGGTAGAAGGGGAACTTAGAATGATGTGTCTTCTCTACCATCTTGGCTCCAGCCCCACCTATTCTTTAATTAATACCTACAAAGATACTTTTGCTTTCAATAGTTTAAAGGATGTATAAAAGTGATGAACAAGCTCTTTTTTAGCAAAGCTTGGAAACTGAATGGATGCTGACTAAAACAAGCAGAACCAGGAATACACTGTATACAATAACAGCAAGACTGTGTGATAATCAACTATGAAAAACTTGGTTCTTCTCAGTGATTCAGTGGTTCAAAGTAATCCCAGTAGATTTTTGAGAGAAAATGCCATCCACATCCAGAAAAATAACTATAGAGACTAAATGTAAATCAACACATGCTATGTTCACTTCTTTTTTCTGATTTTTTTTTAATCTCTCCAATGTTTTTTTTTTCCCTTTTGCTTTGATTTTTCTCTCTCAACATGATTCATAAAGCAATATATTAAAATAAATTCAAAATATTTATTCTTTTAATATTGTATGTACTTATCATAAACACCCTAAAAGCTGCTATCATGAGGATTTATGGAGTTCTCCTTAAGAAGCACCCTTACAAATACAAAAGTATTTCACAATTAAGCCACTGGATGGAGCACAAGTGTTCTCCTATTCCAAATACATTAAGGTGGCAGGATCACTGTATTGTATTTAAAATAAAAAGAGATTGGACAAATGATCAAAGTAGGATAGAAAAAGTAATGAATGACTCTTAAAATATAGATCTAGGATATGGGACAAAATGTAAAAAAAGTATTTGTGAAATAGTTCTAAATTTCTTTCCAGAATAATTGAATTAGTTTATAATTCTGCTATCAGTTCATTAAAGTACCTATTTTGATGCAGCCCCTACATTATTCATCATTCATTTTCTTTGTTGTCAACAGAGCCAATTTGATTGTAGTGAAGTGATACCCCAAAGATGATCTAATTTGCATTCTTCTAATTACAAGTGATTTGAAGCATTTTTTCAAATAAGTATTATTAATTTCTAACTCTTCCTGTGAAAACTACATGTTCATATCCTTGGCTCATTTATTAATTTGAAATGACTTATGTAATTGTTTCAGTTCTTTATATATATATATATATCAGAAATGAGACCATTATTAAAGAAACTTGTTAAAAAGGCTTAATTTTTTATACTTGTTTGCTTCTCTCTCTTATTGAAAAGGATTCTAGTTTATCCACATTGCAGATAATTCTAGTTCTTGGTTAGCACATAGAAACTATGTATCATTTTAAAGAAACCTCCACTTATTAATATGGTTTCTATTTTTTTTTAAAGAGGAATGTATTGCATATTTAAAAAATATATTTTGTTGTATCTATTGAAGTAATCACATGATTTTTATCATGTTTAATTATATTTAAAAGTTACCTGCTATTGAATGAGCCCAATGCTGAATTATTGAATATTAAATAAACCTAATGATAACTCTTCATTCCTTGTAAAAATACAGAAACTCGTCATAGTGGATGATCTTTGTTATAGCTTTCTTAATATTTCAAGCTTGAATGAATATATACATAAATATATTGTATATATTACATATTTACATATATCATATATGTATATTTATATAATATTATTAAATAAACATATGTATATATATAAATATCTTCTGGTTTGATTATTTTGGTTTAAGTGTTAAAACAATATTTGTATTATAGAAGAAATTTATTAGAACCTTTTCCTTACCTATTCTTTTTTCAAATAATTTATGTAGTACTTCAGCTAATATTTTAAGTATTTTTTCCAATTTTATTTTTATAGATAATTTATATTCTTGTATATATTCAGACATTTCATTAGTAGTATCAGCTTCTTGGCATATAAGCAGCACAATACTTTTTTATAATGGCTTTTATTTGTTGTTCATTTTTTGAAAATTCACTCGTAATACTAGTAATTTGATTATCTTCTCTTTTTCTCAAAGAGATAAACTAATAGTTTATCTATTTTCAAATTTAATTCTTATTACATTGTTTTCTTCTGTTTTTCTTCATCCCCTTTTAAGAATGTTTTGGTTATCATGCCGCCCTTAATTTACCCTTCCACTTATTTTTCTACAATAAAGACAAATAACCTTTAAGCTCTTTCCCTCCTATTTGCATATAGTATAATATATTTCTGAATTTAACTTTATGTACGAATATGCTTCCATCCTTTAAGCAAGTCAATTTGAGAGTTAAGATCCCTGACAACACAAGGCTTATAGTTGTCTATTCTCCTACTTATTGCCCTTTCCTTGTATAAACACTTCATCATATTCTTAACTATTTTCTAATTCTTTTTCTCCCTTCTTTTCATATATTTCTCTTCTGCATTCTTCTTTTTCCATTCTTCTTTTGAGATCATTTTATCACAACTGTATCACATCAAAGACTTCTGTTTACTTACAATTCATTTCCATATGTGAGCATATAAAGAATTTAGTATTATTTACATCCTTATTTTTTTCTTAGTTCAAATGTAGTAGGTGGCAACCACTGCAAACATTTAGTACTACCAAGTTAGTATAACACTGGATGATGAGGTTTACTCACTTCCTTTGTTTTTTGAATTTTACAAGTTAGAGATGTGGGTCAGTCAGCTTGTTATTGATTTTGAGTTTTAGAAAATTGTTACTGGAATGAGCCAGTTAGTCTTGTGGTAGGTTCTGCTGGTTCAAAACAATATTATTCTTAAGTATTCTTTGGTCTTATTTGTCTTAGATATTCCACTATAAGTAATGTGTTAGATTACAGGCTAGAAATGAATAATCACTCTGTTCTTGAAATCATTGTAACACAGGAATGTTTACAGAACTTTGTATATATGTAGGACCCACACTTGGGATCACTTGATGTACTAAGGAAAAATCATTATGATTTTCACAATTATCAAATTGATAGGTTTAATGAATATACCAATAATTTAGATCTCTCTAAGAACTGCCTTTTCTGGCTTGGAAGTCAGAACCTTATAATTCAGTGATCAATATTACCAGGAAATGATCAATCAGTTTGTGACAATGCTCTCCTATATATGTTAGGTGAGGTGAATTAAAGATTGTATAACCTGTTCTGGTCCTGTCTCCCCACCAAGTAATAGCTCCTATGATTTGAAACAATTACATACAAACTGATACTGCCTCGCATTTGTGGATTTTCATGAGAAATCACTCAGGCCCTCAAAATGAATATACTATAATACATTGTCTTCCTCTATTTCCACTTATGATTAGTGTATAAAATCTCTAAAT
Source organism: Antechinus flavipes (assembly GCF_016432865.1). Classification (NCBI taxonomy): domain Eukaryota; kingdom Metazoa; phylum Chordata; class Mammalia; order Dasyuromorphia; family Dasyuridae; genus Antechinus; species Antechinus flavipes. The sequence continues at coordinate 400,481,950 of NC_067398.1, forward strand.
TTCCTGCAACAGGAGGATATCTGCTCTGAAGAATTTCTAGTTTGCAAACTATATTTCTTCCTCTGAAAGTGATTAATTAAACTATTACTTGTCCTCTAAAACCAGTCTTTAGACCTTTCTTTGTACAATTCCAGCTATTCACAGTTTAGAAACTAACACAATAAAATTCTGTTAAAACTACCTTAGATCTGTTGCTAATTCTGGGGAGTAGAGAATAAAGCTGCAATTTGGCACTTTTCTTGAATCTTGAATGAATTCAGGGAATTCCTAAGATTTCTTTCTGCTTTGATATTTCTGGCCAAGTTCCATTATATTAACCTTCTTTGAGTCCCTTGACAATTGGAATGTTTCACAGTAGGTGCATTTCTAGACAGATCTCATTCTGAATGTTGGAATACCTGTCTATCTCTCTAAATAGTTATACTCATTTCGAATTATGCTCAAAAAGTTATCCCACTGTGCATACCCTTTGACCCAGCAGTGTTACTACAGGGCTTATATCCCAAAGAGATCTTAAAGAAGGGAAAGGAACCTGTCTGTACCAAAATGTTTATGGCAGTCTTTTTTGTAGTGGCTAGAAACTGGAAAATTAATAGATGCCCATCAATTGGAGAATGACGAGTACATTGGGGTATATGAATGTTATGGAATATTATTGTTCTGTAAGAAATGACCGGCAGGATGAATACAGAGAGGCTTGGAGAGACTTACATAAACTGATGCTGAGTGAAATGAGCAGAACCAGGAGATCATTATACTTTTCAACAACAATACTGTATGAGGATGTATTCTGATAGAAGTGAATATCTTCAACAAAGAGAAGATCCATTTCACCTCCAACTGATGGAGGATGGACAGAATCAGCTACATCCAGAGAAGGAACAATGGGAAATGAGTGTGGACTACTTGCATTTTTGTTATGCTTCCCAAGTTTTTTTTTTTTTTCTTTCTGAATCCAATTTTTCTTGTGCAACAAGAAAACTGTATGGATCTACACACATATGTTATAACTAAGATATATTTTAACATGTTTAACATGTATGAAACTGCCTGACATCTAGAGGAGGAGGTGGAGGGAGGGAAGGGAAAAATTGGAACAGAAATGAGTGCAAGGGACAATATTGTAAAAATTACCCATGCTTATATTCTGTTAATAAAAAGTTATAATTAAAAAATAAAATAAATACTTGTGCTCTAGAAAAATAATTCCTTATGACTTTTTCTTGACTTTTCAAATCATAATTCAGTATGGTGCATTTTCTAGATCATTGTGGAGGAGGGTTAGGAAGGATATCTCACTCTACCATCTTAACTTAATCTCAGCAGGACACCCAGCAAAATAATTAGATATATTTATAATTAATATAGTGCAAAATATTACGATTGAAATTTGCATGAAGAGGTCTATTAATAGTTTTTTAAAAGGCAATTTAAACAAATCTCTTTTGTTTAGTTTTTGCTATAGTTAATGCACTAACCAGAAAGAATATACCCATCCATTCAAAAATTGTTGAATAATTTTGGCATATTAATATTATAAATTACTATTCTTGTACAATAGCTTCCAACTCCTTGTGAGCCATATAAAGTTTTCTTTTTATCTACTATTTATCAAAGCTTTTTATTTTGAAAACATATGCAAAGATAATTTTTAAACATTGACCATTACATAACCTTGCATTTCTGATATTCCCTTCCTCTCCACCCCCTACCATAGATGGTAAGCAAGCAATCCAACATATTTTACACATGTTAAAATATATGTGGAATAAAATGTTTATATGATTCTCTTGAGGCACAAGAAAAATCAGCTCAAAACAATTGGAAAAATATTAAATGCTCTTGGATAGGGTGAGCAAATATAATAAAGATGGCAATATTACCTAAACTAATCTATTTATTTAGTGCTACACCAGTCAGACTCCCAAAAAAACTATTTTAATGACATAGAAAAAATAACACCAAAGTTCACATGGAAAAACAAAAGATCAAGAATTTCAAGGAAATTAATGAAAAAAACAATCAAATGAAGGTGGCCTAGATGTACCAGATCTAAAATTATATTATAAAGCAGCAGTTACCAAAACCATTTAGTATTGGCTAAGAAATAGATTAGTTGATCAGTGGAATAGATTAGGTTCAAAGGACAAAACAGTCAATAACTATAGCAATCTAGTGTTTGACAAACTAGAGAATCCAGCTTTTGGGATAAGAACTTACTGTTTGAGAAAAATTGCTGGGAAAATTGGAAACCAGTATGGCAGAAATTAGGCATCGACCCACACTTAACATCGTACACCAAGATAAGTTCAAAATAGGTTCATGACCTAGGCATAAAGAATGAAATTATAGATAAATCAGAGGAACACAGGATAGTTTACCTCTCAGACCTGTGGAAGAGGAAAGGATTTATGACCGAAAAAGAACTAGAGATCATTACTAATCACAAAACAGAAAATTTTGATTAGATCAAATTGAAAAGTTTTTGTACAAACAAAACTAATGCAGACAAGATAAGGGAAGCAATAAACTGGGAAAACATTTTTACAGCCAAAGGTTCTAATAAAAGCCTCATTTCCAAAATATACAGAGAATTGACTCTAATTTATAAGAAATCAAGCCATTCTCCAATTTATAAATGGTCAAAGGATATGAACAGACAATTCTCAGATAAAGGAATTGAAACCATTTCTAGTCATATGAAAAGATGCTCCAAATCATTATTAATCAGAGAAATGCAAATTAAGACAACTCTGAGATACCACTACATACCTGTCAGACAGGCTAGAATGACAAAGATAATGCAGAATATTGAAGGGGATATGGGAAAACAGGGACACTAATACATTATTGGTGGAATTGTGAATACATCCAGCCATTCTGGAAAGCAATTTGGAACTATGCTCAAAAAGTTATCAAATTGTTAATACCCTTTGATCCAGCAGTATTATTATTGGGCTTATATCCCAAAGAGATCTTAAAGAAGCGAAAGGGACCTGTATGTACAAGAATGTTTGTGGCAGCCCTCTTTGTAGTGGCCAGAAACTGGAAACTGAGTGGATCCTCATGAATTGGAATATGGCTGAATAAATTATAGTATATGAATATTATGGAACATTATTGTTCGATAAGAAATGACCAACAGGATGATTTCAGAGAGGTCTGGAGAGACTTACATGAACTGATGCTGAGTGAAATGAGCAGGACCAGGAGATCATCATATACTTCAACAACAATACTATATGATGATCAATTCTGATGGATGTGGCCATCTTCAGCAATGAGATGAACCAAATCAGTTCCAATGGAGCAGTGATGAATTGAACCAGTTACACCCAGAGAAAGAAATCTGGGAGATGAGTAAGAACCCTTACAAAGAATTCCCAATCCCTACATTTTTGTCCACCTGAATTTTTGATTTCTTTCACAGGCTAATTGCACACTATTTCAGAGTCCAATTCTGTTTGTACAACAAAATAACTGTTTGGACATCTATACTTATTTTGTATTTAGTTTATACTTTAACATATTTAACATGTATTAGTCAACTTGCCATCTAGGGGAGGTGGGGAGGGGAAGGAAGGGAAAAATTGGAGCAAAACATTTGGCAATTATCAATGCTGTAAAATTACCCATGCATATAACTTGTAAATAAAAAGCTATTAAAAAAAAAAAGAAAAATCAGATCAAAAAGCAAAGTTAATGATTAAGAAAATAAAATGCAAGCAAACAACAACAAAAAAGTGAGAATGTTGTGTTTTGATCCACATTCAGTTCCCACAGTACTGTTTCTGGGTGTAGATGGCTCTCTTCATCACAACATCATTGGAACTGGCCTGAATCATCTCATTGTTGGAAAAAGCCAAATTCATCAGAATTTATTGACATATAATATTGATGTTTCTGTATACAATGGTCTCCTGGTTCTGCTTAGTTCACCCAACATCAGTTCATGTAACTCTCTTCAGGCATATATGAAATCATCCTATCGTTCGTTTCTTACAGAACAATAATATTCGATAACATTCATATACCATAATTTATTCAGTCATTCTCTAATTGATGGGTATCCATTCCGTTTCCAGTTTCTTGCCACTACAAAAAGGGCTGCCACAAACATTTTTACACATATGGGTCCCTTTCCCTCTTTTAAGATCTCTTTGGAATATGAGCCCAGTAGTAACATTGTTGGGTCAAAGGGTTCCAAATTGCTCTTCAGAATGGTTAGATCCCAACAATGTACCAGTATCCCAGTTTTCCCATATCTCCTCCAAAATTCAGCATTATCTTTTCCTGTCATCTTAGCCAATCTGAAATGTATGTAGTGGTCATACCTAAATTTTTTAAACATTTTTTTTATCTCCTTACATTCTTTCTTATTTATTTGTGGTTTGATTTATCTATTTCTGAGAGAGCTAGGTTGAGATCTCCCACTACTATAGTTTTGCTGTCTATTTCTTCTAGGATCTCCCTTAATTTCTTCTCTAGGAATTTCTGGATGCCATACCACTTGGTGCATATATGTTTAGTTCTGCTATTGTTTTATTAGCTATTGTACCTTTTAGTAAAATATAGTTTTCTTTCTTATCTCTTTTAATTAGACCTTTCTTTGCTATTATTTAATCTGAGATCAGGATGGCTACCCTTGTTTTGTTTGTTTGTTTGTTTGTTTTTTACTTAACCTGAAGCATAATAGATTCTGCTCCAGCTCTTTCCCTTCACTCTATATGTATCTGCTCTGTTTTAAATATGTTTCTTGTAAACAACATTTTGTAGGATTCTGGCTTTCAATGCAGTCTGCTATCTGCTTCTCAATGGGAGAGTTCATCCCATTCCTTTTCACAGTTAAAATGACTAATTCTCTACTTCCTGCCATCTTATTTACCCTAAATTATGCTTTTCTCTTTCCTTTCCCCCTTCCTCTCTTCCCAGCATGTTGCTTCTGATGATCACCTCCCTCAAACAGCCCTCCTCCTTTAGAGCTCCTACTTCTTTTTTTGCACTTTTCCCATAGTATATCTGTTTTCCCTTTTATTGGTCTTTCGTTTTCTTTTCCCCTTTCCCTTCCCACTTCACTATAAGGTAAGACAAGTTTCTCTGTGAAACCAAATATGTCTAATCTCTCTTTCAGCCAAATCTAATGAGAGTAAGATTCACACAATATTCACCGTTCTCCCTTCTTTCCCCCAATTATAATAGTTTTTTTTTTTTTTGCTTCTTCCTGAGTTGTAATTTCCCTCATTTTTTACCTCCATTTCCCTCTTTCCTTTCCATCTTTAGTTTCTTTTTTTATAACAGTAAAATCAAATTAATCTGCACTCTCTAAGTGTAGCTGTAAGAGAGATATAGTTCTCAAGAGTTCTTTTACTTTTGCCTTTTTTATGCTTCTTTCAAGTTCTGACTTTAGAGATTATTTTTTTTTTTTGGTTCAGTTCTGGTCTTTTCATTAAAAAATAGAGGAAATTCACCTATATCATTAATGTCCTTCTTTTTCCTTTAAAGCTGATGCTTACTTTAGCTGGATATTTATTCTTGACTGCAATCCAAGTTCCTTTCCTTTTTGAAATATCAGATTACAAGCCCTTTGATACTTTAAGGTGGAAGCTGCTAGGTCCAGGATAATCCTAACTGTGGCTCCTTGGTATTTAAATTGTTTCTTCCTGGCTGCTTGCAATATCTTTTCCTTGGTGCAATAGTTCTGAAATTTAGCCACAATATTCTTTGGGGTTTTAATATGATGGTCTTTTTCAGGAAATGATTGGTGAATTCTTTCAATGGCTACTTTGCCTTCTGATTCTAAGGCATCAGAGCAGGTTTTATTTCTTTTTTGTTTTTGTTGTTGTAGTTGTTTTTGTTTTGTTTTGTTTTGTTTTTAATGATTTCCTATAAGATAATGGCTAGGTTCTTTCTTTCATCATGTCTTTCAAGAAGTCCAATAATCTTTAAATTGTCTCTCCTAGATCTATTTTCCAAGTCAATTGTTTTTCCTAACATATTTTCTTCTATTTTTCTTTTTTTTTTGTTTTTCTTTGACTGATTCTGATTCTTGAAGTCTTAAGTCATTATTTACATTTCTTCAATTCTAATTTTTAGTGTATTATTTTCTGCCATTACCTTTGTTAGTTACTTCTGTGTTTGGCCAATTGATTTGTTTTGTTCATTGAATTTTTTTTCATTTCTCAAATTTTGTTTTTCAATGAATTGGTATCTTTTTCATATCTATTTTGCAAGGTGTTGTGTGCTTTTTCTATTTCATCAAATCTATCTTGAGGGGAGTTATATGCTTTTCCCAACCCTTCTTGCAAAGATCTCATTTCCTTTCCCCATTTTTCTTCTGATTCTTTTTCAAAATCCTTTATGAAATCATCCAAGAAAGTCTTGTGAAATAGGAACCAGTTCACATAGCCCTTTGGGGTTTCATTTGGAGTTGACTTGCCTTTATGAACTTCAGGATTTGGGTTCTGTTTTTCTTTCCATAAAAGCTGTTTATAGTGAGAATTCTTTTTTGCATTTTTTTGCTCATTTTTAAAGGCCTTTGGTCTACTCTTAACAAAAAAAGGGTGGCAGCTGCTTTAATTTGCCCTGGGGCAGTTCTGCTCATTGACTTCTGGTGGTGGGTAATTATAGCTAGGCCTCATGTTCTTTCAGGGCTCAGTGATTTATAATTTGCCTTTTATAGCATATCTGCCAAACCATCTGCTTGCAACTAGGACAGAGTAGCCAAAGAGGCTCACAGAAGATTCCCAGGTATGTGGAAGCTGCAACCCTCTGACACCCTGCTCCAGCTCCTTACCTGGGCTCCCTATGCTGTGGTCTGTGCTCCGCAGACTGTCCCCCTGCTTGTTTGGAACAGACATGCTCTGAAGTTCTTCCAAGGAATCTTCTTCTCGAAATGTGTTATACTCCAAATATTTATGTTATTATTATTTTTTTTTTACTCCAAAACCAGTTTAGAGGCTTAATATTCTGTTCATTTGGGAAAAGGTCAGAGGAGGTTACAGAAAATAGTATCTGCTCTCTATCATCTTGGCTCAACCCCTATATGGACATTACTTGCAAAAAATACTAAAATGGTCTGTCATTCCCTTCTCCAGGTCATTTTCCATATGAGGAAAATGAGCTAGTTAAGTGAATAACCTAGTATTACACAGCTAATAAGTTTCTGATAATTAATTTGAATTCATAAAGATGAGTCTTCCTTACTGTAGGCCAGGAATTATGTCCACTTTATCACTAATCTGTAAATTATTGATGAAATGTAAATAGAAGTACATGGGAAATTCTTAATTACTTGGTAAGTCTAGTATAAAAAGGTGAAACAAATAGAAAGAAATAACTGCATATTAACAAAAGTAAAAACCACCTGAAAAGATATCTAAATTCTGTTTTTTTCAATGATCAGTTTTGCTTCTTGAGCACCCATGATGAAACATCCTTTTCTTTCTCTAGCTAGAGAGAATACACTCTACGTATGGAAAATGATATGCTGTCCACTTGTTTGTTCATAGTGTTTCTTTAATACAATATGTGTTCTACCAGGAGATCATTATATACCTCAACAATGATACTGTATAAGGATGTATTCTGATGGAAGTGGATTTCTTCGACAAAGAGAAGATCTAACTCAATTTCAATTGATCAATGATGGACAGAAGCAGCTACACCCAAAGAAAGAACACTGGGAAATGAATGTAAACTGTTTGCGTTTTTGTTTTTCTTCCCGGGTTATTTATACCTTCTGAATCCAATTCTCCCTGTGCAACAAGAGAACTGTTCGGTTCTGCACATATATATTGTATCTAAGATATACTGTAACCTATTTAACATGTATAGGACTGCTTGCCATCTGGGGGAGGGGGTAGAGGGAAGGAGGGGAAAAATCAGAACAAAAGTGAGTGCAAGGGATAATGTTGTAAAAAAAATTACCCTGGCATGGGTTCTGTCAATAAGAAGTTATTTTAAAATAAATAAAATAAAAATTAATTAATTAATTAAGGCAATTATAATAAAAATAAATACAATATGTGTTCTGTTTTTGAGTGAGTTTTGAGAAATGTGTATTCTTTAAAAGGCATAAAAAAGCTTTTTAAAAGAAAGAAAACCTCAAAAACAAGACTTATACTACTGTATTCTCTGAAAATTGAATAGATAAATCATAATAATCCAGAGTCATATGTAAGTTTGATGGAGAGAATTAGTGATAAGGTGATCAGAAAAAGGTATAAGATATGGAAGGAAAGTTATAGATTCTAAGAGATGAATTAAGATTTTAATTGAAGGTAAATATATATATATAAAGAAAAATGCTTGTATTGTCCACATAAAAGCATCCCCTCATTTATTGAGCTGTCATCATTTTCTTTATCCATCAAGCAACTAACAGGTATTTACTAATTCACTTCTGTAATCTCAATATAGGAACGTATATTATGTATCAAGGGTCCTCAAACTATGGCCCATGAGCCAGATGCGGCAGCTGAGAATGTTTAACCCCCTCACCCAGGGCTATAAAGTTTATTTAAAGGCCCACAAAACAAAGTTTTTGTTTTTACTATAATCCGACCCACCAACAGTCTGAGGAACAGTGAACTGACCCCCTATTTAAAAAGTTTAAGGAACCCTGGAGTGACATAAATACAAAATTTTGATTTAAGTACATTTAAGAACAGACAAAAGCTCTTAGCCTTCAATGATGCAGATGAATTACTTGACCCCATCAATAAAAATATGACGTGAAAAATCACATATTTATTCTAATGTTTATTTGTACCTTACCACCTTGTACATAAAAAAATCAGCCCATCATCCTTTGTCTCAATATGTGTAGACCAAAGATTTAGAGCAAATTTCCAATCTTTAATAAATGCATACTCTTTGGAAGTTTAGAGATTTTAATGTGAGTGTGTTTATATTTATATGTATACCTTTTTCTGATCACCTTATCACTAATTCTCTCTATCAAACTTACATATGACCCTGGATTATTATGTTTTATCTATTCAATTTTCAGAGAATACAATAGTATAAGTCTTGTTTTTGAGGTTTTCTTTCTTTTAAAAAGCCTTTTTTATGCTTTTTAAAGAATACACTTATTTCTCTAAACTCACTCAAAAACAGAACACATATTATATTTTTTATTATAATTGTTTTTATTTATCTATTTATACATATAAATAATAAATAAATATATATAATATATATAAATAAATATTATATTTCTATAATAAATATAAGACTATTTATGATGTCTTTAAATATACACTATAGATTTACCAGACTTGTGGATATAAAATTGACACCTGACTACTATGGCTACTCTGTATTATAAATTTACAGAGGCTGCTTTGGACGGATTTATCCCTATATTTAATGCTTAAAAGGGTTATCTGAAATTTTCACATTTTTCCTAAGTATAGAGAACTCTGTTTAAATTTTGACAGTATTCTCTTCAAGGAAGGGAACCATAGTGGATGGGGACTTTAATTATAGTTCTAAGAACACTGAATTTTTCTTAAGTGCTAAGATGAATTTGGGATACTGAACTCATCTGACATTCTTCATTGCACAATGGGAAGATGTCAAAGGCATGTTGAGGTTTGATATTTCCTTAAAGCTATGCTCACTCGAGGCATCCTTTTCTAACCCACTGACAGGAAAATTAGCCATATGAACTTCATCTCACACAGCTGGCCTCTTCATTGAGCCAGAAAGGAAATGTCACCTTTTCATTAAGTCTAACTCTGTTTCTAATGCTTTGGCTCATTGTAAAATTGAATACTGAGGATATTTGCCTGGGAAACTTTCCTGATTTTTTAAAATTACACTGAAAATACTATATATTTCTTCCATCATTCTAGCTTCATTATTTTCTATCTTTATAATCATAATCTAGATATTTTTCTTATAATTATAAATTAAAATTTGATGCCCTATTTCTGAATGTATTGGCATAACTTCAAAATCTCAGTATTATTTTATTTATTTATTTTAATTGTTATGAGGAGAAAATCATCATTTTCTCTTTTTCTTGAAAAGAACAAACATAAGAGGCCAAGTAGTGAAGAGATAACTTCACAAAATAACAATTTATTGATCCCTTCAATTCTTTTAAGGAAAAAAAAAATATGAGGGGGTTCCAGTCTTTTAAAAAATGCTCTTGGACAGTATACTAAGAGCATAGAGTATGGAGAAGCCAGGATTTCCAGCCAAGATGGCAGACAGGACACACACATCTACTCAAGCTCCATGTTTTCTCTCAAAACAATTTATTTCATGACAAGGCTTTGAATTAGTGCTTGACTGAAAAAAAATACAAAAATAATTACCAAGAGGAGATATCCTCGGAATTAGCCAGAAAAGATCTGTTTTTGCTTATGTGTGGGGACAGTTAGATTAGGGGTAGACTGAAGGCAGGCAGCTGCAGCACAGCAGAGAGAGTAAGGCAGGCAGTTCACGACTGAGCAAACCAGGGGAGGTTGGGCTATGATCTCAGCCAGTTCTGTGGAGAGAGCTTTAACACAATGTTGGCTACTTTATCCTGGCAGCAAGCCAGTAGACAAGCAGAGAAGCTCAAAACACAGGGAGTGAAGACTATAACACCAAAAAGCTAGGGTCTCTTGGGACCTGGCCACACCCACCCAGAGGGTCTCAGCATGGTCTCAGAGTCTCAGAGCCCAGACAGAGTATAGCCATTGCAATATTGTAGTGCCTTGCTGCTGATCCCTGCAGTCTGTAGAGGAAACTCAGTAATACCATCCAGCCTTCTCCTCCTCGCCCCCCGCCCAGCCCCCACCAAAAAAAAAAAAAAGCAGACCATTTGTTTTTCTTGTTAGTTTGTTTTCTTCGACTCTTTTTGACAAAATGAGCAAAAAATTAAAGCACTCTAACTACTGATAGCATCTATATGGATAGAGAGCAGACTTTAAACCCTGAGGAGACTAAAAACAGACTGTCTCCAGATGAATCCCCAAAGGGGGATATGATCTTGTCCTCAACACAAAAAGATGCTCATAGAAGAAATTAAAATGGCTCTTACAAGAGAGCTAGAAGAAAAATGGGAAAAGGAAAGGGAAGCTTGGCAAGAGAGTCTGGATAAGTTATCCCACTGATTTAAAGAGAGAGTGGATAAAGAAATCAAATCCTTGAAAAGCAGAATTAGTGATATGGAAAAAGAAAATAGCTCTCTAAAAATAAAACTAGAAAAATGGAAAAAAATTACATAGAACAAAACAACTCACTTAAAAACTCAATTGGACAATTAGGAAAAGATATTAAAAAGGTGAGTGAAGAATATACTTCATTGAAATCAAAATTGAACAAATGGAATTGAATGACTTGAGGAGACACCAAGAATAAGTCAAGCAAAACCAAAAATATGAAACAATGCAAAAAAAAAGTCAAATATCTTCTTGGGAAAACAACAGACCTGGAAAATAGATCTAGTAGAGACAATCTGAGAATTAATGGACACCCTGAAAAATATGATGGAAAAAACAGTCTGGACACTATCTTATGAGGAAATTGTCAAAGAGAACTGCCCAGAAGTTACAGAAGCAGAGGCTAAAATAGAAATTGAAAGAATTCATTGACCACCTACTGAAAGGGACCCTAAAATCAAAACACCAAGAAATAGCCTGTATGTGCCAAAATGTTTGTGGCAGCCCTGTTTGTAGTGGCTAGAAGCTGGAAAATGAATGTATGCCCATCAATTGGAGAATGGTTGAGTAAATTGTGGTATATGAACGTTATGGAATATTATTGTTCTGTAAGGAATGACCAGCAGGATGAATACAGAGAGGACTGGCGAGACTTACATGAACTGATGCTAAGTGAAATGAGCAGAACCAGAAGATCATTATATACCTCAACAATGATACTGTTTGAGGATGTATTCTGATGGAAGTGGATCTCTTTATTAAAGAGAGCTAATTCAGTTTCAATTGATCAAAGATGGGCAGATGCAGCTACACTTAAAGAAAGAACACTGGGAGATGAATATAAACTGCTTGCATTTTTGTTTTTCTTCCCGGATTATTTATACCTTCTGAATTCAATTCTCCCTGTGCAACAAGAAAACTGTTCAGTTCTGCACACATATATTGTATCCAGGATATGCTGTAACCTATTCAACATGTAAAGGATTGCTTGCCATCTGGGGGAGGGGGTGGAGAGAGGGAGGAGAATAATCGGAACAGAAGTGAATGCAAGTGATAATGTTGTAAAAAATTACCCTGGCATGAGTTCTATTAATAAAAAGTTATTAAAAAAAAACCACACACACACACACCAAGAAATAAAGTGGCCAAATTCCAGAACTATCAGATGAAGGAAAAAATACTGCAAGTGCCTAGAAAAAAATCAGTTCAAATGTAGAGGAGCCACAATAAGGATTACCCAGGATCTAGCAGCATCTGCATTAAAGGATCAAAGGGCCTAGAATATGATATTCCAAAAAGCTAAGGAACTTGGTATGCAGCCAAAAATAACTTACACAGCCAAAATGAGCATCTTTTTTCCAGGGAAAAAGATGGACATTCAATGAAATAAGTGGATTTCATCTATTTTTGATGAAAAAAAATGGAATTAAACAAAAGTTTTGATCTACAAATATAGAACTCAAGAGAAACCTAAAAATGTAAAAAGAAATCTTGGGAACTATATTCCTGCTATAAAGATATATAAAGAATACATGTATACTTTCTTGTAGAAACTAGAGGTGGAAAGGAAATTGAACCCAAAAAAGGGTAAAGTGGGGTACTATATCTTATGAAGAGGCAAAGGAAACCTATTATATCTGAGAGAAAGAATGGAAGAGGATGAACATAGTGTGTATCTTACTGCCATCAGAATTGGCTTAAAGAGGAAAAAAATATTAGACATATTCGATTTATGGTGAAACTTCTCCCACCTCTTTGAAAAGTGGGAGGGGAAAAGTGAAAAGGGAAAAAGTAAGCTAAGTGGAAGGGGATACAGAAATTGTGAGGAAAAGGAGTAAGATAGGGAGAAGAACTCTAAGGTGAGGGGAGGCATACTAAAAAGGGAGGGCTGTGAGAAGCAAGATGGGGTTCACAAGTTTAATACTGGGGATCAGGATAAGGGGAAAGGAAAGGAGAAAAGCATAAACAGTGGTTAACAAGATGGCAAGTAATATAGAATTGGTAATTTTAACCATAAATGTGAATGGGGTAAACTCCTCCATAAAGAGGAAGCAGTTACCAGAATGGATTAAAAGCCAGAATCCTACAATATGTTCTTTACAAGAAACACAACTGAAGCAGGGCAATACATACAGAGTAAAAGTAAAAATTGGAGCAGAATCTACTATGCTTCAGGTGAAGTAAAAAAAGCAGGGGTAGCCATCCTCATCTCAGATCAAGCAAAAGCAAACACTGATCTAATTAAAAGAGATAAGGAAGGGTACTATATCTTACTAAAGGGTAGCATAGCTAATGAAACAATATCAATATTAAACATATATGCATCAAGTGGTGTAGCTTTTAAATTCTTAAAAGAGAAATTTAAGAAAGCTGCAAGAAGAAATAAACAGCAAAATTATAACAGTAGGAGATCTCAACCTTGCACTCTCAGAATTAGATAATCAAACCATAAAATAAATAAAAAAGAAGTCAAAGAGGTAAATAGAATACTAGAAAAGTTAGATATGATAGATCTTTGGAGAAAACTAAATGGAGACAGAAAAGAGTACACTTTCTTCTCAGTAGTTCATGAAACCTATACAAAAATTGACCCTATATTAGGACATAAAAAACCTCAAACTCAAATGCAATAAGGCATAAATAATACATGCATCCTTGTCAAACCATGATGCAATGAAAATTACATTCAATAAAAAGCCAGGGGAAAATAGACCAAAAATTAATTGGAAACTAAATAATCTCATGCTAAAGAATGATGGGGTGAAACAGCAAATCATAGACATAATTAACAACTTCACCCAAGAAAATGGCAATAATGAAATGTCATACCAAAATGTGTGGGATGTAGCCAAAGTGGTAATAAAGGGAAATTTCATATCTCTAGAGGTCCACTTGCATACAATAGAGAAAGAGAAGGTTAATGAATTGGTCTTACAACTAAAAATGCTAGAAAAGGAACAAATTAAAAACCCCCAGTCAAACACTAAACTTGAAATTCTAAAAATGAAAAGAGATCAATAAAATTGAAAGTAAAAAAAATATTCAATTAATTAATAAAAGCAATTAATTTTAAAAAGTATTGGTTCTATGAAAAAATTAACCAATTAGACAAACTCTTAGTAAATCTGATTTAAAAAAGGAAAGAAGAAAATCTATTGTTAGTCTAAAAAATGAAAAGGGAGAACTTACCACTAATGACGAGGAAATTAGTGCAATAATTAGGAGTTACTTTGCCCAACTTTATGTCAATAAATTCGATAACTTAAGTTAAATGGAAGAATACCTTCAAAAATATAGCTTGCAAAAATATAGATTAAACAGAGGAAGAAGTAAATAGTCTAAACTGTCCCATTTTAGAAAAAGAAATAAAACAAGCTATCAATCAACTCCCTAAGAAAAAATCCCCAGGACCAGATGGATTTACATGTGAATTCTACCCAACATTTAAAGAACAATTAACTCCAATGCTAAATAAACTATTTGAAAAAATAGGGATCGAAGGAATCCTACCAAACTCCTTTTATGACACAGACATGGTATTGATACCTAAACCAGGTAGGTTGAAAACAGAGAAAGAAAATTATAGACCAATCTCCCTAATTAATCTTGATGCTAAAATCTTAAATAAAATATTAGCAAAAAGATTACAGAAAATCATCCCCAGGATGATACACTATGACCAAGTAGGATTTATACCAGCAACGCAGGGTTGGTCCAATATTAGGAAAACTATTAGCATAATTGACTATATCAATAACCAAATTAACAAAAATCATATGATCATCTAAATAGATGCAGAAAAGGCATTTGATAAAATCCAACATCCATTCCTAATAAAAATACTTGAGAGGATAGGAATAAATGGACTTTTTCTTAAAATAGTCAGGAGCATACGTTTAAAACCGTCAGTAAGCACCATATGTAATGGGGACAAACTGGAACCTTTCCCAGTAAGATCAGGAGTAAAACAAGGTTGCCCACTATGACCATTATTATTCAATATTGTATTAGAAATGCTTGCCTCTCTCATTTTCAAAATATATAGCGAATTGACTAGAATTTATAAGAAATCAAACCATTTTCCAATTGATAAATGGTCATAGAATTTGAACAGACAATTTTCAGATGATGAAATTGAAACTATTTCCACTCATATGAAAGAGTATTCCAAATCACAACACACCTGTCAGATTGGCTAAGATGGCAGGGAAAAATAATGATAAATGTTGGAGGGGACATGGGAAAACTGGGACATTGATGCAATGTTGGTGGAGTTGTTAATGAATCCAACCATTCTGGAGAGCAATCTGGAATTATGCCCCAAAAGTTATCAAACTGTGCATATCTGTTGATCCAGCAGTACTACTACTGTGTTCATATTCCAAAGAAATAGTAAAGAAGGGAAAGGAACCTGTATGTGCCAAAATGTTTGTGGCAGCCCTTTTTGTAGTGGCTAGAAACTGGAAAATGGAGGGATGCCCATCAATTGGACAATGGTTGGGTAAATTGTGGCATATGAGTGTTATGGAATGTTATTATTCTGTAAGAAATGACCAGCAGGATGAATACAGAGAGGTCTGGAGAGACTTAGATAAACTGATTCTAAGTGAAATCAGCAGAACCAGGAGATCATTATGTACTTCAACAACAATACTGCATGAGGATGTATGCTGACAGAAGTGGATATCTTCAACAAAGAGAAGATCTAACTCAGTTCCAATTGATCAATGATGGACAGAAGTAGCTACACCCAGAGGAGGAACACTGGGAAATGAGTGTAAACTGTTTGCATGTTTCTTTTTCTTCCCAGGTTATTTTTACCTTCTGAATCCATCTGTCCCTGTGCAACTAGAGAACTGTTCAGTTCTGCACACATATATTGTATCTAGGATATACCGTACTATATTTAACATGTATAAGACTGCCTGCCATCTAGGGGAGGGGGTGGAAGGAGGAAAGGGAAAAGTTGGAACAGTAGTGCAAGGGATAATGTGTAAAAAATACCCAGGCATATGTTCTGTCAATAAAAAGTTATAATAAAAACAAAGAAAAAATAAGGAACCCCCCCCAAAAAAAAAAAAAAAAAGCTAGCCTCGGCAATAAGAGTTGAGAAAGAGATTAAAGGAATTAGAGTAGGTAATGAGGAAACCAAACTATCACTCTTTGCCGATGATATGATGGTATACTTAGAGAATCCCAAAGATTCTACTAAAAAGTTATTAGAAATAATTCCTAACTTTATCAAAGTTGCAGGATGCAAAATAAATCCACATAAATCCAGATCATGCTGAGACCTTCTGGGTGGGTATGGCCAGGTCCCAAGAGACCTTAGATTTTTGGGGTTACAGTCTTTATCCCCTGTGCTTTTAATTTCTCTGCTTGTTTACTGGCTTGCTGCCAGGACAAAGTAGCCAACACTGTAGTAAATCTCTCCCCGCAGAAGAAGCTGAGATCATTCCCCATTCCGCTCCAGTCTGCTCAGCTGTGAGCTGTCTGCCTTATTCTGTTTTCTGTGCTGTTGCTATCTGCCTTCAGTTTGTGCCTGATCTAACCGCCCCCACCCATGAGCAAAAACAGACCTTTTCTGGTAAATTTTGGGGATATCTTCTCTTGGTAATTATTTGTGTTTTTTTTTTTTTTTTTTCAGTCAAGCACTAATTCTGAGGCTTGTCATGAAATAAATTATTCTGAGAGAAAAGACAGAGTTTAAGTAAATGTGTGTGTCCTCTCTGCCATCTTGGCCAGAAGTCCCTGAATTTCTTCTGGTATTTGATATAAAGTGAGTCATAAACACAAATTAGGTTTCTAAATTTTTGTTTCCCCATGTAAGCATGTGGGAAACATGAGCATTTATTTACATGTGACCAGCATAAGAAATCAAGAAGAGAAGATATGTGTGGGAATACATTTCTCATTTTAAAATGTACCTGGAAACACAATGTCATTCATATTTGTATATTAGCTTATCTTGGCTTGATGGTTATTTGAAGTGCAAATATAAAAATCTAGAATTATTCCTTTAACTCTGGGAACAAATTTAGGAATTACTCTGCAGCTCTTCCCCATGTATAAATCATTTCAACTATTTTGTAGATTTGAATTTTTTTTCATATGTAGTCTCAGTTTACATATACTAGCTATTTTGCCTTTTATTCTTTTGTATAGTGCTACTGGGGGCAGCATGAATTCACTTCAACTCAATGTTAAGAAAAGCATGTTTATTTTAACAAATACTATATAAATCCCTGAAAAGAATATCAATTCTGCAATAGTAAAAATGTGTCAACATTAAACAACATAGCATGTTTGTTTTAAAAAGGTCAGTACAATGCAATGCAGAGGTAAATTTTTTTCTCATTAACAATGGTTAGTGGCATTCCAAGGTGTATGAAAAAATTAAGGCATCTGATTAAATAAGAATTTAGTTATGTAACTCTAATGCAGAGATGATTTCTCTAGTCTATTTACAAGATATAGCAAGTAAGTTTCATTGATTAGAAACTTGGAAATTCTTAGTCTTGTTATTTAATTAAAAGTCTAAATTGCCATTATAGTGATCCATTACAGATGTCCTGGAAAAAATTCCAATATGTGAAATTATATTGTGATCTGCAAATATTGTTTGGTTTCACTTAAATAAATATTTCTACCTTATGCCATTCATTTTCATAAGTTGCTAATGCACACTGTTGAACAATTTTAACATTTTACTTGACTAGAAATTGAATATTTCAACTTATATATAATGTGTGTGTATGTATACACACATATACATGAAATATCTTTCTAAATAGCCATACATTTATATGTGATATAATAAAAAATTACTAAGTTCTGTGTGGGCCCCAAAGCTGAATATTGATACTGGATTTTCTTTATTTTTTAAATCAATGATATTTGTACCTGAAAATCTGCAGTATTTACCATTAAATTTATGGGAGTATTACCTTTACCAATTGTGACACTCACACTTTGCTGAATTTATTTTATCTCAGCTACAACTTCTTTAGAATAAAAGCATTTCCCTGTTTTGTACCTCATAAATGTTTATTTTCAGGATGACTTGTTTAGAAAGAATCTTTAGTGATTATAATATAGGAATAGAAGATAATGAAATGGTGACATTTTCCCTAATTAACAAATAAGTACATTTATCTTTTTTAATATTCTCAATATATGTGAATTCATTTTAGTTAATAAAGAGATGGAACTGCTTTTTCTCTATTAATATTTTTTTAAACAATGTTCTCAATTCTTGGCTGAATTACCCATAAATACTTTGTATAGCTGGAAGTCCTTGAGGAAGGGCATAGTTTATCTGCACATAGTTTTCATTTCTCTTCTCTTCATAATTCAACTCTATGTGCATTCTCAAGTGTTCTCTTGAAATGATTTTCTTTGGGTATTTTGCTGTCAATTTTTTAACCTTATTTGACCTTGCTTCTCTCTATTTCAGGAGACAATATTTCTGATATTTGCTCATCTTCCTTCTTTATAAATGAATTTTTGTTCTAATCTATTTTTTTAGCTATATTTACTAACTCAGGTTTATATATTATATATTGAGATATATCTATATGTAGATATAGTTATAGATATAGATATATGCATTCTTCTGGTATCTTACTTGAAATTGAAATTAATTTTCATTGGTTAAACTTCTGGATAAAATAATTACAATCTATTCATTTAATTTCTTCAATTTTTCATTTTTTAAAAAAATTCTTAATAGAAGAGAATATTAGAAACAGAATAGAAATAAGAAATGTTTCAATTATATGTGACTTTCCCCTCATTATTCCTTTTTTTTTTTTAGGTTCCAACATTTTCTCTTTTTTTTTTTTAATTTAATGATTACTTTATAATGACAACATTATTCCTTGCACTCGTTTCTTTTCCGATTTTTTTTCCCCCTCCCTCCCTCCACCTCCTCCCCTAGATGGCAAGCAGTCCTTTATATGTTGGATATGTTGCAGTATATCCTAGATACAATATATGTTTGCAGAACCGAACAGTTCTCTTGTTGCATAGGGAGAATTGGATTCAGAAGGTATAAATAACCCGGGAAGAAAAACTAAAATGCAGATAGTTCACATTCGTTTCCCAGTGTTCTTTCTTTGGGTGTAGCTGCTTATGTCCGTCATTTATCAATTGAAACTTAGTTAGATCTCTTTGTCAAAGAAATCCACTTCCATCAAAATATGTCCTCATACAATATCATTGTCGACGTGTATAATCATCTCCTGGTTCTGCTCATTTCACTTAGCATCAGTTCATGTAAGTCTCGCCAGTCCTCTCTGTATTCAACCTGTTGGTCATTTCTTACAGAACAATAATATTCCATAACATTCATATACCACAATTTACCCAGCCATTCTCCAATTGATGGGCATCCATTCATTTTCCAGTTTCTAGCCACTACAAATAGGGCTGCTACAAACATTTTGGCACATACAGGCCCCTTTCCCTTCTTTAGTATTTCTTTGGGATATAAGCCCAATAAAAACTCTGCTGGATCAAAGGGTATGCACAATTTGATAATTTTTTTGGGCATAATTCCAGATTGCTCTCCAGAATGGTTGGATTCGTTCACAACTCCACCAACAATGCATTAGTGTCCCAGTTTTCCCGCATCCCCTCCAACATTCATCATTCTTTTTTCCTGTCATCTTAGCCAATCTGACAGGTGTGTAGTGGTATCTCAGAGTTGTCTTAATTTGCATTTCTCTGATCAATAATGATTTGGAACACTCTTTCATATGAGTGGTAATAGTTTCAATTTCATCCTCTGAAAATTGTCTGTTCATATCCTTTGACCATTTATCAATTGGAGAATGGCTTGATTTCTTATAAATTTGAGTCAGTTCTCTATATATTTTGGAAATGAGGCCTTTATCAGAACCTTTAACTGTGAAGATGTTTTCCCAGTTTGTTGCTTCCCTTCTAATCTTGTTTGCATTAGTTTTGTTTGTACAAAGGCTTTTTAATTTGATGTAATCAAAATTTTCTATTTTGTGATCAGTAATGGTCTCTAGTTCATCTTTGGTCACAAATTTCTTTCTCCTCCACCAGTCTGAGAGATAAACTATTCTATGTTCCTCTAATTTATTTATAATCTCGTTCTTTATGCCTAGGTCATGGACCCATTTTGATCTTATCTTGGTATGTGGTATTAGGTGTGGGTCCATGCCTAATTTCTGCCATACTAATTTCCAATTATCCCAGCAATTTTTATCAAATAATGAATTCTTTTCCCAGAAGTTAGGGGCTTTGGGTTTGTCAAACAGTAGATTGCAATAGTTGACTATTCTGTCTTGTGAACCTAACCTTTTCCACTGATCCACTAATCTATTTCTTAGCCAATACCAAATGGTTTTGGTGACTGCTGCTTTATAATATAATTTTAGATCAGGTACAGCTAGGCCACCTTCGTTTGATTTTTTTTTTCATTAATTCCCTTGAGATTCTCGACTTTTTATTGTTCCATATGAATTTTGTTGTTATTTTTTCTAGATCATTAAAATATTTTCTTGGAAGTCTGATTGGTATAGCACTAAATAAATAGATTAGTTTAGGGAGTATTGTCATCTTTATTATGTTCACTCGGCCGATCCAAGAGCACTTAATATTTTTCCAATTATTTAAGTCTGACTTTATTTGTGTGGAGACTTTTTTATAATTTTGCTCATATAATTCCTGACTTTCCTTTGGTAGATAGATTCCCAAATATTTTATGGTATCAACAGTTATTCTGAATGGAATTTCTCTTTGTATCTCTTGCTGTTGAGTTTTGTTGGAGATGTATAAAAATGCTGAGGATTTATGGGGATTTATTTTGTAGCCAGCTACTTTGCTAAAATTATGAATTATTTCTAATAGCTTTTTAGTAGAATCTCTGGGGTTCTCTAGGTATACCATCATATCATCTGCAAAGAGTGATAGTTTGGTTTCCTCATTGCCTACTCTAATTCCTTTAATATCTTTCTCGACTCTTATTGCCGAGGCTAGTGTTTCTAATACGATATTAAATAATAATGGTGATAGAGGGCAACCTTGCTTCACTCCAGATCTTACTGGGAAAGGTTCCAGTTTTTCTCCATTGCATATGATGCTTACTGATGGTTTTAAATATATGCTCCTGACTATTTTAAGGAAAAGTCCATTTATTCCTATGCTCTCAAGTGTTTTTATTAGGAATGGATGTTGGATTTTATCAAATGCTTTTTCTGCATCTATTGAGATGATCATATGGTTTTTGTTTGTTTGGTTATTGATATAGTCAATTATGCTAATAGTTTTCCTAATATTGAACCAGCCCTGCATTCCTGGTATAAATCCTACTTGGTCATAGTGTATTATCCTGGGGATGATTTTCTGTAATCCTTTTGCTAATATTTTATTTAAGATTTTAGCATCAATATTCATTAGGGAGATTGGTCTATAATTTTCTTTCTCTGTTTTCAGCCTACCTGGTTTAGGTATCAGTACCATGTCTGTGTCATAAAAGGAGTTTGGTAGGACTCCTTCGATCCCTATTTTTTCAAATAGTTTATTTAGCATTGGAGTTAATTGTTCTTTAAATGTTGGGTAGAATTCACATGTAAATCCATCTGGTCCTGGGGATTTTTTCTTAGGGAGTTGATTGATAGTTTGTTCTATTTCTTTTTCTGAGATGGGACTGGTTAGGATATTTACTTCTTCCTCTGTTAGTTTGGGCAAGCTATATTTTTGGAGGTATTTTTCTATTTCATTTAAGTTGTCGAATTTATTGGCATAAAGTTGAACAAAGTAACTCCTAATTATTGCTCTAATTTCCTCTTTGTTACTGGTGAGTTCTCCCTTTTCATTTTTAAGACTAACAATTTGATTTTCCTCTTTCCTTTTTTTAATCAGATTTACTAAGGGTTTGTCTATTTTGTTGGTTTTTTCATAGAACCAACTCTTAGTTTTATTAATCATTTCAATAGTTTTTTTTTTTACTTTCAATTTTATTGATCTCTCCTTTTATTTTTAGAATTTCAAGTTTAGTGTTTGACTGGGGGTTTTTAATTTGTTCCTTTTCTAGCATTTTTAGTTGCAAACCCAATTCATTGATCTTCTCTTTCTCTATTTTATACAAATAGGCCTCTAGAGATATGAAATTTCCCCTTATTACCGCTTTGGCTGCATCCCATACATTTTGGTATGATGTCTCATTATTATCGTTTTCTTGTGTGAAGTTATTAATTATGTCTATGATTTGCTGTTTCACCCAATCATTCTTTAGCATGAGATTATTTAGTTTCCAATTATTTTTTGGTCTACTTCCCCCTGGTTTTTTGTTGAATGTAATTTTCATTGCATCGTGGTCTGAAAAGGATGCATTTACTATTTCTGCCTTACTGCATTTGAGTTTGAGGTTTTTATGTCCTAATATATGGTCAATTTTTGTATAGGTTCCATGAACTGCTGAAAAGAAAGTGTATTCCTTTCTATCTCCATTACATTTTCTCCAGAGATCTATCATATCTAACTTTTCTAGTATTCTGTTTACCTCTTTGACTTCTTTCTTATTTATTTTGTGGTTTGATTTATCTAATTCTGAGAGTGCAAGGTTAAGATCTCCCACTATTATAGTTTTACTGTCTATTTCTTCTTGCAGCTCTCCTAGTTTCTCTTTTAAGAATTTAGATGCTACCCTACTTGGTGCATATATGTTTAATATAGATAGTGCTTCATTATCCATGCTGCCCTTTAGCAAGATATAGTGCCCTTCCTTATCTCTTTTAATTAGATCAATTTTTGCTTTAGCTTGATCTGAGATCAGGATGGCTACCCCTGCTTTTTTGACTTCACCTGAAGCATAGTAGATTTTGCTCCAACCTTTTACCTTTAACCTGCATGTATCTCCCCGCTTCAGGTGTGTTTCCTGTAAACAACATATTGTAGGATTCTGGCTTTTAATCCATTCTGCTAACTGCTTCCTCTTTATGGGGGAGTTTACTCTGTTCACATTTATGGTTAGAATGACCAATTCTGTATTGCTTGCCATCTTGTTAACCCTGGATTATGCTTTTCTCCCTTCTTTCCCCTTCCCCCCCTTCCCAGTATTAAGCTTGTGAGCACCACTTGCTTCTCACAGCCTTCCCTTTTTAGTATCCCTCCCCCTGCCTTAGAGTTCTTCCCCCTATCTTACCCCTTTCCCTCCCAGTTCCCGTATTCCCTTCCGCTTAGCTTATTCCTTCCCTTTTCACTTTTCCCTTCTCACTTTTCAATGAGGTGGGAGAAGTTTCACCATAGATTGAATATGTCTTAAGATTTTTCACTTAAAGCCAATTCTGAAGGCAGTAAGATACCCACTATATTCATCCCCCTCCCTTCTTTCTCTCAGATATAATGGGTTTCCTATGCCTCTTCATGAGATGTACTATCCCCACTTTACCCTTTTTCTGGTACAATGTCCTTTCCACATCAATTTCTAGAACAAGGTATACATGTATTCTTTATACATCTATATAGTCAAAATATAGTTCCCAAGATTAATCTTTACCTTTTTAGATTTCTCTTGAGTTCTATATTTGTAGATCAAACTTTTTATTAAGTTCTGGCTTTTTCATCAGAAATAGATGAAATTCGCTTACTTCGTTGAATGTCCATCTTCTTCCCTGGAATAAAGATGCTCATTCTTGCTGGGTAAGTTATTTTTGGTTGCATACCAAGTTCCTTAGCCTTTCAGAATATCATATTCCAGGCCCTTCGATCTTTTAATGTGGATGCTGCCAGATCCTGGGTGATCCTTATTGTGGCTCCTTGATACTTGAATTGGGTTTTTCTAGCCGCTTGCAATATTTTTTTCCTTCACCTGAGGGTTCTGGCATTTGGCCACTATATTCCTTGGTGTTTTGATTTTAGGATCCCTTTCAGTGGGTGATCGATGAATCATTTCAATGCTTATTTTTTCCTCTGTTCCTATGACTTTTCTTGGCGAATCTCAAGGATGGCTGCTCTTGGTAACTATATGTGGGTTTTTTTTCAGTCAAGCATTGATTCAGAGGCTTGTAATGAAGTGGATAGTGAGAGAAAGCGCAGAGCTTATGCAGCTGTGAGCCTCCTCTCCGCCATCTTAACCGGAAGTCCTCATTATTCCTTTTTGAAGAGAATGTGAACTTATCTAAGTCTATACCACATATACTTAAAGTGGTGCTGTTTTTGAACTTTCTACATGCTGACAACTGATTCAGATATAATTCATGAAGAATGAGGTAAAACTGTGCTATTTTCTGGAGGTTCCGTAGCCAGAGGACAAATGGCTGTGCATGGCAGGGCAGGGCAGGGCAAGGCAGGGCATAAAACTCCCCAATGTCCAGCCTTGCCAGAGGCTACTTTGTCCTTCATGAGCAGTGTCTTGGGAGCTTGGTGTCACTTGGAGTCATCAGGTCACAGCTACTAAGATCCTCATCCTATACCAATCCTAAAGTACAGGAGGAAAGGAGAAGTCTCTGACTGGTGCTGATAAGACAGAATTGAGTCAAGTGCTTTCTTAGTTTACCCAACAAATGGGAAGAGCAAGCATAAGACTCACTTCAATGCTCTGAAGCCTTGGGCCTGATGTAAGAGGGAGCCAGGCATTCTTGGGCCACCATAGGACATGCTAATTGACCTTCTCCCAAACACTCAAGGAGCAGACATAAAGGACACTAGGGTCCCGGGGAGCCAAGGGAAGGCATCATCTTGAATCAAAAGGTCTGAGATTGAATAGGGCCAGCAATGGCTACCAGACCAGGAGTCTCCATAACTGTTATCATCAAAGTTGGTGCTTGTGGACCAGAACACAGCTATTTCCAGACTGGCTAGAAACTGCCAGGAAGTGAAAGTCAAGTATGAAAAAAGTCAAGTAAGTATAGTTTTCTTACAAAGACGGAAACCCCTGAGGCTTCTGGGCCTTCCAGGGGGAAGCTCCTGGAGCATGTAAGCTGGTATGATGTAGGTAAGGTTCTGGGGGAGGAGGAGAATCTACAGGGCCTTGGGGGAGGAGCTAGTACTGTAGACATGTATGACATGAATTCAGGAACAAAGAGGGAGAGATAATGTGCTCATCATTCTGTGGCCAGTGTGCAGACTTACTTCAGATGCCTTAGGTCCACTACCTGTGACAGGCCCCCTTGACCTACTAGTGCCTGACCAGTAGTCATTGTTGGCCTAAAGGCCCCAGGAAAGATGAGGGGGCTGTGGTCTCATTGCCCAAATGGGGAGTAGAAAAATACTGCCACAGACCTTGGGATCTGGCTCTTTGGGTACATGGTTTAGTTGACGAGAGGGATAGAAGGGGACAGGATCTCTTCTGAGCTTAATGGGGGTGGGGTAAGGGCACAGAAGAAAGGGAGGGAAAAAGAAAAAAAAAAAAAAAACGATACTGCTTCTAACTTCATATGTTAAAAATATCCATAGTTCTTGTGCACAAAATTCTAACAAACACAAGTGTTGTCCCTGTCTCCCCACCAGGTTTGGAGTAGTTTTTAAATAGTGGTTTTCCTTTATGAGAGCTGCAGAAACCCATCTGTTTGTTAGGTCTTTATGGAAGACTGGGAAAGGGAGCCGTGAGAATGGGATCCCTTACTCTCCCCCTGAAACTTCTGCTCCTCCTAGGAACACTGAGGGGTAAGAGTGGGCTAACAACCCCTGCTGGCAAGGGCCAAGGTCACTAATTCTCATGCCTCCTTTTGGCCTTCTAACTTGACCTTGATCAAATGGTTGGTCAAGGCAAACTCCTCCTCATCCAGAAGCCTGATTTTGTCCACACAGGCCAGTTTCCAGATCTTCCCCAGGACTGTGTTAGGTAGTTTGGGTTTTACCATCTTTTTCTTGGTATTAGTACTTGTAATCTTGCCAGTAACAGGTGAAAGAGTGCAGAAGATCTCATCATTGGGGGGGGGGGGCTTGTCTTTACCCATTACCCACTCCACATCATCTGTGTGCTCTCTGGCCCCTTCTCTGTAGCCATGGACAAAGGGCTCATTCATGGTTCTATTGAAAGGACCACCTTTCAGAGCCTGTGAGGACATAAGGAACTCCTCTGGGTCACCATCAACCCAGTGATGTCTTTGAATGGCATGCTGTCCATGGTGTCCGAGAGCTTGGGCTTCAGGATCTGGAATTTATGAAATCCTGAGTCTGGAGCAATTCTTGCATCTTCCAAAGGTTTGGGGAATTGCTGGGAGAGATCTGGTGTTCATGCTTGATCCTCTGATAGATATTTATCAAGCTGTTGACCAAATCCTTTTTTTTTGCTCTCTTTTCTAGACATGTTGGGCCTTACCTTCTTGAGGAAGATGATAATGTAGGCATGGATGTTGGCCAGCTGGACCAATTGATTAGGTCATTGAGCTTCCTGAGGGTGATGTTTTGGGGCAGAGAGTTATTGTCCTTGAAGATGTCCTGTTCCTCAGCCTCAAAGAGCTTCCCAAAGTCTGAAATAAGAAGGGAGTGAGACCATAAGGACCTGAGGTACACCAGCACCACCTCTGAGTGATGTTGCCCAATGACCACAGGAGTGCCCCATAACCCCACATTGGGTGCTGTGTCTCTATCTGTTTTGTCTTGTTCAATACCATCTGGATCTTATCCCCAAAGTTCTTCAAGTCTTTGATCACCTCAGAAAACTCATCTGAGATGTCCAGTTTGTGGGCTTCAAAAAACAGGATGATGCAGTCCACTTGCTCAACAAATCACCCAGGCCCAACTGCAAAGTCATAAGCTCTGCTGATCCATTGTTTTTCTCTAGATAGCATTCCTGGCTTGCTGATGATGTTGATCTCCAGGATGAGGTTAGGTGATTGGATACACATGAATCGATTAAGGAAGGCATCATTGAAGGCAATGAACTTGGGAAAGGGCTGATAAGGATGCATGACTAGTGTGTTGCCCAGCAGCACACTCTCAGAGATGAGGTACATCACAGATATGAAGTAGTTGGTGGTAGGCTTGGGCCGATTCACATGCTGGGTAATCTAGAAGACCAGAACTCTAAAAAGGTATACTTAAGGCTCAGTATGATTGATGAGATAATGATCTCTAGCTAATGAGGTAATCGCTCTAGTTAAGTATATATTTAGGGTAATATGGTGATGTAATTTTCTACAGTTGTGCATGTTCAGTGGGAGGTAATGACATAAATTATTATGTATTTAAAGGGACTCTCACAATCAGAACACTCTCTCAGCAACAGCTCTCAGCCACAAACAGAAGGGAAGAAGCCAGATTCTAGACTCCATCTTTGACCAGCCACGAGGCAGTTCTCCTGCCTCCTTCACTCCTCCACTAAGAACAAGTACCCAGGTTGATCCAGAGATTTTCCTGAGAGTTAGTCCAGACTTCAGGAGTCAGAGGCTCCACATGAGGGTAGTCTTGCTCTACTGGCCCAGAAGCAACACCATGGGCCAGGTGTAGAGGTCAGCATCCTTGAGCACCAGCAAGTGGAAGGCATGGAAGCTAATGTGTTCTTGCAGTGACAGAAGCTTCTGCGAGTACATTGTCACAACTTCTCTGCCACCTTCTGGAATAGCTCAGGCCCCTTTTGTGCCCCACATCCTTGTTCACCCAGTTGGACATAGTGTGAAGGCCGGGGCCAACATTGCACAAGGAGGTGGTCAGTGACCCATGATCTGGTTCCTACCCCTACTCCTACTGCACTGCCTCAGTAGCACACAGGTGCGCACATACACACACACAAAATGATCCAACCCCAGCCTGTCTCTGCTCCAAATCTTACATTTTTCATTTTTAAAAGCCCCACCCTTAAATTATGATTACTATCCCCATTTTATATATGAGGAAACTGACGCTAAGGATTTTTTTTTTGATGACTTGCCCAGGTTGAAACAGGTAGTAAGTGTCAGGGCAGAGCTTCAAACCTTACAATATTGTGCACCACAATGGAGATATTAGTAATAATTTTCTATTTAGGAAAAAAAGCTTTAATAAACTGTATTACACAAGCAAAATATTATGAGTAAAGAATGCAAACTACAAGAAAAATATTGTGAGTGAAAATGATACATTTTAAAGAAAGGACTTTATTCATACTGTCATAATATATGTGTTACATTTAAAAAATAATTTTGATGAAGCAAAACTTTTAAAAGTTGTTTTAGAATGTGAGTCATATAATTAGTCTGATGATATGTTTTATTAATTTGAACAGCATAAAATTTGTCACCATTGCATGCAAACTCATAGCACTATTATTATAGAAGAAAACATGATGCTTCCAGTTCCTTAAGCTTGCAACATAGATGCCATCCTCAACTCTTCACCATTTCTCACCATAAAGATTTGGCTTGTTGTCATATCTATCAATTGCACTTTTATATTATCTTTCAATTTCACTGTTTTCTTTGACAGTATACCATGCTAGTATAGGTCCTAAACAATTCATAACTGGACAATTACAATGATCTGCTGGTGGGTCTACCTACCACAAATCTCTCTCTACTTCAATCCATCCTCTCTTTAGCCACCAAAATAATTTAGTAAATCAAAATATGACCTTGCTAGACCCTAGTTAGCAAATTATAGTAGCTACTAATTATCTAGAGTATCAAATGTATTTTTTTCCTACTTATCACCTAGCTTTGTTTTCCAGTCACCATTCCATGTACTATTTTTTGATCAAGTGGCACTGGTGCCTGCTTTTTCACAAACATTACACTTCACCTTTATGTTCCAGGAATGTTCTTAGATAATTTATCATGACTAGAATGATCTGACACATCATTTGTGAGTACAGGTGCGGTGCTCTTCTTCTTCTCAAAACGCAGCCAGGTGATAAAAGTTCAGATCTTTTATTATCTCCAATATAGCCCGGTTAGCTTAGAGGTCTATCTCTCTGCTTGGTTCCAAGAGCTTCCTCCAAATGTCGCCAAATCCAAAGGTCTGGTCCTTCAGCCTCTGCCTCTGCTTTCTTCTGCCTCCAACCAGCACAGAGATGGAATGAATCTCTTGTCTCCTTCACTTGGGGCTCGGCTAGCTTTCTGGTGAGTCTTTCAGACCAGCTTGGTCTCAGTGGGGGAAGTGCAGGAGCCCAGCCACCAACTACAGTGGTGTGAGATGAAGATGAATTTGGTTGCCCACTGAACTCTCCACTCGTAGCTTTATCCTCTGAAAACTCTTCTTCTGCCACCAGCCAGCCAAATGGAAAATATTCCCTCTTGCCTCAGAGAGAGGGCTTCTGGAGTAATTCCGCTGAAATCTGTCTGCACCAGAGTGCTCCTCTCCAATGCAGCTGAACTCTCTTCTGCGTCCAGCCAGCCAAGTGGAATATATTCTGCCTTGCCGCGGAGAGAGAGCTTCTGGCATAATTCCGCTGAAATCTCGACTTGTAGCTTCTTCACTCTGAAGAACTTCTTTGACTGGCCCATTGAAGCTCTATTTATGCTCCTTCAAGAGAGGGATTGTGGGTTTTCTCCCATAGTGCTCTCTGGCCCAAAGAGCTTCAAGGGAGGTGTGAACTCATAAAGTTACGAAGTTTACTTTGTGAAACTCCCATACTTGTGAACTCCAATGAGTAAAGGTGTGAACACAAGCCTTGTATTAATTAGTTCTACTTAGTACCTTGTTTCAGGTTCTGGCCCAAAACATCTTGTAAGATTAGATCAACTCTAATTAGTTAGCAGTTTGTAAAGATTCCAACATACAGACTTCTCTGTCTTTCTTCTCTTTCTTTATTGTATGCAAGTAATGGTAGAGATATAAAATTTCCCCTAACTACTACTTTGGTTGCATCCTACAAATTTTGGCATGTTGTCTCATCATTATCATTCTCTTGGATGAAAGTATTGATTGTGTCTATGATTTGGTGTTTCACCCATTCATTCTTTAGGATTAGATTATTTAGTTTCGAAATAATTTTTGGTCTATTTTCTCCTGGCCTTATGGATGTGGTCATGTCTGATGAAACTCTGGCGTTTAGGGTCTTGCTATTTTCCTTTTGTATTTGTGATGGATGTATTATAACTAGTCTGCTAATCTACTGGATTGCAACCAGGATAGATTAGCCAACACAGCTGTAGATTCCTCCTGGTAGATTCTCCAGCTCCAGAGACCACACTACCCTGGGACTGTGAACTGCCTACACTCAATATCTGTGCTTGGCCTGCTTGCACTTGGCCTGCCTGGGCTCAGCTCAACTCCCTTCAACTCTGATTGAAATACACCTTTTCTGGAGATCTTCAAAATTATCTTCTGCTAGAAATTTGTTACACTCCCAATATTTGTGCCTTTTTTTTTACTCCAAAACCAGTTCAGAGGCTGGATTGAGTTTGAGGAATATGAGGAAAACTCAGGAAAAAAAAATCTCTCCACTACCTTGGCTCTTCCCCCCCCACATCTGTCTTTAAGGCTCAGCTAAAACCCTATTTTCCTTGGAGAGACTTTCTGAATACTTGATCCCAGTGCCTTCCCTCAAATTTATGACATATCTAGCTTGTTTATATGTTATTATCTTCCCATATAGATTATGAATATCTTGAAGTCAAGAACTGTCTTTTGTTACTCTTCCTATGCTCAGTGGCATAGCAAAGTGGCAAATGCTAAAAGCTTAGAAAAATTTTTATTGATTGATTTGTTAGTATTGAAAATACTAAAGGGAGAGCAAAGTTGGCAGAGTAAAGGTAGGGATTTGCCTGAACTCTCCCATAAACTCTTCCAAATATTATTAAATAATTGTATAAACAAATTTTAGAATGACAGAATCCACAAATGTTTAAAGAAACAATTTTCCAGAACAAGACAACTTGAAAGGTCAACAGGAAAGTTCTGTAATATCAGGGTAAGACTGGAACAGATTTCAACACAGACTGAAATCACTGCAGACCAGGCACTAGTAAACCAGAACTAGGAATCAGAATAACTGAATTAGTGGCAACAGACCTTTCAGCTCCTAGGTGCCTAAGACAAGTCAAAAGGTCAGTAGAAAGATCTGTCACAGATGGGTAAAAATAGATAACAGTCTGGACCAGCACAGGTACAATGCAAGCGAACCAATAATAGGCTTTGGGAGCTACCTAATCAGCAGAAGCCACACCTGCTTCTAGAGCTCTCAGACGACAGAGGGTAACAGAGTTGAACAACTTGTCAGAAGAGGATTTCAAGAGTCTCTTTTTGACATTGAGACAGGTCTCTGTTGTTTTAGCCATATTTAAATCTAGGTCTCAGTTGTGGAGGCAATCTCAAGGATAGGAGAAGCACTAACACACCAAAGCTTTTGGCCACAGTGGAACAGGGAATCATCTCAGAGTTCCAGAGCCAAAAAAAAAAAAAAAAAAAAAAAAAAGAGTTCTGATTGTTGCTCACAGATTAGAACACAGGCCAGAAAAGAGTTAACAACTATTCTTAGATTATTTATCTTGGAAAAACTAAAATTTTACTTACTCCAGAAAATTATCTCTAAAAACAAAACAGCTGCATGAAGCTCCTGAGTCTTGGGACAATGCCCACATCAATCCAAGAATAAGAGCCCTTTTTGAACAAAGAATTCAACGTCAAGAAATAGGTTGGAAAAATAAGTAAATAACAGAAAATATTCTGACCATAGAAAGGTACTAGGATGACAAGGAAGATCAAAATGCAGACTAAGATTAAGTCAAAGCTTCTATAGATATTAATCTCCAAGGAAAAATATAAATTGTTCCTGGCCATAGAAGACTTCAAAGAGGATTTTGAAAATAAGAGAGTAAGAGATGTAGATGAAAAATTGGGAAGAAAGATGAGAATGATGCCAGAAAATCATGAAAAACAAAACAGCTTAATAAATAAGATACAAAAAGGAAAGAAAAGATAGACTGGGATAAATGTTCTGTCAAAAATAGGCAAGAAAAAAAAACTATTACAATGAAAGGAAGAGGGAGAAGGGAAGGGATATGAGTGAACTTTATTCTCATCTGAATGGGCTCAAAGAGAGCTGCATGCTACTAAATTGAGCACAGAAACATATATAATGTGTAGGAAAATAGAAAGGGAAAGAAATTAGATTGGGGTAGAATGTAGTCAGAAGCAACTTTTGAAGACAGATAAGATGAAAGAAGAGTGAGAACAGAAGAAGATAGTAAGAATGATTGTGAAAAAAAATGAAGGAACTTTCTCTAATAAAGGTCTCAAACTTATAGAAAACTAAGTGAAATTAAAAACTAAAAGCCATTCTCCAATTGATAAATGAGCATAAGATAAGCAAGTTTTCAGATGAAGTGCTCATAACTGTCTGTAGCCATATTTTAAAAATGTTATATCTCACGATTTATCAGATAAATGCAATAAAAAAAAAATATGAAGTACTACTATATACCTATTAGAATGACTAATAGGACATCAAAGGAAAATGGTAACTGTTGGAGGTGATATGAGGAAATTGAGACATTAATATATTTATGGTGGAGGGTGACCTGATTCAATGACTCTGGAGAGCAATTTGGAACTATGTCCAAAGGGCTAAAAAATCATGCAAAATCTTAATCTTTGACTTAGAAATACCACTATTAGGTTTATATTCCAAAAGAGATTAAAAAAATAAAAGGAAAAGGGCTATAAGGAGAGAGAGAGAGAGAGAGAGAGAGAGAGAGAGAGAGAGAGAGAGAGAGAGTGAGAGAGTGTGTGTGTGTGTATCAACTTTTTTCTGGGTGGCCAAAAATTTGGAAAATAAGGGGATGCTCTTCAGTTTGGGAATGACAGAATAAATTGTGGAAGCTAATTATGATGAAACACTATTGTGCTGTTAGATATAAGGAGCAGGATATTCACAGAAAAATTAGATAGACTTCCCTGAGCTGATGCAAAGTGAAATGTGCTGTGGATGAAGTTACAATAATATTGTAAGAGGATTAGCTTTGAATGACATAAATATCCTAAACAAAACAATGATCCAAAACAATTTTAAAGCATTTATTATAAATCTGATCTATACCCAGAGGAATAATTGACAAAATCTGAGTTCAGATTAAAGCTTACTTTTTAAAAACAAATGTTGGAAATTGTTTCTACATATAACTGGGGGAAATAAAACATTAAATAAATAAAAATAATAAAAAGTGAATAGGCAGAGTCAATTATTGGTATGAAAAAACACTTCAGGTTTGTCTTTAATTTGAAGTTTGAAGGCTTTGTTTTATTATAATATTGTGCAATAATAATGTATCTTAACTTAATTCCAGTCTTGTACTTGGAATCTTTTTTGAATTTTAATTAGGTTCTGATAAAAATTTTGAATAAACTCTATTTCTCTGTTTCAACTACATAAACAATGTTTAAAAAACACTGAGAAGCTTAATCTTATGTTGGAACTGTACACACGAGATTAAAAAAGAAAATTGTTTGATGTTCAGGTTCATTTACTCCCCAAATCAATTAAATTGAGTTCTTGCATATATAACTCTGAACTCTATAAAACTATTTTTAATGAGTTTTTTAATGTCTCAAAGGTACCAACACTGAATTCCCAGTTTCTCTTTTATATGAGATTGGTCCCACCTTCTTTTTTGGTCATACAAGTTCTTTTTTTTTTTTTTTCCCCTAAGGCAGTTGGGGTTAAGTGACTTGAACTCAAGTCCTCCTAACTTCAGGCTGGCTCCATCCACAGCACTACCTAGCTGCCCCTGTAAAACTATTTTTAAACTATTAAGCTGAGAGATTTTCCCCAGAAATACAGTGAAACATATGTCATATGAAGGCACTAAGAAACAGTTACGTTCACCATATAAATTGTTATTCATGTGCATGGGCACTTCCTATCCATAATGTTGTGACTCCATTTATGCATTAATACGGACTATGTTTAAGCCTTGTACGGATCTTTTGGGAAGGAGAATATGTTATTTCATTCTATGAAATAAGAATTCAAAGGACACAGAGTGGACAACCTGTAATTGATAAAATAACATTCAATCTTTATAAAATATGCTTATAAGTTGAAGAACTCTTTATATAAAGCCAAAAAAACCCTAATATCAATATTGCATACACATATCAAAACCTTTTAAGTTGCCTATCATTCTATGTGGGTAAGTGTAACATAATAGCGTTAAGTTGTTAGCCAATATCAAAATAGATGGAAGCATGGTCTGTCTTCATTCATAAAAAAGGTAGGGTTTATACTCATGGCAAATTATCATTGCTTACAGAGACTTCTTGTATTCTTTGTCATTCTAAATAAAGATCAGGATCTATGATAGTCTCAAAGTTATCTTCATTGTTATTTTCTTGATGATGCTTTCATTCTTTAAATATTTGTATCTAATAATCTATGAAATTCTGCAGTACAAAAGAAAGAGGAGACAATGTTGCCTTACGCAATTGTACTTTTTCCCATGTAGTTTTTTTTTTTTTTTTTTCCCCTGCCTGGGGCTCAAAGAAGTTCGTCTATTTTCTGAAATGTTGCCATTTGATTCTCAGAGCACTGTCTTTGGCTTTTATCAACTGCAGAGGCATTTTCAATTGTTCATATAGTGCTTTAAAGTTGAATTTGATTTATTTGGGGGGTAGAGGCAAGATGGCAGAGAGGACACATGCTTCTTTCTGACTTCTCCTACTATCCTCACATTAATAACGAAATTCAGCTTCTGAAATAGTGCTTGACTGATAAAATCCTTGAATATTGAGGGTGCAGCAAATTATTAGAAGACAATATTTTGAAGTTCACAAGAAAAAGGTCTGTTTGATTGGGCATGGGAGGAGGCCAGGTGCAGCCATCTCTGGGGCAGAGAATCTACAAGGAGGACTCTACAACAGTGTTGGCTACTCTGCTGTTGCAAGCCAGTAGATAGATAAGCAGAGAAGTTATAAAACATCCAACATGAAAACAGAGGGTAAAGAGTGTACCCAAAGCACTGGAGTTTCACAGGACCTGGCCATGCCCACACAGTACCAGGAGTAACTCAGTGCAATCCAACAACAAGAAATACAAAGAGAATTTCAATTTAAAATAACTCGATAGAATAAAATATTCGGGAATTTATCTGCCAAGGGAGAGTCAGTAACTATATGAGCAAAACTGCAAAACACTTGCCACACAACTAAAGTCAGATCTAAACAATTGGAAAAATATTAAGCGCTCTTGGAGAGGTCGAGTGCATATAAGAAAGATGACAATACTGCCTAAATTAATCTATTTATTAAGTGCTATACCATTCAAACTCCCAAGAAACTATCTTACTGACTTAGAAAAAATAAAAACAAAATTCATCTGGAAGGATAAAAGTCAAGAATTTCAAGGAAACTAATGAAAAAAAAAATCAAATGAAGATGGCCTAGTTGTACCAGATCTAAAATTATATTGTAAAGCATCAGTCATCAAAATTATTTGGTACTGACTTAGAAATATTCTAGTTGATCAGTGGAGTAGGTTAGGTTCACAGGACAAAATAGTCAATAACCATAGCAATCTAGTGTTTAACAAACCCAAAGACCCCAGCTTTTGGGATAAGAATTCATTGTTTCACAAAAAAAAAAAAAAAAAAAAAAAACTATTGTTAAAATTAGAAACTGGTATGACAGAAATTAGGCATTGACCCACACTTAACACCATATACCAAGATAATGTAAAAATGGGTTCATAAACTAGACATAAAGAATGAGATTACAAATAAATTAGAAGAACATAGAATAATTTACCTCTCAGACCTGTGGAGGAGGAAAGAATTTGTGACTAAAGAAGAACAAGAGATCAATAATGATCACAAAATGGAAAATTTTGATTATATTAAGTTAAAATATTTTTGTACAAACAAAACTAATGTAGACAAGATTAGAAGAGAAGCAATAAACTGGAAAAAAAAAACCCTTTTTTTATATTCAAAAGTTCTGATAAAGGCCTCATTTTCAAAATATATAGAGAATTGATTCAAATTTATAAGAAATCAAACCATTCTCCAATTGATAAATGGTCAAAGGATATGAACAGACAATTTTCAGATGAAGAAATTGAAACTATTTCTAATTATATAAAAAGGTGTTCCAACTCATTATTGATCAGAGAAATGCAAATTAAGACAACTCTGAACCACCAGACACCTCTCAGATTGGCTGTCAGTAAAAGATAATGATGAATGTTGGAGAGAATATGGGAATACAGGGACACATACATTGTTAGTGGAATTGTGAAGAGATCCAACCATTCTGGAGAACAATTTGGAACTGTGCTCAAAAAGTTATCAAGCTGTGCATACCCTTTGATCCAGCAGTGTTACTACTTGGCTTATATCCCAAATAGATCTTAGATAAGGGAAAGAGACCCACATGTCCAAAAATGTTTGTGGCAGCTGTTTTTGTAGTGGCTAGAAACTGCAAATGGAATGGATGCCCAACAATTGGAGAAGGGCTGAATAAATTATGGTATATGCATGTTATGGAATATTATTGTTTTCTAAGAATTGACCAACAGGATGGTTTCAGAAAGGCCTGGACTTACATGAATTGATGCTAAGTGAAATTAGTTGAACCAGGAGATCATTATACACAACAACAAGATTATACAAAGAACAACTCTGATGGATGTGGCTGTCTTCAACAATGAGATGATCCAAACTAGTTACAGTTGTTCAGTAATGATGAGAATCAGTTATACCCAGAGAGAGAACAATGGGAAATGAGTGTGGACCACACCATAGCATTTCCACTCCTTCTGTCATTGTTTGCTTGAGTTTTTGTTTTCCTTCTCAGGTTTTTTCTTCTTTCTAGAGCCAATTTTTCTGTGAATTAAGATAACTGTATAAATATATATAAATATATTGCATTTAACATATACTTTAACATACTTAACATGTATTGGACTACCTGCTATCTAGGAGATAGGGTGGGAGAAAGGAGGGGAAAAGTTGGAACAGAAAGTTTTGCAAGGGTCAGTGTTGAAAAATTATCCATGCATATGTTTTCTAAATAAAAAAAATAATATTGATTTATTTGATTTACCAGCACTGAAATCAGGAAGGTCTGAGTTCAAATCTGGCCTCGCACATTTAACACTTCCTGGCTGTGTGAACCTGGACAGGTCACTTAATCCCAACTGCTTCAGCAGAAAAAAAAAAAAAACACAAAACAGTACTTAAAATCCTTACAGGCCTATTCCTCACAATACACTACATCTCAGACACTCTAACTGCCTTCTCCTCTGTCGCCCACATCTGTCGTGATGTCAACCATGGTTGACTAATCCATAACTTCCATGCTAATGGAGCATCAATGTTTTTCATATCCTCTTCCTACATGTCAGTGAGGAATCTACTATGGATCTTACCTCTACAAAGAAACATGTAAAAACATGTAAATTAACTTAATTAACATTTTAGTACTGACTATCTTCCAGACAATGTGCCAAGCACAGTGGAAAGGCAAAAGAAAGTGTTTCTTGCCTTCACAGAGCTCATATTCTAACAGTGGGAAACAAATGTATGCAGAAAAGTCAGTAGAAGATATTAGTAAATGTATAGATGTATATATAAATATAGATATATAGTAGATACAAAATTTCCATATGACTTAGTGCTGAGACTATATATGTGCTATAATCTTCCAATCAAACAAAATAGAATATGAGGTCTTTCAAGTCAGGCTTCATGCTTTGCATTACTGACTCATGCAAAAGTGTAGCTTGAGCTAGAGTATGGGGCATAGAATCAGGAAAACCTGAGTTCCAATTCATCCTCACAACTTTATTAGTTGTGTCATTGTAGGTAAGGAATTTGTCCCTATTTGCCTTAGTTTCTTCATTTGTAAAATAAGCTGGAGAAAGAATTGAAAAACACATGTAGTATCTTTACTAAGAAAACCTGGAAAAAAGGATTGGATATGACTAAAAATCACTAAAAAGTAAAAATACTTAATAATGTTTTTTCATTCATTTATTCAAAGTGAAAAAATGATAAATGAAGTTTTCATGGAGGAAGACATTAGCACCTGACTTTATAACATGGAACTTGTAATAAGTTTTCAAGGAAATTTGTGATCCTTTAGGGCAGATGTGAGGATGGAATACATCCTAGTGAGGGGGGCAGTGAACTAGTATGGACAAGTTCACAAAGAAAAGAGACAAAATAGCAAGAATAAGGATGAGGAAATTGTGCAGTTTGTCTGGAACATAGAATATATGAAGGAGAATTATATGCATCCAAGTTATTAAGATAATCTGGAAACAAATTGGGAGGGATTTACAAAGTATTTTACAGAGGGGGAAAAAAAACATTAAGAAGCAAATTTTCTCAAATCCATAGCAAGTCAATGGCATTCATGAATTTAGTCCCAATTATTTTTATTCCAATATTGTATTGGTAGCACTGCACAATGAGTTCTGCCTGATCCAGATACAAAATATGACAGCATTGCAATATT
Source organism: Antechinus flavipes (assembly GCF_016432865.1). Taxonomy (NCBI): domain Eukaryota; kingdom Metazoa; phylum Chordata; class Mammalia; order Dasyuromorphia; family Dasyuridae; genus Antechinus; species Antechinus flavipes. The sequence goes on from NC_067398.1 coordinate 400,520,451, forward strand.
TATTAATATATTTATTAGTTCATTTATTTAATAATTTTAATTATTTATTTTTGTTGACTTTGAATGACAGAACTATTCACTTATTCCCCAAAATACTTTTTTTCGTATAACTTAATAAGATTTCCTTGCACTTTTGAGATTTATTTTTAAAATATAAAATATTTGATCTTAAATTTGAAAGATGATCTGGTCCAGTGTCCTACTTTTAACTATTATCATTTTATAAATGAGAAAAAGGAGACTTGGAAAAAGTTATTTTTCCTTAAAGACACAAATGAATGATAGAGCAGAAAGCTTAACTTACAGGTCATAAGGCAATGACTCCTCAAAGGTTATTCTTCTGGAATAATTCCACCATCATTGTCTCCCATTTTCCTTTGTAAGTAGAGTTCTGCATCTGCATGATGGCTGGATAGCATTTAGGTTAAAATATGAGATCAAAAAACAAAACACACTAACTGGCCCATATAGCAACCTTACACTCGTTAGCACTGTTTCCTACAAAAGGAAGCAAAAGGATTGCCACATCCTTACTATTACCTAGGTCATTAATGAATCTAAACTTCTTTTGCTTCAAAAATTAAGGATTATAGGTTGGAGGAATGTATGAAAGAAAACATAAAATGTCTGTGCAATGTATAAAAATCCCAAATTTTGTTTTGTAATGTGAATGCAAATGGCTTATTTGCCATTTAATTTGAATCTTCAATTATGGACAATCAGAAAACTTGACAGTCTTTGATTGCTTAGAAAAGCTAAGAATGAATGAACTTTCTCATTCTAATCTCAATGTGCCATTTTGGCTCATAATTACTTGGCATTGTTAAAATGCTTAGCTTTCTAACACTTTTGTGTTATGTCATACTGAATAAAAGAATTACATTTGTCCTTATTTTTAGCAGCTTGCATAGGTAAATTATAGGAATCATTTTGAAAGGGAAAGTGCCCTGTAAATAAATTTTCTGTCAGAACTATTGTGTGGAAAATAGTAAACTCAGCTTTCCAGAAATAAGATAAAAACAGATTGTTTTCCTGGAGTCCACATGATTCATATGAAGCTTTCAGAATTTGGAGAAGAGGAAATTGGATACAAGGCCAAACATTTCTGATCAATCAAATCATTTTATATGCAACTTTCAAATATTAATCACTTCCTTTTTATCCCTTCTTTCCCAAATGAATAAGTACTTGGGAACCAGTAGCCACCATTTAGCATAAAAGTATTTGAAGCACTCCTGAGAAAGGTCTACTAAGTTCTAACTTTACTCTCAAAATTCATTCATTGTATAAAACTCATAAAGTCATAAAATTATTGATCTCAGAATATAAGGGACCCCAGATGTTATCTAATATAACACTATCATTTCATAGATGAAAACACTGAGACCCACAAATGAATTATTTGAGGTCACATAATGCTGGAGATGAGTAATATAATTTAAATAATTAATTTTGTTTTTGAAGATAAGATCCATTGTATTTTAGGAGATCCACATTTCATTTCTATCTCTACTAATAGGTGGTTATATAACATAGGAGAAATCACTCAACTTCTTTGTATCTGAGTTTTCACATTAGCACTAGCATCTTTGGTGTTATTTACAATTTTATTTAAAAAAAATGTTTTGGAACAGAAATACCATGCAGTTAGCAGTAAAAGTTTTGAGTTGCATTTCATTCATTCTATGTAATGCCTGGTGATATTGGCAAGATGATTTAAACAATAGAGTAACTGACATATACATACACTCATACATACATAAACATATTCTTAATAGTATTTTATTTTTTTCAAATACATGCAAATATAGTTTTCAACATTCAACATTGACCTTCACAAAACCTTTCAAATTTTTCTACCTCTCCTTGCTCCATGCCCCTCGCCAAGACAGCAAGCAATTTGATATGGGTTAAATATGTGCAGGTCTTCTGAACATGTCTCTATATACTTCATGCTCAGGGGAAAAAAAAGATCAAAAAGGAAAAATACCAAGCAAGCAAATAACAACATCAGTACTATACTTTGATGCACATTCAGTCTTCATACATCTCTCTCTGGATTTCACTTTCCATCATAGGGCTACTGGAATTGTCTTGAATCACCTTATTTTTAAAAAGAGCCAAGTCCATTACAGTTGATCATTACATAATCTATTGGTTACTATGTGAAATGTTCTCTTTATTGTGCTCATTTCATTTAGCATGATTTCATGCAAGTCTTTTCAGTTTTTTTCTGAAATAAGGTTGGTCTTCAACTCTTATAGAATAATAAAATCCCATTACCTTCATATACCATAATTTACTCAGCCATTTCCTAACTGAAGGGCATCCACTCAATTTCCAGTTCCTTGCCACTACAAAAAAAAAAAAAAAAAAAAAAAAAAAAAACTTCTAGGAATATTTCTCACATGTGTATTTTTCCTCTTTTATGATGTCTCTGGAATAAAGATGCAGTAAAAAAAAAAAAAAAAAAAAACCATGGCATCAAAGAATATATACAGTTTTATAGCCCTTGAAGCATGATACCAAATTGCTCTCATTTCACAACTCCACCAACAATGTATTAGTGTTCCAATTTTCCCAGATCCCCTCCAATATAAATCATTATATTTTGCTGTCATCGTAGCCATTCTTAGATGGGTGAAGTGGTACAATGGAGTTGTCTTAATTTGCATTACTCCAATCAATAATGATTTCAATTTTTTTTTTCATTTGACTAGAAATGACTTTAATGTCTTCATCTGAAAACTTTCTATTCATATCCTTTTATCAATTGAGGGATGACTTCTATTTTTATAAATTTTACTCAATTCTCTATATTTTAGAAATGATTCCTGTTTTTAATATATATATATATATATATTTAATTTTCAAAACATATACACAGAAAATTTGACATCATTGATCCTTGCATAGCCTTGTGTTTAAGATTTTCTCCTCCTTCCCTCCCCTCCCCTCCTAGATGGCAAGCAATCCAATATATGTTAAAAATGCTAAATACATGTCAAATCCAATATGTATAAACATATTTATACAATTCTTTTGCAGCAAAAGAAAAATCAGATCCAAAAAAAAAAAAAGAAAGAAAGAAAGAAAATGAGTAAAAAAGTAAAATGCAAGCAAACAACAACAAAAAGAGTGAAAACGTTATGTTGTGATACACATTCAGTTCCCACAGTCCTCTCTCTCTGGGTGTAGATGACTCTCTTCATCCCAAGATTATTGGAATTGGCATCAAACATTTCATTGATGAAAATCCATGTTCATCAGAAAAGATCATTGTATAATATTAATGTTGCCATGTAAAATGATCTCCTGGTTCTGCTCATTTCACTTAACATCAGTTCGTGTAAGTCTCTTCAGTTTTTTTCTGAAATAAGGTTGGTCTTCAACTCTTATAGAATAATAAAATCCCATTACCTTCATATACCATAATTTACTCAGCCATTTCCTAACTGAAGGGCATCCACTCAATTTCCAGTTCCTTGCCACTACCAAAAAAAAAAAAAAAAAAAAAAAAAAAAAAAAACTTCTAGGAATATTTCTCACATGTGTATTTTTCCTCTTTTGTGATGTCTCTGGAATAAAGATGCAGTAAAAAAAAAAAAAAAACATGGCATCAAAGAATATATACAGTTTTATAGCCCTTGAAGCATGATACCAAATTGCTCTCATTTCACAACTCCACCAACAATGTATTAGTGTTCCAATTTTCCCAGATCCCCTCCAATATAAATCATTATATTTTGCTGTCATCGTAGCCATTCTTAGATGGGTGAAGTGGTACAATGGAGTTGTCTTAATTTGCATTACTCCAATCAATAATGATTTCAATTTTTTTTCATTTGACTAGAAATGATTTTAATGTCTTCATCTGAAAACTTTCTATTCATATCCTTTTATCAATTGAGGGATGACTTCTATTTTTATAAATTTTACTCAATTCTCTATATTTTAGAAATGATTCCTGTTTTTAATATATATATATATTTAATTTTCAAAACATATACACAGAAAATTTGACATCATTGATCCTTGCATAGCCTTGTGTTTAAGATTTTCTCCTCCTTCCCTCACCTCCCCTCCTAGATGGCAAGCAATCCAATATATGTTAAACATGCTAAATACATGTCAAATCCAATATGTATAAACATATTTATACAATTCTTTTGCAGCAAAAGAAAAATCAGATCCAAAAAAAAAAAGAAAGAAAGAAAGAAAATGAGTAAAAAAGTAAAATGCAAGCAAACAACAACAAAAAGAGTGAAAACATTATGTTGTGATACACATTCAGTTCCCACAGTCCTCTCTCTCTGGGTGTAGATGACTCTCTTCATCCCAAGATTATTGGAATTGGCATCAAACATTTCATTGATGAAAAGCCATGTTCATCAGAAAAGATCATTGTATAATATTAATGTTGCCATGTAAAATGATCTCCTGGTTCTGCTCATTTCACTTAACATCAGTTCGTGTAAGTCTCTTCAGGCCTTTCTGAAATCATACTGCTGGCCATTTCTTATAGAACAATAATATTCCATAATATTCACGTACCATAAATTATTCAGCCATTCTCCAATTGATGGATATCCACTCAGTTTCCATTTTCCTGCCACCATGAAAAGGGCTGCCACAAACATTTTTGCACATGTGGTTCCCATTTCTTCCTTTAAGATATCTTTGGGATATAAACCCAGTAGAAACACTGCTGGGTCAAAGGGTATGCACATTTTGATACTTCCAAATTGTTCTCCAGAATGGCTGTATCCATTCACAGTTCCACCAACAATGCATTAATGTTCCAGTTTCAAAATGAGGCCTTTATCAGAAACACTGGCTGTAAAAAATCCCCCAAGATTTCTGTCTTCCTTCTAAACTTGATAACATTGGTTTAGTTCGTACAAGGCTTTTTAATTCAATGCAATCAAAATTATCCATTTTTCATTCCATAATGTTCTCTAATACTTTTTTGACCATAAATTCCTTGCTGTAAAATGTTTTCCCAAGATGTCTGTCTTCCTTCTAAATTTGATTACATTGGGTTAGTTTATACAAGGCTTTTTAATTCAATGCAATCAAAATTATCCATTTTTTTTCATTTCATAATGTTCTCTAGTACTTCTTTGAACCTAAATTCCTCCTTTCTCCACAGATTGAGAACTAGGAATATCCCTTATTCGCTAATTTGCTTATGGTATTTAGACATTATGTCTAAATTATGAGCCTATTTCAACTTTATTTTGGTATAGGGTGTGATGTTGGTCAATGCCTAGTTTCTATTCTTTTCCAATTTTCCAAGCAAATTTTTGCTCAATTGTGAGTTCTTATTCCAGAAGTTTGAGTTTTGAGATTCATCAAACACTAGATTATTATAATCATTGACTATTGTGTCTTTTGAACTGAGACTATTCCACTAGTCCACTATTCTATTTCTTAACTGTACTAAATGGTTTTAATGACTGCTACTTTATAGTATAGTCTACTAGAGCTAGTCTATCTTCCTTTGTGGTGATTTTCTTCTTTTAAAATAATAATATGAGAGTTCTCTCTGGGAGCGAGCAGGTTTCTCGGGGAAGTTTTTTGGAGGCAGCCTTAGTTGCAGTTCAGATCAATAATTACCCCAAATGCAGCCAGGTGATAAAAGTTCAGATCTTTTATTGGCTCTAATATAGCCTGGTTAATTGAGGCCTATCTCTCTGCTTGGTTCCAAGAGCTCTTGCAGCTTTGTCCTTTGTTTCTGCCTCTGCTTTCTTCAGCCTCCAGCCAGCACAAAGATGGAATAAATCTCTTGTCTCTTTCACTTGGGGTTCGGCTAGGTTTCTGGCAAGTCTTTCAGACCATCTTGGTCTCAGTGGGGGAAGTACAGGAGCCCAGCCACCACAGTGGTGTGAGATGAAGATGAATTTGGTTGCACCTCCAAGAGAGTGCTTCTCCTCAACTGAACTGATGCTCCCTTCTCAACTCTTCGTGTAATTCAGCTGAATTCTCTTCTGCCACCAGCCAGCCAAGTAGAAAATGGAATGAATCTCTCTCCAATTGGGCCTCTGCTTTCTTCTTATATACCAGAGAGTGGGATTATGGGTTTTCTCCCAGAGTGCTCTCTGTCCCTGAGAACTTCAAGGGAGATGTGAATTCACAAAGTTACAAAGTTTACTTTGTGAATCTCCCATACTTGTGAATTCCAATGAGTAAAGGTGTAAACACAAGCATTGTATCAATTAGTTCTACTTAGTACCTTGTTTCAGGTTCTGGCCCAAAACATCAACTCTAATGAGTTAGCAGTTTGTAAAGATTTCAACATTCCTTTGCATTCTTTTTTCATTAATTCCCTTGAAGTGCTTGACCTTTTGTTCTTCCAGAGGACTTTTTAACTTTAGAAAGTACTTTCTTGGCAATTTGATTGGTATGACATTTAAAATTTAGATTAATTCATGTAGAATTGTGATTTTTAGTATATTAGCTTATCCTACCCATGAGTAATTAGTCACATACATATTTTTATGGACAAAATAGGCTATGGTTACAAAATTTTATGCCAGGCAGTTATGTCCCTATATCCAACAAAAGGATGGAAAAAAAATATGTTTCATTGAACTTTAAAAATGTGTATTTTATAGTATAAGGATTAAATGCATAATTTTTGACTAATTGTTCAAAGTCTCCTTGGAAGGGTGTTTGTACTAGAATATTTTAGTTATCTGTATTTTTCTTTTATTAGACTAATATTCTAAATTTAGATAACAGAAGTAGAGATGGCATGTTTTTCACGTTTGTTAACAATTGTTTGTTGTACAATTGTACAGCAGAGACATACCCGGGCCTGAAGTCAGAAGTCCTGAATTTAAATCCAACCTTCAAACCTTACTAGCTACATGACCCTTGGCAAATTATCAAGTCACTTTAATTCTATAAAATAGGGATGATAATAATAACTTCATTATGATGACAAAATGAGATGACTCTGTAGCAGTACAATGTATAGTATATAACAGGTGTTATATAAATGTTAGTTATTTTTATTGTTTTGTTATTATGATTACTTTTATGATACAAAACTTGAAAAAGCAGCTATTATTATACTTGATGAAAGCTATGATTTAAAAATGAATAAAGAAAAAATAATCAATTAAACAAAATATTGTTCTAGGCAGCAGAGATGCAAATATAAAGTTAAAGATAATTCAAGTCCTCAAGGATCTTTTATTCTATCTTAATAACTGGGGAAAATAAAAATAACATTCATGTTAGGGAATTCTTTAGGAAATCTATTTTAATTTGGAAAATTACATGAACTGAGTCAATGAAGACATAAGAGAGAAGATTGATGCACTTTTCCTAGAAAAAAATAAAAGTTGACTTAATGAGGCTGCAGAATTTAAAGGGAGGGCCTACCTATATATAATTTCATGGTGACTGATGAGAATTTAAAGGAATAAAGTGAAAGATCTCTAAGAGTCTTAATGACTACACCATAATTAGCTATAATTTAATAACAGATACATTCTTAAACTTCAGTTTAAAGAAATTAACTTTATAAATACAAATTTGGGAAAGTGGCTAAACAGCTGATTTTCTAAATAAATTCTTGAGATTGGTGTAGTATTCATAGACTCAGTATGATTGTATATAGAAGTAAAATTGCATTCAAAGAAAGTTAAAAGAGTTTTATGCAATATTTAATTTAGTTTCAAAGATTATAGTAGGTAAAAGTTCCATTTCATGTTATTGTAATTTGAGTGTATCTTGATTCTGTGATTATTTCCAAGTAATATATTTCAACTATTACGCTGCCCAACTTCAGTGTCCATAAAAGGAAAATGTTGAGCCAACATGGAAAGAATATTGAATTTGAAACTAGAGGACCATGGTTCAACTCTGATATAATCTATTTACTACCTGAGTGAAATTGAAATAGTTGTTTTAAATCAGGCCTCAGGTCTATTTGGCATTGTTCTTTGTTTTTTTGTTTTTGTTTTTGTTTTTGTTTTATTTTGTTTTTTTCAATATATTTTAAATGGACAGATGTAAGATAGAATATCATAAGTTTTTTCTAATGTCTGTTGTGATAAAATACTTATTGAGTATATTGTTTTTTTTTTTTCTTCTTTAAACATTTTTGTTTGTTTGTTTTGATTATTGGAAAATAATAAATTCCAATGCTTAAGGACTATTTCATTCCTGTTATATTGTTGGGAACTGGCATGATCCTTTGTACTTAAAAATTATCTAATATGTGATGAAAATGAACTGAACAGGGATGATAAAGAACCTCAAGTTCATGTGACATAAAGATTGGCTGAAAAAGTGGGAACATTTAGCCAAGAAAATATTCAGAGCACTCAATGAATGGAACATGAAAGCTCTTTTCAGGTAATTGAAAGATAACCACAGATGAAAATTGTTTGCTTAGTCTTGACAAAGATAAATCAGGTAGAAATAATGGTAAGAAGTAAAAATAATTAAACAATACAAGCAAAATATCCCTCTAATTTACTTGAGAGGTAAAGGGAACAGTTCTTAACAATCAGCTTAATGGCCTCCTTGGAAAATTTCTTGTTTTCCTGTCACTGAATATTTTCTATGGGACACTTATTAAGTCTTTGTTGCTCACAATGTAAAGAAGGTTCTCATTGAGGTATAAATTGAATTGAATGATTTGAGTTTTCTTTCCTCGCTGATCTTCTATGAGTTGGAAGGAGAGATGGGGAAAAAATGACCTGTGGAGGCTGTATAAATCTTCCTGGAAGTGACTTTGAAGTTATTTAATGAGAATTCAATCCTAATGTAAGACTCCTATATCTGTAATTGATGATTATCTGGACTCTGCTCAAAAAATTCCTTATAATGGATCTCAGTCTTTTTTTTTTTTTTTTGATATCTCTTGGCATTTTTAGACACTTCTAATTATTATAATGGTTATTTCCATATTGAATCATTTCACTCATTAATCTTATTCTGTTCTCTGAAGTAATGCAGATTTAGTCTCATGACAAATCTATATATTTGTTGACAGCTATCAGGATGCTTTTCAAACATATGACTTTCATTTTGACCCTTCTCTGAACTCTTTAAAGTTTGCTAATGATTGTCTTTAAATTTGATGCCACAAACTAAATATAATACTCCAGAACAAGTCTGGCAAGGCATTTAACTCTTTTCTATATAAATTATTTTATTATACCTACCGAAAAGCTTTTTCTTGATGAATCACATGAAATCATTCCTCTTTAAGAACATGAAAAAAAAAGTGCAAATATAACCAATCACTCACATTTACATTCAACTTCATCATTGCTCATTCTGATCATATCACAATTCATCAGATATTCAATTTTTACTTTATTTTTATACAGCAACCAAATTCAATCAAAGGCTCAGAAGGAAGCACCTAAAAAGTATATTTTAGCAAATAATAAATAAAAAAAAATTAAATGACAAAAATAAGTGACAATGATTTAATGTGTGTGTGTGTGTGTGTATGTGTGTGTCTTTATGTTTTTGTTGAATATTAACATGCACATTTTGTAATTGGTATTCCAATTTGCTAAAAACAATCAAGATATTGACTCATTAGATTAGCTTTTTTCATCCTGGTCATCAGTATTTTTTTTGTTTGTTTTATGAGATTCATTTAATAAGTCACATGTTCTATCTGCTTAATGAGTCACTCTTCCTTAGTGACCATGAAGAATGTTTTTTCATGTAACAGATAATAGATTTAACACCCCTTCATCTTCTAGAAAACTCTTCATTTGACAAATATTTTGAAAAAAATATTCACATTGCTTTTTCTCTTGAATTGTAAGTCATTCTAAATTCTTAATCTTCCATTTTCATTCTGAAGTGTAAAACGCTATGGAGAGGAGACAGAACCAAGATGGTGGAGAAGCCACACATGGCTTTCTAAGCTCCTCTCATAACCTCATGACCAATTATTAAATTCACCCTCAAAAAATAGCGCTTGACTGGTAAAATCCATGAAGATTAGAAGTACAAAAACTTGCCAGCCAAAGATAATCTAGAAGTTCACCAGAAAAGGTTTGTCCTGAGGAGCTGGAGCAGATCAGCACAAGCAGGGAAATAGGAGAGACTAGCAAATGGAGCAGACCTGGGGCAGAGGTGGCCTCTGTGGTTAGAAAATTTACAAAGATGACTCTGGCATAGGCTGATTGCTCTGCCTTGGTTGCAAAGAAGTAGACCAGCAGAGAAATTAAAGCCAAAATAAGAGGATGCTCTAAAAGTGCCAGAATCTAACAAGATCTTGCTATACCAACACAAAATCAGAAATGAGTGACTCAGCACAGATCATAGCACAGCTGTGCAGCCTCATTCTGCAGTCTGGGGCTTTTGCTCAGAGTAGTTACACGTGTGCATGGCAGGGGGGCACAGACTGGGGCAACCTCTACTCTGCAAGGCTCGGCCTGGGGCAATAGAATTTCCGGAGTGTGATTGTGCTTCCCTGGGCAGACACTTCTGGTCCATGCAGGGCTATTTGCTGGTCATCTGCTAATAACCACAGCCCCACAGTGGGCTTTGGGCTGGAGTAGTGACACTTTAGCTGCTCAGCCTCTAGCTCCAAGGCAGTTGCTAATCTGCACAGTAGGATTCTTCACTAGGCACTTCTGCAGCTCAGCTTTCCCAGGCCTGAATCATTTCCAGTGGGGAACTTCTTCCTAGAGCATTCCCATACCTCACTGCTCTTTGCAGCCTGTTTACACGACAGTTACTATTCATATATTTATCCTGCTTTGCAGAGGAAGGTGGTAACCTCCTTGCCCTGAAGGCAGACACTACAGGCTTTAAAAAATGAATTTAAAAATCCAAAAACAATTGATAGCTTCTATACAAAAACAGAGCCGGTTTTCAACCCCGAGGAGACTAATAACAGTCTCCAGACACTACCCCAAAGGGGAATGTTACCTGGCCCCCATCACATAATGCTCTCCTAGAAGAGTATATTAAAAATCTTAAAAGAGAGCTAGAAGAAAAATGGGGAAAGGAAAGAGAAACTATGCAAGAGAGTAACAACTTCCTGAAATGTGAATTGGAAAAGGTAAAGAATTCCCAGGAAATGCAGGGAAACAGAATTTGTGAATTGGAAAAGATAAAGAAATCCCAGGAAAGTAGGATTTGTGAATTGGAAAACATAAAGAATTCCCAAGAAAGTAGGATTTGTGAATTGGAAAAAGAAAATAACTCACTAAAAAAATAGTGTAATGGAAAAAAAAAATCCATAGAGCAAAACAATTCATTTAAAAACTCAACTGGATATATACAAAAATAATTTTAAAAAGCTAGAACTGAACAAATAGAAATGAATGATTCATTGAGCCATCAAGAATCAGTCCAGCAAAACCAAAAAAAAAAAAAAAAAGAAAAGAAAAGAAAAATTAGGAAAAAATGTTAAATATGTACTTGGAAAAATGACAGACCTGCAAAATAGATCTAGGAGAGAAAATCTGAGGATTATTGGACTTACCAAAAATTATGATAAAAAATAAGAGCCTAGATACTATTTTACAGGAAATCATCAAAGAGAACTGCCAAGATGTAATAGAATCAGAAGGTAAAATAGGCATTAAAAGAATTAATCAAACACCTTCTTAAAAAAACCTTAAAATAAAAACTCCAAGGAAGATTGTGGCTAAATTTCAGAATTATCAGACTAAGGAAAAAAATATTACAAGCAGCCAGAAAAAAATTCAAATATTGAGGTGTCACAATAAGGATCACTCAAGATCTGGCTGCATCCACATTAAAGGATTAAAGGGCCTGGAATCTGATATTCCAAAAGGCAAAAGAACTTGGAATGCAGTCAAGAATAAACTACCCAGCTAAGCTGAGCATTTTCGTCCATGGAAGAAAATGGACATTTAATGAAACAAATGAATTCCAATTGTTTCTAAGGAAAAAACAGATCTAAACAAAAATTTTGATCTCCAACCATAGGACTCAAGAGAAGCAGAAAAAAGTAAAAAGAACTCTTGAGAACTGTGTTTCTGTTGTGAATATACATAAAGACTACATGTATAATAGTTCCATTGCAGAAAAAGAAATAGAACCAACTATTAATCAACTCCCTAAGAAAAAATCCCCAGGACCAGATGGATTTACTGTGAATTCTACCAATCTTTTAAGGAATAATTAGCCCCAATGCTATATAAACTATTTGAAAAACGGGGAATGAAGGAGTCCTACCAAATTCATTTTTAACACAGACATGGTACTGATACCTAAACAAGGTAGGTTGAAAATAGAGAAATCTTAAATAAGATATTAGCAAAAAGACTACAGAAAATCATCCCCAGAATAATACACCATGATCAAGTAAGATTTATATACCAGGAATGCAGGGCTGGTTTAATATTAGGAAAACTATCAGTATAATTGGCCATATTAACAACCAAATTAACAAAAATCATATGATCACCTCAACAGATGCAGAAAAAGCATTTGATAAAAATCCAACATCCATTCCTATTAAAAACACTTGAGAGTATAGGAATAATTAAATTTTTCCTTATAATAACCAGTAGCATCTATCTCCCTCAAAAACAGATATTCAAAATGATTGCAATTCAGAAGGCAACTTAGAAGTAGAAGTAACAAAAAAAAATTCCATTTACAGACAATTATAATGTTCCTTAAATTCATTACATTTATTATGACAAAGTTTTAGGAATTTGTATTAAATACAATAATTACTTTGAGAAATGATAAATGTAATTACAAATTACAAAATTGATATATTTTGAATAAGTGGGAAAATATCAAAGTCATAAGTATGCCAGGTTAGCTATTTTTTCATTTGAAAGATGTGGTTTTAATTATTTCCTTTAACTTGGCTTTTCTGAGCAACAAATATCATCAGCAAAGAGTGATAATTTGGTTTCCTCATTGCCTATTCTTATTCCTTTAATCTCTTTCTCAACTCTTATTGCCAAAGCTAGCATTTCTAATACAATATTAAATAGTAACGGTGATCCTGGGCAACCTTGTTTTACTCCTGATCTTATTGGGAATGGTTGCAGTTTGTCCCCATTACATATAATGCTTATTGCTGGTTTTAAATAGATGCTACTGATTATTTTAAGGAAAAGTCCATTTATTCCTGTACTCTCAAGAGTTTTTAATAGGAATGGATGTTGGATTTTATCAAATGCTTTTTCTGCATCTATTGAGATGATCATATGGTTTTTGTTAATTTGATTATTAATATGGCCAATTATATTGACAGTTTTCCTAATATTGAACCAGCCCTACATTCCTGGTATAAATCCTACTTGATCATGATGTATTATCATGGGGATGATTTTCTGTAGTCTTTTTGCTAATATCTTATTTAAGATTTTAGCATCAATATTCATTAGGGAGATTGGTCTATAATTTTCTTTCTCTGTTTTCAACCTACCTGCTTTAGGTATCAGTACCATGTCTGTGTCATAAAAGGAGTTTGGTAGGACTCCTTCATTCCCTATTTTTTCAAATAGTTTATAAAGCATTGGGGCTAATTGTTCTTTGAATGTCTGGTAGAATTCACATGTAAATCCATCTGGTCCCAGGGATTTTTTTTTAGGGAGTTAATAGCTTGTTCTATTTCTTTTTCTGAAATGGGACTATTTAAGCAATTTACTTCCTCCTCTGATAATCTGGGAAGCCTATATTTTTGGAAGTAGTCATCCATTTCACTTAGGTTATCAAATTTATTGGCATAAAGTTGGGCAAAGTAACCCCTTATTATTTCTTTAATTTCCTCTTCATCAGTGGTAAGTTCTCCTTTTTCATTTTTAAGACTGCCAATTTGATTTCCCTCTCTCCTTTTTCTACTCAGATTTACCAAAGGTTTATCAATTTTATTGGTTTTTTCATAAAACCAACTCTTAGTTTTATTTATTAGTTCAATAGTTTTTTTTTTTTTTTTTACTTTCTACATTATTAATTTCTCCTTTTAATTTTAGAATTTCAAGTTTAGTAATTGATTGGGGGTTTTTAATTTGGTCTTTTTCTAACTTTTTAAGTTGCAGGCCCAATTCATTGATCTTCTCTTTTTCTATTTTATTCAAGTAAGCCTCTAAGGATATAAAATTTCCCCTTATTACTGCTTTGGCTGCATCCCATAAATTTTGATATGATGTCTCATTGTTGTCATTATCTTGAGTGAAATTATTAATTGTGTCTATAATTTGCTGTTTCACCCAATCATTCTTTAAGATGAGATTATTTAGTTTCCAATTACTTTTTGGTCTATTTACACCTAACTTTTTGTTAAATGTAGTTTTTATTGTGTTGTGATCTGAAAAAAAAAAAGCATTTACTATTTATGCCTTCCTGCATTTAATTTTGAGGTCTTTATGTCCTAATATATGGTCAATTTTTGTGTAGGTTCCATGAACTGCTGAGAAGAAAGTATACTCCTTTCTGTCACCATTCAGTTTTCTCCAGAGATCTATCATACCTAATTTTTCTAATATTCTATTTACCTCTTTAATTTCTTTCTTATTTCTTTTGTGATTTGATTTATCTGAATCTGAGAGTGCAAGATTGAGATCTCCCACTATTATAGTTTTGCTGTCTATTTCTTCGCAACTCTCTTAGCTTCTCTTTAAGGAAGTTAGATGCTATACCACTTGGTGCATATATGTTTAATACTGATATTGCTTCATTCTCTATAGTACCTTTAAGCAAGATATAGTTTCCTTCCTTATCTCTTTTAATTAGATCAATCTTTGTTTTTGCTTGATCTGAGATAAGGATGGCTACCCCTGTTTTTTTGACTTCACCTGAAGTATAATAGATTCTGCTCCAGCCTTTTACCTTTAGTCTATATGTATCTCCCTGTTTTAAATGTGTTTCCTGTAAACAACAGATTGTAGGGTTCTGACTTTTGATCCAGTCTGCTATCTGCCTCCTCTTTCTGGGAGAGTTCATCCCATTCACATTTGTGGTTAAAATAACCAATTCTGCATTTCCTAGCATCCTAATATCCCCAGATTATACTTTTCTTTTTCTTGCCCTCCTTCCCTTCTTCCCTAATGATCCCACTAACGTCACACAGCTCTCCCTCTTTAGTATCCCTCCCTCCTCCCTTGGAATCCCTTCCCCTTTCTTGTACCCTTCCCTTATTACTCTTTTTCCTTCTCCCTTTTCCTCTCCCACTTTTTAATGAAGTGAGAGAAGAATCTGTGTAAAACAAATATGTCAATTGTTTCCTATTTGAGCCAACTCTGATGAGAGTAGGATTCACACAATGTTCCTCCCCCTCTTTAAGTTCCCTCATATATGATAGGTTTCCTCTGCCTCATTGTCGCATGTAGTTTCCCTCTTTTTATCTCCCTTCTTCCCTTTTTCTGGCACTATCCCCTTTCCATTTCTACTTCCCTTTTTTATGTTATATTGGTAAAATCAAATTATACATATGATTTTTATGTATATTCACAACAGAAATACAGTTCTCAAGAGTTCCTTTTACCTTTTTCTACTTCTCTTGATTCCTGTTGTTGAAGATCAAATTTTTTGTTTAAGTCTGGTTTTTTCCTTAGAAACAGATGGAATTCCTCTATTTCATTAAATATCCATCTTCTTCCGTGGAAAAAAATACTCAGCTTAGTTGGATAGTTTATTCTTGGCTGCATTCCAAGTTCTTTTGCCTTTCGGAATATCTGATTCCAGGCCCTTCGATCCTTTAATGTTGAGGCAGCCAGATCTTGCGTGACCCTTATTGTGGCATCTCGGTATTTGAACTGTTTTTTTTTCCTGGCTGCTTGTAAAATTTTTTCTTTAGTCTGGAAATTCTGAAGTTTGGCCACAATATTCCTTGGAGTCTTTATTTTAGGGTCTTTTTCAGAAGGTGTTCGATGAATTCTTTCAACGCCTATTTTCCCTTCTGGTTCTATTATTTCTGTGCAGTTCTCTTTGATGATTTCCTGTAAAATAGTATCTAGGCTCTTTTTTCATCATAATTTTTGGGTAGTCCGATGATCCTCAGGTTATCTCTCCTAGATCTATTTTCCAGATCTGTTGTTTTTCCCAGTAAATATTTGACATTTTTTTCCAATCTTTCATTTTTTTGGTTTTGCTTGACTGATTCTTGATGTCTCAATGAATCAGTCATTTCTATTTGTTCAGTTCTAATTTTTAGTGAGTTATTTTCTTCATTAGCTTTTTTTACTTCTTTTTGTATATGTCCAATTGAGTTGTTTTGCTCTATGGAATTTTTTTCCATTTCACTAATTTTTTTTTTTTTTTTTTTTAATGAGTCATTTTCTGTTTCCAATTCGCAAACTCTGTTTTTTACCTTTTCCAATTCACATTTCAGGAAGTTGTTTTCTTTTTCCACTTTATCAAATTTTTCTTTTAATGAGTTATGTGCCTTTTCTGTACTCTTTTGCATAGCTTCTCTTTCCTTTCCCCATTTTTCTTCTAGCTCTCTTTTAAGGTTTTGAATAGTCTCTTCTAGGAGAGCCTTTTGTATTGGAGACCAACAATCGTCTGGAGACTGTCTGCTATTAGTCTCTTCAGTGTTGAAAAGCTGTTTCTCTTTCTGGGTAGAAACTATCAATCGTTCTTTTGATTTTTTTACTCATTTTGTTAAAGCCTGTTAGGTCTTCCTTCAGAGCCAGGAGTTTACCAGCTTCCTCTGCAGAGCAGTGAAAGGTATATGGATGGGGTAGCTGTCCTGTTGACAGGCTACAAAAAGCAGCGAGGTGCTGGAGTGCTCTGGGAAAGAGTTCCCCACCAGAAAGTAACTCAGGCCTGCAGGACTGGGCTGGGAAAGTGCCTTTCAAAGAACCTCAGCTGTGTGAGATAATGACTGCCCTAGGGCTAGACACTTAGCAGTGAGAGTTTCACTTCCCAAGCCAAACCCTGCCCTGGGGCTGTGGGTATTAGCAGCTGACCAGTGAATGGATTTGCAGGGACAGGAAGTGTCTGCCCTGGGAAGCACAGTCTGCTGGGGAAGTTCTATTGCCCCAAGCCGAGCCCCCCACTCTGCCGATTAGAGACTGCCCTGGCTGTGCCCCACTGTCTTGCAGATTAGTAACTGCCCCCGCAAAAGCCTCGAACTGTCGGATGTGGCCACAGACCTGCGGTAAAGTCTGCCTGAGTCACTTCCGGGTTTGAGGGGTTACAGCCAGATCTCGTTAGGTTCTGGTGTTTTTTAGAGGACCCTCTGTTTTAGGCTTTAACTTCTCTCCCAGTTTACTGCTTTGTAATCAAGGTAGAGCAGTTAGCCTATAGCAGAGTGGTCCCTATAACTTCTCTAGCCACAGAGATCACCCCCAGCCCTGGTCTGCTCAGGATGCTAGCCTCTCGCTGCCTGTGCTAGTCTGTTCCTGGCCCCTCAGGACAAACCTTTTCTGGTGAGCTTCCGGATCGGCTGGTAAGTTGTAGTGCTTCTTATCTTCATGAATTTAAGCAGTGAAGAGTTATTTTTGAGGCTGGATTAAATATTTGGTTATGAGGGTAATGAGAGGAGCTTAGAGAGTCGTGTGTGCCAGCTCCGCCATCTTGGTTCCGCCCCGGAAGTCCGATTTCTTTAATTAAGAGTAGTTTGCAGGACCTTGTTGCTTAAATACATGATCATTGTAATATATATATATATATATATATATATATATATATATATATTCCCTAGAATCAGAGGTATAAAATATTCTAGGGAATTGTAAGAAGGAATGGGTAGAGTCATTAACATATATGTCTTCTAATTGATTTTCTTCCTGTATTTTGCCACATATGGTCATCTTTTACATGATGCTCAAACTCTTCTTTCTCACACACAAAAAAAAAAAAATTGGTCATCACATACTACTATTGTCTACCTAATAAAATTCAAACTCATTTGTCTATTATTAAAGATCCTCTTCAAATTAGTGGTATGCCATCATTTTGGGATTCTGTCTTGGAAATTTGCTTCATATTCTCTACACAACACTCAAATTGAACTATTTATCTTTACATGTACACAATTTATATTTTTATTCATATTCTTTATCATATCATATTCAAGATCATCTAAATTTTACATCTCTCTCAGTGTCTCAAACTGTCATATACAAGCCAAACAGATGAATATTTTGGAATTGAGATATACTAGAACCTTCCAATAAGCCCTTGAGATATATGATTTAAAATTTTCTTATTAATGAAGTAACTTTTAAAACAAAATCCATTTAAATAATTTCATAACTAATTCTCATATAGATGAAAGATGACATAAAAATATACAGAGAACTGATTTAGAGGAAATTGTATGTTAGTTTGAGCACATTAATAATTGAAGATTGAAGCCATTTCCACATATTATTACTGTATCATGTATAATATATTAAATGTGGATATGTCAGTAATTTTTTTTGATTAATGTTCCCAAATCCTCTGAAAAATATTTCCTCCCATGCCTATGTGCTCTCAATACGATAGTGAAAAATAATCAAAAGGGTATACTTTCAGACCATTTCAATTTGTTTGCTTGATTAGACTAACTGGCTTTCATTTTATGAAATGAAGTTTTATTTTGGTATGAGGGGAACAAAATGAATAAATAGCATTTTTTTAAACTTTCAATATAATTAATTGAAGCTTCTGCTTCTTACTCCTCTTAAAGAAGAACTAGGAATAAGTCATGGAAAGTGGGGAGGAGGGGAAAGAAAATTTTGTTCAATATGAATGAAAAATTCTGTTAACAACCAGAGTTCTTTTAAAGAAGGTAGGATTCCTGATTATATTGTGTATGCTTTTTCAGGGCTTTATAGTTTATTGGAAATGTAGCATGTATCTTTTCAGGTACTAATTCTACTAGATGGTGTTTCAAGTTCCTTCCATTTCTGAGATTTTTCAATTTTTCATTAAGCACTTAAACACTCCGTTGACCATAGTAATCATATTTAAATTGTAGCCATATTAGTCAACAATGAAAGGTAAGGTTATACTTGTAACTCTTTATAACTAAAAAAAAAAAAAAAAAAAAAATGAGTACAGTACTAAACCATGATAAAGGGAGAAAAGATTAAAATTTCCAATGCAGTAGAGAATACAAATTTGTACTGAGTAGTAGAGAGGGTATTGAATATAAAGTAAGCCTTTTTTTTTAATGTATGCCTTATCTTCTAGGAGATATCTGGATTTAAATGTTCTTTCAAAATCACTGGTTATTTAAATTTTCCAGCCTCACACTTCCTGTCAGTGAATAGTATAAATAATAACAGCAGTAACTCTCTCACAAAATTGACATGAAGGTAAAAATAGATAATACTTATAAAATGTGCATCAAATACTGCATTTGTTGGGGGGGGGATTACATACATATTATTATTATGTTTCGTATTTCAGATTTCTATATAATTTTATAAATTGTGAACTGATTTTAAGGGAACCATTTTAACTATAAATTAATGCATTTGATACTTAGATTATCTTAATTTTCAATCAAAGCTGAGTTTGAATGCATAAATTGTTTGTTAGTATGGTCAATGAGATAAAAAATTATGCCAGTTTCCAGGAGCATGGGGCAGTGGGAATAATACTGAACCAACCATCAGGAGTTCACTTCACATTTTAGCTCTGCACCAATGAGGAATGTGAAGTTGATTAACTCACATTATAGATTCAGTTTCTTCATCTGTAAACTACAAAAGCTAGTGTAGAGGATCAATAAGTTTTTGTTTTTGTTTTTGTTTCCCCCTAGCTCTAAAATTGATCTTTGAAAGGAAAACAGTAAATATGATAGATTAATGATAGACATACTTATAAGTGATAAATACTGATAGGAATATAGAAAGTTAGAGCACTTAAAGTAGAGCTGAAATAAGAAGGATGATTACAGAGAGCAACAAGGTGACTAATAAAGAGTGTCCTGAACAAAACAAATGCAAACAAGATTAGAAGGGAAACAATAAACTGGGAAAACATTTTTACAATCAAGGGTTCTGATAAAGGCCTCATTTCCAAAATATATAGAGAACTGACCCTAATCTATAAGAAATCAAACCATTCTCCAATTGATAAATGGTCAAAGGATATGAACAGACAATTCTCAGATGAAGAAATTGGAACTATTTATAGACATATGAAAATATGCTCCAAATCATTATTAATCAGAGAAATGCAAATTAAGACAACTCTGAGATACCACTACACACCTGTCAGATTGGCTAGAATGACAGGGAAAGATAATGGGGAATGTTGGAGGGGATGTGGGAAAACAGGGACACTGATACATTGTTGGTGGAATTGTGAACACATCCAGCCATTCTGGAGAGCAATTTGGAACTATGCTCAAAAAGTTATCAAACTGTGCATACCCTTTGATCCAGCAGTGTTTCTACTGGGTTTATACCCCAAAGAGATACTAAAGAAAGGAAAGGGACCTGTATGTGCCAAAATGTTTGTGGCAGCCCTGTTTGTAGTGGCTAGAAGCTGGAAAATGAAAGGATGTCCATCAATTGGAGAATGGTTGAGTAAATTGTGGTATATGAACGTTATGGAGTATTATTGTTCTGTAAGGAACGACCAGCAGGATGAATACAGAGAGGACTGGCGAGACTTACATGAACTGATGCTGAGTGAAATGAGCAGAACCAGGAGCTCATTATATACCTCAACAAAGATACTGTTTGAGGATGTATTCTGATGGAAGTGGACCTCTTTGATAAAGAGAGCCTTAATTGATCAAAGATGGACAGAAGCAGCTACACCCAGAGAAAGAACACTGGAAATGAATATAAACTGCTTGCATTTATGTTTTTCCTCCCGGGTTATTTATACCTTCTGAATTCAATTCTCCCTGTGCAACAAGAAAACTGTTTGGTTCTGCACACATATATTGTATCTAGGATATACTGCAACCCATTCAACATGTAAAGGACTCTTGCCATCTGGGGGAAGGGGTGGAGGGAGGAAGGGGAAAAATCGGAACAGAAATGAATGCAAGGGATAATGCTGTAAAAAATTACCCTGACATGCGTTCTATCAATAAAAAATTATTTAAAAAAAAAAAAAAAAGAGTGTCCTGGAAATAGACAGCAAAATAGTCAATGTTACTTGTTCGTAGAGTCTGCTAAAAAAAGCAAAACAACTTTTTTTTTTTAAAGTTCTTAAGGGAATAGTTTGTGAAGGGTATTAAAAGCTAAAAAGAGAATTCTATGTTAATTTTAGAAATAATATACAGTTTTTAAAGTTTATTAAATAATAAAAGAACATATGCTTATTAAATGCTTGTGGAGTGATTTCAAGGTCTTCTGCTCATAATATCTTCATATCTTGTTTCCATGTGTTTTTTTTGGCATAGTTTATTCCATAGCCTTAGATAGTAACACTATTTAATAACTCCATGATACAGTTTCTGCCATATAATATAAAATAGATACTTACCTATAAAATAAGAGACATATGAGATGAACTTACAAATTATTTCTATTTGTAAATCTAAAAATATATGAAATTATAATATTAAAAATCTTCACAAACAGAGATAAACCCACCAAATATTCATCAAATACATCTAGTTTCTCTTTCTCTAAAACACTGTCCTTGTTTTTAAACAATAAAAGGGAGGTGGGGCAGAACCAAGATAGTGGAGAATAGATGTGCAATCTGACCTCCTCAAAACTTCTCTCAAATCAATAGCTTTGAACTAGTTTTGGAGTTAAAGAACTCACAAATATTTGGAGTTCAATAAATTTTGAGAAAGAAGATACTTTGGAAGAAGTTCAGAAAAAGTTGGTTTTAATCTGGCGGCGGGATAGGCTGCCAAGGACAGACCATAGTGGAAGCAGCCCAGGCAAGGAGGTAAGGCAGGGAGCCAGGACTCCTTGTGGAACTGGAGAATGTACTGTGAGGCTCTTTGGCTGTTCTACCCTGGTGACAAGCCAGTGATTTGGAGATTTGCTGTTAGACACTCGAGGCAAATAAAAAAGGTAAATAGTAAGCCACTGAACCCAAGAATGCAGGACTTGGCCACACCTACCCTACCCAGTACCAGAAGTAAGTCCAACTAAAGCAGTCCCTTTTCCTCAAGAGTAGATCTCAACCCTTAAAAATGAGCAAAAAAGCAAAAAAGAACTCTGGCCATAGAAAACTTTTATGGAGAGAGAGAAGAATACACCTCCTAAAGGCAAACTGACTCCAGATGAAGCCACAAAGGGTGATATGAGTTTGTCCCCAATTTTTCCAAGGCTCTCTTGAAAAAAAGCAAAAAAGGTATTAAAAGAGAAGAAAAATGGAAATGAGATCTTTGCAAGAAGATTTGGAAAAGAAAAAAACAGAAAGTGTCAGAAGAAAGTTCCTTTAAATAGATACGATGAACTGGGAAAAACAAATAACTCCTTACAAAATATATTTGATTATGTGGGAAGAAATATAATTCCTTACAAAATAGATGTGGAAAAACAAACCATTTTGGTGAAAAACAGAATTTGTGCAATGGAAAAAAAAAACAATATGCCAAATACAAAAAAAAGCTAAAAAAGGTAACTGAAGAAAATAATTCATTAAAAATTAGAATTAAAGAAGTGGAAATGAATGACACAATGAGACATCAAATCAAACAAAATCAAATAAATTTTTTAAATAGAAGAAAGTGGAAAATACCTCATTGGAAAAACAACTTTCTGGAAAATAGATCTTGCAGAGACAATTAAAGGATTATTGGGTTTTCTGAAAATCATGATTAAAAAAAAAAAGATAAATTACTCTGCTATCCTAGAACCAGAAGGTAAAATAACTATTGAAAGAATTCAGCAAGGCCTAGCTGTACCAGATCTAAAACTATGTGATAAAGCAGCAGTCATCAAAACCATTTGATACTGGCTAAGAAATAGAGAAGTTGACTAGTGGAATTTATTAGTTTCACAGAACAAAATAGTCAATGACTATAGCAATCTAGTATTTGACAAACCCAAAGTTCCCAGCTTTTGGGATAAGAATTTACTATTTGACAAAAACTACAGGGAAACTTGAAAATTAGTATGGCAGAAAGTAGGTATAGATCCACACCTACCAAGATTAGATCAAAATGGGTTCAAAATCTTGACATAAAGAATGATATTATAAACAAATTAGAAGAATTTTTATAGGATAGTGTACCTCTCAGATTTGTGGAGGAAAAAGGAATCTGTGAACAAAGAAGAACTAGAGATCATTATTGATCACAAAATAGATTATTTTCATTATATATAGTTAAAAAAAGTTTTTGCACAAACAAAACAAATGCAAACAAGATGAGAACTGAAGCAATAAACTGGGAAAGCATTTTTGCAAACAAGATTAGAAAGGAAGCAATAACTGTGAAAACATTTTACATTTAAAGGGTGTGATAAAGGCCTCATTTCTAAAACATATAAATAATTGAATCAAATTTTATAATAGTTCAAGCCATTCTCCAGTTGATAAATGATCAAAATAATTTTCAGATGAAATTGAAACTATTTGTAGTTATATGAAAAAGTGCTCCAAAACACTATTGATCAGAGAAATGCAAATTAAGACAACTCTGATACCACTACATACCTGTCAGATTGGCTGAGATGATAGGAAATGATAATGTTTTATTTTGGAGGGGGTATGGGAAAACTGAGACACTGATACATTGTTGGTGGACCTGTAAACAGATCTAACCATTCTAGAGAGCAGTTTGGAATTTTGCTAAAAAATTATCAAACTGTCATACCCTTTGATCCAGCAGTGTTTCTACTGTGATGATATCCCAAAGAGATCTTAAAGAAGGGAAAGGAACCCACAGGGGAAAATGTTTGTGGCAGCCCTTTTTGTAGTGGCAAGAAACTAGAAACTGAGTGGATGCCCATCAATTGGAGAATGGCTGAATAAATTATGATATAGGAATGCTATGAAATACTATTGTTCTGTTAGAAATGACCAGCAGTATGATTTCAGAGAGGCTTGAAGAGACCTACATGGACTGATGCAAAGCAAAATGAGCAGAACTAGGAGAGCATTAAACCAGCAACAAGAAGATTATACAATGGATGATCAATTCTGATGAACATGGCTCTCTTCAACAATGAGATGATTCAAACCAGCTCCACTTGTTCAGTAATGAAGAGAGGCATGTACAACCTGGGAGAAAATCATGGGAACAGAGTATGGACCACAAAATAGCATTATCAGTCTTTCTATTCTTATCTGTTTACATTTTGTTATCTTTATTAGTTTTTCTTTTTCTTCCTTCTTGAGCTAATTTTTCTTATGCTACAAGATAACTGTGTAAATATGTATACATATTTAATTTAATAAGTATTTCAATATTTTAACATGTATAAAACTCGCTGCAATCTAGGGGAGGGAATGGGGGAAAGAAGGAGAAAATTTGGAACAAAAGGTTTTACATGTATTAATGATGGAAACACTATCCACGTATATGTTTTGTAAATTAAAAGCTTAAGTTAAAAAAAAAAAAGAAAAAAAGAAAGAATTCACCAATCACCTCCTGAAAGAGACCCCAAATTGAAAACTCTGAGGAGTATTGTAGTTAAATTTCAGAATTATCAGATCAAGGCAAAATATTGCAAGCAGTTAGAAAGAAACAATTCAAATATCGAGGAGCCACAAACAGGATTACCCAGGATCTAGCAGTTTCCAATTTAAAGGATTGAAAGGCCTAGAATCTGATATTCCTGAAAAGCTAAGGAACTTAAATTGCAACCAAGAATCAACTATCCAGTTACATTGAGCATTATCTTTCAGGGAAGAAGAGGTACATTTTTTTTTTTTTTTTGGTATGAATTGCGTGTATAATTATTTTATTATTTGTTATTTAGTTTTGCATTTGTCTATAGAATGTAATTTTCTTGTTGACAGAACCCATGCCAGGATAATTTTTTTTTTAAAACATTATCCCTTGCACTCGCTTCTGTTCCAAGTTTTCCCCTCCCTCTCTCCATCCCCTCCTCTAAATGGCAAGCAGTCCTATATATGTTAAGTATGTTGCAGTATATCCTAGATACAATATATGTTTGCAGAACTGAACAGTTCTCTTGTTGCACAGGGAGAATTGGATTCAGAAGGTAAAAATAACCAGGGAAGAAAAACAAAGATGCAAATAGTTTACATTCATTTCCCAGTGTTCTTTCTTTGGGTGTAGCTGCTTCTGTCCATCATTTATCAGTTGAAACTCAGTTAGGTCTCTTTGTCAAAGAAATCCACTTCCATCAGAATACATCCTCATATAGTATCATTGTTGAAGTGCATAATGATCTCCTGGTTCTGCTCATTTCACTAAGCATCAGTTCATGTAAGTCTCTCCAAGCCTCTCTGTATTCATCCTGCTGGCCATTTCTTACACAGCAATAATATTCCATAACATTCATATACCACAATTTACCCAGCCATTCTCCAATTGATGGGCATCCATTCAATTTCCAGTTTCTAGCCACTACAAACAGGGCTGCCACAAACATTTTGGCACATACAGGTCCCTTTCCCTTCTTTAGTATTTCTTTGGGATATAAACCCAGAAGTAACACTGCTAAATCAAAGGGTATGAACAATTTGATAACATTTGGGGGATAATTCCAGATTGCTCTTCAGAATGGTTGGATTCGTTCACAACTCCAACAACAATGCATCAGTGTCCCAGTTTTCCCGCATCCCCTCCAACATTCATCATTATTTTTTCCTGTCATCTTAGCCAATCTGACAGGTGTGTAGTGGTATCTCAGAGTTGTCTTAATTTGCATTTCTCTGATCAATAGTGATTTGGAACACTCTTTCATATGAGTGGTAATAGTTTCAATTTCATCCTCTGAAAATTGTCTGTTCATATCCTTTGACCATTTATCAATTGGAGAATGGCTTGATTTCTTATAAATTTGAGTCAGTTCTCTATATATTTTGGAAATGAGGCCTTTATCAGAATCTTTAACTGTGAAGATGTTTTCCCAGTTTGTTGCTTCCCTTCTAATCTTCTCTGTATTAGTTTTGTTTGTACAAAGGCTTTTTAATTTGACGTAATCAAAATTTTCTATTTTGTGATCAGTAATGGTCTCTAGTTCATCTTTGGTCACAAATTTCTTTCTCCTCCACAAGTCTGAGAGATAAACTATTCTATGTTCCTCTAATTTATTTATAATCTCGTTCTTTATGCCTAGGTCATAGACCCATTTTGATCTTATCTTGGTATATGGTGTTAAGTGTGGGTCCATGCCTAATTTCTGCCATACTAATTTCCAATTATCCCAGCAGTTTTTATCAAATAATGAATTCTTTTCCCAGAAGTTAGGGGCTTTGGGTTTGTCAAACACTAGATTGCTATAATTGACTATTCTGTCTTGTGAACCTAGCCTTTTCCACTGATCCACTAATCTATTTCTTAGCCAATACCAAATGGTTTTGGTGACTGCTGCTTTATAATATAATTTTAGATCAGGTACAGCTAGGCCACCTTCATTTGATTTTTTTTTTCATTAATTCCCTTGAGATTCTCGACTTTTTATTGTTCCATATGAATTTTGTTGTTATTTTTTCTAGATCAATAAAATATTTTCTTGGAAGTCTGATTGGTATAGCACTAAATAAATAGATTAGTTTAGGGAGTATTGTCATCTTTATTATGTTCGCTTGGCCAATCCAAGAGCACTTAATATTTTTCCAATTATTTAAGTCTGACTTTATTTGTGTGGAGACTTTTTTGTTAATTTTGCTCATATAATTCCTGACTTTCCTTTGGTAGATAGATTCCCAAATATTTTATGGTATCAACAGTTATTCTGAATGGAATTTCTCTTTGTATCTCTTGCTGTTGAGTTTTGTTGGAGATGTATAAAAATGCTGAGGATTTATGGGGATTTATTTTGTAGCCAGCTACTTTGCTAAAGTTAAGAATTATTTCTATTAGCTTTTTAGTAGAATCTCTGGGGTTCTCTAGGTATACCATCATATCATCTGCAAAGAATGATAGTTTGGTTTCCTCATTGCCTACTTTAATTCCTGTAATCTCTTTCTCGACTCTTATTGCACAGGCTAGTGTTTCTAATACAATATTGAATAATAATGGTGATAGTGGGCAACCTTGCCTCACTCCAAATCTTACTGGGAAAGGTTCCAGTTTTTCCTCATTGCATATGATGCTTACTGACGGTTTTAAATATATGCTTCTGACTATTTTAAGGACAAGTCCATTTATTCCTATGCTCTCAAGTGTTTTTATTAGGAATGGATGTTGGATTTTATCAAATGCTTTTTCTGCATCTATTGAGATGATCATATGGTTTTTGTTTGGTTGATTATTAATATAGTTGATTATGCTAATAGTTTTCCTAATATTGAACCAGCCCTGCATTCCTGATATAAATCCTCAGTGTCAATTAAAACATCACCAGGAAACTCATCCCTAGCAGCTTATTTCAGAACAAATGTTTGTTGTAAACTCAAATTAGAGGTAAGCAAACCAGTACCTGAGAACATAGTGAGAGTTTAGATGACAAAGGCTCACTGAACTCCAATAATGAAGTGGATGATTGAAGGGTATGAGCTTATATGATTGGCTGAAAATATTTTCAAAGATATATCAAATGGAAAAACTGTACAGTGAAAACGAGATTGTTAATTTTCTTATTTGGTGAATGTGCTATTATTCTATTTGTACTAAACAATGATGGGTCAACAACAATCTAAACCTATGTACTTGTCAAGTGCTTAAAAGATTACAATACTTGATTTCATTTTATTCTTCCCACAACTTTAAAAGTAGGCATATTTAATGTAAATTGTACAAAAGGGGAAACAGCCATAGTTTCCTTGTCCTGGATTACATAGTTATTGCTGTCTGGGGAAGGATTAGAACTCAGGTCATCTTAACTCCAAGTTCAGGACTCTATTCATGTTGCCACCTTGTTTTTTTAGGTGTAAAGAAAAAATTACAACTCTTGTCATTAAGAAACAGAAGCAAAAATAAGTACTTTGTCTTGATAGAGTGCATATTATTGTCCCTCTTTCATTAATAAAGAAACTGAAGTTCATAAAGGTTAAATTAATTATACCCAGGTACATGATTATTAAACAGCACACTTGTAGTGTTCTTTTCAGGATCACATTAAAAATTTACCTACAATTGAAATTTAATTAAGTAGAATGCAGATGAGAATAAAGACGAATTCTAAAAAGGAGTGATAGATCACTCATGGTAGAATATTAAAAATAATTTGGAAAATGATGTAGTAGAGAAATTAGAAAGTAGTCTATAAGGGGATTCAGGAGGCTATTTTTGTTATGAAAAAAGATTAGTTTCATTTCAATAGGCTTTGAAATGATGAGTCATATTTAAGTGATGTAAGAGGAGAAATATTTCATTTTATTGACAAAGAACTTGATTCCAAGAAAATTGAAGGGATTAGCAATAGTAGAAACTCTATGCAGAAAAGGACATGAGTTGTGCAGTAGATAGATTATTGGGTTTAGAATCAAGAAGACCTGAGGACAAATAGAGTCTCAGATACATTCTAATTGTGTGAACTCCATCTACTTCTTTAATCTCTATTTCCCTTAAGTTCCTACTGCATGGAAATAACAATGGCATTTACCTCCATTAATTGTAGTGGGGATAAGAGATAATTGTTACAAAATGATAGTATAGTCCAGGCACCTAATAGACACCAAATAATTGCTAATATTATGACTATTATCATCATCATTATTATTGATGTTATTAACCATATTAATACTTTACTTCCAACACCCATAAGATAATCCAATCACAAATTGTCAGAAGATTTTCTGAGACCATTGTTTCCTTATTTTGCAAATGCGAAAACTTGGGAACAAGAAAGGAAAGTGACTTAACAAAAGTCATACAGAGCATTAGCAACAGAAATAGAAATTCAGGCTATTTTTTTTGTTCAAAAAATTTATTGAAGAGAATCAAATCTGCCCAAAGTCTCTCAGTAGTAGTATTAATCTTAGAGCCCATAAGACTTATCTAACAAAAAATACTCTTCTGCTATTGGCTAGAGATTTAGAAAAGTTTCAGTATTATTCCAGCAAGATTGATTAGTTTCACATGTCCTCTTTCAGAGTATTTCCCAAATAATTTCATGTGTATTTGATTTAAATTTAAAGTGGAAAGAAGCATTTCATAATAAATCACCTTTATTCCAATACTCATAAAACCACAAGCATCTTTATCTAATTAGTACAGTGAATGAATTACTAGGCTTATAGTCAAAGATCTGAGTTAAAATATGGCCTCAGACACTTAGTGTATATGTGATTCATGGCAGGTCAACTTCTGTGTGCCTCAATTTACTCATCTGTAAGGTGAGGATAATAATAACGCCTTCTTTCCAAAATTTCTTGCTACTTTCTATAATTGTTCATATTTATTCTTTATTTTTATATTATTTTCTAGGCATTTTTTATGTTGTAGATTAAATGATAGATCACATCTCTGCTCCCCAATTGTTTTGAAAGACATTTTCCCTTATTAAGTAGCTAAATTTGTCAGAGTGGTTGTAGCATCATGTGAGATTATAATCATAAAGCACTTAACATTTTGCCTTCCAGTAGTTAGCTCCATAAAATTTAGCAGTCATACACAAAATGACTACCTATGCAGCCTTAATGGATGAAAAGATTTGTATATTTTCCACATTAGTTTTTGATATAAGGACCAGAAAGAAAAATCTAACCATTGTGCACCAAGGTAATCATTATTCCTAATGGTCTTTTCATTCAGGAGCTCAGAATAATTGACATTGCTACCATTAAGATTGATTATAATCCTTTTACTATGGCCATGGCTCCAGGATTTTCTTTGACCTATTTCCATGTTAATGAGAATGAGTATTTATATAGTACTTATGATAGCAGCTAGGCAAACAGTCATATATCATATATGTTTATAAGCAACAATTGAAAACAATTCATGCAAATTATATTTTTGCCTGTCATCTCCAGTGATAGAGTATATATTGATAAAATCAATCTTCCAATGCAAGAATGGAAGTGATAGATAAAGAAATGGGAGAGCCAGGGATGAGGGGAAATTGCTAAGTAAAGAACATAGGTACAAAAAGGGTTTGACCATAATATACCAGCCTGTTGTTGGTGAGAAGGACTGGAGTTGGAGTACAGATGACTTGGGTTTGGAGCTCAGCATTGAAAATCATAATGCAGATTTTTTTGTAAAAAGTTATTTCAACTTTTTTTTGTAAAAGTAGCAAAAAGAATACTGCTTATATGCTAATGTGCCTTGCAAAAAACTATTTGCCAGAAATTGTTACCTTCAAATGCAGGGGGGGAAAGTGTACATTTCATGCTCCTACATCTTCTTTTCTCTCATTCTACCTATTGGTGCCAGTGACAACTAATACATCTCTTCTTCTGTTACATTCTCTCAAATTTGCAAGGAATATTCAGAAATCACAGATCATAGAATCACTACATTGATAGGGACTCCAGAGAGTATTTAATTTAATCCATACCCATATGTGCTTTATAATACTTCCAATACATGATTGTACAATCTTTACAACAAAGCTGCCAATGAGTGATAACTCACTAGTTCAGAGGCAGTTTCTTTCACATTTTGGATGGCTTCAATTGATAGCAAGTTAGCATTGTTGGAAGTGTTTGTTGTCAGTTTACTTTTTCCACAAAAAACCAAAATCTGCCTTTTGGTAACTTCTATTGATTGTCATTTTGTTCTTTATTTCTAGGCAAAACAAAATAAACCAAACAAAGGAAAAAGCTCTTTTCTATTTCTGAACCAAAAAATGTTCTGACACCAAGGTATATTCATTTAATGTATTTATTGATCTATTTATTTATTTATAGAACAATAGACATGGGAATAATGTCAAAACAGAGACCAAAGCTAAAAGATCAATGCTGATCATCATCAGGCATAAGTAAAGACTGCTGGAAACAAAGTAATTTAAAAAAAAATCATTCAAGAAAAAATAACATAGAATGTCAATAGCATGAAAATAGAATGAATATCAATTAGGAATGGCTATTTATATTTAATGCCAAATTATTGTGTTGTAAATTATAATAACAAGAATTCAGAGAAGTCTTTCAGGATCAAGATGGGAATTTAAGCAGTGAATCACTGTAATCCTCCCATATCCACCTCTGGGCAATTATAAAATAGGGTCACAAGAGAGATCCCAGAGCAGAAAAACCAGCAAGGAGCCAGGTAGAAGCAATCTTTTAGTCCAGAAAACTTGGGATATTGGCAGAAGGGATCTCTCTCACTCTGGTAAGATGGTCATCAGTAAAAGCCAGTAAAAGCCAAACTGAGATAGTGATACTTCCACCTAGGGAACAGATCTCAATCTTCTAAAAGAGGGGAAAAGACAGAAAGAGAGGGAGGAGAGAGAGAAAAAAAAAGAGAGAGAGAGAGAGAGAGAGAGAGAGAGAGAGAGAGAGGAGGAGAAGAAGAAGAAGGAGGAGGGAAGAAGAGGATAGGGAAAAGCAGAGGGAGAGAGAAATGGAACAAGGAGAGACAGAAAAGAAAGAGACAAAGAGAGAGAACCCACATAGATACAGATAGAGAGATGGAGAGAAGCAAATTTGTATCTCTAAATGTTTATCTGAATAAAATGGAAAAAGAAGAAATGTTGGAATCTTTACAAACTGCTAACTAATTAGAGTTGATCTAATCTTACAAGAAGATGTTTTGGGCCAGAACCTGAAACAAGGTACTAAGTAGAACTAATTAATACAAGGCTTGTGTTCACACCTTTACTCATTGGAGTTCACAAGTATGAGTTCACACCTCCCTTGAAGCTCTTTGGGCCAGAGAGCACTATGGGAGAAAACCCACAATCCCTCTCTTGAAGGAGCATAAATAGAGCTTCAATGGGCCAGTCAAAGAAGTTTTTCAGAGTGAAGAAGCTACAAGTCGAGATTTTGGAATTATGCCATTAGCCCTCTCCCCGAGGCGAGGCAAGAAAGAATATATTTTCCACTTGGCTGGCTGGTCGCAGAAGAAGAGTTTTCAGAGGAAGTAGCTACGAGTCGAGAGTTCAGTGGACAACCAGATTCATCTTCATCTCACACCACTGTGGTAGGTGGCTGGGCTCCTGCACAACCCCCACTGAGACCAAGCTGGTCTAAAAGACTCACCAGAAAGCTAGCCAAGCCCCAAGTGAAGGAAACAAGAGATTCATTCCATCTCTGTGCTGGTTGGAGGCAGAAGAAAGCAGAGGCAGAGGCTAAAGTACAGAACCTTTGGATTTGAAGATATTTGGAGGACTCTAAGCTAAACCAGCTGTGTTTTGAGAAGAACAAGAACTCCAACCTTTGAACTCCAATAAAGAAATCAATGAATTGAACAACAACTAAAAAATAAAGCAAAAAAATTTAAATACCCAATTAAATACAAAATTTGAAATTTTATAAAAACAAGGGAGAGATTAATGAAACTAAAAATAAGAAAACTGTTGAAATAACAAATAAAAATAAAGGCTCATTTTATGGAGAAAACAACAATAAAATGGATAAATCTTTACTCTTAAAATAGATAATTTTAATTATATTAAAATGAAAGGCTTTTGTGCAGACAAAATCATTGCAACCAAAATTAGAATAAAAGTAGAAACTTGAGAAATAATCTTTATAGTAAGAGTCTCTGAAAAAAAGCATCATTTCTGAAGTATATGGAAAATTGAAGCAAATTTATAGAAATACAAGCCATTCCTCAATAGTTAAATGCTCAAAGTATATGAACAGGCAATTTTTAGATGAAGAAATCAAAGCTATTTATAGGCATTCAAGAGCTACAAATTACTTTTGATCAGAGAAATGCAAATTGGAACAATTCTAAGATATCACTCATAAGTATCAGATTGGATAACATGACAAAAAAAGAAAATTAATAACCTGTTGAAGAGAATGTGGAAAAAACTGAAACACTAATGCATGGTTAGTACACTTGTGAACTAGTCCAACCATTCTGGAAAGTAATTTGAAACTTTCCCAATAAGGCTATAAAAGAGTGCATATTCTTTAACCCACTAATATCCCTACTAAGACTGTATTCCAAACATTTTATTAAAAAGGGGAAAGGAATCATATGTACAAAAATATTAATAGTAGCTCTTTATATGATAACAAAATATTGGAAATTGGGGGGATGTCCATCAATTGGAGAATCATTAGATAATCTGTGGCATATGTATGTAATGAAATATCACTGTGCTAAAATGATGAACAGGTAGATTTTAGAGGGAAAAAACCCTGAAAATATTTGAATGAACTGATGCAAACTAAAATGAGCAGAACCAGGAAAATATTGTCCACATATCAGTAATAGTGTGTCATAAAATATACTCAGCTCTTCTCAATAATACAGTCATCTAAAACAAGTATGAAGGATTTATTAAAGTAAATGCTTGTCTAAAGAACTGATGGACTCATAATGCAGACTGCAGCATATTTTTTCACTTCCTTTTATTTTTTTCTAATAATTTCTCCCCACATTTTATCTTTTTTTCTTTAATGACTATTACTAATATGGAGATACATTCTTTCCATGATAGCACTTGTATAACCTAGATCAAACTGACTACCTTTCTTCACAAAAGGGGAGGGGATGAGGAAACATGAGGGAAAACTTCGTAACTCATATGATCTTATAAAAATGAATACCATTTTGGTCATATATCTGTAGGGGGAACATAAAATGCTACTGCATTAAAAAATTCAGAAAAATGAATTTTACATCAAACAATTTAGAAAAAAGGAAGCTGATTGAACAAATGTATAATTTTAATGACTGAAAATGCAAATACCAAGAATAAAAGTGTGAAATTTGTAGAATTCAATTGTAAGAGCCAGCCTGGCCTTGAAGAAAGAATGGAAAAATCTATCTCCTCTACTGGGGGAATTCAGTCCTTAAAGTTATAGTATATTGAATATGCTGTTTGACTCAGTTGATACTCTGGTCAGTTTTGATGAACCAATCTATTCTCTTATTCATTGTGGTGCAATGGATGAAGATCTTTCTACTCAACTAACTTAGGAAGAACTTTTATCATTGAGACACATATTATGTGTTGCATCCTTGGTAAATTACTTTCACTATTCCAAACAAAAGACATTGAAAAATAAGAATTAGAATGATGGTTCTAAACAATTTTATTATAGGAACATAAGAAAGACTAATTTTGCATGAAATATTTGAGTGATAAATACATTTAACCAATCTCTTAATAATGAATTTATTCATAAAAATATAGTTTATCAATAATTCCCTTAGTCATAAAAGATTTAATTCTAACAATGTATATTTTAAATAAGTTTTCATATTTTAACCAAATGGGTTACTATTATAAAACATTATCAGTGACAAATCACTTAAAATATTTCAAATTGAATAGATCAATAGAATTAAAAAAAAACTACATTCTATGATTCTTTATCAAGAACGTCTTTGAGAAATTAAAGCCATTTGAAATGATTCATTGGTAAAGTGATGGATTGTATAGTAGTAGCATAGAGGAGAAAAGCATTGCTAGTGATATAATTGATAATTTGTTCATGTCTACAAGGCAAGTTTTTAAAATTCCAAAAATCTTTGAGGGAAGATTTTATACCTAGGAGTTGTTTTCCCCTTACTTTTTACAAAGGTCACTTATTTACAACAGTGAATTTATGAACCTGACTCACTTCCTGTGTTTCTACAAGGGAGATGATATATGCTAAATAATACCATGATGGAAAATCTCTTCTCAGAATATATGCTTCATGGTTTGTTTTTTAAATTAACAGTAGCCATATTTAATAAAATTAGAGGTTATCAGATAAAGGAGGTAAACAGAAATTTTTTATAACATCAGAGATTAGGAAGTTTTAATAATTCTATAAAGAGAAGAATAATTCAATCTCAATAAGTAATAAATTTGAAAAATAATTTAAGTGACAGTCTGGATTTTTTATTTCTAGGCTGATTGAAAAAGAAATTAACCTAATTTTTAATGTTTATTTATTTAATATACACTGGTTTATAAATCATATTTTTGTGAGAGAAAAATCAGAACAAAAATAAGTGGGGAAAAAAGCATTAAAAAAGTGCACATAGTATGTGTTGATTTACACTCAATTTTCATAGTTCTTTTTCTGGATGCAAATGGCATTTTCTGTCCAAAGTCTATTGGGAATGATTTGCATCACTGAACCACTGAGAAGAACCAAATCTTTCATAGTTAATTATCACACATTCTTGCAGTTATCATGTACTGTAGTCTGGTTCTGTTTTATTGTTTTGTTTTGTTTTTTAAAGCTTTTTATTTACAGCATTGACAATTGCCAAACCTTTTGTTCCAATTTTCCCCTCCTTCCCCCCATCCCACTCCCCTAGATGGAAGGTTGATCAATATATGTTAAATATGTTAAAGTATAAATTAAATACAAAATAAGTATACATGTCCAAACAGTTATTTTGCTGTACAAAAAGAATTGGACTCTGAAATAATGTACAATTAGCCTGTGAAGGAAATCAAAATGCAGGCAGACAAAAATAGAGGGATTGGGAATTCTATGTAATGGTTCTTAGTCATTTCCCAGAGTTCTTTCACTGGGTGTAGCTGGTTCAGTTCATTACTGCTCCATTGGAAATGATTTGGCTCATGTCATTGCTGAGGATGGCCAAGTCCATCAGAACTGATCATCATATAGTATTGTTGTTGATATATATAATGATCTCCTGGTCTTGCTCATTTCACTCAGCATCAGTTCATGTAAGTGTCTCCAGGCCTTTCTGAAATCATCCTGCTGATCATTTCTTACTGAACAATAATAGTCCATAATATTCATATATCACAATTTATTCAGCCATTCTCCAATTGATGAGCATCCATTCAGTTTCCAGTTTCTGGCCACTACAAAGAGACCTGCCACAAACATTTGTGCACATACAGGTCCTTTTTCATTTTTTTAAGATTTCTTTGGGATATAAGCCCAGTAGAAACACTTCTGGATCAAAGGATATGAACAGTTTGATAATTTTTGGAGCATAGTTCCAATCTGATCTCCAGAATAGCTGGATGTGTTCACAATACCACCAACAATGTATGAGTGTCCCTGTTTCCCCACATCCCCTGAAACATTCCACATTATCTTTCCCTGTCATTCTAGACAATCTGCCAGGTGTGTAGTGGTATCTCAGAGTTGTCTTAATTTGCATTTGTCTGATTAATAATGACTTGGAGCATCTTTTCACATGCCTAAAAATAGTTTTAATTTCTTTGTCTGAGAATTGTCTGTTCATATCCTTTGACCATTTATCAATTGGAGAATGGCTTCTTTTCTTATAAATTAGAGTCTATTCTCTATATGTTTTGGAAATGAGGCCTTTATTGGTTCTGCTTGTTTTGATCATCAACAATTCATGTAAATATTTCCAAGCCTAGCTAAAATCAACTTGTTCATCATTTTTTTATAGAATGATAATAGAACAATTTTTATTCAGTCAATTCACAATTGATAGGGATCTATCTACTCATTTTCCAATTTTTTTTAACCACAAAAAGATGATCTACAAAAATTTTACATATGTGGGTCCTTTCCAGTCCTTTATGATTTCCTTGGTATACGGACACAGTACAGTTTGATAGTTCTTTGTGCACAATTCCAGATTGCTCTTCATAATGGGTGCATCATTTCACAACTCCACTAACAATGCATTAATGTCCCAGTTTTCCCTCATTCCATCTAACATTTATTATTTAAACAGTTATCTTACTGCACAAGAAAAATATAATTTAGAAAGAATGTAAAAAATAACCTGAGAAGGAAAATAAAAATGCAAGCAGACAATAACAGTTAGAGTGGAAATATTATGTTGTGATCCACACTCATTTCCCATAGTTCTTTCACTGGGTGTAAGTGGTTCTCTCCATTACTTAACGATTGGAACTGATTTGGATCATCTCATTGTTGAAGAGAGCCAAGAGAGCCAGTTCCATCAGATTTGATCATCACATAGTATTGTTGTTGAAGTGTATGATGATCTTCTAGTTCTACTTATTTCACTCAGCATCAGTTCATGTAATCTCCAGGCCTTTCTGAAATCATCCTGGTCATTTCTTACTGAACAATAGTATTCTATAAAATTCACATACCACTATTTATTCTGCCATAATGATGGGCATCCATTCAACTTCCAGTTTTTAGTCACTACAAAAAGAGCTGCCACAAACATTTTTGCACACATGGGTCCCTTTCCCTTTTTAAAGATCTCTTTGGGGTATAAGTCTTGTAGTAACACTGCTAGATCAAATATTATGCATAGTTTGATAACTTTTTGAGCATAGTTCCAAATTTCTCTCCAGAATGGTTGGATCCATTCACAGTTCCACCACCTATGTGTCAGTGACCCAGTTTTCCCACATGCCTTCCAACATTCATCGTTATCTTTTCCTGTCATCTTAGACAATCTGAGAGATGTGTAATGGTATCTCAGAGTTGATTTCATTTGCATTTTTCTGATCAATAATGATTTGGATCCCCCTTTCATATGAGTGAAAATAGTTTCAATTTCATCATCTGAGAATTGTCTGTTCATATTCTTTGACCATCTATCAATTGAAGAATGGCTTGATTTCTTATAAATTTGAATCAATTCTCTATATATTTTGGAAATAAGACCTTTATAAGAACTTTTAAGCATAAAAATGTTTTCCCAGTTTATTGTTTCCTTTCTAATCTTGTCTGCATTAGTTTTGTTTGTACAAAAACTTTTTAACTTGATATAATAATTTTTTTTTCTATTCTGTGATCAATAATGATCTCTAGTTCTTCTTTGGTCACAAATTCTTTCCTCCTGCACTGGTCTGAGAGGTAAATTATCTTATGTACTTCTAATTTATTTATAATCTCATTCTTTAGGCCTAGATCTTGGACCCATTTTGAACTTTTCTTTGTATAAAGTGTTAAGTGTAGGTCAATATCTAGTTTCTGCCATGCTAATTTCCAATTTTCCCAGCAATTTTTGTCAAATAGTGAATTCTTATCCCAAAAGCTGAGATCTTTGGGTTGGTCAAACATTAGATTGTTATACTTATTGACTATTTTGTCCTGTGAACCTAACTTATTCTGCTGATCAACTAGTCTTTTTCTTAGCCAATATTGATTTTTGGTGACTAGCCACCTTCATTTGATTTTTTTTTTAAAATTAGTTTCCTTGAAATTCTTTACCCTTTGTTCCTCCAGATGAATTTTGTTATTTTTTTCTAGATAATTAAAATAATTTCTTTGCAGTCTGATTGATATAACACTAAATAAATAGATTAAGTTAGGTAGTATTGTTATCTTTATTATATTCACTTGACCTATCCAATAGCACTTAATATTTTTCCAATTGTTTAGATCTAACTTTATTTGTATGGAGAGTGTTTTGTAGTTTTGCTCATATAGTTCCTGACTTTCCCTTGCCAGATAGATTCTCAATATTTAACTATCAACAGTTATTTCAAATGAAATTTCTTTTTGTATATCTTGCTGTTGAATTTTGTTAGTGATGTATAA
The DNA here is from genome assembly GCF_016432865.1 of Antechinus flavipes. NCBI lineage: Eukaryota > Metazoa > Chordata > Mammalia > Dasyuromorphia > Dasyuridae > Antechinus > Antechinus flavipes. Next base: position 400,558,932 of record NC_067398.1, read on the forward strand.
AAATGCTGATGATTTATGTGGATTTGTTTTATATCCTGCAAATTTGCTAAAGTTGTGTATTATTTCTTATAGCTTTTTCATAGATTTTGTGTTCTCTAAGTATACCATCATATCATCTGCAAAGAGTGATAATTTGGTTTCCTCATTGCCTACTCTAATTGCTTGGATCTCTTTTTTCATCTCTTATTGCCAAAGATAGCATTTCTAATACAATGTTGATGATAGTGGGCTACCTGATTTCACTTCTGATCTTATTATATTATATTGGGAATGAATCCAGTTTATCCCCATTACCTATGATGCTTACTGGTGATCTTAAATAGATGCCACTAATTAGTAAAATATAATTTCTAAAAAGAAATTGTATTACTAATTTCACAGCAAGTATTAATCATAAATAGGGAATTTTAAAGCTAGAAACCCAGCAGGATAGTTGTGCAAATTAGGTGATATAGAATGTGTATAGAATGACTGAATTGGATTCAGGAAAATGCATCTAAGTGCAAATTTGTCCTCAGATACTAGTTGTGTGCTCCAGGTAAGTCACTTAACCCTGTTTGGCTCAGTTTCTTTATCTGTAAAATTAACTGGAGAAGGAAATAGCAAACCACTACACAATATTTCCCAATAACACCCCCAAAGGGAGTCAGAAAGACTCAGACACAATTAATTGACTATGTAACAAAAATATACCATCACATATTTTGTCAAACAAAACACATATAAAGAAAATATAAGCTAATGAAAATACTAGACAGATTCAGGTGAGCTTATCCAGACATGTGTGTTCTATCACTCAACTTCCCAAATCTCACTCAGAGATAAAAGAAAGACATGAGATCTTATTAATTTATATATAATTTTATGGGAATCTAAATCAATATACTAACTCCCTCTAAGAAATTTACATTTTTGAGTTTTGGCTCTCCTTCTATATTAAAAGACTTCATCCATTGCTAAAGACATCAGACAGGTAGCAGAAACCATTTGGTGGCAGAACGGAGGCAATCAATGTCTGAAACCAGATCCTCTGTTTGCCTATAAGATTGAGCCTGAACTCAGCCTAAAGTGAATCTTTCCTTTTCTCACATGGCACTGGTATTTTATAGCATAATAAAAAGAATATGGATATTGAGAGATTAAAACTATTCAGTCAGATTTCATTCATTTGAATTGCAAGGTCAACATGAAATAATGAAATGTCTTAATTATAGATTACCTTTTTGGAAATTACCATGGTAACCAAGATGCATTTTTGTTGATTTTTTTACACTTTCTTCAAATAGCCTTTGTTTCATGTGTCACATGTGTAAGCATAAAAAATAAAACAAAATCTGAATTTAAGTAAGAGAAGGAAAAAAGACAAATTGAAATAATTCCTTTGCATTTAAATAAGAAATCTCTCTAATGACATATTGGAGTGATGTGTACCCAAGATTCTAGACTCATAGAGCCAAAACTAGAGCTGTTAGTTATTTAGTTTTGTTTAAAATAGAACACAAAGAAATAGAATCCAGTTTAACTCTTAACTTACCATTTTCTATTATCTAATACAATTTTATCATGAAGGAATATCCAGTATTTTTTAAAAGGGTAATTATTTATTTGGCATTTTTCTTATTAATTTAATCCCTGAAGAAATACAACTGAGAAAGATCACTTGGGCAAAACTGGCAATTTGTCAGTTCTTCTGCACAGTGAAACAGCTGTGAACAGATTTGATCCTTCAGAGACCATGCATTCTGAGTCAGCCACAGTTAGAGTTCTGTCTCTCTGTCAAAACACTGATCCAACATACTATGGAAAATGTTTGACAAATATCACCAGAAAGCATGAAATGTGTGAGGTCATCAATATTACTAAATAATTTATTCATATTTTATGGATACATATTCACCGACCTCTAGGGAGAAGTTTAGTTACAGAATGTGTTTATTTTAAAGGAATTGATTGTTATAATGTATTTATGTTTCCTAATTTCTGGGTGAGACACCTGCTTCAGTCAGGAGAAGAAGGGTTTATTCTTCAATTTGAAGAAAAGAATCCTTGGATGAGTGTTTCCATTCTCAATGATAGTATGCTTTCATAGACAGTGTCCTGCCTTAAGAACCTTAAATTCAAATTTTACAGATAACTGTGATAGCTTATTGAATGAAAGAATAGCAATTATTTCCCACTAACTGGGAAACAAATGAAGTACAATAAATATAATTAGATTGTAAACACCAGTAACAAAAGTTATATAATTGTTTCCGATTAAGAAACAAAAGAAATATCCCTTTGGCCAATTTTTGTAGGTCTTCCTGTTCATTGCTATCTGGATGCAAGAATTATTCATGACTTCCAAACAGCTGTACTCTGACAGTTATATAACTGAACTGCACGAGTAAGCTAAACAATACTTAAATTATGCCATTACATGCACAGCACCTGAGAAATGAAATAATTATTTCAGAGTGATTATTTGTGGTGAAACAAATAACCAAAAAACATAAAAACACGAACAAGAAAAAGCAAAAAATAAAACAAAAAGCACCATTGTAATATGTTTTTAGCTGAATATTTTACTCAATACAATTAGTTATTGTTGTTTTATATAATTTTATTTATTTGCTTTATTCAACTGACAGAATAACATACTGATGGTAATTATAGGTTCATATCATCCTATAATTAGAATCATAGGTCCAGAATCTAAGGAGATGTTATAGACCATTTGAATTCATCCCATTATCTTTTATGTCTCTTTACTGATATTACTTGCATTGTAAATTCAAGTGGAAATTCATGAGAAATTTCTCTTTTGTTTTACAAAAGGAGGAAAATACAGAAGATGACTATAGATTTCAATAATTTTATAGAAACATTATCATACCAGTTTTAACATTCATCATTAGTTTCGCCAAAACCAATTATATTATGTCAATTAATCCTCACCAAAAGCACTTGATAAACTTGAGAAATAAAAATATTAATCTATTAAATTATCAAGCCATATCTTCAGTTCTCCACTTTATGTAGAAATGCATATTGATAACTACAAATTTCATATCTACTTTCTAATGTCTTTCTGAAATTTGCTGTCCCTAATTTTGCATTAAGTGACCTTAAAAAGAGTAATAATCAGAAATAGATCACCCATGAGATCTGTATAACTTAACAGATAGTTCCTATCTTTGTTTGGATAAATAATTGTTTTAGTTTAGTTAGCTTATTTAGCATAGTCTGTTACAAAAGAACAATATTACCCTATAAATACTCTGTAGATCACTATTTATTACTTTATATTTTATACCTGATAATTTCAATTATTCTATTCAGCTGGTACAGTTAAATTCAACCTCTTCCTTCCCACCCATGCACAACTTTTCCTTTTTCTAGTATATAAGCTTGTTTTCTCCTCAGAGAAATTAGAAATAATAATGATAATAAGTATAATCTAGGGTATGCCACAGAACTAATTGAAGTTGCAGCAACTTTCTCATTGACTTTCTTCCACAGAAGCTAAAACTGAGGAATTATTTATTTATTTGTTTGTTTATTTTTGGTTTAGCACCTTCTTTATCAGTCCCTACTTAGTCACAAAACCATAGTCCTTATATTTTAATGGTGTTAATAAAAAGCATTAAAATTCAGATTCTTATTAAAAGAAGATAGTAGATTATAGTGAGTTTAAGGTGAGATTGCTTCTACTATGTTCTCTTCAATTGTTTTAAAAAATATATTATTATATAAACTATCATCTAGATATACTGTCATATGTTTATACTAAGCAAGGAAGGCAGATGTCTGCTATCATTTCTAAGCTTGTTTTGGTTTATATCTTCTAGTGATTGACTTATGTGGGCTGTTTCTTTAGGAAAGGTGAAAGTTTATGCCAGGATTTTTTCCTTTATCCATTCTCCATGTATAAACAACTTATTTAAATCATTGAAGTTATAGAGTCTTAATTCTCAGTGATATTGTTCACTCTTTAGTTATTTTGATTAATGATATATCTGCTTTGAAAAGCATGTAACTATTTAAATAAGCTGCTGATCTAGAAATGATGTACATATGAATAACTATAATTTCTTTTCATTTTCTTCCCAGATTTCTTCATTAAAAATATCTATATATATAGATATGAGTTTATATAGTCTACATGACTTTGAGAGTTCTCCTTTATTAACCCTGAACCATGTTTTCCAACATCTTTTCTATTTTATTCACTGTGACTATGATCAACATTTCCTTGACATGTCTTTTTTTTCCCCTACAAATAGTATAAGGATGTTTAATCTGAAAGGACACAAAGATGACATCAGAAAATGATTTATTCTGATTTTCCAAAAATATTTTCCTGGTCATATTTAAAAAATAGTCTTTCATACTCTGAGCTCTTTCAAGTTACTGAATCTGAAGATGATGCAAATTGCCAGCCCCATCAACCTATCCTGCCCTAATGGTCACATGTCACATATGTCACATAATGGTCACATATAAGGAGATGAAGGACCTGCATGCACATGCAATAATTACCATTTCTCTGTGTTTCATATCCCTGCTCTATTAGAGTAAAGCGAACCTCTTTTTTTTTTTTCCAACAAGTTGTAAGGGCTCAATTTTGTTTTACTATTAATCCTGAACTAAGAAAGTACTGGATGTTGAAGCTGCCGTCAGTACTCTTTATAACTTTTTATATTCAAGTCATTATGTATAAAGTATATGTTAACTTATTTTGGAGGAGGTTTTGCTGTTGTTGTTATTGTTAACCAAGTTCTTCATGTAGTTTTCTACATAATTTTTTATCAGTATTAACAATTGCATAAGTAGTAATCATTTCCATGGTGGAGCTTTGGGTAAATGAGTATTGTATCCTGAGTATTGTAATATAAAACGCAACGTGAAATTATATTTTCATTTTTTTTCTAGACTCACTATAAAAAAGTTAATTTGCCCTTCTAAAGAGAAAATCTGTATTATTCATTCATGTAGCTGAAACTGGTCTTTGTTTTTGTTGTTGTTGTTCTAATTTGTAGAAAAAATAACAAGATTATTAATTCAGTTAACCTGGTGATCAATATTGATTTATAATGTTTCATTATCACATTGAATATTCTGGGGAAAGAAAAAATAGTGTTTATGAGCATAGATATATAAAATAATTTTGGAGAGCAATATATAATATATTAATTCAAATGTTAAATTGTGTGGCAGAAGGAAAAGAACATTTTAACTATAAAATTCTATATTAAATAGGTTGATTTCCAATAAAAAAAAAAGTGCCGTAAGATATGCAGCAAAGTAATCATTAGTTCCATTTTGCTTATGACACAAGTTTTACCTGAGTCAAAATATATAGGCAGCTCTTCTTAGGACAGAATATATAGCTTTTGCCTTTACACATCCTCATTAAAACCCAGATGTATGACTCAACAATAAAATTATATAACACATTTACAAAGTACTAACTACATATAAGGCACCACAATAGGCATTAGGGACACAATAAAAAGACATATTTTTCTGATACATTATAATCTCATCTGTAAAACTAAGTGATCATATTTTGTAAACACTAAGCTCTGAGACCTGTGATTCTCAGGAAAGTGGTAATTAATTTGGTCTTAAATAAAATTATATGGTTTAGGGAGGAGCAGGAGAAAATATTTGACATCTAACATTTTTGTAGGCATGCCATTGCAATTTTGGTGTTTTTATTCCTTTTGAATTCCTATTAATTATATCACATTTAATATATGTGCGTGACTTCCGGTTAAGATGGCGGAGAGGAGGCACACAGCTGTGTAGGTCCGCGCTTTCTCTCACTATCCATTTCATTACAAGCCTCTGAATTAATGCTTGACTGAAAAAAAAAACCCACAAATAGTTACCAAGAGAAGCCATCCTTGAGAACTGCCAAGAAAAGTCTGTCTTTACTGGAGAGCTGAGACGGTTTTAGATCGGCGCAGGAGGCGGGCAGCGGCAGTGAGAGCACGGGAGCAGACTGGAGAGGGGGTGGGGAGTGATCACAGCCGTCTCTGCAGGGAGAGCTTCGCTACAGGACTGGATACTTTGCTCCGGCAGCAAGTCAGCAGCCCAGCAGAGAAGCTAAAAACACCGGGGCTGAAGAATACAACCCCAAACAGCTGGAGTCTCTCGGGACTTGGCCGCCCCCCCCTTTTCCCTCCCACAGTGACTCAGCACGCTCTGGGATCTCAGAGCGCAGGCGCAGCACAGTCAGGCTAGTGCCTCACTGCTGCCCCACGCAGTCTGTAGAGGAAGCTCGGTAACACCACCCAGCCCTCCCCCAAAGAAAGACTCCAGTTTTTTCTGTTTTTCTTTGCTAGTTTGTCTTTGATTATTACACAGAATAAGCAAGAAACTGAAGAGGACTTTAACCCTTGACAGCTTCTATACAGATAGAGAGCAGACTCTAAATCCTGAGGAGACTAAAAACAGACAGTCTCCAGGTGAATCCCCAAAGGAGGAGATCATCTGTTCCTCAGCACAGATGAACCTCATAGAAGTAATTAAAAAGGCTCTCACAAGGGAGCTAGAAGAAAAATGGGAAAAGCAGAGTGAGGCTTGGCAAAAGGAGAGGGAGGCTTGGGAAAAGGAGAGGGAGGCTTGGCAAAAGAGCCTGGAGAAGTCAGTTAAAGAGAGAGTGGATAAAGAAGTAAAATCCTTGAAAAATAGGATTGGTGAACTGGAAACAGAAAATAGCTCTCTAAAAAACAAAATTGGTGGAATGGAAAAAAATTCCACAGAACAAAAGAACTCAATGGGACAATTAGAAAAAGATTTTTAAAAAGTGAGTGAAGAAAATACTTCACTGAAAATCAGAATTGAACAATTGGAATTGGATGACTCAAGGAGACAAGAAGAATCAGTCAAGCAAACCCCAAAAAATCAAACAATGGAAAAGAATGTGAAATACCTTCTGGGGAAGACAACAGACCTGGAAAACAGATCCAGGAGAGACAATCTGAGAATCATTGGACTCCCAGAAAAGCATGATGAAAAAAAGAGCCTGGACACTATTTTCCAGGAAATTATCAAAGAGAACTGCCCAGAAGTCATAGGAACAGAGGAAAAAAAATAAACATTGAAAGGATTCATCGATCACCCACTGAAAGGGATCCTAAAATCAAAACACCAAGGAATATAGTGGCCAAATGCCAGAACCCTCAGACAAAGGAAAAAAATTGCAAGCGGCTAGAAAAAGCCAATTCAAGTATCAAGGAGCCACAATAAGGATCACCCAGGATCTGGCAGCATCCACATTAAAAGATCGAAGGGCCTGGAATATGATATTCCGAAAGACTAAGGAACTTGGTATGCAACCAAAAATAACTTACCCAGAGAGAATGAGCATTTTTTTCCAGGGAAGAAGATGGACATTCAACGAAGTAAGCGAATTTCATCTATTTCTGATGAAAAAGCCAGAACTTAACAAAAAGTTTGATCTACAAATATAGAACTCAAGAGAAATCTAAAAAGGTAAAGATTAATCTTGGGAACTATATTTCAACTATATAGATGTATAAAGAATACATGTATACCTTGTTCTAGAAATTGATGTGGAAAGGACATTGTACCAGAAAAAGGGTAAAGTGGGGGTAGTACATCTCATGAAGAGTCATAGGAAACCATTATATCTGAGAGAAAGAATGGAGGGGGATGAATATAGTGGGTATCTTACTGCCTTCAGAATTGGCTTTAAGTGAAAAATCTTAAGACATATTCAATCTATGGTGAAACTTCTCCCATCTCATTGAAAAGTGAGAAGGGAAAAGTGAAAAGGGAAGGAATAAGCTAAGCAGAAGGGAATACAGGAACTGGGAGGGAAAGGGGTGAGATAGGGGGAGGAACTCTAAGGCGGGGGGAGGGATACTAAAAAGGGAGAGCTGTGAGAAGCAAGTGGTGCTCACAAGCTTAATACTGGGAAGGGGGGAAAGGGGAAAGAAGGGAGAAAAGCATAAACCGGGGTTAACAAGATGGCAAGTAATACAGAATTGGTCATTCTAACCATAAATGTGAACGGGGTAAACTCCCCCATAAAGAGGAAGCGGTTAGCAGAATGGATTAAAAGCCAGAATCCTACAATATGTTGTTTACAGGAAACACACCTGAAGCGGGGAGATACATGCAGGTTAAAGGTAAAAGGTTGGAGCAAAATCTACTATGCTTCAGGTGAAGTCAAAAAAGCAGGGGTAGCCATCCTGATCTCAGATCAAGCTAAAGCAAAAATTGATCTAATTAAAAGAGATAAGGAAGGGCACTATATCTTGCTAAAGGGTAGCATGGATAATGAAGCACTATCTATATTAAAAATATATGCACCAAGTGGTGTAGCATCTAAATTCTTAAAAGAGAAATTAAGAGAGCTGCAAGAAGAAATAGACAGTAAAACTATAATAGTGGGAGATCTTAACCTGGCACTCTAAGAATTAGATAAATCAAACCACAAAATAAATAAGAAAGAAGTCAAAGAGGTAAATAAAATACAAGAAAAAGTTAGATATGATAGATCTCTGGAGAAAATGTAATGGAGACAGAAAGGAATACACTTTCTTTTCAGCAGTTCATGGAACCTATACAAAAATTGACCATATATTAGGACATAAAAACCTCAAACTCAAATGCAGTAAGGCAGAAATAGTAAATGCATCCTTTTCAGACCATGATGCAATGAAAATTACATTCAACAAAAAACCAGGGGGAAGTAGACCAAAAAATAATTGGAAACTAAATAATCTCATACTAAAGAATGATTGGGTGAAACAGCAAATCAAAGACATAATTAATAACTTCAACCAAGAAAACGATAATAATGAGACATCATACCAAAATGTATGGGATGCAGCCAAAGCGTTAATAAGGGGAAATTTCATATCTCTAGAGGCCTATTTGTATAAAATAGAGAAAGAGAAGGTCAAGGAATTGGGTTTGCAACTAAAAATGCTAGAAAAGGAACAAATTAAAAACCCCCAGTCAAACACTAAACTTGAAATTCTAAAAATAAAAGGAGAGATCAATAAAATTGAAAGTAAAAAAACTATTGAATTGATTAATAAAACTAAGAGTTGGTTCTATGAAAAAACCAACAAAATAGACAAACCCTTAGTAAATCTGATTAAAAAAAGGAAAGAGGAAAATCAAATTGTTAGTCTTAGAAATGAAAAGGGAGAACTCGCCACTAACGAAGAGGAAATTAGAGCAATAATTAGGAGTTACTTTGCCCAACTTTATGCCAATAAATTCGACAACTTAAATGAAATAGAAAAATACCTCCAAAAATATAGCTTGCCAAAACTAACAGAGGAAGAAGTAAATATCCTAAACAGTCCCATCTCAGAAAAAGAAATAGAACAAACTATCAATCATCTCCCTAAGAAAAAATCCCCAGGACCAGATGGATTTACATGTGAATTCTACCAAACATTTAAAGAACAATTAACTCCAATGCTAAATAAACTATTTGAAAAAATAGGGATTGAAGGAGTCCTACCAAACTCCTTTTATGACACAGACATGGTACTGATACCTAAACCAGGTAGGCTGAAAACAGAGAAAGAAAATTATAGACTAATCTCCCTAATGAATATTGATGCTAAAATCTTAAATAAAATATTAGCAAAAAGATTACAGAAAATCGTCACCAGGATAATACACTATGACCAAGTAGGATTTATACCAGGAATGCAGGGCTGGTTCAATATTAGGAAAACTATTAGCATAATTGACTATATCAATAACCAAACAAACAAAAACCATATGATCATCTCAATAGATGCAGAAAAAGCATTTGATAAAATCCAACATCCATTCCTAATAAAAACACTTGAGAGCATAGGAATAAATGGACTTTTCCTTAAAATAGTCAGGAGCATATATTTAAAACCATCAGTAAGCATCATATGCAATGGGGAAAAACTGGAACCTTTCCCAGTAAGATCTGGAGTGAAGCAAGGTTGCCCACTATCACCATTATTATTTAATATCGTATTAGAAACACTAGCCTCGGCAATAAGAGTCGAGAAAAAGATTAAAGGAATTAGAGTAGGCAATGAGGACACCAAACTAACACTCTTTGCAGATGATATGATGGTATACCTAGAGAACCCCAGAGATTCTACTAAAAAGCTATTAGAAATAATTCATAATTTTAGCAAAGTAGCTGGCTACAAAATAAATCCCCATAAATCCTCAGCATTTTTATACATCACCAACAAAACCAACAGCAAGAGATACAAAGAGAAATTCCATTCAGAATAACTGTTGATACCATAAAATATTTGGGAATCTATCTACCAAAGGAAAGTCAGGAATTATATGAGCAAAATTAAAAAAAAAGTCTCCACACAAATAAAGTCAGACTTAAATAATTGGAAAAATATTAAGTGCTCTTGGATCGGCCGAGCGAACATAATAAAGATGACAATACTCCCTAAACTAATCTATTTATTTAGTGCTATACCAATCAGACTTCCAAGAAAATATTTTAATGATCTAGAAAAAATAACAACAAAATTCATATGGAACAATAAAAAGTCGAGAATCTCAAGGGAATTAATGAAAAAAAAAATCAAATGAAGGTGGCCTAGCTGTACCTGATCTAAAATTATATTATAAAGCAGCATCACCAAAACCATTTGGTATTGGCTAAGAAATAGATTAGTGGATCAGTGGAAAAGGTTAGGTTCACAAGACAGAATAGTCAACTATTGCAATCTAGTGTTTGACAAACCCAAAGCCCCTAACTTCTGGGAAAAGAATTCATTATTTGATAAAAACTGCTAGGATAATTGGAAATTAGTATGACAGAAATTAGGCATGGACCCACACTTAACACCATATACCAAGATAAGATCAAAATGGGTCCATGACCTAGGCATAAAGAACGAGATTATAAATAAATTAGAGGAACATAGGATAGTTTACCTCTCAGACTTGTGGAGGAGAAAGAAATTTGTGACCAAAGATGAACTAGAGACCATTACTGATCACAAAATAGAAAATTTTGATTACATCAAATTAAAAAGCCTTTGTACAAACAAAACTAATGCAAACAAGATTAGAAGGGAAGCAACAAACTGGGAAAACATCTTCACAGTTAAAGGTTCTGATAAAGGCCTCATTTCCAAAATATATAGAGAACTGACTCAAATTTATAAGAAATCAAGCCATTCTCCAATTGATAAATGGTCAAAGGATATGAACAGACAATTTTCAGAGGATGAAATTGAAACTATTACCACTCATATGAAAGAGTGTTCCAAATCATTATTGATCAGAGAAATGCAAATTAAGACAACTCTGAGATACCACTACACACCTGTCAGATTGGCTAAGATGACAGGAAAAAATAATGATGAATGTTGGAGGGGATGCGGGAAAACTGAGACACTAATGCATTGTTGGTGGAGTTGTGAACGAATCCAACCATTCTGGAGAGCAATCTGGAATTATGCCCAAAAAATTATCAAATTGTGCATACCCTTTGATCCAGCAGTGTTTCTATTGGGCTTATATCCCAAAGAAATACTAAAGAAGGGAAAGGGACCTGTATGTGCCAAAATGTTTGTAGCAGCCCTATTTGTAGTGGCTAGAAACTGGAAAATGAATGGATGCCCATCAATTGGAGAATGGCTGGGTAAATTGTGGTATATGAATGTTATGGAATATTATTGTTCTGTAAGAAATGACCAGCAGGATGAATACAGAGAGGACTGGTGAGACTTACATGAACTGATGCTAAGTGAAATGAGCAGAACCAGGAGATCATTATACACTTCAACAACCATATTGTATGAGGACATATTTTGATGGAAGTGGATTTCTTTGACAAGGAGACCTAACTGAGTTTCAATTGATACATGACGGACAAAAGCAGCTACACCCAAAGAAAGAACACCGGGAAACGAATGTGAACTATCTGCATTTTTGTTTTTCTTCCCGGGTTATTTATACCCTCTGAATCCAATTCTCCCTATGCAACAAGAGAACTGTTCGGTTCTGCAAACATATATTGTATCTAGGATATACTGCAACATATCCAACATATAAAGGACTGCTTGCCATCTAGGGGAGGGGGTGGAAAGAGGGAGGGGAAAAAATCGGAACAGAAACGAGTGCAAGGGATAATGTTGTAAAAAAAAAAATTACCCTGGCATGGATTCTGTCAATATAAAGTAATAATTAAATAAAAATCAAAAAAAATAATAATAATAATATATGTGCGTGTATTTTTTCACACTATACATTAATGAAGAGTTATTGCCTGGTTTAGGGATAATTAACCTGAGATTCATAAATATGTTTAATACAAAATGTTTATATATTATTCATAAATATGTTTAATACAAAATGTTTATATAATATACAATATGTATGCGTATATATAATGCACATACCCATACTTACATAAGCATAAATACAGATAACTGCATTTCAACATATTTGGTTTCCTATGAATCCTATCTTTTTATGTGGATATTAAAACATTATAAACATGTAAGTATAGATTATGTACATGGTCACTTATATACCTTAATGTGTATATGTATATGTATATGTACACATATAATACAGGTATACAAGTAAAAATAATTACTTATAAAGTGAGATGAATAGTAGGCAGAGTAAATATTTGCATTCTTCATAGTACAACCTGTGGGTTGAAATAACTGCTTTAGAATACTTTCAAAAGTTTATATCAATAAGCTACATATTTGAGAGTATTTATGATCTACCAACATTGTGTATATACCAAAAGTAAAAAAAAAAAAAATCAGAAGAAGAAGAATGCTACTAAACTTTCTTTAAAGAAAAGAAAGTTATTTTAAGAAATTAAAGGAATTATCCACCTTGTTATCACAATCATATTTAAGGATTTTCATTTTCATGTTTTATTGTTGTTCACTCATTTCAACCATGTCATACTTTTTATCATTCTATTTAAGGTTTTCTTGGCAAAAAAAAAAAAAATACTTGAATGGTTTGTCATTTCCTTCGCCAAATCATTTTTAAAATGGCGATATTAATGAAAATGGTGAAGTGACTTGGCAAAAATTGCTCAGGTGATAAGGTTAGGTTTGAACTCAGGTCTTCTTGACTCAAAGCCTATTGCTTTGTCCACTGTGCTACCTAGCAGCCCATTTGGCAAAAACAGCCAGATCTTGCTGCTTTTGTTAAAGGTCTATTGAATAAAAAGCAGTCTTTTTTCTTGCTGTAACTTTAATTCAAAAATATTTCATTAAATTTTACTAATTATTAAAGGTGAATTACTTACTCTCAAATATTAAAGTATTTAACTTCTACAAATAGAAACAGTGAACAAACATTGCTTTTATATTGTAGATCTAAATCATTGTTCACAACACTGAAACTTGAGCATTTCTTACATGACATATTTCAAACCATATTTTATTCAGAGTTCAAAATAAGATTGCAATAAAACTCCTATATTAAAAAAATATTATTAGTCCAATATAGTGATAATGCAGCATGTATTTGTTCAAAAATGGTATATACCAACTTGGTACGGTATTCCACACAGGGTAAAGAAGAAACAAAAAGTAATACATAGACGAATAGTTAGGTAGATCATTCTATATGAAAACATATACATACAAATCATATATGATAAATGTTCTATAAATGTGATTGTGGGGAGACTTCAAAGAGTGGAACTGCCAGAGACCATGTCCTTGGGGGACATGCCAGAGACCATGTCCTTGGAATCAAAGAGCTAAAGAAGAATGTAATCGCCTGCACATAAATTCTGAAGCTACAACCTTATCGTAAACAAACTATACACCCTAAACTCCTGAGACAAGATGATGTGTGTCCCAGGAAATTGGCCCTATCAGCCCAGGTGCAAGATAACGATTAGGCTCCAGGATGTCTGCCACACATCTGGTGTAACATTCTTTACTTTGCAACCCCCCATTCAGAAATGTATTTAACTAGACCCTCTTCATTCATTAAACTGAGACTTTGTTTCACCCCAACTGGTCTCCCTCCTCATTTCTAACCCCATTCCTTTTCAGGCCTAGCCTTACAGACAAATGCCAGCCTCAGGACCCATACTTTGATGACCTGCTGGACGGGCAGAGTACAAAGAGCAATTGAGCGCTAGCAACATTCCTTTACTTCAGAATAATATGAGAGATCAATTCTGGAGTGACAGAACCAAAAATAGTAGGGGTAATGCTTTTTTTTTTTTTCCCAATGCAGGACAACTTAGTTAAGTCAAAAGGAGAACTCTGTGACACTGGGTTTGAGACTGACCCAAAATGCATGTGGCAGCAATACCAGATGTGAGCATCAAAAAGTGGCAACAGCATAAGCAGCAGCTTGATGATATCTCAAATTAATGATAGAGGATCAGGCAACATGTCAAAAAATAATATGCAGAATCCTAAACTAGAACTAAGCATGTGATTAGACTTTATATGACAATTTCACTGCCTACACCAGCATCCCGGTCAAAATTTCAGGGCACAGAGGATTGACTGCAGTTACTGGTGTCCCTAAGAAACAGTATCCCTTCCAGTCCTGGCACTGATCATACCTCTTCCTAGAAGATACTATCTTAGAAGCACAAAACATCTAAACCTCCAGAACTAGTTCTTTAAAAAGTCTGAAGTTTCTAAAAATTTCCCTCTTTCTGACTGGCACCTAAGAATAAAATCAAATTTAAATTTCAATGTAAAAAAAAAGGGGGGGGGGTGGAAACCATAATTAGGAAACAATAGTAACAAAAATAACAAAAAAAAAAAAATAAACCTGATCATAAAAGATTTTGCATTTCTCTAATCAATAGTTACTTAGAAGGATTCCTTAATGTAAATACACCCATTCATATGCTCTGGCCATTTATTGATTTTGGTAATGATGATGTGCTCCTATAACTGTCCACAGTTTTCTATACATATACATACAAATATATATAAAACATACCTGAAGAACATATATACATAAGGCATTTAACAGAAAAACTTGTTGTATTTTTATATCAGTTTTCTGATTTCCTGCTAATATTGGTTATGTTTGTTTTGTTTATTCAAAACCTTTTTTTAATCTCTCAAAGTTATCCTTTTTACATCTCTTAATGTTCTCTAGCTTTTGTTTGGTAATAAATTCTTCCTTTCTCCATAGTTCTCACAGATGAACTATTTTATACTTCCCTTATTTGATTATGGCATCACTCTTAATGTCTAAATCATGTATGCCTTTTGACTTTATTTATTTATTTATTTTGACATACAGTGTGAAATGTTGGTTTTTCCCTAATTTCTGCCAAACTGGTCTGCAGTTTTTTCAGCATTTTTTTTTGTCAAATTATGAGTTTTTGTCCCAAAAAGCTGGGAATTTTGCCTTCAACAAACACTAGGGTTATTTACTACTACATATTGTGTACACAATTTATTCAATTGAACCACAGATCTATTTTTTGGACAGTAATAGCTTGTTTTTGATGATTACTGATTTTAAGTATAAATTGAAGTCTGATACTTCTAGTCAATTGTTTAACTAGATATTGTTGACATTTTGTTGTTCAAACTGAATTTCATCATTTTTTCAAGCTCTATGAATTATTTTTTGATAGTTTGATCAGTATGGTACCAAATAAAAATTTAATTATCACAATTTTCACTTTAATTATATTGGCTTGCCCTACCCAACAAGAAGTACTATTTTTCCAGTTGTTTATGTGTGTATTTATTTTTTGTGAAGTATTTTAATTATGTCATTAAATGCACTGGTTTGTCTTAGCATGTAGATTCTCAAGTATTTGTATTATCTGAAATTATTTTAAATGGAATTTTTCTATTTCCTCATGAATTTTTGTTGATAACATATAGAAATGCTAATTGTTTATTTATTTATTTTATATACTAAAATTTTTTTCTAGGGATTTAAAATCTTTAAATTATTTTTATTTGTTTGTCTTTGTTCTCTAAAGATAGCATTATATCACCACCAAAAAGTTAGTTTCATTTCAGTTTTCTTGAGAATTCTATTCTAAATATTATAAAATTTTATTAATTTCCTTGACTTTGTTCTTACTCAATTTAATTGTTAAATTTATCTAGTTATGAGAAGAAAAGCTGAAGTCCTTCACTAGTATATTTTTACTTTTTTATAGTCTTCCACAAGTCATTTAATATTTAATTTAAGAATTTTACTCCTGTAATTTCATAAAGGTCTAGAGAGACTTACATGAACTGATGCTAAGTGAAATGAGCAGAACCAGGAGATAATTATACATGACAACAAAATTATAAAAATCATTTCTAATGGAACTAGCTCTTTTCAACAATGAGATGATGGAGGCCAGTTCCAATAATAATCTTGTGATAAAGAGAGCCATCTATGCCTAGAGAGAAGACTATCAGAACTGAGTGGGGATCACAACATAGCATTTTCACTCTCTTTATTGTTTGTTTACATTTTTTCATTTTTATCTGATTTTTCTTGTGCAGCATAATAATTGTATAAATATGTATACATATATTGGATTGAACATATCTTAACATGTTTAATATATACTAGATTACTTGCCATCTAGGGAGGCAGTGGGGGTGAAGGAAAGGAAAAATACAGAACACAAGATTTTGCAAGGATCAATGTTGAAAAATGATCTATGCATATGTTTTGAAAATAAAAAGATGTAATAAAAATTAAGTATAAAGTATGATGTAAAAAAAAATTAATCCTGGAGGTGGAATCAAAAAGTCAGATATTCACCTGATCCCCACAAAATTTAAATAATGCCTCAAAACAAATCAAAGAGTGGCAACACCTTCAAAAGTTTAGAGTGAGACCATTTTACTATTCAAAATAACTTAGCAGGTCAATAGGAAATGTCAGTTGCACCAGGATAAAAGTAGAGTATTATTTAATAAAGCTACATCCCATCAAATCAGCAGTAGGCCTTCTTACAACTAAATCTTTAGAAGGAGTAAGGAGTTTTGAACCTGTCAACTCACAGATGTTGGGGGGATTGAAACATATTGTCAGAAATATTAGAGATTTCCCTTTTTGATACCAGGGGCAGAACTGTGTTGCATTGCTCAGACTTAGGCCTGGGTTGCAGTTTTATGTCCCCATCTCAGAGAGAAGAAGAATTTCATGAAAAATTTGAATTGGATAAAAGGAACATAATGATTTTCTAAGACATGAAAAAGAAAAAAAATCATAAGAATGAAAAAATAGAAGAAAATGATAACTATTTCATTATTAAAAAAAAAAAAACTGACCTGTAAAGTAGACCCAAAAAGATAATATGATAATTATTAGACTATCTAGGGGCCATAATAAAAAAAACCTAAAGATCATATATCAAAAAATCATAAAAGATAGTCTCCCCGATATTCTAGAAATAGAAAGCAAAATAGAAAAGAAAATAATTCAGCAATTATCCCCTCAAAAAGATGTCAAAATAAAAATTCCAAGGAATATTATAGACAAAATTAAGAGTTCCCAGGTCAAGTAAAAATATTGCAAGCAGCCAGAAAAAACCTATTCAAATATCATGGAATTAGAGTCAATATAACTGAAGATTTAGGAATTTATATATTAAAGTATCAGAGAGTTTAGAGTATGATATTCTATAGGAAAAAAAATTCAGATTACCACCAAAAATTAACTCCCAAGCAAATCTAAGTATAATTTTTGAAGATGAAAATGATTATTCAATGAAAGAAAAGATTTTCAAGCACTTCTGATTTAAAAAATAAGAACTGAATAGAAAATTTGACTTTAATCTGCTTGTGATAAAGATCTTTACAAAATTCCCACTATGAGGTATTCTCCTCCCTCCTTATACTGTCTTTCCATTAATAGCATCTCCTTACTATAACTAACTCTGATTAGTCTGCCAAACTATGTATCTAACTTACCAGTCAATAGCATGCCCAAACTTCATGACATATTCATTTAATATATTCTTCCAAATTCCTTTCCTTGGTCCTTTCCTCAGTACCCTGTAGAGAGGGCTGGAACTTTGAAAAGGTATACTTGAATCAAGGACAGCAGGGTGCTTATAGTTAAGCACCCACTCAGTGTGAGATAATGGTTCTCTAAACATATACTTAATGTGATATGGTGATGTAATGGTTGCACATGCTCAGTTGCTGTAGTGATGTAATTGTACTGAAGTATTTAAGGGCTAGGAGGACTGGGAAGGAGACTCTCAAGAGTCAGACCAGACACTAAGAAGACTTCAGACTTCATCTTTGACCATTCATTCTCCTGAGTCTCCTGCCTCCTTCACTCCTCCACTAAGACCAAGGACTCTGGCTGATCCCAAAGTCCTCCAGAGAGCTAGTCCAGACATTACATTTTGGCATACAGACATTGGGCCCTAGAAACACAGAACTTTGCAAAGCAGGGCACAAATCAGCTCAACTGATTGGCTGAGTTGAGTGGAGAAGTCTCTGTGATCCAGAAATAGGGTAAGTATAAAAAGAAGAGTTGGTAAGGATCATTTTTCAGCTGAAATAAAGAAAATACTAGGAAAAGAGTCTCCCTTATGCCAAGGGAAATGTGTAGGATGCACTTTTCAGAGTTCCAGGTTAATAAAGAAGCAAGATTTGTTGGTAACTTGGAAGCAGATCACTGGACTCTTAAATATATTAGAGTGCACATCTCTTTGGTTCTCTAAAGAAGAAAAATTAGAGCCAGATAAATGGGAAATGGTGGGAGAGCATGTCGTTGAATATTATGAAACTTTGGGTCCTGATTCAATTCCTGAGGAAATATTCCTTATGTATGATATAATAAAATTGGCCTTAAAGAATCCCATAAGTTCTTAAAAAAAAAAAGAAAGAAAGAAAAAAGAAAAAAGAAAAAGAAAAATTTTAAGATGGACAGCCAGAGAAAGAAGTATGAGGAGAAAGAGCAGGAATTGAGAAAGCAACTGAAAAGCATGGAGAATTGGACAAAAGAGGAGTTAAGTACAGCACTGATTAACTTAAGGGGTGTGGTGCTTCTCACTTTCACAACTCATTTTCACCTTCATCTCCACCCCAACAGATGCCCTTAGAGTATTCCTCATCACCTGAACCTCTTCCCTCAATTTCCTCTTCTTGGGTAGAGGTAGAAAGAGGAGTGGGAAGGGCAATAAAACCATCAGAACCACCCTTGCAGCAGCTTTGTCCACCTCCTATGACATGCTTACACAAGGTACTAATTAAAGCTAAAGAGGAAGGACATAATACATCTGATTTGAGAATAGACTTGTAATTTGAGTCTTCAGATCAAGAAAAAAGATACACTCTTTTTAATGTGAAAATTATCAAAGATCTGAAAAAGACTTGCACTCTTTTTGGGTCTATATCATCTTATGTTAAGATGTTATTAGCAAATCTGACTTTTGAAATTTTAACCCCTAATGGTAAATCTATAGCAGAAACATGTTTAAAACCTAGACAAAACTTGTGGCTTTCTGAGTACAGTGAATACAAGCCCAATGAAAGAGACAAACTGGAGTTAATATACCAGTCACCTTTGATTGACTAGTAGGTTTAGATGCTTATGCAGACATTTTAGGGCAGATTAATTACCCTTTAACAACACATGAGCAAATTGTTTCTGCTGCTATCAAAACATGGGGCACCCTCCCTGGAAGACAAGATAGAGGGGAATCCTTCACAACAGGATTTTGCTGATTTTCTGGGATGTCTGCAGATAGCTGTCATATGAAATGTTGGTGAAAATGTAGCAACAAAAATTATGAAAAGACAACCTGCTAAAGAAATGCTAAAGAGGTTTGTAGAAGAATTATACTAGGATTACACAAGCATGGATTTATTTATACCTGTTTCAGGTAAGATCCTTCAGACCAAAGGAACCCTACTAACAAAATCTGGTTTGACTCCCCATTTCCCTTTGGTATTCTTTTGTGATGTAATGGGGACCTGGGAACCAATTTCCCTAAAGAATAGTGATGCAAAAATCGTAAATAAAATATTAGCAAAGAAATTACAGAAAGTCATCCCCAGGATAATATACCATGCCCAAGTAAAATTTACACCAGGAATGCAGGGCTTATTCAATATTAGGAAAACAATTAGCAAAATTGATTATATCAATAACCAAGCCAACAAAAGCCATATGATTAATCAATAGATGCAGAAAAAAATGATAAACTCTAATACCCATCCTTATTGAAAACACTAGAGAGTATAAGAATAAATGCAGTTTTCCTAAAAATGATCAGTATCATCTATTTAAAACCATTAGCAAGCATCATATATAATGGGGAACAACTAAAATCATTCCCAGTAAGATCAGGGGTGGAAAAAGTTTGGTTACCATCACCATTAGTATAAAATATTGTATTGGAAATGTTATCTTTGGCAATAAGAGAGGGAAAAGACATTAAATGAATTAGAATAGATAATGAGAAAACCAAATTATCTGTCCTTGACGATGATATGATGGAATATTTAAAGGAACCCTAGAAAATCAAGTAAAAAACTATTTCGAAACAATTCACAACTTAAGCAAAGTTTCAGGACACAAAATAAATCCACAGAAATCATCAACATTTTTATATATTACCAACAAAGTCCAACAGCAAAAGATAAAAAGAAAAATTCAATTTAATTAGCTGTAGATAATAAATATTTGGCAGTCTACCTGTCAAAGGCAAAGTCAGGAATTATATGAATACAACTACAAAACATTTTCCACACATAAATTCAGATCTAATAAACTAGAAAATACCAACTGCTCAGGGGTAGGCCGAGCGATTATAACAAAAATGACAATAGCTAATACTACCTAAATTAATTTACTTATTCAGTGTCATACCAATCAAACTCCCAAGACATTATTTTACAAAGTTCATCCGGAAGAACAAAAGGTCAAGAATTTCAAGGGAATTAGTGAAAAAATACAAATGAAGATTGCCTAGCTGTGCCAGACCTAAAACTATATTATAAAACAGTGCTCATCAAAACCATTGTTTACTGGACAAGAAATAGCATAGTCAATAAATGGAATAGATTAGGATCACAGGACAGAAGTGTCAATAAGTACAGCAAATAGTGTTTGACAAACTCAAGTCCCCAGCTTTTAGAATAAAAACTCACCATATGACAAAAACAGCTGAGAAAATTAGAGACTAGTATGGCAGAAACCAGGCATTGACACACACTTAATACCAAATATCAAGATAAGGTCGAAATGGATTTATGATTTTGACATAAAGAGTAATAATATAAGCAAATAAAGGAACAAAGTATAGGTTACCTCTCAGATCTGTGGAGAACAAAGAATTTGTGGCCAAAGAAGAACTGGAGATCATTAGTGAACATAAAATAGATAATTTTGGTTATATTAAGTTAACAGTTTTTGTATAGATTAAAAAAATGCAAATAAAATTAAAAGGGAAGCAATAAACTGGAAATATTTTTACATTCAAAGGTACTGATAAAGGCCTCATTTCTAAAATATATAGAAAATTGACTCAAATTTATAAAAAGTCATGCTATTCTCCAAGTGAGAAATGATCAAATGTTATGAACAGTTTTCAGATAAAAAAATTGAAACCATTTCTAGTCATACAAAAAGATGCTGTAAATCGCTATCAATGAGAGACAAATTAAGACAACTCTGAAGCAACACTATAAACATCTCAGATT
Source organism: Antechinus flavipes (assembly GCF_016432865.1). NCBI lineage: Eukaryota > Metazoa > Chordata > Mammalia > Dasyuromorphia > Dasyuridae > Antechinus > Antechinus flavipes. The sequence goes on from NC_067398.1 coordinate 400,580,579, forward strand.
GGCTAAGATGTCAGGTAAAGATAATGATGAATGTTGGTGGGATGTGGGAAAGCTGGGACACTAATATATAGTTGGTGGAAGTGGAGTCAAGATGGTGGAGAGGACACACATTTCATTCTGAGCTCCCTTCTATCCTCACATACTAAATACCTAATTCAGGCTCAGAAATAGTGCTTAACTGGTAAAGTCCACAAATATTGGGAGTACAACAAATTACGAGTCAAAGATAACTTGGAAGATCACAGAAAATGTCTGTGTAGATAGGGTGGGAAGAGGCCAGTGCAGGCAGGGAGGTAGAACATAGAGTCTACCCCATGCTGAGCAGACCAGGAGCAGGGTCTCCCCAGGTGGAGAATTTGTAGGGAGGACTCTACCATAGGTTGGCTGTTCTGGTTTGTTTACAAAGCAGCAGATCAGCAGAGAAGTTACACAAAAGCCAAAGACTCCAAAACACTAGAATTTAACATGACCTGGTCATACTCACCCAGCACCAAGAGTGACTAAGCACAATCACAGTGCATCTGCACAGCCACAGTTCACAGAGTGAGGTTATGACCAGGGCAGTGACATTTCCACTGCTCCACTGCTCAGCACTCATCCCAGGGAAGCCTCTGTTCTGCACAGAGGGGTTCTGTCAGGGCAGTACCATTTCCAAAGCAATTTCACAGCCAATTCACAGGACAACTCCCTCCATATATCCCTGTTCTGTAGAGGAAGCTGAGAACCTCCTTGCCCTGAAAATAGACCATAAAGATTTTTTTAAATGAGTAAAAAAGCCAAGCAAGTTCTAACTAGAGATAGCTTCTATATGGAAAGGAGCAGATTTCCAACCCTGAGGAGACTAATAGCAGACAATCTCCAGACAAAACACCAAAGGGAGTTATAAGCTGGTCCCCATCACACAAAGCTCTCTTAGAAGAAATTTAAAAAGATCTTAAAAGAGAGCTAGAAGAAAAATGGGAAAAGGAAAAAGAAGCTCTACAAGAGAGTGTGGAAAGGGCAAATAACTCATTAAAAGAAAAATTTGATAAATTGAAAAAGAAAAAAAAAAAAACTTCCTGAAATGTGAAATGAAAAAGGTAAAGAACTCTCAGGGAAACAGAATTAGTGAATTGGAAAGGATAAATAAACCCAAGAAAGTAGGATTTGTGAATTGGAAAAGATAAAGAACTCCTACGAAAGGAGCATTATGAATTAGAAAAAGAAAATAACTCAATAAAAAAATAATGAAATGGAAAAAAAAATTCCATAGAGCAAAATAACTCATTTAAAAACTCAATTGAACATATATAAAAAGAAGTTTTAGAAAGTTAATGAAGAAAATAATGGAACAAAAATTAGAACTAAACAAATAGAAATCAATGATTCATTGAGACATCAAGCATCAAGTCAAGCAAAAAAAAAAAAAAAAAAAAAAATAGAAAAATATGTTAAATATGTACTTGGAAAAAGAACAGACCTGGAAAATAGATCTAGGAGAGATAATCAATGGTTTTTCATGCCATAGGTTATGGTTAGAGTCCATATAAAAACTGTTATGGAAATGATGATAGTTTTTTTTTTTAATTGTCCTTGCTACTAATTTTTGGATTTGTTGCTTTTGCCTCTAAGCCTTCTCCTGTGTATGGAGGTTTAAGTCTTGTGATTAGTGGGGGTTTGGATTGTGCTATTTGAACTTCCTGAGAATTATGATAAAAGAAGAGTTTAGACACTATTTTACAGGAAATCATCAACGAGAACTGTGCAGATGTAATAGAATCAGAACATAAAATAGGCATTGAAAAAAGTCATCAAACAACTTCTTAAAGAGACCCCAAAATAAAAACTCCAAGGAATATTGTGACTGAATTTAAGAACTATCAGACTAAGGAAAAATATTACGAGCAACCAGGAAAAAAAATTCAAATAAAGAGGAGCCACAATAAGGATTGGCTGAGTAATAAGGATTACTCAGGATCTAGCAACTTCCACATTAAAGGATTGAAGGGCCTGGAATATGATATTCTGCAAGCAAAAGAACTTGGAATGCATCCAAGAATAAACTACCTAGCAAAGCTGAGCATTTTCTTCCAGGGAAGAAGATGGACATTCAATGAAACAGGTGAATTCCATTTAGTCCTAATGAAAAACAAAACAAAACAAAACAAAACAAAACAAAAACAACAACAACAACAACAACAACAACAACAACAACAAAAAAAAAAAAAACAGAGGAGGGAACAAAAAAATTGACCTCCAAGAGAAGTAGAAAAGATAAAAAGAACTCTTGAGAACTGCATTTCTGTTCCGAGCATACATAAAGACTACGAGTATAATTTGATTTTACTGTTATAATATAAAAAGGAAGTAGAAGTGGAAAAGGGATTTTATCAGAAAAAGGGAAAAGAGGAGATAAAAAGGGGAACTTGCTTCCTCCAAAAAATAGTAAGGAAACTTACTATATCTGAGAGAATTAAGGGAGGGGAAGGAGAATTGTGTGGATCTTACTCTCATCATATTTGGCTCAAAGAGAAAATATTACACATATTTGGTTTACAGAAAAACTTCTCTCACCTCATTAAAAAGTGGAAGAGGCAGACCTGTGGAAGAGGAAGGAATTTATGACCAAAGAAGAACTAGCAATCATTACTGATCACTTTTTGATTATATCAATTGAAAAGTTTTTGTACAAACAAAACCAATGCAGACAAGATTGGAAGGAAAGCAATAAGCTGAGAAAACATTTTTACAGTCAAAGGTTCATTTCCAAAATATATAGAAAATTGACTTTAATGTATAAGAAATCAAGTCATTTTCCAATTGATAAATGGTCAAAGGATATGAACAGACAATTCTCACATGAAGAAATTTTCTAGTCAGATGAAAAGATGCTCCAAGTCATTATTAATCAGAGAAATGGAAATTAAGACAACTCTGAGATACCACTACACACCTGTCAGACGGGCTAGAATGACAAGGAAAGATAATGCGGAATGTTGGAGAGGATATGGGAAAACAGGGATACTAATACATTGTTGGTGGAATTGTGAAGACATCCAGCCATTCTGGAGAGTGATTTGGAACTATGTTCAAAAAGGTATCAAACTGTGCATACCCTTGATCCAGCCATGTTAATACTGGGCTTATATCTCAAAGAGATCTTAAAGAAGGGAAAGGGACCTGTATGTGCAAGAATGTTTGTGGCAATTCTCTTTATAGTGGCCAGAAACTGGAAACTGAGTAGATGCCTATTAATTGGAGAATGGCTGAATAAATTGTGGTATATGAATATTATGGAATATTATTGTTCTGTAAGAAATGACCAGCAGGATGATTTCTGAAAGGCTTGGAGAGACTGACACAACTGATGCTGAGTGAAATGAGCAGGACCAGGAGATCATTATATACTTTAACAACAATACTATATGATGATCAATTCTGATGGACCTGGCAATCTTCAGGAATGAGATGAACCAAATCAGTTCTAATGGAACAGTAATGAACTGAACCAGCTATACCCAGCGAAAGAACTCTGGGAGATGACTAAGAACCATTACATTGAATTCCCAATCCCTATATTTTTGCCCACCTGCATTTTTTGATTTCCTTCACAGGCTAATTGTGCAATATTTCAGAGTCTGATTTTTTTTTTTTTTGGTACAGCAAAATAATGGCTTGGACATGTATATTTATTTTGTATTAAATTTATATTTTAATAAATTTAATATGTATTGGTCATCCTACCATGGGGGAGGGGTGGGGGGAGGGAGGGGAAAAATTGGAACCAAAGGTTGGTGGTTGTCAGTGCTATAAAGTTACCCAGGCATATAACTTGTAAATAAAAAGCTATTAAAATAAAAATAAATAAATAAATAATAAAAGTCAGAGAGGAAAAGGGAAAAGGAAAAGATAAGCCAAATGGGGGGAATACAGAAAAACAAAGGAAACATATAAGAAAGGGGGAGAGACTCAAATGGGTTAGGAGGGATTCTAACAAGGGAAAGCTGCATGAGGCAAGTTGTGTCCATAAGTCTAATACTGGGAAGGGGGGAAGGGGAGAAAGGAAGAGAAAAGTATAATCTGGAGATAATAAGATGGCAGTAAATACAGAATTAGTAGTTTTAACCATAAATGTGAATGGGATATACTCTCCCATAAAGTGGAGGCAAATAGCAGACTGGATCAAAAGCCAGAACCCTACAATATGTTGTTTACAAGAAATACATTTAAAGCATGGTGATGATACATATAAGGTAAAAGTAAAAGGCTAGAGCAGAACCTCCTATGCTTCAGGTAAAATTAAAAAAAAAAAAAAACAGGGGTAGCTATCCTTATCTCAGATAAAGCAAAAGCAAAAAATTGTTCTAATTAAAAGAGATAAGGAAGGGAACTATATCTTGCTAAAGGGTTGCACAGACTATAAAACAATATCAATACTAAACATATATGCACCAAGTGGTATTGTTAGGATTCTTACAAGGTGCTAAGTTGGTTATCTAATTTAGCATGGTAGTTAACAATTCTCTAGTTCAGAGTTCACACATTTCACCTCTTTAAGAGTTTACACTTTTAAGAGAGCATATCAGAGGAGGAGCCCACTAGAGGAGATTCACAAGTCAGGATTCAATGGAGAATATTCATAAGTCTAAGAAAATTCCACAAGCCCACTCTCTCGGAGGAGGTGTCAGATTCATTCCAACTTCAATCTCTCTGCTGGCTGGAGACATTGGGAAGGAGAGGCTGAAGCTGGCAGAGGCAGAGACAAAGGACAAGCAGCAAGAGCTCTTGAAACGAAGGAGAGAGGCCTCTAAGAAAGCTACCCTGGCTATTTTGAAGGAGACAATAAAGGATCTGGACTTTAATAGCTGGCTGCATTTGAAGTGATTATTACACTGAACTGAAACTAAGGCTGCTCCCAGAAGCTCCCCAAGAAACCTGCTCCCAGAGAATATTATATTTTAGAGAAGAGAACATTACATGGTATAGCATCTAATTTCCTAAAGGAGAAGTTAAGAGAGTTGCAAAAAGAAATAGACAACAAAACTAAAATTGTGGGAGATATCAACCTTGCACTTTCAGAATTATATAGATCAACCCACAAAAACAAATAAGAAAGATGTTAAAGAGTTAAGTAGAATAGTAGAAAAATTAGGTATAATAGATCTTTGGAGAAGACTGAATGGAGACAGAAAAGAGTATATTTTCTTTTCAGTAGTTCATGGAACCTATACAAAAATTGACCTTATATTAGGACACAGAGACCTCAAAATTAAATGCAGAAAGGCATTATTTTCATATCACAATGCAATAAAAATTACATTTAACAAAAAGCTAGGGGTAAATAGACCAAAAAGTAATTGGAAACTAAATAATCTCATCCTAAAGAATGATTGGGTGAAACAGCAAATCATTGAAAAAATTAATAACTTCACCCAAGAGAATGACGACAATGAGACAACATACCAGAATTTGTGGCATGAAGCCAAAGTTGTAATAAGGGGAAATTTTATATCTCTAGAGGCTTACTTGAATAAAATTGAGAAAGAGAAGGTCAATGAATCGGGTTTGTAACTTAAAAATCTAGAAAAAGAGCAAATTTAAAAACCCCAATCAAATAGTAAAGTTGAAATTCTAAAATTCAAAGGAGAAATTAATAAAATTAAAAGTTAAAAAAAAACTAATGAATTAACAAATAAATCTAAGAGTCAATTTTATAAAAAAAAAACCATCAAAATAGATAAATGTTTGATAAATTTGATTAGAAAAAGGAAAGAGAAGAATCAAATTGTTAGCCTTAAAAATGAAAAGGGAGAACATTCCACCAATGAAGAGGAAATAAGAGCAATAATTAGGAGTTATTTTGCCCAACTTCATGCCAATAAATTTGATAATCTAAGTGAAATGGAGGACTACCTTCAAAAATAAAGCTGCCCAGATTAACAGAGGAAGAAGTAAATTGCTTAAATAGTCCCATTTCAGAAAAAGAAATAGAACAAGCTATTAATCAACTTTCTAAGAAAAAATCTCCAGGACCAGATGGATTTGCATGTGAATTCAAGCAAACATTTAAAAAACAATTAACTCCAATGCTATATAACCTATTTGAAAAAAATAGGGAATGAAGGACTCCTAACAAATTCAATCTTTGACACAGACATGGTATTACTATATAAACCAGGTAGGTTGAAAACAGAGAAAGAAAATTATAGACCAATCTCCCTAATGAATATTGATGCTAAAATCTTAAATAAAATATTAGCAAAAAGATTACAGAAAATCATCTCCAGGATAATATGCCATGACCAAGTAGGATTTATACCAGGAATTCAGGGCTGGTTCAATATTAGGAAAAGTACTACCATAATTATCTATATCAATAACCAAATTAACAAAAATCATATGATCATCTCAATAGATGCAGAAAAACCATTTGATAAAATTCAACATGCATTCCTATTAAATAAATGAGAGTATAGGAATAAATGGGCTTTTCCTTAAAATAGTCAGTAGCATCTATTTAAAATCACCAGTGTGTATCATATGTAATGGGGATAAACTGGAATTAATCCCAATAAGGTCAGGAGTAAAAGAAGATTGCCCATTATTACCATTACTATTCAATATTGTATTAGAAATGCTATCTTTGGCATTAAGAATTGAGAAAGAGATTAAAGGAATTAGAGTAGGTAATGAAGAAACCAAATTATCAGTCTTTGTAGATGATATGATGGTATACTTAGCTCCACAGATTCTACTAAAAAGCCATTAGAAATAATCCACACCTTTAGCAAAGTTGCAGGATAAAAAATAAACCAACACAAATCATCAGCATTCTTATACATCACTAACAAAATCCAAAAATAGAAATACAAAGAGAAATTCCATTTAAAGTAACTGCTGGCAGTATAAAATAATTCAGAATCTATCTGCTAAGGGAAAATCAGGAACTATATGAGCAAAACTATAAAACACTTTCCACACAAATAAAGTAAGATTTAACCAATTGGAAAAATATTAAACGCTCTTGGATATTTCAAGCAAATATAGTAAAGATGAAAATACTTCCTAAACTAATCTATTTATTTAGCACTACACCAATCAGACTCCCCCAAAACTATTTTAATGACCTAGAAAAAAAATAACAACAAAGTTCATATGAAAAACAAAAGGTCAAGAATTTCAAGGAAACTAATGAAAAAAAAAATCAAATGAAGATGGCCTAGCTGTACCAGATCTAAAATTATTTTATAAAGTAGTGGTTATCAAAACCATTTGGTATTGGCTAAGAAATAGAGTAGTTGATCAGTGGAATAGATTATGTTCAAAGGACAAAATAGTCAATAACTTTTAAAAATCTAGTGTTTGACAAATCTAAACTCCCCAGCTTTTAGGATAAGAACTTACAGTTTGACAAAAAACTGGGGAAAATGGAAACTAATATGATGGAAACTAGCATGGCAGAAACTAGACATTGACCCACACTTAACACCATACACCAAGACAAGGTCAAAATGGGGTCATGACCTAGTCATAAAAAATGAGATTATAAATAAATTGGAAGAACATAATATCTCTCAGACCTGTGGAAGAGGAAGGAATTTATGACCAAAGAAAAACTAGAGATCATTACTAATCACAAAATAGAAAATTTTGATTATATCAAATTAAAAAGTTTTTGTACAAACAAATCTAATGCAGACAAGATTAGAAGGGAAGCAATAAACTGGGAAAACATTTTTACAGTCAAAGGTTCTGATAAAGGCCTCATTTCCAAAATATATAGAAAATTGACTCTAATTTATAAGAAATCAAGTCATTCTCCAATTGATAAATGGTCAAATGATATCAACAGACAAGTCTCAGACAAAGAAATTGAAACCATTTCTAGCCATATGAAAAGATGCTCGAAGTCATTATTAATCAGAGAAATGCAGATTAAGACAATTCCGAGATACCACTACACACCTGTCAGATTGGCTAGAATGACAGGGAAAGATAATGTGGAATGTTGGAGGGAATGTAGGAAAGTTGGGACATTGATACATTATTGGTGGAATTGTGAATACATCCAGTCATTCTGTAGAGTGATTTGGAACTATGCTCAAAAAGTTACCAAACTGTGCATACCCTTTGATCCAGCAGTGTTACTACTGGGCTTATATCCCAAAGATATCTAAAAGAAGGGGAAGGGACCTATATGTACAAGAATGTTTGTGGCAGCATTCTTTGTAGTGGCCAGAAATTGGAAACTGAGTGGATGCATATCAATTGGAGAATGGCTGAATAAATTGTGGTACATGAATATTTATGGAATATTATTGTTCGGTAAGAAATGACCAACAGATCATTTCAGAAAGGCCTGGAGAGACTTATATGAACTGATGCTGAATGAAGTGAGCAGGACCAGGAGATCATTATATACTTCAACAACAATACTATATGATGATCAATTCTGATGGACATGGCTCTCTTCAACAATGAGATGAACCAAATCAGTTCCAATAGAGCAGTGTTGAATTGAACCAGCTACACCGAGGGAAAGAACTCTGGGAAATGAGTATGAACCACTACATAGAATTCCCAATCTCTCTATTTTTGTCTGCCTTCATTTTTAGTTTCCTTCACAAGTTAATTGTACACCATATTGGCCAACCTGCCTCTGGGAAACGGGGTGGTGAGGAAGAAGGGGGAAAATTGGAACAAAAGGTTTTGCAATTGTCAATGCTGAAAAATTACTCTCACATATATCTTGTAAATAAGAAAGGCTATAATAATTTTAAAAGATAATTAAAAAGTGTGGAGAGAATTATATGAACTGATGCAAGATAGAACCAACTCCAGAAAAAAAGGGACTGCTTTGTGAGCTGTTTTAATTTTGTGAGAACTGTGAACCTAGATCACAAGATTGATGTTATGAATAAATCCCTATATTTTATCAACACACCTTTATCATCCAAATTTGCTCATGTATAGAGTAAAGTATTTAAAAGTAACTAATGGCTGATGGTGGTAACTCTAGTCATATATCTCCCTACCAATGAATTATCATTTTCAGTTGTTGTTTTTCTTCTTCTATTTACTAGAATGAAGCCAAAAAGTTTTATTCTCTAGATTCAAGGGATACAATACCTCCTTGCTATGTTTTGATTCTTTTTGTTTTCTTTTGCATTCCATTGATGCTTTTTGTGGTATTGCATCCTTTTACCTTTTAAAACCTTGGTCCTTTCTGAGTACATTTTTCTACATTTGAGCTCTGACAGGAATGAAGTCATAAGCTCTTTAATCTCTTGATCCTGCTGAATTTACAGGTAATAGAAATTTCTCCATTTTATTTTACACTTAAGTGAATTTAATGTGACTAAACATGCCAAGTCAACATTCCCAGAGAAAAAGTTGGCCTTTTTTTTCCAAACCTAGAATTACAGTCACCTCTCAAATGCAAGTCTGTGTCATAGGAGTACTGACTTTCAAAGATGTTTCTGTGAGTAAGCAAAAGGAAATTTTATTTCTTTTGACCCATTTAAATTTTAATCACATTGAGGATATTTACAAATACTTAAGAATACTCCTCATTGTCTCCTTTGGAAAAGACCAAAGATAATTGGATGTGAAAGGCCTGCCTTTCTCTTTTAACAATAATATAAATTATCTCTATTAAGACAGTCTATTAAGACATTTAATATTATTTCAGAATATATAGTAACTAATAAACATCATAGAGTCATAATTAAAAATATAACCAAGACTGAATTTTTGTCATACCTAAGCAATCACAGGGAAGAATGAAGGATAGATGTACAGATAGATGATAGATAGATAGATATAGAATATATGGGAATTTATAAATTGTCCATAGAATTTCTTTTCAATTTATGTTTTTCAGAAGTTTTCTATAAAGTTCTTTTGGCAGTCTAAATTCATTCAATTTTCTTTTCCTGATTTTTAAAAACATATTAGTAAATGACATAACAGGTACCCATAATTAAATAGCTCCTAAGATTGGTAGTAATTCTTTAAGGTAACTCTTACTTTGTGAATGTATTAATGAATCATACCTTTTCTTTCATATGTTCAATATTAGCTGTCATTTAGATCAAACTAGCTTTTCTCAAATAAAGTTTTTTTTTTCTTCTTCTCAAGCAAAGCATTCTAGCTTTATGAAAAAGAAAATAAATTTCCAGCATTGCACTTTATTAGCCCTCAATCCTCTGAAAAAAAAGTCAGTCATTTTACTATCATTTCCCCATTTTCTTCCACAGTAAATGTGCTATGAGCACAGAGCTTCCTCTGGGTATTTATTAGGCCTAATTTACCAGACTTGTTTCTGAGCATCTTAGGACACAAGAATTACCATCCCATGAGAGTCGAGGACTTTTAGAATCAGTGTATTTTTGAAACCAAATTTAAGGTGGTCTTTACCTTGCCTTGCTAAGGTACATTTCCCCATGGTATATGTTTGTTTGTTTGTGTGTGTGTGTGTGTAAGTTTCTACAGAAATTAGTTGTCACTGTAATCTTTGTTGCCCATCATTGCAGTATCAGGGCAAAGGAAACCTCACTTTGTTAAATGTTCAAAGAAGTTGGTAGTATGTCATGTAACCCCAACTTTGAAACTGAATTAGGAGAATACTGGATGTAGAGCCCTCTGAAAAGAAAATAACTACAATATAGGGGATGCTGGAAGTATAGAAATAATGGAATTTATCACTTGTATATGATATTTTTAAATTTGACTTGTCATTTCATTTGCATGAAGAACTCCAAAGAGAAAACTCTTTTGCCAGTGCTGAAAAAAACAAACAACTGCTCAGTCATTTAAAATCTTTCTACCATGTGCCTGAGGCACTAAGGTTTAATGACTTTCCCAGGATCACATAGTAGCTATGCATTTGACTTGAGATTTAAACTTCCTCCTTGTTGCAGGAGGCCTAAAATGATTTAAAAGAGAGTTGGAAGCAGTGAAAGAAGCAGACAAATTACTTCATCAAAAGAGAATGTTTTTAATAAGGTAGGTAAATGGTAACACACCTAAGAATGGTGGATTATATCACCGAAGGACTTGAATTCAATACCTCCTCTCTCATATTTATTTGCAGAGATAATCCTTAGCAAATTATTTAAGTTCTGCGTCTCAGTTTCTTTATCAATAAAATGAGTATTATAATAATATTACCTACCTCTCTGTGTCATCACAAGCATCCTCTGATAGGCAGATGTAGAATATACACATGTGTATACATATGTATAATGCCTATATACATATATAGAGTGCTTTTCAAATCTTGAAATGTTATCTGCATTATTGTTTTATTATTATACTTATTATTATTACAATTATTATATTACTATAAAAGTTGAGAACTAAATGTTATTTGTCTATTCTATTAATATCCTGTCCCTGAAATCAACCATTTATTTATTTATTTGTGGTTTTTATTATTAAAACTTTTTATTTTCAAAACATGTTTAGATAATTTTCAACATTCACACTTGCAAAACCTTTTGTTCCAAATTTTTCTCTCTCTTTCCTACACCCTCCCCAAAGAAGGCAAGTAATACAATATATATTAAGCATAAGCAATTCTTCTATACATACTTCCACAATTATCGTGCTACATGAGAACAATCAGATCAAAAAGTAAAGACGTGAAAAAAAATTCAATATTATGGAAACTATTAGTATAATTGATTATATCAATAATCTAACTTTAAAAAATCATATAGTCATGTCAATAGATACAGAAAAAGCATTTGAAAAAAATTCAACACCAATTCCTCTTGAAAACACTAGAAAGTATAGGAATAAACAGAACTTTCCTTAAAATTATCAGGAGGATCTATTTAAAACCAGCAGCATGCATCAGATGTTATACAGATAAACTAGAACCATTCTCAGTAAGTCAGGGATGAAACAAGGTTGTCCACTAACACCATTACTATTGAATATTGTATTAGAAATGTTAGGTTTGGCAATAAAAGAAGAAAAATAAATAAAAGAATTAGAGCAGGTATCAAATTGTCACTCTTTAAAGATCGTATGATGGTATACTTAGAAAATCCTAGAAAATCAACTAAAAACTACTAGCAATAATTCACATTTTTAACAAAGTTGCAAGATACAAAATAATCCACATAAATGATCAACATTTCTATATGTTACCAGCAGCAAGAGATACAAAAATAAATTCAATTTAAAATAATTCTAGATAATATAAAATATTTGGGAGTCTACGTGTCCAGGCAAAGTCAGGAACTATATGAACACAATTACAAAAATAAAGTCAGATCTAATAATTTGGAAAAGAATATCTAGTGCTCATGGATAGGCTGAACAAATATAAGAAAAATAACAATACTAATTAAAGGATTCTACTTTTACAGTGGCATACCAATGAATTTCCCAAGAAATTATTTCATATAGAAAAAATAATACCAAAGTACATTTGGAAGAAAAAAAAAAGGTCAAGAATTTCAAGGGCACTAATAAAAAAATGCAAATGAAGATGACCTAGCTATACCAGACCTAAAACTATATTAGAAAGCAGTGGTTGTCAAAACCACATGGTCCTGGATGAGAAATACAGTAATAAATGAATGGAATAAGTTAGGTTCACAAGACACAAGAGTCAATGACCATAGTAATCTAATGTTTGATAAATCCAAAGACTCTAGCTTCTGGGATAATCACTCACTATTTTACAAAAATTACTGGGAAAATTGGAAATTGATATGGCAGAAACTAGACATTCCCCATGCCTAACATGGTATACCAGGATAAGGTCAAAATGGGTTTATAATTTAGACATAAAGAGTGATATAAGCAAATTAGGAGAACAAAGGATAGTCTATCTCTCAGATCTTTGAAGAAGGAAGGAATTTGTGGCCCAAGAAGAAGTGAAGTACATTATGGAATGCAAAATGGATAACTTTGATTATATTAAGTAAAAAAGATTTTATACAAACAAAACAAAAACAACAAAGAAAAACAAGCATTTATTAAGCATCTACAATGTGTCAGACACTATGCCTGATCATATGATTTAATTAATACTCATTAATGAAAAAAAATCCCTCTCTCAGTGCAAATTAGTACCTTCTCTGCAAATTAAAATCTGAGACTTTCCTAGAGCCCTGAGAGGCTAAATGTCTCATCTAGAGATCTCAGCCAATATATATCAGACAGAACTAAACAACTGACGAGTTTGAAGGTCAATTCTGTAGCATCTATGCCATGTTGCCTCTTACCAGAGAGTGCATATTTTGTCTTTCTGTCTATATTTCTCCGTATTTTTGTCTCACAAACATATATGTTTCCAGAAATATATATATATATATATGTATATATATAATATTATTTAAATATTTGATATACAAATATTTTGAATGTGTGTGTGTAGAATGAAATTCCAGTAAAAAAAAAATTGTCCTTAGTTATTACATAATGTTCTCCTCAAAAGGCAGTTCACTTCCTCTAGAAGAGAGAGCCGTATTTCTTTTCCTACTGACATTTTGAAGGGTATTAATTTTCTTGCCTGAAAGGGGGGAGATAATAGATTAAAATTAGTATTGTATAGATGTTACCTCTTTTAAACTAGATGTTTCCAAATAGTTTGATGTTAGAATAAACTATGTCTCTTGAGACACAAAGCTATGGATTTCTTTTTTACATATTCTCAAAGTTTCTTGCCTTAAAAAAACTAAATTATGTGTATCACTTTTCTTTATGAATTTCATTTGACCATTAAATTCAAGCTTAATACCTTGAAACTCTGCCTTTATTGTAAATCAAAAATGTTATACTTACTCAATACAAATGATAAATGTCATCATTGGGGAAAGAATCCTTCAGATCGAGAACCTATTTTTTTTTTCAGTGTCATATAACTGACATATACCTCCTCAGATAGAATGAATACCAATGAATGATTTTGTATCAATATAAAGTGGCAAAGAAGTTGCTGGGCAGTTTTATTTTTATAATACTATGTAACTAAAATCAATCAAATCCTCTCTATATGAGAGAAACATAAGATTTTCAATGGTTTGCTGCCGCTGGCTTTTGCTACCTGTGTGATATTAAGCAGTACCTTTAATGATCCCTGTTGTATTGAGGGTATCAACTTTTGCTGTAGATAAATAATCAATGAGCCTCCAATGTATTAAATATTATATCTGCTATTTTCTTCTCCTCTATATGGAAATTAAGGAATCGGCACAGAAAGAGCCCAAAGAACAGGCCATATATGTATCTAAACCAGTAGACTGGATATCATCGGTCAGAGAGCTGAGCTTTATACCTTCATTTGAGTTACAAGGGGATGAAATCATTTTGAATTTGTCTGTCACTGATGACACATTGTTTACAATTGAGAAAGGGACAAACCAGAAGGAAAAAATACAGTGTCGATATCTTATTAACAGAATTTATACACATAAGCATTCATTGGCAGACTCTAGACTGGGAGTAAATGTATCAGAGTTATTGATTTGACAAATAAGCAATACAAAGTTTTTGTGAGTTGTTAAGGAAAAACATTTGTGGAGTGATACCTCAGGAAGTTGTTTTTGTCTGTGGGAACTGATATAGCAATTATATCTGCTTTAGGCTTTTCATCTATTTAATTGTTCTAAACTTTGTTAAAACTAGTAAAGATTCAAGATGACAGATGTGTTTATAGATTGTGTTTCAGAGGTGGAGAAACATAAACATAGTAAAACCTCCATTTAATGTTTCACTTAAAGAGCTGAAATAAAGAAATGTTTTTGTGAGTTCATTAAAGCAGAAATTCTTGTGTATATGGATACATGCATTATTCTTTCTCTAAAATACCAATATTGTGAACATTATTCTTCTGCTCTGAAGGCTCTGTTTCCTATTTTCAAAAATGTGCTTAAGAATTAATGAAAATATTAAAGAGGTATATTTATTTATTTACTAAATAGCAGTAAATATTTCCAAAATGTTTAAGCTGCAAATGTCCAGGTCTAGGTAAAATTCTATCATCATTTATTATTATATTAAATGTGATAATTGCATTTAGTCATATATGAATATATTATAATTTAATTAATAAAAATCCACAAATTGGCATTGTTATATGACACAGAAAAAAAATTAAGCAGGTCCTCTATCTGAAGAAATCTTTCTCCAATGATGTCATTTGTCATTCTAATTGAATAAGTATGAAGGTTTTGATTCATAGTAAAGACAGTTTGAGACTCAAGGTATTAAGTTTGAAGTAACACACATAATTTGGTTTCCTTTAGGCAAGAAATATTGATTAGATATATAAAGAAGAAATCTATAGCTTTGTGTGTAAAGAGACATAGTTTATTCTAAAATAAAACTATTTGGAAATATCTAGCTTAAAACAAGTGACATCTATACAATACTAATTTTAATTTACTATTTCTGAATAGTAAACTATATCCTAATAGGCCTTTAAATTATCCTTAACAAAGGAATAAAATAGTCATAAATGTAGGTTTGTCACTCAACAATAATAATTCCTCACCAAAATGTAGTAAGAATATTGAAAAATATTTTGTGAAGGTAGGACAACAGCTTAAACATTTCCAGAAATAATCTTTTGGAATATAGATATGGATGGCAAGCTATGATGCAATTGAATTTATTTGATATAAAAAGTAGTTTAAATATAATGATTATGAATTAACTAAAATTTTAAAGTGAAATCAAATGATCTACCAACCATGGGTGACATTTTTTAGAACAAACGGTTCACATCTAATAAAGAAAGAAAAATAATTCTTCATAAGTGCCATTCATATGACCTCAGCCAAAGGTATCTTGAGGAAAAACGTTTCAAAGAAAATGAATCAAGCAAAGTTGTTTACAGAGATTAAAGAGTTCATAATGAGATGATAAAAACATGTCAAGTAGTCAATCAATGAAAAAACAGACCATCACTCCTTGAATCAGTTTGTTACACCTTTCCACAGCTTTAATCATTAAGACATTTTTCAAAAAAAAAAAAAAAAAGAAAGAAAGAAAAAGAAAAAAATCATTATGAAATTTTTCTCATAACCTCTTAGGGTCCTCAGCTAGTGCAGACCTGCTGACACCAGCTGGTGTCTGAGCACTTAGCTGCAATTATCATCACCTCTACAACCTTTGGAAGACAGCAGTCTCCAGATACGACAGAGTAGTTTTGACACCCTTTATGCAGTTAAAGCAGCTTTATTGCTTGGTTATATCATCTTGTTTCTTCTCTTGCTTCCTTGCTTCCCTGCTTCCTCTCTCTCTTTCTTCTGTCCTGTTCTTATAACCCTCTCATCTCCCTTGCCAAAGTGTCTCAAAAACAAGTATGTGTTTAGCTTGTGTATCCAGGAGCCCAACTCCTGAGACAATGGGGATGATGTCAATATGGTGCGTGCTCGATGCCTGTCCTGGCGTGTCTACAGGGTGTGTACCCCAAATCTTTAGCCAATGAAGCAGAACTCACACTGGAGTCCTCAACATCCATTCCCAAGAGTGAGCTGACTGAGGTTCAACCAGCCAAAGACCACAAAGGTCAAGTTTGCACAAGACTTGTCTTTGCACAGACTTGTTGCCTATACAAATGGGGCATTGTGTGCAAGGTACACGATGAAGGGTCTCAAGATTAATGCAGACTCTTATTATTCTGTTCCCTAGCATTCTTGTTGCTAGGTTCCCTAGCAAGAACCAAAATAACTTGGCATTTCTACACATTGTTCCAGGTTTATTTTTTTTTTTTTTACTTAAGAAGCAAAAGTCACACAGCAGGTCTTCCAATATTTGAATGATTTTAATGCATCCTTCAAACTTTTCTCCACACAAAACATACTCAGTTACATCAATGAACCCTCATATGTAAAAATTCAGAACCTTTCACCATTCTGGTTGATCTAATATGGATTAATCTAATCTCAATTTTTTATCAAGATCCTTCTGAAAATAGGCTACCTAAAGCTGGATGATGATATTTCCTAGATGAGGCAAGTAAAGTCAGAAAATAGTGAAGTTATAACAATTTCTGTCGATTCCTCTTTTACATTTGTGAAGTTGTTTTTTTTTTTTTTTTAATACTCAAGTACCTGACATTACATTCATACCAGTTGAATTAAATTTTATTAGAGTCAACAACTATTACTTAAAATGAGATTTCAGAAAACTAGCATCCACTGAGGAAACAAAAACAATAATTCACTTTTTAAGTTGTATTTAAGAGATAGATATATGTAACAGTTGAAAAGTACAAGTATCAATTGAAATTGCAGTGCAAGAGAAAAGTTTTAATAGTGATATAGATTGGAGTCTTTAAAGAAGGAATGGAAGAAGTCATTACCATGAATAAGATTACAAAGTTTAAAGACAAATAATTATATTGTTAGATTTATATTAAAAGAAGAGAATAAAAACAAAAGCATAGACAATCTTTCTCCTAAAGGAAGAGAAGGAAATAAAGCTTATAGTGACAAATAAAAATATAGAGTTTTCAGAGGGAAGATAAGACACAATAAAAATTATGTCATATTATATGATCTAAGGGAGAAAAGAATATTGAGCAGGAAGGAGCTATCTAGAGTGGCAAATGCTATAGAAAGGTTTTGAATGACATACCTTTTGCTGGAAAGGATGATAAGATGGCAACATTAAGTTATCATTCTTTCTACCTTACAAATAACAAGACTAATAAAGAGATTAAGTAATTTTCTAGTTAGAACATACAATTTGTATTTGAATAATATTATGTCTTTTAAAAGTTTTAAGATTAAATAAACAGGCATTTGTATAACATCTTGAAAATTTCTGAGTAAAGATTAGGTTTTGAATTTTATAATATAGCACAAATGTTTACAAGTAAAGAAATTGATCCAATTAATAAGATGAGATAGAAGTTTTAAAAGAAAGTGTAAAATTGATAGAGAGAAAGAACAATTGATTGAGCAAGGTACCATAGTAAAGGAAACAATTTTTCTTTTCCTCTTGAAGATAAAATTAGATCAGTAGACGGATGAAAGATGAAGGGTTTTTAATTTTTTTCCTCTATTATATAAGATGACAGATCTAATAAATATGTTAAATCTTGATACAATAACAACAATAATGAAACTTTGAAAGACATCAAAATATTTTTCATCAACCTAATGGCTATCCTGGATTCTAGAGTGCCCAATAAAGTAAACTGCTTGTCTCTGAAAAGAATAATGATGGACTCAGGAAGCATAAAGAGGCATACCTTTTTTGCATATGGACAATTTAGAAATTTTTTTAGCTTTAATATTAATATGTATTATAAGACCTTCAATGTTCTTAATTTTTACTTGAAGGGTGGATGTAAAAAGGATGTGTGATTAGAAATAGGGTTCCAACAGAACAAAAAAATGAAACAGAATTAAGAGAAAAGAAAGAATGAATCACAGACCAATGAAATGTCTTTAGAAAGCATGTTTACATGGTGAAATTCTGTATGCTTGAATTTTTTTTAATTTCATGTGTGGTTTTTTCCTTTTGCTATACAACATATATGTTAATGTTTACATTAAGGAGGCGTTTCCAATGTGTGTATGGATTTTGTATTTATTGTGTTGGTGAAAAATATTTTATGTATACATATGAGTGGATGTGATTATAAAACAATATGTGCATGCAAATATATGTGTATATATGTATAAAAGTAAATACATATATAGTATATGCATACATATACAGATAGCATATTGAACCAAAATGTTAATGAGATCTCTGATATTAGAGGTATTTAAGTAGAAAATATATCATCATAAGGTGGTATAGGTGTAAAAGCAATTACTACACAGGATGAATCTTATATTCCCTTAGCAATATGATCTTTGGAAATTGATTTTTTCTGTAATTGTATATTTCAAGTAACTTCATTTATACATATGCTATATTATGCCTGTTCCTCATGAGATCAACTAATAATCATAATAATTTCAAAAATAATAAGTGGAATATATATCAAATAATTGTATAATACATTACATATAAGACCTGATATAATATGATATATTATGATGCTATATGATATAATATTACTAGTATGATTAAAATTTATAAAGCCTTTAAAGATTTCAAAGTAGGTGCAGAGCCAAGATGGCAGAGAGGACACATGTTTCTTTTGGACTTTTCCCATTACTCTCAGACTAATTAATATATCAAGCCCCTGAATTAGTTATGGACTGGCAAAACCCACAAAAACTGGGAGTATAACAAATTACCAACAGAAGATAATTTCAAAGCTCTCCAGGAAAGGTCTGTTTCAATAGGGCACAAAGGGAGATGGGCTAAGCACAAGCAGGCTAAGCACAGACTTTAACCAGTGTTAAATGCAGGTAGTGTATAGACCTGGGGTAGTATGGGCTCCACATAGGAGAATATACAAGCAGTAATCAACAGCATTGCTGGCTACTCTGCCCTACATGCAATCCAGTAAATAAGCACAGAAGTTATAAAACATACAATACAAAAACAAAAGGTAAAGAGTGAACCCTGAAATGTCAGAATTTTACAACACTTGGCTACATCCACCCAGCACCTGAAGTCAATCAGCACATCTGTTGTGATTTGTAGAGGAAGCTTGGAAAATCTACTTTGCCCTAAAAACAGATCTCAACTTTTTTTTTTAATGAGTAAAAAAGCAAAAAAGAACACTGATCATAGATAGTTTTTATGCTGAAAGAGAATAGATTTCAAATCTTGAGAAGCTTAAAAGCCAATAGGCTCCAGATGAAGCCCCAAAGGGTGAAATAAATTGGTCCCCATCAGACAAACCTCTCCTAGAAGAAAGTTTAAAAGATCTTAAAAGAGAGCTAGAAGAAAATTGGGGAAAGGAAATGAGAACTTTGCAAGAAGGTTTGAAAAAGGAAACAGAAACTATCAGAAAAAAATAAAATAAAAATGTGAAATAAAAATTAAAAAATAAAAATAAATGTGAGCTAAAAAAAATATAACTCCTTAAAAATAGATTTGACAAAATAGGAAAA
Source organism: Antechinus flavipes (assembly GCF_016432865.1). NCBI lineage: Eukaryota > Metazoa > Chordata > Mammalia > Dasyuromorphia > Dasyuridae > Antechinus > Antechinus flavipes. The sequence continues at coordinate 400,600,549 of NC_067398.1, forward strand.
CAACTCACTGAAAAACAGAATTTGTAAAATGGAAAAAGGAAACAACCAGCTGAAAAACAGAATTTGTGAAAGGCAAAAAGAAAATAACTCCTTAAACACAGAATTGTGAAATGGAAAAAAATAACTCCTTAAACACATAATTTTTGACATGGAAAAAGAAAATAACTCCTTAAAACAGAATTTATGAAATGGACAAAACCCCATAGAACAAAATCACTCATTTAAAAATTCAATTGGAAAAATACAAAAAAGAAGTAAAAAAAGTAAATGAAGAAAGTAATTCACTATCAGAAATGAACAAATGGAAATGAATGACACAATGAGACATCAAAAATCAGTCAAATAAAACCAACAAAATGAAGAAAATAGGAGAAAATGTAAAATACTTACTTGGGAAAACAACTGCCCTTGAAAACAGATATAAGAGAGACTATCTAAAGATTACTGGACTTCTTGAAAAGCATTATGAAAAAAAGAGTCTAGACATTATTTTTCAGGAAACCATCAAAGAGAACTACCCTGATATCATAGAATCAGAAGATAAAATAGCCATTAAAAGAATTCACTGAACATCTCCTGAAAGAGACACCAAAACTAAAACTCCAAGGAATATCATGGCTAAATTTAAGAACTATCAGAGCAAGGGGAAAATATTGCAAGCAGCTAGAAAAAAATAATACTTCATATAGCAAAAAAGTACAATAAATATTGCCCAGGATCTAGCAGCTTCCACCTTCAAGAATTGAAAGGCTGGAATCTGATATTCCTAAAGGCAAAAGAACTTGGAATGCAGCCAAGAATAAATGACCCTGCTAAACTGAGCATTTTTCTTTCAGGAATGAAAATGAGCGTTCAATGAAATAGATGAATTCAATTTATTTCTGATGAAAAGTCCAGAGCTAAACAAAAAATTTGACCTCCAAATATAAAACTCAAGAGAAGCATACAAAGGTAAAAAGAAAAGATCTCTTGAGAACTGTATCTGTGTCATGGGTATATGTAGAGGGCTGAAACTCTGAATTAGACAAGAAAGTACTTAGGGGTATCTAACTGATGTGAGACAATGACTCTATTAGCATATATTTGGAGGAAGGCTCTCCTCACTATTGGTGCTTGCTGAATGTTTGGTGTTGAGATAATCATAGGCAAAGATTGGAGGGTGCGGGGAGAGAAGTTAGAGGCATTTGGTGGCAGGACAAGGAGGAGAGAGGCTGGATTCTCTGGACTCCAGAATCCAGGATATAGCTTTGGCAAGCCATGTGGCAGCTTGCTTGCCTCTTTCACTTCTCCCCCTAAAGATCAAGGACTTTGATTTATTTTGTCTCTGGTTGACCCTGTGGCCTTCCAGAGAGCTAGCCCATACTTACAGGAATACATAGAGAATGAACATCTAATTTGATTTTTGATTTTATAATATAAAAAAAGAAACTATAAGTGTAAAGGGAATTATAAAAAAAAAAGGAAAAGTGAAAGTAAACAGAGATAGTACATCTCACTAAGAGGCAAAGAAAACTTATTGTTATTGAGTGAAAGAAGGGAGGGGGATGAATGTTGTGTGAATCTTACTCTCAGAAGATTTGGCTAAAAGAGAGAATAAGAGACATTTGGTTTTACAGAGAAACTTCTCTCAACTTATAGAAAAGTGGGAGGAGAAAGGTGAAAAGGGAAGGGATAGGCTAAAAAGAAGTGAATACAGAAATAATAGGGGGGAATTATAAAAAAAAAAAGGAGGGGCAAAAAAGGAGAAGGGCTGCTTGAGGTAAGTGGTGCTCATAAGTAAAATACGAGGACGGAGGGAAAGTGGAAAAAGAAAAAGAAAAGTTAATTTGGGGTTAATAAATGTCAGGAAATATAAAATTAGTAATCTTAACTGTAAATGTGTATAGGGTGAACTGTCCCATAGCATAAGCAGATAATAGACTAGATTAAAAGCCAGAACTCTGCAATATGTTGTTTATAAGATACACATTTAAAACAAAATGATACATACAGAATAAAGGTAAAAGGCTGCAGCAGAATCTATTATGCTTCAGGGGAAGTAAAGAAAGCAGGGGTAGCCATTCTGATCTCAGATCAAGCAAAAGCAAAAAGTGATCTAATTAAAAGAGATAAGGAATAAAACTATATCTTGCTAAAGGGTAATATAGATAATGAGGCAATTTCAGTACTAAAAATATATGCACCAAGTGGTATAGCATGGAAATCCCTAAAGAAGCTGTTAAGAGAGCTGCAAGAACAAATATAGAGCAAAACTATAATAGAATCTTGCTCTCTCAGAATTAGATAAATCTAACCACAAAATATTTAAGAAAGAACTTAAGGAGATAAATAGAATACTAGAAAAGTTAAGTATGATAAATATTTGGGAAAAACCAAATGGAGACAGAAAAGAGTGAACTTTCTTCTCAGCAGTTCATGGATCCTATCCAAAAATTGACCATATATTAGGACATAAATACCTCAAAATCAAATACAGAAAGACAGAATTAGTAAATGCATTTCTTTTAGATAACAATGCAATAAAAATTACATGTAATAAAAGACCAGGGAAAAACAGATCAAAAAATCATTGGAAACTATGTAATGTCACCCTAAAGAATGAATCAGTGAAACAGCAAATCATACAAACAATTAATAATTTTACACAGGAGAATTGCAATAATGAGACAAAATAACAAAATTTGTGGGATCTAGCCAAAGTGGTAATAAGGGGAAATTTTATATCTCTAGATGTTTACTTGCATAAAATAGAGAAAGAGAAGATTAATGAATTGGACTTGTAACTTAAAAAGGTGAAAAAAGAGCAAATTAACCCCCCTCCCCCCAATCAAATACCAAAATTTAAATTCTAAAATATAAAGGAGAAATTAATAAAATTGTAAGAAAAATTTATTGAATTAATAAAACTGAGTTGGTTTTATGAAAAAAAAAATAGCTCAATTAAGCTTAATTAATTAGTTTATTCATTAGTTAGTTTCATTAGAAAAAGGAAAGAGGAAAAATCAATCTGTTAGTCTCCAAAAAGAAAAGGGAGAACTTTTGACCAATGAAGAGGAAATTAGAGCAATAATTAGGAGTTAATTTGCCCAATTTTATGCCAATAAATTTGATAACCTAAGTGAAAATCAGTAATACCTACAAAAATATAGATTGCCTCAGATTAACAGAAGACAAAATAAATTACTTAAGTAAACCCATTTTAGAAAAAAAAGAAATAAAAGAAGCTTTTAATCTGTTAAGGACCATGACTAAGTGAAGGTGTGGGTCAATTCTCCAAGATCCTCCACAGCTATGAATAACAAATGAAAGAGTTGCAAAGCAGTGTTTATTGACATAGTTGTTGCTTGTGGATTGGCAATAAAATAAATTGTAGGCGAGGGAAGATGAGAGAGGTCAGACAATGCAAATGTGTCTCAATGGAGAGGTCAGAGAACTCAATTGCCTCTCCATCTCCTTGTATCATCATCATCCTCTCACATGAAGAGATCCATTCTACAGGTTTGAGTTAGACTCTAGCAGTCAGTGGCTGGAGGCTGCCATATCACAATATTAATCAACTTCCTAAGAAAAGACTCCAAGACCAGGTGAATTAACATTTGCATTCCACCAAATATTATTTTATTATAGCTTTTTTATTGAAAAAGCATATGCATGGATAATTTTTCAACACTGATCCCTGCTAAAATTTCTGTTCCAACTTTTCCCCTCCTTCCCTCCACCACCTCCCCTAGATGGCAGATAATCTCATACATGTTAAATGTGTTAAAGTATATAAGTATATGTTAAATATTCTCTCTCTCTCTCTCTCTCTCTCTATATATATATATATATATATATATATATATGTAATATACATATATAACATATATGTATATATACACACATATATATGTATACACACACACATGCATACAAACATAGTTATCTGTTTATTGAAGAAAAATAGAATTTAGAAAAAAGGTAAAAATAACCTGGGAAGAAAATCAAAAATGAAGGCAAACAATAACACAAAGAGTATAAATGCTATGTTGTAGTCCACACTCATTTCCCATTTCTTAGGCTGAGGGAAGCTCGTTCTGTTCATTACCAATTAATTAAAATCAATTTGGATCCTCTCATTGTTGAAGATAGTCACTTGCATCAGAATGTATCCTCAAATAGTATTGTTGTTGAAGTATATAATAATCTCCACGTTTTGCTCATTTTACTTAGCATCACTTCATGAAAGTCTCTCCAAGCCTCTCTGTATCCATCCTGTTGGTCATTTCTTACACAACAATATTCCATAATATTCAAATATTGCAAATTTACTCAGCTATGCCACAATAGAAGGGCATCCATTCAATTTCCAGTTTCTAGCCACTACAAAAAGGGCTACCACAAAATTTTTTTTGCATATATGGGTTCTTTTCCCTTCTTTAATAACTCTTTGGGATATAATCCCAATAGTAACACTACTGAATATCTGGGATTCTCTAAATATACCATCACATCATCTTTAAAGAGGGATAAGTTGGTTTCCTCATTGACTACTCTAATTCCTTTAATCTTTGTTCCATCTCTTATTGCCAAAGCTAGCATTTCTAGTGCAATATTGAATAGTAATTGTAATAGTGGGCAACTTTGTTTCACTCCTGATCTTATTGGGAATGGTTCCAGTTTATCCACATTACATATGATGCTTTCTGATGGTATTAAATAGATGCTACTATTTTAAGGGAAAGTCCATTTATTCCTATACTCTCTAGTGTTTTTAATAGGAATGGATGTTGAATTTGATCGAATGCTTTTTCTGCATCTATTGAGATGATCATATTTTTTGTTAACTTGGTTATTGATATATTTAATTATATTAATAGTTTTCCTAATATTGAACCAGCTCTGCATTCCTGGTATAATTCCTACTTGGTCATGGTATATTATCCTAGAGATGATTTTCTGTAATCTTTTTGTTAAGATTTTATTTAAGATTTTCACATTGATGTTCATTAGGGAGATTGGTCTATAATTTTAATTTCTCTATTGTCAACCTACCTGTTTTAGATATCAGTACCATGTCTGTGTCATAAAAGGAATTTGGTAGGACTGCGTCAATCCCTATTTTTTTTTCAAATAGTTTATATAGCATTGTAGTTAATTGTTCTTTAACTGTTTGGTAGAATTCACATGTAAATTTATCTTATCCTGGGGATTTTTTTTTTTGGGCGGGGGGAGGAAGTGATTAATAGCTTGTGCTATTTCTTTTTTTAAATGGGAAAATTTAATCAATTTACTTCTTCCTTTGTTAATCTAGGCAACCCATATTTTTGAAGGTATTCATCTGTTTCATTTAAGTTATCAAATTTATTGGCATGAAGTTGGGCAAAGCATCTCCTAATCATTGCTCTCATTTTCTCTTCATTAATGGAAATTTCTCCCTTTTCATTTTTTAAACTAACAATTTGATTTTCCTCTTTCCTTTTTCTAATCAAATTTACCAAGGGTTTATTTATTTTGTTGGGTGTTTTAGAACCAATTTAATTATTAATTCAATAGTTTTTTTTAATTTCAGTTTTATTGATCTCTCTTTTTATTTTTAAAATTTCAAGTTTAGTGTTTGATTGGGGATTTTTAATTTGCTCTTTTTCTAGCTTTTTATTTGCAAGCCTAAATAATTGATTTTCTATTTTTCATTTTATGCAAGTAAACATCTAGAGATATAAAATTTCCCCTTATTACCACTTAGACTGCATACCACATATTTTGGTATGTTGTCTCATTATCATCATTCTCTTAAGTGAAATTATCAATTTTGTCTATGATTTGCTATTTCACCACTCATTCTTTAGGATAAGATTATTTAGTTTCCAATTATTTTTGCTCTGTTTAGCCCTGCCTTTTAATTGTTTGCAATTTTTATTGCATCATGATCTGAAAAGGATGCATTTACTATTTCTGCCTTTCTGCATTTGAATTTGAGGTCCTTATTTCCTAAAATATAGTCAGTTTTTTGTATAGGTTCAATGAACTGCTGAGAAGAAAGAGTACTCCTTTCTTTCTCTTTTTAGTTTTCTCCAAAGATCTATCATACCTAACTTTCTTGCATTCTCTTTAGCTAAATAACTTCTTTCTTATTTATTGAGTGGTTGATTTATCTAATGCTGAAAATGCAAGGCTGAGATCTCCCACTATTATAGTTTTGCTGTCTATTTCTTCTTTCAGCTCTCTTAACTTCTTTAGGAATTTAGATGCTATACCACTAGGTGCATATATGTTTAGTATTGAGATTCATTGTCTGTGTTACCCTTGAGAAAGATACAGTGCCCGTCTTGATCTTTTAATCAATTCAATTTTTGCTTTTGCTTGATCTGAGATCAGGATGGCTACCCGTGCTTTTATGAATTCATCTGAAGCATACTAGATTCGCCTCCAATCTTTTACCTTTATTCTGTATGTATTGCCCTACTTCAAGTGTATTTCCTGTAAACAGAATATTGTAGCATTCTGATTTTTACTCCATTCTGCTCCCCATCTCCACTTTATGAGGAAGTTTACCCCATCCACATTTAGGCTTAAAATTACTAATTCTGTATTTTCTTCCATCTTGCTAATGCCAGATTATGCTTTTTTCTTTCCTTTCCCACTTACCTCCCCCTTTCCCAGTATTAAACCTATGAGCACCACTTGCTTCATGCAGCCCTCCTTCTTTAGGATTCCCTCCCCCCTTACAGTCCCTCCCTTTTTCTTAAACCTTTCCCTTACAATTTCTGTATTCCCTTCTTTTTAGCCTACTCCTTCCCTTTTTGCTTTTCCCCTTCCATTTTTTTTTTTCCAAGAGGAAATAATATATATTTTTCAGTACAAATCTGGAGAGATATCATTTCTTTTTTTTTTTTTTTAATTATAGGTTTTTATTGATAGAACTTATGGATGGGTAATTTTTATGTCATTGTCTCTTGTACTCACTTCTGTTCCAACTTATCCCTCCTCTCCCTCCACCCCTTCCCTTAGATGGTAGGCAGTCTTATATATGTTAAAGTGTATGTTAGATACAATATTTGTGTGTGGATCCGTATAGTTCTCTTGTTGCACAAGAAAAATTGGATTTTGAAGGCAAAAATAATATGGGAAGAAAAACAAAAATGCAAGTAGTTCACATTCGTTTTCCAGTGTTCCGTCTCTGGTATAACTGATTCTGTCCATCATTGATCAACTGGAATTTAATTGTATCTTCTCTTTTTCAAAGATACTCAGTTGCATTAGAATACATCTTCATACAGTATTGTTATTGAAGTATATAATGATCTCCTGGTTCTGCTCATTTCACTTAACATCAGTTCATGTAATTCTCTCCAAGCCTCTCTGTATTCATCCGGCTTGTCATTTCTTACAGAACAATAATATTCCATAACATTCATATGTCACAATTTATCCAACCATTTTCCAATTGATGGGCATTCATTAAATTTCCAGTTTCCAGCCACTACAAAAAGGGCTGCCCTAACATTTTGGAACATACAGGTCCCTTTCCTTTCTTTAATATCTTTTTGTGATATAAGTCCAGTAGTAATACTGATGGATCAAAGCTAATGCACAGTTCGATAACTTTTTGAGCATAATTCCAAATTGCTCTCCAGAATGGTTGGATCCATTCACAACTCCATTAACAATGCAACGTGTCCCAGTTTTCCTGCATCCCCTCCAACATTCCGCATTATCTTTTCCTGTCATCTTAGCCAATCTGAGAGGTATGTAGTGGTATCTCAGAGTTCTCTTAATTTGCATTTATCTAATCAATAATGATTTGGAACACCCTTTCATATGATTAGAAATAATTTCAATTTCATCATCTGAGAATTGCCTGTTCATATCCTTTGACCATTTACCAATTGGAGAATGGCTTCATTTCTTATAAATTAGAATTAATTCTCTATATATTTTGGAAAGGAGGCCTTAATCAGAACCTTTAACTGTAAAAATGTTCCCCCAGTTTATTGCTTCCTTTCTAATCTTGTTTGCCTTAGTTTTGTGTGTACAAAAGCTTGTTAATTTGATATAATCAAAAATTTCTCTTTTGTGATCAATAATGTTCTATAGTTCTTCTTTGGTCATAAATTCTTTCCTCCTCCACAAGTCTGAGAGGCAAATTATCCTATCCTTTGATTTACTTATAATCTCATTCTTTATGTCTTATGTCTATGAGTCCATTTTGATCTTATCTTGGTGTTAAGTGTGGGACCATGCCTAATTTCTGCTATACTATTTCCAGGTTTCCCAACAGTTTTTGTCAAATAGTGAATTCTTATCCAAAACAGTTGGGATCTTTGGGTTGGTCAAACACTTGATTGTTGTAGTTGTTGACTATTTTGTCCTGTGACCCTAACCTATTCCACTAATCAACTATTCTATTTCTTAGCCAATACCAAATGGTTATAATGTAATATAATATAATATAATAAAATGCTTTATAATATAGCTTTAGATCAGGTACAACTAGGCCACCATCATTTGTTTTTTTTTTTTTTTTTTCATTAGTTCCCGAAATTCTTGACCTTTTGTTTTTTCATATGAATTTTGTTTTTTATTTTTTCTAGGTCATTAAAATAGTTTCTTGGGAATCTGATTGCAATAGCACTAAATAAATAGATTAGAGAGTGTTGTCATCTTTATTATATTCATTCATCATATCCAAAAGGACTTAACATTTTTTCCAATCATTTAATCTGAATTTATTTGTGTGGAAAGTGTTTTATAATTTTGCTCATACAATTCTTGACTTTCCTTTGGTAGATAAATTCCCAAATATTTTATGCTATTGAGAGTTATTTTGAATGGAATTTCTCTTTTTATCTCTTGCTGTTGGATTTTGTTGGTGATATATAAAAATGCTGAGGATTTATGTGGGTTTGTTTTATATCCTGCAACTTTGCTAAAGTTCTGAATTATTTCTAATAGGTTTTTAGAAGAATCTCTGTTGTTCACTAAGTATACCATTATATCATCTCCAGAGAGTGATAATTTCATTTCCTCATTACTTACTCTAATTCCTGTGATCTCTTTCTCAACTCTTATTGCCAAAGCTAACATTTCTAATACAATATTGAATAGTAATGGTGCTAGTGAGCAACCTTATTTCACTCCTGATCTTACTGGGAATGGTTCCAGTTTATCCACATTATAAATGATGTTTACTGATGGTTTTAAATAGATGTTCCTTACTATTTTAAGGCAAAGTCCATTTATTCCTATACTCTCTAATGTTTTTAATAGGGATGGGTGTTGGATTTTATCAAATGTTTTTTCTGCATCTATTGAGATGATCGTATGATTTTTGTTAATTTGATTATTGATATAGCCAATTATGCCAATAGTTTTCCTAATATTGAACCAGCTCTGCATCACTGGTATAAATCCTACTTGGTCATAGTGTATTATCCTGGGGATGATTTTCTGTAATATTTTTGCTAGGATTTTATTTAAGATTTTTGCATCAATATTCATTAGGGAGATTGGTCTATAATTTAATTTCTCTGTTTTCAACCTACTTGGTTTATGTATCAGTACCATGTCTGTGTCATAAAAGGAATTTGGTAGGAGTCCTTTATTCCCTATTATTTCAAATAGTTTACATAATATTGGAGTTAATTGTTCTTTAAATGTTTGGTAGAACTCACATATAAATCCATCTAGTTCTGGGGATTTTTTCTTAGGGAGCTGATTAATAGATTGTTCTATTTCTTTTTCTACAATGGGACTCTTTAACCAATTTACTTCTTCCCTAGTTAATCTTGTCAAGCTATATTTTTGAAAGTATTCTTCCATTTCATTTAAGTTATTGAATTTACTGATATAAAGTTGGGCAAAGTAACTCCTAATTATTTATCTGATTTCCTCTTCATTAGTGGCAAATTCTCCCTTCTCATTTTTAAGACTAACAATTTGATTTTCCTCTTTTTTAAAAATCAGACTTACTAAGCGTTTATCTATTTTGTTGTTGTTGTTGTTGTTGTTGTTTTCATAAAACCAACTCAGTTTTATTTATTAATTCAATAGTTTTTTTTTTTTTTTACTTTCAATTTTATTAATTCCTCTTTTTATTTTTATTATTTCAAGTTTAGTGTTTGAGTGGGTTTTTTTTTTTTAATTTGTTCCTTTTTTAGCTTTATTAGTTGCAAGCCCAATTCATTGACTTTCTCTTTCTGTATTTTATGCAAGTAGGGTTTCAGTGATATAAAATTTCCCCTTATCACTGCTTTGGCTGCATCTCACACATTTTGGTATGATGTCTCATCATTGTCATTTTCTTGGATGAAGTTATTAATTATGTCTAAGATTTGCTGTTTTACCCAATCATTCTTTAGGATGAGATTATTTAGTTTCCAATTATTTTTTGGTTGATTTTCCTCTGGCTTTTTATAGAATGTAATTTTTATTGTATCATGATCTGAAAAGGATGCCTTTAATATTTCTGTCTTTCCACATTTGAATTTGAGGTTTTATGTCCTAATATATGGTCAATTTTTATATAGGTTCCATGAACTGCTGAGAAGAAAGTATACTTCTTTCTGTCTCCATTACATTTTCTCCAGAAATCTATCATACCTAACTTTTCTAGTATTCTATTTATCTCTTTGACTTCTTTTTTATTTATTTTGTGGTTTGATTTATCTAATTCTGAGAGTGCAAGATCTCCTACTATTATAGTTTTGCTGTCTATTTCTTCTTGCAGCTCTCTTAATTTATCTTAGATAAAGAATTTAGATGCTACACCACTTGATGCATATATGTTTAATATTGGGATTGCTTCATTATCTATGCTACCCTTTAGCAAGATAGAGTGACCTTCCTTATCACTTTTTATTAGATCAATTTTTGCTTTTGCTTGATATGAGATGGCTACCCCTGCTTTTTTGACATCACCTGAAGCATAATAGATTCTACTCCAACATTTTACCTTTACTCTGTATGTATCGCCCTGTTTCAAGTGCGTTTCCTGGAAACAAAATATTGTAGGATCCTGGCTTTTAATCCTGTTTGCTATTCACTTCTGCTTTATTGGGTAGTTTACCCCATTCATCTTTATGGTTAAAATTACTAATTCTGTATTACTTGCCATCTTGTTAACCTCTGCTTATGCTTTTCTCTTTTCCTCCCCCCAACACCTTTCCCCAGTATTAAACTTGTGAGCACCACTTGCCTCTTATAGCCCTCCCTTTTTAGGATCACTCACCCTACTTTATAGTTCCTCCCTTTTTCTTACCCCTTTTCCTCACAATTTCTGTATTCACTTTTGCTTAGCTTACTCCTTCTATTTTCACTTGTCCCCTCTCACTTTGAAATGAGGTGGGAGAGGTTTCTCTGTAGATCAAATGTGTCGAATATTTTTTTTTTAAGCCAGTTCTGATGAGAGTAAGATAACCACTATATCAATCCCTCTCTCTTCTTTCCCTCAGATATAATAGGTTTCCTTTGCCTCTTTGTGAGATATGGAAGCTGCTAGATTCTGAGTAATCCTTATTGTGTCTCCTCTATATTTGATTTTTTTTTCCCTAACTGCTTGTAGTATTTTTTTTCTTTTTTTGGTCTAATAGTTCTGGAATTTAGCCACATTATTCCTTGGAGTTTTGATTTTGGAGTCTTTTTTCAGTAGGTAATTGATTAATTCTTTCAATGTCTATTTTACCCTCTTTTCTATAACATCTGGGCAGTTCTCTTTGATAATATCCTGAAAAAATAGTATCTATGCTCTTTTTTTCATCATAATTTTCAGGAAGTCCAATAATTCTCTGATGATCACTCATAGATCTATTTTTTCAGGTCTCTTGTTTTCCCAAGGAGGTATTTGACATTTTTTTTTTCCATTGTTTCATTTTTTTTTTTTTTGGTTTTGCTTGACTGATTCTTGATGTCTCCTTGAGTCATTCATTTCCATTTGTTCAATTCTGATTTGTAATTAATTATTGTCTTCATTTTTTTTTACTTCTTTTCATAATTGTTCAAATACGTTTTTAAGTGAGTTTTTTTTATGACTTTTTTTCCCCATTTTGCCAATTTTATTTTTTTAGAGAGCTATTTTCTTTTTCAAATTCACTAATTCTGTTTTCCTTGGAATTTTTTACCTTTTCCAATTCATTAAATCTGTTTTTCAAGGATTTGGTTTCTTTATCCACTCTATCTTTAAATGAGTGGGACAATTTTTCCAGACCCTCTTGCCAAGCTTCCTTTTCCTTTCCCCATTTTTCTTCTAGCTCTCTTGTAAGAGCCTTTTTTAATTTCTTCTATGAGAGTCTTGTGTATTGGGGACCAGATCATATTTCCCTTGGGGATTCATCTGGAGATACTCTGTTTTAGTCTCCTCAGGGTTTGAAGTCTGCTCTCTATCCATATAGAAGCTAACTATTCTTAGAGCCCGCTTTAATTTTTTTGCTCATTTTGCCAAAGAAGACTCAAAGAAAATAAACTAACAAACAACATCAACAACAACAACAACAACCAAAAAAAAAAAAAAAAGGAAATATGATCTGGTCTTTTGGGCCAGATGTAATTATCAGGGGCTTCTTCTGCAGACTGCAAGAGGTAGTAGTGAGGCAGCAGCAAGATAGCAATGGCTGCACTACATCTGTGCTTCAAGACTCTGAGAGCATGTTGAGTCACTCCAGGTGCTGGGTGAGTGTGGCCAGGTCCCAGGAGATCCTAGAGTTTAGGGGATTATAATCTTTATTCCCTGTATTTATAGCTTCTCTGCTGATCAACTGGCTTGCTGCCAGGGCAAAGTAGCCACACTATGGTAAAATTCTACCTGCAGAAATGGTTGTGATCACATACCCACCTCCAGTCTGCTCAATGTGAGCTGCCTTCCACTCTCTCACTGCCTGGCTGCAGTTTGTGCCTGATCTAACTGTTCCCACCTGTGAGCAAAAACAATCCTTTTTTTGCCAAATTTTGAGGATATCTTCTGTTGGTAATTATTTCTGGATTTTTTCACTATAGCACTAATTTTGAGGCCTTATCATGAAAAACAAAAGTATTCTGAGAGCAAGAAAGAGCTTAGAAAGAAGCAAGTGTCCTCTCCTCCATTTTGGCTGGCGCTCTTACCCTTCTACTTTTCAATGAGGTTGGAGAAGTTTCTCTGTAACCTAAATATGTCTAGCATATTTTCTTTGAGCCAATTCTGATGAGGATAAGATTCACACTATGTTCATCCCCCTCCCTTCTTTCCCTTAGTTATAAAAAAATTTCCTTTGTCTCTGTGAGATGTAGTTCTTCACTTTTCCCTTTTTCAGGTACAATTTCCTTTCCACCTCTACATTCTTTTTTATAACAGTAAAACCAAATTATACATGTAATTTTTTTATTTGTTTGTTTTTTAATGTATATCCATTACAGAAATACAATTCTCAAGAGTTATTTTTTACCTTTGTATGCCTCTCTTGAGTTCGATATATGGAGATCAACCTTTTTGTTTAGCGCGGTGTTTTTTATTTGTTTGTTTGTTTGTTTTTTTTTCTCATCAGAAATAAATGGAATTCATCTGTTTCATTAAATGTGCATCTTCTTTCCTGGAAGAAAATGCTCATTTTGGCTGGGTGTATTATTCTTGGCTGCATACCAAATTCCTTTGCCTTTCACAATATCAGATTCCAAGCCCCTCAATCCTTTAATGTTGTCACTGCTAGATCCTGAGTAATTCTTATTGTGACTCCTTGCTATTTGAATTATTTCTAGCTTCTTGTAGTATTTTGTCATTGGTCCAAAACTTCTGTAATTTAGCCACAATATTTCTTGGAGCTTTAATTTTGGGATCTCTTTCAGTAGGTGATTAATGAATTCTCTCAATGTCTATTTTACCTTTTCTTTCTATAACATCTGGGCAGTTCCATTTGATGATTTCCTGAAAAATAATGTCTAGACTTTTTTTTTTTCATCATGATTTTCGGGAAGTCCAATAATCCTTAGATTACCTCTCTTAGTTCTATTTTCCAGGTCTATTTTTTTCCCAAATAGGTAGTTAATATTTTTCTTTTTTTTTTTTTTCATTTTTTTTGTTTTGATTGATGATTCTTGGTGTCTCCTTGAGTCATTCATTTCCATTTGTTAAATTCTGATTTTTAACGAATTATTTTCTTCATTTACTTTTTTAAAAAATTTCTCTTTGTAATTATGCGATTGAGTGTTTAAATGAGTTGTTTTGTTCTATGGATTTTTTTTTCCATTTCACCAATTTTATTTTTTAAGAAGTTATTTTCTTTTTCCAATTCATTAATTCTGTTTTTCAGAGAGTTATTTACTTTTCCCATCCTATCTTTTAATGAGTTAAATGCCTTATCCAGACCCATTTGCCAGGCTTCCCTTTCATTTCCCCATTTTTCTTCTAGCTCTCTTTCAAGAGCCTTTTTAATTTCTTCTATGAGAGCCTTATGTAGTGGGGACCAGATCATATCCACCTTTGGATTTAGAGACAAGCTGTTTTCAGGGTTTGAAATTTGTTTTCTTTCAGTATAGAAGCTATCTATAGTTAGAGCCCAGTTTGCCTTTTTACTCATTTTAAGAGAAAACAAACAAACAAACAAACAACAACAATAACAAAAACAAAACAAAACACCACAGTCTGCTTATGGTGTAGTGGAGTAATTTTAGGCTGCCTCTACAGACAATAGGAAGTAGCAGTGAAGAGGCAGCAAAAGTCAGATGCTGCAATGTAATTAGCCTCTGAATTGGAATCACCTTCTGCCCTGGGATTAGCAGTTACAAGCTGAGATCTGCAGAATGCCTCCTGGTGCTGTGTGGGTGTGGCCAGTTCCTGAGATACTCTAGCATTTTGGGATTATAGCTTTTACTTTTTTTTATTTTTTAAATAACTTTTTATTGATAGAACCCATGCCAGGGTAATTTTTTTTTTTTACAGCGTTATCCCTTGCATTCACTTCTGTTCCGATTTTTCCCCTCCCTCCCTCTACCCCCTCTCTTAGATGGCAAGCAATCCTTTACATGTTGAATAGGTTACAGTATATCCTAGATACAATATATGTGTGCAGAACTGAACAGTTTTCTTGTTGCACAGGGAGAATTGAATTCAGAAGGTAGAAATAACCCAGGAAGAAAAACAAAAATGCAAGCAGTTTATATTCATTTCCCAATGTTCTTTCTTTGGGTGTAGCTGCTTCTGTCTATCTTTGATCTGAATTAACTCTCTTTATTGAAGAGATCCACTTCCATCAGAATATATCCTCAAACAGTATTGTTGTTGTGGTATATAATGATCTCCTGGTTCTGCTCGTTTCACTTAGCATCAGTTCATGTAAGTCTCACCAGTCCTCTCTGTATTCATCCTGCTGATCATTCCTTACAGAACAATAATATTCCATAACATTCATATACCACAATTTACTCAACCATTCTCCAATTGATGGGCATCCTTTCATTTTCCATAGCTTTTACTCTTTATGTTTATAGTTTCTCTACTGATCTACTTGCTTACTGCATGGCAGATTAGCTAAAACTATGGAAGAGTTCTCCCCAAAGATTTTTTGGTGATAAAGACCACTCCCCAACCCCACTCTGGTCTGCTCAGCTGACCTGTTTTCTGTGCTCTCACTCCCTATCTGCCTGAGCCTGTGTCTGGCCTAGCCCCATTCTGTCCCCACAGGAGAGCAAAAACAGCCCCTTTCTGCCAAAATTTGAGATTATCTTCTTTTGGTAATGTGTTGTACTCCCAATATTCATGGGTTTTTACAAGTACTACTTATGAGACTGTGTTTCATAAAAATAGTTTGAAGATAAAGGAGTGTTCAGGAAGACAAGTGTATCCTCTCAGCTATCTTGGCTCTGTCCTTATCCACCAAACATTAAAAAAAAATTAATTTCAATATTCAAAAATATAAACTATTTTTTAAAAATAGGTAAAGAAAATTTCCTACTAAACTCCTTTCAACACAGACATGGTACTGATACCTAAACCAAATAGGATGAAAAGAGAGAAAAAAAATTACAGATCAATTTCCCTAACTAATATTGATGAAAAATCTTAAATAAAATATTAGCAAATGATTACAGAACATCCTCCCAAGCATAATATGCCATGACCAAGTAGGATTTATACCAGGCATGTAGGGCTGGTTCAATATTAGGAAAATTATTATCATAATTGATCATATAAATAACCAAACTAACAAAAATCATAGGATCATTTCAATAGATGCAGAAAACGCATTTGGTAAAATTCAACATCCATTCCTATTAAAAATGTTATAGAATATAGGAATAAATGAACTTTTCCTTAAAATTGTCAGTAGCATCTATTAAAAACCATCAGCAAGCATCTTATATAATATAAACTGGAAACATTGCCAAAAAGATCAGGGTTATCCCACAAGATTGCCCACTATCACCATTACTATTCAATAATAGATAGGTATGTTAATATATAATGATAGAAATGTTTGCTTTGGCAATTTGAGAAGAAAAAGAGATTGAAGTAATTAGAGTAGGTAATGAGGAAAGCAAAATATCATTCTTTACAGATGATACAGTGGTGTGCATAGAGGACCCTAAAGAATCAAATGAAAAACTACTAGAAACAATAGACAATTTTAGCAAAGTTGCACAATTCAAATTAAATCCACATAAATCATTAGCACTTTTATACATTACCAACAACGTCTAGCAGCAAGAAAAAAAATCCATTCAAAATGCTTGTCAATAATATAAAATATTTGGGAATCTATCTGCCAAGAGGAAGTGAAGAATTATAGGAGCAAAACTACAAAACACTTTCCACACAAATAAAGTCACATCTAAACAACTGGAAAAGTATCCAGTGCTCTTTGATAGGTCAAGTGAATATAATTAAACATAACAATACTATCTAAAGTAATTCATTTATTTAGTGCTCTACCAATCAGACTTCCAAGAAATTATTTTACTGACCTAGAAAAAATAACAATAAAATTCATCTGGAACAAAATGTCAAGAATTTCAGGAATATTAATGAAAACATAAAAATGGAGTTGGCCTATCTCCACCAGATCTAAAACTATATTTTAAAGGAGCCATCATCAAAACTATTTGGTACTAGCTAACAAATAGAATAGTCAATCAATGGAATAGGTTAGGCTCACAGAACAAACCAAAAGACTTCAGCTTTTGAGATAAGAACTCACTATTTGAGAAAAAACTGGGAAAATTGGAAACTGCTGTGGCAGAATCTAGGCATTGACCCGCATCTAAAAGTATAGACCAAGATAAGGTCAAAATGGATTCATGATCTAAGACATAAAGAATGATATCATAAAAAAAAAATAGGGGGTCTAGGGAGAAGGAAGGAATTTGTGACTAAAGAACAACTAGAGATCATTAATGGTCACAAAACAGATAATTTTAATTATATTAAGTTAAAAAGTTAAGTTAAACAGTTTTTATACATACAAAAGTAATGCAGAAAAGGTTAGAAGGGAAACAAATTGGAAAAAAATATTTTGACATTCAAAGGTTCTGATAAAGGCCTCATTTGTAAAATATTTAGAGAATTGACTCAAATTTATTTGAATTCAAGCCATTCACCAATTGATAAATGGTCAAAGGATGTGAACAATTTTCAGATGAAAAAACTGAAACTATTTTAAGTCATATGAAAAAAGAAAGGACCAATAGTTTGATTTCAGTGAGGCTTGGAGAAACTTACATGAAGTGATACTAAGTGAAGTGAGCAGAAATAGGAGATTATTATACACATCAACAAGAAATTTATATGATGATCAATTTTGATGGGTGTGGCTCTCTTCAAAAATTAGATGATTCAAACCAATTTCAATTGTTCAGTAATGAAGAGAGCCATGCACCCAGAAAGAGGACTGTGGGAACTGAGTATGGTTCACAATATAGCATTTTCACTCTTTTTGTTGTGTTTGCTTGCATTTTATTTTTCTTCTCCTTTTTTCTTGTGCATCACAGTAATTGTATAAATATGTATACACATATTGGATTTAACATACATTTCTCCTATGTTTAACATATACTGATCTACTTTCCATCTAGGGGAGGGCATGGGGGAAAGAGGGGGAAATTGGAACACAGGGTTTTGCAAGGGCTAAGATTAAAGAACTGTCAACACATTTTTTTTTAAACTTTAATAAAAATAAGATTTTCAACATACATTGTCTTTATCATCTCATTTAATCCATACAATATGCTTGTGAGGTAAAACAATTGTTAGGCCTATTTTACAGAGAAGTAAATTTAGGCACACAGAAATTAAATAAATTTCTGAGGGTCACACAACTAATAATTGCATGAAATATCAATTGATTTTTTTCAGTTTTTAATTTAAATTTTTAATTTAAAATTTCATTTTATTAAGTTTTTAATTTAAAATTTCATTCTATTCATTAAGTTATTTGCCTGACCCTAAAACAGACTAAAAGAAAAGGTTAAAAAAAAAAAAAAAAACATGGATGAACATTTGGATATTATGGTGCAGCTTGTATCAATATAATTAATGAATTGATATGTATGCATTTCCCATGTACACATAAATTTGTATAATTTTATTCAAAATTTCAAACAAAATGTTTATTACCAGAACTCTACTTACAAAGTGAAATAAAGCAGTCAGATAAGCCATTGATTTTTTTTTGAGGAAAAAGGAGGAATTATCATTGTTGTAATACAACTACAATGATTCGAATCTGGTTTTGAAACCAGAGACACAAAATTTTATAGTTATCTATATGCTTGAATGGTCATTAGGAAAAGGAAAAAAAAAAAACATTACTGTAAAATTCAAACTCCAAGTTGAGAAGAGCTCCAGTTTCATTGTCGATTAATTAACATCCCAATGGCAAAATTCCTACTGTTATAGTCTTGTTTGTTTGTTAGTTTCTACATTCTGCAGCACCTTGGGATCTTCATTAAATTGTGACTCTATTATGTTCTATGTTACCACTGTAACATCATGTGCTGAATCTCTGAGCTCTGTTTTACCCCTATTATTTCTCTATTGGTTTATTCCTTACACTGTGGCTTTAAACAAATCTCATTCCTAATCCCATCTTAGCTGGTTCGAAGCAGAATGTTTGTTATTTCATGGTAATAATGACATCACTATATACCTTAGTGTTGTCAACATATTTTAATTCTATTGTTAAACTGCCTCAAAGGTACAGTAAAGTACATCTGGAACAATTGTGATACTCCACTGACTAATTCTTCCCAACTTACATTCTATCAGCTACATACATTAGGGGAAATTCATTATTTTTTTTTTCTTTTCTTTATTACTTCTTCTCACATGATCAGAAGCATCAATAGAATCATTCTGAAGCAGTAAACAAACATATATTCATTTGTATATTTTTAAATCATCTTATTATAGAAATTTTAAAAAGGATCAAGAAATACTTCTAAAGAAGGTGTTACAAACTGAGGCCCTTATCATCAATACCCTTATTCTCTCTTAATCAGGCAAAAGCCATTTGTAACACTGAGAAATATGTTCACATGAAAACAAATAAAATAATTAATATCATAAGCACTAATTCTAAATTATGTTTATATTAATAATTATAAAGGGGAAAAGAGGTCTAATCAACTATTTTAAATATTCTAATTTCATTTAAAAGATAATAAGTGATAGAAAAGCACCTACTAGAAAATTTATTATCAGTGAAAGTGTGGATTCTAATTTATTCCCATATGTGTGTGAATGTGTGTATATACAGACATATCTATATATATATATATACAATTGTGTATATATATTGTGTACATATTTGATATATGTATATATTACTTATTACTATATATTATGTATATGTAATATGTATATATTACTTATTACTATGTATATATTACATATTACTAAAATGCATATATGTAAATTTTACTGTGATTTTAGTTTTCTTTTTAGAAGGTATAAAATATGTACTTTTAAGATAATAAATTTTAAAAGTCATTGATATGTCTTAATTTTACATTGCTAGTCATTTCTTTGACAAATTTTTGAACATCATATGATAACATTTGAACATAAAATGATAACCACCCAAAGTGATGACATTTCAAATATTAAAAGCATATACTTCCAAATATACTAGCTGTTGCATAAATTAATGTATGGATGAGGTTAAAATATAGAGACTGATTAAGTTTAAATCAACATAATTATGGAGTAATATTCTAAGTGATATTTTAGTAAAACAGAATTAGAGTTGACAAATAAACTTGTTTGTATATCACTGGCAGAGCTTGGGGAATATAGTTTTCCTTTGAAATAGATAACAGTGAGTTGCAGTACCCTGTCTTGAGTCAAAGAATTTAATGATGTGAATCAAAGTATTTACTAATGTACAGCATCAATTCCCGTATTTGGCTCATTTCTCCTATTGCATCCTTGACTGCTAAAGCATTAAGTGCTACTTACTGTTCTGGGAAACTTCTTCAAATGGTATCAATGAAAGATTTATTTTTAGATATGCATTTCAGGTAGGTTATTAAAAAGAAGGGGGTATAACTGCAGTAAGGTTAGAAAATTACTATTTGATTCAATAAATCAAAATCTAAAATTAGAAATTTGGTTTATTTAAGTCTAAATGCTAACAACTAAAATTGATGGATTGTATACAAAACAAAACTGGAAGAAAAGTTTAATACATTTCTGAATAGCCACAATTGCTGAGAAATTCAAGATAATGAAGGTAATTTCTTTAATACCATCATTTTGTGATTTCAATTATTATCAATTATGTTTTATTTTACTTCTCTTTTTGCCTTAACTAATATCATTTCTCTTCAACTTTCTTCTTAGAATGCCACCCACTATCCCTGCTTCAACAATTCCTTTAAAAATTTATGTGGTATTATTGAAAGAATTTTCTAAATTTGGAATCAAGAAGTCTGTGTAATTTTTTCTCCTCTGAGCCATAATATATGTGTGACTAGTTTACAAGTCAAAAGTCTTTTAATTTCTTTGACACTTAAGTGTCTCCATTGACAAAGCTAAATTGCATTTGTGATTAAGTATCATAGCTGCAATCAAGAAGAAGTGAGTTCAAATCAGGTCTCTGACACTTAAATGTGTCACCCTCAGCAAGTCATTTAACCTATGTCTACTTTTGTTCACTTGCTTGTAAAAGGGGATAGTATTAATATCTATCTTATAAAATTGTTATTAGAATCAAATGAAATAATCTTTATAAAGACTTAGCTTACACATTGGGAAGATAATTGTTTCCTTCTTTCATTTCTTTTCTGCCACTGCTAAAAAATAATAATAATAATAATAATATAATGTATTTCCTAATGTTCTTATGAAATCAAATATCATAATTTACATGCAGCATGGATCTTACACAATTCTAAATCATGTCTCTACTCAAATGATAGTAGGATGTTTTGGGGGCAAGCATGATTATGCTAATGTTGTTCATGATTTTCCAGTTCCTTCTTCAACAACATTATACATCACATATGCGATGTTTGCTTTAAGGTGTAATAGTAACAAAAGTGATAAAGGAAAATCTTTTCTTTCCATTTTTTTAAAATAACTTTTTATTGACAGAACCCATGCCAGGGTAATTTTTTACAGCATTATCCCTTGTACTCAATTCTGTTCCAATTTTTCCCCTCCCTTCTTCCACCCCCTCCCCCAGATGGCAAGCAGTCCTTTACATGTTAAATAGGTTACAGTATATCCTAGGAACAATATATGTGTGCAAAATTGAACAGTTCCCTTATTGCACAGGGAGAATTGGATTCAGAAGATATAAATAACCCGGAAAGAAAAACAAAAATGCAAGCAGTTTATGTTCATTTCCCAGTATTCTTTCTTTGGGTGTAGCTGCTTCTGTCCATCCTTAATCAATTGAAACTGAATTAGATCTCTTTATCGAAGAGATTGACTTCCATCAGAATACATCCTCAAACAGTGTAATTGTTGAGGTATATAATGATCAGGTTCTGCTCATTTCACTTAGCATCAGTTCATGTAAGTCTCGCCAGTCCTCTCTGTATTCATCCTGCTGGTCATTTCTTACAGAACAATAATATTCCATAACATTCATATACCACAATTTACTCAACCATTCTCCAATTGATGGGCATCCATTCATTTTCCAGCTTCTAGCCACTACAAACAGGACTGCCACAAACATTTTGGCACATACAGGTCCCTTTCCCTTCTTTAGTATCTCTTTGGGGTATAAGCCCAGTAGTAACACTGCTGGATCAAAGAGTATGCCTTTTGTTTGATAACTTTTTGAGCATAGTTCCAAATTGCTCTCCAGAATGGCGGGATACATTCACAATTCCACCAACAATGTATCAGTGTCCCTGTCCCCTCCCTCCAACATTCCACATTATCTTTCCCTGTCATTCTAGCAAATCTGACAGGTGTGTAGTGGTATCTCAGAGTTGTCTTAATTTGCATTTCTCTGATTAATAATGATTTGGAGCATATTTTCACATGGCTCTAAATAGTTTTAATTTCTTCACCTGAGAATGGTCTGTTCATATCCTTTGACCATTTATCAATTGGAGAATGGCTTGATTTCCTATAAATTAGAATAAATTCTCTATAGATTTTGGAAATGAGGCCTTTTTCAGAACTTTTGACTGTAAAAATGTTTTCCCAGTTTATTGTTTCCTTTCTAATCTTGTCTGCATTTGTTTTGTTTGTATAAAAACTTTTCAATTTGATATAATCAAAATTTTATATTTTGTGGTCAATAGTGATCTCTAGTTCTTCTTTGGTCATAAATTCCTCACTCTTCCAGACGTCTGAGAGGTAAACTATCCTATGCTCTTCCAATTTATTTATAATCTCATTCTTTATGACTAGGTCATGAAAACATTTTGACCTTATCTTGGTGTATGGTGTCAAGTGTGGGTCAATGCCTAGTTTCTACCATACTAATTTCCAATTTTCCCATCAATTTTTGTCAAATAATGCATTCTTATCCCAAAAACTGGGGTCTTTGGGTTTGTCAAACACTAAATTATTAAAGTTATTGGCTGTTTTGTCCTTTGAACCTAATCTATTCCATTGATTAACTAGTCTATTTCTTAGCCAATACAAGATGGTTTTAGTAACTGCTGCTTTATAATATAATTTTAGATCTGGTACAGCTAGGCCACCTTCATTTGATTTTTTTTTTCATTAATACTCTTGAAATTCTTGACCTTTTGTTTTTGCATATGAACTCTGTTGTTATTTTTTCTAGGTCATCAAAATAGTTTTTTGGGAGTCTGATTGGTATAGCGCTAATTAAATAGATTGGTTGAGGTAGTATTGTCATCTTTATTATATTTGCTCAAAATATCCAAGAGCATTTAATATTTTTCCAATTGGTTAGATCTGACTTTATTTGTGTGGAAACTGTTTTATGGTTTTGCTCACAAAGTTTCTGATTTTCGTTTGGCAGATAGATTACTAAATATTTTATACAATCAGTAGTTACTTTAAATGGAATTTCTCTTTGTAACTCTAACTGATGGGTTTTGTTAGTGATATATACGAATGCTGATGACTTATGTGGGTTTATTTTGTATCCTGCAACTTTGCTAAAGGTTTGGATTGTTTCTAATAACTTTTTAGTAGAATTTTTTGTTTAAGTCTGATTTTTTCCTTAGAAACAGATGGAATTCCTCTATTTCATTAAATGTCCATCTTCTTCCGGGGAAAAAAATATTCAGCTTAGCTGGGTAATTTATTCTTGGCTGCATTCCAAGTTCTTTTGCCTTTCGGAATATCTGATTCCAGGCCCTTCGATCCTTTAATGTTGAGGCAGCCAGATCTTGCGTGACTCTTATTGTGGCATCTCAGCATTTGAACTATTTTTTTCCTGGCTGCTTGTAAAATTTTTTCTTTAGTCTGAAAATTCTGAAGTTTGGCCACAATATTCCTTGGAGTCTTTATTTTAGGGTCCTTTTCAGAAATTGTTCAATGAATTCTTTCAACGCCTATTTTCTGTTCCGGTTCTATTACTTCTGGGCAGTTCTCTTTGATAATTTCCTCTAAAATAGTATCTAGACTCTTTTTTTCATCATAATTTTCAGGTAGTCCAATGATCCTCAGGTTATCTCTCCTAGATCTATTTTCTAGGTCTGTTGTTTTTCCAAGTAAATATTTGACATTGTTTTCCAATCTTTCATTTTTCTTGATTTTGCTTGACTGATTCTTGATGTCTCAATGAATCAGTCATTTCTATTTGTTAAGTTCTGATTTTTAGTGAGTTATTTTCTTCATTAGCTTTTTTTGCTTCTTTTTGCATATGTCCAGTTGAGTTGTTATGTTCTATGGAATTTTTTTCCATTTCACTATTTTTTTTTTTAGTGAGTTATTTTCTTTTTCCAATTCACAAATCCTGTTTCCCTGCACTTCTTGGGAGTTTTTTTACCTTTTCCAATTCACATTTTAAGAAGTTGTTTCTCTCTTGCATAGCTTCTGTTTCCTTTCCCCATTTTTCTTCTAGTTCTCTTTTAAGGTTTTTAATAGTCTCTTCTAGGAGAGCCTTTTGTATTGGAGACCAACAATTATCTGGAGACTGTCTGCTATTAGTCTTTTCAGGGTTGACAACCTGTTCTCTTTCTGTATAGAAACTATGAATCATTCTTTTGATTTTTTTTTACTCATTTTGTTAAAGCCTGTAAGGTCTGCCTTCAGAGCCAGGAGCTTACCAGCTTCCTCTGCAAAGCAGTGAAAGGTGTATGGACCGGTAGCCAGCGGGCTACAAAAAGTAGCAAGGTACTGGAGTGCTCTGGGAAAGAATTCCCCACCTGGCTTAACTCAGGCCTGCAGGGTTGAGCTGGGAAAGTGCCCTACAAAGAACCCCCGCTGTGTGAGATAACGACTGCCCTGGAGCTAGATGCTGAGCAGTGAGAATTTCACTACCCCAAACCAAAGTCTGCCCTGGGGCTGTGGATTTTAGCAGTTGAGCAGTCAGTGGATTTGCAGGGACTGGAAGTGTCTGCCAGGAAGCACAGTCTTCTGGGGAAGTTCTATTTCCCCAGGCTGAGCCCCTCACTGAGCAGATTAGTTACTGCCCCCTCAAAAGCCTCGAACTGCAGGATGTGGCTGCAGGGCTGCATTACAGTCTGCCTGAGTCACTTCCAGGTTTGAGTGGTTACAGCCAGATCTCATTAGGTTCTGGTATTTTTTAGAGTACCCTCTGTTTTAGGTTTTAATTTCTCTGCCAGTTTACTGCTTTGTAGTCAAGGCAGAGCAGTTAACCTATAGCAGAGTCGTCTCTATAACTTCTCTAGCCACAGAGATCACCCCCACCCCTGGTCTGCTCAGGATGCTATCTCTCACTGCCTGTCCTAGTCTGTTCCTAGCCCCTCAGGACAAACCTTTCCTGGCGATCTTCCAGATTGACATCAGCTGGTAAATTGTAGTGCTTCTAATCTTCATGAATTAAAGTAGTGAAGAGCTATTTTTGAGATTGAAATAGTTGGTTATGAGGGGAATGAGAGGAGCTTAGAGAGTCTTGTGTGCCTTCTCCACCATCTTGGCTCCACCCCCACAAATCTTTTCTTTCCAAAATTGATATAATTTATTATAGGGCTACTGAAAAGAGAACACAATGCAAAAAACTTGAATTTTCTGGGATAAGAACTATCTAAATCAGTTTTTTTTTTTTTAATTTCATCTCCCAATAATAAAGAAGTCTCATTGCTGCACTGAGATTCCAACTTAATGGCTACTGTTCCTTTTTATCTAAAAAACTGGTGCTGTCATCTACTGCTAGTATTCTTCTTTGCTAATTAATAGCTGCAAAATGTTGTTGCCAGTTACTTGAAGTATTTTTCCAATCAAGGGCTTTTTCATTAAATGGAATTATCATTATTTTGAAAAACATGAAGAAAATTTCCAGAAAAAATCCTTATCTGGTGTTTCCTCATTGAAAAGAAATGAGATACTGAGGAGTGTTATAAAAAATCATTTGTATTTTCTTCAGTGTTTTTTTTTTCTGTACTTGATCTATTGTATTTCTTAAGAAATTGTTTTCTTCAGTCAATTTTTGTTCTCTTTTCCATTTATTGACTTTCTCTTTCATGCCTCTTATTTCTTTTCCCATTTTCTTCTACTTCTCTTATTTACGTTTTAAAATACTTTATGAGTGCTTCTAAGAAGCCTCTTTGGGCTTCAGATAAGTTTATATCACTATTTGAGATTTCCATTGTGGGCATTTTGTTATCTGAGTTGGTGTTTTGGTCTTTCTTTCACCATAGTAATTGGCTATGATTAGGGTTCTTTTCTATTTCTTGTTCATATTCTTTGTTTTTCTCTCTACCCACCTATTTTTGTGACTTTTATGGTTTAGCTCTGTTCCTAGCATACAGGGGGCAACTATCCCAAGCTTTTTGTGTAGCTCTGACATTTAGCTTTGAGCACTGGGGTCTTTTTTTGTGTGTGTGTCTTACTCATAGCAGGAGACAGTTCTATCTGATTTTTCCAGAAAACAGACTAGTTTCATGAGCTGGTGATTTGCCTTCTGTGCTAAGATTGGATGCTGCTCCACTGTTCTCTATTCTGCTACTGAACCAGTGCAAAGGCATTACTTGGTGATCCGCTAATAATACTATCTCACTGGCATTCCCTGACATCATCTGAGCTGAGTTGAACAACCTTTTCACCCCAATGACACTGATCTTTCTTGAAGTCCTTCTAATCTCTTTTGAACTAGATAGTTGTTTCATTCTTTCAGCCTCTGTTCAGAAGCTTGACTTCATAAGGTTTCAAGAGAAACTGGAAAAGCTTGAGCAGCTTCCAGGCTTCACTCCATTATCTTGGCTCAGCTCCAGAATGTCAAAACATTAATAAATAAAAATGAGGTCAGTAGTATTCTCATAATTTATTCTTAGATAGAACTAATGAAGTAAGAAAGTCATTCTACCAATACAGGTAAGCATTCCAATATTCCTTCTTAAAGAGTTTCCTAGAATACTGAAAATCTAATTGACTAACAAAGGGCTATGCAATCAAGGTGCTTCCAAAATAAATTAATTTTTTTTTTAACAATCATAACTGTGAATGTGAATAAAATGAAATCACACCTAAAATGGAAAAGGAAAGCAAAGTTGATTAGAATGTAGAATCCAACAATAGTTATTATTTTTGTTGTTGTTGTTGTTCTTAAGAAAGACACTTGAGGGGAAGAGTGGATAGAATACCAGTCCTGAGGTCAGGAGAAACTGAATTCAGAACTGGCCTCGCATACTTAATAGCTGTCTAATTGAGGGCAAGTCATTTAAACTTGATTCCTGTGCCCCCAGAAAAAGAAAGAAAGAAAAAATACATTTGAAATGCAAAAATAAAAATATAGGGGAGAAACAGAATGGAGGGAAATAAGGAGCTGATAATCATAACTGTGAATGTGAATGGAATCAATTCTCCCATCAAATGAAAGTGAATAGCAGAATGGACTTTAAAAAAAGTTTCCTACTATATGTAGTTTACAAGAAACAACATTTGACACAGTTAGTCATATACTGAGTAAATGTAAAAGACTAGAAAAACATTTATTATACTTTAAATGAAGTAAAAAAGAAAAACAGGCGTAGTGATTCTGATCTCAGATAAAGCAAAAGCAAAAACAGATATTATTAAAAGAGATAAGGAAAGAAAGTATATCTTGATAAAGGGTACCATGAATAATGAAGTAGTAAAGATACTAAATGTGTCTCCACCTAGTAGTAGAGCAACCAAATTCCTCAAGATTTTAAGCCAGGGAAAACATTTTTATAGTCAAAGGTTCTGATAAAGGCCTCATTTCCAAAATATATGGAGAATTGACTCTAATTTATGAGAAATCAAGTCATTCTCCAATTGATAAATGGTCAAAGGATATGAACAGACAGTTCTCAAATGAAGAAATTGAAACTATTTCTAGCTATATGAAAAGATGCTCCAAGTCATTATTAATCAGAGAAATGCAAATTAAGACAATTCTTAGATAACACTATACACCTCTCAGATTGGCTAGAATGACAGGGAAAAATGATGCGCAATGTTCAAGAGGATGTGAGAAAACTGGGACACTGATACATTGTTGGTGGAATTGTGAATACACCCTGCCATTCTGGAGAGTGATTTGGAACTATGCTCAAAAAGTTATCAAACTGTGCATACCCTTTGATCCAGCAGTGTTATTACTGGGCTTATATCCAAAAGAGATCTTAAAGAAGGGAAAGGGACCTGTATGTGCAAAAATATTTGTGCAGCACTTTTTATAGTGGCTAGAAACTGGAAGCTGAGTGGATGCCCATCAATTGGAGAATGGCTGAATAAATTGTGGTATATGAATATTGTGAAATACTATTGTTCTATAAGAAATGACCAACACAGGATGATTTCAGAAAGACCTGGAGAGACTTATATGAACTGATGCTGAGTGAAATGAGCAGGACCAGGAGATCATTATATACTTCAACAACAATACTATATGATGGTCAATTCTGATGGACCTGGCCATCTTCAGCAATGGGATGAATCAAATCAGTTGCAATGGAGCAGTAATGAACTGAACCAGCTACACCCAGTGAAAGAACTCTGGGAGACGACTATGAACCACTACATAGAATCCCCAATCCCTCTATTTTTGTCCATCTGCGTTTTTGATTTCCTTCACAGGCTAATTGTACACTATTTCAAAGTCCAATTCTTTTTGTACAGCAAAATAACTGTTTGGACATGTATACTAATATTGTATTTAATTTATACTTTAACCTATTTAACATGCATTGGTCAACTTGCCATCTGGGGGAGAGGATACAGGAAAGGAAGGGGGAAAATGGAACAAAAGGTTTGGCAACTGTCAATGCGGTAAATTACCATGCATATAACTTGTAAATAAAAAGCTATAATAAAAAATATATAAACAAAGAAAAAAAAAGATTTTAAGCCAGTAACAGGAAAAATAGACAATGATATTCTACTGAGGAACCTCAACCTTCCCCTCACAGAATCAAACAAATCTAACCAAAAAATAAACAACAACAACAAAAAAGAAAAAAAAAACAAAAAAAAAAACAAACAACAAAAAAAAACACTGTAATTGTGAGGGCATTTTAATCATTTTACAATGTGATTTTAACTATGGATCTGATGTAAAACTCAAGTGAAACTCTGTTTCTTATCAAAGTCGCCATAGCATTCCTACAGGTAGGTGTTCCTAATATAAAACACTAAAGTGAAATAAAAAATAATAAGAGCCCATAGAGAGCCAGATACATGATAAATGTATATTAAATTGAAAAGGATGTGAATAACTCAAAGTAAAATAATATTTCTCTCAATTATATATATATTATATATATATATATATATATATATATATATATATATATATATATATAATATATATATATATATTCAAGCAGAGATTTCATTATTTACAGTAATAAGTTATAAGGTTGCTTTGATTGTACACAGGCAAATATATTTTCAGAATGGTATGTGTTGGAATTCTTACTAACTGCTAACTAATTAGAGTTGATCTAATCTTACAAGAAGATGTTTTGGGCAGAACCTGAAACAAGGTACTAAGTAGAACTAATTAATACAAGGCTTGTGTTCACACCTTTACTCATTGGAGTTCAATGAGTTCACACCTCCCTTGAAGCTCTTTGGGCCAGAGAGCACTATGGGAGAAAACCCACAATCCCTCTCTTGAGCATAAATAGAGCTTCAATGGGCCAGTCAAGGAAGTTCTTCAGAGTGAAGAAGCTACAAGTCGAGATTTCTCCGGAATGAGATGAAGAGTGAAGCTGGCTGGAGGCTGAAGAAAGCAGAGGCAGAGGCTGAAGGACAAAACCTTTGGATTTGGCAACATTCAGAGGGAGTTCTTGTAACCAAGCAGAGAGAGAGGCCTCTAAGCTAACCGGGCTATATTGGAGATAATAAAAGATCTGAACTTTTATCACCTGGCTGAATTTTGAGAAAAAAAAGCTCACCACAATTTGGCGCCCAAACAGGGACCGATTCAGATCCATCTGAACTAGATCACCACAGGTATGTTTATATCATTACCATCTGACTAGAATAGATTATCCATTTTGTCTTCATGTATCATAACTTACATTTGCTTGTTTGTCATATAACTGACTAGGTTTGGTTCAATTTCTATGGCCTGATGCCAATGTTTAGATGCCTAACACTTTTTGATTCAGTTATCTCAGTTCCCTTATAGTTACTCTATAGCTATAAGCTAAGTTAACATGGTAGATAAAGTGCTGTCTTTTTATTCTAGAAGATCTTTGTCTAAATTGAGTCTCTGACACCTTGTTATTATATGAACATAAGTAGGTCATTCGATGTCTCTAAATGTGATTTCTTATCTGTAAAATGGGAATAATGATGTATGAAATAACTAATCTAAGGAAAAAAAATGTTTACTGCATAGAGCACTACTGGTGGAGTCAAGAAGATGGTTGCATTAATCTTGACAGTACTTTATGTGTTCCATTCAACAATTCATTTATTCTTCTAGAGCCCTCACATACCTAAGAGTTAGTCATGGAACTCTGCAGATCTGCACAGTTAGACATAGTTTAATCATCAGGAGTTCCTCACACTAATGAAATCACAAATTTATTCTTTCCTACACCTCAATAAATGTTATCAACTTTATAGGGAATATACTAGTTACCTCCAATTCTTCTCCTCTCACACTGAAAATGCCTTTTCCAAAATAAACACCAATTGTTTAGATATCAAAACTTTAATCTTCTTGAATTCAGTGTAGCATTTGCCACTGGTGATAACATTTTCTTTGTTACATTCTCCTTTCCTCTCTAGGTTCACACAATATATTATCTTCTAGTTCTCCTATCTACCTATGTGAGTCTCCTTTTCCGATTTTTATCCATGTTAAAACCACTAACCATGCATGCCCAGGAGGACTCTATACTAGGACCTTTATTTTTCCATCCATGCTGCTTTTTTTTTTTTAATCACATCAGCTTCCCTAGTTTACAAATCATCTTAATGCAGATGATTTCTAGAAATAGATAGATAGATACATAAATAGATAAATAGATGAATAGATAGATGGGTGGATAGATAGAGATAAGGATATATAAATTAGTTATGTCTCAAAGCCTTTTAACCATCTTGAATTGGATCCAAAATTCAACACATTCAAAACCATCACTCATTTCCCCAAAATTTCTGCACAGATTCTCCCCTCTTGCTAATTCTTCTATGAGTATTCTATGAGTATCCTCCCAGGCATCCAGGCTTCCAATCTTGCTGTCATTCTCCAGTCCTCACACAATCAGTAATCAATTATTAATAACAAGAAATTTTCAAGTAAGCATATGACATGTACAAATAATGGAATGAAACTTCCTTATATACTTCAACATTAATGCCAATCATATTCTAAAATACTTTACATTAATATGCTTCATAATTTATAATATTTACAATCATCTATCATTTATTTTTTAACTCAGAAAATACTTGCTGTTAAGAAAATTAAAACTATGAATAAAGCAGGTAATCAAGGGAGGGATTTTTTTTAAAATAAAAATTATATGTTAACATATGTATATGCATATATGTATGCATACATACATATAAAAAAGAAAAATATTGAAATTAAAAGACCTTTACATTGTTAAAGAAATTAATGTAGTATTCAAAATGATTAGTTCAATTCAACAGCCATTTATTAGGTCTCCACTGTCACCTTTGAATAAAGCTCTTCCTCAGAAAAGTTCATTAATTTATCCAATGTCACACAGAGAAGTCAGGGAGGGTGTGATCACCTCCCTTTGGGGGCTCTGAACTCCCTGAGGAGTTAGGGATGGCATGACCACCTGTGTTCTAAAACAAAAGAAAGCAGGAGATGTAAGGGGCTGAGGCTCGGGTTGATGCACTGAGGTCCTAAGTACGTGAGGCTAAATAGTAATTGGAGCATACTCTATTAATATATAAGCTTGGAGAAAGAATGGCCCCCGCCCACTCTTTGTGCAAGTCCTGATGTGTTGTATAGGAAATGACATTTTTGGTAGGTGGAGGCAAGGGAGTGGAGAGAGAAGGGGGAGGAGAGACTGCTGGCTGGCATCTTGACACAGCTGCTCGCATTGTTATCACTATGGCCCTTCATCCCCAACTTCCCTCTGCTAGCTGGTTTCCTGTAGCAGCTGCCCATATTGCTATCACAATCCCGCCTCACCTCTACTGAGAATAAAGATTGAAGATTTTTCCCTTAACCTGAATTCCAGACTCCAGCTGATTTTAAATACACCATCATCACATTAGATTACATCTTTTTTTTTAACTGAGATTTCCATTGCTTATTTATATTTTGTTTAGTGACTTTTCTTTTTTTGTTGTTTTCCTCCAATGTACATCACAGTATCTTACATGCAATATGTCCTCAAGAAATTAATTCAATCAATAAATAGTTCATTCAATAAATTCAACAATCATAGATAAAATGCAAGCATTTTGCTAGGAATTGGAAAAACACAGACAAAATTGAAATCTTTTATTCTTCCCAAAGACTTTCCATTCCATTGGAAGGAAACAATACATAAAAATAATGTGAAAATAAGTTAAAAGTGTATAAAATGATCATTATAAGAGAAGGGGACTAATAACTATACAAATTATGATAGCATTCTTGAAAAATTGGTGATTGAAAAATTTAGTAATTAAAAAAGTAAAACAAACTGCTTCACTTAATTATTCTCATGCAAGCTATCTTATCTATGGAACAAAAATATTCAGCAAAAGAGTTAATGAAAAGAAGTTATAAATAATCACAATAATGTTTTTATCTCTTGCTAGTTCTACAATAATTTATTTTTAGATTCTTGAAGTCATCAATTCTGTCTTTGTGTGTGTGTGTGTGTGTGTGTGTGTGTGTGTGTGTGTATGCAGCTGGTATCTCAGTAGAAAGATTTTGGGGCCCAAAATACCAACCCAGAGTTGTTGTGAAGATTAAATGAGATATTTGTAAAAAAAAAAAAAAAATTAGCACCGTGCTAACACATAGTAATTCCTATAAAAATGTCGATTCCCCGCCTGATCATTAATTTTATTTTTCTTATTTTATTTGTGTTGAAGACATCACATGTATTTCAGACACATGGTTCCAATTATATTTTGTACATCTCTAATTCAATCTTCCCTAAGCATCTTAATCTGAAGATAACTAAAACCAGAGCTCATTATTTCTGCTTCTAAAACTCCTCATCTTCCAACTTTCCTATTTCTCTTGAAGGCATCACTTTTCTTCCAGTTACCTAGACTCAGTGTTATACTCTACTGATTATTCACACTCCTATCACTAATCTAATAGTTATTAAATTTTCTAATTAATAGTTATTAAATATGAATTTTCATTTTCAATATAGTTAGCATTTTCATCTACTTCTTTATAGTCATATATAGACAAGCATAACCAAGCATCTACCATCTTCCTTCATGGCTTTTATTATTCTTCCCTATATCATCACTTCATAATTCAATCAATCTTCCAAACACCCATATGCAAAAATGATTTTCTTAAAATATAGTTGTGACTATATCATTATATTATCCCTCATTATTCATGAAACTCCATTCTCCCCTATTAGCTCCAAGATCAAATATATGACCATTCATTTAATATTTTAAAGCCTTTTATATTATTCAAATTATATGCTTTGTATCTCAGGGATTCTCCATCCCCTTGCTATTCCTTTCTTTCTGTGTCATTCTATTCTCTGCCTTTTTCTCTCTCCACTCTCTGTCTCTGTCTTTATTCCTCTCCTCCCTCCCTCCCTGCCATCCTTTTTGTCTCTTTCTCTTTCTTGTTCTCTCTCTGTCTCTGTCTGTTTCTGTCTTTCTGCCTCTCTCTCTCTCTTTTTCATTTCTCTCATAGTTTCATGTTTGCTTTCCATTAAAATGAGATGTCTTTGAAAAGCCAAAACTATGTTTTTGCTTTCCTTTATATCCCCAGAGTTTAAGATAATGTCTGGGAACAAAGCAAACACTTAATAAGCATTAACTGATTAATTCACTAATTGAGTGAATTATCTTTCTGAAATGAAATTTTTGGTTAATTTTTTCATATTCTTCTTATTTTTTGTGAATTAAAAAAAATCCCTCAATTTCTTTTGTGTCTTCTCCTTATTCCAGGAGGACTCTTGCCCTGCTGCATGTCACTGTTTTGTTTTGTTTTGTTTTATCACATTTCCCCTTAGGCGAAATTGTGTTTCCTTTGATGGAAAAATCTAAAGAGAACTGGAAATATTATGTTCTACTCTGGTGTTTTCTTAGAATCCTCCACTGAATCCTTTTTAAAGAGGTTTCCCTTTAATATGCTCTCATTATTTTCTGTTCTAGTCCTGTGGATTTTATCTTTTTATTTATAAACTATAGCTTGATTTATTATGTCTTCATTCTTTGTAGCTCTCATGTGACTTGAATTCTTTTTATAGTTCAACAATTTTCTGTGATTTTGCTTTTGTAGATTGTGTTCCATCTCCTTTAATTTTTATTCCTTCTGACTCATTTTCAGAAATATCAGTTTGAAAGAAAGGAAAAGTCAGAACCAAATACCAGATGATGAGATAACTCTGTTCTCCACACCTGGGGGAAACTTTTCCCCAGTCCTCAAAATAACTAATATTCATCCTCAAATCTATGCTGCACCTTTTCAGGATTTCTTTTCTTTCCTCTTATCTGAGTCCAGTTGCCCCCTTTGAAATACATTCTTTATTTTGGGTGGAAATCTGCTTAGAAAGAAATAGCAAAATTTTAAAGAAGGTACCTGCCAATATAAAATTTTTTCTCAAACTAAACATACCACGAGATTCCTTGCCTTCTTCCAAATTTAAATTTCCTCCAATTGCTGAATAGTCTTGATATTACCTCATCCTTCTCTTCCAGTACAAGTATCTTTGTTCAAGGACCCTGGACCCTAGGGCTCTTTTTATATAGGCTGTATCCCCTTTTCCCATACCTGTTTCCTGTTCTCTGGATAGTCAGCACACATAATAATGATTGGCCCCTTATTTTTAATTGTTGCTATATCAGGAATAAAAAAAAAAATCATGTGTCTTTAGCTTAATCCTAACACTCCTCCCTCTTTTCCCTTTTATGTAAACTGCTATTCTGCAATCCTTTCCCACAAAAGACATTGATTCACTTTTCCAGTCAGAAGATTTATTCCATGCTGTTTCAGTTCAATTCTTCCACTGTTACTTCTGAATATATAAGAATCTCCAAATAAATGTTGTGTCCCTTAGGTGATCTTTATCCTTTTATATTTTCTCTTTGCTCCTTCTTTTACTCCATAAATCAATATTTTTTCTTTTTAAGAACATTAATCCACATGCATCACTTAATTTCATGGTTTAGTCTTTTCTTGATCATTGCCTGTGTTAACTTTCATGTGTTACATTATTGAATGCTTGCAAGTCAAATTTTTTGCTCACTCCTGCTTTATTCTAAAATGTCTTAAGAGTATCTTGTTGGGTTGACATTTATATATATATATATAATTTTTAAAAAAACTCCTTCATGATTTGATTTTTATAGAAAGGTTATATAATATTTTAGTTGCATTTTGAATTTCATGTGCAATAAATTATTGCATTCTCTTTCCCAATTTTTTGAAAATGATTTTTGTTTTGTTTTGTTTGCTCTGTGTGTGTGTGTGTGTATGTCT
This sequence comes from Antechinus flavipes, assembly GCF_016432865.1. NCBI lineage: Eukaryota > Metazoa > Chordata > Mammalia > Dasyuromorphia > Dasyuridae > Antechinus > Antechinus flavipes. The sequence goes on from NC_067398.1 coordinate 400,636,188, forward strand.
GTGTATGTGTGTGTGTGTGTGTGTGTGCATGCACATGTGTATATGTGCCTGATTACAACCTTGACTTTTCCTTTCCTTAATGTGTCTGGAAAGAGTTAATGTCTATGATCTACACATGGAAAAGATTGCTTGTAACTCAATATTATATGTATATTTTTCCAATGTTACTTTATGGCATTTCTTGACCTAATTTGTTCTTTTCTAAATGATTTAAACATTATTGTTCTACTACACAATTCATTTGTCTAAAAACTGAAGAACTGAAAAGGTTTGCCAAGATTAGTCAATCCTCCATCTTGTTGGATATAGTTCTCAGAAAACACTTTTTCACCAAATCTGTTTTCCTTTGCTGGAATCATTTACTTTAATCAGCAGCCATGATAATAGAATCCATGTAAAACATTTTAGGTCCCTCTAGTAGTATCCTTTCCATCAACTGGAGTAGAATAATTTGGTCACATTGAAAACCTTATTAGTTTTTAATCTTTTCTCTAATACATGACCATCAAAAGAAAACATGGCTCTGAATTTTTAATTTATGGTCAATAAATAATTTATATACATTTTCACTATACAACTTTTACTTGCCACCAGCAGAAACAAAACAAAATAAAGAAAACAATAAAACATATTGTTTAATGTGAAGGCAAAATTATCTTAGCAGACATCTTTAGACACAATCAAATTCATAAGTATTATTATGTTACTGTACACTCTTGAGGTGGGACAGTAGAGAAATGATCTTACAGTAAGGAAAGTGTGAGTTTAAACAAAGATTCAAAAATTTATGATCTGTGTGAACTTGGGTAAGTGACTTCAATTTCATCATATGAAAAATGCATATAATAATAGTACCTAGATCTTAAGCTTACACTTATGATAAAATATAATGTTGTAAAATAGTTTATAAATGTTAAGATGCTATATAAATGCATAATATTATTATCATTGTTATTTTTTGAAAACAAGCATAAAAACTTCTCTTGTCCAACTCAATCCAGAAAGAACCTGCTTTTAATTGCTGGGAGGCTTCTAGATTAATGTACGGATTGAACTTTGATATTTCAAATTTTCTGCTATTATCAATAGAGCTCTTAATGTTCACAAATGTTCTGCTTAGATATATTCTCCAATGATTAGAATATTCCCATTCCCTCTCATTATTCTTCCTGATGGGACACGGAACTATCATTTATTAACAACTTTCTTTTCCATAATACCTGCTTTATATTCCCTGAAACTCATTTACTGAAAAATTAACTCCAGACATTTCTTACTTCAGCTGTATCCTTTCAGCTGTGTTCTCTAGAACATGAGCCCTAAGAATAATCATATTTCTTTAATTTTATCATTATTCCTCTCATGTTTTGGGGGAGTAAAATTTATGTGCTATTTCATCCTGGATGATACTGTATCTCTGGACATTGTTCCTAGGTCCAATTGCAACTTTTGTACATGTCCTATGATCTGTTAGTCTTGAAAGGGAAATTTGAATACTCCTTCCCCCTTATTTCTGCTTCTAGTTTTTACCTTTATCACTCAATAATATCTTCTTTTTTGAGTTACCATTTGTCCAAATTTATCATCCAATCAGCATCCTGATGGCTATCTACAAATAACTTGTGTATTATTCTTCCTTTCTTAAGGAGTTAAATATCTGGTTTACTGTCTTCTTCTCCTCTCAATTCCTGTCATCATATTATCTACAAGACATTGATGTTGATGTTCCTTAAAATACTCTTACCTATCAGTTTCTCAACTTATTCAAGTTTCATGATTCAATCTTCTCTGACTCTGTTATGCAAAGTGGTAGCTATATTTGCATCTTCCTATCACCTCAAAAGGCCTGCTTTTATGTTCAAGAATTCTAAAATCCCCCAGAAAAATGCATCTCTTCCCATGATTTACTACATCTAAAAATTGTATTCATCCTAACCATGGTCTACAATTTGTCTACCCACTCAAGATTTATCTCCAACCTCTCCATTTTACCAATGAAAAAAAATGAGGCAAATGGAGGTTATATCTTTTCCAGAATCATATTGCAAGTATTTTTCATTATCTGATTTCAGCATAGGTTCTTCTTATTTCAGTTTTAACATTTAATGAATAGTTTAACTTTTGAATATTATTTATTGTCTAATCCCCTGTTTCTTTCATATATTGCAACTCCTGTTTTCACAAACTTTTAGAAACTTCAAAACTTTGTTGTACAACCATTCATCTGGATTGCAACTCATTAGATACATCTCAAAGATCAAGATATTCTTGTAAGATAAAATGGGATAACTTCACATTATGTTGTCGAGTCTCAACAGAACCTTTCACAGTCAATGCTTCTATTACATTTTTAATGTATTTTCTTTTACTCTAAAAACATTTATCTTATTTTTTTTTCTTTACTCCTCAGGCCTCAAAGTTGAGGGCTTTACCTCATAATGTCCTTGGGATATTAAATCAATCTACTGGCAACTTTCTTTTCATTCTCTCCACTTATCTTACTTTTATCTGCCACCCCTAATAACCTGTTCTTTTACTCCAGTCTCTGAGGAAGAAGTGACTAATACTTTGGCAAGTCAAATCCCTCTGCATGCATGTCTTCCATTTTTCTAAATAAGCATATTCCCACTTTCATTATTTTTATGTCTCTCTTTCTCATTCATCTTTCTATCCCAAGTTCTGTCTCTCTGTGTATCTCTCTCTCTCTCTCTCTCTCTCTCTCTCTCTCTCTCTCTCTCTCTCTCTCTCTCTTTCTCTCTCTCTCTCTCTCTCTGTGACCAATGACAAAGTGGTCCTTGTTAGGCCCAGGAGAGTTTATTCAATTCAGTTTTGATCCCAAAAAATGCTTGTATATCTAATATCGCTAGTAAAATTTCTAGGAATAATACTTGGATTTAAAAAAAAATGTATTTTGTAGTATATGTATAGTGATCTAGGAAAATCTGTAATTTTGCTACTTTTTATAAAATGCTCTCTTTCTTTTTTTTTATTATAACTTTTTATTTATAAGATATATGCATGGGAAATTTTTCAGCATTGACCCCTGCAAAATCTTCTGTTACAATTTTTCTCTTCCTTCCTCCCACCCCCTTCCCTAGATATCAGATAGACCAATACATGTTAAATATGTTAAAGTATATGTTAAATGTTATATATATATATATATACATATATATATATATGTATATGTATATATATATATATATATATATATATATATATATATATATATATATACACACATATTTATAGAATTATCTTGCTGCACAAGAAAAATTGAATTTAGGAATAAGGTAAAAATAACCTGAGAAAGAAAACAAAAATTCAATAACAGGAGTAGTTTCCCAGTATTCTTTCACAGGGTGGAGTAGGTTCTCTTCATTACTGAACAATTGGTACTGACTTAGTTCATCTCCTTGTTGAAGAGAGCCACGTCCATCAGAATTAATTATCGTATAGTATTGTTGTTGAAGTATATAATGATCTCCTTGTTCTGTTCATTTCACTTAGCATCAGTTCATGTAAGTCTCTCCAGGTCTTTCTGAAATCATCCTGTTGGTCATTTTTTACAGAACAATAATATTCCATAACATACATATACCACATTTTATTCAGCCATAATCCAATTGATGAGCATCCATTCAATTTCTAGTTTCTAGCCACTATAAAAAGTGCTGCACAAATATTTTTGCACATACAGGTCCCTTTCCCTTCTTTAAGATCTCTTTTGGATATAAGCCCAGTAGTAGCACTGCTGGATCAAAGATTATGCACAATTTGATAACTTTTTGAGCATATTTCCAAATTGCTCTCCAAAATGGTTGGATACATTCACAATTTCACCAACAATATATCAGTGTCCCAGTGTTCCAATATACCCTCCAACTTTCATCATTATCTTTTCCTGTCGTCCTAGTCAATCTATAGTGGTATCTCAAAGTTGTCTTAATTTGCATTTCTCTGATCAATAATGATTTGGAGAATCTTTTCATAGGGCTAGAAATAGTTTCAGTTTCTTCATATGAAAATTGTCTGTTCATATCCTTTGACCATTAATCAATTGTAAAAAGGCTTGATTTCTTATTGATTAGCATCAATCCTCTATATATTTTGGAAATGAGGCCTTTATCAGAACCTTTGACTGTAAAAATGTTTTCCCGGTTCCTTTCTATTCTTGTCTGCATTAGTTTTGTTTGTACAAAAACCTTTCAATTTGATATAATCAAAATTTTCTGTTTTGTGATCAATAATGATCTCTAGTTCTTCTTTGGTCATGAATTCCTTCCTTCTTCACAGGTCTGAGTGGAAACTATCCTATGTTCTTCTAATTTATTTGTAATCTCATTAATTTATGCCTAGATCATGAACCCTTTTTTACCTTATCTTGGGGGATGATGTTAAGTATGTGTCAATGCCTAGTTTGTGCCATATTAATTTCCAATTTTCCCAGCAGTTTTTGTGAAACAATGAATTATTATCCTAAAAATTGGAGTTTGGGGGTTTGTCAAACACAAGATTATTATAGTTATTGAGGATTTAGTTCTGTGAACTTCACCTATCCTCCTGAACAACTAATCTATTTCTTAGCCAATACCAAATGGTTTTTTTGACCACTGATTTATAATAGTTTTAAATCTGGTATAGCTAGGTCACTTTCATTTGATTTTTTTTTTATTAGTTCCCTTGAAAATATTGACATTTTGTTCTTCCAGATGAATTTTGATATTATTTTTTCTAGGTCATTAAAATAGTTTTTTTAGGCATCTGATTGTTATAGTAGTAAATAAATATATTAGTTTGGGTATTATTATCTTTATTATATTCACTCAACCTATCCAAGAGCATTTAATAGTTTTCCACTTTGTTAGATGTATATTTATTTGTGTGGAAAATGTTTTGTAGTTTGGCCCATATAGTTCCTGACTTTCCATTGGCAGATATATTCCCAAATATTTTATACTATTGACAAATCTTTTAAATGGAATTTTTCTTTGTATCTCTAACTGTTGGATTTTTTTGGCAATATGTAAGAATGCTGATATATGTGGATTTATTTTGTATCCTACAACTTTGCTAAAGTTGTGGATTTTTTCTAATTGATTTTTAGCAGAATCTCTGGGGTTCTCTAAGTATACCAGTATACCATCTGCAAAGAGTGATAATTTTGTTTCCTCATTACCTACTCTAATTCCTTTAATCTCTTTTTTAATTTGTTATTGCTGAAGCTAGCATTTCTCATACAATGTTGAATAGTAATGTGCAACCTTGTTTCACTCTTGATCTTATTTTGAATGGTTCCAGTTCATCCCCAATATATATGATGCTTACTGATGGTTTTCAATAGATGCTACTGAGTATTTTAAGGAAAAGTCCATTCATTCCTATACTCTCAAGTGTTTGTATTAGGAATGGATGTTGGGTTTTATCAAATGCTTTTTCTGCATCTATGTGTTTTTGATTAATTTGGTTATTGATATAGTCAATTATGCTAATAGTTTTCTTAATATTGAATCAGCACTGCATAACTGGTATAAATCCTACTTGTTCATGGTATATTAATCTGGGGATGATTTTCTGTAATATTTTGCTAACATTTTATTTAAGATTGTTGAATCAATATTCATTAGAGAGATTGATCTATAATTTTCTTTCTCTGTTTTCATCCTACCTGGTTTAAGTATCAATACCATGTGTGTGTCATAAAAGGAATTTTCTTTCTTCATTCCTTATTTTGTTTTTCAAATAGTTTATATTACATTGGAATTAATTGTTATTTAAATGTTTGGTAGAATTGACATGTAAAACCATCTGGTCTTGGAGATTTTTTTCTTAGGGAGTTGATTAATAGCTTGTTCTAATTCTTTTTCTAAAATGGGGTTATTTAAACAATTTACTTTCTCCTCTATTAATCTGGGAAGCCTATATTTTTGAAGATATTCATCCATTTCACTTAGATTATCAAATTTATTGGCATAAAATTGTGCAAAGTAACTCCTAATTATTGCTGTAACTTCTTCTTAATTAGTAGAGAGTTCTCCCTTTTCATTTTTAAAATTAACAATTTAATTTTTCTCTTTCTCCTTTCTAATCAAATTTACTAAAGGTTTATCTATTTTGTTGGTTTTTTCATAGAACAAACTCTTAGCTTTACTTATTAATTCAATAGCTTTTTTTTTTTACTTTCCATTTTATTATTTTCTCTTTTTATTTTTAGAATTTCAAGTTTAGTATTTTATTGGGGTTTTTTAATTTGTTCTTTTTCTAGCTTTTTAAATTGCAAGCCCAATTCATTGATTATCTGAAAAGAATGCATTTACTATTTCTGCCTTTCTGCATTTAATTTTGAGGTCTTTATGTCCTACTGTATGGTCAATTTTTTACTAGGTTCCATGAACTGCTGAGAAGAAAGTTAACTCCTTTCTGTCTCCATTCAATTTTCTCTAAAGATTTATCATACCTAACTTTTCTAACATTCTAGTTATCTATTTAACTTCTTTCTTATTTGTTTTGTGGTTTGTAAAATGTTCTATTTCTTAAGCAAAAAAGTGTATTCACTGGATTAAGACTGTACATTTCCCTACTGTCTTTTAACACTAAATTTGCGATACAAAACAAACAAACAAACAACAACAACAACAACAAAAACAGCCTTATCCCTAAACAAATTAGTTCTTTCCATAAGAAGAAAGGATTAATTTGATAGTATATGCATAAAATGGAATCTCTTCATAACACACCATGCTTTCTGAAATGTTTTCTGTCATACTTGCTTTTAATAATCACAGAATAACTCATTGAGAGTTGGGAAAAAAAAAAAACTCACTAGCATCTAAATTGAAATAATCACAAAACTGTAGCTTACCTATAATTGGTAAACGATGCCTCTTCTCCAAGAACTCCAAGAAAAGGAAATATCTCTATGAGGCAGTATATTACCATATTCTTCATTGGGTGAGCTCTAAATTATGATTTTTTTTTCTTCTTGACAGCAAGTAGAAATTTGGCTCTTTTAAATGTCAATCAATTTCTTGTGGCTTTGCCTTTGAGGACAAACAGAACCAATCTAAATGTTCTTTGATAGCCAGTTTTGTCCCTTTGAATAAACCAAATCTTATGGGACAATGTGTAAATGTTTTTGGCTATCCTCTGGATACTCTCTAATTGTCAATAATCACTTCTCATAATAATCTTACATGTGAAATTGTTTGTAATAAACTCTGTTTGCTTCATTACTAATATATCTTGATCAAGTGTTTATATTCAGAATGATCAGTACCTTTTCTGGAAAGTTAATTTTAATGTGGCAATATGCCTTTAATTGGTAATTGACAGTTTACTAATGATGTCCAAATGCACACAGAAATTATTTGTAAATCATAGTAATGTTAGAAACACACTTCACACTGAAAATTACATATGGAGGAAATTTTATTAAAGAAGAAACTTAAGGAATTGTCTTAACATATCTGGCCAGAAGTGGGCTCTACTCCTGTTGGGAAACAGGGAGTACTGAGCACAGAAGCAAGAAAAGCATTATACTTATTAGCACAGTGTAGTCTCCTCCTTTCAAAAAACAGATTTGTTCATTGTCTTCCACGTTACAATCTTTCTGATATAACCACTATATGCTTTGCCCTAAACATGTATAAGCACGTTCAAAAATGGCAGAAAACTCCGCCTACAGGGGATGTTACTTAACATTAAATTAACTTATTAAACAGGTCCAATAGGAATTTGGTCTTCAAGTCATTGACCCCAAGCAGTTTGAGCTGGATCAGCAATTATCTTAAGCTTGTAGTTTCCTCAAAACCCTAAGACTTTGTGACTAGTTGAGTTCACTTGTGCCTTCCTAGCTCCCCAATTCCTTGTTTGCTCAAGGCTTCTGAGACATTAAAACTTAATTATTCCATGGAATTGTAACCTTCCTTATTTTCTCACATTCTGAAAATCCATTGGTCAATGATACTTATTATCTTACATTACCTTGAAGCTTGCAACATTCTGTGGAAATCTAATTTTGCAGTGTTTCTCTCACTAGGGAGTTTCAAGAAGAGGCCCATCACTCAGCACTTTTGATTTCTTCTCTATTAACCACATTTTAACATCTTCAACTATCCTGCCACTTAATCTGCTATGCTAACTCCTATCCAGATGTATAGTTTATAATTTTCTAAGAGAGGTTTCCACTTTTTTGTGTGTGTTTTAAAATGGTGCTTTCTCAAATGTCTGCTTAGCTTTGCTTGATGTAGGGGATAATTAAATATACAACTAAATTTCCAACACATTGCTTCACTGGACATGGTTATATATGTTTTCTACTCTACACATTTTCATCAGTGACACTTGCAGAAGATGACTTCTCAACTCTCTACTGACATAAATCTTTTCTTCATTATGTTTCAATCATATCTCATTCCATGTTATGGCTCTGGCTATGATAAGAACTTGGCTCCAAATTAGAATATGATTTCTTGATTAGTGAATTGTCCTAATTATTGTCTTCATTTTCAAATTTTGTTCATTTTTGTTGTCATGTTATTCAGTCATTTCAATCATGTCTGCCTCTTCATGAACTAGTTTGTGATTTTCTTGGCAAAGCTGCTAGAGGAGTTTGACATTTTCTTTATTAGCTCATTTTATAGATTGGTGATTAAGGCAAACAGCACAAAATTGTGTGGAAAAGGTGAAGAACTTACAGATCAAGCACATATTGATCAGTAACTGTTAAATTAGTTGAAGCCTTGAGGCCTCAGTTTCAGCTTCTCCAGAGTCATGATTTTAGATAAGACCTGGATTGAGTTCCATTGTCCAAAGAAGGCCAGAGAAGCTATACCATTATCTCATTTACTGCATTCTACTAGCCAAATAAGGGAATAAAGACTTATGTAGACAATCACAGCATATAGAGATTGGGATTTTGGGGGTTCTTTGTCTGAAATGTATAAATACTGTGAACACTCTCAAGGGAGTGGGTCTCCTACTGTTTATCTATTTCTCAGTGGGACTGCTCCACCTCTCATGAAATGCTATAATAAATAATCTGCTTTCTATGAGTGCTCTCTGAGTAGTGATTTTGAGGTAGGGGTCTTTTTACAGCCCACACAAAGTGGATTGCCAAGGGTTACACAACTAATGCGTGAGTAAGGTTAGATTTTAACTCATAAATATGAGTCTTCTTGACTTCAGGCCCCAAACAATTGATTATATCACCTAGTTGCCCCAATTATTTTATTTTGTTTTATTTTTCACTTTGTAAGAATGAGAAAGCAAGCATGGTGTTTTCTGGGTTTAGAGGTTAAGCACTAAATGACTTTAGACTACCCTTTAACTTCAACTTTGCCCTTATATTATAATATAATATATTATATTATATTATAATCTAGGTCATACTGAATAAGACTTTTAATTTTTTCTTAGACTTAGATTCTGCAACGTTGATATTATTTTATTTGGGGAATAACTGAATATGCAATGTAATAATGCAGAATGTTTTGAAAATTTTAGTGCAATAGATAAAATCAATTAAATACAAAATACTGAGAAGGATGAACTGATTAGTGCTACATCTACACCATCTACATGGTGGCTTTCATTTTATCACTACCATTTTGGGACTTTTATTTCCCCTCATTAAAAAAATATTGAGTTATATTTGCTTTTTTTTTTTTTAATTTGAAAGAAGATCAGCTGACAATTCCTTTCTTCAAAAAAGAGAATGAGGACATTATCATGAAGGGGGAAAAATAAGTTCCTCACAAATTTTTCTGATGCTGAATTTTTGAAGATGCTAGTTTCAAATTCATTATGAAAACTTATTCTTATGAAAAATACATTTTCATTCTTTTTATCACAATTTGGAAAGCAATTTGATTCTATGAAAATTGTTAAACAAAATGAATTAGCTAGATTTAAAATATTACTATTTTATTGGACAGAAACCATATTATATACATACTGCAAAATACTTTAGTTCTCTGAAGTATTTTAATTTGTAAAATCCTAAATTTTGAGAGGAGATTCAGTACTTTTCCAGAATTCCTCAGCAATGTTACAAAATACTGGCATACATTTTATGTACTATCTATCCAAGAACTGGTTAATAACATCAGAAATAAGAATGTTTCCATCTTTTCACATACTCTATTCTCAAGCAATAGTATATCATTTAAGTCTCATATAAATAAGATATTAGGACTAGGTTCAAAATTATACAATAGCAGTCTTGGTAGTTGAGAAAATGAATAAAGTTGTGTGTGGTCATTTGTTCATAATTTTGGGCTTATTTACAAAGCTTCATTTAAATTCTAAAACACTACAATTTAGTGTTCTGCGATTATTTCTGAATACACCTTAATCCAAGGAAATTATTCCACTCTGGGAGCTCATTATCTTAATTATTTGATGTTAATGCAAGGTTGGGCATACTATAGCCCTAAAATGTCTAATTCTCCAATAGCTCAAGGAAAAATTCATGGCAGCAGAAACTCTCTTGAATGCCTCTTAGGAAAAAATGTTAATTGGAGTTCCAAGCTCAATGTTGTGGAGGGGAGGCATTTAGAAACTAAAACTGTTAACTGACCTTTACCACTTAAATACAAATTCTTGAGTCAAATGGCCCTATCTGTTAACAAATATAATTTTATTGGCCTAAAGGAGTTAATGAAAATTGCTTAACTTAGTAGAAAGAGATAGTTTATATAAAGAGGGGAAAATTCTACACTATCTGATAAAATAGGAAAATTTGGCTTCCCCCCCAAAAAAAATTGTTGCTATTACTTAAATATTAAAATCAACTAGCCAGTAAATTTAATTGCTATTGCAAAGAATTTATGCAGGTAGGAGGTTAAAAATCTATTCTATGGACCTGTAAACTCCTACCATGTAAATTACTTCTTCTGGGGTTTTACAAGTAAGATAAGGGTTGTTTTGGAAAAGATTCAAGATAAGTACCCTAGAAGACTTAATTTACTTCCCAGCAAGGGTTTTTATTCTTTAGAGTACACATTACCAAATTTTTACAAATTTACATAAAACACTGTTCTAATACCACTCTCCACAGCTATAAGATGTTTTGAAATCCATTTCCTCTGTCTGATACAGGAGTCTCCCTATTATAAAAGGGAATGAGTGCAGCTTGGATGCTCTTTATTTATCTACTCTTTATCATTCTTTTTATTTACAATATAACATTCACAGAAACTTGGGTATTTTAAAAATAGATAATTAAATAATTAGGTAATTGTTAATTATATTTTGGTTCTCAGCAGAATTGATTTTATAGAGGACTATAATCATGTCTTTTCTCATTGGTCAAGAAATATCACCTTTTCACAATCAGACTAGAATGTGTATATAAGATTCTAAAAAATGAGGTATCCAAAGATTACCTTACATTTTTAAGCCATTGAATTAGAGCATTAAGATAAAGTAATCAGACATAATGCAACAAGGACTCATATTTCAAAATTTAGAATAATTTATCTGAGAGATTTTTCTTTATGTAGAAATAAATTTTTAGCTTTTTCTAGCCTATGGTAATATCTACTAATCACTCATCCTTCCCTTTTTTTTTTTTGTATTTAATTGGATTTTGTCTGTTGCACTAAAATTTTCAAAGCATTCTGCATTATTAGATTAGATATTCAGTTATTCCCCAAATAAAATAATATTAATGTTCGAGAATCTAAGGCTGAGAAAAATTAAAAGACTTATTCAGTATAACTTAGAGAATGATTTCTCATTTATTTATTTATTACTTAGGTTATGCATACACAATCATTTTTTCTTACATATTTCCATATGAACCATGTTAAGAAAGAAAAATCTTAACAAAGAAGGAAAAACATGAGAAAAAGAAAAAGAAGATGAAAAGAATATGTTTTCATCTGCATTCAGTCTCCATAGTTCTCTATATATTCATTGCATTTTTCATTTGAAGTTTCCTGGATCACTGAATTGCTGAAAAAAGGCAAGTTTAACATAGTTGATTATCACAATCTTGCTGTTGCTGTGTATAAAGTTTTCCTGGTTCTACTTGCATCACTGAGCATCAGTTCATGTAAATATGTCCAGGCTTTTCTAAAATCATCTTTTTCATCATTTCTTATGGAACAATATTTCATGACTATTCAATCATTCCCAAATTGATGGGCAACTGTTAAAGACCATGCCTAAGTGTGAAATACAGAAAGCCACTAAAGGGTTAAAGGGGGTTGTACCAGTAAAGGGCTGGTCAATTCTCTGAAAGCCCCCACAGCTATGAATCACAACACACTTGGAGGAATTGCAAATCAGTCTTTATTGATGTAGACATTGTACATTGGAAATAAAATAAATCTGAGGCATGAGTGAAGAGGAGAGAGGTCAGAGAATCTAACTGCCTCTCAGTATCCTTGTATCATTCTCTCACATGAAGGGGTCTATTCTGCAGGTCAGAATTAGAGCCCTAGCAGCCACTAGTAGATTGCTCCCATAACAGACAATCATTCATTTTCCAAAAGAACAGGTCTTCTTAAACTTTTTCCACTTCTGACACCTTTTCACCAGAAAAAAATTTTACATGACTCCATCTCAAATTTGAGCTGAGACATTCCTTGCAATATAATGCATAATGCAACATGCGTTTGTGTGTATTAAGAACCAAAGCTGCATTAAAGTTGCGCAGTGCAGCATCAACAAGTGTTGCTAGAATCACTTCAGTCACATTACATGTTTGCTTTTGAATTTTTAGTCACTGCATTCAGAAAAGTTGTGTTGTTACCAAATTTTGGGGACACCTGCTTTCAGTTAAGAGATCTTATATGGAGTAACAACCCAGGAGTTTAAGAAGCTTTGAAGTAAAGTATTTAGTAAATCAGCGTTTGTACTTAGCATTTAGATAGGATCCCCAAAACTACTTCAAATTGCTTGCAATTCTAAACTTGTTAAATGGTAAAGTACAGTAATAATACCAACACAGAAATATCTACAGTTTTTACAACTATGGTATTATTAGAATGTTTTATTACCTTAATGAAACTTTGTCAACTTATAATAAATGATTTCATATTATGTTAAGGCTTAATTTATTTTATTATAGATTTTCTTATTTTCAAAATATATACATGGATAAATTTCAACATTCACCATTGTAAACCTTTGAGTTCCAAACTTTTCACTCTCTCCCCCCATTCCTATCCTATAAATAACATATAATTCAATTATTCCATACATATTTCCACAATGATCATGCTGCACAAGAAATATCAGATCAAAAAGGATGAAAAAGAAAAAAATACAAGCAAACAACAACAAAAATGTCAAAATACTATGGTGTGGTCCACACTCAGTTCCCACAGTCCTCTTTCTGGGTGAAGGTGACTTTCTTCTTCAAAAGATCATTGAAACTTACATTAATTATCTCATTGTTGAGAAGAGGCCTGTACATCAGAATTGATCATCATATAATCTTGTTGCCATGTACAATGATCTCCTGGTTCTATTCACTTCAATTAGCATCAGTTCATATAAGTCTCTGCAGGTCTCTCTGAAATCATTTTGCTAATCATTCCTTATAGAACAATGATATTCTATAACATTCATATAACTTAATTATCAGTCACTCTCCAACTGATGGCCATCCACTCAGTTTCCAGATTTTTGCTATGCCAAAAAGGGCTGCCACAAACATTTTTGCACGTCTGTCCTTTTACCTCCTCAAGCCTCAGTACAAATAGTGCTTGATCAAAGGACTTTCACAGTTTGATAGCCCTTTGGGCATAGTTTCAATTTGCTGTCCAAGATGGTTGAATCAGTTCACAGCTCCACCATTAATGTATTAATGTCCCAGTTTTTCCCACAATACCTCCAACATTTTTCATTATCTTTTCTTATCATCATAGCCAAGCTGAGAGGGACGTAATGGTACCTCAGAATTGTCTTAATTTACATTTCTCTAATAAATAATGCTTTAGAGCAACTTTTCATGTGACTAGAAATAGTTTCTATTTCTTTGTCTGAAAATTGTTATCAATTGGAAAATGGCTTGAATTCTTCTAAATTTCAATTAATTCTCTATAAATTTAAGAAATGAGATCTTTATTAGAACACTCAACTGTAAATTTTTTGCTTCCCTTTTAATCTTACTTGTATTGGTTTTGTCTGTCCAAATTTTTTTTAACTTAATATAAGTATCTATTTTTTTTTTATTCAATAATGTACTTCACTTCTCCTTAGGCCACAAATTCCTTCTTTTTTCCCCAGACATGAGAGGTAAACTATCTTTTCTTCTTCTGATTTGCTTATAATATCACTCTTTATCTCTAACTTGTGAATCCATTTTGACCTTATCTTGGTATAAGTTATTAAGTGTGGGTCAATGCCTAGTTAACTTCTTCCATACTAATTTCCAATTTTCCCAGCAGTTTTTATCATATAGTAAGGTCTTATACTAAAAGCTGGGCCTTGAGGCAGGGGGGCGGGGGTTGTCAAATCCAGATTACTATGATCATTGACTATTTTATCTTATAAACCTAACCTATTACACTGATGAACAATTTCTTAGCCAGTTCCAAACAATTTTGATGACTGCTGCTTTATAATATAGTTTTAGACCTGCTACAACTGGGCCACCTTCATTTGCAGTTTTTTTTTTTTTTCTTAATTGTCTTGACATTTTTGACATTGTTAGTTTGTTTGAACTTTGTTAGTATTATTTCAAGGTCTGTAAAACAATTTCTTGGGAATTTGACATGACACTGAATAAGTAGATTAATTTAGGTAGTATTATCATTTTTATTGTATTAATTTATCTTACCCGTGAAAACTAGATATTTTCCCAAGAGATTAGTTCAGATTTTATATGTATGGAAAGTGTTTTGTAGTTGTGTTCATATAGAGCCTGATATGTTCTTGACAGATAGAATATCAAATATTTTATATTATCAAGAGTTATTATAAATCTAATTTCTCCTTGTATCTCTTGCTACTGGACTTTGTTGGTAATCTATAAAATGCTGATGATTTCTGTGGATTTATTTTGTATTTTACAATTTTGCTAATGTTATAAATTTTTCTAATACATGTTTGGTTGATGCTCTAGGATAATCTAAGTATACCATCATATCATCTGCAAAGAGCAATAATTTGGTTTCCTCCTTACCTACTCTCATTAATGGAATTGGTCCATTATTCTAATTCCATTAATTCCATTAATCTCTTTTTCTTCTCTTATTGCAGAAGCTAACATTAAATACAATATTGAATGGTAATGCAATAGTGGGCAATGCTGTTTCACCCCTGATCTTATTGGGAATCATTCTGGTTTATCTCCATTATATATCTTGCTTGCTGATGGCTTTAAATAGCTATTATTGACTATTTTAAGAAAAGCTACACTTGTTCCTATACTCTCTAGTGATATGATAAGAATCAGTGTTGGAATTTGTCAAATTCTTTCTCTGCATTGTGTGTGTATGGAGGCAATTGGGGTTAAGTGACTTACCAATGGTCACACAGCTAAGAAGTATTAAATGTCTGAGGTCTGATTTGAACACAGGTCATTTTCTGCATCTATTGAGAAAATCATATAGTGTTTGTCAGTTTGGTTATTGACATAGACAATTATGCTAATAGTTTTCCTAATATTGAAGCAACTCTGTATTCCTGAAATAAATCTTACCTGGTCATGTTATATTATTCTGGGGATTATGTGTAATCTCTTTGCTCATATTTTACTTAAGATTTCTGCATTGTGCGGAGCCAAGATGGCAGAGATGACACATGCCTTTTTCTGAGTTGTTCCTTCAACCCTTCTTACCAATAATTAGGAGTTATTTAGCACAACTTTATGCCAATAAATTTGATAACCCGAGTGAAATGGAGGAATACCTACAAAAATATAGATTGCTCAAATAAACAGAAGAGGAAATAAATTACATATATAGCCCCATTTTAGAAAGAAAAATATAACAAGCTACTAATCAACTCCTTAAGAAAAAATTTCCAGGGTCAGATGGAAATACATTTGAATTCTACCAAACACTTAAAGAACAATTAACTCCAATATGATAGAAAGCGTTTGAAATAAAAAAAAAATAGGAAAATAAGGCCTTCTTTCAGATTTGTTTTATGATAAAGACATGGTATTGATAGTTAAACAAGGTGGGATGACAGAGAAAGAAAATTATAGACCAATCTCCCTAATGAATACTGATGCAAAAATTTAATATAAAAAATAAAGGGATTACAGAAAGTCATTCCCAGAATAATACACCATGACCAAGTAGGATTTATATCAGGAATGCAGGGCTGGTCCAATATTAGGAAAATTATTAGCAATAACAAACTAACAGAAACCATATGATTATCTCAATAGATGCAGAAAAAGCATTTGACAAAATCTAATACTCATTCCTATTAAAAACACTAGAGAGTATGTAAATGGACTTTTCTTTAACATAATCAGTAGCATCTATTTAAAACTATCAGCAAGCATCATATGTAGTGGGGATAAACTGGAACCATTCCCAATAAGATCAGGGGTGAAATAATGATCACTATCACCACTATCACCATTACTATTCAACATTGTATTAAAAAATGTTTGCTTTTGCAATTAGAGAAGAAAAAGAGATTAAAGAAATTAGAGTAGGTAATGAGGACACCAAATTATCACTCTTTGCAGATGATCTGGTAGTATACATAGAGGATCTTAGAGAATCAAATGAAACACTACTAGAAACAATTCACAACTTTAGCAAAGTTTTAGTATACACATTAAATCCACATAAATCATTAGCATTTTTATACATCACCAACAAAATCCAGCAGCAAGAAATACAAAAAGAAATTCCATTCAAAATACTTATTGATAGTATAAAATATTTGGGAATCTATCTGCCAAGAGAAATTCCAGAACTATGTAAACACAACTACAAAACAATTTCCACACAAATAAACTCAGATTTAATCAGTTGGAAATATATCTAGTGCTCATGGATAGGCTGAGCAAATATAATAAAAATGTCAATACTACCAAAATTAATTAACTAGTTAGTGCTGTACCAATCAAATTTCCACATAATTTTTTTAGAGATTAATTTTGGTAGTATTTTCATTTTTTGATGACTGCTGCTAGAAAAATAATAATAAAATTCTCTGGGAGAACAAAAGGCCAAGAATTTCAAGGAAATTAATGGAAAAAAATCTTATATAAATATGCTTACACATATTGGATTTAACATATATTTTGCCACATATAACATATATTGGATTGTTTGCCATCTAGTAGAGAGGGTGGAACAAAGTAGGGGAAAATAGGAAACATAAGGCTATGCAAGGGTCAATGTTGAATAATTATCTGTTCATATGTTTTGAAAATAAAAAGCTTAAAAAAGACAAAAATAATATAATACAATGGCAGAAGATTCTACTTTCCTCTTAATTTTGAAAAAGAGTTTAACAGACTCTAATACAATAAGAAAAAGAGGTACTTAAGCAAAACATGTAAGGTATTTCAAGAGATGTTCTCAAACAGGTAAATGAAAAACTGGAAAATACATAAATGTACACACTGAAGAGAACAAAAACACTAAATAGAAGAAATATTAAATAAAATGTAAAAAAAAATTATGAGAAGAAATCAGATTTAACCACAGGTAAAAATGAATAATATAACATATTGGAGTATTGCCTAATGTAGAATATTTAATAGGAAAAATAAAGTGTTTGGTTCAGTATTTCTGAATGAATAGACACAAAATAAGGCTATTGACATTATTTCACAAAGGTAAAAAAGATACTTGTCACCTTGATGAGTGAGCATGTAAGACTATTCTGTCTCAGTCCCTTTCTTTTAGAATGTATCATTTGCAAACTTTCCCATGTGTGAAAGTCAATGTGGAATACAAAAATCAAGTGTCTTGTCTAGTTTAAATTCTGACTGATTATAGTTTTTGAATCACTCATTCTACAAACAGGAAAACTGCAAAAAAACAGTCTCCCAAAGCCTAGATATTAGAAAAGACTAAGACGCCTTCTTAGACAATCTCTCCACCAAAAAATTGAGAATATTTTGGAGGGTTGGGAGTTGTGCTGAGGTGGGCTGATATGTATAAGAAGTTTAAAACAAAAATGGCAGATAGTGGCTTGTTTAAAATCCCTATATAATTTTAACAGTGTCTACCTTGAGTTGAGAAAGGGAGTAGAACCAACAAAAGTCTAGATATTCACACTATTAAAGAATTCATAGTCTCAGCTTCATGATTCCTTTGTCTAAAATGTAATAATTAGAATAAATGTTATCACTAATAACATAATGCTTTGCAATAATCCTATATTTCAGAATGATTACTTGAAAAAATGTGAAAATATTTAAAATCTAATAAAAACAAACAGTATAAAGATAGTAATATACATTTAGAGTCTGGGTACGTAATTTTTTATATTTTAAATCTTTTTTTATGCCAAAAAATGAAAACAAAATTTTAAAGCCTAAAGGAATTGCCCATTAAAAGTTATGAATTTCATTACTCTTAGTCAGGTAAATACTAGAAGTGGTAGAGGTATGCAAAGAAAACATGTATGGTATTTCAGTAGATATTCTAAACTACATAAATGAAAACTTGGACAAAGCAAAAGTTTACAAATTGAAGAGAAAAGAAAGACCACATAAAAGAAATATTAAATAAAATATAAAAATTTTATGAGAAGAAATGAGACAAAAAGGAAGGCAAAAATGAATGAGAAAATACTGGAGAATTGACTAATATAGATTATTTAATAGAAAAATAATTCATAATATCTAAGAAAGAAACTCTGCTTACTATTAAAGATTCTAGAATTGCATACAAAGCAGAACATTTGAAAATACAGGCAAAGTATAATTCAACTAATAAATATGTTAGATATGAATATAGATATGTCAGTTATGAATTATGATTATAAATAAGTACCACATTACCAATTTCTAAAACTATTGTATTAAATATAATATATAAAATATAATATAATACAATATGATCAAAGTTTATTATATTTAATAATGGTTTCTTCACAAGCTAATATGTATATTGAATCAGAATAATACAGTGTTTCCAGGAAGAATTCAATTATTGGACAAGCAAATTGTCCCAAAAAACCCTGCCCCGTGGTAAACATTTAAGAGTTTAGGTCATCTAGGTCATCTCAACTATTGTAGTTCCAAGATTTTTCAATGTAAAATGTTTTCCTTTACAATTGAAGTGAAAATGGGGGTGGAAATCCTCTGGCCAGTGAGAGTTAGCATTTTTGTGTTTTTGTTTGACCTACATTTAAAGTCTATGAATTTAAAAGTTACTACTAAGGAACTTTTAAAATCTTGACCTTCTACATCAAGGAGATTATGATTTTTTTTGAATGAGATGTAGTTGGAAATACTGAACATTGACCTTTACATAGTGATATTTTGGTCATCTTCAAGTATAAGGGACAAACACCAATCAAATGGGGCAACAGTGTCATAAGAGTGTATTTCCCTACTAAGTGGAATAGGGAGATAGGTTTTTATAAGATGATGATGTTAGATAAGGAAGCTAGAGTTTAGATGTTGTGATCAAACACTCCTTTTAGAGGGGAAGAAACAAAGTTCCAAAATAGAAAATTAGCTTGTCTAAGGGCATACATGTATTAAATAGAAGACCCAGATTTGAAATAAAATCCTCATATATCAAATCCCATTTTTTTTTAGTGTTCTATGTTGACTCACAATCTTTAATTTATAACACATTCATTGCTGCTATAAAGAGAGACCTTTTCCACAAAATGTATAATTGTTATGTGTTGTTGATAACAGAAAAATATTACATGTAAAGAGACAATAATGTTCATTGGGTTTGTTGTTATTATTATTTCAGGAGTCTTTTATTTTTATTTCAGGAATATATTTTTATTCAGAGATGGATCAGTCTCAATTCCAGAAAGGAAGTCTAGAAATTATTATAACAAATAATTTTTCTATGAACTTCCTATTCGTGAGCAAATTAGAAATCTTTAGCTGTCACATATAATTATTTTTAAATATGACAAATAAATATTTTAGTTATTTACTTTAATAACATTGAAATGGAAATTAATATTTTCTGTTATGGGTCAGAACTAAGGTGCTAAGTCAGTGGAATTGCAAGGGACAATGGTTATTTAGCATGGTACTTAATAGTTCTCTAGTTTAGTACATGTACCTAATACTTACTATAGTTCTACAAGATTCACACCTGTGATAAAAAACCATATAAGCTCCAACAAGCTCAACCAGAATCAAAATGAGGGAAGACCAGAGAAGTGGTGGCAGGCTGTCCACTTCTCCACTGAAACCAAGATCCATTCAAGAGGAACTCAAGAAGTTGGCAGAAGCAGAGAAGACAAAAGACTGATGGCAGAGGCTTAAACTCCCAGGACCAAAGAGAAAGATAGTCCTCTAAGAAAGCTAACCAGGCCCCAGGAAAGAAGACAAGACTTGGAAAGAGGCAGTAAAGGATTTGTATTTTAATCCCTTGTGGTATTTGGGGTGATTACTGAATTGAAATGAAAGCTGCCTCCAGAGACCTCAAGGAAATTCCAAAAGAGAACATAATATTTTAGAGAAGAATATTACATTTTGGCATTCGAATGTGGGACAGACACGATCCTGATTTCAGTGGAAAAGACTCTGATCCTGATTTCAGTGGAAAAGTATCTGATCCTGATTTCAGTGGAAGTCTCCTTGACCCAGAAATTAGGGTGAGTACAAAAATAGACAAGTAAACTTTGTGCAAAGGCTAAATAAAGTAGTACTTCATCTAAAATGGGACAGATGTTTAGAAAATAGTCTTCTAGTTTAAGGAAAATGTGTAGAGAGCATTGTCAGACTTATGAAAAGCCAAGGTTTGATTATAATTTGGGAGCAGATCACTGAACTTTTAGAAACTGTATAGTACACATCTCCTTGGTTCTCTAAGGAAAAATAATTGGATCTAGAGGAGTGGAAATTAGTAGGACAGCAACTATGTCAATTCTACAATGAAAATGGACCTGACTCAATCTCCAAAGATACACTTTATACATACAATTTAATACAACTGGCTTTAGGAAATTATATAAGTAATAGAATAAGGGGAAAAAAAAGAAAGAACATGAAGGGGAGGATCCAAATAAACTAGGTGAAAAGGATGAAGAAACAGATAAGAATGGAGTTAAGTACATTCTGATAGACATTCCCCATCTCATGACCCCTTCCCCCCTCAATTAACCCTTCATGGGTGGAGGGAAAAGGAGGAGGGGGAGAGGCAGTAACACAATCAGTACCTCCTATGAAGCAGCCTATGACAAGATTACTAAAAGCACTGGTTAAAGCAAAAAATGAAGGACAGATATATCTAATTTAATTAATGCATACCCTGTGATGGAAGAACTTGACTCTTCAGGTAAACAAAGGAGAAGATACACTCCTTTTGATCTGGAAAAAATTAAGAATTTGAAAAAGGGTTGCACTCTTTATGGGGCTGTATCATCTTATGTCAAGATGTTATTAGATAATTTGGCTCATGAAATTTTAACCCCCAGTGATTGGAAATCCATAGCAAGGATATGTTTAGAACCTAGTGAAAACTTGTTGTGGCTTTCAGAGTATCACGAATTATGTAGGATTTAAGCCCAATGCAATAAGCAAACTGGAGGTAATGTACAAATCATTTTTGACCAACTAGCAGGTGAAGCTCTGTATGCAGACTATCCAGCACAGGTTAATTACCCCACAGGAGCATATAAGCAAATTGCTACTGCTGCTATAAAAGCTTGGGGTACCCTCCCAGGGAAAGATTGAGGGGAAGCCTTCACAATAAAAGAGCAAGGTCCCAATGAACCCTTTGCAGATTTTGTGGGACATCTGGAAACCACTGTCACAAGAACCATTGGAGAAAATGCAGCTGCAAAAAAACAATGATCAGACAACTGGCTAAAGAAAATGCTAATAAGGTTTGCAGAAGAATTATATGGGGAATACACAAAGATGCTCCTTTAGAGGATATCATAAGATGCTGTGCCACAGTGGTCACAAATGCTTATTATACCCAGACTATGATGAAGATGGGAAGGCAGGGTCCCTCTTGGCAAGGGACTTCTAGAGAAAATCATCAATGTTTTCGTGGAAAAATAGGACATCTGAGAGCCCATTGTAGGTATAGAGATATAGTGAAAAGACAGGGTGAGAGAAGACCTAAAACACTATGTCCAAAATGCAACTGAGGTTTCCACTGGGCCTCAAAATGTAGATTGACCCAGGGAAATGAGAGATGGGGCCCAGTTCCAAGACCACAATCAAAATGTGGGGCATGATGACAGCTGAGGTTACACCTTTAGAAGTTGAGGACTCTGATGTGATCAATCAGCTGAAAAGCAATCACAGAACATTAAAGGATTACAATTGGAGAGAATATAGCATTACCCAACAGAAAGACAGTGTCCAGTGCAAGCAGCTCCAATGTAATTGCCAGGTGATGAGGAAAAATCTAAGAAGTGGTAAATAGAAGGGACTAGGTAGGTTAACTGCTGAGGAGAAGAGGTTCGCTTGTATCTTTATCGATAGTGAAGGAATCAGAAGGCAACAGCACCTGACTCAGAGAGACAGAAAAAGAGAAAAACCTCAAAACAAAGGAGAAGACCTAAAAACAAAATCTGCAAGAATCTTTGAATTCCCTAACACAAGATGAGACTTTTGCAGGACTTGAAACTTGCAGGAATTATTGGATTCCTGGCACATGAAGTAAAGGACATTAGATTCCTTTTGGACTATTTCTAGGACTTATGGACATGTATAATTCCTTATTTCTAGGACTTATGGACATGTATAATTCCTCATGTTGATTCATGTTATTTGTTACATCACTACTAGCCTATGTTATGTTACTATGTGCTTATGTAATTTATGTAATTATGAGTAATACCTCCCATGTTGATTTGATTTCCCATTTCCTTTGGTGTTTTCATTCCCTTCCTGAGATGTCAGGGAGGGCATGATCACCTCCTTTCATGGTATTTTCACCCCTTTTTTTGAGCAGTCTGGGAAGGCATGATCACCACCTTTTTTGGGATTCTCACCTCCTTGAGAAGTCAGGGAGGTCATGACTGTCTATGTTTTAAAAACAAAAGAAAATGGGAGGTGTTATGGGCCAGAACTTGAAACAAGGTGCTGTCAGTGGAATTGATAGAGACATAGGTTATTTAGCATGGTACTTAACAGTTGTCTATTTCAGTACATGCACTTAGCGCTTACTATAATTCTACAAGATCCACACCTTTGATAAGAGACCATATAAGCTCGGACAAACTCTGCCAGAATCAGAACCAGGGAAGACCAGAGAAGTGGTGGCAGGCTGTCCTCCACTTCTCCACTGAAACCAAGATCCAGAAGGCCTGCAGAAAAACTAGCTGAGTCCCAAGTGAAGGAGACAAAAAAGGATTTGGACTTTAATCTTTGGCTGCACTTATGGTGATTACTGAACTGAAACCAAAGCTGCCTCCAGAGACCCCAAGGAAACCTCAACAGAGAATATTACATTTTAGAGAAGAATATTACAATTTTCAAATAATATTTTGACATTTTTACCTTAGAAAACATTATACTTACCTAATAAAATATTTAAAGCTATAACAAGCCTACTATGTCTTAATTTTTTTCCCTTAAATTATCTTTTCCTCTTTTCAATTTAACATTATAGTCCTCTTCGAAAATGTTTCTCATTTCCTCCTAAAAAACATAATATTAAAATCAACTTTAAAAAATAATTCCTTTGACTCCTCCTAACTTAGAAGTGCTTTATTAGTTGCATTTATATAAAAGGTAATAATATAATTCTAAGGAGGTGAAGTAGTACAAGGTTTCATAGACACTAAAATACATGTTTAAAGTATGTGAACTCATTGATAGGTATGACCAGATAAATTACATAATTATATTATAGTATGAGAATGTGTAGTTTGAATTTTGAATTTTGAGAGAATGAATTATAGAAGGGAGAGAGACTAAAAGAGAAAAATCCCTGAAGATGTACATCTAAAGATCATAGATCTAGAGCTGGAAGTGACTTCAAAGGTCTTCTAAAGTTTCAAGACTCTCATCTCACAGATTAGGAAATTGAGACAAAGGGAAGATAAATTATGTGTTCAAGATTATATAATCAGTCAGATCTGAAATTTATTCTAAGTCAATCATAACTAGGGTAGAGAAATCCCTTAATCACTCAGAATCAAATTTTCTTCAATTGAAAAGTGAAAGCACATTAAAAAACTCATTTCTGTCAAAATATTAAGATAAGGAAATATATTATAACCCTACAAATGGTGATATTGGTTTGTTTTCATTACTGAGATGCTGTCAAGGAGGACTCATCATGAGCATTCTAACAATCAGTTTATTTAACTGGACATAGGAAGAGGAAAATTATTAAGGAATGTGCCAGGTACAATAGATATTATTAATAAGAAAGTATTAGCAGGTCAAAGCCAAGATGGCAAAGGAAAGGCAGGTACTTACCTGAGTTCTTCTCTGCAGAACCCATAAAAGGGCAAAATGAAGCAATTTTCTGGCAAAGACTGCCTAGAAGGTTGGCAGATGAGTTCTGTTGCAAAAGTATTAGTGGAGGACAGTTCAGTACAGGCTGTACTTGTACAGAAGATTTCCCAGCAAAAGAAAGGCACATCTTTGAAGTGAAGACACAAATCTTCAGTAGTACCAACTGCTTCCAAATTTTTCAACCAACAGACAGCTGAAGAAAAGTTCAGGGATTTCTTTTTTCTTTTTTTTTCTTTCTTTCTTTTTTTCTTTCTTTCTTTCTTTTTTTTGTATGGGAGCAGAACTCTTTTGTTTTGTCCATATTCAGAACTGGTTTACAGTGTTGGGTTGTAGTGCTAAGTTAAAGAGAAGCATTAGCACACCTGAGCTTGAGGACACAGGGAAGAAAGAACCCTGATCATAGTGCTTGTGGTTATTCACAGATCAAAGGATGGGCCAAGACAGTAGTAAACACAACTCTCCGTAAATCAAATTAGCTTGGAAAAGCTGAAAACCTACAGGTCATTATAAGTGCCTCTGAAAATAGCTGTATTAAATTCCTGAAGCTTGGGACAGAGCACTCTCCAGGCTGGAAGAAGAGCCCTAAATTAATAATCAAAAGACAAGAAACAGATTGGAAAATAGAATAAACTGTAGAAAA
This sequence comes from Antechinus flavipes, assembly GCF_016432865.1. NCBI lineage: Eukaryota > Metazoa > Chordata > Mammalia > Dasyuromorphia > Dasyuridae > Antechinus > Antechinus flavipes. Next base: position 400,661,390 of record NC_067398.1, read on the forward strand.
AATTCTGACCACAGAAAGCTATTACAGTGAGAAGCAAGATTAAAATATAGATTCATAAAAAAGAAAACTCAGAATTTCTACATCCAAAATTTTGAAAAAATATGAATTGGCCTCAGGCCATAGGACAACGCAAAATATATTTTAAAATTCAAGTAAGAAATGTAGAGAAAAATTTTGGAAGAGGTATGAGAGTGATAGAAGAAAATCATGAGAAAGAAGACAAAAGCTTGTTAAAGAAGGCACAAAAGATAATGTAAGAAATAACACCTTAAAAAAACCAGAATAGGAGGGTGCAGAGCAAAGATAGCAGAAAGAACATGCATCTTTTTTCTGAGCTCTTCCCAAAACTCTTACAATCACAGCAAATCCAGGCTCTGAATTACTTCTGGACTGATAGAACTCACAAGTATTGGGATTGCAACCAATTAACATCAGAGAATAATTTTGAAGTTCTCAAGAAAAAGTTTGTTTCATTCGGGGACACAGGGACTTAGGCCAAGTGCAAGCAGCACACAATCTTGGGGAGATGTGGGCTCCATCCATGCACTAGAGAATCTATCAGAAGGAATCTATATTAGTGTTGCCAACTCTGTGCTGGTTGCAAGCCAGTAGATCAGCAGAAAGGTTATAAACATTCATATAAACATATAAACAAAAAGGTAAATAGTGAATCCCAAAACTCCAGAATGTCTTGGGACCTGGCCACTCCCACCTAGCACTGGAAGTTAGTCAGCACAGACCCAGAACACCTGCTGCTGCTTGTAGAGGAAACTTGGACAACCTTTATCTTGCCTAATAATCTTACTCTCATTAGATTTGGCTGAAAGATAAAATATTAGACATATCTGGTTTCAGAGAAATTTCTCTCACCTTATAGAAAAGTAGGAGGGGAAAAGTGAAAAGGGAAGGGGTAGGCTGAAAGAAGGGGAAAAAAAGAAGGGAAAACAGAAATAGTAGGGGACAGTTATAAGAAAGGGAAAGGGATTCTAAAGGGGGAGGGCTGCTTGAGGCAAGTTGTGTTTGTAAGTAAAATACTGGGGAGGAGGGAAAAGGAAAAAAGGAAAAAGAAAAGTATAATTTAAGGTTAGTAAGATGACAGGAAAAACAGATTTAGTAGTTTTAACCATAAATGTGAATGGGGTAAACTCTCCCATAAATTAGAAGTAGATAGGAGAGTGAATTAAATGCCAGAATCCTACAATATGCTCTTTACAAGAAGAACATTTAAAGTAAAGCAATACATAAAGATAGTTAAGGTAAAAGGCTGAAGCAGAATCTATTATGCATTAGGTGATTTTTTAAAGCTTATTGCAAGCAAAAGCAAAAATTAATCTAATTGAAAGAAATAAGGAAAGAAACTATATCTTGCTAAAGGGTACCATAGATAATGAAGCAATATCAATACTAAACATATATCCACCAACCGGTATAGCATGAAAATTACTAAAGGAGAAGTTAAAAGAGATGTGAGAAGAAATAGACAGCAAAACTACAACAGTAGAAGATCTCAACATTGCTCTCACAGAATTAGATAAATGAAATCACATAATAAATAAGAAAGAAGTTAAAGAGGTAAATAAAATACTAGAAAAGTTATGTGTGATACATCATTCTTCTCAGCAGTCCATTGTACCTATACAAAAATTGACGATACATTAGAACATAAAGACCTCAAAATAAAATGCAGAAAGGCAGAAATAGTAAAAGCATTTTTTCAGACCGTGATGCAATAAAAATTACATTTAATAAAAGTCAGAGGAAAATAGACCAAGAATTAATTGGAAACTAAATAATCTTATCCTAAAAAATGAGTAGGTAAAACAGCAAATCATAGACACAATCAGTAATTTCATCCAAGAGAATCACAATAATGAAACAACACACCAAAATTTATGGGATGCAGCCAAAATGATAATAAGAGGAAATTTTATATCTCTAGATGCTTATTTGCATAAAATAGAGAAAGAGAAGATCAATGAATTGGACTTGCAACTAAAAAGTTAGAAAAACAATAAAGTAAATCCCTGCTATCAAATACCCAAACTAGAAATTCTAAAAATAAAAGAAGAGGTTAGCAACATTGAAAGTAAAAAATAATAATAATAATAATAAAACTGAGTTGGTTTTATAAAAAAACCAAAAATATAGATAAACCTTTAGTTAATTTGATTAGAAAAAAAGGAAAGAGGAAAATCGAATTGTTAGTCTCAAAAATGAAAAGGGAGAACTTTCCACCAACAAAGAGGAAATTAGAGCAATAATTAGGATTTACTTTGCAAAACTTTATGCCAAAAAAATTGACAATGAAAGGGAAATAGAGGAATATCTACAAAAATATAGATTGCCCAGATTAATTACTTAATTAAGTAATTAACTAATTACTTAAACAGTCCCATTTTAGAAGAAATAGAACAATCTATTAATCAACTCCTTAAGAAAAAAAAAATTCCTAGGAATAGAAGGATTTACATGTGAATTCTACCAAACATTTAAACAATTAAGTTTAATACTATAACAACTATTTGAAAAAAAAAAAAGGAAATGAAGGACTCCTACTAAATTCTTTTTATGACACAGGCACGATACTGATACCTAAACCAGATAGGACAAAAACAGAGAAAGAAAATTAGAGTCCAATGTCCCTAATGTATATTGATGTAAAAATCTTAAATAAACTATTAGCAAAGATATTACAGAAAGATATGTACATGATGTACATAATACATCATGACGAAGTAGTATTTATAACAGGAATGCAGGGCTTGTTCGATATTAGGAAAATTATTAGCATAATTGACTATATCAATAACCAAATGACAAAAAAACATATGGTTATCTCAATAGATGCAGTAAAACTATTTGATAAAATCTAACACCTATTTATATTAAAAACACTAGAGAGAATAGAAATAAATTGACTTTTCCTTAAATAGTCAGTACCATCTATTTAAAACTATCAGAAAGCATCATATGTAATGGAGATAAATTGCAACTATTTCCAATAAGATGAGGGTTGAGACATGTTAGAATCCTTACAAAGTGATAAGTCAGTTGCCTAATTTAGCATGGTACTTAGCAAATTCTCTAACTCACTAATGTATTTAAGTACTCATTGGAGTTCATAAGTATGGGAAATTCACAAAGTGGAAAAGATTCAGAGTGAAGGAACGTCAGTTCAGAAGAAGCCCACTCTCTGAGGTGGAACCAGATTCATTCATCTAATCTCACACCAGCGTGGTGGCAGGCTCTCTTCCTTTACTTCTCCACTGAAAGATAGGCCTCAAGAAAGCTAACCAGGTCCAAGGAAAGAGATGAAACTTGGAAGGAGAAAATAAATGTTTGGATTTTATTAGCTGGCTGCCTCCCGAGAACTTCCCCCAAGAAACCTGCTGCCAGAGAGAACAATCATGTATTATAAAAAAAAAGAAGAGAACAAAAGAGGCTGTTCACTATCACCATTACTATTCAATATTGTATTAGAAATGTTGGCTTTAGCAATAAGAGAAGAAAAATAGACTAAAGGAATTAGAGCAGTTAATAAAGAAACCAAATTATAACTCTCTGCAGATGATATGTTGGTATAATTAGAGAACTCTAGAGAATCAACTAAAAAGCTTTTAGAAATAATCCACAACTTCAGCAAAGTTGCAGGATAAAAAATAAATGTGCATTATTCATCAGCATTTTTATACATCACTAACAAAATCCAACAAGAGATGCAAAGAGAAATTCCATTTAAAATAACTGCCGATAGTGTAAAATATTTGGTAACTATCTGCTATGGGAAAGGCAGGAACCACATGCCCAACTATAAAATACTTTATACTCAAATAAATTCAGATCTAATCAGTTAGAATTATTTGAAGTGCTCATGGTTAGGCTGAGCAAATATAATAAAATTGACAAAACTCCATGACCAACTAGGATTTTTATCAGGAATTTAAAGTTGGTTCAATATTAGAAAAAAAATTAGCATAATTGATTACATCAATTAGATATAACCTATTAGAACCCTATTAAAAATAATCCACAACTTTAGCAAAGTTACAAGATACACAATAAAAACATAAAAATCATCTGCATTTTTATAAGTCACCAACAAAGTCCAGCAGCAAGATACACAAAAAGAAATTCCATTCAAAATAACTGTTGATGTTATAAAATATCTGGGAATCTCTCTGCCAAGGGAAAGTGAGGAACTATATGAACACAACTACAAAACATTTTCCAGATAAATAAAGTCAGATCCCCAAACAACTGGAAAAAATATCAAGTGTTCTTGCTTAGGTCAAGTGAATACAATAAAAATGACAATGCTGTCAAAATTAATCTACTTATTTAGTGCCATACCAATCATACTCTCAAGAAATTATTTTATAGACTTAGAAAAATAATAACAAATTTCATGTGGAAGTACAAAAGGTCAAGAATTTCAAGGGAAGTAATTAAAAAATGCTAATGAAGGAGATCTCACTTGCCAGACTTAAAATTAGATTATAAAGTAGCAGTCATCAAAATCATTTGGTATTGGCTACAAAATAGAGTAGTCTATCAGTGGAATAGGTTAGGATCACAGAACAAAATAGTCAATAACTAAAGTTATTTCTAGTGTTTGACAAGTCCAAAGACTCCAGTTTTGGGCAATAAAATTTAGTTGATAAAATAATTTGATAAAAACTTGGGGAAATTGGAAATCAATATGGCAGAAACAGCCATTGACCTACACCTAACACCATATACCAAGATAAGGTTGAAATGGGTTCATGATCTGGACATAAAGAATGATATTATAAACAAATTAGAACATAATATAGTTTAACTCTTATGTGAAGTCTGGTTTAGCTCCCTGTTGACCTCAGGATCAGCTACAGTCAGGATCAGGAAAAGTCCTTGGTCTTTAGGGGGAAAAGTAAAGGAAGTGGATGAAACTGCCATAAGCTCTCCACTCTCAACAATGAGATGATTCAAACCAGTTCCAGTGGTTTTCTGTTAAGATTCTTACAAAGTGATGTCAGTTGTCTAATTTTAGCATCATGTTTAACAGTTCTCTAGTTCAGAGTTCACACCTTTCACACCTTTAAGAGTTCACACATGAGTTCACACATTAGTGTATGAAATTCAAAAGTCAGGATTCAGTATGAGATTCACAAGTTCAGTGAGGAGATTCACAAGTCACAGCTCTCACAATCCCACTCTCGGAGGAGGAATCAATCTTTCAGTTCACACCTTTAAGAGATCATATATAAGAAGCTCTTGGAGCCTCAGCCAGGAGTCAGTGGAGGAGATTGAGAATCCAGACACTGCAGGTGGGCAGAACTGGGGATTCGGAAGAAGGGAGGCTGAAGCTGGAAGAGGCAAAGGACTGGCAATGAGAGCTCTTGGAATCAAGGAGAGATAGGACTCAAAGAAAGCTAACTGGGCTATTTTGGAAGAGACAATAAAGGACTGGATTTTAACTCCTGGTTGCATTTGAGGTGATTATTACTTGGAACTAAAATTAAGGTTCCCTCCAGAAGCTCCCCAAGAAATCTGCTCTCAGAGAACGATTATATTTTAGAAAAGAAGAACATTACAGTTTTTGATCAAAAGAGCCATCTACCAGAAAGAGGACTGTGGGAATTGGGTGTGTTTTACAATATAGAATTCACACTTTTTTTCTGGTTGTTTGCTTGCTTTTTATTTTTATTTTTTTAATATTTTATTATAATAACTTTATATTGACAGATTCCATGCCAGGGTAATTTTTTTACAACATTATCCCTTGCATTCATTTCTGTTCCAATTTTTCCCCTCCTTCCCTCCACCCCTTCCCCTAGATGGCAAGCAGTCCTATATATGTTAGATATGTTGCAGTATATCATAGATACAATATATGTTTGGAGAACTGAACAATTCTCTTGTTGCACAGGGAGAATTGGATTCAGAAGGTAAAAATAACCCGGGAAGAAAAACAAAGATGCAGATAGTTCACATTCGTTTCCCAGTGTTCTTTCTTTGGATATAGCTGCTTCTGTCCATCATTTATCAATTGAAGCTCAGTTAGGTCTCTTTGTCAAAGAAATCCACTTCCATCAGAATACATCCTCATACAATATCATTGTCGAAGTGTATAATGATCTCCTGGTTCTGTTCATTTCACTTAGCATCAGTTCATGTAAGTCTCGCCAAGCCTCTCTGTATTCATCCTGCTAGTCATTTCTTACAGAACAATAATATTCCATAACATTCATATACCATAATTTACCCAGCCATTCTCCAATTGATGGGCATCCATTCAATTTCCAGTTTCTAGCCATTACAAACAGGGCTGCCACAAACATTTTGGCACATACAGGTCCCTTTCCCTTCTTTAGTATTTCTTTGAGATATAAGCCCAATAGAAACACTGCTGGATCAAAGGGTATGCACAATTTGATAATTTTTTGGGCATAATTCCAGATTGCTCTCCAGAATGGTTGGATTCGTTCACAACTCCACCAACAATGCATTAGTGTCCCAGTTTTCCCGCATCCCCTCCAACATTCATCATTATTTTTTCCTGTCATCTTAGCCAATCTGACAGGTGTGTAGTGGTATCTCAGAGTTGTCTTAATTTGCATTTCTCTGATCAATAATGATTTGGAACACTCTTTCATATGAGTGGTAATAGTTTCAATTTCATCCTCTGAAAATTGTCTGTTCATATCCTTTGACCATTTATCAATTGGAGAATGGCTTGATTTCTTATAAATTTGAGTCAGTTCTCTATATATTTTGGAAATGAGGCCTTTATCAGAACCTTTAACTGTGAAGATGTTTTCCCAGTTTGTTGCTTCTCTTCTAATCTTGTTTGAATTAGTTTTGTTTGTACAAAGGCTTTTTAATTTGATGTAATCAAAATTTTCTATTTTGTGATCAGTAATGGTCTCTAGTTCATCTTTGGTCACAAATTTCTTTCTCCTCCACAAGTCTGAGAGGTAAACTATCCTATGTTCCTCTAATTTATTTATAATCTCATTCTTTATGCCTAGGTCATGGACCCATTTTGATCTTATCTTGGTATATGGTGTTAAGTGTGGGTCCATGCCTAATTTCTGCCATACTAATTTCCAATTATCCCAGCAGTTTTTATCAAATAATGAATTCTTTTCCCAGAAGTTAGGGGCTTTGGGTTTGTCAAGCACTAGATTGCTATAGTTGACTATTCTGTCTTGTGAACCTAACCTTTTCCACTGATCCACTAATCTATTTCTTAGCCAATACCAAATGGTTTTGGTGACTGCTGTTTTATAATATAATTTTAGATCAGGTACAGCTAGGCCACCTTCATTTGATTTTTTTTTTCATTAATTCCCTTGAGATTCTCGACTTTTTATTGTTCCATATGAATTTTATTGTTATTTTTTTCTAGATCATTAAAATATTTTCTTGGAGGTCTGATTGGTATAGTACTAAATAAATAGATTAGTTTAGGAAGTATTGTCATCTTTATTATATTCACTCGGCCTATCCAAAAGCACTTAATATTTTTCCAATTATTTAAGTCTGACTTTATTTGTGTGGAGACTTTTTTTGTAATTTTGCTCATATAATTCCTGACTTTTCTTTGGTAGATAGATTCCCAAATATTTTATGCTATCAACAGTTATTTTGAATGGAATTTCTCTTTGTATCGCTTGCTTTTGGGTTTTGTTGGTGGCGTATAAAAATGCTGAGGATTTATGGGGATTTATTTTGTATCCTGCTACTTTGCTAAAATTATGAATTATTTCTAATAGCTTTTTAGTAGAATCTCTTGGGTTCTCTAGGTATACCATCATATCATCTGCAAAGAGTGATAGTTTGGTTTCCTCATTGCCTACTCTAATTCCTTTAATATCTTTCTCGACTCATTGCAGAGGCTAGTATTTTTTTCTGGTTTGATTTGATTTTTATTATACAGCAAGATATTTGTATAAACATCAATGCGTATATTGGATTTAACATATATTTTTACCATGTTTAACATATATTGTACTACTTGCCATCTAGGACAGGTGGGTGGGAAAAAGGAGGAGAACTGGAACACAAAGTTTTGCAAGGGCTAGTGTTGCAGAATTATTCATGCATATATTTTTTAAAAAAATTTTAAAAAAGCTTTAACCAAAAAAAATAGAATAGGACAAATGGTAAGAATGGCACAAAAATCTGAGGAAAAGAATACCTTAAAAACCAGAATTTGACAATTGGAAAGTGTTGTACAAAAGTTCATTGAAGAAAATAATTCCTTAAAAAAAAATAAACATTTTACATTGGAGGAGGAAATAGTGGAGGTGGCAGAGAATTCTTTTACTTTATTTTCTTTGGAATTGACTCAAAAAAGGAATACCATACACACTCAATTGGGTGTACAAACTAACTTGTCTATCAAAAAGTATCAGAAGATAAGGGAAGAGGTGGTGTTCATAGAAGAGAGGGTGGGTATGAGAGAGGGAGTGGTCAGAAGTAAAGCAGTGTTGAGTAAGTACAAAGTGAAAGAATTGAGAGGAAAGAAAAAATAGGAAGAGAAGAAGATAGAGGGAAATACAGTTAGTGATCATGATGTTCAAAACATTTTAAAGCAAGTTTTTTTAATAAATACTCATTTTTCTGATATATAGAGAACTGTCAAATTTATAAAAATAATATCCATTGCCCATTTGATAAATGACCAAAAGATATGAATTTTAGATGAAGTAATCACAACTTTATAGCAACATAAAAAATGATGCTCCAAATCAAAATTTGGAGAAATACAAATTAAAAAAAAAAAATCTGAGGTACTACCTCATACCTGTTAGATTATATAATAGGTCAGAAAAAGAAAATGACAAATGGCCCAAAAGCTATAATATTGTGCATACTCTTTGATCCAGCAGGGCCACTATTGGCTCTATATCCCAAGGAAATCATAAAGTGGGGGAAAGGACCTGCATCTACAAAATATTTGTGGCAACTCTTTTTGTAGTAGCAAAGAATTGGAAAATTAGTACATGCCCATCAATTGAGGAATGACTGAATAAGTTGTAGTCTATGAAGATAAAGACGTATTATTGTTTCATTAAATTGAGGAACAACTTGATTTTAGAAAGTCCTGGAAAGTTTTATACAAAGTGATGTTGAATGAAACAAGCAGAACCAGGAATGCATTATACACATAATAGGAAGAATGTTCAATGATCAACTATTAAAGACTTTGTTCTTCTCAGTAATTCAGTGCTACAAAGCAAATCCAATAGACTTTGAATAGAAAATGCCATCTGCACCCAGAACGAGAATTATGGAGTTTGAACATAAATCAACATAAGCTATATTCATTTCTTTTTTCTGTTTTTTTTCCCTCTCCTGGTTTTTCTCTTTACTTCTGATTTTCTTTTCTCCCAGCATGATTCTGGAATTAAAGGGCAAAAACAGCATTGAAATAATTGGGCAATTACATCAGGATAGAGATACTAAAATAAAAATTTCAAAAATATTATAGCCAAATTTTAGAACTACCAAGTCAAGTGGCCAGAAAGAAAGAAAAATCAAATATCAGGGACCTACAATTAGTATTACATAGGACTTAGCAGCTACAATATTCAAAGACTGGAGGTCATAAAACATAGTATCCTGATAAACAAAACAACTAGTATTACATCCAAGAATCACTTATACAGAAAAAATTAAGCTCAATACATCAAGAATAAAATGGTTATTCAACAAAATAAAATTTCAAGTTTTCATTAGAACAGAAATAAATTAAAAATTTGATCTCCAATATAAAAATCCATGAGAATAAAAAAAAATAAAATATGAGAGAATAAAAAGAGCTAAATTTTTTATATCCCTACATGGAAAGAGGATACTTAAAATTCTTTAAAAATTGTATCACTTAAATGATCAAAGGATATGAACAATTTTCAGATGAAAAAATTGAAACTATTTCTAGCCATATGAAAACATGCTCCAAATCTTTATTGATCAAAGAAATGTAAATTAAGACAACTCTGAGATATCACTACCTACCTCTCAGATTGGCTAGGATGACAAGAAAAGATAATGATGAATGCTGGAGGGGATGTGGGGAAATTGGGACACTGATACATTGTAGGCAGAATTGGGAATGCATCCAACCATTCTGGAGAGCAATTTGGAACTATGCTCAAAAAGTTATCAAACTATGTATATCCCTTGATGCAGCAGTGTTACTACTTGGCTTATATCCCAAAGAGATCTTAACGAAGGGAAAGGGACCAATATGTACAAAAATCTTTGTGGCAGCCCTTTTGTAGTGGCTAGAAACTGGAAATCGAATGGATGCCCATCAATTGGAGAATAGCTGAATAAATTGTGGTATATGAATGTAATAGAATATTATTGTTCTGTAAGAAATTATCAACAGGATTATTTCAAAAAGGCCTGGAGAGACTTACATGAACTGATGCTAAGTGAAATGAGCAAAACCAGGAGATCATTATACACTTCAACAGCAATACTATATGATCATCAATTCTGATGAATATGGCTCTCTTCAACAAGGAAATGAACCAAATTAGTTCTAATTGTTCAGTAATGAAGAGAACAAGCTACACCCAATGAAAGAACTATGGGAAATGAGTGTGGACCACAACATCGCATTTCCACTCCTTCTGTTATTGTGTACTTGAATTTTTTTTCTCAGGTTCTCAGGTTTCTTTCCCAGGTTATTTTTATCTTATTTCTAAATCCAATTTTTCTTGTGCAGCAAGATAACTATATGATTATAGATAGATAGAGATAGATAGATATATACATATATTATATTTAACATATACTTTAACATATTTAACATGTATTGGTCTACCTGCCATCTAGGGGAGGGGTTGGAGGGAAGGAGGGGAAAATTTGGAACAGAAGGTTTTGCAAGAGTCAGTGCTGAAAAATTATCTATCCATATATCTTGTAAATAAAAAGCTAAAAAAAAGTAAAAATTTCATCACTAAAGTATTTGGAAGAAATATACATAGCTAGAGGGTACAGTTATAAGGTGAATTTGAGGGAAGGATTATTTTAAAAAGTAATGCATGATTGAGGACTAAATTGAGGACAGAATGAAGGGAGAAGCAGAATGGAGTAAATTATTTCACATGAAGAGATGCAAAAGACTTATTACAATGGAGAGGAACATGGAAGGGTAGACAAGGAACATTTCTTGAATCTTAATCTCATCCCACAGGGGAAAAGGAATAGAGAAGCAGAGGGGAGATTTAGGTCCAGAGAGAAGGAAGATGGTAGACAGAAGAAAATTATTGCTGAGAAAGGAAAGTTTGAAAGGAGACAGATGACAAACAGGAGGAAAAAATGGGTGGAGGAAAATACACAGGGAGTAATAATAACTGATAAACTCTTCCATAAAATAAAAGCAGATAGCAGAGTGGACCAAAAACCAGAATTCTACAATACATTGTTTGGAAGAATTGCATGTGAAGTTGAGTTGAGACTCATCAGAGTAAAGGTAAGGGGTTGAAGATGAATTTATATTGTTTCAGCTGGAGTAAATAAGAAGGGGTAGCAATTTTGATTTCAAAAAAATATATATAAAAAGAAAAATAGATCTAATTAAAAGAGATAAGGAAGGTAAGTACATATTGCAAAAGGATATTGTAGACAATAAAGCAATATCAAAACTAATCAAATGTGCACCAAATGGTGTAGAATCCATATTCTTAAAGGAGTAGTTGACTGAGTTGCAGAAAGAAATAGATAACAAGACTATTGCAGTGTGGAACTGCAACTGCCCTCTCTGAAAACTGTCTAGTCAAAAATGAGAAAGAGAACCAAAAAAAGTGAATAAAATATTTTTTAAAAAATTATATTTGAAATAACTTTAGAGAAAACTGAATGAGAATAGAAAAGAATTTTTTTCAGCACTACATGACACCCAAACAAAAATAGACCATGTAATAGGGCATCTCAAAGAAATCAGTAGAAATGGGAAAATGTGACCCATATGTACAAAAATATTTATAGCAGGTCTTTCTATGCCCCCAAACAATTAAAAATGAAGGAATCCCCATCCATGTGGAATGGGTGAATAAGCTGTAGTGTATGAATATGATGGAATACAATTATTCTATAAGAAATAATGAACAGATGAATGTCAGGACAACTTGGAAAGACTTACATGAACTAAAACTGAGCAAAGTGAGCAGAACCACAAGAATGTTGTATAAAGTAACAACAACATTGTACAATGATAAATGATGATAGGAATGGCATTTCTCATCACTTTAAGGATCCAAGATAATTCCAAAAGACACATGGTGGAAATTGCTGTTTACATACAGAGAAAGAACTGTAGAGTTTTCATGCAGATTGAAATATGGTATTTTTAATTTTTTGTGTGATTTTTCCTTTTTTTCTGAGGATTCTTTCACAACATAATGATGTCATAACATTTAACACAATTGTACCTGTGTATAACCTATATCAGATTGCTTGATATCTTAGTGAGGAAGGTGGTAAAGGAGGGAGAAAACTTTGAATCTTAAAATTTTGTAAAAAAAATGAATGTTGAAAATCATTGCAGACCAAAACATATGCGTTATTTTATTTGTTTTTTTTTCTTTTGATCTGCTTGTTTCATAACTGTAACTAATATTAAAATATTTTAAATGATGGAATATTGTATAAGCTATATTAAATTACCTAATGTTTTCAGAAGATGAAAGAGGAGAGAGGGAGAAACAATTGGAACTCAAAAGTCTTATAAAAAGGATGCTACAATAATATTAATAATAGCTTATAACCATAATTTTTTCGACCATTCCCTAATAGTGAATATACACCTTATTTCCAGTACTATTCAAGAAAAGGTGTTTCAAAGAATATACATATGTCATTTGCCTCTATGTGATTCATTGTCTATTTTATCTTTTTGAATCCAGTGATAAAAATGAAGTCTTTTATATCCTTTTTAAATACTTTTTTTTAAATTTCAACTAAGTGAAAATGATATTTATATTTTTTAAACATTGTCTTGACAGATAGTTGCAAAAATAAAATACTATCAACATATTAATCTTTGAAACATTACTAATATTTTTTTCCAGCACAGATTAATTTTCACTGGACAATCCTCCATGGAATTGCTCATCATTTTTATTCTTTACTAGGTGGAACTGTCATTTTTTCTATTCATATAGTCAATGAGGAGTGAGCATTCTCTATCTAAGTCATAATCAAAACATTATAATTTCTGTAACAGATATTAATCAGCAGGTGTTCTACTGTGGTGCCTGAATACTACAAACTAAATTATATTGAATTATGATACACATTAATGAAGTAGATCTCTCAGGAGAATGTTGATATGTAGCTGTTGTAATTCTGCTTTTACTGATCAAACATTAAATTGTATTAGAGTGGGAAACGCCTCTGCATGAATATGAAGGTTCACTCTGCTCAAATAATTTCAATTTAGAAATGAATATTTTAACATGGTCTGTGAGGCACTGTCTCCTTCAAAACAACTTTTTGATTGCAATAGATCCATTGAGTCTATATTCCACTGCCCTCTGGTTGATACCATTGACTGCTAAGAATAAAGCACTACTTTAAACAGTTACCATATATTAATTAAGTCTATTTATTAAATATGTTATTGTTGCCTTTTTATTTTGCTTCAGTACTTAATTCAGTGCTGTGAGGAATAAATTTCAATTGTCAGAGCTTTCCAAACAATTATCACAACCTCACATTGCTAAGTTTTATTTTAAATGGTAGGATTCCTTAATTCACTTCTGATTTCATGAAATAATTAATCTTTTGTTTCCAAATGTGGTGACCCAGTACCACATCTTGTTATATATCAATTGAAAAAAGAAAAATAAATTAGTATATTCAGTGTGTGGAATTAACCCAAAGAAATTCAATTGCATATTTTCTTAATTTATCATGTAAAAAAAAGTGAAACATGGCAATAAGAAAGCAAAATCAATGAACTGACAAAAATGTATGAATTAGCGAATATTTTAGAGGAATGCAGTTTTGCTATTTTTGAGAACTTAAGAGTATCTAAGCCAAGAGCTAACAATAGATTAATAAAATGTAAGATTCTGTATAAATTCAAGAAAATTAAAGAATTACTTCCCAGCCTAAACTTGAATTCTAGAGGTCTAGAATGATGGTTTGTGATGAAGTATCAGGAAAAACAATGTTTTTCCACCTTTTCCATAAAAGGCTGAATATCATTTTATATATATATATATATATATATATATATTACTTTCCAAATATGTTAATTAAACCAGAAACTCCCTGCAAATATGCAAATCTGCCCATCTCATGAGACTCTTCTATGATATTTCTTAAGCTCTATATAAAGGGAATCTCTCTCTCTCTCTCTCTCTCTCTCTCTCTCTCTCTCTTTTTAATAATTATAACTTTTTGTTGACAGAACCCATGCCTGGGTAATTTTTTACATTATCCCTTGCACTCATTTCTGTTCCCACTTTTCCCCTTCCTTCCTCCACCTCTCCCCCAGATGGTAAGCAGTTCAATACATGTTAAATATGACACCGTATATCCTAAATACAATATATGTGTGCAGAACCGAACAATTCTCTTGTTGCACAGGAAGAATTGGATTCAGAAGGTAAAAATAATCCGGGAAGAAGAACCAAAATGCACACAGTTTGCATTCATTTCCCAGTGTTCTTTCTTTGGCTGTTGATGCTTCTGTTTCTTGTTGATCAATGGAAACTGAGTTAGATCTTCTCTTTGTCAAAGAAATCCACTTCTATCAGAATACATCCTCATATAGTATTGTTGCTGAAGTATATAATGATCTCCTGGTTCTGCTCATTTCATTTAGCATCAGTTTATCTAAGCCTCTCTGTATTCATCCTGCTGGTCATTTCTTACAGAACAATAATACTCCATAACATTCATATTCCACAATCTATCCAACCATTCTCCAATATATGGGCATCCCTTCATTTTCCAATTTCTAGCCACTACAAACAGGGCTGCCACAAACATTTGGCATAAGAGAAGGGGAATCTCTTAATATGAGTATCTTCTTCACTTTGTTCTATTATAATAAGGTTACCCCTGGAACCTTCAACTAGTCCAGTGGTTATCCCTCACACTTATCATATGAAAAGGCTATCTTCATTTACAATCATGCAAAAGTTCATTCAGTGAAATGAGGATGAATATATTAATGTGTAATGTATATCTTATGGTCATATTAGGATATTGCTAAATGTTTTATCCTGAACATTTACCATCACATTTATCAACTGTACTACTCCCTAGTTTCATTCTATCTCCATTCTACTTTACTATTATATACTTAATGTATTTTACCAAAGTTTTTTTTTTAATCCTTCAACATTCTTTTTACTTCTTCGTATTACAAATATTTATTAAATTGTATTACAAATATAATTCATTTCTTGCCTGACGGGACTAAATATAAGCATGCATATAGTAGTATGGGCTAGATTTGCTAGATCAGGATAGAGGAATATTTACATTAATACCTTAAAATTCAAATTACCAGGAGGTAATTACAAAATGACTGAGTATAGCCAGCAATGAAGCTGATCTCACCTAACATTCTCTTCCAAATAACTGTTTTTAAAAAAATCCTCAAATCACATTTTAGAGAGACCTTCAATAGCTGTCTCTCCTTAAAGATCAAAATGATTCATTTTTTCCAGCCTAAGAAAATTAGGATATCAGAAAGAGAGGACTGTCATGGGGTATGCAATACAGAAGCAGGAATACATGCAGTGAGCCTCAGGGGCAGACTAGAGAATTTCAACAGCAGCTGTAGAAGTTGTCATTACATACATGATAAGTGGATTGGACAACTGGTCAGAAAGAGATTACAAGGAATCTTTTACTGACACTGGTAATAGCTGATTCTGATTGGCAATTCTGTTACCCATGATCAGTTCTGGAGCATAGGCCCTCCAGGGTAGAGAAAAACTCTTTAGGTTGGTCAAAGGGGTGCAGAGACAATAGTCACAGTTATAAAGCAGAGGCAGAGAAAAACATTCATACTTGTGGCACAAAAGAGCAAAAGACCTGAATAGTTTCAGAGTCAAGAGGACCATCATTATTTTTGACTGGAAGGGAGTAAAGTAACTCTATCAGTGATCATCAGAGGACAGAGCAGAGTAGCAATGACCCCCATCTCTCCCTGGATTACATCACATTTGAAGCACTGAAAACTTATAGAAGCCCAAAACAAGGTCTGAATATACCAACGCAAAAATTGACCTGAATATTGGGATGGTGTCTCCCAATCCCCAGGTGAGCAGAGACCAAGTTTAACATAAAATTCCATGGGAAAATATAGCATGGGGAATATGAACAAATAATACCCCAACAAAACACAATGTTAAATGTAAATACACATATATGTATGTGTACACACTATATATATATGTGTGTGTGTGTGTGTGTGTGTGTGTATACATATATATATACATATACACACAAATGTGTGTTCATGCCTACACATCTACATATAATCTCTGTACACATATATTGTATGTATGTATGCATAAATATTTATACATAAGCATGAATCAAAAACAATATTAATGTGGTTGACATTTACTGTAGATTTCTCTCTTGATTGAATCTTTAAGTTGACTTTGTCTCAAGTCAATGATTATTAGCCTTAGTTTTTTTGTTTTTTTTTTCCTAATGAACTCTTCTCATTTTCTTTGTTATAGTGTTTGTGTATATGACTTATTTCCTATATCTGCTAACTCTTCTACTTTAATTCCACTTCTTAATTTGTTTGCTGTTAGTTAACTTCCTCTCATCCATGGGTTCCTCCTTTATTATCTCTAGTCTTTTTGCTAAATTGTATTTAAGATTTTACCATCAATATTCATTAGGGAGATTGGTCTGCAATTTCCTTTCTCTCTTAACCTACCTGATTTAGTATCAGTACTATGTCTGTGTCATAAAAGGACTCCTTCAATCCCTATTTTTTCAAATAGTTTATATAAGCATTGGGCTAATTATTCTTTAAATGTTTAGTAGAATTCAAATGTAAATCCATCTGGTCCTGGATTTTTTCTTAGGAAGTTGATTAACACCTTGTTCTATTTCTTTTTCTCAAATGGGACTATTTAAGCAATTTACTTCCCTACTCTGTTAATTTGGGAAGCATATATTTTTGGAGGCAATCATTCATGTCACTTAGGTTATCAAATTTATTGGCATAAAGTTGGGCAAAATAAGTCCTTATTATTGCTCTAATTTCCTCTTCATTGGTGCAAAGTCTTCTCTTTTCATTTTTAAGACTAACAATTTGATTTTCCTCTTTCCTTTTTCTAATCAGATTTAACAAAGGTTTTATCTATTTTATTGGTTTTTTTTTTATAAAACCAACTCTTAGTTTTATTTATTAATTCAATAGTTTTTTTTAAACTTTCAATATTATTAATTTCTCCTTTGCATTTTAGAATTTCAAATTTGGTATTTGATTGGGGATTTTTAATTTGGTCTTTTTCTAGCTTTTTAAGTTGCAAGGACAATTCATTGATCTTCTCTTTCTCTATTTTATTCAAGTATGCTTCTAAAGATATAAAATTTCCCCTTATTACTGCTTTGGCTACATCCCACAAATTTTGGTATGATGTCTCATCGTTGTCATTTTCTTGGGTGAAATTATTGTGTCTATAATTTGCTGTTTCACCCAATCATTCTTTAAGATGAGATTATTTAGTTTCCAATTGTTTTTTTGGTCTATTTAACCCTAACTTTTTGTTGAATATAGTTTTTATTGCATTATGATCTAAAAAGAATGCATTTACTATTTCTGCCTTCTTGCATTTAATTTTGAGGTCTTTATGTCTTAATATATGGTCATTTTAATAGGTTCCATGAACTGCTGAGAAGAAAGTATATTCCTTTCTGTCTTCATTCAGTTTTCTCCAAAGATCTATCATAGCTAATTTTTCTAATATTCTATTTACCTCTTTAATTTCTTTCTTATTTGTTTTGTGGTTTGATTTATCTAATTCTGAGAGTGCTAGGTTGAGATTTCCCACTGTTATGGTTTTGCTGTATATTTCTTCTAGTAACTCTCTTAACTTCTCCTTTAGGAAGTTAGATGCTATGCCACTTGGTGCATATATGTTTATTACTGTTATTGCTTCATTGTCTATGCTACCCTTTAGCAAGATATAATTTCCTTCCTTATCTCTTTTAATTAGATTAATTTTTGCTTTTACTTGATCTGAGATAAGGATGGCTACCCCTGCTTTTTTGACTTCATCTGGAGCATAATAGATTCTGCTCCAGCCTTTTACCTTCATTCTGTAAGTATCTCACTGTTTTAAATGGGTTTCCTGTAAACAAAATATTGTAAGATTTTGGCTTTTGATCTAGTCTGCTATTCACCTCTGCTTTATGGGAGAGTTCATCCCATTCACATTTACAGTTAAAATTACTAATTTTGTATTTCCTTCCATCTTATTATCCTTAGCTTATGCTTTTCTTTTTCTTGCCCCACCCCCCACCTCCTTTCCTAGTATTTAACTTATGGGCACCACTTGCCTCACATAGCTCTCCCTCTTTAGAATCCCACCCACACCCTTTGAATACTTACCCCTTTCTTGTACCTTTCCCTAATTACTCTTTTCCATTTCCCTTTTCTTCCCCCACTTTTTAACGAGGTGAGAGAAGTTTCTCTGTAAACCAAATATGTCAATTATTTTCTCTTTTTGCCAATTCTGATGAGAGTAAGATTCACACAATGTTCCTCTCCCTCTCCAAATTTCCTCAGATATGATAGGGTCCCTTTGCCTCTTCATGAGATGTAGTTTCCCTCTTTTTATCTCCCCTTTTCCCCTTTTCTGATTCTATTATCCCCTTTCCATTTCTACTTCCCTTTTTCATGTTTCATCAGTAAAATCAAATTACACATGTACTCTTTATATATATCCATAACAGAAAAACAGTTCTCAAGAGTTCTTTTTACCCTTTTCTGCTTTTCTTGAGTGCTGTAGTAGGAGGTCAATTTTTTGTTGTTGTTTAGTTCTGTTTTTTTTTTTTTTTTTTTTTTTTTTTTTTTTTTTTTTTTAAGAAACAAATGGAATTCATCTGTTTCATTAAATGTCCATCTGCTTCCATGGAAGAAAATGCTCAACTTAGCTAGGTCTCTTTTTGTTGGCTGCATTACAAGTTCTTTTGCTTTTTGGAATATCATCTTACAGGCCCTTCACTCTTTTAATGTGGAATCAGCTAGATCTTGAATGATCTTTATTGTGGCTCCTCACTATGTGAATTGTTTGGTTTTTTGTTTTGTTTTGTTTTGTTTTGTTTTCTGGCTGCTTGTAATATTTTTTTCCTTAGTGTGATAGTTTTGAAATTAAGTTACAATATTCCTTGGAATTTTTATTTTAGGGTCTTTTTCAGAAGGTATTTAATGAATTCTTTCAACGCCTATTTTCCTTCTGATTCTATTGCATCTGAGCAATTCTCTTTGATGATTTCTTTTAAAATAGTATCTATGCTCTTTATTTCATCATAATTTTCATGAAGTCCAATAATCTTCCAATTATCTCTCCTAGATTTATTTTCCAGGTCTGTTGTTTTTTCCAAGTTGGTATTTAACTTTTTTTCTATTTTTTTCTTTTTTTTTTGGTTTTGCTTGACAGATTCTTTATGTCTCAATAAATAATTAATTTCTATTTGTTTAGTTCTGATTTTTACTGAGTTATTTTCTCCATAAACTTTTGTTTTACTTCTTTTTGTATATGTCCAATTAAGTTTTTAATTGAGTTGTTTTGCTCTATGGAATTTTTTGTAACATTTCACTATTTTTTTTACTGAGTTATTTTCTTTTTCCAATTCACAAATCTACTTTTTTGGGAGTTCTTTAACTTTTCCAATTCACAAATATTACTTTTCAAGGAGTTATTTATCTTTTCTAATTCACAAATTCTGTTTCCCTGGGAGTTCTTTATCTTCACCTTTCAGGAAGTTGTTTTTTTTTTTTCCACTTTATAAAAAAATTTTTTTAAGTGCATTATAAACCTCTCCTGTACTCGCTTCCATAGCTTTTCTTTCCTTCCCCATTTTTCTTCTAGCTCTCTTTTAAGATTTTTTATAATTTCTTCTAGGAGAGCCTTGTGTGATGGGGATCAGGTTACATCCCTCTTTTGGATGTTGTCTGGAGACTGCTATTAGTCTCCTCAGGGTTGAAAACCTGCTCTCTTTCTGTATAGAAGCTATAGATTGTTAGTGTATGCTTGGCTTTTTTAATCCTTTTTTTTTTTAAACCCCTTAGGATCTGCCTTCAGGGCAAGGAGGTTATAAGTCTCTGCAGAGCAGGGATAGATTTATGGACAGTAGCTGTCCTGCAGATGGAAGTCCTGTGGGAAAAAACCCCACACCAGAAGTGTCTCTGCCCTGGCTAACACAGTCATGCTTCAGAAGTTCTATTGCCTCAGCCTGATCCCCCTACCCCCTTCCCACTGTAGATTAGAGATTGCCCCTGGTTGAGCTGTCATGCAGATTTGTGACTGCCCTGGGCAACAGCCTCCTGCTGCAGAATGAGGCTGTACAGCTGTGCTGTGGTCTGTGCTCAGTCATTCACTTCTGGTTTTGGGTGGTATAGCCAGATCCTGTTAGATTCTGGCAGGTTTTGGAGTACACTCTACCTTTGACTTTAATTTCTCTGCTGGTCTACTGCTTTGCAACCAAAGCAGAGCAGCCAACATATGGTAGATTCCTCCCTGTAAATTTTCCAGCTATGGAGCATGCCCCCACCCCAGTTCACTCAGTATCCTAACTCTCCTTCTATTTCCCTGTTTGCATTGGTTATCTCCCACTGCTCAGAACAAACCTTTTCAGGTGATCTTTCAGATTATCTTTGGCTTGTAAGTTTTTGTACTTTCAATCTTCCTGAATGTTACCAGTCAAGCACTATCTTTGAGGCTGAATTTGGTAATTTGTAATGAGGATATGAGAGGAGCTTAGAATGTTGAGTGTGGCTTCTTGCCATCTTGGCTCTGCCCTGAAAAATTGTTAATGAGACTGTTTCAGGACTTCAAAACTCTCAGGAATCATTGGAATCCCTGAGACCTGACAAGATCATTGTAGGATTTGATAACCCTCAGGAATCATTGGATTCCATGAGACATGATAAGACTGTTGCCAGATTTCATAATCTGCAGGAATCAATGGATTCCCTGACAAATGATAATACTTTGCAAGACTTCAAAATCTACAGGAATAATTGAATTGCCTAACACATAAAAAGACTGTTGCAGGACTTCAAAAACTTGTAGGAATCATTGGGATTGCCTGACATGTAAAGTAATGGACAATAGATTGGTTTTGGACTATATTTTGGTTGCTGAAGGAGGTGTATGCATGACTGTTATTTACATACCCTCTTTCTAGGACTTCTGGAAATCTTTTACAATAACATGTTGATTCATATTGTTTATTATATCACTGCTTACACGTAAAATTCATGTTTATTATACCACATTGAGCCTTTACTGGCTGTGGGGAGAGTCTCCATTAGTATCCTGTTCTTTATTGCTATGTGCTTGTGTAATACCTCCCATTCTGACAGATTTGGATATATCGATATCTAGTAAGACCCTTCAGCCCAGAAACCCTCTAACAATGTCTGGCTTGACTCCCCACTTCCCTTTGGTTTTTTTTCATCTCTCTTCCTGAGAAGTCAGGGACAGCTTGATCATCTCCTTTATAAGTGCTTTCACCTTTCTTCCTGAGAAGTTAAGAGCCATATGATCACCTCCTTTTTGGTGTTTTCACCTCTTTTCCTGAGAAGTCAGGAAGGGTGTGATCACCTCCTTTTGGGGGTTTTCATCTCTCTGAGAAGTCAGGGAGAGTGTGACCAACTGTGTTGTAAAACAAAAGAAAGAAGGAGATGTAGAGGGCTGAAACTCTGAAAAGGTGTGCTTGAATCAGCCAGCAGAACACTTAAGGATAATTTCCTATTGGATGTGAGATAATGGCTCTATAAGCATATACTTAGATACTATGGTAATGTGATGGCTCTCCTCCTGATTGGCACCTGCTGAATGGGTGGTAGTGAAGTAATTGTAGGTAAGGATTAGAGGGGTGAGGGAGAGAGGTCAGTCTCACTTTGCTGCAGGACATGGAGGAAAGAGGCTGGGGAATCCAGACTTCAGAATCCAGGATACATCTTTGGCAAGCCACGTGGCAGCTTGTC
The DNA here is from genome assembly GCF_016432865.1 of Antechinus flavipes. Taxonomy (NCBI): domain Eukaryota; kingdom Metazoa; phylum Chordata; class Mammalia; order Dasyuromorphia; family Dasyuridae; genus Antechinus; species Antechinus flavipes. The sequence goes on from NC_067398.1 coordinate 400,683,597, forward strand.
TGCCTCTTTCACTTCTCCCTCTAAAGACCAAGAACTTTGATTTATCCTGACTCTGACTGATCCTGAGGCCCTCCAGGGAGCTAGCCCAGACATTATAAGGAGGAAACCAAATTAACACTTTTTGCAGATGATATGATGGTATATTTAGACAATGGTAGAGAATCAATTAAAAACTATTAGAAAAAAATCACCACTTTAGCAAAGTTGCAGGATACAAAATAAATGCACATAAATCACTAGAATCTCTTTGGTACCAACAAAGTCCAGCAGCAAGAAGTACAAAGGGAAATTCCATTTAAAATTACTGTAGGTAGTATGAAATATTTGGGGGTTTACCTATCAAGAGACAAGAAACTATATGAACACAATTATAAAACACTTGCAACATAATTAGTGTGATCTCATCAATTGGAAAAATATCAAGTACTCACGAATAGGCTGAAACAAATAGAAATTATAATTCTACCTAATTGTTTTCAGTGCCTTACCAATTAAACTCCAAAAAAAAATTTCGCATACCTTGAAAAAATAACAACGTTCAGTTGGAAGAAGAAATGCTCAAGAATTTCAAGGGAATTAATGAAAAATGCAAAAGAAAAATACTATACAAGATCTAATAATATATTATAAAGCAACAGTCATCAAGACAATTTGGTACTAACTAGCAGAGTACTTGATCATTGGCATTGGATAAGTTCACAAGACATAATAGTCAAAGACTATAGTAATCTAATGTTTGATAAACCCAAAGACTCCAACTTCTGGGATAAGAACTCATTACTTTATAAAAATTGCTGATAAAATTGTAAATTAGTATGACAAAAAACTAGCCACTGACCCACATCTAACATCTTATACCAAGATAAGTACAAAATAGTTCATCATTTAGATATAAAGGATAATACTAAAAGCAAAGCAGAAGAACAAAGGATAATCTACCTATCAGATCTTTGGAGAAAGAATTTGTGGCCAAAGAAAAACTACAGTACTTTATGGAACATAAAATGAATATTTTTATTATATTATGTCAAAAGTATTTACAAACAAACCAATGCAGACAAGATTAGAAAAAAAGCAATAAATTGGGGAAAATGTTTTATCTAAGTGTTTTGATAAAGACCTTATTAAATTTATAAAAATGCAAGCCATTATCCAATTGATAAATGGTCAAAGGTTACAAACAATTTTCAGATTAAGAAATTAAAAAAAAATTCTAGTCATATGAAAAGTGCTCTAAATCATTATTGATCAGAGAAATTTGAAGTAAGAAATTTGAAGGTACATCTCTGATGTACCATTATACACCTCTTATATTGGCGCAGATGACTGGAAAAGATAATGTTCAATGTTGGAGGGGATATGGGAAATTGTTGGTGTAGTTGTAAACTGATTCAATCAATATGGAGAGCAATATGGAACTATGCCCAAAGAACTATCAAACTGCGCATATGCTTTTATCTAGCAATATCTCTACTTGTCCTATATCCCAAAGGGATCATAAAAAGGGAAAAGGACCTCCACGTGTAAAAATGTTTGGAGTTGCTCTTTTTGCATTTGCCAAGGAATTGGAAACTGAGGGGATGCCCCTTAGTTGGAGAATAGTTGAATAAGTTATGGTATATTAATGCCATGGAATATTATTTTTGTATAAGAAATGATCAACAGGATGATTTCAGGGAGATCTCAGGAGACTTGTAGGAACTGATCTAAGTGAATTGAATAGAGGCAAGAGAACACTGCATACACTAACAACAAGATTAAATAATGATCAATTCTGATAGACATGGCTCTTTTCAACAGTGACATGATTCAGGCCACTTCCAGTGGTATGATGGAGGAAGTCATCTACACCCAGAGAGAGGATGTAAGGATTGAGTGTGAATCACAACACAGTATTTTCACTTTTGCTGTTTGTTTACTTTTTTTCTTTCTCATTTTTTTTTCCCTTTTTGATCTGACTTTTCTTATGTAGCATGATAAAATAGGAAATTTGTATAGAAGTGCATATGTTTAACATATATTGAATTACCATGTACGGGAGAGTTGCGGGGGGGGGGGGATAAAGAGGGAGAAAAACATGGAACTTTGGAACACAATGTTTTGCAAGGGTGAATGTTGAAAACTAACTACGCATATTTTTTTTTAAATAAAAAACTTTAAAAACTGAAAATAAAAAAAAATCTGTAGCAATTTCTGTAATGTTTTGCAGTGATAAATAGAAATACTGGTGAATGCAGTTAATTTGTTTTATATAACCCAGTCTTTTTGAACTATCTCAAGAAAAATTTAGCTGAATCTCATGTATTTTCTAAAGAAATCACTAGATCTGCTGTTGTGAGTCATTTCAATTGTTTATGGCAGTTTGTGACCACATTTGTGTGTGACACTTTGTGATCACATCTGAAGTTTTCTCAACAGAAAGACACAGTGGTTTACCATCTCCTTCTCCATCTCATTTTAAAGATGAGGAAACTGAGGCAGACAGGATTAAATGACTTGCCTGAGTTCATGCAGTCTAATCTGCAGCCACATTTGAATTCAAAAGGACTAATCTTCCTGACTCCAGATCTGATACTTTATCCACTCTTCTCATTAAATGTATGTGTATGTGTAGATATGCACACATATATGTGGGTATGGCTGTGGGTGTATTTGAATATATGTATATGTATATGTATATGTCTGTATATAGCCACTCCAAATAATAGAAAATGAAGAACTTATAAATTGATGAATATATAATTCTATCAAGATTATAAAAACAAACAATTTTGAAAGATTTAACAATTATTATCAATAAAAAGGACATTCTGATTACAAAGGATTAGTAAAGAAACATGCTCCTTACCTGAAAGAGATGGAAGATGTAGGTACATAATGATTTATGTACACATGCATGTACTTTTACATGATCAGACACATTTATACACATATATTTGAGTATGCAGTCATTTGGATTTATTTTGTTTTACTGTATGTGTTGCACAGAGGTTTTTTTTTTTCCTCCAAAATGGGTAAATGGGAGCAGGAAAAAAAGGAACACGCACACACACACACACACAGACATGCACATACTTTGAGACATACACAGAGAGACAAAGAGAGGCAGTGAGGAGACAGAGACAAATAGAGATTGAGAAAGAGAGACAAGGCACTTCCGAGAAGCATCTTTGGACTCATATTTTAAGATGATGTCACAGAATAATATTAATTGTTTTGTTTCATTAAGAGACTTCTCATGAGGTTTGTGAATTTGTGTAAAATCTATAAATGTTTGTGATGTAAAAAGAAAAAATCAATAAAACTTTAAAAAACAAAACAAAAGCAATTCTGATCGCAGATAAAGCAAAAGTGAAAATAAATCTAGTTAAAAGAGACAAGGAAAATAAGTACATCTTGATAAAGGATAGTATAAATAATGAATAGCAATGATACTAAATACCCCAGTAACAGAGCTCAACCACAAAAGTTAAAAAAAAAAAAAAAGAGGAAATAACAGAAAAAAAGGATAGAAAATGAGCAAGAAACCAGAAAAGAAACTTGACTCTATAAAGCAACTATGTTGACAGAGCAGATCAAAACACAAATTAAGATGAGCCATTAAAAGGCAAAAAAGAGAGGTAGAAGAAAAATGAGAAAGAAAATGAAAGGTATGCATGAGAGTCAACATCTTGAAAAAGGAAGGGAAAAATTTGTCTGAAAACAACTACTTAAAAAGTAGTACTTAAAGTTAAAAAGTAGTACTTAAAAAGTAGTCTACTAAGCTAGGCTGAACACCCTTTTTATCTCAATGAGACTGTCCTTTCTTGAAGTATTTCCAGTCTATCTTGTGCTGGAAAGTGACTTCATTCAATTAGATTGTGTTCAGAGATTGGTTTTATGTGGTTTCTGAGGAAAACTGGGAGAGCTGGCTCTACTCTGCCATCTTGGCTTCATCTCCCTGACCTGTCTTTTTTGAAATTTACCAATTATGTTCCTATGTGTTTTCCTAATAGCATCTCTAGCATCTCTTTGAGATGGTTCTTGGACTTTTTTTTTTTCCTATTTCTACATTTGTTTTCCATTATTTCTTGCATTATTGTGTCAAGCTTCTTTTTTTTTTTTTTGACACAGCTTTCAGGTCATCAAATTATTCTTTTGTTTTTTCTTCTTGATCTGTTCTTCAGATCTGTTGTTATAAAATGTTTCACATTCTCCTCTATTTTTTCATTCTTTACATTTTATTTCATTATTTCTTTGTCTCTTGTAGCTTCACTGCTTGCTAACTTATAATTTTCACATATATATACATAGATATGTATATATATATGTGTATATATATATATATGTGTGTATATATATATATATATATATATATATATATATATATATATATATATATATATATATATTTGTATTGCTGAGGCAATTGGGGTTAGGTGACTTGCCCAAGGTCACAAAGCTAGAAAGTGCTAGTGTCTGAGATCAGATTTGAACTCAGGTCTTCCTGACTTCAGGGCTGGTGCTCTATCTGCTGTGCCACCTACCTGCTTCTCAAATAATTATTTTCTTTTTAAAGCCTCTGAATTTTCTTTGCTGGTTGATTGGTTTTCTTTTCATAATCTTCTTTTATCTTGAATGTTTCTTATTTTTATTTTTAATTTTTCTACAGTTTCTCTCATTTGAGTTTTTTCTTTTTTTAATTGTTTTGTTTTTCTGATTGTATATATAAACTTTTTAAATATGCATTTCCTTAAGAATCATGTTGAAAGAAAAAAATAAGAGCAAAGGGGCAAAACCACCAGAGATGAGAAAAACAAACAAACAAACAAAAAGTGAACATTGGTTGTGTTAATTTACATTCAGTCTCTATAGTTCTTTTTCTGGATGCAGATGGAAGTTTTTACCCAAAGTTTATTGTGATTGCCTTACATTGCTGAACCACTGAGAAGAACCAATTTTTCATAGTTGCTATTGCTTTGCTGTTATTATGTACAATGTAGTCCTGGTTCTGATTGTTTTGCTCAGCACCAGTTCCTGAAAATCTGTTCAAGTCTTTCTAAAATCAACTTCTTCATCATTTTTATATAACAATATTATTTTAGTACTTTCATATGCCACAACTTATTCAGCCATTTCAACATTGATGGAAATTTATTCATTTTTTCTATTCTTTGCCACTAAAACAAGACTTGTTACCAAATTTTTGCACATGTTCATCTTTTTTCTGATCCATTCTGCCGTTTTCCCAGAATCCTTCATAAGTATTATTTGAAGAATAAAAAAAAAATCAGAGAAATCTTAGAACATAGTTTTCAACTGATAGAGGGTGAAATTACTAGAACCGTGAGCATATTTTAAAGAAAAATTATTAAGTAAAGATTTAAATACTGTGATCAATGAAAAGATAAATCAGTATTCTGGAGTACTGATGATATTTCATATCAATAAAAGAGAAAGTTGATAGGAAGTAGATGCCCAATAAAACATTATTGGAAGCAGCAAAGTAGGATTTTTTTCCCCCTTGTTAACTATACCTATTTATTTTTTCCTTTCTCTACTCTTCTCTCTCCTCTTATCATTTTCTCTTTTCTCCCCTTCCTCTTCTCTTCTTCCCTTCCTTTCATTCTAATATACTGTATTCATGACTGACAACATTTAAGTATTTTACAAAGAAAATGAACTAAATAAATTTACACAATATTATTCTGAAAAGGTGATGTTTTTTTTTTTCCTCTTCCAATCCTTTGGATCTTTTTATCTCATAATTACTTTTCTGGGAATTGTGTCACCAGTTCTCCGAGAGTTTACTGCCAAATAATAATATGAGCCTGAAGCAAGTGAATATTCTTTGGGAAAGCAAGCACAAAAAAGTGATAGGACCTATGTACTCATTAACTCATTTAAGTTTCCAATTTTCCAAATCTTTACTTGATTTGACAATTTTAACCCTTGAAAACAAAATTTCAAATAGCCCAGCCAATATTTGCACAAATGCAAACAACACTGAGGTAGCTATTGAACAAATGTTGACTTTCAGACCTTATGCTGTTATAGTTTGCCTTTAAGATCAATTAGAAAATTTATATTTAGGCAAAATTTTCTTTAGGGCCAGTAAGATCTTTATTTGATTAAAAATATGGAAGATTAAACTTATGCTGAAATGAAATGATTACTTTTTGGCTGGCATCAATATCTGAATTTAAATGTCTTTACCTACTCAATATACACATGAATATGTATTTCATCCCATATTAATTCTTCAATAACTTCTGTATTCTTTTATATGTAATGTGTAAGTCTCTATCTATATGTAAATCTATTTCTGTATTTATAAAGTCATCACATATACACAAAATACTGGTTTCCTTTTCTTTTTTTTTTTTGGCACTGGAAAAATAGTTGTCAGAATGAGTAGGCTATATCTCACTATGACCATTTTTAAACAAATGCTATTGTTTTTCATTATATTTTAAAATATTATTATAGAAAATAAAAAAAAATATCATTAAAATAAGGCTAAAGTAAATAATATTTTCAAAATTCAGAAATAGGTTTCTAGTTTCCTTATTGATCTCCATTTTGATGGTAAATTGGAGTGTGAAGCAGCAATCCAAATTTCAAAATGTCAAATTATGTCAAATGTTCAAAATGTCAAAATGAAATCTTTGGCATTTTTATCTCCCCATTTCTATTGATAATACTTGGGAATATTTTATAGATATATTGTTCAAACCATGAGCAGACATATATTTATACTTCATCATATATTGAGTGATAATATGTACTCAGTGATAATATTCCCCAATAAATAATTAGTTAAAGGTTATAAATCCAAAGAAAGCATTGTCCACAGAATACATATGTTCACCCAACAATTCAGTTGATTAGCTATTTCCTAATATTTGCATGTTAATACTAGTTGGCACAATTGTTTAATATAATTTTCTTTGTATCTTTTTTTTGTGGCAATGATTCTATGGACAGGAATGCTATTGTGGAAGTACAGAAATGTATAAATACCAATTTAGAATATTTTCAGAGGGGCCCAGTTAAATAGGAGAAAGATTTATATAGACATTAACTTATTCAGCCAATCAACCTGCTGAAGAGTATCACAAATTATGTATGTCTATGTCTATATGTCACCTACATATGGCTATGTTGTCACCTAATTGTGTGCTCTGTTGGCTTACTTTGGAGCACATGTTTCTTATCTAGCTTGAATCTATAATTTAAAAAAAATTCTCAGTTTTTGCAGTACAATTCAAATTAGCATGCAATAAATTACAATGTGGAGAAATTGAATAGGGTTACCAAAAAGCCAAAAACTGCTGTTTTTCTAAAAGGGGCGTTAAAGAACATTCCAATTATCTGTAAGGGGAAACTATAAGGATGTTATCAGAAATACACAATAATTCTGAAATGGGAAAGAAAGTGAGTGGTTAAGTCTCTGAACTAAAATAGTTATTTGGAAGATGGCTTTTCTTGTAAGATTGACAATAATAAGAGTGATCAACTGCTTACTCCCAAATAAAAGAGAAAAAGGGAAAAATTGAATTTCATAGGGAGGAAGAATTTAAATATTTGTTGTCTGTTTTCTTAAATAAACTTTACTAAACTATTAGCTCCTTTTATCCTCCCTAAGTTGAGGAAATTCAAAGATTCTACAGGTTCATTGTTTGTAGTATAGTTGTAAATAATACATTACACTTTGTCCATACTGTTTTGAAGTACCTGAACACAGGTAAGTTTTTAATGAAAACAGGTTTCAGAGGGAAAAGTGGATGTTTCATCAGTTTGTAGATTTTTATTGATTTCCATTGGAAACTAGCATTTACATTTCCATCAGGGATATTATTCTCTTGATTTTTGACTTCACAGCATTGTTTAGTGCCAACAGTATGGTACTATTTGACCTTGGGCAAGTTATAAAATTTCTATTCTCTCAATGACTGTCTAGAAGATAAGACTCTCTTCTTTCCCTATCAGCCTGCAAAAGTTACAGAATAGGAAACCTTTTTCACCAGCTTTCTCTGTTGTGGAGGCCTGTATATGAAATTGTATTGCATAAAACTGCAGTTATTAGTTTTAGAAATACTGTTTTGGGGACTTAGGACTGGAGAGCTATGGGTGAGAAACTTTACTTACAAATTTAGATCCATGTTTTGTCTATAAATTTTCATCTTAAAGAATCCCCAGGAGCACAAAGAGAATGATTATCCTGAGTTCCTTATTTGTCAAAGACAAATAGCCATCAGTCAGAGGCCAAAAAGAGTCAGTGAGATGGTTAGCCATCTAGCCATCAGTCATAGGACAAATCTCTATTTATTATATTTTAGTAAATTCTATTCTCTGCAATACTACTTCTCTGTAATAATACTTCCTCTCTATAATAATAGAATTAGAGTTTGGGATGTGTCAGTGTGATTTTGCATTTGGAGAATTCTGTTTTGTATCACTGCTATGGTGCTCCTATTCTGGCAGATATTTTGCCCCAAAGATAGCAGCTAAACAAATGTTTAAAGATCTTTCTAGATTTTATCAGGAATTAAAGTTAAGTTGTGACACCTAGTTTCTATACTCCATTCTATTTTTTTTTTAATTCCAGCAGACACAAATTAAATCTCCTATCTATCATTTTCTTTCACATATCACTGGTGGTAATTTATCAATCAGATGTGTGAATATGTTCTACATCAGAACATGCATTTAACTCCCTTGGACCAGATGTTTTGCAACTGAAAATTTTACATTTAACTAAATGAAGCATTTCCCATTATTTAGAATTTAATTATTACAGTAATAATGATATGAAAGAATTCACATAACTTACCCAATTTTCATTTCTTTACTGCAGGGTTTGTATCTGAAGTACCAATGCCTTTCTAAAAAGAAATGGAATTTTTAACTGAACATATTTTTTTTGATTCTATTTCAATATTAGTTCAAGGATTTATGGTGTGGTATGGCCATTGAGTCAAAGCTAAATCAATTTATGAATACTGAATATGAGTTGAATTTAGACTTCAACAATATGTTTTGATTAACTTAAATATTTTCTCTTTTAAATATGCTTCCTTAAATAAGAAGAGAGTATCACCCATTTTGGAATTACACATGAAATCAAACAATCATTTATTTATAATTTATGACTTGATAATTAAAAAAAAAACTCCTAAAATTAACATCTTCCTAGGAGATAGCTATTAGTGATATCTGGAAAAAGATTGTGTGTTGCTATACCACTCCATGAATAATTAATGGGCAGTGCATTCTAAGCTTAAAAAAAAAAAAAAAAAAAAAAAAAACTGAAAAGGCTGATTGATGCTTGATAAACCACAACAATCTAATCAATTGCCTTCCTGGGAAATGCAAAATACACCTTTGTATGTTTTTCCCCCCTGTTCTTTGAGCATGACTTTTTTTATAACATAATTATCTATGGAAATATGATTAAAATGACAAAGAGTGCATATGGCCTGCCATTTTTCATCATTACACACACTCTCTCTGTCTGTCTCTCTCTGTGTGTCTCTCTTTTTCTCTCTCTCTTTCTCTTTCCCTTTTTTTCAAATTTATTTCACACCTGCTACTAGACTGCTATGCTTGTCAAAAACAATAAAAGAGAACTGCTTTAACCACTGGGAATAAAGCTTTCAGTAGGACGATTGGGGGAATACCAGCCAGGAACCAGCTGATGTTTTTCAATGTATTATCTATTTGCTGCTACAGGATATAAAAAAAAAAAAAAGGGTGCTTCTATATGGTGTGTTCACATTATCTATTTTCAAACACTGATCTTTATTTAGATTATAAAATCAGATGTATTTCCAATGTAAAATTTTCTGTCAAAAACTCAGATATTATAAACTTGCAGGCACATGCTCCAAGCACTGAAAAGAGGGACTGCTATCCAAATTGTATATTTAATTTCATTGTTCTCAAAATATTCTTCGGCTTGAAAACAAAAAGATAGAAAAAGATTTCATGAATTGAAAAGACCCAAAGTCCTTCTTTGGTAATATGAAACATGTTTCTATAATCATTCCAGTTCAGATCAAAATTGATTTTAAGATTGTTGTTTTTCCTTTTCCCTTTCCTGCTGTTTGCAATGCCACCAAATTAATTTTTATACTTAACATAATTTTAATATTTCAAAATAATATGGTAGATGAAATTTTTATTTTTATTTTTTATTATGGCTTTGTATTTACAAGATATATGCATGGGTAATTTTTCAGCACTGACCCTTGCAAAACCTTTTGTTCCAATTTTTCCCCTCTTTTCCCCCACCCTGTCCCCTAGGTGGCAGGTAGAACAATTCATGTTACATATGTTAAAATATATATTGAATACAATATACATATACATATCCATAGTTATTTTGCTGCATAAGAAAAGTCAGACTTAGAAATAAGGTAAAAATAATATGAGAAGGAAATTTTAAAATGCAAGCAGACAAAAACAGAGGGAGTATAAATGCTATGTTGTGGTTCACACTCATTTCCCATACTTCTTTCACTGGGTGTAGCTGGTTCTCTTCATTTTTGAACAAATGGAACTGATTTGGTTCATTTCATCAATGAGATGAGAGGCGTGAGAGTCATATCTATCAGAATTAATCATCATATTGTATTGTTGTTGAAGTATATAATGATCTCCTTGTCCTGCTCATTTCACTCAACATCAGTTCATGTAAGTCTCTACAGGCCTTTCTGAAATCATCCTGCTGGTCATTCATTAAAATAATTTTAAAGAAAAACTGTTAGGCCCAATAATGAAATCAATTTACAGTATCATGGGAATGAGGAAGTGACTAAAGAAAATTATGAAATCTCAGAAGGACATTGCCAACTCTTTTCTTATAATTAGCATGTCAAATAATTTGATGGTAAAAAAGAAGCATATACATTCAGCTCTGAATTTTGTATTGCTTCCTATTCACAATAAATGATGTGTACTTAATTATAGAATTGGTTTCTCAATGTATTTACACTCATGATCCTGGTGGTAAAAAGGAAATAGAAAAAAATGAAAAACCTAGAAAGGAAAAAGCAATTGAGGGAGGAATAGAGGGAAACAAAATAATATTTTCTAGTGATTTTATTATTATTTCACTGAGATAATTCTGAATGTGAAATAAGATTTATTGAATGCTCAGAATTTATGTTTCTCACAAAGAGTTGGGGAAGACTATTAAGGATATTCATCTGTCAGCTATTTAAACAAGCTAATCCAAATAGATAATTGGATTTTGATGTAGATGGACCACAAAGTAATTGGGGGGAAAAAAGAAAGTTAAAGCTGAATGATAAACTATTAAGAGACTTAAGAATATGATTTCTAAGTGTTACATTTAAAGAAAAACAATTCTGAAAATTGAGAGACAAAATAGAGTAAAATTTAATGAAAAATCATAAAGTGAATAAAGTGAAAAAAACTAAAAAAGAAATCTTCTGAGGGAAATAAGTGCTTTAATATAAAATGATTGAACTAAAGCTTTAAAATGCAAGCCACACTAATAAAAAGATACATTTTAAAACTGCCTACTGTGTACAGATTACTATGTAAAATACTAAGTAGAGTTTTGTTTGGTAACTGACATTGAGGTAGGCAAAACTGGATTTTGGTATCCCCTTTCTAACATGCTCCAGGACAAAATGAGTAATCTCAAATTACTCAATCAGTGCTCTTAGAACTGTAAATTGTAGAGAAGATTCCAAACTGCATTGGCAGAGAAAGTTTCTTCAGTTTAACTAATGAAGTTATAGATTAGGTTGACAAAGTGTCATATGATTCTCTTGCCAAAATATGAATTTCTCTCAAAATTATCCTGATGGGGGGGTGGGGAGGGGAAGAAGCCAAGATGGCTGAGAAGGCACACACAACTTTCTAAGCTCCTCTCATACCCTCATTACTAATTATTAAATTCAGCCTCAAAAATAATGCTTGACTGGTAAAATACAAGAAGATTGGAAGTACAACAACCTAACAGCTGAAGACAATCTGGAAGATTGCTAGAAAAGGTTTGTCCTGAGTAGCGAGAGCAGACCAGCTCAAGCAGGGAGATAGAACAGGCTAGCAAACAGGGAGGACTCTACCACAGGTTGGCTGCTCAGCTATGGTGGCAAAACAGTAGACCAGTAGAGAAATTAAAGCCAAAGGTAGAGGGTACTCTAAAAAACACCAGAACCTAACAGGATCTGGCTATACCTAGCCAAAACTGGATATGACTTACTCAGCACAGACCACAATGCAAATTAGACAAATCAAACCACAAAACAAATAAGAAAGACATTTTAAAAGTAAATATAATGTTAGAAAAAATTAGGTATGATAGATCTTTGGAGAAAACTGAATGGAGACAGAAAGGAGTATACATTCTTCTCAGCAATTCATGGAACTTGTACAAAAACTGATTATATATTAGGACATAAAGACCTCAAAATTAAATGCAGAAAGGCAGAAATAGTAAATGCTTTCTTTCCAGATCACAATGCAATAAAAACTGCATTCACCAAAAAGTTAGGGGTAAATAGATGAAAAAGTAATTGGAAACTAAATAATCTCATCTTAAAGAATGATTAGGTGAAACAGCAAATTATAGACACAATTAATAATTTCACTCAATATAATGACAATGATGAGACATCATACCAAAATTTGTGAGGTGCAGCAAAGCAGTAATAAGGGGAGATTTTATATCTTTAAAAGGTTACTTGAATAAAATAGGGAAAGAGAAGATCAATGAATTGAACTTGCAACTTAAAAAGCCAGAAAAATGACAAATTAAAAACCTCCAATCAAATACTAAACTTGAAATTCTAAAATTAAAAGGAGAAACTAATAATATTGAAAGTAAAAAAAAAAAAAAAACTATTAAATTAATAAATAAAACTAAGAGTTGGTTTTATGAAAAAAAAAAAAACCAATAAATAGATAAACCTTTGGTAAATGTGATTGAAAAAAGGAAAGAAGAAAATCAAATTGTTAGTCTTAAAAATGAAAAGGGAGAACTTGTGACCAATGAAGAGGAAATTAGAGTAATAAAAGGAGTTTCTTTGCCCAACTTTATGCCAATAAATTTGATAATCTAAGTGAAATGGATGACTACCTCCAAAAATATAGGCTTCCCAGATTAACACAGAAGGAAGTACATTGCTTAAATAGTCCCATTTCAGAAAATGAAATAGAACAAGCTATTAATCAACTCCCTAAAAAAAAAAAATCCCCAGGACCAGATGGATTTACATGTGAATTCTACCAAATATTTAAAGAACAATTAGCCCCAATGCTATATAAACTATTTGAAAAAATAGGGAATGAAGGAATCCTACCAAATTACTTTTATGACATAGACATGGTACTGATACCTAAACCAGGTAGGCTGAAAACAGAGAAAGAAAATTATAGACCAATCTCCCTAATGAATATTGATGCTAAAATCTTAAATAAGGTATAACAAAAAGACTACAGAAAATTATCCCCAGGATAATACACCATGACCAAGTAGGATTTATACCAGGAAAGCAGAGCTGGTTCAATATTAGGAAAACTATCAGTATAATTACATATATTAATAACCAAATTAACAAAAACTATATGATCATCTCATTAGATGCAGATAAAGCATTTGATAAAACCCAATCTCCATTCCTATTAAAAACACTTGAGAGTATAAGAATAAATAGACTTTTCCTTAAAACAATCAGTAGCATCTATTTAAAACCATCAGTAAGTGTCATATATAACAGGGATAAACTGCAACCATTCCCAATAAGATCAAGAGTGAAGCAAGGTTGCCCGCTATCACCATTACTATTCAATATTGTATTAGGAATGCTAGCTGTGGTAATAAGAGTTGAGAAAGAGATTAAAGGAATTAGAATAGGTAATGAGGAAACCAAATTATCACTCTTTGATGATGATATGATGGTATACTTAGAGAACCCCAGAGATTCTACTAAAAAGCTATTAGAAATAATCCACACCTTTAGTAAAGTTGCAGGATACAAAATAAACGCACATAAGTCATCAGTATTCTTATATATCACTAACAAAATCCAACAGTTAGGGTTACAAAGAGAAAGCCCATTTAAAGTAACTACTGGCAGTATAAAATACTTAGGAATCTATCTGCCAAGAGAAAACCAGAAACTTTATGAGCAAAATTACAAAACACTTTCCACACAAATTAAGTCTGATCTAACCAATTGGAAAAATATTAAATACTCTTGGATAGGGCGAGGAAATATAATAAAGATGACAATATTACCTAAACTAATCTATTCATCTAGCGGTATACCAATCAAACTCCCAAAATACTATTTTAATGACCTAGAAAAAATAACAACAAAGTTCATATGGAAAAACAAAAGGTAAAGAATTTCAAGGGAATTAATGAAAAAAAAAAATCAAATGAACGTGGCCTAGCTGTACCAGATCTAAAATCATATTATAAAGCAACAGTTACCAAAACCATTTGGCATTGGCTAAGAAATAGATTAGTTGATCAGTGGAATAGGTTAGGTTCAAAGGACAAAACAGTCAATAACTTTAATACTGTAGTGTTTGACAAACCCAAAGACCCTCAGCTTTTGGGATAAGAACTCACTGCTTGACAAAAAGTTGCTGGGAAAATTGGAAACTAGTCTGGCAGAAACTAAGCATTGACCCACACTTAATATAGTACATCAAGATAAGGTCAAAATAGGTTCATGACCTCACATAAAGAATGAGATTATAAATAAATTAGAGGACACAGGATAGTTTACCTCTCAGACCTGTGGAAGAGGAAGGAATTTACAACCAAAGAAGAACTAGGGAGAATAGAAAATGTTGATTATATCAAATTGAAAAGGTTTTATACAAATAAAACTAATGCAGATAAGATTAGAAGGGAAGCAATAAACTGGGAAAACATTTTTACAGTCAAAGGTTCTGATAAAGGGCTCATTTCCAAAATATAGAGAGAACTGACTCTAATTTAAAAGAAATCAAGCCATTCTCCAATTGATAAATGGTCAAAGGATATGAACAGAGAATTCTCAGAAACAGAAATTGAAACTATTTCTAGCCATATCAAAAGATGCTCCAAGTCATTATTAATCAGAAAAATGCAAATTAAGACAAACCTGAGATACCACTACACACCTCTCAGATTGGCTACAATAACAGGGAAAGATAATGCAGAATGTTGGAGGGGATTTGGGAAATCAGGAACATTAATACATTGTTGTTGGAATTGTGAATACATCCAACCATTCTGGAGAGCAATTTCAAACTATGCTCAAAAAGTTATCAAACTGTGCATACCCTTTGATTCAGCAGTGTTACTACTGTGCTTATATCCCAAAGGGATCTTAAAGAAGGGAAAAGGACCTGTATGTGCAAGAATGTTTGTGGTAGCCCTCTTTGTAGTGGCCAGAAACTGGTAACTGGGTAGATGCCCATCAATTGGAGAATGGCTGAATAAATTGTGGTAAGTGAATATTATGGAATATTATTGTTCAGTAAGAAATGACCAACAGGATGATTTCAGAAAGGCCTGGAGAGACTTACATGAGCTGATGCTGAGTGAAATGAGCAGGACCAGGAGATCATTATATACTTCAACAGCAATATTATATGATGATCAATTCTGATGGACCTGGCCATCTTCAACATTGAGATGAACCAAATCAGTTCCAATAGAGCAGTAATGAACTGAACCAGCTACACCCAGCAAAAGAACTTTGGGAGATGACTATGAACCATTACATAGAATTCCCAATCCCTCTATTTCTGTTCACCTGCATTCTTGATTTCCTTCACAGGCTAATTGTATACTATTTCAGAGTCCGATCCTTTTTGTGCAACAAAATAATGGTTTAGACATGTATACTTATTTTGTATTTAATTCATATTTTAACATATTTAACATGTATTGGTCATCCTGCCATCTAGGGGAGGGGATGGGGGGAAGGAGGGGAAAATTTGGAACAAAAGGTTTGGCAATTGTCAATGCTGTAAAATTACCCATGTAAAGAACTTGTAAATAAAAAGCTATTAATATTTTTTTAAATTTTTTTAAAAACTATTATTTTTTTTTCCCAGGGGGGAAATGTATTCCTACTTTCTTGACAAGATTGAAGACTTTAACTTTTTTAGATCACCAGAAAATGTGCAAGCATTATACTGATTGAGATACAAACAGCAAATGAAGATACTCTACATCTAAGGAATTCATGGTCTAACCTAAGGAGACAAAACATATAGGAGAGTTCAGCTACAATTCTGAAAGAAAGACCCAATATTCCTTTCAATTAAAGGAGGATAATCCAGAGAGCCTTATTGGAAAACTGAACAGTAAAAGATAAGACCCAGATTTCTGGAGGGCACCCTGTCAGTGGAGATGGATACAACATCTAACATATCCAAGGGAACAATGGAAAGGCAAACCACATGACTTTGAGCTCATCCCTTTGCCCTGGATAAAGTATACATTGTTTATTACTTTGTTGACAAGGAAGGCAAAATTTTTCTGAATTAAGAATTTTATTTTGTCAATTTAGAGATCATAGTGTCACAACAATGAAATTGCTTTTCTTTTTCTGGCATACAACTTTTATAACCCCAGGCATGGGGTTGTTGTCATAGTCACAGTCATGAGTAAGTGTTTCCTTTGAACATCTGGTGAAGAAGAAAGAGACCACGACAGCAGGTAGTAAAAAAATGGAACTTTCCTGAGGTTGAGACTATAGTGTTTTTTTTTTTTTAAATCATTGCTCTTTAGGACTGACTTGGGTCCTTTTCTCCAGCTTTCTCATAATTATAGTAGGCAGAAATATTGGCCACTCTGATTTTATCAAAATAATTGTATTTGGTGACTTACTGCTCATTTAAAAAGTTTTTCATAGACTACATCCTTTCCACAGGCAATAGAATGGCTGTATTTACCCATAGACAGTGGGCCTGGAAAGGCATGGACATGATTCAATGGGGAAGTGGTAATGAGTTATAAGGGTAACAGAATAACTATGGGTACTCTTTTTGCAGAGAAGGCGATCAAAGTTAGTAATGTATAAGCTCTCATCAGGACACATTCCTGTTGTGATCTTTTTCTTCTCAAAACACAGCTAGGTGATAAAAGTTCAGATCTTTTAATATCTCCAATATAGCCCGGTTAGCTTAGAGGCCTATCTCTCTGCTTGGTTCCAAGAGCTCTCTCCAAATGTCTTTAAATCCAAAGGTCTGGTCCTTCAGCCTCTGCCTCTGCTTTCTTCAGCCTCCAGCCAGCTCCAGTCTTCATGTCATTCCAGTGAAATCTCGACTTGTAGCGTCTTCCTCTCTCAAGAACTCTCCGACTGGCCCATTGGCCTATTTATGCTCCTTCCAGAGAGAGGGATTATGGGTAGTTCTACTTAGTACCTTGTTTCAGGTTCTGCCCAAAACATCTTCTTGTAAGATTAGATCAACTCTAATTTCTTAGCAGTTAGTAAGGATTCCAACACATTCCTACTGAGAAACATCAATTGTTCTCATTTCTTCCCATCAATTTAGTATCAAATAAAAATTCCTTAACTTGGCATATAAAGTACTTCTTTAATATAACTCCATTTAGCTTTATGTCACACTATTCTATACTTTGGTACAGTTGGCTACTAGTTTTTCTGTAACTTCATCAGACCCTCTGTTGCATCTGTGAATTTACACACAGCATCCCTCACTCCTGAAATATATGTCATCAACAATTATAGTAGAAATTACTCCTACTTTAAAGTCCAGATCATACAGTAATCCACCATGAAGCCTTCACAAATTATGTTAAATAATAGAAATTGATCACTCCAGCCTAAAATATTTTGTAGTATGTTGTCTAGACCTGTGGATTCTTTCTTTTATAAAATTTTGTAAATTCTGAATTTAGGAAATAAGGAAGCCACTGAGTTACTACAAAAAGTCCACAAAACAATTAGACACTAATAATATTTACTTATGTTTTTTATTTAGCTCTATTTTTTAGGCAGAAAGGGGATGGGGATAATGTACAGAGCCTGAAGTCAGGAAAATTAGATTTTAAAACCATCCTGACACTTACTAGTTGTGTGACTATAGGCAAGTCACTTAACTATTTTTACCTCAGTTTCCTCACCTGTAAACAAGGTGAGTAGGAAATAGTAAACCACTTCAGTACCTATGAGAAAACACCAAAATGGGATCACCGAATCAGAAAAATGAAAATATTAAAGAGAAACAAACAATAAGAAGTGTCACTTATTCATCTTGATTCAAATTTAGGTCATAGACATTATTGACCTTTCTTATTTATAATAACATAATAAATTATTGACTCTAAAAACACCTATTACAAGGTGCCAATTGCCATCATTTTAGTATATTTTTGAAGAGTAAATATTTCTAAAGTCCTGTATTTGGAGCTGTTTCTGGTAATAATCTATCCCAGGAAGAAGATATCACTTTGTATTTGGGGAGTCATGCAATTCATTATTATTTTATGACAAATGAGTTAAATCTTCATCCAATCATGCTAGTCTTTACAACTGTACTTTCAAATAACCAAGAGGTGATAGCATGGAATCAATATTTGTGTTTCTGTTGCCTCAGAGGGAAATCTTGAAATTTAGAAGGAATAGGCACCAAGAAGGAATTCAAAGAGCAACATATTTTGCATCAAATGACACAAAACATTGCTCTCCTGCAGATCTCCAGGTTCCCACTATATTCATTTCAGAGTATCATTAAAATGTATAAGTATTAAATAGATAAAAGTATTATGCTTAGATATGATCTGATTCTTAGAGCATTTAGTCTGGTAGGGGAATATGACAGCAAAAACATTTCATTGTTTTTTACAGTAATATAGCTTAAGTGAATTGAAGAAATGTGTGCATGGTGGAAGAAAGATGTCATGTCACAAATTGAGTTCAGAAGAAAAAAACCTAATTTTTCTCTGTTCTTAACAATCAGAAAGATAACAGGGAAGGTGTGGTACTAGAAATGAATTTTAAAGGATGGAAAAGAATTCATCAGGTAGAGATGAAGAGGAATAATGTTTTATGCTCACTCAAGCTATTATATATTATGCAAATTTAAACTCTCAGGAAAAGCTTAAATTCTTCACAAAGTAGCTATTTTCCTTCGAACTAGCTCTACTTTTACAAGTGTCAGGAGGTTTACGCACTGAGTGATGTAATGATTCAGAAATTCCCCAGGAACAGAATGTGCTGGTTTTGAAAGTCAAGTAGGTTATAAATATAAAACATTTATTAAAGCCTGTATAATATTCTTTGGAACTCATTAAACAGTAAAATCATAAACATACCAGCCATATAAGACTCTTACCAGTCTTAAGTTTTATTAAAAGGGGATTAAATTAAATTGGAAAAAACTCCAACCTGAGAACATAGTTGATATGACCTTCTCCCAAGACTGACTCACTGAAATCAGTATGCACGATTTTATTTTTTGAGAGTTATTTTTTTCTTTATTCTTCTTGGTACATTGAGCATATAGTGCTTGTTTTTTCCTAAGAAAGGCTGATTCAATAAATAAAACAAAACCTTTTTTAAGGAGTATGATCTAAATTTTATATATTCTATGATGGGAAATGCTCTTAACTTAAATAAGGGAAAAGAGTTAGCTAAATAAAACCCCTGTGATGTACAAATTACAAAAATTCTCTAGATGTTATAGGAGTTCATAAAAGCTATCTTATGACTTGTTTTTGAATAGCAGTTGGTTGTAAAGAAAAGTAAACTAAGTCTTCTTATGCAAAGGAAGTTGGGGATGCATACAGCCAAACTTATTTCTAGTGAAAGAAATATGAAAACTCTGACATTATGCAACGAAGTTTAATTATACATATACATTTAGGAAATATTTTCCTTCTCCATGTTTTAGATAAATGCCAAGCTGTATAGGGATCATTCCATCTGTAACAAATTAGGAATTTAAAAATATTCCAAAAATGTCTTAGCTAGATTTTGGTTTGGGGGAGGTGGGGAGCGTGATCTATATCAATTTTTTACTGTCTTGAAAAAGATTTGCTAACAGATATTTTAGATAATTAAAACATTTACATGTAAAGTATATCCTTTTATTTGCCGGAATGGTGAATCAAAGAGAATACTGGATTGAAAATGAGATAGACTTTTAGAAAACAAGTCTTATCATGTAAATGTGTGCAAGGCAATTCTTTTCTCTAGTCCTTAGTATCATCATCTGGAATATACTGGTATTGAAATATTTAAAAAAAAAGACAACCTCTAAGTTGTCCTTCAACTTGTAAGAATATGGTGATATTCTTACTTTATATTTCTCTCCTTTTATATGTTTACCTAACATGTCCCGATTCTTATCAACTTGTCCTTTGAAGGGTTAGTCCAATTTATGTTGGTTAAAAATCATTTATAATAGAGAATTTCAATGTTACATTGGGCAAATGAAAGAAGGATCAGGGAATATTTGCTTTGGTAAAAACTTCATTAAAGAGAAAATTGTGATTTTAATGAGATCAGAGTAGCAATTCCTAGTTTGAAATATACATGCAACAAATTCACAATATTTATTTCTTAGACAAAAAGTACATTAATTTAGAAGAAGTTACAGATGATATGGCTAGGTAAAGTAATTATCAGGAATGATAAATGTGAAAGATTTGGGGGGAGAAGTGTAGTTATAAAGCCATGTGAACACACTATTAATTGGAGAGAGAGGGAGAGAGACAGAAACAGAGACAGAGAAAGACAGAAACAAAGAGAGAGAGAAAGATAGACAGAGACTGACAGAGGCAGAGATATACAGAGACAGAGAGATAAACCACGAAGGCAAGGAAAAAATAAGAGAAAGCATATATCTAGTTGTCTGAACCATGGTAATAAGATAGTCTGGGAAACAAAGTTCCCAGGTTGACCCTTTTACCAATTTCTGAAAAAGGGAGAGAATAAGCTGATTCAGAATTTACAACACATACCATCTTATAACCTTCTTTTCCTTTATCAATCAAATATTGATAAATAGATACATTCTACTTGCTGTCCTGTCATTCACTTATCAGACCTACACAATCTGGCTTGTGATTTCCTTTATCACTAAATGGAAATTGTTCTTTCTAAACAAAACAATGAAATCTTAATTGCCAATTAAGGGCTTGTAATTAATCAGTCTTCATCTTCAAACCTCACCCTTGGCTTTTCTGCTACATTTGATATTATTGACTATACTTTTCTCCTGACTTTCTGAAATTTCTTGTCAGTGTTGTCACTTCTCTTACTTACCTGACTATACTTTTTCAAGATTATTTGATGAATAATACCTCAATATCACAATAATTGAGAGTAACCCTAATATTTCTGGCCTGATTTTCCTACTTTTCTCTCTAGACACATGGCCTCATTACCTCAGATGGTTGTAATTGCCATCTTTATGTGATGATAGGTAGATTTCTCTATCCAGTTGTATTCCTATCTCTGCATTCCATTCCCATGTCATTAAGAGCTTATTGAATGTATAAATCCAGATATCCCATAGATATTTAAAATTCAAAATGTCCAAAATAGAACTCATTATTTTTCCCCAAACCTATCCTATTCCAAATGTCAAACATTTTGTTGAAGATTCCACAATCATTTTTTTTCCTTCACCTTTAAAAAAGTACAGTTCTGAATTCATTTTTTTATCAAAATATTTGCTAAATTTTATTTTTTTCCCATGCAAACAAGATCATACACCTCCTTTTCCTTCGACTCACATGGTCTCCATCCTTAATTAAGGACTTTATCATCTTTGCCTCATTTTAAAAAAATATTCTCTTAATTTCAAGCCAGTGAATGTAGATTATAGAAGATTTTATGGAAGGAAAACTTTGCATGAGTATACCAAATTTCCCTTAAAATTCAGGAGTGCTTTTTGGAAAAAGGAAAAATGTACTGAGAGAAATACATCTGAAGATAGCAACTATAAATGATTTTGTCAATCCTGGAATCTAGAAAATAATCACGGGACCCACTTTCCTTACTAAATTCGAGTTTTCACGGACAACTGCTGATTTCTAATGTCATAGAGGAAAACCACAAAATAGGCCTCTATTTGGCTTACAAGCCTGTCAGCTATGAAATAAAAGTGACTTTTTTGAGTTTCAAAAAAAAACAAAAACAATTATCTTAAGCTGTGTCTGTCTAAAGCTCCACCCCCCCCCACACACACACACCAAATGGTTCATCTCTCATGTATTTGCCAAAATGCTTTTCCTAAAAGTCATGTTTGATATTCCTGTTCTCTTACTTAGTAACATTTTGGTGTTCACTATTACCTTGAAGATAAAATATAAATTCCTGTGTTTTCTTTTAAAGACCACCACAGTCCAGCCTTAAATTGCCATCCCAGTCTTTCCTTTGATGTGTTCTATGGTAGATTTAAATTTGATTTCTTAATATTCTTCATGAATAGTTCTTCATTTTCCTTTTACACTGTTTTATAAAGAGTGTCTGCCCTACCCTCACAAATTACAAGCCTGGCATATGCTCTCCTAATGTTTACTGTTTGAAATCTCTAATTTCTTTTTTAATAAATACTCAGCTCCAGTACTACTTTCTTTATAATCTCCCCAAGTGCATAGGAGATTATGCCAAAATTATCTTGTACCTAATTGTATTATCAAGTATTAAAATAAATCAAACTCACAAATAAAGGAATAAAGCATTTTTAATCAAAACAGCAGAGTAGCAACCTGCCATCCTAGAACATTCCCACTAATAAAATCACAGTAAAAGGCTCTTTTATAAGAAAAGTCAGGGTTGGATGCGGATGAAGACAGTGGGTGTTACTTTAGATAACAAGGCCTGCTAAAGAGATGTCAGTTACTCTTGACAAGAATACCCACTCATTCTTGTTATTTTGATTTTCATAATTTAACTCAGAATAAATCTCAATAAATAGAAATTCTAGAAGGAGAGAGCTCCTTCAAGATAAGTTCCTTTATGCTTAGTGTAGGGACCAAGAATATGGTTCAGCTCAATGCAAAGACATTACTGAAATTCTGAAAGTACTAGAATCATTTAATTAGAAGCTTCCTAAACTGTGGTTCTTGAGCCCATATGAGACCTGGTAACTAAATGTGGAGGTCATGAATTTATGATTTATTATCAGTAAATATTTAATTTCAATGCCTATTTTATATACTTATATACCAAGAGTCATATAAAAAGTCTCGAATGAAAAGGAGTCATAAGTGTAAAAATTTTAAGAAGTCCTGATTTAAGGGAGTGGCAAGTAATAATACATTTGATATTTGCAATTTTTCTATCACTATATTATTTTTTTCTTTCATATACATATTTATATACATAATGGAAAACAGATAGATATAAATAAAAATATTGATATATTATTTTTCTACTCTCCCAAAATATAGATTTATATTTAATATTAAGTCTTTGGCTTATAAACAAATTTCATATTTAAAACAAAAAGGCAGAAGAGTACCTCACACATCCACCATATATCTTATACATTAATACATCCTTAAACATTTCCTTATGCCTATTTTCTAAATAGATCATAGAATTTATGTAAAGTATATGTACATATTTATGTGTGCATATATCTTTATGACCTATTGTTCCTATTGATCACTAGTACCTCCCCCCCAAAAAAAAACACAATTCATTATAAATAATGAACAAAAACAATTTATATGTTTTCTCAAATTATGCCAAGCTCTGCATTTTTGAATCATTTTTTAGGGCAGAATATGAGATGTTGCATTTTTTTTTACTGACTTCTCTTAATTCTAATGTTTTTGCTATTTTCTAATTAATCCTCTATTTACCTTGTTTGTAAATTGTTTGCAATTATCTCCTCCAGGACAGATACTTAATTTACCTTTAATCAAATCTTTTATGTTTATCACATTTTCTGGAACATAATAGGCATTTAATAAATATTTCTTGACTGAATGATTGACACTGTCTTTCTATATGGTAGAGGTGACAAGGAAATACATTCTAAACATTGGAAATAGCTTAGACAAAGTCAAGAAGGAAAAAAAAAAACATCATGCATACTAACAACTAGCTGTCTGACTTAGAATGTAGAATATTTAAAACAAATAATATCAAATAACACCTTAAGATATGAGCCAAATGGCTCAAATCGTTGAAATTTCTAATATAAAAACCTGTATTTTATCTTAAATACAAGTCATTGGAAATGTTTAAGAAATAAGATTTTATGTGCAAATGTATTTTTAAAAGAAAATTAATTTATATCAACTGTGAAAGATTTAATTACTTGCTCAATAAAATGATCCAGGATGAAAAATGCTCTCCACCCACAGAGATCTGATAAACTCTGAGTGCAGCTTAAAACATATTGTCTCACTCTATTTTACTTAATATGTTCTATATTACTAAACATGCAAAATTTCAGATATTAAAAATTAAGAAAATTACCCTTTGTCAGTAGATTAGTCTTGCTTATTCTTTTCTCTGCTGATAGTAGTATGCAGAAGCCTATTTACAGTGATGAATGAAAAGCAAGAGAGTGGGGGAGAGAGAGACAGACAGACAGAGAGACAGACAGAGACAGAGAGAATTAGTTTCTGGATAATCGATTATTAGTTTATTAATTAGGCTTGACAATAATCAATAAATCAATTATCAATGATTCTCTAGACAACCAAAGACAAAAGTTTAGAAAGCCTGAAAGCTTTGAATCATCCTTGAGAGAGTATAGTATTATATACTATGTTATATAGTATTATAATATTATATAATATATAATACTTATATATTATCAGAAATGAGGAACAAGCTGATTTCAGAAAAGCCTGAAAAGACTTTTTACATGAATTGATGCTAAGTAAAGTGAGGAGAACCAAGAGAACATTATATTCAATAATACGGTAAGATGATGATCATTTGTGATTGACTTGGCTCTTTTCAATAATGTGATGATATAAGGCAATCCTAATAGACATGATCAACAATCAGAGAGAGAATTAATGTGAGTGTATAGTATTTTCACTTTTGGTGGTGTTGTTGTTCTTTTGCTTGTTATTGTTTTTTTTCCTTGTATTTTTTCTCTTTTGACCTGATTTTTTTTTTGCACAGCATTGAATTCAGAAATAAGTTTATTAGAACTGCACATATTTACCCTATAACATATTGCTTGCTGTCTTGGGGAAGGGGCAAAAGAGGAAAACAATTTTTTCAGGACTAGGTTTTACAAAGGTGAATGTTGAAAATTATTTTGCATGTATTTGGGAAATAGAATCCCATTAAAATCAAACACACACACCCACACACACACACACACACACACACACACACACACACACACAAATTCACATTTGAAGCCAAAAAAAAAAAAAAAAACAAAAAACAAAACAAAAAACAAAAAACAAAAAACGATGACCATTCATGATTCCAGAGGACTGATGGTCAATTGTATTCTATTATAGAATGCTGATGGATTTAGGATGCAGAATGAAACACAGATATTTTTGTATATGGCCATAGAGGAAATGTTTTGTTTGACTAGATAGATAGATTTGTAGAGATATAGATATATAGTTATATCTTCAAATATACATGAATTTTATGTATACAAATGTACACATTTGTGCATATACATATATACAACCTTTCAACAAAATTAGCATAAAAATATTACTTAAAGAGTTGAAACTAGAAAGGGAAAAAAAAAGAGAGAGAAACTGCTTTCATGAAGATGATTGGCTGTTTTAGTAGAAGGCAATAAATAATGAGGGCTCCAGCTAATGTGGAAACTGAATGAATGGAGAAGTAGACCAAAAATCAAAAAAAAAAAAAAAGATATTGGGGCTTTAAGATTAATAGGATTTTTTCATTTAATTAGACAAGATATGTATGGGCTGAAGGAAAGGGACTGTGTAGTGAAGAAAGATGCTTGTCTCAAGTTGCATTTGTAGAGAAATGGTGGCAAAAATTTATAGATGTATGGATTTTGGAAGAAATTAGTTTTATTTGGATAGTTATAAGAAAGTCAGATTGAAATGTCTATCAAGCAGTTATTAATGTGCACAAAGATGTAAGGAGCAATATTAACCTAGGATATATTGATTTTTAGGATCATGTATATTATATTTTAGCCTATGGAAGTAAAAAATACAAGTCATAAAGGGAGAAAATGCTGAGAGATGAGAGCATGGAATAGAACATTGAGGGTTACCTATACATGTTGAGAAGAAAGAAAAGCATGATCCAAAAGGGCTGAGAAGTGATCAGACAAGTAGGGGAATATAGAGAGACAGAACTTTGGAGAAGTATATTTGAAACAAGGATAACTACAACAAAATGTTAACTCAGTGGAATTAATGATATAATGATCCTCTAGTTCACATTTATTTAATACTTAATATGGTGATGTAATGATTCTCTAGTTCCCACTGAAAGGACTGGAAATGAGACATTCCATGTTTGACCATCCTCCTGGTGACTCTCCTGCCTCCTGCACTTCTCTACTAAGATCAAGGCTGGTTCTGAGATCTTCCAGAAAGCAAACCCAAACATTACAGGGGGAGAAAAAAGTGATTTCAGTATCACATAGGGTTAGAATCTTTACAAACTGCTAACTCATTAGAGTTGATAGATTATTGATCTGATCTTACAAGAAGATGTTTTGGGCCAGAACCTGAAACAAGGTACTAAGTAGAACTAATTAATACAATGCTTGTGTTTACACCTTTACTCATTGGAGTTCACAAGTATGGGAGATTCACAAAGTAAATTTTGTAAATTTGTGAATTCATACCTCCCTTGAAGCTTTTAGGGCCAGAGAGCACTATGGGAGAAACCCATAATCCCTCTCTCTTGCATCCCACAATTCCTCTCTCTCGAATAAATAGAGCTTCAAAGCGGCCAGTCAGAAGAGTTTTCAAAGGAAGAAGCTACAAGTCGAGAGTTCAGGAGAAGATTGAGAAGGTTCTCTCAGAGGCAAGACAGGTTCAACTTGGTGCTGGCTCTGGAGGCTGAAGAAAGTAGAGGCAGAAGCAAAAGAAAAAGAGGCAAGAGGTCTTGGAACCAAGCAGAGAGATAGGCCTCTAAGCTAACCAGGCTATATTGGAGACAATAAAAGATCTGAACTTTTATCACCTGGCTGTGTTTTGGGGTAATTATTGATCTGAACTGATACTAAGGCTGCCTCCAGAAAATCTCCCCGAGAAACCTGCTTTCTCCCAGAGAAAACCATCATTATTATTATTTTAAAGAACAAGAACTCCAACAACATAGTCCAAGTGAAAAGGAAGTGCCTAGATGGAGAAGAAATTTTAAAATACAGTATGTCTTGATTTTCTCCTTGTACTTAACAAAGACACATTACTGTTGTTGATAAAATAGAGAAATAGGATCTAAATAATGATCAAGTTAAATAGGTAAGTAGTTATGTCAACTTTTGTGCCAAAATTATTAATCAATAATTGATATTAATTAAGATGGAGATCTCTAACAGCATGCATCAGGATATCTAGCCCACTTCTACTTAGGTCAACCCAGAGATGAAAATATAGAAAGCATGTATATAGATTTTTCAGACATGTATATACACAACTGGTGAAAATAGAATGGACATTGATTGAAATTAAAGGCCTCAAATAACAAGTTGAAATTTAATAGATAAATATAAACGCTTACTTTTGGTTACAAAACAAAAATGAAAAACCCAAATAATTGTTTTAATAAGGGATGAGTGTAAAGAAACTTAAATCCATATAAATTTATATGGGGAAAAAAAAAAAAAAAAACAAGGATTTTAGTTGCCCTAGTTAGTCACAAACTCAAAGTTCACAAATATATGAGAAAGGTACTATATTGTGATACTTCTAACCTAGTCTGTATTTAAAAGAGGACAACAATATAAAGGTTGAATTTTATCACAATATTGAATAATTATGCAGTTTAAAAAAGATTTTATTGAGTTGTGAGGGACACATTTAAATCACATACAGAATATAGAGAGGTCTGGCCAGACTTACATGAACTAATGCTAAGTGAAAGGAGCAGAATCAGGAGATCATTATATACTTCAACTATGATACTGTTTGAAGATGTATTCTGATGGAAGTGGATCTCTTCGATAAAGAGAGCTAATTCAGTTTCAATTGATCAAGAATGGACAGAAACAGCTACACCCAAAGAAAGAACACTGGGAAATGAATATAAACTGCTTGCATTTTTTGTTTTTCTTCCCGGGTTATTTATACCTTCTGAATCCAATTCTCCCTGTGCAACAAGAGAACTGTTCGGTTCTGCACACATATATTGTACCTAGGATATACTGTAACCTATTTAACATATAAAGGACTGCTTGCCATCTGAGAGGGGGGTGAAGGGAGGAAGGGGAAAAATCAGAACAGAAGTGAGTGCAAAGGATAATGCTGTAAAAAATTATCCTGGCCTGGGTTCTGTCAATAAAAAAGTTATTTAAAAAAAATCACATACTGACAAAATAGATATTAGCCAATTTAGGCATGTCAAAATTAGTGATCAAAAACCTATTTAATGTGATGAAAATGTAAATAAATTGGCTGTATATTGATTAGGAAGAATGTCTTATATGACAATGCCAACTTCAAAAATTTGATAGTTTTCATTTAGAAAACAAACAACACCAAAAAAGATTCCTTTTATCTTGTGTAGTAGAACTGCAAACTAGTTTCAAAGTCAAAGGCCAAAGTGAAAAAAACACAAATTTCAATCTATGAATGGAAAAAAAAAACACTAATATAAGCATGTACAATAAAAATGATAATTTGATGAGAATCGTCTTTCACTGGAATCATGCAGGTAGAAAAATGCTAAATTACTAATTTCTCCATGATATTATAGAACACAACTGCTTCCTCTCCTGGATATTTATTTTATTAGATGACCCTTTAACAGGTCCATCCAATTTCAAGTTTCTAATCCAAAAAAAAAAAAAAAAAACCTTTAGAGATCCTATTCTGCACAGTAGATTTTATTTTTGTATTTTGTATCTACCTTTCAAATGCAGAATTTTCATAATGTGTTCACATAGCCTATGATTCATCCATTTATTGCCAGTTCTTGGTTACCTGGCATATACAAATATTTAAGTGCAAGTTATGTGCAAAGTACTTTAATAGTGTTAGGAGAGATACAAAGTTAATTAAAATCATGGTCTCTTCTCTCAAGGAGATTATAATTTAATAATAACTGACATTAAATAATTTTAAATATAACTTTAAAGTTTGAAAAGCATATTTAAATCCCTCAATATGCACATGAAATGGAAATTACTAGTATTATTTTCATCTTCTACATGTTATGAATGAGGAAACTGAGACCAAGATAAAATAAATGAATTTTCTACACTCATAGGGCTAGCACTTTTAAGAAGGGAAATATAAATCTGTATCTTTCTAATTCTGATCCAACACTTTAAATCTAAAGCACTTCCCTGATATTTACTTTGCTGACTATATTCTGATGATCTTCTTCCCCTTTCCTCTAGATTCTTGTTTCAATTGCAGAAGGACAGACTTCTGATAAAGGGGTGTTTTATTGCCTGAAACTGTGCCTTACCCTCACTTATGGGCCACATCCAAACTACCAGTTGCTCTTTATAATCTTTTCATTGATAACATTTCCTTATCTGAATGTATATGCTTTTTGAAGTCAGGGATTATCTCACTGGTGTATCTCTCTATGTTCAGTCTCAGGTGCAACATTTGTGATAAGCACTTAATGATTCATTTTGATTGTGTTTGATTCCATCATTATTTGTGAAGTTAAAATGTCACTTTTTATTTTAAGCTTTTCCTAACCTCCTCTCCTCTAGTTTGTAAATTATCCTTCCTTACTCAGAACTCAAAAGCACATTTATACATGTTTTATGTTATGATTTTGTTCCATTCTGCATATAGTTATTTGTGAATAATGTGCTTTCTCTACAAGGCTATAAACTCCATAAGAGCTGGAAAAATGAATTATTTTTCTCTGCCCATGTTTTGCATTAAGAAGCATAAAGATGGAGAAACTCATGCAATAGAAGTTCTATCAAGATTTTAGATATGAAAGAGTATGCTGTTTGAAATGTAGAGTGAGAATTGAATGATACTTTCACTTTAAAGCATTTATTATTCACACTTAATACCTGGTTGTAGGTATTGGAGATGAGAATCATGGAAAAGCAGGCTAACCATGTCTCTAGACAGCTGTCAGTCTTCTGGACCTGTGAAAGAAGGGTAAAAATCCTGGAGCTGAGGAAAAAGAACATCACAGGAATGTCAACACCTAAAATATCTCTCCTCTACTAAGATCAAGTAATAGACATTCCATTATTCCATCTCCTGAAGCATGTGGTTCAGGAACATATGTCTAATAATGAAGTAGAAGGAAAACATATAAGCTGAAGTGTAAAGATGTAGCAGAGTTCTACTACTTTGTCCTTTCTGCAACCTATAAAGGGTTGGAAGGTTGGTACCAGATTGATTGTGCCAGAGCTCAATAGTTTTCGTACATAGATCAAACACATCTCATTTCATTCTGTTCTATTTGGCAAACCAAACAATGAAAACAAACTAAATTATGGTGTTTAGTCCCAGGGCCTAGAAAATAATTTGATTGATTATCCTGGGGATGTCAGGCTCCTGAAACACTTTCTGCTTCTTCCTCTATAAATAGTAACATAATCAATGCTAACATTGCTCTCGAACTTAAAGCTTGTGCATTGATTTTTATATGGTGGCACGTATCATTTATGTGAATTTCTAAGCCAAATTAATTCTGTATTCCTGACTTTGGTGTATTTTCCTCTTTCTATTACAGCACAGAATCCTTAAGATTTATTTTTTGTCCTTAGAATTTATATATTGAAAAATTTCTGTCCATTCATTCATTTATGCCCTAATAAGGAAATTCGTACTTCATCAAGCTGAACAACACTGGCAGAGAAGGCTTCTAAATAATTTTTGAGTTGAATATCTAAATGCATAAAAGATACAATATGATGTAAGAATTACAGTACATAGCAGATGTTTTTCAGATGTGTGTGAGAATGATGAAACCATAGAACCATAGAAGACCTCAAAATTATAGGGTTGCAGATTTAGATCATGACTAAGAATCAGAAGTCATCTTGTCTAACATGTTAATTTTTCAGAAAAGGAAACTGAGTCCTAGAAAGAGGATGTAACTTGTCAAAAATCACAGATTATAACTTATAAATTACCAAAAATTCCATTCCTCTGCATCTTCCGACTGAATCATCTGTTCTAGGCTACCTCACAATAGGAATTGGAAAAGGAAGTTTCAAAGGGAAAAGTTTGTGATTAAATCAAGTAGACATATGTGGTAAAGAACAATAAAGAAAAAAAAAGGGAAAACATATTAGTGTTAAGTAGTGCAGATAATTTCTTTTTTTAAATTAATTAATGAATTTATTTTAATATACATTGCTTTATGAATCATGTTGGGAGAGGAAAAACTTGAACAAAAGGGAAAAACCATGGAGAAAGGAAAAAAAAGTAAAAGTAAAAAAAGAAAAAAAGAAGTAAATATAGCATGTGTTGATTTACCTTCAATATCTATACTTCTTTTTTTGAATGCAAATGGTATTTTCTATTCAAAATCTATTTTCCTCCTGAAAAGTTGCTGTAATACATTTGCTAATATTTTATTTAAAACTTTTGCATTGGCTGGGGCAGAGCCAAGATGATGGAGAAGGCACATGCGACTTTCTAAGCTCCTCTCATACCCTCACAACCAATTATTAAATTTAGCCTCAAACATAGTGATTGACTGGTAAAATCCACAAAGATTAGTAGTACAACAACTTTTCAGCCTAAGATAATCTGGAAGATTGTCAGGAAAGGTTTGTCCTGAGGTGCTGGAGCAGATCAGTGCAAGCAGGGAGAGAGGAGAGACTAGCATCCAGAGCTTTCCAGGGGCAGGGGTGGTCTCTGTGGCTAGAAAAGTTATAGAGACAACTCTGCCATAGGCTGATTGCTCTGCTTTGATTACAAAAGCAGACCAGCAGAGAAATTAAAGCCAAAGGGAGAAGATACTCTAAAAACACCAGAACCTAACAAGATCTGGCTATATCCACTGAAAACCGGAAGTGACTCAGCACAGACCACAGCACAGCTGTACAGCTGAAATCTGTAGCATGGAGGTCTAGGGAACACTCATTAATCTGCACAGCAGGGTGGTGCAGCTCAGGGCAGCTTTTAATCTGCACAGTGTGGGGATCAGCCTTGGGCAACAGAACTTCCGCAGCGCAACTGTGCTTCCCTGGGTAGAGAGACATCTGCTGAGCAGGACTATTTGCTGGACAATTAACAATACCCACAGATACACTGCAGACTTTAGCTTGGGGTAGTGATACTTTCAATATTCAACCTTTAATCTCAGGGCATTTGCTAATCCACAAAGCAGGGTTCTTTGCAGGGCACTTCCACAGCTCAAACCAGGCCTAGTTACTTAGGTGGGGAACGTTTTCCCAAAGCACTCCCACACCTCACAGCTCTTTGCAGGCCTTTGGCAGGACAACTATCCATCCATATACCTATCACTGTTCTGCAGAGGAAGCTGGTAACCTCCTGGCCCTGAAGGCAAACCATACAGGCTTTAAAAAAATGAGTAAAAAAATCAAAATGACAATAGATAGCTTCTACAGAAAGAGAGCAGGTTTTCAACCCTGAGGAGATTAATAGCAGACAGTCTTCAGACAATTGTTGTACCCCATCGCAAAAGGTTCTCCTAGAAGAGACTGTTAACAATCTTAAAAGAGAACTAGAAGAAAAAAAGCAAAGAGAAGCTATGCAAGAGAGCAACAACTTCCTGAAATGTGAATTGGAAAAGGTAAAAAACTCACAGAAAGTGCATGGAAACAGAATTTGTGAATTGGAAAAGGTAAATAAATCCCAAGAAAGTAGGATTTGTGAATTGGAAAAAGAAAATAACTCATTAAAAAAAAATAGTGAAATGGAAAAAAAATTCCATAGAGCAAAAGAACTTATTTATGGACATATACAAAAAGAAGTAAAAAAAGCTAATGAAAAAAAAAAGTAATTCATTAAAAATATGAAATCAACAAATAGAAATGAATGATTCATTGAGACATCAAGAATCAATCAAGCAAAACCAAAAAAAAAAAAAAATTAGGAAAACATGTTAAATATCTATGTGGAAAAAACAAGAGATCTGGAAAATAGATCTAGGAGAGATAATCTGAGGATTATTGCACTTCCCGAAAATTATGATGAAAAAAAGAGCCTAGATACTATTTTACAGGAAATCATCAAAGAGAACTGCCCAGATGTAATAGATTCAAAAGGTAAAATAGGCATCGAAAGAATTCATGAAATACTTTCTGAAAAAGACCATAAAATAAAAATTCCAAGTAATATTGTGGCCAAATTTCAGAACTATCAGACTAAGGAAAAAATATTACAAGCAGCCAGGAAAAAAAACAATTTAAATACTGAGGAGCCACAACAAGGATCACTTGAGATCTGGCTACCTTCACATTAAAGGCTCTAAGGGCCTGGAATATGATATTCCAGAAGGCAAAAGGACTGGAATGCAGCCAAAAATAAACTACCCAGCTAAGCTGAGCATTTTCTTCCAGGGAAGAAGATGGACATTTAATGAAACAGATGAATTCCATTTGTTTCTAAGGAAAAAAAAAAACAGATCTAAACAAAAAATTTGTTCTCCAACCATAGAACTAGAGAGAAATAAAAAAAAGTAAAAGGAACTCTGGAAACTGTATTTCTGTTGTGGATATACATAAAGACCAATGTATAATTTGATTTTCCTGATATAACATAAAAAGGGGAAGGAGAAATGGAAAAGGGATAGTGTCAAAAAAAGAGAAAATGGGAGATAAAAAGAGGGAAACTACACGAAGAGGCAAAGGAAACCAATCATATCTGAGGGAATTTAGAGAGGGGGAGGAACATGGTATGAACCTTACTCTTATCAGAGTTGGCTCAAAGAGAAAATAATTGACATATTTGTTTTACAGAGAATCTTCTCTCACCTCATTAAAAAATGAGAGAAAAAAAGGGAATAGGGAAGGAGTAATAAGGGAAGGGTACAAGAAAGGGGAAGGGAATCATAGGGAGGAAGGAGGGATCCAAAAGAGGGAGAGCTGTGTGACACAAGTAGGGCCTATAAGTTTAATAGTGAGGAAGGGAGTAAGGGGGGAGAGAAAAAAGCATGACCTGGGGATAATAAGATGGCAGGAAATACAGAATTAGTAATTTTAGCCATAAATGTGAATGGGATTAACTCTCCCATAAAGCAGGGATGGATTGCAGACTGGATCAAAAGTCAGAATCATATAATATGTTGTTTAAAGGAAACACATTTAAAGCAGGGAGATACATACAGAGTAAAGGTAAAAGGCTGTAGCAGAATCTATTATGCTTCAGGTAAAGTCAAAAAAGCAGGGGTAGCCATCCTTATCTTAGATCAAGCAAAACCAAAAAATGATCTAATTAAAAGAGATAAGGAAGATGCTAAAGGGTAGCATAGACAATGAAGCAATATCAACACTAAACATATATGCACCAAGTGGTATAGCATCTTAACTTCCTAAAGGAGAAGTTAAGAGAGTTGCAAGAAGAAAAAGACAGCAAAACTATAAGAGTGGGAGATTTCAAGCCTGTACTCTCAGAATTAGATAAATCAAACCACAAAACAAATAAGAAAGAAATTAAAGAGGTAAATAGAATATTAGAAAAATTAGGTATGATAGATCTTTGGAGAAAACTGAATGGTGAAGAAAGGAGTATACTTTCTTCTCAGCAGTTCATGAAATTTATACAAAAATTGACCGTATCTTAACACATAAAGACCTCAAAATTAAATGCAGGAAGGCAGAAATAGTAAATACTTTCTTTTCAGATCACGATGCAATAAAAACTACATTCAACAAAAAGTTAGAGGTAAATAGACCAAAAGGTAATTGGAAACTAAATAATCTCATCTTAAAGAATGATTGGGTAAAACAGCAAATTATAGACACAATTAATAATTTCACTCAAGATAATGACAATGGTGAGCAATCATACCAAAATTTGTGGGATGCAGCCAAAACAGTAATAAGGGGAAATTTTGTATATTTAGAGGATTACTTGAACAAAATAGAGAAAGAGAAGATCAAAGAACTGGGCTTGCAGCTTAAAAAGCTAGAAAAAGACCAAATTAAAAACCCCCAATCAAATACTAAACTTGAAATTCTAAAATTAAAAGGAGAAATTAATAATATTGAAAGTAAACAAAAAAACTATTGAATTAATAAATAAAACTATGAGTTGGTTTTATAAAAAAAAAAAAAAAACAATAAAATAGATAAGCCTTTGGTAAATCTGATTAGAAAAAGGAAAGCAGAAAATTAAATTGTTAGTCTTGAAGAAGAAAAGGGAGAACTTTCCACCAATGAAGAAGAAATTAGAGCAATTATAAGATGTTGCTTCCAAGTTCTTTTGCCTTTCAGAATATCAGATTCCAGGCCCTTAGGTCCTTTAATGTGAAGGTAGCCAGATCTCAAGTGACCCTTATTGTGGCACCTCAGTATTTAAATTGTTTTTTCCTGGCTGCTTGTAATATTTTTTCCTTAGTCTGATAGTTCTGAAATTTGGCCACAATATTCCTTGGAGTTTTTATTTTACAGTCTTTTTCAGAAGGTGTTCGATGAATTCTTTCAATGCCTACTTTACCTTCTGAATCTATTACATCTGGGCAGTTCTCTTTGATGATTTCCTATAAAATGGTATCTAAGCTTTTTTTTTCATCATAATTTTCGGGAAGTGCAATAATCCTCAGATTATCTCTCCTAGATCTATTTTCCAGATCTGTTGTTTTTTCCACAAAGACATTTAACATTTTTTTTCTAATTTTTCATTTTTTTTTGATTTTGCTTGGCTGATTCTTGATGTCTCAATGAATCATTCATTTCTATTTGTTACTTTCTTATTTTTAATGAGTTATTTTTTTCTCATTAGCTTTTTTTAAACTTCTTTTTGTATATCTCCAATTGAGTTTTTGGATGAGTTGTTTTGCTCTATGGGATTTTTTTCCATTTCACTATTTTTTTAGTGAGTTATTTTCTTTTTTCTAATTCACAAATTCTACTTTCTTTGGAGTTCTTTATCTTTTCCAGTTCACAAATACAATTTTTTGTGAGTTCTTTACCTTTTCCAATTCACAAATTCTGTTTCCCTGTACTTTATGTGAGTTTTTTACCTTTTCCAATTCACATTTCAGGAAGTTGAAAGCTTCTTTTTCCTTTTTTTTAAAGCCTGTATGGTCTGCCTTCAGAGTCAGGAGATTTCCAACTTCCTCTGCAGACAAGTGATAGATGGGTCTATCACTGTAAGGATGGGTAGCTATCCTTGCAACAAGTTGCAAGAACTGAGAGGTATGGGAGTGCTTTGGAAAAAAGTTCCCCACTGGAAGTAACTCAGCCTAGGTTGAGCTGTGGAAGTGCCCAGGAAAGAACCCTGTTCTGCGGATTAGTGACTGCCCTGAGGCCAGAGGCTGAGCAGTGAAAGTGTCACTACCCCAAGCCAAAGCCTGCAGTGTGTCTGTGGGTATTGGCAGTTGTCCAGGGAATCGTCCCACACAGACCGGAAGCATCTCTGCCCAGGGAAGCAGAGTCCTGCTGTAGAAATTCAATTGCCCCAGGCCAAGCCTCCCACTGTGCAGGTTAGAGGCTGCCCTGGGCTGTGCCCCGCTTCCGTGCAAATTAGTGACAGCCTGCTACAGCCCATGCTGCAATTTGCAGCTGCACATCTGTCCTTTGGTCTGTGCTGAGTCACTTCCAGTTTTGGGCAGATATAGTCAGATCTTGTTAGGTTCTGGTGTTTTTTAGAGTACCCTCTTTCTTGGCTTTAATTTCTCTGCTGCTCTGCTGTTTTGCAAGCAGAGCAGAGCAATCAGCTTATGCCAGAGTCATCTCCATAACTTTTCTAGTCACAGAGGCCACCCCCACCCCTGGTCTACTCTGGATGCTTGTCTCTCCTATCTCCCTGCCTTCGCTAATCTTTCCTGGGCCCTCAGTACAAACCTTTCCTGGAGTTCTTCCAGATTATCTTCAGCTGGTAAGTTTTTGTACTTCTAATCCACATGGGTTTTTCCATTCAAGTGCTATTTTTGAGGCTGAATTTAATAATTCGTTGTGAGAATATGAGAGGAGCTTAGAAAGTCATGTGTGCCTTCTCTGCCATCTTGGCTCTGTCCATCAGGGAACTCCTTATACAAGCTTTTGCAATTATGGGTGTGCCACAAGCAATAACAACAGATAATGGACCTACATATACTTCTGAACGTTTTGCACACTTCCGTGCACAGTATAAGATTTTATACACCACTGGCATATCCTTTAATCCTCAAGTCAGGCAATAGTAAAGAGAAGAAACAGAGACATCAAGACACTCCTCCAAAAAGAAGAGAAATGAGGAGCCACAGGTAACTCTAGAGAACTTTTAAATTTAGCTCTTTATACAATTATCTTCTCTAATTTTGACAAAGATGCACTGGCTCTAGCAGACAGGTTTTATAACCCACTGGAAGGGCAGTGTGCAGTGCGAACACCTTCACTATGTTTAAAAATCTCCAGGTGATGTGGAGAGACCCAGTGGTGAAAGGAAAAGACCATGTAGGTTCACTGCTTGGGGGAGAGGGTGTGTTTGTTTCTCTACAGATGGAGAAGGAATCAGATGGGTGCCAATGAGTCATATTTGCCTTGTCCATCAGAAAGAGATGGAGCAGACCCTTGAAACAGATGAGAAGAACCAAGAAACATCAGGTGGTTCCATCGCTGACTGTGCCTACCACTGAAAGAGCATGGCAGTTATGGTGATTGACTGATTGACATCAAAAATTGTTAATGAGACTGATGCAGGACTTCAAAACCCTCAGGAATCATTGGATTACCTGAGACATGATGATACTGTTGCAGGACTTTAAAATCTGCAGGAATTATTGGATTCCTTAATGCATAAAAAGACTGCTGCAGGACTTCAAAACTTGCAGGGATCATTGGATTCCCTGACACATGAAGTAATGGACAATAGATTGGTTTTAGACTATCTCTTGGCTGCTTAAGGAGGCATATGTGTGATGGCTATTTACATATCCTCCTTCTAGGATTTCTGAAAATCTTTTACAACACCATGTTGATTCATATTATTTGTTATATCACTACTTGCATGTATAATTCATGTTTGTTTCACCACATTGAGCCTGCACCAGCTATGGGGAGAGTCATCACTAAGAGCCTGTGCTTTATTGCTATGTGCTTGTGTAATACCTCCCATGCTGATGGATTTGTGCCTATCTTTTTCTAGTAAGTCCCTTCAGCCCAGAAAGCTGCTAACAATATCTGGCTTGACTCCCCACTACCCTTTGATGCTTTTCATCTCCCTTCCTGAGAAGTCGGGGGCATGGGGTGATTACATGTGTTCTACAACAAAAGAAAGCAGGAGATGTAGAGGGCTGAAACTCTGAATAGGTGCATTGGAATCAGACAACTGAGCACTTAAGACTAATTACCTATTCAATATGAGACAATGAGTCCATTAGCATATGTTTGGATAAATGGCTCTTCTCACAGCTGATGCTAGTTCAGTGTTTGGTGTTAAGATAATCATAGGCAAGGATTAGAGGGTGGAGTAAGAGAGGCCAGAGGCACTTTGGGGCAGGATGAGGAGGAGATAAGTTGGTGACTTTGGACTCGAGAATCCAGAATACATCTTTGGCAAGCCTCATGGCAGTCTGTCTGTCTCCTTCACTTCTCCCCTTAAAGAGCAAGGACTTAAATTTATCCTGACTCTAGCTGACCCTGAGGCCTTCCAAGGAACTAGCTGGTATTTCTCACTGTGTGATGGGAACCAATATTCCCCTAAAGGGTTTCATCTGGAGACAATCTCCTTTTAGTCTACTCAGGATTTGAAATCTCTTTTTCTCTTTCACCATAAAAACTATCTATAGTCAGAGTTCTTTTTGCTTTGGATTTGAAATCTTTTCTTCTCTTTCACCATAAAAACTATCTATAGTCAGAGTTCTTTTTGCTTTTTTACTCATTTTTTTAAAAATTGAGATCTGCTCTTAGGGAATGGGAAGTTGGCCAAGCTTCTTCTACAAGCAGTAGTAGCTACACTGAGTCAGTGCTGACTGACTTCTGGTGCTGAGTTGGGATATCTAGGTCCCATGAAATTCTGATGTTTCAGAGTTCACTATTTACCTTTTGTATTTGTGTTAAATGTTTTATAACTTCTCTGCTGATCTGCTGACTTGCTACCAGGGCAGAGTAGCCTATACTGATGTAGATTCCTATCTGTAGATTCTCTGGTGCCCACAGAGCTTGCACCACCCTGGGTCTGCACTGCCTACCCTCAATGTCTATGCTCGCCCTGCTTGTGTTTGGCCCATCATCCTCCATGCTCAATTGAAGATCTGGAGATCTTCAAAATCATCTTCTGCTAGTAATTTGTTACATTGCCAATATTAATGGGTTCTGGCCCTCCAGAACTAATTCAGAGGCTAAGTAATTTGGTAGTTAGTTTGAGTGTTGTGGGCAGAAATAAGAAGGAAATGTGTGCTCTCTGCCATTTTGGCTCCACACCTTCCCCCCACCCCAGCCCAAGATCATTGCAAAAGTACATATGCAATGCTAATGGAATAAAAATCAAGCTTTTCTCAAGTTTCTAGGACTAACCTTGACACTAATTAGCTGTCACCATAAGCTAATATTTAGATGAATTTTACCTTGGATGACCAATCTGTTAAATAAGGTGATTAAATTCAATTGTCACCAATATTTTCTTTAGCTTTAAGATTGGATATCATTCAAAGATATAATCTTTGAATTTACTTTTCTTGAACATTATGTATATTTGCAGAGAAATGCACTTTTAAAGACAATAATTTTATTTAAAAAGATAATTGTTTTCATTTCATAGAGGAATTAGAAAACCAGGAAATGGAAGCAAGTTTTTGTGTAGTTAGTGAAATAATGAAATAAGATATTTTCCCTCCAGTGGGGA
Source organism: Antechinus flavipes (assembly GCF_016432865.1). Classification (NCBI taxonomy): domain Eukaryota; kingdom Metazoa; phylum Chordata; class Mammalia; order Dasyuromorphia; family Dasyuridae; genus Antechinus; species Antechinus flavipes. The sequence goes on from NC_067398.1 coordinate 400,723,639, forward strand.
AAATATTAAACTGTGAATCAATCTCAATATTAAATACCAGTTAATTTGCAAAAAACAGAAATGCTTCCTCTATATGACAAAAATGAATATCAATACATTTAGAAGAGTATTTAGATCCAAATCATTTTATGCATTGCCATCAGTAGAAATAATTGGAACAGTGATGCAATAAAGCTTCATTCTGGGGTCATTCATTCACAATCACGTGCATATCCTTGAAAGCACTAATTTATTTCTCAGTCTTCCATATGACCTAAGAAATGAAAAGTAAATCTTTTTACTCTGATTATTGAACAAAAAAAAATGCTGTGCCATTTTTAAAAACTAGAATTTTTTACCCATAATTCTTGAGGTTCATTGTGCTCACAGACTTTCAGAATTTAATTATCCCTTTCACTCCAGAAGATCTATGGCATATTAAAAAATGAATTGTGAGGCAAAAGAGCTGTTTTCAAGTCTCTTTCTGACACAGTATTGTGGACAAGGCAAAGGTCAAAAATAGAAAGGAAAATTTTGGGATCATTTAGGATTATAGAATTGTATTTAGGGAAGAAGCAATGTGACTGGTCTTTTTTTTTTCTTTTTGCAGCAAAGCAACAGTAAGTCAAAGACTAAACTGAATTTACAACTTTCATGCAGGTGTTGAGTAGAATATGTTGGATTTGAAACAAAGTTCTCTCTTCTCAAATTCATCACACACACACACACACACACACACACACACACACACTAATCCATGCTGCCTCATTTTAATCTTTTTTTTTTTTTTGCATGTGTATGCCCATTTTCTTTATCTGTAAAGGGGGAAAATGATAATCACATTCTTGAATTTATAGATATATTCATTTCTATAAGTAGTCTTGAAATACTCTCTCTCTCTTCTATGCAGCTTTCTTCTTCTGGAGGGACAAGGAAGGACCGAATGTGGCACAACCACCATATCTTTTCAAATATGTCTACATTTTATGCTACAAAGAAATCATAGTAGAAATACATCATTTAAAAAAAAATTCTCAAGCACAAATAACCTAACTATGTCAGACTATTTAATATGCTACATATCTGATTATTTCTTTTAGAAGTCTAAACTTCTAGGGTTTTTTTTCAAACTGACTCTTTGAAAGATTCTCAGTGAACAAGAACCCACTGTATTCTGAGGCATCTCATTCCAGCTCAAATAAGTACAAAAATGTAGTAAGGAAGTGTTTCCTTTCCTTTCCTTCAAATTAATAAAGAAGTATGACTTTTTATTTTCTAATCTTTCAACATTGTATTTTCAAACAATATTATTACTAATTCCTCCTCTTGGGAACAAGGAGATCAAATCTAATCCATCCTAATTCTTGAATATAACTATATGTTCCATTCCCCTCAAAAAATTGCCTTTTTATGATAAATAAACTAAAAGTTTCCTAAATCAATCCTCCTGTTTTAAGGCTTCTACCCTTTTCATTATCTTTACTGGCCTCTTCAGAACACTCTTCACCTTGTCTATGTCTTTTATTTGTTAGGGTGAAGTATTGATTTATTCAATCCTACCTCATTTAAAGTAGGTGATAAGCTAGTTGCCCAATAAATCATTCTCAGACATAAGCCTTAGCTGAATTGAAGAATAGCACTTCCATAAGTGTACTGACATAACAACAGAATGTTTAGGCAGAGTGAGGAAACCTTTTCATACCCAGAAGTCATCTATAAATTATCAAGCTAGGTCAAACTGCATTAATTTTGAAAAGGTGAGTTCACCATGACATTTCAATATACCTTTGAAAAGCAGTTGCAGCAGAGAAGGTGTATAATTAGGAATGTCATTACTTCTGCAGATCGGTGGGGGGTAATTCCTCTTCAACTTCTCATTCTTCTCTGTTTGTTCACAGACAATGCAATATAATCTGTTGTTTCATTATACAAACATTTCTAATAAACTGAATATAGAATCAAACAGAAGGCCTTCAGGTTGACTAGAGATGGATAAAAATGTAAAATCAGACAAAAATTATGACCTTTCTTAATGTGAATTTTTTTCCTAAATTAGGGCTCAAAGCAATTTTAAGAAAAACTACAGTTTCATATGAAATAAATTCCCTACCATTAAAGAACAGGGAGCAATATGAATCTTAGCCATTACCAACCTTCCCATGCACTGCCTTAAAACAATCTAATAATGATAACTTGATATTACATCTAAATTTCAGTATCCTGAACCTCTTCAAAGCCTTTGTTTTCCCCCAATAATGCTCTTCATCAGTGGCTTTCACATTCATACATTTCTCAATGTAAAAGCTGTAAAGAAATAGAAATGTAGATCAGTATAACAAAGTAGATATAATTTATAGCTGCAAATAAATTTAATAGCTTCCTTTTGACAAGTGTAAAGACATAAGTTTTGGGGGTAAGAATTCCTTATTTTGTGAAAAATGTTGGGAAACTAAAAAGAAGTCTGGTAGAAATTAGATATAGACCAATAATTTACACTATATGCCAAAATAAGTTCAAAATGAATAGATGACCAAGATGTAAGGAGAAAATTTTTAAGAAAATTTGAAAAACATAGAATACATTATCTTTCAGAATTATGGCTAGCTGAGCAATTTATATATAAACAAAAGTATTAAAATGATATTTTTATTACACTGAATTTAAAAGGTTTTGCACAAACAAAACAAACATTGTTAAGTTCAAAATAAAAACAGAAAATTTGAAAAAAGAAATAAAAACAATTTCTCATATCTTCAATATATAAAGAACTTTTTCCAATCTATAAGAATATGAGAAATTCCTCAATCAATGATCAAAACATATAAACAGAAAGTTTACAATGAAGAAATCAACATGTAATCATTGTGAGAGAATAAGTAGGGTAAAGTTTCCACAAAATAGTTACAATTCAATTCCTCAGAAACCTTGAGCAGACACAAAATGTTTCAGGTTTCAAGGTAATATAAGATAATAAGTATCACTGACCAATCTTCTTTCAGAGCTTTCAGAAGGAGAAACTGACTTGGCTATGTGTTATTAATCTGTCTGGATGAGTTTTTCTCAACTTATATGCAGTATACTGAGAAGAAATGAATCATTATATCACTAGAGAACCATTATTTGTTGTAAGATCAAATCAATGGTACTTAACTAGAGAAATATTCATCACCATGCTAAACTAGATAACCATTATCTTATCAATTCCACTCAGCAACCTTCTAAAAATCCTTGTTTCAAGACAAAGTTCTGGTCCATTATAGCTATGGAATTCTGATAAAAGGGGTCTAGACTGGAAACCAAGTTAAAACAACTGGGATCATTTACCTGAGGAAGGTGTCTCTTTATTGCTTGAATAATGAGGCTCATACATAGTAACAACAACATTGTTGTAAAAACAACTTTGAGTGACTAAATCATTTTGATTATTATAAATACCCAAATCAACTTCAAAGAACCTATGAAGAAAGATACTACTTACATCCAGAAAAAGGACCAACAAATAAAATATACATAGAATAATATTATGTGTGTATATATTTACAAACACTGACATATACATAAATATTAGTATTAAATGGTAGACATTTCTCCATCAGGAAGGGAAAGAAAAAAGGGAGGGGAGAAATAAAATACATGATAGCTTTATTACATATTTAAAAGAAATAGTAAGTTGTACATAACAGATTTGCATTTCATTGTGTAATCAAATTTTTTGAATCTGTTAATGCATTTTTTTTAGAAATTAAACTATTTAAAAATAATCTCTAATAAAATTCTATCTCTAATAAAAATTATCTAGTTCAAATGTCTTATTTCTTTCAAGATAATATACAAGTTAGAAGAGAAAATAAAACATAAAAATCAATAGTAAACTAAAGTGACAGGGTCATTCTTTTTCCTAATACCTGTTCATTTTGTGTGATGACGTGTGAGCAAGATATTTGGGATATATCAAAAATATACTAAAGGATTCTTGTCCCACTTGCCCCGTGAGACGTGCTTACTACCTCAACAGAAGAGTACAAAAATCTTTATCATCACAAATTCTATTGTATGACCCAATCCATAAATTCTTAGAGATCTTGAATTTCTATTTAGTAAGTATGTAGTAAAAAAAAAAAAAGGGGGTATTACTTCAAATATCATAGAGGAAAGATTGAATGGTAAGAGAGCTGAAGTTAATAAGTTTATTCAATAGGTCTGTTAGTGGAGATGATGAGAACACAATGCTAATATGTAAATGAATAGGGGAGTGAAAGCAACATATCTTTGTAAGGATTAAGGAGACCTGAAACACATTTAGGTAATTGAGAAGAAATCAGGGGTGAGAAAGAAATTAGGTGTTCAAGAGTAAAACTCTCAGAAGAGATAAGAGTAGAAGCTATGGAAAAATAAGTGAGACTAAAAGCAATGTAATCTCCAATAAAGAAATTAATCATCTGACTTAGTCCAGGAATAAGTAGTAAGAGTTGTAGTAAGAGTAAGTAGTAATATTTAGATAATATCTGCTACATGTCGGACACTGTGTTAAATGCTTTCTTTACTATGTTTTGTGAATGACTAAAATATTAAACATATCTGGGAGATAATTTCCTGAATCTGACTTAAATTTGATCACAGGTGAATCTAATAAGTATTTCTCAGTCATGAGATGATGATCACTTGGATGCTCATGAGAACAAATCTATGTATGTAAATGAACATAATGTTCATATATACTATTACATTCATACAAACATATGTACAACATGTATATAGTGAAACCTATGCATGTATATATGTATGTTTATGTACATGTGCAAGTTCAGCATAAATATAAGGGAAATAAATAAAAATAAATACAATGTATTCACATATGGTACTGAGATTTATTAGGATAATTTAAGAGACTTGAAACTTCTGCATTCTCTCTTTCTTTCTCTCTCTGTCTCTCCCTCTCTCTCTCTTTGTCTCTCTTTTCTCTATATATCTCTCTTCCTCACTCTCTCCACTCTCTTTGTCTCTCTGTCTCTGTTTCTTTCTCTCTTTTTCTGTTCCCTCTCCTACTCATACACTTCTCTGAACTTCAAATCCATCAATCCATCATGTCTCTTTAATGGAGATCGTGTTCTATGTATTACTAGTCATCATTGGAATCATGAATTCCTATTGCTTTTATAATATTTCTTACAACTTCCAAAATCATTTATTTCAGTATTTTTTCCACAGTTGATGGACATTCCATTAATTCCCCATTAGTTTTGTTTTAATTTTGTCAGCATAATCAAATAATCAATAAATACTTATTAAGAATGTGTTAAAGTAGAGTAGGAAAGTTATTTAAAATGTGAATGTAAAGAAATCACAATAGTCTTCTTGTAGCCAGAAGATACCTTTTATCCATGTAAAGAGGTAATGAACAAAATTCAAAACTGATTTTTGCAACATAATTTTAGGTAGAATGACTTTTAAAAGTTGGGTAAGGGAGAGAGAGTAAGGGCATGATCTAAGGAGTTTGGGAGGAATTAGAAAAGAAGTAGGGTGGGGTAAGGGAGGGGCCTCACCAAGAACAAACGCCCATGCTTGCTATGTCAACAATAGTAGTCTCTTGGTGATTGACCAGAGATTTGAGTCCCTCTTAAATATGCTAACAAGAAAGGCTAAGGAATTTGACCTCCTTTTGTGTATGATTATGGTTGATAATAGAAACAGGATGGGCTTGTTTTAACATTCACATTATTCCTGACAATAAGGACAGAATAGAGTTCTCATTATTTATTATGGGTCAGTTGGTGTTCTAAGGGCACAAAAAAGGGATAATATAAATATGTGCATATAAAATGGATCTTTTAGCACTTGTATTATTAACTATATTGTCATATTTCTATGTCTGCAGCATTACAATTTTCAGAAGAACAGGAAGGACAGCCATATCCTTCAGTATATGGCTTTATTTAATATTGTCTAATAATTACTTGTACCTAAAGCTAGGGGACTCAGTTTCCTTTAAATTAATTTTGAACAAAAAATTTAAGCTTTAATAAATTAAATTAAATTTTTAACTTTTAATAAACATTGTAATCAAATTACCTAAAACTAAATAACAATTTAAGCAAAATTAAAATTCTCCTGGGGGAAAAAATGGATCTTTTCCTCTTTCTTTGCTTTGTTTTAATAATAGGCCAAGAAGTAGCATATTTTCTAGATAAAGTATATAATAATCACATCCTGCCTCAAGTGTTTATGCTTACACAATTAATGCCTGTTAAAGGGGCCTCTACTTCTTTGTGAGTAAAATGTGAAGCAAATAATATTGTGGGTTTTTTTTCAGTATCAAAGTACTATTTCAATGAGATTTGCTTATATAAAACCAATGTTTCTTTAAACTAATTGTGAACCAGGATATGTTTATGTTTTTACTTTGAGTTTACAAATATTTTCATTCCCCCATATCATAGGTGTTATTAATTGAATGAATGAAGTTAACACCTGTATTTTCAATCCTCACAGTGACAATAGAAATCAATAACTGGAATGGCAGGAGAAAAGGTAACATTAAGAACAAATAAAGTATAAAAATAATGAAGCCACATTTTTTAGGAAACTTTTTCCTGGAAACCTCATAGAGAACATAGGTTCCACTCATCCCCTCATCTTTTATTTTTCTAATTTTATTTATTTTAAATTTTTCTTATTTTCTAATTTTTTTCAATTACATACAAAGAGATTTTTCCACATTCATTTTTGTAAGATTTAATTCCAGTTATGAATTTTTAGCAGAAAACAAATTATCTTGTTTTTATTTATTTTTAAATGTTTCCCAGTTACATTTTTATTTTGTTTTCTGGCAACATAAACCCGTATAATGAGAAGTGTGTTCAACACCTCTGATCTAAGGGAAAGTGGGCTTGAACTGACTTCAGCACATTATAAATATATTATGTAATTGGAGCAGGGTGAAAGTATTAATATTAGAGCCATTTATATAAAGCAAGTAGGAAAAACAATGAAAACATGTAAATGAGGATTGATTGAGAAGAGAGAACTGATAAAATTCCAGGGCAGATTGAAGCATGAATTTTTTTCACTTTTGTTTTTCTTTCTTTTTACAACATGGCTATTTAGAATCATATTTTGCATGATTTGACATATGTAACTGATATTGCATTTCCCTCCTCTTTTCAATGGATAAGGGAAGAGTAGGAAGTAAGGAAGATAAGTACAAACTGATTGTTTTAATGTTAAAATTAAAAAAAAGATAAATTTATTGAAATATATTTTAAAATATATCTTTTTTTTTTTTTTTTTTTTTTTTTTTTTTTTTTTTTTTTTTTTAGGAAATGGTAGAATCATTAGCAAGAAGTTGGTTACGGTTTTGTACAAAAGAGGGGAATTGGCTTCTAAAGTATACAAACTCTAGAACAAATCACAACATTTCTTTAAAATTCATAGAAGCAACAAGCAAAATATCCTATTGGATAAGACTGTGGAGTTGGTGTTAGCTTGACCTTTCTTCAAATACTGCCTCATATGCTTATCAATTAGATCATCATGAGAAAAATATTTTAATTTCCTGAGTCATATTTTCCTCATATGTAAAATAAGGTGTTTGAATTAATCATTTCAAGATTGTTTTCCATTTTTGACTCTGTTATGGTCTTATAAGGACGAGAAATAGGAACAACATTTGATACCCATCTTGGATTTGAAGGAAGTGAAGAGAGGTTAAACATAATCTTATGGGCTAAGAATTAGCAGGAATCTAATATAAGCATCTTTAAAGAAAAAAATGAAAACAATAAGAAAAATTATCCTCTTAAGGAAGAAAAAGTCAATGTGCACTATAAATAACCAATTTAGAGGTTTTTGCTACAAATATAGAAGATGGAATGAAGAGCAGGTATTAGAGAGTTGGTCATTGAATTGAATATTATAGAATGAAAAAGTTCCATAAGAATTAATGGAAGAATACCATAGGTCCTGGGGTCATATCTATCCATAATCAAAAATATTATATCAATCAAAACTATTTATAATATCAAAAGGGGGAATGGATATTCACTGGACTTGTAAGTTTTTAGGACTTTCTATCAACCAAATTTGAAATTAACAGAAAATTTAACATAAATAGCCAATCTCAAAGTTCATTTTCAAGGATTTCAACATGGACAAATTGTTTATTTTTTCACATGGGAAATGCATACCAAATGTTTAAGTCTGACATCAATAATACGGCAACTCAAAAGAAAGATTGGGGCAGAGTTAATGTAAAACTAGTAATTATGATATACAAATGAAATACAGAGGAAGAATAGAGGCATTAGAAGGGGGAGGAGGACCCATAGTTCTGAAAACCTACTTACATCAAGAATTGTAGACACCCACAGATAGTGGAGAACCTTGGGCAAAGTCTAAGACTGTCTTAGTCCAGTAAGGAACTCTGGTTTGGCTCCCCATGTAATGCCGGAGAAACTGAGCAAGACTGAGATTAGAAACCAATTTAATAGTTTATTAAATGGAGAGATTCACTGGGACCAAATGAATCCATGATTGGTCCCAGGGCTAGATAAGACTATCATCTCAAAGAATCCAGCACTAAGTATCAGAGAGCAAGCTTTTTTATAGGATAACAAGAACAATGACATAATGGAGGAGATACCCGGATGGGGATAACCTAATGGGGGGTGGCACCTAGGATGACATAATGGGACATTCTGGAGAGGCTCCTAATATTCTAATGATGTCTAAAATGGATAAAGACCTTTATCCCATTAAACATTAAGAGGCAATTAAGTATAGCCTAAAGTCTAAAATATAAGACCTTTCTGCTATCAAACATTAAGAGGGAAAGGTTATAACCTGAGGCAGAATAACTAAATCAAACATTAAGAGGGAAAGGTTATAACCTGAGGCAGATAGGACAATGGGGAAACTAGGTCAGGACATCAAACAGCAACTGTGGCACAACACCTATCCCCATCCCCACAAAAGGCTTCTCAGCCTTTCTGAGAAGTGAGGGAACATGACAACGTGTGTTGTATTTGAAGTTATGCTGACATAACAAGGAAACATCTGCATACAATAGTAAGTTGTTTGTGTGATTTTACATGTGCAGTATCTTTGGTTATGTAAGTGTATTATATAAGTGTAATGGGCTGAAGCTCGAGTTGATGCACTGAGGTCCCAAGCACGTGAGGCTAAATAGTAATTGAATAATACTCTATTAATATACGCTTGGAGAAAGAATGGCCCCACCCACTCTTTGTGCAAGTTTTGATGTGTTGTATAGAAAATGACGTAGAGACGATTTTGGTGGGTGGAGTGAGAGAGGCAGAGAGACTGTTGGCCGGGTTTGTGGTGTGGCTGCTCACACTTCCTATTGCCATCCCCTTTCACCTCTGCAAGGAATAAAGATCGAGAATTTTCCCTTAATCTAAATTCCTGACTCCGGTTGATTTTAAAATATGCGATCATCATATATAAGTATAGGGAATGTAAGGGTGAGAATTTTTTAAATAGACTCTTGCTTGACCATCTTTGTGAGTTTCACCTCTTCATTCCTCACCCAAGATCAGGATTAGGGCTAGTACTGATGTCCTCCTTTGAGCAGGTCTGGACAGGGAATGGTTAAATAGACAACACCATATATATACCATGAAGGCTATAATATCCTCCAAAATCTACAAAGAAATGATGAGGAGAGGTGGGTGGGTGGGGAAGCAAAGGGTGAGGGAAGAAGATAAGAGAGGGATCCATTGATGAGAGGACATTAACTAATAGCAATGCAAATTAGGAGCAGAATCAAAGCAAAGAGTCAACAGGCATAGGAAAGATATGTGTATGTGTATGTAGGAGGGTGGGGTATGTATATGCATGTGTATGTATATATCTACATATGTGTACATAAATAATATCCTTTCTTAACTATAGACTGCTTAGAAGTGGTAGGGGCATGTGAAGGGGAAAAAAGAATAGTTTAAAAATTGAGCCACAGAGAACAATAAACAATTGTTAAGGAAGTAAAGAAAGTAAAGAAAGATGGACACTGATGAATATAATTTCTTCTATTTTCTTGAACTATTAATTTGTTGCTATATATTTTAATCCTCCCTGATGTACTCCTGAATATGATGACCTATCTTTTTCAATTCCATATATCTGAATTTGGGACAATGATAGTTACTACTTCTCATGGTTGCTACTGTGAATATCAAATGACACATTGGCAAACTATTTTATTGCATATTTCTTTTTCTCCTTTGTAGAATAAAATGTCAGGAAAGAGATCAGTCAATAAAAGAAAAATAAATAATCTGTTTACAGAAATATGATTTAAAATGGGAGAGAGATACTGTTTTATTTTTACAGTGTTGTTGAAATATTCCCCTAAGACTTAAATATGTGCATCAAAATCACTGCACTGAGGGCAAACTTGTTACATTTCATTGCTTCACTGTGTTGTTGATCTGCTAACAGGGACATTTACAATTCTTACAAAAGTTGGATTACCTGAGGTAGAAAACTGGGGAAATCCCTTCCCCTGGTATGGCCTCAGGTGCTTCAATTGTCACAGGCTTGAGAAAGCCTTTTTTGTATGTAACTTCAATTTTGTACATTGAAGAAATGAATAAAAGGAACAAGGAGGATAAATATGTAATTGAAAATTTCCTCTTTAGCACCATTTTCTGATGTGAATGAATATTTCTTAACCTCACCTCAATTTAGTTAACATTAAAATCAGTGATGTCCTAAACTGAGAGTTCAATAGTCAAATTCAGAAAAAGGCAGATAAACCAGCAATCAAATATTTCATAGCCTCCCATTTATCATTGAAAATAAAATGGAATAAGACCAAAAAAAAAATGCATCAAGTTTTCCTAAAGTAAAGTGTTTGAAATGTTCATGTTTAAAAGGAAACCTCAAAAGGTTGGTTTTGCAGACCAATGTTGCAAGATATGTCTAAAAATTTTTAGACTTGAACACATCTCCAAGTCAAGGGACAAAGTTTGTTATAATTGTAATGCCAACCAAAGGCTAAGTTCAAAAAGAATTTAACAAAGAACAGGGAGCAAGGAGATATATTTATAAAATAAAATTAGAGAGACCAAAACTTCATGTTACTTATTTGCTAATTTTATTGTTTTTTGGGAAATTTGAGTGGGTAGTCTATTCACTATTGTGAATAGGAACTTGGTTATCACTGGCCATCAGATTGTGTATCTGACAGTTAGCAATGTTTGTAGGATTATACTATAGTATTCCTAAGGCCAAGAAACTTTAGAATAATTGACAGACATTTTTAGAACAATAGAAGTAGGGGACCTCAGGATTGTTACTATATCTTCCTTCAAGTCTAGGGAAAGACATATATAACTATATCATCATATTCTTAATATCACTTTCAGGTGATGGAATCTCAGGATTATTATGATATATTCCTTAGAAGCTATACCCCAATAATCCTATCAGAAACACTTCAAATTTAGGTTTCTAAAATTTGTTTTTAGCAATGGTTTGAAGATTTTCCTCTCAAGTTTTAAAGAATGAAATTAAGTTACGGGGCAAGGAAAGAATTGAGGAGAAATATATAGTGTGAGCTGACAGATATTATTGTTCAGTGAAATTTCCTTCTACATTTACTCCTTCAGGGTAGTTGAATTTACCACCAGTCATTTGAGCCAGAATTGTAACACAACAGAAGATAGGAAAAATATTTCTTCAACTAGCAATAACAATGACAGTGGGAAAGGAAGCAGAATATTTAATGGCTTAGCACTGTGGATATTGAAAGCCCACCTTTCTACCTTCCTGATTCAATATGGTGGAGTGAAAACAGCACCAGCTCTGAATTTTCAAAAAAAAAAAATTTGAACCTCAATAGTTATTTATTATTAATCTAGTCTGAAACAATGTTTTCCATTAATTTAAGAAATTCATTTACCTATCTCCCCATATGCATTTATGTGAGGTTTTTTTTTTTTTTAGTGCTTATCATATCAGCTGTCACTTAGTACTTAATGAATGATTTTTTTAATTGATTCATGGATTGATAATATTTAAAACACAGTGTACATATTTATTTTGCAAAAGAAAATGTTTGAACTATCTATAGTACAACTGTATTTCATTTTTAGGAAAAAGTTTTTTTGTCTCCATTATTATTCCCACCTTTAAAACTGAAGGAGAATGATTATTTTATTTTCTTAATAACCAATTTATATATGGTTCCAAAAATCATGTTTTCCTTGCTTATTTTAAAGATAATCTCAAGTACATTTCTGACCTTGTCCAAAATATTGACCTTATTCAGACCATCTTTTTCTGTAACTCCACCATTGATGGAGAAAAAATACTTTTGTATGCATTGCTGGAGATGGAATGATCTGAAACTGTTGGCATGATCAACATTACATTCCCTCTAGTCCCTCATCAAAGAAAGCACACCTCTCATTTTAATATTAATTCTTTCATTGATTGTTCACCAACCAGAATCAATCTCTGCCTCTTGGGACCACTTACTTTCCTAAGTTCTTTTAGGCATTTAGTATCTCTATCTTTTTCTTAGGTTACTGAAGGAAACACTGACTTCAATTTATTGATTATTTGCTAACCTAATTAATAAAGCAATTATTATTTAACCAGAAACTGTAAATTTCAGACATTTAATTTATTAAGTTTAAAACTTCAGATCTCTTTAGAATAATTTCCAGGGGCAGTTAGATGGTGTAATGAATAAAGATGGAGTCAGGAGAATTTTTTTTCCTGTGATTATTTTCTTAACAATTATTTTAATAACAATGATAACTAGGATGCATATATCATTTTGAGGTTCAAAAATCACTTTAGGTATATTATATTTTCTCCCCACAATAGTTTTGAGAGTTTGATGCTCTTCTAATTCTCATTTTACACATGAAAGAACTAATGATAGAATTATGACATTATTTGCCCAAAATTACATAGCTAGTAAGAATTTGTCTGCATTTCAGCTCAGAAGTTTTTGAGTTTAAGTTCAACACTATATTCATTCCATGAACATACTTTTTTCTCTGTATTAATGAGATATAAAATTATTTTTTCTTATATCTTCTTTTTTTGCCACAATTTCCATTATTAGGAAAATCTCTAGTTGAATTAAAGTTGAATTTTTTTCTCATGAATTTGAGGTAAAGATGAAAATAAAGCAGTAAGGAGTCTAATTATCCTAGGGGAAAATAAATAATCCTGGAAAAGTGAAATCAGGGGGAAGTGTGATTTCACATAAACAAACAGGTATATGTTGAAAAACTAATCCTTGTTAGGTACTATGTTAGGGAATGAAACAGAAGGGGAAAAATAAGATTTAGTCCTTTAAAATTCTGTGAATTAATATTATTATGTCACTTTTATGTGGATAAGGAAACTGATGCTTAGAATGGTTATATATCTTGCCTAAATTCACATGGATTATCAGAAAGTAAATATATCTATTCTCTCAATTATAACCCTTTTGTTCCACAGAATTATTGCACTTCAAGTCATTATATTAACTAAATTACTTTAAAAGTTTGGCATGTTTTAAACTAATAATGGAGGAAACAAATTTTAATTCTATGGAAGAATTGACCTTCAGTGTTCAAAACTAGCAAGCAGTCTAATGGGATCAAAATAAAATTTTATTTCACCAACGGGAGAAAATCTGTCTTGTCATGTCTCATCATAAGCTAATTACTACTACTATTTTGGTGATTAGCATTTTTTTCTCTTATTGTATAAATTGACATATTTACCTTGATATGGGGGGAGGGACAGAGTCAAAATGGCAGAGAGGAGTCATATCTTTTCCTGAGCTCTCCCCATATTTCTCAAATCAACAGCAATTTAAGCCTCTGGAATGATTTGGAGTGACAGAGCTCACAAATATTTGGAGAGTAACAACTTTCTAGCAGAAGATTGTCGTGAGCTTTTTCTTCTCAAAACACAGCCAGGTGATAAAAGTTCAGATCTTTTATTATCTCCAATATAGCCCGGTTAGCTTAGAGTCCTATCTCTCTGCTTGGTTCCAAGAGCTCTCTCCAAATGTCTTTAAATCCAAAGGTCTGGTCCATCAGCCTCTGCCTCTGCTTTCTTCAGCCTCCAGCCAGCTCCAGTCTTCATGTCATTCCGGTGAAATCTCGACTTGTAGCGTCTTCCTCTCTGAAGAACTCTCCGACTGGCCCATTGGCCTATTTATGCTCCTTCCAGAGAGAGGGATTATGGGTAGTTCTACTTAGTACCTTGTTTCAGGTTCTGGCCAAAACATCTTCTTGTAAGATTAGATCAACTCTAATTACTTAGCAGTTAGTAAGGATTCCAACATCTCCCCCTTTCTTTTGTTTTAAAACATAGGGGGTTTCTGAGGGGGTACACATAAATCCATCAATATGGGCCAGAACTTTGTAACAGATATACATGGTATACATAAATCCATCAATATGGGAGGCATTATACATAATTTACATAAGCACATAGCAATATAACACAGGCTAGTAGTAATGTAACAAATAACATGAATCATCCTGAAAATTTACACATGTCCATAAGTCCTAGAAACAGTCCAATAGGATTCCATTGTCCATTAGTTCATGTGCCAGGAATCCAATAGTTCCTGTAAGCTCTGAAGTACTGCAAAAAGTCTCATCAACAATTTTTCATCTTAAGGAACCCAATGATTCTTGCTGGTTTTTCAGGAACTGAAATAGTTTCATCTTGTGTTAGGAAATCCAATGATTCCTGAAGCTTTTTAAAGTCTTTTTAACAGTTTCATAGTCAGCCATCTGATTCTTTCTCCATCTGTGGAAATATAAGCAGATCCTCTTCCCCAAGCAGTTAATCTAATTCCTTTCTATTTACCAAATTTGGGATTTCTCCTCATCATCTGATAATTACATTGGAGTCGTTTGCATTGGATATTGTCTTGTTGTCTTAAAAGGCCTGTATTCTCCCCAACTGTAATCCTGATTGCTTTTCTGTTGGTTGATGACATCAGAGTTCTGAATTTCTGAAGTCTTTCTGGGTGTAACCTCAGTTGCTATCATGCCCCACCTGTCCTTTGATTGATACTTTAGAGCTAGGCCCTGCCTCTCATTCCTCTGGGTCAATATACATTTAGAGGCCCAGTGAAAGCCTCCGTTACATTTTGGACATGGGGTTTTGGGTTTTCTCTCACCCTGTCTTCTCACTCTATCCCCATATCTACAATGAGCTCTCAAATGTCCAATTTTTCTGCACTGAAAACATCGACGAGTTTCTCTAGAATTCCTCTGCCAAGAAGGACCTTGTCTTCCCATATTCATCATAGTTTGGGTATAATAAGCATTTATGTCCACTGTGGCACAGCGTCTAATGATTTCTTCTAAAGGAGCATTTTTGTCTAGCCCCCATATAATTCTCTTGCAAATCTCATTGGCATTTTCCTTAGCCAAATGTCTAGTCATTATTTCTGTTGCTGCATTGTCTCCAATGGTTCTTATTACAGCTGTTTGTAAACATCCCACAAAATCTGCAAAAGGTTCATTGGGACCTTGCTCTATTTTTGTGAAAGCATTATTTCCATCTTTCTGTCCAGGGAGAGAATTCCAAGCTTTTATTGCAGCCTTAGAAATTTGCTCATACACTGTTATGGGATAATAAATCTGTTCTGAACTCTCTGCATACTGACCTTCACCAGCTAGTTGGTCAAATGCAACTTGTACAATAGCTCCTGTTTGCCTATTGCGTTGGGCTTGAATCCTACATAATTCATGAAACTCCGAAAGCCACAATAAATTTTGTCCCGGTTCTAGACAAGTTTTCGTTATGGATTTCCAGTCATTCGGGGTTAGGATTTCATAAGACAAATTATCTAGTAACATCTTCACATAAGATGATGTAGCCCCATAAAGAGTGCAACCCTTTTTCAAATCTTTAATTTTTTCCAAATTAAAAGGAGTGTATCTTCTCCTTTTTTGACCTGAGGAGTTGAGCTCTTCAATCACAGGATATGCATTTATAAAATCAGATATATCTTCTCCTTCATTTTTTGCTTTAATTAATGCTTTTTCTAATCTTGTCAAATTCTGCTTTACAGGAGAAGCTGACTGTGTTTCTGTCTCTCTCCCTCCCCCTTGTTCCACCCATGAAGGGTTAATTGCAGGGGGAGGGTCATGAGATGTGGAATCACCTAATTCCTCCTGCTGTGAAGTATCATACTCAGAATTGTAATTAACTCCATTCTCATCTGATTCGTCCTCCTTTTCACCTAGTAAAGTTGGCAATTCTTCCTCCTGTACTTTCCTTTTCATCATTCTATCACTTAAATAACTTCTTATAGCCAATTGTATTACATTATATGTATTAATTATTGAGTTAGGCCTATTTTTATCATAGAATTGACAAAGATCCTCTCCAACCAATTTCCATTCATTTAGATCTAATTCCTTATCAAGAGAGAAACAAGGACATATGTCCTTTACAGTTTGTAAAAGTTCAGTGATTTGCTGTAAACTTATAATTATAGTACAGGAGCAGCTTGAACAAGGGCATTTACAACCTTCTCTAAGTCCTTGGAATTCACCAGTGTTCGTTGTAAAAAAGAAATCGGGAAAATGGAGGATGCTCACTGATTTAAGAAAAGTGAACGAACAGATGGAAACTATGGGAACTCTTCAGCCTGGACTTCCATCTCCTACTCAGCTTCCTAGAGAATGGCCTCTTTGGGTTATAGACATCAAGGATTGTTTCTATTCCATTCCTCTGGATAAGGAGGATATGAAGAGATTTGCCTTTTCGGTGCCCAGTGTCAATTTAGCTGAGCCTTATAAAAGATATGAATGGACGGTTTTGCCACAGGGTATGAAGAACAGCCCCACGTTGGGCGCCAAAATGTCGTGAGCTTTTTCTTCTCAAAACACAGCCAGGTGATAAAAGTTCAGATCTTTTATTATCTCCAATATAGCCCGGTTAGCTTAGAGTCCTATCTCTCTGCTTGGTTCCAAGAGCTCTCTCCAAATGTCTTTAAATCCAAAGGTCTGGTCCTTCAGCCTCTGCCTCTGCTTTCTTCAGCCTCCAGCCAGCTCCAGTCTTCATGTCATTCCGGTGAAATCTCGACTTGTAGCGTCTTCCTCTGAAGAACTCTCCGACTGGCCCATTGGCCTATTTATGCTCCTTCCAGAGAGAGGGATTATGGGTAGTTCTACTTAGTACCTTGTTTCAGGTTCTGCCCAAAACATCTTCTTGTAAGATTAGATCAACTCTAATTAGTTAGCAGTTAGTAAGGATTCCAACAGAAGATAATTTGGGAGATCTTCAGAATAGATCTGTTTCAATTGGGCATAGAGGTAGGTAGACAAATATACAGGAATCCTAGCACAAGTGGTACAGAGACATGGGGTGTTGTGTGCTCTATGCACCAGGCAATTAATCAGGTAGTATATACAACAGTGTTGGGTACTCTCTTCTGGTTTCAAGCCAGTAGATCAGGAGATTAGCTTTAAGGCATCCAACACAAAAACAAAATGCAAATAGTGAGCCCCTAAATACCAAAATATCAGGGCCACACCCACCCAGCACTGGAAGTCAGTCAGCACTAATCCAACATAGCCACTATCAACTGGGGACAGGAAGCCTGGATAATTTTCCTTTTGCCCTAGAAAGCAAACCTCAACTTTTTAAAAAGTGAGCAAAAAATCAAGAAGAACTCTGATCATAGATAGTTTTGATGGAGAAAGAAAAGAAAAATTTCAAACCTAGAGAAAAATAAAAGCAGATCATCTCCAGATGAAGACCCAAAGGGTGTTATGAATTGGTTCCCATCTCACAAGGCTCTCTTTAAAGAATTCAAAAAGGATCTTAAAACAGAGAAGAAAAATGGGGAAAGGAAATTAAACTTTGGAAGAGGGTTCAGAAAAAGAAATATAAATTATCTGAAGAAAACTCCTTCTAAAATAGATTTATTGAAACGGAAAAATCATATAACTGTACAAAATAGAGTTGACAAAATGGAAAAATAAAACAACTCCTGGAATAATAGAATTTGTGAAATGGAAAAAAATCATAAAACAAAACAACTCATTTAAAAATTCAATTGGCCAAATAAAAAAGGAGCTAAAAAGGTAACTGAGGAAAATAATCATCTAAAAATTAGAACTGAACAAATGGAAATGAATTACTCAATGAGACAACAAGAATCAGTCAAACAAGACTCAAAAGAAAAAAATGAAAAAAAAAAGAAGAAAATGAAAAATACTTTGTTGGAAAAACAACTGATCTGGAAAAATAAATCTAGAAGAGACACAGAGGATTGGACTTCTGGAAAACCATGAAGAAGAAAAAAAAGAAGAACCTAGACATTATATTTCAGGAAATCAAGGAAAACTGCCCTGAGGTTCTAGACTCAGAAGGTAAAAAAACCCATTGAATGAATTCACCATTCACCTCCTAAAAGAGACCCCAAAATGAAAATTCCAAGGAATATTGTAGCTAAGTTTTAGAATTATCAGAGTAAGGAAAAAATATTGCAAGTAAGCAAAAAAGAAACAATTTAAAAAATTGAGGAGCCACAATCAGAATTACACAAGACCTAGCAGCTTCCAACTGAAAGGATCAGAGAACCTGGAATCTGATATTCCAAAAATCAAACGAACTTGGATTATAGCCAAGAATATGCTATCCAGCAAAATTTAGGGTTATTTTTCAGGGAAGAGGATGGACATTCAATGACACAAGTGAATTTCATTTATTTCTGCTGAAAAGACAAAAGCTAAATAAAAACATTGATCTCCAAATGCAAAAGTCAAGAAAAGCAAAAAAATAAAATAAAATAAAAGCAAAGCACTCTTGAGAACTATATCTCTAATATGGGTATACTTAGAAAGTACAAGTATAAATTGATTTTACTGTGATAATATAAAAAAAAAAAAAAACTAAAGGTAGAAAGAGGATTGTACTGAAAGAAGAGGAAAAGGGGAGATAAAATGAGGGAAATTAAATCTCATGAAGAGGTAAAGAAGACCTATTATAATTAAGGGAAAGAAGGGAGAGAGATGAACATTTTGTAAATCTTACCCTCATCAGATTTGGCTCAAAGAGAGACTATTAGACATGTTTAGTTTCGCAGAGAAACTGTATGGGAAGGGAAAGGGGAAAGGAAAAAGGGATGCTAATAGAAGGGAAAATAGAAGTAGTATGGAAAAGATATGAGAAATGGGGAGATGCTATAAAGGGGGAGGGCTGTTTGAGGAAGTCAAAAGTGGCGAGGAGAGAAATGGGTAAAGGAAAGAGAAAAGCATATCTTGGGGTAAATAAGATAGCTGGAAATAGAGATTTAAGTCATTTTAACTTTGAATGGGAATGGGATGAACTCTCCCACAAAATGGGAAGCAGAATTCTGGACTAAAAACCAGAATCCTACAATATGTTGTTTAGTAAAAATACATTTAAAGTAGAGTGATACATTTAGAGCAAAGATAAAAGTCTGGAGCAGGATCTACTATGTTACAGGTAAAGTTAAAAAATAAAACAACAACAACAACAACAACAACAACAACAACAACAACAACAACAAAAACAGGGATAGTGATCCTAGTCTCAGATCAAGCAAAAGCAAAAATAGATCTAATTAAAAGAGATAACAAAGGAAACTATTCTTGCTAAAGGGTACCATAGGTAATAAAGTAATGTCAATATTTTAACATATATGCATCAAGTATCATAGCATCCAAATTCCTAGAGGAGAATTTAAAAGATCTGTAAGAAGTAGACAGCAAAATGATACTAGTTGGGGATTTCAATCCTACTCTCTCAGAACTAGATAAGTTGAATCACAAAATAAATAACAAAGAAGTTAAGGAGGTAAATAGAATATTAGAAAAAAAATTGGAGAAAATTGAATGGAGACAAAAAACAGTACACCTTTTTTCTCAGTGGTTCATGGAAGCTATACAAAAATTGACCATATATTAGGGTATAAAGACCTCAAAATCAAATGTAGCAAAACAGAAGTAGTAAATACATTTTTTTCAGATAATGATGGAAAAAAAATTATATGTAATATAAGGCCAGGCAAAAAGAGACTAACAATTAATTGGGAACAAATTAATCAAATCCTAAAGAATTAATGGGTGAAACAATAAATCAAAGACACAATAACTTCATGTAAAAGAATGACAATAATGAGACAACATATCAAAATTTGTGGGATGCTGCACATCTGTTATTAGGGGAAATTTTATATCTCTAGGTGCTTACTTGCATTAAAACAACAACAACGACGACGACACGACGACAATGGGGCTTACATCTCAAAAAGCTCAAAAAGAAGCTAATTAATATTCCTGAATGAAATATCAAATTTGAAATTCTGAAAATAAAAAAGGAGATTAATAATACAGAATACAGAAATAATACAGAAAATACAGAAATACAGAATAATACAGAAAAAAATACAGAAATACAGAATACAGAAATAATACAGAATAATACAGAAAAAGGAAAACTATTGAATTAATAAATAAATCTGAGAGTTAGTTTATAAAAAAAATAAAAACAAACCTTTAGTTAATTTGATTAGAAAAAGGAAAGAAGAAAATAAAATTGTTAGTCTCAAAAGTAAAAAGGGAAAACTTTCCACCAATGAAAAGAAAATTAGAGAAATAACAAGAAGCAATTTTGTTCAACTATATTAATAAATTTGATCATATAAGTGAAATGGAAGAATATCTACAAAAATATAGATTACCCAGATTAACAAGAGAAGAAATAATTCCATTTAAAAAAAAAAAGAAATAGAAGAAGCTATTAATCTCTCTAAGAAAAAATCTACAGGGCCAGATGGATGTGAATTCTACCAAACGTTTAAAGAAAAAGTAGTTTAAAACTATTCAAACTATTTGAAAACAATAAGAAAAGAAGGAGTCCTCCCAAAACAGAAAAACAAAATTATAGACTAATTTCCCTAATGAATATTGATGCAAAAATCTTAAATGAAATTGACTGTAGCCAAACTCACAAAAAGCATATGATTATTTCAATAAATGCAGAAAAATTTTGATGAAATACAACATCTATTCCTATTAAAATCACTAGAGAGTATAGAAATGAATGGAGTTTTTCTTTAAATGATCAGTAGCATTTATCTAAAACCATCGACAAGCATCATTTGTAATGAGAACAAACTAGAACCATCCCCAATAAGATGAGGGGTAAAAGAATGTTGCCCACTATCACCACTACTATTCAATATTGTATTGGAAATATTAGCTTTGGCTCTGAGAAGAACAATTGATTAAAGGATTTAGAGTAGATAATGAAGAAACCAAATTATCACTCTTTGCAGATGCTATGATTGTGTACTTAGAGAACCCTAGAAAATCAATTAAAAACTACTAGAAACAATTCACAACATTGCAGGATACAAAATAAATCCACATAAACTATCAACATTTTATTGCCAATAAAGTCCAGCAGCAAGAAATACAAAAAGTTCCATTTAAAATAACTGACAATAATGTAAAATATTTGGGAGTCTATGTGCCAAGGCAAAATCAGGAACCATATGAATACAAGTACAGAACACTTTCCATGCAAATAAAGTCCACACAAATAAAGTCATATTTAATCAACTGGAAAAATATCAAGTATTCATGAGTAGACCGAGAAAATATAATAAAAATGATAATACTACCTTAATTAATCTACTTATTTAGTGCCATACCAATCAAATGCCCAAGAAAGTATTTTACAAATCTTGAAAAAATAATAACAAAGTTCATCTGGATGAACAAAAATAAAGTATTTCAAAGGAATTAATGGAAAAAGTGCCAATGAAGGTGATCTATCTGTGCCAGTTCTAAAACTATGTTACAAAACAGTAGTCATCAAAATCATTTGCTACCAGGTAAGAAATAAAGTAGTCAATCAACAGAATAGGTGAAGTTCACAGGACAAAATAGTCAATGACTATAGTAATCTAGTGTTTGCTGTAGCCAAGATCCAGGCCTTATTTCACAAAAACTGCTGTGAAAATTAAAAACTAGTATGTCAGAAGTTAGGCATTAATCCATACCTATTACCATTCAACAAGATAACATTAAAATGGGTTCATGATTGAGACATAAGGAATGATATTATAAGCAAATTAGAACAACAAAGGATAGTTTAGCTCTCCAATCTGTAGAGATGGTAGGAATTTGTAGCCAAAGAACTGGATCTCATTATTGAACACAAAATAGATAATTCTGATTATATTAATTTAAGAAGTTTTTGTACAGAGGCAGCTAGTTTATAAATGGATAGAGAACCATCCCTGAGGTCAGGAGGACCTGAGTTCAAATCTGGTCTCATACACTTACCACTTCCTGTAATATTCTCTTTTGGGTTTTCTTGGGGTCTCTGGGAAAAGCTTTCATTTCAGTTCAGTAATCACCCCAAATGCAATCAGGTATTAAAATCCAAATCCTTTATTTTCTCTTTCTTAGTCTTGTCTCCTTTCCTGTGGCCCAGTTAGCTTTCTTAGAGGCCTTGGTTCTGAGAGCTTGAGCTCCCACCTGCCTTTTCTGGATTCTGAAACTCCCTGATTGAATCCTGGTTGAGGCTCCTGGCTTATATATGCTCTCTTAAAGGTGTGAATCTTGTAGAACTATAATAAGTACTAAGTACATGTACTGAACTAGAGAATGTCAAGCACCATGCTAAATTAGATAACTATTATCTCTATCAAGTCCACTGACTTAGCACCTTGTTTCACATTTTGGCCAATAACAACTTCCTGCCTTTGTGACCCTGAGTAAGTCACTTGATACCAATTGCCTCAGTGAAAAAAAGAAAGAAAGAAAGAAAGAAAGAAAGAAAGAAAGAAAGAAAGAAAGAAAGAAAGAAAGAAAGAAAAGTCGTATTTTTTGTTTGTTTTTTATTTTTGTTTCTGCTTTCAAAAAAAAATAATACAGACAACATTAGAAGGGAGGGAATAAACTGGGAAAACTTTTTCAAGGTTCTGATTAAGATCTCATTTCTAAAATATGTACAAAATTAATTAATACTTATAAAGAATTCAAGCCATTCTCCAATTGATAAATGGTCAAAGGATATGAACAGACAACTTTCAGATGAAAAAAAAAATGAAACCAACTCTAGTCAAGTGAAAAAATGCTCTAAATCATTATTATTCTGAGAAATGCAAATTAAAACTACTCTGAGGTACCCCTACACACCTTTCAGATTAGTTAAGATGATAGGGAAAAAAAGATCATAATGAATGTTGGAGGGAATGTGGGAAAACTGGGACCCTAATGCATTGTTGCTGGAATTGTGAACTGATCCAAATATTCTGGAGAGCAATTTGAAACCATGCTCAAAGGCTATCAAACTGTGCAATATTCTTTGATCCAGTCATATTTTTACTTGTCTTCTTTCCAAAAGAAATCATAAAATTCCTATGTGCAAAAATGTTTGTGGTAGTCCTTTTTGTAGTGGCAAGAAATTGGGAACTGAGTGGGTGCCCATCAGTTGGAGAATGGCTGAATAATTTATGGTATATGAATGTTATGGATTATTGTTATAGAAGAAAAGATCAGCAAGATAATTTTTAGAGAGGTTTGGAGAAGTTTACGTGAACTGCTGCTAAGTGAAATGAGCAGAATTAGGAGATCATTGTACATGGCAACAGCAAGATTATACCATTATCGATTCTAATGAATGTGGCTCTTCTTAACAATGACATGATCCAAGCCAGTTGCAATGATTTTATCATGGTGAGAGCCATCAACACCCAGAGAAAGGACAGTAGCAACTGAGTGTTTTGTTTGATTTATTCTTAATGTCACATTATGTTTTTGGTTATTCCTTTATACTAATTTTACTATTATCTTCACATAAAATCTATGATCAGTATTGAAAGCTATGTATTGCTGGCTTGGATGAACTCTACTCTGATCCAGAGAGTGCAAAATGAAAGTTCTTTTACTGCTGGAATTTTACAAATGGCAGGGTGTGGTGCGAAGTTGGAGAGAGAAATCCTTTGTGCAGCATCTTTACTATATTTACATACACATTTACATAGAAATACAACAGCTTCTTTTTCCTCCCATAAAGTGAAGAATGGTGTAGGTTAATCATTTCTTATGTTTGATTTCAAAGTTTCCATTATCATATAAATCCCATGGATTTCTTGCTACAACTCAGTTAATCAGTTCTATATATTTTTCTCAGAGAAATATTTTCTTTAGCCTCTTTTCATTTCTCATGATTCCTTAATCTTTTAAGTTCATAAAGTGTAAATTTCAAGATTTTTAGCTGCAAAGGACTCACTTTGTGACTAGTGATATCATCCCTACACACCACTTCCCAACATTACCTCTTACTCTTAAGACTAATAAAACTACATTTAAATGTTAGTTCAATACCAATAAGATCTTTGTGAATAAAAATGTGGGAAATCATTTAGAAAAATACAAGCCTATATTATCAAATGTAATCATAATATTATCATCATAATCATTATTATTATCAACATTATCTTATTCAATGAAGTTCAGATATGATCTTGTGCCAAGTGTTTCTCTAATGAATATTGTTTAATGTTGTACAAGTTGTTGCTGAGTGGATAAAATAATTTCTTTTTATAGATGAAAAATAAAAATATAAATTCATTTTCTATAAGATTACTGAAAATATATTTATAAGTTGTTATTTTTTATTGTCATGGGAAAGTAACTATTTTTATTTGCCTATTTACATTCACTAGCTGATCAAGTTTTTTTTGTTTGTTTGTTTGTTTGTTTGTTTATTTGTTTGTTTGTTTTTTCCTTTCCTCTTAGTACTACTTTGGCATGCCTTTTACTTCACTTTATTCAGTCCAAGAGCACACTTAGGCTTCTTTGGTCTCAGCCAAAGTCTTGTCAGGTGCACATATATCCTATTGTGACTGAAAAAACAGTTTTCCATAGGGAAATGAAGGGGAAGCTGTACTGAGTGACATTCTTGAATGATGAACTGCCTAAGGCATATAAAGACAGAAATTGTGAAAGGTTTTCTCACATGAATGACACTAAAGATAAGGGCAGGTATTTGTCTACTGTGGAGAGAAAGAAAGGCAGAATTTATTTAAACACAAGATGATGGCAACTA
The DNA here is from genome assembly GCF_016432865.1 of Antechinus flavipes. NCBI lineage: Eukaryota > Metazoa > Chordata > Mammalia > Dasyuromorphia > Dasyuridae > Antechinus > Antechinus flavipes. The sequence goes on from NC_067398.1 coordinate 400,748,716, forward strand.
CTACATGATCCTATTAATGTCATTATTGAGGAAAATCATTACATTTAAGAAGTATTAGGAACATATATTTAAAATACATATAAATAACACTAAAAATCACACCAAAGCATTTTTATAACTTCTTGACCCCTTTTGATAAAAAGCAAGTACCCTGTTAAATGTATCTCATTGAACAGTGTTTCCAATATTATAGTCAATCAATAGGATTTTGAATCATTTCTCTAGTAAAATGAGAATTCTGCATTCTAAAATGTTTTAAGAAAGTTGGTACTTTCATTGTTCTTGAAAATTTGATTCATTTTAATATAAATACTCACAACAATAGGATAATTTTATTATATTATCAGAGTAAATACTTAAGGAGAGGAGATACAATAGGTTTAGGTATTGCTCAATCATTGTTCAAGTCTCTCTGTTCAAGATGCCATTCAGATTTTCTTGACAGTGATATTGAAGTATGTCATTTCCAGCTTATTTTACAGATAAGGAAAATGAGGCAAACAGATATGTTACTTATCCAGGGCCATACAGCTAATAAGTTTCTGAAACCAAATTTAAACTCATGAAAATAAATCTTCCTGAATTAAAGTCTGGTCCTCCATGCACTGTGCCACTTAGATGCCCAATAGGTTTATTAGTAGTAGGGAATGTAAAAGAGAAGATAACAATATAATGGAAAGAACTTGGAAAGTGAAGCCAAAAGACCTAGCTTTGAATATGACCATTATCATTTGTTAGGGAATGAGTTGGGTTTGATGAAGTCCACTAGACTTTTGAAATCTAATAATCTTTTGATAATTGTTAAATCCCTTTACTTCATCTCTATGATGAAAATGATATAGGACATTTCAAGACTTTGTACTTGCTTTTGACATATGCTATTTACTAAATTTCACTCCAAGAATTTGTAATGGTTTGAAATATATATTGTATTTATACATTGTATATGTATGTATATATTGTATTTTCATTTGCCATTGTTTGAAGTAATATTTAAACCATAATCATAAGATTTTAATTTATCAAAATGGTATACTGGCAACACACACACACACACACACATGTTGTGTGCTGGAGCACAGGGAGGATAAACTTGGAAATGGATCATTATACAAAGTTGCAGATTACAATCTAGGAAGAGAAATGAATTTGGAGTGAAAAAATTTCACTTTGAACACTAGCTCCACCTTTTGGTAGGTGTAGGAAATTGAGAAATTTATCTCAAATCTTTATGCCTCTATTTCCTTATATAATAAAGAAGGAAATGAAGTAACTGTACAACTAATAGAGCTGTTGCAAGGAACAAATGAAATATACATATATTTGTGTCATTAAAATGTTTATGGAATCTATGAACTTGCCATCAGACCCTCTTTTAGGAGAAATGATAGCATCAATGCATTATTGTCACTTTTGATATTTAGCCATATGCAAACTGGCAACATTTACCTGTAGAGTACACAGCCAATAGGGGAATTCTGGGTGAGGTATAAGACCCTTCAGCCCAGAGGGAACCTGCTGACAATGCCTGGTTCAGCTCCCCATCTCTCCTAAGAGCTCTCGACCTTCCTGAGAAGTCAGGGGATGGTGACAATCTGTGTTGTGACTGAAGCACAGTGATACCAGGTGGAAGAGTAATACCAGGTGGCAAAGAGTCATCTACATACAATAGCAAATTGTTTATGTGATCCTGAATGTGCAGTATATGGTTAGCGCATGCACAGTATGCTATAGTTATATAAGGGTATTAAGATATATAAGGCTGAAAGAATTTGAAATGAAAGGACTCCATATTTGACCATCCGTGTGAGCCCCAGCTCTTCATTCCACTTCTAAGACCAAGGACTCGGGCTGGTACTGAGATCCTCCAGAGAGCTAGTCCTGACACAACATTAGCCTGACAAGCATTAAGGTCTTCCATAATTAGTCTACACATGGCCTCTTCATCCCTCTATCTCATGAAATGTAGTTGATGTGATAGCCATTTATGTGTCAATTTCCAGGGAACCATTTGGATATGAATTTGTTTAGTCAAGCTCAGCAGGATATAGTGGTGACTGAAGGAATTACACCAGCCTAGATTTCTGATATAAAGATGAACAAAGTTATCAGAACAAAGCAAAGGGTCATGCAGTCATAGATTAAAAGCTAAAAGAGATTTCAAGGTCATCTAACCCTTTACAGCTGAGGAAAGGGAAGATCAAAGACATCATTCCAAGATAGGAAAAGTAACTGGACAGCTAGGCAGCACAGTGAGTTGAGCACCAGCCCTTAAGTCAGTTCGACCTGAGTTCAAATCTGGTCTCACACACTTAACATTTCCTAGCTATGTGACCCTGGGCAAGTCACTTAATCCCATTTGCCTCAGCAAAACAAAACAAAAAACAAACAAAAAAAAAAAAAAACAAATAAACAAACAAACAAAAATGACAAGAAAAGTAATAGGTCTTAAAATTCAGAGTTCTGTTAATAGCTGCTCTTTCTATGTAAAGTCTCCAAAGTTTTCCATTCATTATAATCAATGTGTTTGTACCTAATTTCTAGTGGCCTATCACTTATCTCTTTATACTATACTTTTACCATTTCTATATATATTATGAGTTGTTGTGAGGAAAGTTCTTTGCTATGCTGCTTAAGCAGGTTTAAGTGTTATTTAATCTAGGAATCAAGTTAGGTTAGGAGCCTCAGAAATTAAAGCCTTACTTCTTAATATAAACCAAAAGTTGTCACTCACTTTTCCTTTAAAATCAGAGTCCCAGGAGCTTAAACCCTTCCATCTATAAGCAAAGTCTTTTATACATGTTCCTTGTCTCATTACCCCTCTGGCATCATAGCATCTCTATCAACCCTACCCTTTCTATTATTCAATTTATAATCCTCTATGGCAGACAGAAACACATCCCTTCTGCTTAAAATTCTATCTGTAAACAAAAGCATTTAATCTATCCTTCCTGAATAGGTATTATTCTACTTTCCTCCCCTTATTTGTGGTTTAACTCCTTAAGAATCTTGTCTATAATATTTCACTCTACCTCTTTCCTTATCTTTTCATAATTCTTTGCAAGCTCATCATTCAATTGAAAACACTATATCCAAAGTATTATGGGTCAACTGCCAATTCTAGGATCCTTTTTTCTCAATGCTCTTTTTTTTGACATATTTATACAATTATCTTGCTGAACAAGAAAGGTCAAAAATGAAAAACAATGAGAAAGAAAATAAAATGCAAGCAAGCCACAACAAAGAGTGAAAATGCTATGTTGTGATCGACACTCAATTATCACAGTCTTCTCTCTAGCTGTAGATGGTTCTTTTCATCACTGAACAATTAGAACTGGCCTCAATAACCTCATTGTTGGAAAGAGACATGTCCATCAGAATTGATCATCATTTAATCTTCTTGCCATGTATAATGATCTACTGGTTCTGCTCATTTCACTTAGCATCAATGCATGTGAATATCTCCAGGCCTCTCTAAAATCACCCTGCTGATCATTTCTTATAGAACAATAATATTACGTAACATTCATATACCATAACTTATTCAAGTTCTATTCAGCCATTCTCCAACTGATGGACAACCACCAAGTTTCATTTCTTGCCACTACAAAAAGGGCTACCACAAATATTTTTGCACATGTGGGTGCCTTTTTCTTCTTTAAGATCTCTTTGGGATGCTAAGCCCAATAGTAACACTGATGGATCAAAGGGCGTACATTGTTTCATAACTTTTTGAGCATTGTTCCAAATTGTTCTCTAGAATGGCTGGAACTTTTCACAATTTCACCCATAATGTATTAGTTTCCCACATCCCTTTCAACATTCATCATTTTCTGTCATTTTAGCCAATCTGAGAGGTATGTAATGATATCTCAGAGTTATCTGAATGTGCATTTCTCTTATCAATAATAATTAATATCACCTTTTCATATAGGTAGAAATGGTTTTAATTTCTTCATCTAAAAATTGTCTGTTCATATCCTTTTACCATTTATCAATTGGAGCATGTCTTGAATTCTTACAAATTCGAATCAATTCTTTATATATTTTAGAAATCATCCCTTTATCAGAACCCTTAAATGTAAAATCCAAAGAATTTATCTTCTAATGAAGGAAACAATACAGGAAAACTCAGATGAAGGGAGAATCACACTGGCTCTTGTTGTGTTATGACATGGGATATGAGAAGACCTAGTGATTCTCAGCTTTCAATTAAACTTATATAAAGTTTTGTTATATAGATGATTCAATGATTGAGAAGCTGGTTAAAAGGAAGAGTTTTTGGAAGGTATAGTTGCAGGGCTTGTGGTAAATCTGGTATTATAGAAGTTATAGAAAGATACTTGTTCAGCTTCAAGTTGGCCTGGAAAAAGTTGAAAGTTCCTTCCAGCTCTAATATTCTGTGAAGTGGGTTGACTTAAATTAACCTTTTTAGCCTTCTTGTATGTTCCAACTTGTTCACATTTCTTATTAATATGAGCCCAAGACTCCATATCTTTCTATTTTAATTTTACAAAATTCCATGTTTTCTTTATTTCTACTTTAATTTACATTTAATTTCAAAAGTGTCTTTATATACTTTACCTTTTTTCAAGCTATTATAACCTTTATTAAGTGATTGTATGACATACTTTGTAAAGTAATGATTCAACAATTCTTTCAATTAAATTTTCCTCACAAAAACAATTTTTCCAACAGTTTTTTTTTTTAATTATGGATCATACTTCTATTACTGTAACACTTTACTATATATCTACCTTAAAGCTGAGATCAGCCAATTAATAACTAATTCATGGATTAAAATATTCAATGAATTAAAAATTCATCTGACTGACTTTACTACTGGAGAGTAAATATCTCACCTTCCTGTGAAGATATGAAGCAAGTAGTTGAATAATATTTTTAAATGGATACTAGAATTGTTTGGCTTGAAATAGAATTTGTTTGAAAGTCTGGAAAGTGAAGTAGGAGTTCCTGTAGAGGGCCCTAAATTCTACATTAAACTCAGCATTTTTTCCATTGCTGTTTTCCAGTGAAACCTGGACAATATCTAGCACTGTGCCAAGAAACTGAATCACTTCCATGTGAAGTGTCTTAGGAAGATTCTGAAAAATCGCCTGACAGGAAAGATATCAGGTCTTTTCTTGAACTAAACTGACAACCATTCCAACTCTAGAGCAAAGAGCACAACTTTGTTGGGCTAGCCACATTATTCAAAAGCCAAATGTATGCTTGCCAAAAAGATAATTTTATGAAGAACTCAGAGCAAGCACTTACAAATGGTCAGAAAATGCAATATAATGAAACACTCAAGGTGTCTCTTAAGAACTTTAGAAGTGATTGTGTGATGTGGGAGATCTCCCACATACTGTAACTCTACTCCAATATAGTGATGTCATTTTGGTCTTCCTTGAGAACTAAGGACAATAACCAAAATTAAAAATAGATGCATGTAGACATTTATAAATGTGTATATTTATGTGGATATAGATATTGACATATCTCTATATGTTACTTTATATAAGGCAATTTACATCCCCAGGCATACATGTGCATATATATTTATATGTGTGGATACATGTGTAATGTTTGTATACATGTGTATACCTATATTTGTATTTATGTATCTATCTATGAGGGAGAGCAGTACAGTTTATAAAGAGTTGTTAATATACCATTGACTGGAAAGAGATAGAAAAAAACAGAGAGACAGAGAGAAAGAGAAAAGAGAGAGAGAGAGAGAGAGAGAGAGAGAGAGAGAGAGAGAATTATTTTGATCATTTATTTAAGATACAATCTTTATAGTACATTCCCATTGACATTTTCTCTAAGTAAATTTGTGTTTTGTATCTACTTCTAAGTTACTAATATTGTGCTTCACTTATGGAGAGTTTAAGTATTTAATTCAATAAGCATTTGTTATTGCATTTGGAGAGCATGCTCTCTCTGTGCACTTATGTATTTCTAGCAGTACAGTATGAGGCTCCAAGAACAACAAGAACAATACCTTTTTACTCACAGAAATTCTCAGAGACATTTACTGTGAAATGATACTTCTTGAAGTACTAAATTTTGATATTCCCAAACACCACTGACAGGAATTTGTACTAAACAATTGATCTCCAGAAAATGAGTGAAATTATGGGATGTGGATAGGATATACGATTCTTCCAACAAATTTGAAAAGTGAGGAAAATCCATTTTCATCACCCTTTTATCCCTCTCCTCCTTGTTAAAATTCTCCTTCTTATGGCTTCTTAGCATTAATGCTTAAAAATAGGATTGTATGTTTACCTCATGAATGGAAAATTACTTAACTTTAGGTATGGTAGAATATAAAAAGAGGAGGAAGGAAACAAGATTAGGATGTATGAAGATCACTGGAGGGAGATGGAAAAGGATAAATTGCCTTTATATTTGGAGGAGTTTGATTAAATAGGCCTGGCAGAAAGACAAAGAAATGGTATTGATCATCCAGGCAAAGTGTGCCATTTTGACCCAGCATCAATTGTAACATAAGTTCTCAATAAATTCTCCAGTTCTTCATTACAGGGAAGGAAGCTACACCATATAAAGTAATACCTCTGCTCAAACTGTGATAAGGATAATCTAAGAGGTTATAATCATGTGTTCTATATGAGGATCCCTCAGACAACACTAAAGGAAACTCTCTATGTGGGAAAGGGGTATAATACTTTTTCACTAACACTACTATTTAATGTTGACCAACTGTTAATGATAAATGGGATATGTCTAAGAGCTCTGAAAGACTATATGTCTCTTCTGATCCCCCCTCATCTATATGACTAGGATTACTTCCAAGATATTCCTTGCAGTTATCATCCTGCAAAAGCACTACTTTGTAGCACCTTGATCTAACATTTGCTTTTATGAGTGGTGATGTTTTGATGTCTTCAACAACCTTAGATATTGAAGGCCTAGAGAAAAATACTCTTACCACCAAAGTCATTGATATTGTCAAATAACCTGCATATCTACCTACATATCTACGTACATATACAATTTCAACAAATTCATGTCCATTTGTGAAAGAATGAGTATAAGTTTTATGAAGAAAAGACTACATCTTCTTTGTATACATGCTGCATAGTTAATCAAAATGCCTTTGTCAGAAACTGAGTATGCTATTTGACTGAGTTATGAGTTTCAAAGCATTCTATCCCACAAAAAAAAAATATTGAACCTGAGTTCCACTAACTGGGATTTCAAAATCGAAAGCATGATAAAGTAAGTAAATATTTCCCATTTTCATTATATATGTACAGTACCATATTTATTATGTAACTGTATATAACTGTTATATATGTGTTGTGATAGATCATGTAATGTCAAAATCATAAAAGGATTTGATTTTATCAATGGAATTGAAATCAAATATGATTTATTATTATTAACTTTAGCAGTGCGGGAAAACTTTCTGAAAGTTCATAAATGCTTTTATCTACCCATAAGAACATGAACTGGACAACAGAGACTATCTTGATCTCTTTATTGGTATTCCAAGTACTTTGCACATGATAATCATATTTTCTCCATACATCTGGTACAACTGCCTAATTTTTTAAAAGTAAGAAAACTGAGGCCCAAACAAGTTGATTTCTTCAAGTTCACATAGTCAACAAATGGCAAAGCTAAATTTTAGCTGCAGGTAGTATGATTTCAAGCCAGTGCTCTTTTCACAGTACTCCATTTCCTCTCTTTCCTTACTACAGTTTGTTTTATGTCACTAGATGACCATGATGTAGGCAAGGTTCATGAACATCCAAAATGAAGAGCAATGCTTAGTTGAAAACAGCTTGAAGCAATAAAAGATAGTGCCCATAAGGATCAGCAGAGAATACTATTAGGTGAATATAATTTGCCCTGAGGGAAATGCACCAAAAAAAAAAAAAAAAAACACTTTTATGTTTGTAAGAAAAGAAAATATTGCTAGTTTTGCAAATTCAGAGGCATAAATGTTGCACCGTCTATGCACATGCCCTGATCACATTTACTAAATAATCATCCCTTCATATTTGGATATCCATGTGTTTCCCCTGCATAAATTCCATATACATATATGATTTCTTTTTTTTTAATAACTTTTTTATTGACAGAACCCGTGCCAGGGTAATTTTTTTACAACACTATCCCTTTCACTCACTTCTGTTCTGATTTTTTCCCTTCCCTTCCTCCACCCCTTCCCCCCGATGGCAAGCAGTCCTATACATGTTAAATATGTCACAGTACATCCACAGAAGGTAGAAATAATCTGGGAAGAAAAACAAAAATGAAAACAGTCTACTTTCATTTCCCAATGTTCTTTCTTTGGGTGTAGCTGCTTCTGTCCATCATTGATCAATTGAAACTGAGTTAGATCTCTTTGTCAGAGAAATCCACTTCCATCAGAATACATCCTCATATAGTATCTTGTTGAAGTATATAATTATCTCCTGGTTCTGCTCATTTCACTTAGCATCAGTTCATGTAAGTCTCTCCAAGCCTCTCTGTATTCATCCTGCTAGTCATTTCTTACAGGAAAATAATATTCTATAACATTCATATACCACAATTTACCCAACCATTCTCCAATTGATGGGCATCCATTCAGTTTCCAGTTTCATGACACTACAAACAGGGCTGCCACAAACATTTTGGCACATACAGGTCCCTTTCCCTTCTTCATATACATATATAATGTCAACAAATTTGTGTCATTTTGTGAAAAGATGAGTATCAGGTTTATGAGGAAAATATTACATCTCCTTTGTTTACATGCTGCACAGTTAATCAAAATGCCTTTGTCACAAACTGAATACATTATTTGGCTGAGTTATGGGCTAGAAAGGATTCTGTTCCACACCAAAAAAAAAAAAAAAAAAATCTTGAACCTGAGGTCACTTATTGGGATTTCAGAAATGAAAGCACGATGAAGTTTGAAAGCATTTGTCATTTTCATTATATATGTATATATACATAGTCTCATTTATTATATATAAATAACTATTATATGTGTTTGTTTACATATATGTATTAATGAATGTACAAACAGCTCATTGAATACACAACAGGTATTCTTTAAAAAAAGAAATCAATATTAAAAGCAAATATGTAAGGATGTGCAAGAACTTTTTCACAAATTATACAAAAAATTTTCTAATCACTTAAAAAAAAAATTATTACCTGTCTGTTGGAATCCTTACTAACTACTAACTAATTAGAGTTGATCTAATCTTACAAGAAGATGTTTTGGCCAGAACCTGAAACAAGGTACTAAGTAGAACTAATCAAGACAAGGCTTGTGTTCCCACCTTTACTCATTGGAGTCCACAAGTATGCTAGCTTCACAAAGCAGACTTTCTACTTTCAGGGAGTTCACACCCAGAGAGCACTATGGGAGAAAACCCATAATCCCATTCTCTCAGAAGAGGCAGATAAAAGGCCAGCGATGAGGGATCTATGGCACAATACATTTTTTCCTCTTGGCTGGCTGATCGCACTGGACTCGAGAGGAACGACTCTGGTGCAGAGAACACTTTGACGGATTTCAGTGGAGCTACGCCAGAAGCTCTCTCTCCGTGGCAAGTTGGTGGCTGGGCTCCCCAGAAGGAGATAAGAGAGACCTTCCATCTCTGTCTTGGTTGGAGGCAGAAGAAAGCAGAGGCAGAGGCTGAAGGACAGAACCTTTGGATTTGGAGACATCCAAAGGGCTCCAAGCCTCTAAACCGGCTTTGCCTTGAGAAGAACAGGAACTCTAACATTTGAACTCATAACATTCAACTGTACTATTTCCAGCCAGGAAAGAAAACTAATGTTTAGATAGATAGATAGATGTTGTTGTGTGTCTTTTGTCCTCAAAAAGTACCATGAGATTAGAAAGATGAAGCCATAACATGCAAGTAAATTGAACTTAAGTGAGGGAGGGCTGTGCAAAGTCACTTGCCTCACCTTATCCTCCAGAACCCCGTGGTAAGATATAGATAAGACAACTAGAAATTTTGCTGAATATAAAGGGAAACCTTGGCCTTGGCCTTTTTAAGTTAAGGTCTTCAGCAGGTTTCAATTTGACTGAGGTCATACAATCAGTGATTATATATAATAAAATGCTAATTATAACATTCTTTAATGAACAAGCATACCACTATAAATTTAACTTTTCATTATATTTCCCTCCATTGCTTTTAATGCTAAAAATTGAACTTTTGAGAAAGCAAAATAACAAATCCCAGAGACATATACAAATTATTTCAAAGTTAACTATGTATCAGACTCCTTAAAATCATATAGATGATATTATCACTTAGCCACAAAGAGTGAACTCAATGTTCAGTAGGGAATCAAATAATTATGTATCTTTTTTATGATTTTCCTCTGAATCATAGAAAAAAGAGAACATCAATTTACTTTCACTGAGCTAAAGAATGTCAGTGATAAAAGGGATTTTATACATAGAAATATTTTATAATGAGTAAACTAGAAGCCAGAGAAGTAAAGAAACTCAAATTGATTTCACTTAAACAAGTCTTTATTAGGTATCTGCCATGTGTTAAGTACTATACTACATTCTGGAGATACAAAGACCAAAAACAAAATAAACAAACAGAAAAAAAAAATTTTGCCATGTATCCAAAATCATACCAGCTAATGAAATAATGAAGATAAGTAACTAATACCCTATGTTACCTTACAAAATTTTTTTTAGGAAAAAAAACCTATTAATTCTATCAAGGATCAAAGCAAATGTTGGGATGGCAAGAATAAAAGGATACAATCATAGTTCCCCTTACTGTCTCTGAAGAAAAAAAGCCATTGTAGGCATGAGGACTTGGAGACTTTGACAAAAGTCAGATAAAGTGGATGTTTCCCCAATATTCATTCATTCCATTAGTCAGTTAGTGAATAAGCATTTATGAAACACTTGTTCTTTGCCTGGCATAAGCACTAGTAGTACAAATACAAGTCGCAAGAGAAAGAGTTCCTGCCCTTACTATGTATCAGCAAAATTGAGGGAAAATAAAACATATAAGGAAGATTAAGAGGGAGGGGATGGATAAAAATGTTGGTAAGGAAATGTTGGAGAAAGTCATATGTGCAACCTGCAGAGGAATAAACCATAATTGGTCACTCTCTTTAAATGGAAATTATGGGAGGAGTAATCTACTCAGAGGGAGAAGGTCTCAGCAGTCTATAGTACCTTCTATATGAAATTTCCTAAACTGGAATGAGGCTTCAAGATGAAGAATTGGTACTTGGTCAAGAATGTCTCTTACCTTTCCCTGATCACATCTCTAATCTTTATATCCAAATAGATCCATGATTTCCTTAGCAGCAGAGGGTATGGCAGCATCTTGGCAAGTTGTATCTTGGGTATAATGATCATATCCTGAGTCTAATAGAACCCAGAGGCTTATTTTGGCCACCTATAATATGGCCTTGAATCCTATATATGAATGGATGATTCCTATATATGATTGCTTGATTCCTATATATGAATATAGGATCATATTCCTATATTGATTCCAATATATGAATATCCACTAATTCCTTAGCTTCAAATTTGTTTAGTTTAAAACACTAAACTAACCCTTGAGGGCTCAAAATGTTTAAAAAGAAAATCCATATTATTTGTATTACTACTCGTGTAATAATGTCTCCTTCACTCAGACTTTAGAGGAAAAACAGACTAGATTTTGAGCCAAAGTGATACATAGAAATTCTCCACCAAGATATATCATGAATGCATATACTTGTGCTCTACTGACCAAATTTCAAAGTACTGTAAACTTCCTAAAGCATTTTTACTTGCAACATGCATAGATATTGCATAAAAATTGGCATACCTATTTTGCTCCAATAGCAATACAAATACCATATTGTTATTTTTCTCTCTGCACCTATCTATCCTCCTTTGCTATATAAATGCTTGAATGCATGTCTGGTTTGGTTTGGTTTTGTCTTTTTTCTAGCTATAAAGAGAAATTACAGAACACTTCTTAAACACTTAAAATGCCTTAGACACTATACTAAACACCAGAGAAACAAATACAAACAAAAAGATGCACCCTAATTTCAAGAAGTTTTCATTCTAATGGGAAGACAACATAGAAAAAGGAGCTGGAAAGTGATGGAGATGAGAGGTGAAAAGAAACTCTATTGAGAACCTGGCAGAATATCAGACAGCCAAAAGCACAGCTGATAGGGCAATCAAGAATGATTAGCGTGGGCCCAGGCTTACTCCAAATTTGGATGGCAGAAGGTTGTCCTAGTGTGCAAAATTCCCAAGAAGTGAAGGAAGTTCTAGAATTATCTATATTGTTAGTTATTCTTGGAATCTTGGAAAAATCTTAGACTTGTTCTGAGAAACAGCTTTATAAACTATGGTATATTGTGACATCATTACTGATCATTGTTATTGTATGTTCCAGCATTTTGACAGTTACAAGTTCTTCACATTATTTTCTTGACAATTCATTGTAATGTGATTCTGTTTGTTTGTTTTTTTTTTTCATTAAAAGTCATTACAGTTCAGTTGCATAGACATTCAAGGACAAGATGTATTAAGTAATCATAATAATCACTGACAAAGTAGTGTACTTATATTCTGTCACTTTAATATTCATAGCAACCTTATAAAGTAGATGGTATAAATAGCATCATTTTAGAAATATTGAACCTAAGATCCAAAGATAGTAAGTTACTCAGGTATGCTTAGATGAAGCAGTGTTTGAATCCAGTTTACTGTCTCTGAATCCAACTTTCCCACATGAGTGGGTATTAATAATAAGAGTAAGCATTCTAATAGCATTCACTATGCACTACATACTGTGTGGATAATTAGCAGTTATCTCGTTTGATCCTCAGAACTGCCCTGGGAGGTAAGTGCAATTATTTTCTGCCTTTTATATATAAGAACACCTAGACAAACAGGTGAAGTAATATTCCCCAATAATCACACAGTAAGTCTCAGAGGCCAGATTTGAAATCTTCCTGACTCCAGTACTCTATCTACTGAACCATCTAGTTGCCCCAGAGCTGACGCCAGCTCACAGGCACATGATCAATTAAAAATCTAGAGAAAAAATGGCTGAAATACAAGTCCTTCCAAATGAAAAAAGTTTCCAAACCTCATAGTTTTATCATTGGAAAATTAAGCTTAGTAATAATCCAAAGTATTACTTGTCCAGTTCTAATATAGTTTTTATGCTTGATTTTTTTCCCTGGATTTATTTTTTGCTAGCAAAAATTGAATTGTTTGCCACTATTTTATAGTATCTTAGATAATTCCATCATATTATGTTTTTATCTCTAGAATTCTTGTGTCTGTTTGCTTGCTTGTTTGACTTCTTGTATTGCTTGACTCTTTTTGCATTTATATTGTGGACAGATTTAGTTACAATTAAGAATACCCAGTTTTGCTTTTTTCTCTCTTATAGTATTTTGGTCATCAAAAAACAATCAAAAAATTAATTTCCCTATGAGATAATAATAATAACACACCTTTGTATGCTCCTTTGAGATTTTTAAAGAACTTTACATATACTATTTCATTTGATCCTTATAAGAACTCTACATATCATACTGTTATTACTCTCCACTTTTTTTTTTTTTTGGATAAAAGAAGTAAGGCTTAGAGATTGCAAGAGTCTTATCTGAAATTGCACATCATTAAGTAGTGATACAATGTTTAATTCCAATTTGTTTGTATTTTTTTTCTCACTCTGCTTGCAGTACTCAATCCATGCAACAGTTAACTATATAGATTTTAATCTATTCTGATACTTTTTATTACCTCTGACAATCCACTTAAGCTTTTTGTTATTAGTTTTCTCATCTATAAATTGAAATAAGTTACTAAATGATCTCTCAATTATATAATTCTCTGAATCAGCATTCTTCTATTGTTCATACACTGTATGTATATACAGTATAAGGGCACTGAGAGGAAAACATTAAAGGATATCCATGGATACTATCTTGACAAATCTTGGAACAGAAGTCAAATACTCACCTGGTATAGCATTGTGGAATTTAGAATTTTGTCTTAATTACTGTAGTTCAAGAGATATAACTGTGTAATTAGAAAGATCAATAGGTCAGAAAATCAACACAAAATCAAAAAGTGAGTTCACTTCACAAAATGAATGGGTAATGATGTTTGTTTTCTACATTATTTCCACAATAATAATATTCAGACGTTAAAAAATATATTCATAGGTAGTTGAAAACCAAAATAAGAAGACAGTAATAGAACACATATCTACACATGCGTTTAATTCACCAGGTAAAGGTGAACTATATCCTAAGGTACTAAGAGAATGTAAAGGTAATTTCTTTGTTCATTGAAAAAATCATTTAGAAATGGAGAAAGACTAGAATTGTCTTATATGTATAAATGAATGAGTTAAAAATAGTTATATAGAAAAATACATATATGTATAAACATATAAATGAATGAATAAATGAATACATAGATAGATAGATAGATAGATAAATAGATAATGAGGTGAATGTTTGGTATGCAATATATTAGCCAGTAGTTTTACCTTTGTTCCTCACAAACAAAACAAAACAAAACCAACAAAAATGATATTAAAAGGAAAATACAAAGCTGTGAAAAAATCTTATAGCCAGTATTTCTGATAAACATTTCCTTTCTAAAATATATAAGAAAACTATGTCAAATGTATAAGAATACAAGTCATTACCCAATTGATAAATGGTCAAAGGATATGAAAACAATTTTATATGATTAAATCAAAGCTATCTATAGTTATATAAAAATGCTCTAAATCAATATTGATTAGAGAAATTCATATTAAAACAATTGAGGCATTACCTCCCACCTCTCAGATTGCTTAAGATGACAGGAAAAAATAATGATAAATGTTGGAGGGGATGTGGGAAAACTGGGACACTAAAACATTGTTGATGCAATTGTGAAATGATCAAACTATTCTGGAAAACAATAATGAATATTCCCAAAGGACTACAAAACTGTGCATACCCTTTCACCCAGTAGTGGCATTATTGGATCTATATCTCAAAAAAATCATAAAGTAAGGAAAAAAGATCCACATGTACAAAAAATGTTTGGATCTGTTCTTTTTATGGCAACAAAGTATTGGAAAATGAGTAGATGCCTACCAATTGGGGAATGGATGAACAAGTTGTGAAGGCAATGGGATATATTAATATTCTATATGATAAAAAAAATGATGAACAACCTGATTTTAGAAAGGCCTGGAAAGATTTAATTGAACTGATACTGAGCAAAACAAGCAGAACCTAGAATGCATTGTACACAAAAACAGCAAGAATGTGTGATGATAAACTATGAAAAACTTGTGTTTTCTAAGTGGTCCATTGACCCGAAGCTACCCTAATAGACTTTGGACAGAAAATGCCATCTGCATTCAGAAAAAGAATGAAAGAAAATGAATGTAAATCACTACATGCTATGTTCACTTATTTTTTCTGTTTTTTTTTCTCTCCCAAGTTTATTCCCCTTTATTCGATTTTTCTCTCCCAACATGATTATAAAACAATGTTTTAAAATTAAATAATTAATTAAGCCTCTTTTGTGGTTTAAAATGTATTAGTAAATAGATATAAAATATATTTCAGATGTGGGATATTAAATATCATTTAAATATTTTCTTGTGAAAAAATTAGTTGGTAGTTTATTAAAGAATGAGGGGTTAAAAGGAATTTTTGTTTTAATAGAAATTAAGAATGGGGGGAAAGACAGAAAAATAATTTAAAATACTTCTAACAGTTCTGGACAACAATATAAAAGAAATTGCTACTGGCAGCATGGTAGTAATATAGAACAGATGTAAAATATCAGAAAATGGGTATAGAAAATAACTTGCTAATTTCAAATAAATAACTCTAATGACATTGCATTACATATGGAATACATTTCCTCACATCTTCAACTACATATCATCCAAGGGCAAGCAGCTGCAAAGGTTATTTTTGGGCTAATGCATTTAAATCATTTATTACTTGAGTGAGGAATAAATATAAGACTGTATTTCATTTGTGTATATAGTTTTGGGTAGAACATTTGTTATTGAAGTGCATCCCACTAGGAGGGAAATAGCTTTATCAACTCATCAGTCATTTATTCTGAAGAGTGAACAAGCAAGATTTCACTCTGAGAGGGTCAGAATAATTATAAAAAGGGGGGAATCATCATTTTTTTTCTGTACTGTAAAAAAGGTTAAAGAATTAATGAGGGGAGATAATGACTTTTGTGATGGAGAAACACTTTAGTTACTGGAATGAAGATATTAACAGAATAGACAGCCTGCACAATCTTGTTCATTTTAACCAAATGGTAATCAGTAAAGATTCAGTTGATCATCTGTGCCTTCTATAGATTCCACCCCTTTGGTATCAAGACAATATTATTGGAGTTTTTCTGCTTCCTGTGCCTAACACAGGAACATTGAAATCCTAGGAAAGAAGAAAAGCCTTCTGGCATAGACTTCTCTGGGAATGTAGTTAATAAAAAGTGAACATTACAAGAAACAAAAGGAAACCTGAATGCTCTTAGTGAGCTGATAAGCTCAGTAATTTAAACACTCAGGAGTGGGTTCCATAATAATAATGATAACATAAATTTATGCAATGCTTTAGGGATTACTAAAGTACTTTCCTCACAACAGGTGTGGAAATTACTAACCTTTCTTGAATAAAATGAAAGAAACTGAAGGAAAATAATTTAAGAGATGGAGTCTTGAGATTTGTGATGGTTTTAATTAACTTCTCATTTTACTACATTTAATACAAATAAAATTCTCACATTTGATACTTCCCAAATCTTACTCTTTGTCCTCTTTATAATAGAAATACAAGTGGTGAATACAACAGAACTAATATCAATAATAATTATATTCAAGCATTAGAAAACTTTTATGGTATACTTAAGTTTACAATATGCTTTTCTTACAAGCAACTATGACAGATAATTTTAGCATTATTACATACGTTTTACAAATACAGAAGCAGTGACTGAATGATATTTCAACTTCTCTGTAGTAATACCCTATGAAATTTCTGTTAAATTCAAACCTCAAATACAGTTTTCTTATCTCTTTCTTGATGCCTCAAACACAGAAAATTATGAGTAATATTGAAGCAAGTCATTTTTTGAAAAAAATTCCTAGATAGTGCAGAAATAAGTAAAAATTATTAGAACAATAAAAAATCCAATGAACTAAGAGAATCACAGATAAAATGCTACATAAGAATAAGTTAGCAATATTGAATGGGGAAGGAGGCACATATAAGAAGCAAGAGTATTCCAAGTCAAGAAAGGGTCAGTAAAAATTATCTTAGGAGAAAATCAATAAGACCAATGTAACCAGATCAGAATGAGTGGAGAAGGTAAAGTAAAAGCAAATTTGAAAATTATTGAAAAGAAATTGTTAAAGTAAGAAAGGACTAAAAATCTCCAATGTAGCATTTGACATTGAGCTAGAAAATGGGAAATCACTGAAGTTTATGGAAAAGATGGGAGAAAATAGATCTGTTTCAAATAAATCCTTCTAGTTGCTCTGTGGAAGATGAAGCAGTAAGGAGTAAAAAAAAAAATTAAAAATCATATGAGAATCTATTTCAATAGTCCTGAGGAAGAGTTAATTAGTGTCCAAGCTAGCATGGTGGCCATATAGGTATAGAAATGTTATATAAGAAAAAATGAACATATGTTGACAGCAAGGTCTTAACCTACCTGATTTAATAAATTGTGGTGCCCTTGACAGTAATAGGAGAGAGCAAACAGTTTAAGAGGAGATTCATATTGAGTGTGAAATGTCTTCAGACTTTCAACTTTATACGTCTGCAAGATAGTTGCTGGTGTTGGACTGAGATTCAGGAGACATATGCAATTCCTGAATATAAATGATAATTCAGTCTAAGGGAAGTAACCAACCAAGAACACTACACAAGGGAGAAGAATGTCATGAAAACCTACAAAGGAGAGAAGATTCCAGAAAAGAAAGTAATCAATTGCTTTAAATGTGGCAGATTAAAAAGGATAAAGACGGGGGAAAGGCCACTGGATTCAGAAATTAAAAGGTCATTGAGAACACTGGAGAGAGCAATTTCAGTTGAAAGATAAGGTCAGGAACCAGACAGCCAAGATTCAAGATTTTAGTGGGAAAGCCTTTAACTGAGCCTTCTGTTATGTTCACCATGAAATATTCCTTAAGGAAAGACTGTTGGGGTCAGGACAAATATCTTCAATCTGTGCAATGCAGCTACTTCCATGTATATCAGCAAAAGATATCACCCACCTCCTATTTCCAGCCCAATGTTCCAATTGGATTTGGAGAATTTCTGTTTCAAAGAATTTCTTCAAAGAGGAGCAATGCTTCCTTTGAATTCAGGCCTCCTATCTCCTGACTAATCTGTCTTTTGCAGGTAGAAGTGTGACAACCTTAACTTAATAATCAACATTTTCACACTTTGTCATCCTCTTCACATTCTGGGGATTCTGAACTCCTGTAGATCATCATCCAAACACCACTCAGAAGTCCTGAATAAATGAATTCTTATTCTCATCTTTCTCAAAGTTGTCTAAAGTTTTATACTAAGTACCCAGCCTTTGCACTGTGTCCTATGGAAAGCTTGTGCCATAAACAACAAACTTTTTCTTTACCTTAAATCTATTTTTTTTTCATTCCTGCTGTCTTAATAAAATTTGACCTTCCCCTGATGACAGACTTTCTTTGGTGATTGTCATCAATGCTACTTGTACTGTCATTCATTCTCCTTAACTTACTGGTAGAGACAGGAAAGTTGAAATATTTCTTGTTTTCTCTTTCAAGTTTCCCCCAGAAAGGAAAAAGAGAGAGAGAGAGAGAGAGAGAGAGAGAGAGAGAGAGAGAGAGAGAGAGAGAGAGAGAAATAGAGTGAAAGGGGAAAGGGGAGGAAGAGAGACAGAGAAACAGATAATAATTATATATATATTTATACATATATACAAAACATATTTATATTATTACATAATAATTACATGTATATGGCTATATAGTACTCTTTCTCAAATAACTTAATCATTCTGTTCCTAAATCTACTCTGAATTTCATGAATTACTCCTCCATTGTATCTCAGCCATTGATAAAGATTGGCATATCCTCAGTTTTGCCATCACCTCTATGTTCCTTCAGCATTTTTCAAGAATTTTAAATCTTCAAGAATTTTGATATTTCCTTATTTGCCCACAATCTTTTTGCTTTCCTCCTCTGTCTCTTACCCTTCATATTCTTTGTGATCTTCCTCTTCATATTCTTTGTGACTTCCAATTACTTGGATTCATTAATTCTCTGCTAGACCAATTCTCTTATTCTAGACTGTCTTTTTTTTTTCCTTTTCCCCTTCCTGGAAACCAATTCATTTCTATACTTTCCTCTTCTCTTGAATTTCTAATATTTATCATTCATTGATTGCGTGGAGCCAACTCTCAGCCTTGGATCACTCTCACTATTTATCACTTCACTGTTTATATAACTGTTGCTAAACAAAATGTGGGAAAAATTATGCAGGTGTTTGGTGTCCAATATAAATTTTATTTATCTATATCTATATATGTGTAAATTTTATTTATCTATCTATATCTATCTATATAGACATATATGTGTGTATGTATATACATATATACATATACATACTATATATCTATATCTCTCTATCTCTATCTCTATCTATATATCTATATCTACATAGATATATAGATATATATATTGAATTCACTATTCTGCTGTCATGAGTGGCTTTTTCCAAATCTTTCCATCTCTTGTCCAGCCTCTCATGGCTTCCTCTTCCAAACTTTCATTTCAGTTAAAAACCTTTCCTCTGAAAGTTGTTTTTTTTTTCATATCATTTGATCATTTATCAATTGGAGAATGACTTAATTTCTTATAAAGTTGAGTCAATTCTCTATATATTTTGGAAATGAGGCCTTTATCAGAACCTTTAATTGTAAAGATGTTTTCCCAATTTGCTGCTTCCCTTCTAATCTTGTCTGCATTAGTTTTGTTTCTTCAAAAGCTTTTTAATTTCATATAATCAAAATTTTGTATTTTGTGATCAATAATGATCTCTAGTTCTTTGATCACAGATTTCTTCCAGCTCCACAGGTCTGAGAAGTAAACTATCCTATATTCTTTTAATTTGTTTATAATATTATTCTTTATGTCTAGATCATGAACCAATTTTGACCTTATCTTGGTAGAAAATGTTAGGTGTGGGTCAATGCCTAGTTTCTGCCATACTAGTTTCCAATTTTCCAAGCAGTTTTTGTCAAATAGTGAATTCTTATCCGAAAAGCTGAAATCTTTGGGTGTGTCAAACACTAGATTACTATAATTATAAACTATTTTGTTCTGTGAACCTAACCTATTCCACTGATCAACTAGCCTATTTCTTAGCCAATACCAAAGACTGCTGCTTTAGAATATAGTTTTAGATCAGGTACAGTTAGGCCACCTTCATTTGATTTTTGTTTTCATTAATTCCCTTGAAATTCTTGATCTTTTGTTCTTCCAGATAATTTTTGTTGTTATTTTTCTAGGTCATTAAAATAGTTTCTTAGGAGTCTGGTTGGTATAGCATTAAATAAATAAATTAGTTTAGGGAGTATTGTCATCTTTATTATATTCGCTCGACCTATCCAAGAGCACGTAATATTTTTCCACTTGTTTATATTTGACTTTATGTGTGTGGAAAGTGTTTTGTAATTTTGCTCATATAGTTTCTGACTTTGCCTTGGCAGATAGATTCCCAAATATTTTATACTATCAACAGTTATTTTAAATGGAATTTCTCTTTGTATCTCTTGCTATTGGATTTTGTTAGTGATGTATAAAAATGCTAATGATTTTTGTGAATTTATTTTGTATCCTGCAACATTGCTAAAGTTGTGGATTATTTCTAATAGCTTTTTAGTAGAATCTCTGGGATTCTCTAAGTATACCATCATATCATCTGCAAAGAATGATGATTTGGTTTCCTTATTACCTACTCTAATTCCTTTAATCTCTTTTTCATCTCTTATTGCCAAAGCTAGCATTTCTAACACGATGTTGAATAGTAATGGTGGTAGTGGGCAACCTCCCTCTCTCCTATCATCTTACAGACTGGCTTCTGACTTTATCATTCCACTGAAACTTCTCTCTTCAAAGGTATTAATGATATTCTAACTCACAAATCCAATAGCTTTATCTTAATCCTAATTCTACTTGAACTCTCTGCAGTCTTTGGCATACTCTTTTTATTGATAACTATGTTTTCTCTCATGTTTTTTTGGGGGGGAAATATTACTTTTTACTCATTACCCTCCTTATCTGTAATATATAATACACCCTTGTATTTGCTAATTTTCCTCTTCATTATCCATCAGGATTCAGTTCTTAATTATCTTCCATATTCCCTTTATATTTTTTACTTGCCCATCTCATCAGTTCCCATAATTTAATTAACATCTTTATACTAATGATTCTCAGAACTATCCTGATCTCCAGTCTTAAACTTCCCATTGACTTCCAGACATATCAAACTGGAAGTCCAATAGACATCTTAAACTCAATATATCTAAAGCAAAAGTCATTATCTTTCCTTCTAATCCCCCCCCAATCTCTAATCTTCTTAATCATTATAAAGAAGAACATCATCCTTCCAGTCCCTCATTATCAAAATCTAGGAGTCATCCTGAATTCTTCACTATCTCTCAAAGTTACCCTCACATCTGAGGTATTGCCAAGGCCTTTGCAATACATCTTGAATATTGTATCTCATCTCTTCTGACACTGCCACCATTCTAGTGCAGATCATCATCTCCCCAATCTGTATTATTGAAACAGTTTGAATGTGGGTCTTCCTACCTTAAGTCTCTCCCCACTCCAGATCATTCTCCATTCAGACACTAAGGTGATTTTCCTAAAAGCAAGTTAGATCATGTTCCTCCCCCTACTCAATAAACCACATTGACTTCCTTTTACCTCCAGGGATAATACAAAATGTTCTGTTTGACATTCAAAGTCCTCCAAATCTAGTACCCTCTATCTTTCCAGTCTTCTTACATTATACTCCTTAACAAATGCTCTTCAATCCATTGGTACTTCATGTTTCAATTCTAGACTTTTATGTGGGCTCCTATCTCCAACTAATGACTTTCCTGGCTTCTTTTAAGCTAAAAACTAAAATCCTAATCAGAAGCCTTCCCTAACCCCACTTTTATTCCAGTGTTTTACATCTTTAATTTACCTTATACACTGTAAGTAGTTTGCTTCTCATGTATTTGTTTGCATATGGTCTCTCTTTTTAGATTGTTAACTTCTTAAGAAGGGTGATTGTTCTTTGTGTTGTTGTTATTGTTGGTATTACCTGTGCTTAGCATAGTCTAGTGCACAATAAATATTTAATAAATGTTTATTGAATTGAGCTGAAATTGAATAATGAGAGGAAATCAATTGTAAACAATTATTACAGGAACAACAATATTTGGAACAAGAATATTTGTTTCCAATTGCTCTCCTCTCACTATTCAATTTCAGCTCAGTTCAATAAAATTTATTGAGTATTGATTATGCAGCACACACTATGGTGAGCACAAGTGAGAGAAGTAAGATAGTGATTAATGAAGAGTCTGAGTTTCAAAACATGTTTTTGTTTTAAGAATATGGGAAAATTAGAGTGTTTAGAGGCAGTTGGTAAGATTACAATAGATAGCAAAAGATAAAATATTATGAGAAAAGTAGGGCACAATCTTCCAGAGAACATGAGATAGAATGGGATCCCTTTTGTAATACATGAATTTCATTTTTAATCAAAAAGACTCTGTTTTCACTTCAGCTAGCAATGAAGGAGGAAGGCATCTGAATTGCATGACATAAGATCCTGTTGACAAATGGACCTATTTATTTTCTTGGTAAAGTATCAGGCTAAATTCTCAACTGAGGGGATGGAAACTGGAATACTATTGAACATTAAAGAAAGGATAGGAATGTTCAAAAAGCCACTATGAAGAATGGGATTATGACTTGATTAGGCAAATGTAAAAAAATAAAAATGAAAATGAAAATTGCATTGTTGCAGTGAGAGTCTGCTTGAGATTTTAATAAATGTATAGAATTATGTCAAAACAGTTTTGGGATTTATCCCATGTCCATTCACCATACTATGAATATGAACTAGAAAAAGAAATGTGTGATGGGAGTACTTGAACTTGAGGTTTGTCAAGGCATGATTATTAATAGGACAAAGGGTGATAGGATTTAACTGCAGAGAATAATTTAAAGTTGAACTGATTCCCCAAGATATAATGATAGGAAAGGGAGAGTAGTGAATAAGCTGTCAGAAAGATGTGCTGTGAAAGAAATGAGGGATGTGCATTGACTTGTCTTGACTGAAAAAGGAAAAGAATAATCCTAGAAAATTTGCGTATTTTTTTGCATAGTATATTAATTACTAGGAAAGTTATAATGTAAGAATTGTTAAGCAGAAAAAGGTTCTAGTTAGGCTAGGAGTAATGCATTTTTAGCACCCAAAATTGTTTTAAGATGGTGAATTTTTTAAACTCAGAACAGGAAAGAAGAAATTAGATCATGATAGCTACCCAAATATGATTTTATTCACCAAGAACAGAGGTAGCATAAAAAGCCTTTATGAAATAGCTAATTATACATTACAATTACAAACCATGAAGCCAAGGATAGAAAAGGAAGCCAATGCAGCTAAAGGAGGCAGGATGGGAGAAAATTGGGATAATTTAAGGGAAGTTATAAAAATGAGAATAATAGGCTTAGTATAAATGATTTAGCAAGTTGAGTAAGAAGAGCAAGATACAATTGTGACAAAACATTTTCAGTTCTAAGTCTTGGAAATGGCACAAATCTAAGAAATAGTGCAATCTGAGATAGGTCTATTTTCCTTTGTTTTAAAGTGGAATAGTGATCAGAAATAAGCCTGCTTAGAAGTATATGCCTATTGTATCCAAAACATTAAATATTGAAGTTTAGACATAGAAAAATGAAAAACAATACTTGCTACTCACATTCTAACATACACTAAATATTTAGAATATTACATAAAGATAAGTAAAGGAGAGCAACATGGGTGGGGCAAAGATGGTAGAAACACATTGGTTTTGTTGTTGTTGTTTGTTCTTTATTTTATTTTATCTTTTTATTATAGATTTTTATTTAAAAGATATATGCATGGGTAATTTTTCAGCACTGACAATTGCAAAACCTTTTGTTCCATTTTTTTTCCTCTTTCCCCCCATGCTCTCCCCCAGATGGCAGGTAGACCAAACAATACATGTTAAATATGTTAAAGTATATGTTAAATACAATATATGTAGACATGTCCATATGGTTATGTTGCTGCACAAAAAGAATCAGACTTTAAAATAATGTACAATTAACCTGTGAAGGAAATCAAAAATGCAGGCGGACAAAAACAGAGACATTGGAAATGCTATGTAGTCGTTCACATTCATTTCCTAGAGTTCTTTCACTGGGTATACCTGGTTCTATTTATTATTGAAGAAATGGAACTTATTTGGTTCATCTTATTGTTGAAGAGAGCCACGTCCATCAGAATTGATCATATAGAGTCTTGTTATTGCCACATGCAATGAATTCCTGGTTCTGCTCATTTCACTTAGCATCAGTTTATGTAAGTCTCTCCAGGCCTCTCTGAAATCATCCCGCTGGTCATTTTTTTTATAGAACAATAATATTTTTAACATTCATATACCACAATTTATTCAGCCATTCTTCAATTGAGGGGCATCCACTCAGTCTCCAGTTTCTGGCCACTACAAATAGGGCTGCCACAAACATTCTTGCATATACAGGTCCCTTTAACCTTCTTTAAGATCTCTTTGGGATATAAGCCCAGTAGTTACACTACTGGATCAAAAGGTATGCACAGTTTGATAACTTTTTGAGCATAGTTCTAAATCGCTCTCCAGAATATCTGGATGTATTCACAATTCCACCAACAATGAATTAGTGTTCCAGTTTTCCCACATATCCTCCAACATTCCGCATTATCTTTTCCTGTCATCCTAGCCAATCTGACAGGTATGTAGAGGTATTTCAGAATTGTCTTGCATTTCTCTGATTAATAATGACTTGGATCATGTTTTCATATGGCTAGAAATAGTTTCAATTCCTTCAACTGAAAATTGTCTCTTCATATCCTTTGACCATTTATCAATTGGAGACTGGACTGATTTCTTATAAATTAGAGTCAATTCTCTATACATTTTGGAAATGAGGGCTTTATCAGAACCTTTGACTATAAAAAATATTTTCCCAGTTTATTGTTCTTCTAATCTTGTCTTCATTAGTTTTGTTTGTACAAAAACATTTCAATCTGATATAATCAAAATTTTCTATTTTGTGATCAGTGATGATCTCTAGTTCTTCTTTGGTAACAAATTCCTTTCTCCTCCACAGGTCTGAGAGGTAAACTATCCTATGTTCTTCTAATTTTTTTTTAATAATCTCATTTTTTATGCCTAGATCATGATGTCATTTTGACTTTATCTTGTACAGTGTTAAGTGTGGGTCACACTGTTTTGTTTTTAAAGATGAAATCATCGCCATGGTTTGGAAAAAGCAGCTTGAGGAAAAGAGGTATTTTCACTTTTTTTTGATTTAGAGTCAAGAAAGAATTAAAGAAATTCCATAAATGGAATTTAGAGTATATGGTGCTCTCACAGGATGGAGAGGATTTCTTTAATGTAAATATTAAAGGGTTTTAGAATGAAGAAACTTATTTTTTAAATAAAGAATAAATTTCAAATGGTTTTGTAGAATGAACAGGCTACACTGTGGGAGACCCAGAATCTAGCAGAACTGGTTAGGAATCAGACTGATTAGACCAATAATGAGAATCCATGGAGACAGAGTTGTGTGGATTTTGATATTCTCTTTACTCTACTTATATTGTCATCAGAATTGGGTAGCAAAGAAGAAGAGAAGTGAGGTGCAAAGCTGGGTGGGGGGTAATATATTCAGGTTTTTTGACAGTCTTTATTTTTCAAATACATAAAGAACTGTGTCAAATTGATCAGAACACAATTCATTCCCCGATTGGTAAATAGTCAAAGAATACAAACAATTTTCAGATGAAGAAATTAAAGGTATTTTTAGTCATATGAAAAAATGCTCTTAAAAACTATTGATTAAAAAAATTCAGGTTAAAACAATTCTGAGGTACCACTTCATAATTCTCAGATTGGCTAAGATGACAGGAAAAGATAATGACAAATGTTGGAGGGAATGTGGGAAAACTGGGACATTAAAACATTATTGGGGGACTTCCGGTTAAGATGGCGGAGAGGAGGCTCACAGTTGCATAAGCTCCGCGCTTTCTCTCACTATCCACTTCATTACAAGCCTCTGAATCAATGCTTGACTGAAAAAAACCCACAAATAGTTACCAAGAGAAGCCATCCTTGAGATCCGCCAAGAAAGGTCTGTCTTTACTGGAGGGCTGGGGCGGTTTTAGATCGGGCGCAGGCGGCGGGCAGCGGCAGTGAGAGCACGGGAGCAGACTGGAGAGGGGGTGGGGAGTGATCGCAGCTGTCTCTGCGGGGAGAGCTTCGCTACAGGTTTGGAACCTGCAGCAAGTCAACAGCCCAGCAGAGAAGCTAAAAACACCGGGGCTGAAGAACACAACCGCAAACAGCTGGAGTCTCTCAGGACCTGGCCGCCCCCCCCTTCCCCCCCCTCAGTGACTCAGCACGCTTTGGGATCTCAGAGCGCAGGCGCAGCACAGTCCTGCTAGTGCCTCACTGCTGCCACCTGCAGTCTGTAGAGGAAGCTCGATAACACACCCAGCCCCCCCCCAAAGAAAGACTCCAGTTTTTTCTGTTTTTCTTTGGTAGTTTGTCTCTGATTAATAGACAGAATGAGCAAGAAGCTGAAGAGGACTTTAACCCTAGACAGCTTCTACACAGATAGAGAGCAGACTCTAAATCCTGAGGAGACTAAAAACAGGCAGTCCCCAGGTGATTCCCCAAAGGAGGAGATCGTCTGTTCCTCAGCACAGATGAACCTCATAGAAGTGATTAAAAAGGCTCTCACAAGGGAGCTAGAAGAAAAATGGGGAAAGCAGAGTGAGGCTTGGCAAAAGGAGAAGGAAGCTTGGGAAAAGGAGAGGGAGGCTTGGCAAAAGAGCCTGGAGAAGTCAGTTAAAGAGAGAGTGGATAAAGAAGTAAAATCCTTGAAAAATAGGATTAGTGAACTGGAAAACAAAATTGGCGAAATGGAAAAAAATTCCACAGAACAAAAGAACTCAATTGGACAATTAGAGAAAGATTTTAAAAAAGTGAGTGAAGAGAATACTTCACTGAAAATCAGAATTGAACAAGTGGAATTGAATGACTCGAGGAGACAAGAAGAATCAGTCAAGCAAATCCAAAAAAATCAAACAATGGAGAAAAATGTGAAATACCTTCTGGGGAAGACAACAGACCTGGAAAACAGATCCAGGAGAGACAATCTGAGAATCATTGGACTCCCAGAAAAACATGATGAAAAAAAGAGCCTGGACATTGTCTTCCAGGAAATTATCAAAGAGAACTGCCCAGAAGTCATAGGAACAGAGGAAAAAATAAACATTGAAAGGATTCATCGATCACCCACTGAAAGGGATCCTAAAATCAAAACACCAAGGAATATAGTGGCCAAATGCCAGAACCCTCAGATGAAAGAAAAAATATTGCAAGCGGCTAGAAAAACCCAATTCAAGTATCAAGGAGCCACAATAAGGATCACCCAGGATCTGGCAGCATCCACATTAAAAGATCGAAGGGCCTGGAATATGATATTCCGAAAGGCTAAGGAACTTGGTATGCAACCAAAAATAACTTACCCAGCGAGAATGAGCATCTTTTTCCAGGGAAGAAGATGGACATTCAACGAAGTAAGCGAATTTCATCTATTTCTGATGAAAAAACCAGAACTTAACAAAAAGTTTGATCTACAAATATAGAACTCAAGAGAAATCTAAAAAGGTAAAGATTAATCTTGGGAACTATATTTTGACTATATAGATGCATAAAGAATACATGTATACCTTGTTCTAGAAATTGATGTGGAAAGGACATTGTACCAGAAAAAGGGTAAAGTGGGGGTAGTACATCTCATGAAGAGGCATAGGAAACCTATTATATCTGAGAGAAAGAATGGAGGGGGATGAATATAGTGGGTATCTTACTGCCTTCAGAATTGGCTTTAAGTGAAAAATCTTAAGACATATTCAATCTATGGTGAAACTTCTCCCATCTCATTGAAAAGTGAGAAGGGAAAAGTGGAAAGGGAAGGAATAAGCTAAGCGGAAGGGAATACGGGAACTGGGAGGGAAAGGGGTAAGATAGGGGGAGGAACTCTAAGGCGGGGGGAGGGACACTAAAAAGGGAGGGCTGTGAGAAACAAGGGGTGCTCACAAGCTTAATACTTGGAAGGGGGGAAAGGGGAAAGAAGGGAGGAAAGCATAAACCGGGGTTAACAAGATGGCAAGTAATACAGAATTGGTCATTCTAACCATAAATGTGAACGGGGTAAACTCCCCCATAAAGAGGAAGCGGTTAGCAGAATGGATTAAAAGCCAGAATCCTACAATATGTTGTTTACAGGAAACACACCTGAAGCGGGGAGATACATGCAGGTTAAAGGTAAAAGGTTGGAGCAAAATCTACTATGCTTCAGGTGAAGTCAAAAAAGCAGGGGTAGCCATCCTGATCTCAGATCAAGCTAAAGCAAAAATTGACCTAATTAAAAGAGATAAGGAAGGACACTATATCTTGCTAAAGGGTAGCATGGATAATGAAGCACTATCTATATTAAACATATATGCACCAAGTGGGGTAGCATCTAAATTCTTAAAAGAGAAACTAAGAGAGCTGCAAGAAGAAATAGACAGTAAAACTATAATAGTGGGAGATCTTAACCTTGCACTCTCAGAATTAGATAAATCAAACCAGAAAATAAATAAGAAAGAAGTTAAAGAGGTAAACAGAATACTAGAAAAGCTAGATATGATAGATCTCTGGAGAAAATGTAATGGAGACAGAAAGGAATACACTTTCTTTTCAGCAGTTCATGGAACCTATACAAAAATTGACCATATATTAGGACATAAAAACCTCAAACTCAAATGTAGTAAGGCAGAAATAGTAAATGCATCCTTTTCAGACCACGATGCAATGAAAATTACATTCAACAAAAAAGCAGGGGGAAGTAGACCAAATAATAATTGGAAACTAAATAATCTCATACTAAAGAATGATTGGGTAAAACAGCAAATCATAGACATAATTAATAACTTCACCCAAGAAAACGATAATAATGAGACATCATACCAAAATGTATGGGATGCAGCCAAAGCGGTAATAAGGGGAAATTTCATATCTCTAGAGGCCTATTTGTATAAAATAGAGAAAGAGAAGGTCAATGAATTGGGTTTGCAATTAAAAATGCTAGAAAAGGAACAAATTAAAAACCCCCAGTCAAACACTAAACTTGAAATTCTAAAAGTAAAAGGTGAGATCAATAAAATTGAAAGTAAAAAAACTATTGAATTGATTAATAAAACTAAGAGTTGGTTCTATGAAAAAACCAACAAAATAGACAAACCCTTAGTAAATCTGATTAAAAAAAGGAAAGAGGAAAATCAAATTGTTAGTCTTAAAAATGAAAAGGGAGAACTCACCACTAACGAAGAGGAAATTAGAGCAATAATTAGGAGTTACTTTGCCCAACTTTATGCCAATAAATTCGACAACTTAAATGAAATAGAAAAATACCTCCAAAAATACAGCTTGCCCAAACTAACAGAGGAAGAAGTAAATATCCTAAACAGTCCCATCTCAGAAAAAGAAATAGAACAAACTATCAATCAACTCCCTAAGAAAAAATCCCCAGGACCAGATGGATTTACATGTGAATTCTACCAAACATTTAAAGAACAATTAACTCCAATGTTATATAAACTATTTGAAAAAATAGGGATTGAAGGAGTCCTACCAAACTCCTTTTATGACACAGATATGGTACTGATACCTAAACCAGGTAGGCTGAAAACAGAGAAAGAAAATTATAGACCAATCTCCCTAATGAATATTGATGCTAAAATCTTAAATAAAATATTAGCAAAAAGATTACAGAAAATTGTCACCAGGATAATACACTATGACCAAGTA
This sequence comes from Antechinus flavipes, assembly GCF_016432865.1. Lineage (NCBI taxonomy): Eukaryota > Metazoa > Chordata > Mammalia > Dasyuromorphia > Dasyuridae > Antechinus > Antechinus flavipes. The sequence continues at coordinate 400,778,948 of NC_067398.1, forward strand.
GGATTTATACCAGGAATGCAGGGCTGGTTCAATATTAGGAAAACTATTAGCATAATTGACTATATCAATAACCAAACAAACAAAAACCACATGATCATCTCAATAGATGCAGAAAAAGCATTTGATAAAATCCAACATCCATTCCTAATAAAAACACTTGAGAGCATAGGAATAAATGGACTTTTCCTTAAAATAGTCAGGAGCATATATTTAAAACCATCAGTAAGCATCATATGCAATGGGGAAAAACTGGAACCTTTCCCAGTAAGATCTGGAGTGAAGCAAGGTTGCCCACTATCACCATTATTATTTAATATCGTATTAGAAACACTAGCCTCGGCAATAAGAGTCGAGAAAGATATAAAAGGAATTAGAGTAGGCAATGAGGAAACCAAACTATCACTCTTTGCAGATGATATGATGGTATACCTAGAGAACCCCAGAGATTCTACCAAAAAGCTATTGGAAATAATTCATAATTTTAGCAAAGTAGCTGGCTACAAAATAAATCCCCATAAATCCTCAGCATTTTTATACATCACCAACAAAACCCAACAGCAAGAGATACAAAGAGAAATTCCATTCAGAATAACTGTTGATACCATAAAATATTTGGGAATCTATCTACCAAAGGAAAGTCAGGAATTATATGAGCAAAATTATAAAAAAGTCTCCACACAAATAAAGTCAGACTTAAATAATTGGAAAAATATTAAGTGCTCTTGGATCGGCCGAGCGAACATAATAAAGATGACAATTACTCCCTAAACTAATCTATTTATTTAGTGCTATACCAATCAGACTTCCAAGAAAATATTTTATTGATCTAGAAAAAATAACAACAAAATTCATATGGAACAATAAAAAGTCGAGAATCTCAAGGGAACTAATGAAAAAAAAATCAAATGAAGGTGGCCTAGCTGTACCTGATCTAAAATTATATTATAAAGCAGCAGTCACCAAAACCATTTGGTATTGGCTAAGAAATAGATTAGTGGATCAGTGGAAAAGGCTAGGCTCACAAGACAGAATAGTCAATTATAGCAATCTAGTGTTTGACAAACCCAAAGCCCCTAACTTCTGGGAAAAGAATTCAATATTTGATAAAAACTGCTGGGATAATTGGAAATTAGTATGGCAGAAATTAGGCATGGACCCACACTTAACACCATATACCAAGATAAGATCAAAATGGGTCTATGACCTAGGCATAAAGAACGAGACTATAAATAAATTAGAGGAACATAGAATAGTTTATCTCTCAGACTTGTGGAGGAGAAAGAAATTTGTGACCAAAGATGAACTAGAGACCATTACTGATCACAGAATAGAAAATTTCGATTACATCAAATTAAAAAGCCTTTGTACAAATAAAACTAATGCAAACAAGATTAGAAGGGAAGCAACAAACTGGGAAAACATTTTCACAGTTAAAGGTTCTGATAAAGGCCTCATTTCCAAAATATATAGAGAACTGACTCAAATTTATAAGAAATCAAGCCATTCTCCAATTGATAAATGGTCAAAGGATATGAACAGACAATTTTCAGAGGATGAGATTGAAACTATTACCACTCATATGAAAGAGTGTTCCAAATCATTATTGATCAGAGAAATGCAAATTAAGACAACTCTGAGATACCACTACACACCTGTCAGATTGGCTAAGATGACAGGAAAAAACAATGATGAATGTTGGAGGGGATGCGGGAAAACTGGGACACTAATGCATTGTTGGTGGAGTTGTGAACGAATCCAACCATTCTGGAGAGCAATCTGGAATTATGCCCAAAAAACTATCAAAATGTGCATATCCTTTGATCCAGCAGTGTTTCTATTGGGCTTATATCCCAAAGAGATACTAAAGAAGGGAAAGGGACCTGTATGTGCCAAAATGTTTGTGGCAGCCCTGTTTGTAGTGGCTAGAAACTGGAAAATGAATGGATGCCCATCCATTGGAGAATGGCTGGGTAAATTGTGGTATATGAATGTTATGGAATATTATTGTTCTGTAAGAAATGACCAGCAGGATGAATACAGAGAGGCTTGGAGAGACCTACATGAACTGATGCTAAGTGAAATGAGCAGAACCAGGAGATCATTATACACTTTGACAACGATATTGTATGAGGACATATTTTGATGGAAGTGGATTTCTTTGACAAAGAGACCTGAGTTTCAATTGATAAATGACGGACAAAAGCAGCTACACCCAAAGAAAGAACACTGGGAAACGAATGTGAACTATCTGCATTTTTGTTTTTCTTCCCGGATTATTTATACCTTCTGAATCCAATTCTCCCTACGCAACAAGAGAACTGTTCGGTTCTGCAAACATATATTGTATCTAGGATATACTGCAACATATCCAACATATAAAGGACTGCTTGCCATCTAGGGGAGGGGGTGGAGGGAGGGAGGGGAAAAAAAAATCGGAACAGAAATGAGTGTCAATATAATGTAATTATTAAATAAAAAATTAAAAAAAAAATAAAATAAAAAAATAAAATAAAAAAAAAAAAAAAAAAAAAAAAAAAAAAAAAAAAAAAACATTATTGGGGTTTTGAAATGATCAACCTTTTTGGAGAGCAATTTAAAGCTATGCCCAATGGGCTATAAAATTGTGTGTACACTTTGACACAGTAGTGCTCCTACTGGGTCTCTATTTTAAAGAAATCATAATGCAGGGAAAAGGAAACACATGCACAGAACAGTTTGTAACAGCTCTTTTTGTAATGGCAAAGAATTGGAAAATGAATAGATTACCATCAATTGTGGAATGGCTAAATAAGTTGGGGCATGTAAAGTCCGGGCTAGCTCCCTAGAGGCCTCAGGATTAGCCAAAGTCAGGCAAGATAAGTAAAAGTCCTTGGTCTTAAGGGGGAGAAGCAGGCAAACTGCCAGGAGTTTGGCCAAAGATCTCTCCTCAGTTCTGGGGTCCAGAATCTCTACCTTTTTCCTCCTCTTTTTGCCGCCAAGTGAGTCTCTGGCCTCTGTCACCCCACCCTCTAATCCTTGCCTAGGATTATCTCAAAATAAAACATTAAGTAAGCACCAAACAGTGAGAAGAGCCATTTATCCAACCACATGCTAATAGAATCATTGTGTCACATGGAATAGCTAATTAGCCTTAAGTGCTTTGTTGTTTGATTCCAGTGCACCTATTCATAGTTTCAGCCCTTTACATCTCCCACTTTTTTAGTTTGTTTGTTTTAGAACATAGGTGGTCACGCCCTCCCCTCCCCCATACCCAACCACTCAGGAAGGGAGGTGAAAGTACTATAAAGGAGATCACACCCTCCCAGACTTCTCAGGAAGAGAGATGGAAAACACCAAAGAGAAGTGAGGAGTCAAGCCAGATGTTGTTAGTGGGTTTCTGGGCTAAAGGGTTTCAGTATGCCCAAATCCATCAGCATGGGAGGTATTACACAAGCATAGAGCAATAAAGCACAGGCTCTTAGTGATGACTCTCCCCACAGTCAGTGCAGGCTCAATGGGATGTAACAAACATGAATTGTACATGCAAGTTGTCATATAATAAACAGTATGAATCAACATGGTATTGTAAAAGATTCCCAGAAGTTCTAAAAGGAGGGTATATAAACAACAGTCACACATATGCCTTCTTCTGCAACCAAGAGATAATCCAAAAGCAATCTATTGTCCATTGCTTCATGTCTCAGGGAATCCAATGATCCCTGAAAATTGAAGTCTATCAACAGTCTTTTTATGTGTTAGGGAATCCAATGATTCCTGCAGCTTTTCAAGTTTTGCAACAGTCTTATCATGTCTCAGCAAATTCAATGATTACTGAGCATTTTCAAATCCTACAGCAATTTTATCATGTCTTAGGGATTCCAATGATTCCTGAGGGTTTTGAAGTCTTGCAGGGAGTCTCATTAACATTTTTGGTTGTCCATGAGTCAATAACCATAACTGCCAGACTCTTTCAGTGGTGGGCACAGCAATGGAACCACCAGGTGTTTCTTAGGTCTTCTGCTTTGTTTCAAGGGTCTGCTCTGTCTCTCTCCAATAGACAAGGTAAATATGACTCATTGGCACCCATCTGATTCCTTCTCCATCTGTGGAGATACAAGCAAACCCTCTCCTCTTAATTTATCTGGTCCCTTCCATTCACTACTTTCTGGATCTCTCCACATTACCTGGTGATTATCTAAGAAGCATTATTTTTGTAAATGGTTTTCTTACTGGAGTAAGAGAAGCAGCAACATACATTTGACACATAGTAGGGCTGTTTTTCATTCCCTATGGCAAAACTGTCCATTCAGATTTTTATAATGCTCAGCTAAGTTAACGCTGGGTATTGAAAAGGCAAATCTTTTCATATCCTGCTTATCTAGAGGGATAGAATAGAAACAATCCTTAACATCTATAAACCAAAGAGGCCATTCTCTAGGCAACTAAGTAGGAGATGAAAGTCCAGGCTGAAGAGTTCCCATCGTTTCCATCTGTTCATTTACTTTTCTTAAATCAGTCAACATCCTCCATTTTCCAGATTTCTTTCTTACAACAAATACTGGGCTATTGCAAGGACTTAGAGAAGATTATAAGTGTCCTTGCTCAAGGTGCTCCTGTACTATATCTAATAAGGCCTGAATTTTATCTTTGGCTAAGGGCCACTATTCTATCCACACTAGTGTATCAGTTTTCCATTGAATAGGAACAGGTGAGAGTGTTGCCAGGCCTTCAACAGCAGCCCTGCTGTAATATCCCTGCTGAAGTACTTAATTGTAATCCTAATTGTTGTAAAATTTCTCTTCCCCACAGATTGATGGGGATTTTTTTCAACTACAAAAGGAGTAAAAACTCCTGTTTTGCCTTCAAAAATCCATCTCAAAAGGGTAACACTAAGTTCAGCTGTTATTGATCCTCCTACGCCAGACATGTAGGTGTCTAACTTAATCTTTGGCCAGTGACTGGGCCAGTTGGTACCTCTAATGACTGTACTTTCTGCACCTGTGCCTACCAATCCTTCTAATGGTATGCCATTTATATAGATAGTGAGCACAGGTCAATCAGCTGTAACTGCTGCAGTCCAGAATATTCCTGGATTTTGTGATCTGGAGTCAGAATCTAGGCGACTATCACCAGATTGCTTATTAGGAGTCTGTATCAGTAACCCTGATGACACTACTTCTCCTGGTTGATAAGTCACACATTGTCTACCTGTATTAGTGACTGGAATATTATCTACACATTCCCCAATTTCCCACATCAGTGTATGGATGGACACTGTTTTGTAAGTATTCTCAGGAGGTGAAATGGGTCAGCCTACTGTGTCTGGAGCCAAGGCATCCATGGACTGAAGAGGAAAAGATTTCACCTCTCCAGGAAATATCTCAGTAGTTCCAGCTGCATGCAACTCTATTTTCCCCAATTGTAATCCCTTTCTTCCATCAGGTTGCTTCCTGCCTGATTGGTCATGTTTGAGTACTGAACTTCTAAAGCCTCTCTAGATAGCATCGACTGCCATCATGCCCCAAATATTTTTGTTTTTGTTTTTGTTTTAGGCCCTGGGGTTGGGCCCCTCATCCCATTTCCCTGAATCAGTCTACATTCTGATGCCCAATGGAACTCTGTTGCATTTTGGACATAGGGTTTTGGTTCTTGTTCTCCTACCCTGTTTTTTCACTCTGTCTCTATGCCAACATTGAGGTTTCAGATGTCCTACTTTACCACATTGAAAGCATTGACAAGTCTCTCTGGAAGTCTCTTGCCAAAAGGGACCCTGTCTCCCCATGTTCAGATCTTGGAAAGTCTGCATCACAGCCTGGCCCTAAAAGATATTTGTCTCCAATGTGGAACAGCATCTTATGATCTCCTCTAAAGGAGCATCCTAGTGTAGTCCTAGTATAATTCTTCTACAAACCTCATTAATATTTTCTTTAGCAAGTTGTCATCATAATTTCTGTTACTGCATTTTCACCAATAGTTCATATGACAGCTGTCTACATTCATCCCCCCAAATCAGCAAAGGGTTCATTTGGCCCTTGTGCTATTTTTGTGAAGGCCTCTTCTCTGTCCTGTCTACTTGGGATAAAACCCAATGCTTTGATAGCAGCAGCAATTTGCTCATATGCTGCTATGGGGTAATTAATCTGTGCTGAAATGTTTTCATTAGAACCTACACCTGTTAGTTGGTCATAGGTGATTGGAATATTAACTCTAATCTGCCTTTTTTCATTGGGCTTGTATCCTATAGAGTTCACTATATTCAGAAAGCAACAACAAGTTTTGTCCAGGTTCTAAGCATGTCCTTGCTATGGATTTCCAGTCACTATGGGTTAAATTTTTTAAGCAGAATTCTGTAATAAAATCTTAACATAAGATGATGTAGCCCTATAAAGAATGCAAGCCTTTTTCAGGTCTTTGATAATTACTAGATTAAAATGAATGTACCTTCTCCTTTCTTGACCTGAAGAGTCAAGCTGTTCAATTACGGGATACATTTCTATTCTCAAATCAGCTGTATTCTGTCCTTCCTCTGTAGCTTTAAATAGTGCCTTTTGTAGTCAGGTCATAGGAGGTGATGATTGCTGGGGGGGGCGGGAGGGATGCTCATGATAGCATTGCCCCTCCTACTCCTCTTCCTTCCTCCACCCCAGAAGGTAAAGTTGATGGGGTGCAGAGTTGAAACTGGACGAGAGTGAGAATCAGAATGCCCTTCAAATTCAATTAATTTCTCATGCCCTCTGGTGATATTTCCATTAATCTCTCCTTTCTCTTTCTTTCTTCTCACACTTCCTTACTGTTCTTAAAACTTTTCTTTTTTCTAGAACTTGTGGGATTCTTTAAGGCCAGTTGTATTAAGTTGTATATATAGGATGTTTCCTTAGAAATTGATTCAGGACCTTTATCATTTTAATATTCACATAATTGATCTCCTACTAGCTTCCAATTGTTTGCTTCTATTTCTTCTTCCTAGAAGAACCAAGAGGACGTGCATTCTAATGTATCCAAGAGTCCACCAATCTGCTCCCGAGTTACAAGCACACTCTGTCTCTTTATTAGTCTAAATATGCTTCCTCCAGATCTCTTTGGGGTTGGGGTTGTGGGTGAGAGTGGGAGAGAATCTTTTCCTAATATCTGCCTCATTTCAGCAAGAAAATGAGAGTTAATAGTTTAGGCCTTAACAAAGTAAGTTCCCTGTTTGTCTATTAAAATACTTACCCTATTTTCTGGTCACCAGGACTTGTTCAGTGAAATTAGGGTCCTTAGTCCATGCTGAGTGCCAAAATGTAAAATCTGGGGTAGCTCCCTGGAGGCCTCAAGATCAGCCAGAGTCAGGATAATAAAAGCCCTTGGTCTTTAACAGGAGAAGTGAAAGAAGCAGGCAAACTTCCAGGAGCTTAGCCAAAGATCTGTCCTTAATTCTGGAGTCCAGAATCTCTATTTTCTCCTCTCTTCCTGCTGCAAAGTGGCTCTGGGTTATCTCATCCCACCCTCTAATCCTTGCCTAAGATTATCTGTATATACCAAACACTGAGTAAGCACCAAACAGTGAGAAGAGCTATTTTTCCAAACATACACTAATAGAGTCATTGTCTCACATTGAATAGGTAATTAGCCTTAAGTACTGGTTGTCTGATTCAAGCACGCATTTTTATAGTTTCAGCTCTTTACAATGGCATATGAAATTAATAACTATTATTATTCTATAAAAATGAACTAATTGATTTTGAAAGGCTTGGAAAGATTTACATGAACTGATGTAAGCTGATGCTGAGTGAAATAAGCAAAACCATGAAAACATTTTACACAGTAACAGCCAGATTCTAGGATGATCAACTATGATAGACTTGGTTCTTCTAAGTGGTTCAGTGATCCAATGAAATCCCAATAAACTCTAGATGGAATATGCAGTCCACATCCAGAAGGAGAGAATTATAGAGACTAAATGGAAATCCGCACCTGATATGTTCATTGTTTGTTGGGAGTCCAAAATGATGGAGTTCTTGTTCTTCTCAAAACACAGCCAGTTTTGCTTAGAGCCCTCCGAATGTCTCCAAATCCAAAGGTTCTGTCCTTCAGCCTCTGCCTCTGCTTTCTTCTGCCACAGTGGTGTGAGATGAAGATGCTCCAGAGTTGCTCCTCTCCAGTCCAGCTGAACTCTCCTCCGCGACCAGCCAGCCAAGTGGAAAATATATTCTCTCTTGCCTTGCCTCAGAGAGAGAGCTTCTGGCGTAAGTCTGCTGAAATCTGTCAAAGTGCTCTCTGTCTGCACCAGAGTCGCTCCTCTCCAGTCCAGCTGCACTCTCCTCTGCAACCAGCCAGCCAAGTGGAAAATGTATTCTGGAATAGCTCTCTCTCCTCATTGGCCTTACATGTGAATCTTCTGAGAGAATGGGATTATGGGTTTTCTCCCATAGTGCTCTCTGGCCCAAAGAGCTTTAAGGGAGGTGTGAACACAAAGGTGTAAACACAAGCATTGTACTAATTAGTTCTACTTAGTACCTTGTTTCAGGTTCTGGCCAAAATCTTCTTATAAGATTAGATCAACTCTAATTAGTTAGCAGTTTGTAAGGATTCCAACAATTGTTTCTCTTTTTCTTCCATTTTTCCCTTTTATTCTGATTTTTCTCTCCCAACATGATTGATAAAGAAATATGTAAAAAAAAAATGCATGTATCACCAAAATTAATTAATTAATTTAAAATAATTGGGTGGTTGATAGTATAGTCTATGATGAATCCGTATTAGTATCACAGCTATTTTTCATGTTTGTTTCATGTTATTCCTGACTTACTAATACATTGGAATTATCTGTATCACATACTTCTAATAATTAGAATGTAAGCTTATTGATATGGAGGGGCTTGCTTGTTCAGTGTTAAGCACATTCTTGATATTTATTTTTATAAAATAGTATAATAAAGTAGTTTTCATCATATCAAATTCTTTGTGACCTCAGTTGTTGTTGTTGTTGTTTTGTTGGGGGGGGAGGCAAACAAACTGAAGTGGTTTGTTATTTCCTTTTCCAATTCATTGTATGGATGGAAACTAAAGCAAAATGGATTAATCCGAATGACAAATCTTTTAAATGTCTGAGTCTAGATCTGATCTCATGAGAAATAGTCATCCTAAACCTAAGTCTGGGATTGTATCCACTGTGCCACTTATCCACCAAACCTCCTATCCCCTATGCCACCGAGCTACCTGCCTCAAATGTAGTAGTGGCTTAATCAGTATTTCATGAATGATTGATCAACTGATTAATTAACTCATGTATATATATATGCAGTTTTTGTTGTTTCCAGAGCATACAGACCAAAGATAAAAGAGTATATAGATACATCACATGCCAAATAGGTCTAGTCAGAACTAAAGACTATTGATTATCATCAACAAAAATTAAAAATAAAATATTTGGTATCTACACACATATATGTATAAATATATATGTACATATACATATATAAATATGAATATACATAAGAAAATAATGCTTTCCCTCATGGTACTATATACAATGAATCTACAAACATTTAATCAATACTCACTATATAGCAAGTACTTTGCTGGTATGAAGGATACAAAAATGGGGATAAAGTCTCTGATTTCAAAAAGTCATCATCCAATTGAAAAAACAAACAGGATAATATACGAAAAAGTAATACATAAATTATGTGTATGTATGAAACTGGAAATCATGTCAGAGAGAAGGAGTAGATTAAAGAGCATTCAAAATAACTACTTGCAGATAAGAGTTTCATGTATGAGAGATAGTTAATGAAAATAAACCAAGTTGAAACATATCATATATTTAAGAAATGGTGAGGAAGCCAATTTTACTAGATTTCAAAATGTATAAAGAAGAGTAAAGTGTAAGAATCCTGGAAAGTCAAGAAGTGTTAAATTATTATTTTAGGATTTTAAAGGCCAAATTGAGCATTTAATATTTTATCCTGAAAGTAAGAGAAACGTTAGATTAGATTACATAGGTTAATGACATGGTCAGTCAGAACTATACCAAAGAAAAAATGTCATGAAGAGTAACTGAAGAAAGTGTCTGGATACTTAGAGAAACTAGGAAAATTTTCATGGATAATAATGGCAATCTAGCATATGTGGAGTTATGAATGACAAGAGTGTCCTTAGCCTACAGAAGAAAGGAAGTTTCAAACAGAACATAAGGAAAGTGAGGCATAAAACAGTGGATCTGAGCAGAGTCATATAAGTAGAACCATAATCTGTAATCTGCTTTCCTGATTTCTTGTACCTACCAAATCAATAATAATAATAATGATAGCAATAGCTGAAAGATGGCAAAATTCACTATTTGAAGTACTTCAGGAAGAAATAAATTCAAATTCACTATTCAAATTCCATTCATTCTGGAAAATAATTTGGAATTTTGCAAACTAAAATATACACAAAACAAAACAAAAAATCCCAAATTATTCTAATCTTTTAACCAAGAAGTACACTAAAATGTTCTATAGATCAAGAAATTATTGAGAGATAAGAATTATATATTTGCAAATATTTATACCAGAACATTTTGGATTACAAAAAAAGCTCCTATAAAATTGTTGTTAGTCACAAAGAAGACAAACTACATCAGGAGGGTGATTAATTAATTAATTATTTTTATTTGTATATTATTTATTAAATTATTATTATTTATTAAAAATTGAATTTTAGCAAGGTGAGCTGTGCAAAATCATCTATCTCACTTTCTCTTCTAGTTATAAGCATCCAGTGGCAAGGTATGGGTAAGAATGACTGAAGATGTCACCGTATGTAAGGGGATATCTAGAACTTTTTAAGCTAAAGTTAACACACATTCAATAGTTAAAGAAAAGGTACCAATTGAGGCAAAACACAATCTAGTTTGCTTTTTCAAAAGAATCAATTTGGAAGGGAAAGACCCACAAGATTTCTGCACAGTATAGATAACTGCTATTTTCACTCATTGAGCCATCAAAACCTCTAGAATTAGAAAATGGGGCCTGGACTGTGACTTATTATTGGATAATCAGCGAGACCCTGAGTGAATTGGGTTTAAAAGCATTGTCAGGTTCCATTTGAATCTGGGTTTTATCAAAGCCTGGTTTTTCAGAGCTATCTTTCAAGAAATAATACATGAGACAAGAGTTTATTGTCCCAATTTAAAAAATAGAATAAATAAGGAGGGAAGAAAAAATATAGCTCACAAATTTCAGGATATCTTGTGGAGTATAAGAAATCAAAACATATTGCTTTGAACAGAGAAATCATGTATACAAATATGACTAACCATATGAACAGGAGAGAGAAATGAAAGAAGGAAAAAAAATAAGGAATAAAGAAAAGCAGGAATGAACAAATGAAACAAAGATGGAAGGAAGGAAGCAATTTGTATAATTTGTAAAGATGCAATTTTTGTATTATATAAAGAAAAACTTATTAACAATTATTATGATCTAAAAGAGAAAAGCTGCCCCAGGAGGTTATACAAAGGTTGACTGACCATATGTTGTATACATTCTAGGCAAGGTCATAAGATTATCTGTTTCAAGTTAAGAGCAACCTTAGAGGTCATCTGGTCTGTGTGCTATTTTACAGATTTATTACACATACAGTAAATTATAAATTGATTTAATTAATTAAAAATTAATTTTAAGCCAGGAGAAGCAAAATGATTTTCCACAAGAAGTGCAATCCTTATTTAAATAGGATTAAATCCTATGACCTCTGAGATCCTTTCCAACTTAGGAATTCTGTGACTCTATTTTTACTATTTTTAAAAAATCAGACCTAGTATCTATGTTTTGATTTTCCAATCACAAAGTTTCACAGGAAAAATTTTAATCACTGCCCTAACAAAAAAATAAAATGAACATGAGACTATGTTTATATTGTGAATTTAATAGCTATTCCATTCCCTTTTGTCCCATTGTGTTTCATTGTTTAAAAGTTGTTTTTGTTGTTCTTTTGGCTAGTTGTTGGTGTTAATGATGGTCATAATAATTTCCCCCATGTGGATTTCTTTTTCAATGTTTTGATTGTTTTTCTTTTAATAGCTATATTTCTAGCTAGTCTGAGATAATAAGCAAAATCTGTATTTACTTATCTTTCAATTAAGATATCTTACCAATATTCTTTTAATGTTACATAATTTCTTTAGAATTATATCTTATTTCTTTTATTCTAGTGTATTTGCATTAACATTGATGAAGTGAAAATCATGTTTGAATAGACAATTCTCATTCATGTGCACAAAACACTAGTCTATTTATATCTACATAAGGCAGCAGCACATTAAAAACTTAACATTATGATTTTATGATTTTTTGAACTGATTATCCAATAGTTCCTTTTCCAATAACATTTATGATTGTTTATGCAGTTTTGGAAAACCTGTTAAAAAATCTGTTAGTGCAAATGTAGTTGGTATACATATAGTAATGCAAGCTCAAAGGAGTGAAAATATATTGAAATTTATTAGTGTGACATAGTTTATAGAACATTTATCATGATTTGTTACAATGCTCTGTAATGTGCCCCTTTTAAAGACTTATTTCCACACAGTTTGACTGAAGAATTGAAAGATTAAATTCATTTGTTTAAAATTGGTATTGGAAAACCAAAGACTGAATTTCCCATTTTTGTTAGAATTTTGTTTTTCAAATAAGTCATTTTGCAAATGTGTTATAAAATTAAATTTGCATTTCTGATTTAGTTTTGTTAAAGATAGTATGCTTGATAATTACTGAAAAATCATTGGAGTTACATATTGCGCCTCCTTGGAGATTATTAACATCTTTTATATATAGCGCTATTAGAAATATCTATTTTATTTTATTTTATTTATTCTTATTTATTACAAAAATAGAATTTATCAATGATTTTTCAGTAATTATCAAGTATACTATCTTTATTTGTATCAAAATTAACTAATATTTTGATACAAATAAAGATAGTATACTTGATAATCTTGATAATAGTAGACTTGATAAATCTTTATTTGTATCAAAATATTAGTTAAATAGATAATGATATAATGTTTTCTGTTATAATTCAACTTGAAAGTGGAAACATTTATTTTCTTATTATTTCTTGTTATTTTTAAATTTACTTTTTTTAAAATTAAAGCTTTTTTATTTTCAAAACATATGCATGGACAATTTGTCACCATTGAGCCTTGCAAAATATTATGCTCCAAATATTCCCTCTTTCCTCCCACACCCCCCTATAGACAGCAAGTAATCCATTATATGTTAAACATGGGTAATTCTTCTATACATATTTCCACAATTATTGTCTACACAAAAACAATCAGATCAAAAAGGAGGAAAAAATGAGAAAGAAAACAAAATGAAAACAAACAACAACAAAAAGAGTGAGAATACTACATTGAGATTCACACTCAGTTCCCACAGTCCTCTTTCTGGGTGTAGAAGGATTTTATCATCACAAGATCATTGGAACTGGCCTGAATCCTTTCATTGTTGAAAAGCTATGTCCATCAAAACTGATCATTGTATAATCTTGTTGTTGCCATATACAATGATTTCCTGATTCTGCTCGTTTCACTTAGTGTCAATTCATGTAAGTCTCTATAAGCCTCTCTGAAATCATCCTCCTGATCGTGTCTTATAGAACAATAATATTCCACAACATTAATATATTTTTTTAATTTTTTATTTAATAATTACATTATATTGACACTCGTTTCTGTTCCGATTTTTTCCCCCTCCCTCCCTCCACCCCCTCCCCTAGATGGCAAGCAGTCCTTTATATGTTGGATATGTTGCAGTATATCCTAGATACAATATATGTTTGCAGAACCGAACAGTTCTCTTGTTGCGTAGGGAGAATTGGATTCAGAAGGTATAAATAATCCGGGAAGAAAAACAAAAATGCAGATAGTTTACATTCGTTTCCCAGTGTTCTTTCTTTGGGTGTAGCTGCTTTTGTCCTTCATTTATCAATTGAAACTCAGGTCTCTTTGTCAAAGAAATCCACTTCCATCAAAATATGTCCTCATACAATATCGTTGTCGAAGTGTATAATGATCTCCTGGTTCTGCTCATTTCACTTAGCATCAGTTCATGTAAGTCTCGCCAGTCCTCTCTGTATTCATCCTGCTGGTCATTTCTTACAGAACAATAATATTCCATAACATTCATATACCACAATTTACCCAGCCATTCTCCAATTGATGGGCATCCATTCATTTTCCAGTTTCTAGCCACTACAAACAGGGCTGCCACAAACATTTTGGCACATACAGGTCCCTTTCCCTTCTTTAGTATTTCTTTGGGATATAAGCCCAATAGAAACACTGCTGGATCAAAGGGTATGCACAATTTGATAATTTTTTGGGCATAATTCCAGATTGCTCTCCAGAATGGTTGGATTCGTTCACAACTCCACCAACAATGCATTAGTGTCCCAGTTTTCCCACATCCCCTCCAACATTCATCATTATTTTTTCCTGTCATCTTAGCCAATCTGACAGGTGTGTAGTGGTATCTCAGAGTTGTCTTAATTTGCATTTCTCTGATCAATAATGATTTGGAACACTCTTTCATATGAGTGGTAATAGTTTCAATCTCATCCTCTGAAAATTGTCTGTTCATATCCTTTGACCATTTATCAATTGGAGAATGGCTTGATTTCTTATAAATTTGAGTCAGTTCTCTATATATTTTGGAAATGAGGCCTTTATCAGAACCTTTAACTGTGAAAATGTTTTCCCAGTTTGTTGCTTCCCTTCTAATCTTGTTTGCATTAGTTTTATTTGTACAAAAGCTTTTTAATTTGATGTAATCGAAATTTTCTATTCTGTGATCAGTAATGGTCTCTAGTTCATCTTTGGTCACAAATTTCTTTCTCCTCCACAAGTCTGAGAGATAAACTATTCTATGTTCCTCTAATTTATTTATAGTCTCGTTCTTTATGCCTAGGTCATAGACCCATTTTGATCTTATCTTGGTATATGGTGTTAAGTGTGGGTCCATGCCTAATTTCTGCCATACTAATTTCCAATTATCCCAGCAGTTTTTATCAAATAATGAATTCTTTTCCCAGAAGTTAGGGGCTTTGGGTTTGTCAAACACTAGATTGCTATAATTGACTATTCTGTCTTGTGAGCCTAGCCTTTTCCACTGATCCACTATCTATTTCTTAGCCAATACCAAATGGTTTTGGTGACTGCTGCTTTATAATATAATTTTAGATCAGGTACAGCTAGGCCACCTTCATTTGATTTTTTTTTCATTAATTCCCTTGAGATTCTCGACTTTTTATTGTTCCATATGAATTTTGTTGTTATTTTTTCTAGATCAATAAAATATTTTCTTGGAAGTCTGATTGGTATAGCACTAAATAAATAGATTAGTTTAGGGAGTATTGTCATCTTTATTATGTTCGCTCGGCCGATCCAAGAGCACTTAATATTTTTCCAATTATTTAAGTCTGACTTTATTTGTGTGGAGACTTTTTTATAATTTTGCTCATATAATTCCTGACTTTCCTTTGGTAGATAGATTCCCAAATATTTTATGGTATCAACAGTTATTCTGAATGGAATTTCTCTTTGTATCTCTTGCTGTTGGGTTTTGTTGGTGATGTATAAAAATGCTGAGGATTTATGGGGATTTATTTTGTAGCCAGCTACTTTGCTAAAATTATGAATTATTTCCAATAGCTTTTTGGTAGAATCTCTGGGGTTCTCTAGGTATACCATCATATCATCTGCAAAGAGTGATAGTTTGGTTTCCTCATTGCCTACTCTAATTCCTTTTATATCTTTCTCGACTCTTATTGCCGAGGCTAGTGTTTCTAATACGATATTAAATAATAATGGTGATAGTGGGCACCTTGCTTCACTCCAGATCTTACTGGGAAAGGTTCCAGTTTTTCCCCATTGCATATGATGCTTACTGATGGTTTTAAATATATGCTCCTGACTATTTTAAGGAAAAGTCCATTTATTCCTATGCTCTCAAGTGTTTTTATTAGGAATGGATGTTGGATTTTATCAAATGCTTTTTCTGCATCTATTGAGATGATCATGTGGTTTTTGTTTGTTTGGTTATTGATATAGTCAATTATGCTAATAGTTTTCCTAATATTGAACCAGCCCTGCATTCCTGGTATAAATCCTACTTGGTCATAGTGTATTATCCTGGTGACAATTTTCTGTAATCTTTTTGCTAATATTTTATTTAAGATTTTAGCATCAATATTCATTAGGGAGATTGGTCTATAATTTTCTTTCTCTGTTTTCAGCCTACCTGGTTTAGGTATCAGTACCATATCTGTGTCATAAAAGGAGTTTGGTAGGACTCCTTCAATCCCTATTTTTTCAAATAGTTTATATAACATTGGAGTTAATTGTTCTTTAAATGTTTGGTAGAATTCACATGTAAATCCATCTGGTCCTGGGGATTTTTTCTTAGGGAGTTGATTGATAGTTTGTTCTATTTCTTTTTCTGAGATGGGACTGTTTAGGATATTTACTTCTTCCTCTGTTAGTTTGGGCAAGCTGTATTTTTGGAGGTATTTTTCTATTTCATTTAAGTTGTCAAATTTATTGGCATAAAGTTGGGCAAAGTAACTCCTAATTATTGCTCTAATTTCCTCTTCGTTAGTGGTGAGTTCTCCCTTTTCATTTTTAAGACTAACAATTTGATTTTCCTCTTTCCTTTTTTTAATCAGATTTACTAAGGGTTTGTCTATTTTGTTGGTTTTTTCATAGAACCAACTCTTAGTTTTATTAATCAATTCAATAGTTTTTTTACTTTCAATTTTATTGATCTCACCTTTTACTTTTAGAATTTCAAGTTTAGTGTTTGCCTGGGGGTTTTTAATTTGTTCCTTTTCTAGCATTTTTAATTGCAAACCCAATTCATTGACCTTCTCTTTCTCTATTTTATACAAATAGGCCTCTAGAGATATGAAATTTCCCCTTATTACCGCTTTGGCTGCATCCCATACATTTTGGTATGATGTCTCATTATTATCGTTTTCTTGGGTGAAGTTATTAATTATGTCTATGATTTGCTGTTTCACCCAATCATTCTTTAGTATGAGATTATTTAGTTTCCAATTATTTTTTGGTCTACTTCCCCCTGCTTTTTTGTTGAATGTAATTTTCATTGCATCGTGGTCTGAAAAGGATGCATTTACTATTTCTGCCTTACTACATTTGAGTTTGAGGTTTTTATGTCCTAATATATGGTCAATTTTTGTATAGGTTCCATGAACTGCTGAAAAGAAAGTGTATTCCTTTCTGTCTCCATTACATTTTCTCCAGAGATCTATCATATCTAACTTTTCTAGTATTCTATTTACCTCTTTGACTTCTTTCTTATTTATTTTCTGGTTTGATTTATCTAATTCTGAGAGTGCAAGGTTAAGATCTCCCACTATTATAGTTTTACTGTCTATTTCTTCTTGCAGCTCTCTTAGTTTCTCTTTTAAGAATTTAGATGCTACCCCACTTGGTGCATATATGTTTAATATAGATAGTGCTTCATTATCCATGCTACCCTTTAGCAAGATATAGTGTCCTTCCTTATCTCTTTTAATTAGGTCAATTTTTGCTTTAGCTTGATCTGAGATCAGGATGGCTACCCCTGCTTTTTTGACTTCACCTGAAGCATAGTAGATTTTGCTCCAACCTTTTACCTTTAACCTGCATGTATCTCCCCGCTTCAGGTGTGTTTCCTGTAAACAACATATTGTAGGATTCTGGCTTTTAATCCATTCTGCTAACCGCTTCCTCTTTATGGGGGAGTTTACCCCGTTCACGTTTATGGTTAGAATGACCAATTCTGTATTACTTGCCATCTTGTTAACCCCGGTTATGCTTTCCTCCCTTCTTTCCCCTTTCCCCCCCTTCCAAGTATTAAGCTTGTGAGCACCCCTTGCTTCTCACAGCCCTCCCTTTTTAGTGTCCCTCCCCCCGCCTTAGAGTTCCTCCCCCTATCTTACCCCTTTCCCTCCCAGTTCCCGTATTCCCTTCCGCTTAGCTTATTCCTTCCCTTTCCACTTTTCCCTTCTCACTTTTCAATGAGATGGGAGAAGTTTCACCATAGATTGAATATGTCTTAAGATTTTTCACTTAAAGCCAATTCTGAAGGCAGTAAGATACCCACTATATTCATCCCCCTCCATTCTTTCTCTCAGATATAATAGGTTTCCTATGCCTCTTCATGAGCTGTACTACCCCCACTTTACCCTTTTTCTGGTACAATGTCCTTTCCACATCAATTTCTAGAACAAGGTATACATGTATTCTTTATACATCTATATAGTCAAAATATAGTTCCCAAGATTAATCTTTACCTTTTTAGATTTCTCTTGAGTTCTATATTTGTAGATCAAACTTTTTGTTAAGTTCTGGTTTTTTCATCAGAAATAGATGAAATTCGTTTACTTCGTTGAATGTCCATCTTCTTCCCTGGAAAAAGATGCTCATTCTCGCTGGGTAAGTTATTTTTGGTTGCATACCAAGTTCCTTAGCCTTTCGGAATATCATATTCCAGGCCCTTCGATCTTTAATGTGGATGCTGCCAGATCCTGGGTGATCCTTATTGTGGCTCCTTGATACTTGAATTGGGTTTTTCTAGCCGCTTGCAATATTTTTTCTTTCATCTGAGGGTTCTGGCATTTGGCCACTATATTCCTTGGTGTTTTGATTTTAGGATCCCTTTCAGTGGGTGATCGATGAATCCTTTCAATGTTTATTTTTTCCTCTGTTCCTATGACTTCTGGGCAGTTCTCTTTGATAATTTCCTGGAAGACAGTGTCCAGGCTCTTTTTTTCATCATGTTTTTCTGGGAGTCCAATGATTCTCAGATTGTCTCTCCTGGATCTGTTTTCCAGGTCTGTTGTCTTCCCCAGAAGGTATTTCACATTTTTCTCCATTGTTTGATTTTTTTGGATTTGCTTGACTGATTCTTCTTGTCTCCTCGAGTCATTCAATTCCACTTGTTCAATTCTGATTTTCAGTGAAGTATTCTCTTCACTCACTTTTTAAAAATCTTTCTCTAATTGTCCAATTGAGTTCTTTTGTTCTGTGGAATTTTTTTCCATTTCGCCAATTTTGTTTTTTAGAGAGCTGTTTTCTGTTTCCAGTTCACTAATCCTATTTTTCAAGGATTTTACTTCTTTATCCACTCTCTCTTTAACTTTCTCCAGGCTCTTTTGCCAAGCCTCCCTCTCCTTTTCCCAAGCCTCACTCTGCTTTCCCCATTTTTCTTCTAGCTCCCTTGTGAGAGCCTTTTTAATCACTTCTATGAGGTTCATCTGTGCTGAGGAACAGACAATCTCCTCCTTTGGGGATTCACCTGGGGACTGCCTGTTTTTAGTCTCCTCAGGATTTAGAGTCTGCTCTCTATCTGTGTAGAAGCTGTCAAGGGTTAAAGTCCTCTTCAGCTTCTTGCTCATTCTGTCTATTAATCAGAGACAAACTACCAAAGAAAAACAGAAAAAACTGGAGTCTTTCTTGGGGGGGGGGGGGCTGGGTGTGTTATCGAGCTTCCTCTACAGACTGCAGGGGGCAGCAGTGAGGCACTAGCAGGACTGTGCTGCGCCTGCGCTCTGAGATCCCAAAGCGTGCTGAGTCACTGAGGGGGGGGAAGGGGGGGGCGTCCAGGTCCTGAGAGACTCCAGCTGTTTGGGGTTGTGTTCTTCAGCCCCGGTGTTTTTAGCTTCTCTGCTGGGCTGCTGATTTGCTGCAGGTTCCAAACCTGTAGCGAAGCTCTCCCCGCAGAGATGGCTGCGATCACTCCCCACCCCCTCTCCAGTCTGCTCCCGTGCTCTCACTGCCACTGCCCGCCGCCTGCGCCCGATCTAAAACCGCCCCAGCCCTCCAGTAAAGACAGACCTTTCTTGACGGATCTCAAGGATGGCTTCTCTTGGTAACTATTTGTGGGTTTTTTTCAGTCAAGCATTGATTCAGAGGCTTGTAATGAAGTGGATAGTGAGAGAAAGCGCGGAGCTTATGCAACTGTGAGCCTCCTCTCCGCCATCTTAACCGGAACCCACAACATTAATATACCACAACTTAATCAGTCATCCTCCAATTGATGGGCATCCAATCAATTTTTTGTTTCTTTTCACTACAAAAAGGCTGCCACAAAAAATGTTTGCACATGTGAGTCCCTTTCCCTCCACTTAGATCTCTTTGGGATATATAGGCCTAGCAAAGTAACATCGTTGGGTCAAAGGGTATGCATAGTTTGATAGCCCTTGGGCCATAGTTCGAAATTGCTCACCATAATGGTTGAATCAGTTCATAACTTCACCAACAATATATTAGTATCCCAGTTATCCCATAACCCCACCAACATTCATCGTTATCTTTTCCTGTCAATCTGAGAGGTTTGTAGTGGTACCTCAGAGTTGCCTTAATTTTCATTTCTCTGATCAATAGTAATTTAGAAATATCTATTTTTTTAAAAAGTACTTTTAAACTATTTCAAGTCATCCACATATATTTTGTTCTCTTGTTGTCTTTATTGTTGTTCTGAAACTATCTCCTCCACCATAATGTCAGTGCATTGACCCAATTTCTTTGTGGCCATTTTGTTCCCTGGGGGAAAGAAATTCAAAAATCTATAATCACCACGCTGTTCAAATGGCAAGCTCAAAAAGTATTTCTGCTTTTGGTGTCTAATCACCCTGTGTTGGGTGTATTGGCAAAATATGAATGTGTGTGTGTGTGTGTGTGTGTGTGTGTGTGTGGTAGAGAATTTTGTAATTTCTAGTTTTAACTTATTGCAATTCTGTGGTGATTTTTGTTTAATTTATTGAATGTATTTTTTTCATATATAATCCAGCCTGAGATCCTATTCATGTTAAATTCAACACCCAGTTCATTAGCTATGTGTTTAATATGCATATATGCAAAAAATACATCAAAATGGACTAATTTTAAGAAATTTTCTGCAGCTATTTTTTTATTATCTGGAAAATATTTCTTATCCATAAGTTCATGTATGTAGATGACTTGATAACTAGATCTCTTTTGAGTAATAGTGGATTTCATCAACCAGGATCTATAGTTTTCTAGAACATGATTAATCCAATACAATATCATCAGTAAATAAGAGCTTCTGGAGAAACTGGCAATTATGAATAATTCCTTTCTTTCTTTAGACTTTTATAAGATATTGTCTATGACATACATATTATTAGTGTGTCCCAGATTTCATGAAACTTCAATAAATACATTTTTTGCAAAAGAAATATTGTTAAAGATTGCATTTCACAGGCAATTTTGTAAAACAATATATTTCCATTTAAGATGATCATGTTTTTGGAGATGTCAGACTCTCGTAGTTCTTTCTATATTTTCAGTTTTCCCATATCAATATGCTATAAAGAGTTTGGACTAAGTTATGTCTAAGATTCCTTTCCACACCTGCTCAATGATTCTCATATCCCATTTAGAGGCAATATAATATATCACAGATAAATATTACCTAATTATTACTCACTATTATAAAGAAGATCTGTAGCCAGAAAAATCTGAATTTAAATCCTTATTCTGAAAAATATTGTATGAACACTAGCAACTCACTTAACTTCTTAGTGTCTCAGATATTTTAGGGGGGAAAAAACTATTGCAAGTCAGGTGCTACAAAACAAAACAAAACAAATAAACAAATGAAGAAAACACTATTGCAAGTCTGGTACTATACTGCTAGAGAGAATTTCCATACTTGAAGTTTATTATGCCAATGAATTTCATATATATACATATATATATGTATATATATATATATATTAAGATAAGGGGGATATCTTATGATCCCAACATACAGAAACATATTTTAGGTTTAGAGGGGTTTATTTATACATCTAAGAGATACTGAACTGGGTCATAATCACTACTCATCTGACGATGGGATTTGTGCATCCTCCTCCTCTACCTTTTAGCTCCTTTCAATATTTCACTTTTTTTTTTTACAGAATGCCTCAAAAATAAATTTTGTATACCATTTCTTTGAAATTGACCCACACTTTAATAACATAATTGAGAAACCATTTTCCAGTTCAAGTTAGATTCAAGTTGAAGGAGTTCAACTTAAATCAGTCTCATTGGGATGAAAGAAATCTTCATTCTAAATCATATGGTGTCTAGGAAAGTCAGTGTGAGTGTCTTAAGCAAAGTAGATCAGGACCTGAGACACTTAGTCCTGGCTTAGTAGCAGAGCAGACCACTGAGTCTTCAGTCCCAGCTAAGAAGGCAATTTCCAGGTAAGAAAACCAGTCAGTTTCCCTGAATGATCAAGTAGGGCTACCCCCTGCTGTTACCAAACCATCAAATTCAAGGGGCCCCTATGCTCAAACCAAGACTCAGAGAATCAAGGAAAGGTTGAGACAGTGACCCCTTTACCCCAAGAGCAGAGCTCACCCGTAAAAGGCACAAAAGAGGAAAACAGAAAGAAAATAAGTAAGAAATAGAAAACAACCTTAAGCTTAGAAAGCTATTATGATGACAGGGAAGACCAAAACAACAACTTTTTGTGCACAGAAAAAATCTCAAAGAGTGATATGAATTGTTCTCAAGCCCAAAATGATTTCTTGAAGGTACTCATAAAACATTTTAAAAGCAAATAAGAGAGGTAGAAAAAAACAATGAGAAAAGACTCAAAATTCCCCTCTCAAAATTAGACAAATCTAACCACAAAATAAACCAAGAAAAAATCTGGGGAGGATAAAAAGATCCTAGAAAAGCTAGATATTTCAGACATCTGAAGACAATTGAATAGTAACAGAAAGGATTTTTTTTTTTTAGCAGCACATGGTACCTACATAAAAATTGACCATGCATTAGGACATATAACCTCACACTCAAATGCAGAAAGGCAGAATTAATAAATGTTTCCTTTTCAGACCACAATGCAATACAAATTATATTCAATAAAAGAGCAGGGCAATATAGACTAAAATCATTTGGAAACTGTATAATCTAATTCTAAAAAAAAAAAAATTAGTGGGTAAAACAACAAAGCACAGAAAAAATCCATAATTTCATCCAAGAGAATAACAATAATAAAGCAACATAACAAAACCTATGGAATGCAGCCAAAGCACTTCTAAATTGCATATCTCTAAATAGTTACATTAATAAAATAGAGAAAGAGTAGATCAATAATATGTCTACAATTAAAAAAAGATAGAAAAAAGACAAATTAAAAATCTCCAAACAAATACCAAATTAGAAATTCTGAAACTCAAAAAAAAATGATTAATAAAAGTGAAACAAGCAAACTAGTGAACTAATATTCTAAAAGTTGGTTTTATGAAAAAACTAGATAAGCCTTTAGTTATGCTAAATAGAAACAGGGAAAAAGTAATAAAGTGCTTGCAACAAACATGAAAAGTGTGTACATACCATAGTGAAAAAAAGGAAATAAAAACAACATTTAGGAGCTATTTTGCCCAATGCCAGCAAGTCTGGCAATCTAATAGAAATTGATGAATATTTATCAAACTATAAATTGCCCAGATTAACAGAAAAAGAAATGAAATACTTAAATAGTCCCATTTTGGAAAAAAGAAAATAAACAAGCTGTTTTTCTCTAAGAAAAAGTCTCAAGGGCTAGATGGACTTACAAGTAAATTCTACCAAATATTTAAAGAACAATTAATTCCAATATTATGTAAATTATTTGGGAAAATAGGGAAAGAAGGAGTTCTGCCAAACTCCTTCTATGACATAAATATGGTACTCAGACCTAAACCAAGAAGTGCCAAAACACAGAAAGAAAATTACAGATCAATCTCCCTAATGAATATTGATGCAAAAATTTTAATAATATTTGAGCAAAGAGATTAAAGCAATTTATGTGCAGAATAATATACTATAAGTAGAAATTAAGCCATAAAAACAGAGTTGGTTCAATATCAAAAAAAATTATTGCCATAATTGATATTATCAATAACAAGACTAACAGAAATAATATACTTATCTAAATAGATGCAGCAAAAAGCCTCAGACAAAATACAGTGCTTATTCCTGTTAAAAACACTAGAGAACATATGAAGAAAGGGAGCTGCTCTTAAAATTATAATCAACATCTATCTAAAATCATCAGCAACCAATATTTGTAATGGAAAGAAGGTAGAGACATTTCCAATGTCAGGGATGAAATAAGAAGGCCCATTATAGCCACTATTATTCAATATTGTACTCAAAATATTGTCATTAGTAATAAGGAAAGATAAAGAAATTAAAGGATTTAGAATAGAAAATGAGGAAATAAAACAATCACTCTTTGCAAATGATATGATGATATACTCAGAAAATCCTAGAGAATTATTTAAAAATCTACTTGAAACATTTAACAGCTTAAGCAAAGTTACAGGACATAAAATAAACTCACACAAATATCAGTATTTCTATATATTACTGTCAAAGCCCATCAGCAAAAGATAGAAAGATGAATTGCATTTAAAATAGTTGTAGGTGAAATTAAATATTTGGATCTGTATCTGCCAAGACAAATTTAGGAACTATATGAACACAAGTGAAAAATGCTTGTCACACAGTCACATCTACACAACTGGAAAAATATCAATTGCTCATGGGTAGACTGAACCAATATAATAAATCTGACAATTCTATCTAAATTAATCTACTTGCTCAGTGCCATACTAATCAAACTATCAAAAAATTATTTTATAGAGCTAGAAAAAAATAACAAAATTCCTCTGAAAGAACAAAAAGTCAAGAATAACAAAGGAATTTATGAACAAAGCAATACAAAAGTAAATGACCCAGTAGTACTAGGCCTAAAACTCTATTATAATGCAGAAATATCATGACCATTTTCTACTAAGAAATAGGCTGGTAGATCAGTGGAATAAATTAAATATACATAATACAATAATTAGTAACTTTAACAATCTAATATTTGAGAAACCTCCAAATTTCAGCTTCTGGGATAATAATTCACTATTTCACAAAAAAAAAATTTCTTGAAAAACTGGAAAATAATATGTCAGTAACTTAGCATAGGCCTACATCTCAAATACTTCCAAAATAAGATCAAAATGGGTACATAATTTGATCATATAGGGTGGTAACAGAAAGAAATTAGGAGAGCTAGGGATACATTCTATCAAATGTATGGAGAAAGGAGGAATTTATGACCAAGGAAAAACCAGAGAACATTATGAAATGCAAAATGCTGAACTTTGATTGCATTAAATTAAATGAGTTTTGCAGAAACAAAACCAACACAAACAGGATTTTAAAAGAAATACAAAAATAGGAAAAAAAATTTTAGAGTGAGTTTCTAATAAAGTCCTCATTTCTAAAATACATAAAGAACTGTTTCAAATGTATAACAATACAAGTCATTCCCCGATTGATAAATGATCAAAATTTATAGACAGACAATTTTCAGATGATGAAATCAAAGCCATCTATAACCATATTTTTAAAAATGGTCTAAATCACTACTGATAAGAGAAATGCAAATTCAAACAACTCTCTGGTACCACCTCAGACTTTGGTAAAAATGACAGGAAAAGGTAATGATAAATGTTGGTGGGCATATAGGATGACTGGGCCACTCATGCATTTTTGACGGTGTTGTGAAATAATCCAACCATCCTGGAGAGTAATTTAAACTATGCCCAAAGAGCTAAAAAACTGTGCATACCTTTTGATCTATTCC
Source organism: Antechinus flavipes (assembly GCF_016432865.1). Taxonomy (NCBI): domain Eukaryota; kingdom Metazoa; phylum Chordata; class Mammalia; order Dasyuromorphia; family Dasyuridae; genus Antechinus; species Antechinus flavipes. The sequence continues at coordinate 400,804,603 of NC_067398.1, forward strand.
TGGGTATGTATTCCAAAGGAATCATAAAAGAGGGAAATGAATCAACATGTGCAAAAATGTTTGTAATAGCTCTTTTTGTGGTGTCAAAGAATTGGATAATGGTAGATGTGCATCAATTGGGAAATGGCTAAATATGTCATAGTATGTGAAATTTTATGGTGTATTATTGTTCTATAAAAAATGACAAATAAGCTAATTTCAAAAACGCCTGGAAAGATTTACAAGAACTGCTGCTGAATGAAACAAGCAGAACCAGAAATACTTTGTACACAGTCACAGTAAGTCTGTGTAATGATCAACTATGAAACACTTGGTTTTTGTCAGCAGTTCAGTGATCTAAGACAATCCCAATAAACTTTAGATAGAAAATACCATCTGCATTCAGAAAGAACTCTGGAGATTTAATGTAAATCAACACATGACATGTTTACTCTTTTTTTTTTCCTTTCATGATTTTTTACTTTTTTCTGATTTTTTTTCTCCCAACATGATTCGTAAAACAATTGAAAAAAATGATATACAACTATAACCAGAATAACTATAAAACAATTTTTAAAATAATGAAAGAAAAATACATGAGCTAAAAAAGCAGTACACTTATAAAGGTCTTTTGAATTTTAAAAACAATTTTGCAATACTTTCTCCCTCTAGGGAAAGAAGGAAGGAAGGAAGGAAGGAAGGAAGCAGGGGAAAAAGGAAGGAAGGAAAGAAGGTAGGAAGGAGGGAAGGAAGGAAGGAAGGTAAGAAGGAAGGAAAGAAGAAAAGAAGAATGAAGGATAAAAGAAAAAACTTCTTGTTGAACAGAATAGAGAAACATAGTGGGTTTTTTCCCCCCATGTGTATGGTATATTTATTTTGTTTTTATAACTTTTTCTGAAAAATGAAAGAGAACTTTTGAAATGAATGAGAATCTTAAATATTGGAAATATAGGTCACTAGCAATTGGTAAACTGAAAAATCAGTTTGATTCAGCCCAGCAGGTACTGATTTGTTTAACAAAAAGAAATTCTACTCTGACAAAAGTTGGCTTAAAAAAAATGAGCTTTATATTGTGCCCCAAGAAAACAGTATCTAAGTTCCAATGTAGCTCTGGGAGAAATGAGTTTCAGAGAAATCTCAAGCATGTCAAACAAATACTGGGAAATTCATACCATGGGACTTATAGTGAATGCATCCTGTGGTATTTTATCTGTTTATTGGCTAATCATTAGCCTGCACCTGCAAGAATATTTATTACTATAACAGGGTCTAAATTAGACAAATCTTGATTAACCAACCATTTAGATAACCCAAGAGGAAAATTCTTTCAGAAACATGTATATCCACATTCTCCTTTGAGGCTTACTTGCATCTTTTGCTGGTATTCTTAGTTTCTGGAGATTGTTGCTGAGTTTTCATTCTGTCTTCTATAAAGGAAGACATTAAAAATGGTTTAATATTCCATGGTCCAACTATTCAATCAGAGTGGGGAATAGATTGAGGGAGATGGTATAAAACAAATCTTGATTTAACAACATACTAGTATGATTTAAGGGGATGACTTTATCCTAAGAATGGAATCTACATTCAGGAAGAAATGTAAAGTGAACTACTGTGCTTATATTTTGGGGCTTTTGTTTTGGGATTTTTTTTCTTTAAATTCCAGTATAAATCTGTTTTTATCTTGAGTTTTATTTGTAAATCATTACAACATTCTTGGCTATCTGAAATCTTTTTTTTTTAGCCGTCTTTTAAATAAAATGCTAGTTCTTCTTCCCAGATTTGTTTCAACTACAATTTTGGCAAATATATGAATCTCTTCTATATATTTTTTCTTTAAAAGTTTATTTCAATTTCCTAACTGATAAATGGACCAAAAATATGAACAGTTTTCAAATGAAGAAATTAGTCATTAATAGTCGTATGAAAAAATGCTCTAAAACACTATTGATTAGAGAAAAGCACACTAAAACAATAGTGACAGTTAGAGAAACATACAGCAATTTACTTCAAACAATGAGCAGCTTTAGCAAAGTTGCAGGATATAAAATAAAACCACACAAATAATCAGTATGTCTATTTATGTCTGACAAGGCTAGTCAGAGATAACAAAGATATTTCATTTATAATAACTGTAGACAAAAGAAAATATTTGAGTTCTAACTTCCAAGAAAAACCAGGAACTATATGAACACAATTACAGAACACTTCTCCCACAAATAAAGCCTGATCTAAACAGTTGGAAAAATAACAGTTGCTCAGAGATAGGTTAAGTTAATATAATAAATATATAATATATATAAAATATATAAATAAATATATAATAAAAATAATCAATGACTATACTTCATATATTTGATAAACCCCCAAATTCCAGCTTCTGGGATAAGAACTTTGTATTGACAAAATTACTGGAGAAAATGGAAAATATGTCAGAAACAACATAGACCTATAGCTCACATCTCACAACAGAATAAGGTCAAAATGGGGACTTCCAGCCAAGATGGCGAAGAGGAGGCACACAGCTGTGTAAGCTCCGTGTTTTTCTCTCAGAATCCATTTCATTACAAGCCTCTGAATTAATGCTTGACTGAAAAAAAAAAAAAACACAAATAGTTACCAAGAGAAGACATCCTTGAAATTCACCAGGAAAGGTTTGTTTTTGCTCGAGGGCGGGGACGGTTTTAGATCTGGCACAGGCTGAGGGCAGCAGCGGCAGCGAGAGATCGGGAAGCAGCTCACAGCCAAGCAGACCGGAGAGGGGGTGGAGTGTGATCTCAGCCATCTCTGTGGGGGGAGCTTTGCTACAGGATTGGATACTTTACCCTGGCAGCAAGCCAGCAGCCCAGCAGAAAAGCTAAAAACACCAGGGGTGAAGAATACAACCCCAAACAGCTGGAGTCTCTTGGAATCTGGCCATCCCTCCCCCACAGTGTCTCAGCACGCTCTCTGAGTCTCAGAGCGCAGGCACAGCACAGTCCTGCTAGTGCCTTGCTGCTGCCCCCACAGTCTGTAGAGGAAGCTCGGTAGCACCACCCAGCCACTCCCCACAAAAAGCAGACTCTATTTAGGGGTTTTTATTTTTTTTCTTTTTGTTAGTTTGTCTTTGATTCTTCTCTGACAAAATGAGCAAAAAATTGAAAAGGACCTTAATACTTGACAGCTTCTATACAGATAGAGAGCAGACTCTAAACCCTGAGGAGAGTAAAAGTAGACTGTCTCCAGGTGAATCCCCAAAGGAGGAGATCATCTGTTCCTCAGCACAGATGAACCTCATAGAAGAAATTAAAAAGACTCTCACAAGGGAGCTAGAAGAAAAATGGGAAAAGGAGAGGGAGGCTTGGCAAGAGAGTCTGGAGAAGTCATCCCACTCATTTAAAGACAGAGTGGATAAAGAAATCAAATCCTTGAAAAATAGGATTAGTGAACTGGAAACAGAAAATAGCTCTCTAAAAAACAAAATTGGCGAAATAGAAAAAAAAAAATTCCATAGAACAAAAGAACTCAATTGGACAATTAGAAAAAGATATTTAAAAAGTGAGTGAAGAAAATACTTTATTCAAAATCAGAATTGAACAAATGGAATTGAATGACTTGAGGAGACAAGAAGAATCAGTCAAGCAAATCCAAAAAAAATCAAACAATGGAAAAGAATGTGAAATATCTTCTGGGGAAAACAACAGACCTGGAAAACAGATCCAGGAGAGAAAATCTGAGAATCATCGGACCCCCAGAAAAGTATGATGAAAAAAAGAGCCTGGACACTATTTTCCAGGAAATTATCAAAGAGAACTGCCCAGAAGTCATAGAAACAGAGGGTAAAATAGACATTGAAACAATTCATTGATCACCTACTGAAAGGGATCCTAAAATCAAAACACCAAGAAATATAGTGGCCAAATGCCAGAACCCTCAGATGAAGGAAAAAATACTGCAAGTGGCTAGAAAAACATAATTCAAATATCGAGGAGCCACAATAAGGATCACCCAGCATCTAGCAGCATCCACAAAGGATCGAAGGGCCTGGAATATGATATTCCAAAAGGCTAAGGAACTTGGTGTGCAACCAAAAATAACTTACCCAGCCAGAATGAGCATCTTTTTCCAGGGAAGAAGATGGACATTCAACGAAGTAAGCAAATTTCACCTATTTTTGATGAAAAAGCCAGAACTTAACAAAAAGTTTGATCTACAAATATAGAACTCAAGAGAAATCTAAGAAGGTAAAGATTAATCTTGGGAACTATATTTCTGCTATAAAGATGTATAAAGAATACATATATACCTTGTTCTAGAAACTAGATGTGGAAAGGACATTGTACCAGAAAAAGGATAAAGTGGGGATGCTAAATCTCATGAAAAGGCAAAAGAAACCTATTATATCTGAGAGAAAGAATGGAGGGGGATGAATATAGTGGGTCTCTTACTGCCTTCAGAATTGGCTTTAAGAGAAAAATTTTAGACATATTCAATTTATGGTGAAACTTCTCCCACCTCAGTGAAAAGTGAGAAGGGAAAAGTGAAAAGGGAAAGAATAAGCTAAGCTGAAGGGAATACAGAAACTGGGAGGGAAAGGGGTAAGATAGGGGGAGGAACTCGAAAGTGGGGGGAGAGATACTAAAAAAGGAAGGGGTGTGAGAAGCAAATGGTGCTCACAAGCTTAATACTGGGAAGGGGGGTAAGGAGGAAAGAAGGGAAAAAAGCATAAACAGGGGTTAACAAGATAGCAAGTAATACAGAATTGGTCATTTTAACCATAAATGTGAACAGGGTAAACACCCCATAAAGAGGAAGTGGTTAGGAGAATGGATTAAAAGCCAGAATCCTACAATATGTTGTTTACAGGAAACACACCTGAAGCAGGGAGATACATGCAGGTTAAAGGTAAAAGGTTGGAGCAAAATCTACTATGCTTCAGATGAAGTCAAAAAAGCAGGGGTAGCCATCCTGATCTCAGATCAAGCTAAAACAAAAATTGATCTAATTAAAAGAGATAAGGAAGGGCACTATATCCTGCTAAAGGGTAGCATCGATAATGAAGCAATATCAATATTAAGTGTATATGCACCAAGTGGTGTAGCATCTAAATTCTTAAAAGAGAAATTAAGAGAGCTGAAAGAAGAAATAGACAGCAAAACTATAATAGAGGGAAATCTCAACCTTGCACTCTCAGAATTAGATAAATCAAACCACAAAATAAATAAGAAAGAAGTCAAAGAGGTAAAGAGAACACTAGAAAAATTAGATATGATAGATTTCTGGAGAAAATGAAATGGAGACAGAAAGGAGTATACATTCTTTTCAGCAGTTCATGGAACCTATACAAAAATTGACCATATGTTAGGACATAAAAACCTCAAATTCAAATGCAGTAAAACAGAAACAGTAAATGCATCCTTTTCAGACCACGATGCAATGAAAATTACATTCAACAAAAAGCCAGGGGAAAATAGACCAAAAAATAATTGGAAACTAAATAATCTCATACTAAAGAATGATTGGGTGAAACAGCAAATCATAGACATAATTAATAACTTCACCTAAGAAAACGATAAAATGACACATCATACCAAAATGTATGGAATGCAGCCAAAGTGGTAATAAGGGGAAATTTCATATCTCTAGAGGCCTATTTGTATAAAATAGAGAAAGAGAAGGTCAATGAATTGGGCTTGCAACTAAAAATGCTAGACAAGGACCAAATTAAAAAACCCCAGTCAAACACTAAACTTGAAATTCTAAAAATAAAAGGAGAGATCAATAACATTGAAAGTAAAAAAAAAAAAAAAAACTATTGAATTAATTAATAAAACTAAGATTTGGTTCTATGAAATAACCAACAAAATAGACATACCCTTAGTAAATCTGATTAAAAAAAGGAAAGAGGAAAATCAAATTGTTAGTCTTAAAAATGAAAAGGGAGGACTCGCCACTAACAAAGAGGAAATTAGAGCAATAATTAGGAGTTACTTTGCCCAACTTTATGCCAATAAATTTGACGACTTAAATGAAATAGAAGAATACCTCCAAAAATATAGCTTGCCCAAACTAACAGAGGAAGAAGTAAATATCCTAAACAGTCCCATCTTAGAAATAGAAATAGAACAAACTATCAACCAACTCCCTAAGAAAAAATCCCCAGGACCAGATGGATTTACATGTGAATTCTATCAAACATTTAAAGAACAATTAACTCCAATTCTAAATAAACTATTTGAAAAAATAGGGATTGAAGGAATCCTACCAAACTCCTTTTATGACACAGACATGGTACTGATACCTAAACCAGGTAGGTTGAAAACAGAGAAAGAAAATTATAGACCAATCTCCCTAATGAATATTGATGTTAAAATCTTAAATAAAATATTAGCAAAAAGATTACAGAAAATCATCCCTAGAATAATACACTATGACCAAGTAGGATTTATACCAGGAATGCAGGGCTGGTTCAATATTAGGAAAACTATTAGCATAATTGACTATATCAATAACCAAATAAACAAAAACCATATGATCATCTCAATAGATGCAGAAAAAGCATTTGATAAAATCCAACATCCATTCCTAATAAAAAACACTTGAGAGCATAGGAATAAATGGACTTTTCCTTAAAATAGTCAGGAGCATATATTTAAAACCTTCAGTAAGCATCATATGCAATGGGGAAAACTGGAACCTTTCCCAATAAGATCTGGAGTGAAGCAAAGTTGCCCAGTGTCACCATTATTATTCAATATTGTATTAGAAACACCAGCCTCTGCAATAAGAGTCGAGAAAGAGATTAAAGGAATTAGTAGGCAATGAGGAAACCAAACTATCATTCTTTGCAGATGATAAGATGGAATACCTAGAGAACCCTAGAGATTCTACTAAAAAGCTATTAGAAATAATTCATAATTTTAGCAAAGTAGCAGGATACAAAATAAATCCCTATAAATCCTCAGCATTTTTATACACCACCAACAAAATCCAACAGCAAGAGATACAAAGAGAAATTCCATTCAAAATAACTGTTGATAGCATAAAATATTTGGGAATCTATCTACCAAAGGAAAGTCAGGAATTATATGAGCAAAATTACAAAAAAAGTTTCCACATAAATAAAGTCAGACTTAAATAATTGGAAAAATATTAAGTGCTATTGGATAGGCTGAGTGAATATAATAAAGATGACAATATTCCCTAAACTAATCTATTTATTTAGTTCTATACCACTCAGACTTCCAAGAAAATATTTTAATGATCTAGAAAAAATAACAACAAAATTCATATGGAACAATAAAAAGTCGAGAATCTCAAGGGAATTAATGAAAAAAAAATCAAATGAAGGCAGCCTAGCTGTACCTCATCTAAAATTATATTATAAAGCAGCAGTCACCAAAACCATTTGGTATTAACTAAGAAATAGATTAGTTGATCAGTGGAAAAAGTTAGGTTCACAAGACAGAATAGTCAACTATAGCAATCTAGTGTTTGACAAACCCAAAGATCCTAACTTTTGGGAGAAGAATTCATTATTTGATAAAAACTGCTGGGATAATTGGAAATTAGTATGGCAGAAATTAGGCATTAGACTCCTCTGAGGGAGGAATTAAGGGAGATGTGAATTCACAAAGTTACAAATTACTTTGTGAATTTTCCATACTTGTGAACTCCAATGAGTACTTAAATACATTAGTGAGTTAGAGAATTTGCTAAGTACCATGCTAAATTAGATAATTATTGTTTCTATCAACTCTAATGAGATAACATTTTGTAAAGATTCCAACACTTCTCCTCCTTCTCTACCCCTTACCCTCTTCCTCTCTTTCTCCCCAACCCCTCTCCTTCTTTCTCTTCCCCTCTCCTTCTTCAATTCTCTTTCTCTCTCCCTCTGTTCCTCCTCCTCCCTTTTCATCTTCCCCTCTTACTTCCCCATCTCTTCCTCTCCTCTTTTCTCTCACTCCCTTCTCCTCCTTCTCTCTCTTCCTCTCCCTTTCCTTCTTTCTCTCTTTTTCTCTCTCCTTTCTCTCTCTCTCTCTCTCCTCTCTCTCTCTCTCTCTCTCTCTCTCTCCCCTTTCTCTCTCTCTCTCTCTCTCCTTTCTCTCCCTCTCTTTCTCTCTCTTTCTTTCTCTCCTTTCTCTCTCTCTCTCTCTCTCTCTCTCTCTCTCTCTCTCTCTTTCTCTCTCTCTTTCCTTTCTTTCTCTCATTGTTTAAAATCAATTTGACTGCATATCATAAATCTTGATGCATTTGATATGTATTCTTTTGGTGAGATTTTATGTTGTATTTCATGGTCATTTTTTTTTGCAGGTATTATATATATGTGAATGAAAAAAAAAAACATTTCTTTCTACTCATTCAATTTTCTCCAGAAATCTATATATCTTATTTTTTTTTTGAGATTCTATGCTTTTTCTTTCCTCCTTACTTATTTCATGATTAGTTTTGTCTAGCTCTAAGAATAAAAAGTTGAGTTTCCCCACTACTATAGACATTTTTTTTTCTTTTTCTCCCTTTAAATTTAATTCCTTCATTTAAGAATTTAGATTCCATGACATTTGGTACTTATATCTTAAGTACTGATATTGTTTCACTATACTTTGATTTTTGCTTTCTCTCATATGATAATTGCTACTTTGCCTTTTTTTTTTATTTTAACTCAACTAAAATAGTTCCTGCTCTACTTGCTTATTTTAATTTTTCAGCAACTTTTTTAGGTCTAGTTTTGTTTTTTTGTTTTGTTTTGTTTTTTTAAATAAAACGTTGGGGTTTCTAAATCATTATAACACACTTTTGTCCAATGAATGAGTTCAATAAATTCACAGTCACATTCATGATTATTAACTATATTTCCTTTTGCATGTTTTTTTTTTTTTTTTGGATCCTCTTTTTCTTGTTTTGGCCTTCCTCTAAAGTCCATTTTGCTTTGTACTGCTATCTCCTTTTTTTTTTTTTTGCTTTCTCTTTTTTCACCTATTCTTTCTATTATTCCCCACTCTTCTTAATTCTTTGTTGGGTAAAATTGATTTCTATTATCAATTGTCATATGTGTATGTGTGTGTGTGTGTGTGTGTGTGTGTGTGTGTATTCTATTCTTCATTCTCTCCTCCCAGTACAATTCTTTTTTCATGCCTATCATGCCTTTTTTTTAAATTAAAGCTTTTAATTGTCAAAATATATACATAATTTTCAGCATTCATTTTTACGAAACTCTGTGATGTAATTTTCCTCCCCCGCTAATATATGTTAAACATGTGCAATTCCTGTATACATATTTGCATAACTATTATGCTGCACATGAAGAATTAGATGAAAAGGGGAAAAAATGAGAAAGAAAACAAAATTCAAGCAAACAACAACAACAAGAGTGAAAATACTATATTGTAGTACACATTCAGTTCCCACTGTTCTCTCCCTGAGTGCAGATGGCTTTCTTCACTAGATATTAGGACTGATTTGAATGTCCTTCAAAATTGATCATTGCATAATCTTGTTGTTATCATGTACAGTGATTTCCTGTTTCTGGTCATTACACTTAGCATCAGTTTATATACATCTTTCCAGGACTCTCTAAAATCATCTTCCTAATTATTTCTTACAGAACAGTACTATTCCATAACATTCATATACTATACTTTATTTAGCTATTATCCAACTGATGGGCATCTACTCAATTTCCAGGTTTTTTTTTTTTTTTTTTGCCAATAAGAAAAGGGCTTCCACAAACATTTTTGTACATGTGGGTCCCTTTCCCTCCTTTAAGATCTCTTTGTTTTATAGGCCCAGTAGGAAATAGTTCCAAATTGCTTTCCAAAATAATTAAACTAGTTCACAACTCTACCAACAATGTATTAGTGTGCCAGTTTTCCCATATCCCCACCAATATTCATCATTATTTTTCCTGTCCTTTTAGTCAATCTGAAAGGTGTGTAGTGATACCTCAGAGTTGTCATACTTTACATTTCTCTGATCAATAATGATTTAGAACATCTTTTCATGTGATTAAAATTGTTTTAATTTCTTCATCTTAATATTGGCTGTTCATATTCTTTGATCATTTATCAAAGGAGAATGGCTCAAATTATCATAAATTTGACTCAATTATCTATATATTTTAGAAATGAGATATCTATCAATTACTTGAATGTAATTTCCCCCCAGCTTATTGTTTCCCTTCTAATTTTGTCTGCATTGGTTTTGTTTGTACAAAAACTCTTTAATTTAATATAATCAGAATTATCCCTTTTGCATTCAATAATATATTCAAGTTCTTTTTTTGGCCACAAAGCTTTCCTTCTCCACAGATCTGAGAGGTAAATTATCCTAATATCATTCATGAAACCATTTTGATATTATCTTGGGATTGAGTATTAGATGTGGGTCAATGCTTAGTTTCTGCCATACTAATTTCCAATTTTCCTAAAAGTTTTTTTTTTTTTTTTTTTTTTATCAAGTAGTGAATTCTCATTCCAAAAGCTGAGGCCTTTGGGTTTGTCAAAGACTGAATTGCTAAAGTCATTGATTATTTTGTCCTGTGAACCTCATCTATTCCATTGAAACTTTCATACTACTTTATAACATAGTTTTAGGTCTGTCACAGCTAAGCCCACCTTCATTCACACTTTGTTTCATTAATTCCCTTGAAATTCTTGACCTTTTTTTTTTCTTCCAGTTGAATTTTGTTATTATTTTTACTAGCTCTGTGAAGTAATTTCTTGGGAGTTTGATTAGTATGGCACTGAATAAGTAGATTAATTTAGGTAGTATTGTCATTTTTATTATATTAGCTTGGTTTACGCATGAGGATTTGATATTTTCCCAAGAGATTAGATCTGGCTTTATTTGTGTAGAAAGTGTTCTGTAATTGTGTTCATATATTTCTTGACTTTGCTTTGGCAGGTAGACTCCAGAATATTTTATATTGTTGACAATTAATTTAAATGGAATTTTTATTTGTTTCTCCTGCTGCTGGACTTTGTTGGTAATATATAAAAATGCTGATGATTTATATGGATTTATTTTGTATCCTACAACTCTGCTAAAATTGTGAAATATTTCTAGTGGTTTTTTAGTTGGTTTTCTAGTGTGTTCTAAGTATACCAACATAGCATTTGCAAAGAGTGATAATTTAATTTCCTCATTACCTATTCTAATTTCTTTAATCTCCTTTTTTTTCTCTTTTTGCCAAAGCTAACATTTCCAATACAATATTTAATAGTAATGGTGATATTGGGGAACCTCATTTCACCCCTGATCTTATTGAGAATGGTTACAGTTTAATTCTATTACTGTTTCAGATGCTTTCTGATGTCATTAAATAGAGGCTATTGATCATATAAAGGAACATTCCATTTATTCCTATATTCTCTAATGTTTTTAATAGGAATGGGTATTCAATTTTGTCAAATGCTTTTTTATGCCTTTATTGAGATACTGATATGACTTTTGTTAGTTTGTTATTGATACAGTCAATTATGATAATGGTTTTCCTAATATTGAACCAACCCTCCAATCCTGATATAAATTCTACTTGATCATGGTGTATTATCCTAGGAATAACTTGTGGTAACCTCTTTGCTAATATTTTATTTAACATTTTTGCATCAACATTCATTAGGAAAATTTGTCTATAATTTTCTTTTTCTGTTTTGACCCCATCTGGTTTGGGTATCAGCACATTCTTTCCCTATTTTTCAAAGATTTTGCATCAAACTGTGCATATCCTTTGATCCAGCAGTGTTTCTACTAGGCCTATATCCAAAAAGATTTTAAAGGAGGGAAAAGGACCCATATGTGCAAAAATATGTGTGGCAGCCTTTTTTGTAGTGAAAAAAACAGGAAACTGAATGCATGCCCCTCAGTTGCAGAATGGCTGAATAAGTTATGGTATATGAATATTATGGAATTGCATAATATTGGAATTAATTGTTCCTTAATGTTTGGTGGAATACACACAAATCTGGCTCTGGGGATTTTTTTTAGATTGTTATTAACAACTTGTTCAATTTATTTTTTTCTAAAAGAGGACTATTTAAGTAATATGTTTCCTCCTCTATTAATATGAGCACTCTATATTTTTGTAAATATTCATCTGTAGCATTTAGCTTATCATATTTATTGACAAACAGTTGAGCAAAATAATTATTAATTATTGATCCAATTTCTTCTTCATTGGTGGAAAGTTCACTCTTTTCATTTTTGCTACTAACAATTAGATTTTCTTCTTTCCTTTTTTCTGAACAAATTAACTGACATTTTATTTATTTTGTTATTTTTAATAAAACTAGCTATTAGTTTTGTTTATTAGTTAAATAGCTTTTTTATTTAAAATTTTATTAATTTCCCCTTTATTTTCAGAATTTTAAATTTGGTATTGAATTGAGGGTTTTGATTTGGTTTTTTTTTCCTTCCTTTTTTAGTTGCATGTCCATTTCACTAACCTTCTCTTTCTCTATTTCATGCAAGTAAGCATCTAGAGATATAAAATTTCCATAAGAACTTCTTTGGCTGTATTCCATACATTTTGATATGTTGTCTTATTATTGCTCTTCTCTTGGATAAAATTATCAATTATGTCTTTGATTTGTTGTTTCATCCACTCATTCTTTATAATCAGATTTTTCAGTTTCCAATTAATTTTTGGTATATTCTCCCCTGGCTCTTTATTATTTGGATCTGATCTGGAAAATAATGCACTTTCTATTTATGATTTTTGCATTTGATTTTGTGGTTTTTATGAGCTGATATATGGTGTTGTATAGATTCCATCAAAGACTGAGCAAAAAGTATACTCCTTTTTGTCTCCATTTAATTTTCTTCAAAGATCTATCATAAGTAACTTTTCTAAAATTCTATTTACCTCCTTAATTCTTTCTTATTTATTTGATGTTATATGGTTCTGAGAGAATAAGGTTGAGATATCCCACTAGTGTAGTTTTGCTGTCTATTTCTTTTTCCAACTCTCTAAAATTCTCCTGTAGGGATTAGAATGCTACACCACATGGAGCATATATGTTTATTCTTGTTCTTACTTCATTATCTATGGCAGCCTTTAGCAAGATATAGTTTCCTTCATTATCTCTTTTAATTAGATATATTTTGGCTTGATCTGAGATCAGGATCTCTATCCATGCACTTTTTTTTTTACTTCACCTGATACATAATGGATTCTGATACAGCCTTTTATCTTTACTCTGCATGTTTCACTCTCCTTTAAATGTGTTTCTTGTAAAAAAATATATTGTAGGATTCTGGCTTTTATTTAAGTCTGTTATCTGCTTCCATTTTATGGGAGAGTACATTCCATTAATATTGACTGTTAAAATGATTAATTCTGTAATTCCAAAAATTCTTATTTACCCCAAATTATGCTTTTCTTGTACCTTTCCCACTTTTCCTACTCTGCAGTATTTTGCTTCTAACCACTACCTCCCTCCAACAGCTCTCCCGCTTTATAGCTCCTCCCTCTTTCTTACACCTCCCCTCTACTACTTCTATTTTCCCTTCCATTAGCCTCCCCTTTTCAATTCCTCTTTCCCCTCCTACTTACACATACGGTGAAACAAGTTTCTCTCTGAAGCCAAATATGTCTGATGTTCTCTCTTTGAGCCAAATCAGATGAGTGTAAGATTCACAAAATGTTCATCCCCTTACTTTTTCTCCCTCAATTATAATAGGTCTTCTTTTCTTCTTCATGAGATGTAACATTTTTCATTTTACCTCCATTTTCCTTTTTTCCAGTACAATCTCTTTTATATCTTATTTCTTTTTCATATTATTACATTAAAATCAAATTATACTTGCATTCTCTAAGTATACCCATAACAGAGAAACACTTCTTAAGAGTGCTTACCTTTTTATGTTTTTATACTTGCTTTGAATTCTACATTTGGAGATCTTTTTTTATTGTTGTTCAATTCTGATCTTTTTATCAGAAATAAATGAAATTCAACTGTATCAATGAATGCCCATCTTTTTCCCTGAAAGATAATGCTCAGTTTTGCTGGATAGTTGATTCTTGGCTGCATTAGAAGTTCCTTTGTCTTTCAGCATATCAGATTTCAGGCTCTTCAATCCTTTAAGTTGGAATCAGCTTGATCCTGGGTAATCATGATTATGGCTCCACAATATTTGAATTGTTTCTTTCTGGATATTTGCAGTATTTTGTCTTTTATCTGATAATTCTGAAATTTAGCTACAGTATTCCTGGGAGTTTTCATTTTGGGGTCTCTGTCAGGAGGTAATCAGTTAATTCTTTCAATGACTATTTTATCTACTGCTCCTAGAACATCAAGTTTGTTTTCTTGATAGTTTTCTAAAAGATGATGTGTAGGCTATTCTTTTCCATCATGGTTTCAGGAAATACAATAATCCTTAGATTGTCTCTCCTAGATTGTCCAAGTAGGTCCATTGTTTTTTTTTTTGTTTTGTTTTGTTTTGTTTTTCAATGAGGTTTTTTGCATTTCCTTCTTTTTTTTTCTTTGACTGATTCTTGAAGTCTCATAGACTGATTCATTTATATTAGTTCAGTTCTAATTTTTAGTGAATTTTTAAATGAATTATTTTGTTCAGTGGATATATTTTCCATTTTACAAACCAAAAGTGTTTTCTTTTTTTCATTTTGTCAAATCTATTTTCTAAGGACTTATGTACTTTTCTATTTCATCAAGTCTATTTTCTTTTTTTTAAATTTTTAATAGGTTTTTATTGACAAGTTATGCATGGGTAATTTTACAGCATTGACAATTGCCAAATCTTTTATTCCAATTTTTCCCCTCCTTCCTCCCACCGCCTCCCCTAGATGGCAGGATGACTAATACATGTTAAATATGTTAAAGTATAAATTAAATACAAAATAAGTATACATGTCCAAACCGTTATTTTGCTGTACAAAAAGAATCAGACTCTGAAATATTGTACAATTAGCCTGTGAAGGAAATAAAAAATGTAGGCAGGCAAAAATAGGGATTGGGAATTCTATGTAATGGTTCTTAGTCATCAGGTTTTTTTTTATTTGTTTGTTTGTTTGTTGTTTTTTTCTGGGTGTAGCTGGTGCAGCTCATTACTGCTCCATTGGAACTGATTTGGGTCATCTCATTGCTGAAGATGGCCAGGTCCATCAGAATTTAAATTCTGATAGTATGGTTGTTGAAGTATATAATGATCTCCTGGTCCTGCTCATTTCACTCAGCATCAGTTTGTGTAAGTCTCTCCAGGCCTTTCTGAAATCATGCTATTGGTCATTTCTTACTGAACAATAATATTCCATATCTAATATAATAGATAATATACCACAATTTATTCAGCTATTCTCCAATTCATGGGCATCTACTCAGTTTCTAGTTTCTGGACACTACAAACAGGGCTTCCACAAACATTCTTGCACATACAGGTTCCTTTCCCTTCTTTAAGATCTCTTTGGTATATAAGCTGAGTAGTAACACTGGTGGATCAACTTTTGATAACTTTTTGAGCATAGTTCCAAATTGCTCTCCAGAATGGTTGGATGTATTCACAATTCTACCAACAATGTAGTAGTGTCCTTGTTTCCCACATCCCCTCCAATATTCTGCATTATCTTTTACTGTCATTCTAGCCAGGCTGACAGGTGTGTAATGATTTCTCAGAGTTGTCTTCATTTGCATTTCTCTGATTAATAATGACTTGGAGAATATTTTGATATGGCTAGAAATAGTTTCAATTTCTTCAGCTGAGAATTATCTGTTCATATCCTTTGACCATTTGTCAATTGGAGAATGGCTTGATTTCTTATAAATTAGAATCAATTCTCCATATATTTTGGAAATGAGGCCTTTATCAGAATCTTTGACTGTAAAAATATTTTCCCAGTTTATTGGTTCCCTTCTAATCTTGTCTGCATTAGTTTTGTTTGTACAAAAACTTTTCAATTTGATATAATCAAAATTTTCTATTTTGTGATCTGTAATGATCTCTAGCTCTTCTTTGGTCAGAAATTCTTTCCTCTTCCACAGGTTTGAAAGGTAAACTATGCTGTGTTCCTCTTACTTAATTTGTAATCTTATTCTTTATGCCTAAGTCATGAACCCATTTTGACCTTATCTTAATGTGCAGTGTTAAGTGTGGGTCAATGCCTAGTTTTCTGCCAGACTAGTTTCCAATTTTCCCAGTAATTTTTGTCAAACAGTGAGTTCTTATCCCAAAAGCTAGGGCCTTTGGGTTTGTCAAACACTGGAGTGTTAAAGTTATTGACCATTTTGTCCTTTGAACCTAATCTATTCCACTGATCAACTAATGTATTTCTTAGCCAATACCAGATGGTTTTAGTAACCACTGCTTTATAATGTAATATTAGATCTGGTACAGCTAGTCCACCTTCATTTGATTTTTTTTTTCATTAATTCCCTTGAAATTCTTGACCTTTTGTTTTTCCTTATGAACTTTGTTGTTATTTTTTCTATATCATTAAAGTAGTTTTTTGGGAGTCTGATTGGTATAGCACTAAATAAATAGATGAGTTTAGGTAGTATTGTCATCTTTATTATATTTGCTTGCCCTATCCAAGAACATTTAATATTTTCCCAATTGGTTAGATCAGAATTAATTTGCGTGGAAAGTGTTTTGTAACTTTAATCATAAAGTTTCTGATTTTCCCTTGGCAGATAGATTCCTAAGTATTTTATATTACCAGTAGTTACTTTAAATGGAATTTCCCTTTATAGCTCTGACTGTTGGATTTTGTTAGTGATATATAAGAATGCTAATGACTTATGTGGGTTTATTTTGTATCCTGCAACTTTGCTAAAGGTGTGGATTATTTCTCATAACTTTTTAGTAAAATCTCTGGGGTTCTCTAAGTATACCATCATATCATCAGCAAAGAGTGATAATTTGGTTTCCTCATTACCTACTCTAATTCCTTTAATCTCTTTCCGAACTCTTATTGCCACAGCTAGCATTTCTAATACAATATTGAATAGTAATGGTGATAGTGGGTAACCTCCTGATCTTACTGGGAATGGTTTCAGTTTGTCCCCATTACATATGATGCTTACTGATGGTTTTAAATAGATGCTACTGATTATTTTAAGAAAAAATCCATTTATTCCCAAGTATTTTTAATAGGAATGGATGTTGGATTTTATCAAATCTTTTTCTGCATCTATTGAGATGATCATATGGTTTTTGTTAATTTGGTTATTAATATGGCCAATTATACTGATAGTTTTCCTAATATTGAAGCAGCCCTGCATTCCTGGTATAAATCCTACTTGATCATGGTGTATTATGCTGGGGATGATTTTCTGTAGTCTTTTTGCTAATAACTTATTTAAGATTTTAGCATTAATATTCATTAAGGAAACTGGTCTATAATTTTCTTTCTCTGTTTTAAGCCTACCTGTTTTAGGTATCAGTCCCATGTCTGTGTCATAAAAGGAATTTGGTAGGATTCCTTCATTCCCTATTTTTTCAAATAGTTTATATAGCATTGGGGCTAATTGTTCTTTAAATGTTTGGTAGAATTCACATGTAAATCCATCTGGTCCTGGGGATTTTTTCTTAGGGAATTGATTAATAGTTTGTTCTATTTCTTTTTTTCTGAAATGGGACTTTTCAATCAATTTACTTCCTCCTCTGTTAATCTGGGAAGCCTGTATTTTTGCAGGTAGTTTTCTATTTCACTTAGGTTATCAAATTTATTGGCATAAAGTTGGGCCATTCCTTATTATCTCTCTAAGGTCCTCTTCATTAGTGGAAAGGTCTCTCTTTTCATGTTTAAGACTAGTAATTTGATTTCCCTCTCTCTTTTTTTCTAATCAGATTTATCAAAGGCTTATCTATTTTATTGTTTTTTTTTTCATAAAACCAACTCTTAGTTTTATTTATTAATTCAAGTTTTTTTTTTTTACTTTTAATCATTAATTTCTCCTTTTACTTTTAGAATTTCAAATTTAATATTTGATTGGGGATTTTAAATTTGGTCTTTTTCTAGTTTTTTTTAGTTGTAGGCCCAATTCATTGATCTTCTCTTTTTCTATTTTATTTAAGTAAGCCTCTATGGATATAAAATTACCTCTGATTACTGCTTTGGCTGCATCCCACAAATTTTGGTATGATGTCTTATAGTTGTCATTATGTTGAGTGAAATTATTAATTGTGTCTATAATTTGCTGTTTCACCCAATCATTCTTTAAGGTGAGATTATTTAGTTTCCAATTACTTTTTAGTCTATTTACCCCTAACTTTTTGTTAAATGTAGTTTTTATTGCATCGTGATCTGAAAAGAAAGCATTTACTATTTCTGTCTTCCAGCATTTAATTTTGAGGACTTTATGTCCTACTATATGGTCAATTTTTGTATAGGTTCCATGAACTGCTGAGAAGAAAGTATATTCCTTTCTGTCTTTATTCAGTTTTCTCAAAGATCTATCATACCTAATTTTTATCATATTCTATTTACCTCTTTAATTTCTTTCTTATTTGTTTTGTGGTTTGATTTATCGAATTCTGAGAGTGCAAGGTTGAGATCTCCCACTATTACGGTTTTGCTATCTATTTCTTCTTGCAACTCTCTTAACTTCTTCTTTAGGAAGTTAGATGTTATACCACTTGGTGCATATATGTTTAGTATTGATATTGCTTCATTGTCTATGCTACCCGTTAGCAAGATACAGTTTCCTTCCTTATCTCTTTTGATTAGATTGATTAGATTTAATCCTCTTTCTGGATGTAGATGCCTCTCCTCATAACTGAACAGGGGACACAGTTTTGAATCATCTCATTGTTGAAGAAAGTCATGTTCGTTAAAATCGATGAATGTATAGTCTTGTTGTTGCTGTGTATATTGATGTCCTAGTTCTGCCTATTTCACTTGGCATCTGTTCATGTAAGTCTCTCTAAGTCTTTCTGAAATCATGTTGGTGATCATTTCTTACAGAACAATAACATTCCATAACATTAATATACCATAATTTACTCAGTCATTCACTAATAGATGGGCATCTGCTCAGTTTCCAATTTCTTACCACTAAAAAAAAAAAAAAAAAAGGCTGCCACAAACATTTTTGTACATGTAGATCTCTTTCCCTCCTTTAAGATCTCTTTGGGATATAATCCCAGTAGAAACACTGCTGGATCAAATGATATGCACAATTTGATAACTTTTTGAGCATAGTTCCAAATTGCTCTCCAGAATGATTGGATCCACCAACCATGTATTTATCAGTATTCCACTTTTCCTACATCACCTTCATTGGTCATTATTATTTCCTGTCATCTTAGCCAGTCAGACAGGTGTGTAGTGGTATCTCAGAGCTGTCTTAATTTGTATTTCTCTCATCAATATTGATTTGGAGCATGATTACAAATAGTTTCAATTTCTTCATCTGAAAATTGTTCATTTCCTTTGATCATTTTTCAATTGAAGAATAGCTTGAACTATTTTAAATTTGAGTCAATTCTCTATTTTAGAAACGAAGCCTTATCAGAACCTTTGAATGTAAAAACATTTTCCCATTTTATTGTTTCCCTTCCAATCCTGTCTGTATTATTTTTGATTGTACAAAAACTTTTTACCTTAAAATAACCAAAATTATCTCTTTTGTGATCAATAATGATTTCTAGTTCTTCTTTGGTTGCAAATTCCTTCTTCCTTAACAGATCGGAGAGGTAAACTATCCTATGTTCTTCTAATTTGTTTATAATATTATTCTTTTTGTCTAGATCATGAACCCATTTCAACCTTAACTTGGAGTTAGGTGTGGATCAATGCCTAATTTCTGTCACACTAGTTTCGAATTCCCCCAGTAGTTTTTGTCAAATAGTGAATTCTTATCCCAAAAGCTGGAGTCTTTGGGTTTTCAAATACTACATTCTTATAGTCATTGACTATTTTGTTCTGTGAACCTAATCTATTTCATTAATCAAGTGCTCCATTTCTTAGTCAGTACCAAATGGTTTTGATGATTGCTGCTTTATAATACAATTTTAGAACTGGTACAGCTAGACCACCTTCATTTGCTTTTCTTTTCATTAATTTCCTTGAAATTCTTGACTTTTTGTTCTTCCAGATGAATTTTGTTGTTATTTTTTCTAGGTCAGTAAAATAGTTTCTTGGGAATTTGATTGGTATAGCGCTAAATAAATATATATGAGTTTAGGTACTATTTTTTAAGCTGATAATCTTTTTTTTAAACATTTATTTATTTATTATTATTATAGTTTTTTTTTATTTATAAAACATATGCAAGGGTAATTTTTCAACATTGACCCTTGCAAAATCTTTTGTTCCAATTTTTCCCCTCTTTTCCCCCAAACCCTCCCCTAGATGTCAGATCATCCAATATATGTTAAATATATTAAAGTGTATGTTAAATGCAATATATGTATACATATTTATATGATTATCTTGCTGTGCAAGAAAAATTGGATGTAGAAAAATGCTGTATTGTGGCTAATCCAGAGCTAATTCAGATGCTCGATTTGCCAACTGGTCTGAGTGTTGTAGGAGAAGGTCAGAAAGAAACCTATGTTTTTCCTGCTATCTTGGCTCCACCCCAGAAGTCCCATGAATTTAATTTAACCCTTACTACTATTTTCAGAGCTAATCTTAGAGAGGGCTTGGAAATTTTTAGTGTTTTTCAGGTAGTTTGTGTGTGGTTGTATGTGATAAAGATGCAAGTTTGTTCACTGGTCTCTTTGTACTTTGGTCCTTATCCAGTAAAAAATTCTGATCTCTTGTGATACAATTAATGCATTGTTCTGGGCTAGACATTTGTTTTACTGTCTGACCAGTTATTGGCTCTGCCACATGAGAATTTGCTTTAAGGTGGTACTTTAAAGTTGTTTTGAGGGTAATGTTGGGAAGGGTAAACTAAGTGCTTTTTTACTCCTCCAACTTGGCTGTAGACTTGGAATACATATTATGGATTTTGTTAAAAGTAAACTTAAGCAGCAGTTAAGTGGTGCAGTGTATAGAGCACCAGCCCTGAAGTCAGGATCACCTAATTCAAATCTGACCTCAGACACTTAACACTTCCTGGCTGTGCCTCAGCCTAAAATGTGATGCCGGAGAAACTGAGCAAGATAGAGATTAAAGAAAATTTAATAGTTTATTAAATGGAGAGATTTACTGGGACCAAAGGGATCCATATTTGGTCCCAGGGCTGAATGAGACTATAGTCTCAAAGAATCCAGCCCTGAATGTCAGATACAAAGTTCTTTTTTAGGGTTACAAGACCAATGATATAATTGGGAGAGGTATCTGGATGGGGATGACTGAATGTGGGGAGGCACCTAGGATGAGGGTGACATAATGGAGGCAGGCACCTAGGATGACATAATGGAGAGAGGCACTGAAGAGACTTCGAATATGCTAATGATGTCTAAAATGTATAAAGACCTTTATCCCATTAAATATCAAGAGAGAATAAGTATAGCCTAAAATCTAATGGCCCAAGGACCAGATGCACTAGCTGAGGACATTTATCCCCCTCACCCAGGGCTATGAAGTTTTTTTATTTAAAGGCCCACAAAACAAAGTTTTTGTTTTTACTATAGTCTGGCCCTCCAACAGTCTGAGGGACAGTGAACTGGCCCCCTTTTTAAAAATTTTGAGGACCCCTGTATAAGACATTTATCCTATCAAACATTAAGAGGGAATGGTTATAACCTGAGGCAGAGTAACTAAATAGGACAATTAAGGAAACTGGGTCAGGACTTTAAAAAAGAACTATGGCAAAACAAAAGTAAATTTAAATTGTGTTGTAGAAATGAATGCAAAAAATAATTTCTTGCCTATGTATTTAGGAACATTCATTTTAACTGGTTTTGACCTCAAAATTCATTGTTATCTTTCCTAAATATGTCATTCTAAAATCCTTTAATTAAATCATTCCTTTAAAGTTAAAACAATCACTATCTTCTTATTATGTAGTCTTCTTATTATGTAGCAGATGATTTCCAATCTAGTCATCTTATTCCAGAAATTAGAATGATACCTTTAACTTCTCAGATCTGTCCCCCAAGACATGACCTTTTCCTGATTTATGCTTCCCAACAAATTAAATCCAAACTAACCTACTTTACTCAATTGTTTCTAGAATAACAATAAAGATGTAGATTCAGAAAAGCATAAAATATGTAAAGTGTTCAATGAATGTAACATGTCATTTCACAGCATATTTCATTGTTTAATAGTGAAAAAATGATCTTATAAAAATACTAGGACCATGAAATTCCACTTCTTCCAAAAGGCAAGTTGTCAGGATTTCTCTTACCAAATATCTAGTGAAATGGGAGTAAATAAATGCATAGAGAGGGATGAAAGATATTCCAATCCTCTGAGATCTAGAACCTAAATCTTTCTTATTCAATAAGGGCTGTCTAATTAGGAAGCATGACAAGGGACAGGAAAACATAACTTGTATGCATACTACAGGTAAAGGTATATGCTTCACTTTACTCTTGAAGTAGTAAAGTATGCTTATATCCAATCTAGATAAAATAACACATAAATAACACAATATTTATTGAAAGTACCTAGAAAAAATTGAGAGATTCTAGAAATGTTGTTGCCCTTTCCTTTTTTTTTTACTAAGGAAATTTTCACCTATTCATATTGGTTAAAAATATCAAAAGATTAGCTTATTTTTTCCCCACAAAATGGCATGGATTTACTTTTAAGCACTGGACAAATACTATCATATGCTCCTCAAATAATGTGTGAAATGAAAATATTTAACTAAATAATATCAGGGAAGTAAGCATCTGAAATATATCCCAGTTATTTCAAATACAAAACTAATGGAGGGTATGCACACAGTCATCCATCATGCTAGTTTCTTTTCATGTTTGTGCTTTCAGAGTGCCTGATGTGGTTGCTTTTTTTTTTAATCAATTACAATTTAGGACTCTGAAAAATGATCTCATATGAAGGAAGCTTTATTGTCTTGGTTGTGATATATATTTCTTTTTTTTTCCCCCTAAGAGTGTCAAGAAACTAATTGGATATTCTTCCCACATTTTTTTCTGCATTGAAAGAAGTATCTTGCTAAATTTCTATATCACATATCAATAATTTTTAATCAATTGCTCTCTTTTATCAATTGCATCTCCTCATCCTATAAATTGTTTGTATAGTTTGGGATTTTTTAAAATAGCAATAGTGGCAGTAAACACATATTTTAATATTCTGATATCCAGTTATTTGGATGTCAATAAAGTTGTTAAAACATAATTATGGAGTCTAATAATTTTAAAGATATTTCTAATTGAATTTAAAGAAAATTATTATTATTTTGAATTCCAGGAAATTAAAAAAGACATAGGAGATGATGTTGATATGGCATATCAGATTATGTAATGTATCTGCATAAGGTTTCTATGAAGAAGGCAGCACAAGTATAATCACTTCCATTTCACAAATGAGAAAGCTGATGTTTAGTGAAGTTACATGATTTATTCATGATTATTAAAATACATATAAAAGATTTTCAAATTTGCTTTTGGTTCTGCTGTTTTTGTAACATAATATTTGAAAGTTTTTCAGTTTATTAAATGTTCATTTTTTTTCATTCAGAATTTTACTTAACTTTGCTGGGTTCATTGTTCTTAATCATAACTTCAGTTCTTTTGTTATATGAGATAAAGTATTTTGAAACTTTCATTCCTTCCTTGTAGTAATAGCTATATATTGTGTAATCCTTATTGTAGCTCCATGATATTTTTTTCTTCTTGTTTCCAACTTTTTCTCCTTAACCAGAGAGCTTTAAAACTTGGTTAAAGAAAAAAAAAATCTTTAATTTTTCATCTTGAGATGTCTTTCACGTGGAAATTCAGATTTCTTTTCTATTTCTGTTTTGCCTTTGTTGTTCTAGAACTTCAGTACAATTTTCCTTGATATTTGTGTAATATAGTATCAAGATACTTTTTAATCATAATTTTCAGGCAATCTGACTATTCTTATACTGTTTCTCTTTGATCTATCCTATAAATCAGTTGTTTTTCTGATGCCATGTTTAACTTTTTCTTCTATTTTTTCCAATCTTTGGATTTTGTTTTTATTATTTGTTTCTTAGAACATCACTACTTTTCCTTTATTACATTCTAGTTTTAAGAGAATTGGCCTCTTCCTAATTTTTTGCTTCTTTATTTCAAGTTTGTTCACTTTTTTCATAATTTTCACATTTTCCAATTACATGCAGTTATAGTTTTCAAGCATCACTTTTATAATATTTTGATTTCAATTTTTCTTCTTCTATACTCTCTCCCGTCTTCTCAAGACAGCAAGAAATTTGATATAGGTTACAATATACAATCCTATTACATATATTTCCACATTACTCATATTGTGGAAAAAGTATAAGAACAAAAGGGAAAAAGCACAAGAAAGAAAAAAAAAAAAAACAGTCAAAATAGTATGCTGCAATCTGCATTCACACTCCCTAGTTTTTTCTCTGGATGCAGTTAGCATTTTCCATCATAAGTCCTTTGTAAGTGTCTTAGATGATTTTATTTCTGAGAATAGCAGTCTATCAAAAGTAATCATTGAAAACTATTGCTGTTACTGTGCATAATATTCTCCTAATTTTGCTCACATTACTCAGCATTGATTCAGGTAAGTCTTTCCATATTTTTCTGAAATCTGCCTGCTCATTATTTCTTAAAGAACAGTAATATTCCATTACATTCATGTACTCCAATTGTTTAGTCATTCCCCAATTGATGGACATCCTTTCAAATTCTATTGCTTTGTCAGCACAAAAATAACTGCTGTAAGTATGTTTTTGTGTGTGTGTGTGTGTGTGTGTGTGTGTGTGTGTGTGTTTGTGTTTCCTTTCTCCTTTTTAATGATCTCTTTGGGATACATGTTAAGTAGTATTGCTGAAGTAAGCATATGTACATTGTTATGATTCTTAGAAATTATTAAAACAGTGGAATTGATCAACTCCTACAAGGAGATGTTATGGGCCAGAACTTGAAACATAGTACTAAATGGAATTGAGGAGACAATGGTTAAATCTAATTTAGCATTGATTTAATCCTACAACAAATAATGGTTTCCTAGTAATGTAATAATTGGAATGTACTCAGTGTACAGCATATAAGCAAGGAGCTCCCATAAGCCCACAGACACCCAGAAGCCCACTCTCGGAGGCAATACAGATTCATTCCGTATTTGACTTCTGTGTTGAAGACACTTGGAGGGAGCTCTTGGAACCAAGAAGAGAGTTAGGCTTCTACTAAAGTTAATGGGGCCCCAGGAAAAGATTTAAGACTTTGAAGAAGAAAATAAAGGATTTAGACTTTAACAGCTAGCTGCATTTGAGGTGATTATTACTCTGAACTGAAATTAAGGCTACCTCCAGAAGCCCCCCAAGAAATCTGCTCCCAGAGAACAATATAATTTAGAGAAGAGAACATTACAGTACATAATTAGGGGATAGTTCCAAATTGCTTTCCAGAATGGTTGGATCCATTGCCAACTCCATGGATAATGTTTTACTGTTCCAATTTTCCCTCTTATTCTCCAACATTTATCATTTTTCTTTTTCTGTGTTATTAATCAATTTAATAGGTGTGAGACAGTGGTTTTAATTTGCATTTCTCTAATAAGTAGTAGTTTAGAATATTTTTTTCCACATGACTAGAGATAGCTATAATTTCTTCATTTGAAAACTTCCTGTTCATACCCTTTAACCATATGCCTATTGAGGAATTACTTATTATATATTACTTATATTCTTATAAATTAGATTGAATTTTTAGAAATGAGGCTCTCATCAGAAATGCTGGCTATAAAATTGTTTCCCATCATTCTACTTTCTTTCTAATCTTGGTTGTATTGACTTTGTACAAAAAATTTTTTTTAATATAATGTAATCAAAATTATCCATTTTGCCTTTCATAATATTCTCCATCTCTTCTTTGGTACAAATTCTTCCCTTCTCCATAGATCTGACACACAGTATTACCTTCTCTCCTAATTTGTTGTGATATTACCTTTTATGTTTAAATCTTGTATCCATTTCAACCTTATATTGGAATAGGTTGGGGGATATTGGTCAAAGCCAAGTTTCTGCCATCCTATTTTCTATTTTCCACTGAAGTTTTTGCCAAATAGTGAGTTTTTATTCCTTATTCCAGAAGCTAGAGTCTGGGTTTATCAAACTAGAGATGACTATAGTCATTGACTATGTGTCTTGTATGGCTAATCTATTCTATTGATCCACTACTCTTTTTTTCCTAGCCAGTTAGTTTTAATGATTGCCACTTTATGATATAATTTTAGATCTGATATGGCTGGCCCCTATTACTCTGGATTTTCTTCCAATACATCACTTGTATTTTTGACCTTTTGTTTTCCCAGATAAATTTTGTTATTACTTTTTCTAGGAGTATAAAATATTTTGGCAGTTTGATGAGTATGGCAGATAAATTTTGTTATTACTTTTTCTAGGAGTATAAAATATTTTGGCAGTTTGATGAGTATAATTTTGGTAGTATTGCCATTTTTATTATATTTTATTATTTTATGTATTTTATTATGTAATTATAGAAATGTAATATAATATGATATAATAAAATAATTGTTACATGTAATAAAATAACAAATAATATACTAATAAAAATAATATATATTATTGTTTTATTATATTAATTTGACCTATTATAAGCAATTGACATTTTACAGCTATTTATATCTGACTTTATTTGTGTTTATTTATTTGTGTTTGTATCTATATTTATTTGTGTGAAAAGTGTTTTGTAGTTATATTTATGTAGTTCCTGAATTTTTCTTGACAAGTAAAACTGAAAATGTTTTATATTGTCTACAGTTATTTTAAATGGAATTTCTCTATCTTAGGCTGCTGTGTTTTGCTGGCAATATCTTGGATTGCTTTTAATTTTTTCTAATTTTGCTTATATCGCTTATTTAATTTTAAAGTCTTTTTTTTTTTTTTTTTTTTTTGCTTAGGCAATTGGGGTTTAAGTGACTTGCTAAAGGTCACTCAGCTAGGGAGTAAGTGTTAAGTGTCTGAGGCTAGATTTTAACTTGGGTCCTCCTGAGTGCAAATCTACTGCACCATTTAGCTTCCCTTTAAAGTCCTTTTTAAGTTAAAAAAAAACTTTTTGTACTTGGAGCCATTTGACATTTCTAAATGAAAAAGGGAGTGGCTGGTTTTTTTTTTTTTTTTTTTTGGTTGGTTGGTTGGTTGGTTGGTTGGTTTTTTTGCTCTGTATTTTCCTCTGAATACGACCCCTAATTTTTATTCATGTAATAACTATCCATGGTTGATTTTTTTTCTCTTTTGGTTGCTTATTTTGTTTTTGTTTTGTTTGTAGCAACTATTGGTACAATCCAATTCTAGTCCTAAAATATAGGAAATTATGTCCTAAGCCTCAAGTCCTTCTTACTGCTATTTTCTATGGTCTCTCTGTGTTCAACCTTGGGCTTTACTAAGCCATGACTACAACCCAAGTCATGCTGGCCTGAAAATGATCTTAATCCTTCTTGCACTTGGGGTAGCTGCAAACCACAGTTGTTCTTTGTTCCCTGGAACTGAAACCAGAAACAAGTGTCCAAAAGCAGCAAGGTATCGGCCCCTCTGCTCCTACAATCAGCGAGTATGTGCTAGCTCCTTCTTCCCCATAATTATTGTAAAATCCATGATTGTTCTAGCCAGTTCAATTGTGCTGGCATCCCTAGGCAATATAAAATCTTTCAGGCTTCTCCTACTCCATCAATCTCTACTCTGTTCATTAGATGAAAGTTTCTAAAACTGCAAAGTCCACCTAACTCCATATGCCCCAGGGCTTATTATTTGTTGACTTTGCAGAGTTGGCCTGGACCTTTACTCCTGGAATGTAGTCTGGGCTTCTTCTTAGATTGTCTTTGGAATACGAAGGCTTTACCTTGACTTTTGTTTATTTCTTCTATCTACATTCCTGTCTTTTCTGTGGAGAAAATTTGAAGAGCTTCAAGCTTTCTGACCTACTGCACCATTTTTCAAGAATACTCTTCTTTTTAGTGTTATTTTTTAAAGAATTATACTCACAATTAGTAGAAAATGTTTTAATGTTTTTCATGAGTAAGAAACATTCCTATAAGTTCATGAGATAGTCCCCACTAGTCTATTTTTTTTTCTTTCTTAAAATTAATCAATGGGGAAAAAAAATCAAGGAATGAATAAACTACTTATTTTTATTTTAAAAATTGGGACTTAATTTAGCAAGTTTGACCAGTACTAGTAAAATGAGAAGTTACTTATGAGAAAAGTAGAGCATAAATTTTGTCCTAAAATCTTTTTTGCTGGAAGAGTAATTCTAAATAACAGTAAATTCGATATCTTTGCATTTAAAGATTTTGAACAGAGAAAGCAGAAAGTTAGAATTGTCATCAATTAAAAGAATAATGATACCAAGTTATCAAATACCAATTCTGTCATTTGAAATTCTGTGACCTTATTTACAGTCAGATTTGATAAGACCTTGTTAGATTCCACATTAATGACCGTTTCAAATTCTGATCAATTTAATTCATCAGTCTTTATAACTACAACAATCTCTTCTTTTTATGTCAGCTACACTCACAGCATAATCATATCTTAGAATTTATCATTATCTGAAAATATTCCACTCCCAAAGTCTTTCAACCTGAATTTCTCTTGTCTGATTACAAAGACCTGCCCTTCTCCCTTACCCACCGATTCATCAGGCATGAACTTGCTTGCTGTCCTTTTCAAGCTACTTTCTTCATAATATAATCTCTTATATTCTCCTAATTCAAAATCAGTCTTGTCTCCCCTCCTTCCTCTCTTTATGGTTATTCATTTGAATAATATATTTCTATCCCTGAATCTCTTGCCTTTTTATCTCCAAACTGTTCTCATGAAATTACTGTCCATTCCTGAGTCATCTTAACCTTCTAACTTTTCTATTAAACTATTTAGCAACTATGAAATAGCATAAAAACAGACCAACTCTGTCCAATTGTCATCACTAATTACCTTTCAGCCAATTCTTTCTCCCACTTGATTGATATAAGGGTCTCTATAAGTCTGCACAAGAGTGGAATCACAAATTCTATCATTTTTTAAAACATTTTTCTAAATCTGGGACAAAAGAAAATGAGAATAAAAAAAGAGTATAATTGAAGTGAATGGCATTTACCTGCAGGTTGGTACCTTTATCTTATGTGGGTAGTTGTGCTTATTATCTTTCTTTTGGCTATGCCATATTGATTGCTATTCAACACTGCCTTTCCCTTCAGTATAATAGAAGAAAGTTATTCAGAGTCTTGAAGAAAGCAATGTTGTTTCCAGAAGCAAAAAATGAACAGAAGGAAGCAGTTTAGAAAAGAAAAATGATAAACTTTGATTTTTAAGTGAAATCAAGAAGCACTTATTAAGCACCTACTACATACAGCAAATGCTGGGGATATGAGTAATGCGAGAAAATTGCCTCTGCTATCAAAGAGAGAAGAATTTTTCATTCCTCTACTAAGCACATAATTTAAATAATAGGATATTCTTTTTTTTCATTAAGTATGCATAGTTTAATCTTTCACTCCTCATTTCAAAAAAGTGACTACATAATCATAGAATTTTGGAGTTGGCAGGAACTTCAAAAAACATTTAGTCCAATCCACAAGTGAACAATTACCCTAAAACAGCAATACCCTTTCACCACCCATGTCAGTCCAACTTTTGCTATAGATATGGTCAAGTTTGGTAACAGTTTTCCTGATATTGAACCAGTCCTGCATTTCTAGTATAAATCCCACTTGGTCAGAGTGTATTATCCTGTTGATAAATTGCTGTAATGTATTTGGTAATATTTTATTTGAAATTTTCACATCGATATTCATTAGGGAGATTGCTCTATAATTTTCTTTCCCTATTTTGACTATTCCTTGATAAGTCTCAGTACTATATTTGTGTCATAGAAGGAATTTGGCAGGCCTATTTTTCCAAATAGTTTACATAGCATTAGAATTAATTGTTCTTTAAATGGTAGAATTCACTTCTGATTCCATCTGGCCCAGGAGATTATTTTGTTAGGAAGTCCATTAATGGCTTTCTCAATTTTTCTAAAATGACATTATTTAAGTAACTAATTTCTTTTTCTATTAATTTGAGCAATTTATATTTTGTTAGATTGTCAGACTTCTTGCCAAAAACTTGGGCAAAACAGCTGCTATTTATTGCTTTAATTTCTTTGTCATTGGCGGCAAGTTCACTCTTTTCATTTTTCATGCAAATATTTTGCTTTATTTCTTTCCTTTTTTTTAATCAAATTAAGCAAATGTTTATCTATTTTCTTGTTTTTTTTTTCATAAAACCAACTCTTAGTTTTATTTATTAATTCATTAATTTTCTTGTTTTCAATTTTATATTTTCAATTTTCTTTTGAGTTCAGAATTTCCAATTTGGTATTTAATTTGGTGCATTTATTTTTCTTTTCCTAGTGTTTTTAGTTGTATGCCTAATTCATTGATCTATTCTTTCTCTATTTTATGTAACTGCTATTTAGATATATAAAGTTTTCCTTAAGAACTACATTGGCTGCTCCCATAAGTTTTGGAAAGTTACCTCATTATCACCATTCTCATAGAAGAAATTAGGGGTTGTTTCTGTGATTTGTTGGTTGATCTACTCATTTTTTTAATTAGATTATTTAATTTCCAATTTGTTTATAGTCTAACTTGCCCTGGCTCTTTATTGAATATAGTTTTTATTACATTGTGGTCTGATAAAGAAGCATTTACTATTTCTGGCTTTCTACATCTGACTGTGGGGTTTTTATGCCCTAATACATGGTCAATTTTTGTGTGGGTTTTATGTGCAGAGAAAAAGATGTGTTCCTTTCTCTCCCTATTCAGTTTTCTCCAGAAGTCTATCATATCTAAGTTTTCCAGAATTCTACTAACTTCCTAGTTTCTTTCTTGTTTATTTTGTGGTTGTATTTGTTTAATTCTGAGGAAGAGAAGGTTGAAGTCCCCTCCTAGTATAGTTTGTTGTCTATTTATTCCTGTAACTGACTTAAATTTCTCTAAAAACGTGGCTTATCTTCCAATTTGTGCATTCCCATTTAGTATGATACTACTTTATTGTCTGTGGTTCCCTTTATCAAGATGTACTTTCCTTCCTTATTTCTTTGAAGATCTATTTTTAACTTTGCTTTATCTAAAATCAGAATTGGCACCCCTGCTATTTTTATTTCAGCTGAAGTATCATAAATTTTGTTCCATCCTATTACCTTTATTCTTTGTGTGTCTTTCTGTGTCAAATGTGTTTCTTGTAAATAGCATATCGAAGGATTATATATATATATATTTGATCCACTATACTATTCACTGTTGGAATCCTTACAAACTGCTAACTAATTAGAGTTGATCTAATCTTACAAGAAGATTTTGGCCTGAACCTGAAACAAGGTACTAAGTAGAACTAATTAGTACAATGCTTGTGTTTACACCTTTGTGTTCACACCTCCCTTAAAGCTCTTTGGGCCAGAGAGCACTATGGGAGAAAACCCATAATCCCATTCTCTCAGAAGATTCACATATAAGGCAAGAGAGCTATTCCAGAATACATTTTTTCCTCTTGGCTGGCTGGTCGCAGAGGAGAGTTCAGCTGGACTGGAGAGGAGCGACTCTGGTGCAGACAGAGAGCACTTTGACGGATTTCAGTGGAATTACGCCAGAAGCCCTCTTTCTGAGGCAAGGCAGAATATATTCCACTTGGCTGGCTGGTGGCAGACGAAGAGTTTTCAGAGGATAAAGCTACGAGTGGAGAGTTCAGTGGACAACCAGATTCATCTTCATCTCACACCACTGTAGTTGGTGGCTGGGCTCCTGCACTTCCCCACTGAGACCAAGCTGGTCTGAAAGACTCACCAGAAAGCTAGCTGAGCCCCAAGTGAAGGAGACAAGAGATTCATTCCATCTCTGTGCTGGTTGGAGGCTAAAGGACAAAAACCCTTGGATTTGGAGACATTCGGAGGGCTCTAAGCTAAACCGGCTGTGAGAAAAACAAGAACTTCAACATTTGAACTCCCAACAATTCACTTCCATTTTATGGAAGAATTCTTCTTATTCACATTCACATTTATGATTACAAGTTCTGTATTTCCCTCCATCTTATTTTCACCCATATCTATATATACTTTTTTCTCTCTCTTTCCACCCTGTTCTTAGTTGTGATTAAGCAGGTTTTTCAAAGCCTGAGTTTAATTCTAATGACTGATTAGAAAAAAAAAAAATCACCCAATTTTACATGATTCATATTTAAATTGCTCTTTTAATGCTTGAAATTTCTCTAGATTCTCCTCAGGCCATGTTCAGAGACAGAATTTAAATTTCACTTTTTATGGTCATGGAGAAGAATGAAAGAAACCAATATTTGAGTCCTCAATGTTTAGAATGCTTGTTTTTAATATATTTCTCTGTTGTCATGAAGCTATCATGCAGGTCATAAATATGGGGAAAATCCATCTCTTTTACATTCACAGTTATGATTACCAGCTCTGTATTTCCCTCCATTTTATTTTCTCCCATTCTTTATATTTTTGTTCTCTTTTTCCATCCTATCCCTGATTAGCAGTATTTTATTTTTAACCTATCCCACCCTTTACCTGCCCTACCTTCAATCACTCCTCCTCCCTTCTATTATCTTTTATCCTAGTGTTTCTGCCCTCTGTTCTATCTAGTATGCCCCTTTTCTTTTCTATTTTTCCTCTTATTTCTTTATAGGGTAAGATAAAATTTTACACCCAACTGAGTGATTAAGCTATTCCCTAGTTGTACCAAAATTGATGGGATAAAGCTTCAGGCAATGCTCATTTTTTTCCTTCTTTGCCTGACTATGGTTCCCTAATACTTGAATTGTTTTTTTCCCTAGCAACTTGCAGTATTTTTTCCTTGAGATTATAGTTTGAGAATTTTGTGATCATGTTCCTTGAGGTTTTCCTTGTGGGATTTCTTTCCAAAAGTTGATCAGTGAATTCTTTCAATGACTATTTCCCTCTGGTTTTTATATATCAGGACAGTTTTCCTTAATGATCTCTTGAAAAATGCTAATCAATGTTATGGAATATTATTGTTCTGTAAGAAATGACTAGCAGGATGAATACAGAGAGACTTGGAAAAACTTATGTGAACTGATGCTGAGTGAAATGAGCAGAATCAGGAAATCATTATACATTTCAACAACAATACTGTATGAGGATGTATTCTGATGGAAGTGGTTATCTTCAACAAAGAGAAGATATAATTCAGTTCCAATTGATCAATGATGGACTGAATCAGCTACACCCAGAGAAGGAACACTGTTCTTTGCATTTTTGTTTTACTTCTCAGATTATTTTTACCTTCTGAATCCAATTCTTTCTGTGCAACAAGAGAACTGTTCAGTTCTGCACATATATATTGTAAATAAGATATACTATAATATATTTAACATGTATAAGACTGCCTGCCATCTAGGGGAGGGGGTGGAGGGAGGGAAGGGAAAAGTTGGAACAGAAGTGAGTGCAAAGGATAATGTTACAAAAAATTACCCATGCATATGTACCATCAATAAAACGTTATTTAAAAAAATAATAAAATCAATGAGACAATGAAAAAAAAAAAAAGAAAAATGCTATTCAGGCTCTTTCTTTGGTTATGGTCTTCAGGTAAACCAATAATTTTTAAATGGTCTTTCCTGAATCTATTTTCCAGGTGGATTGTTTTTCCAAAGAGATATTTTACATTTTCTTCCATTTTTTTTCATTCCTTTTAGTTTGACTGATTTTTGATGTCTCATAGAGTCATTAGCTTCCAAGCTAAATTTACAAAAAGATTTTCAATATCTATCCTAAATGGCTGAAAATGTTCACCTCTTAAAGTCCCCACTAATAACTCCATACCTTGTATTTTATAAAGAAGTTTTAGATTATATAAGAAGTTCTAGATGACTAAAATAAACCTTCTTATTCAAAGACTTAGAATATCAAATGATCCAAGGACTAGAATGGGGATTGGTATCCCTCTGAAATACAAATCCCAGGGTAACAATCATTTCACAAAACTCTATTATACTTGACTTTGGGATTAATGTGTTTGGACTACATTGGCATGCATTAAAATATTGTAGCATGACAAAGATGAATCACTTTTTACAAACAGGAAATATGAATATAAATCCCAGCTCCATTACTTGGCACTTTTATGAAGCTTGCCAAATTATTACTTAATCTCTTTTTCCTCGAATTAATCCATTAAAATGAAAATAATTATACATATTCTATTTACACAAAAGTATTGTTGGAAGCAAAGCATTTTGTAAAAAGTAAAACTCACTAAAAATGTAAGTTTTATTTTTAAAATTGTTATTTAGGATATAAGCTTTTTCCCTGAATATATGATAAAGAGTCATCAGAAATTAATCCTTTATATGTATTAGTGAACAATGGTTACTACATTATTTAACTATTACAATTATAAAAGATTTAATTAGGAACAGGACCAGGTTGGGGGAACACAAACATAAACACATAGAATAGGTTTTCCTTAAACACTTCAAAGTATACTCATAATATTCCACAAGGAAAAGCATCCAAGAAACTCTCAGTGACATATTTTTTACTTTTCAAAAATAATAAATATTTATTAAGTATTTGTGCGAAGCCTTGTCAACATATTGTCTCACTTGAATCTTACAACACTGAGAGGTGTGTATTATTACTATTATTTTTTTTTTATTGAAGAAAGTAAGAAAGTCGATGGTTTAGTGACTTCCCTAGACTAATATAGCTAAGAAGGATGTGGGAACAGATGGATTTGAATATATATCTCCTTGATTCTTGTTTCAATGACCTATTCACTATGGCACATAGTAATTTCATGACTATATCAATAGTGTTTTCAGGTCCTTGTCTTATTGTAAAGTTAGTAATAACTCTGTGATAACAGCAGAATTTTAGATCTGGTCTCATGCTCTGGTGAGAAATTGTAAATGGAAAACAGCTAAATAAAAGCACTGGAGAGTTTTCCAGCACTGTCTTATCTGTTCCTTCTCATCTTCATGCTTCATCCAACTATTTCCTTACTGTGCTAACACTGATTCTCTTTGGCTGATATTCACACTTTTACTTTCAATTTAATGGTTGGCTACAGGCTCCAGTTTAAATGATAATGTTACTATAGAAAGTGATATGAATGTACATTAGTGTAGATCTATGTCTAGACATACAAATTCAATCAATTAAAATATTTAATGAGTATTTGCTATGTGCATTAAATAAGCCATTTAAAAAGCAGTGTGACACTTGTCTGATTTAAGTGAATTATCTCACTTTATAACTACTAACCTTGGTTTAGAGATATACTTGATATCCTTCCAGATCATGGTGTTATAAATTACATAGAAGTCAAGTTATCAGGTAGAAAAAGGTCAAAAATGACTTCAAATTCTAAAGACAGTTTTATTGCTTAACAAATAAATTAAAATATTGAAGCCATTAGCTAAAAGCAAAAATCATATTCATATGATTGATACATATTCTCTTGATAATTGCCTCAATGCCATTTC
Source organism: Antechinus flavipes (assembly GCF_016432865.1). Taxonomy (NCBI): domain Eukaryota; kingdom Metazoa; phylum Chordata; class Mammalia; order Dasyuromorphia; family Dasyuridae; genus Antechinus; species Antechinus flavipes. Next base: position 400,840,119 of record NC_067398.1, read on the forward strand.
TGTTTGCTATTTTGTAGCTATTAATCATTCTACTAGAAAGGGAACTTGACAAAATCAGAGAAACAAAAACATTAATTTTGCACAATAAAGTGAAATTCTATAATTTTGGTGAAGTGACTAATTAAAATACTACTTACATTTTAATGAATTCCTATTATTTCCCTTGGGTTTTCTCAATTATAGTCACTTTTTCCACAAGATATAAATTCAAAACATTAATTAGATTAGTTATTTTACATTAATTAAATTTTATCAATTTTAAAATATTACTTGCCCAGGTCAGGTATGGATTGCACCAGATTATGTCAATTCCAATTCCAATCTTGAGATTCTATATGGCTTTGTCTATAAGATTCCAAAGATTGTAGTTCAAAAGTGAAAAGTTTCATTGAACTAGATATGATAAATCTTGGATCAGATACAAGAATCTTTTACATATCATTTCCAGTGAATCATGGGGGGAAATCATTGACATAGATAAATTAAAAAAAAAAAAAGCAGTCAAAATTCACAGATAAAATTTCAAATGTATTCATCACAAACCATTATTCTCTTAGCTACTTACTCCTCAAAACATGTGAATAAATATGGGGATGACAAACAGAAACCATAAAAAATTCAATTTAAATAAATATTACTACTGTCTCTTGTTTAAAAAAAAAAAGCTCCTGGGAAGAGGTGGATCTAATGTTGCCACTATATTGCAAGTTTTCCAAATAATAAGAAAGCTTTCATTGTCATGAATGTATTTTCTGATAATAAAATGGTATGAGCATCAGTAATATACCAATAAATTATGATGATTCCTGTTAGACCGGAAAAAGTGACAATTTATATAAAAGACAAGGAAAAACCCTTTAGAAAGTATTTTTAAAATTCAGTGTGTTTCTAAACGTTTTTTTTTTTCTTTTTAAAAAAATCAAGGATTCAGAGGTACTGGTAATATTTATTTCTTGTTAGGCAAAGATCAAATATGATATATATATATATATATATATATATATAAAATACTATTAATGAATTTTTTATTTGACAGCTTTAAAACCAATAACATGATAATTTGATTAAAAAAAACACCTAATTACCAAGTATAATCATATCTAAGCCAAAAGAAAATCACTTAACATAGTTCACCCACTATTCAGATATTGGTCTTAATGATGAAAGCTTCTACATTCATCATTATAATATGGAAAGATAAAGCCAATCTCTGAGTGATGTCACCAATAGGGACAGATAGAGCCTTAGACTTTGCTTATTGTGGGAAATGTAGAAAAACATTGAGGAAATGGGATAATTTCCCATTTTGATAATTAAAAGAATTATAGCCAAAATTAATTTTTCCCTCTGTCATCTAGAATTTTTTTTATAATATGAATATTCTGCAATCAACAGCACCTGTAATCTCAATTTTTTTTGTGTTTATGTTTATTGGTGTTTATGTATACCCACAAAGATATGTGATTTAAAAAAACAAAACAAAAAAAGCAAACAAGTTTTTGTTCTAGTGACACTAGTTAAAACTTGCTGCTTTGTATCAGTAAATTTATGCCTATTCCTGCTTCTGGGGATTTGTTTATGTTTTTAAGGTGCCAAACTTCTTCTCTCCCTATTTCCTAATATTTCTATACATTGAATGTTCACTGGATTTATAATCTCATTGTGGTGATTACTCCTCTCCACTACCTCCCCACTGATAGATAACTATGGACCTGTTCCAATTTTTTCCCTTAAAAATATGATTAAATTTTCCTTTTTTTTTATTTACATATTTTTATTTTATTTTATTTTTTTTATATTTTATATTTAGGAGGAGTTTAGAGACTATTTATCTGCTTCCAATATGTATGTTTTAAGAAGATCAATGGAGGAATAGGAACTTGAATTTCGCAGTAAAATAATGGTTCAAATCCAGTTCTACTCACTTCTAATATAGTACTCTTTCCAATATGCTAAACTCATTAATAAAGTGAAAATGTTAATTTATGTATTCAAGTTCAAAATGGGGCAGGGGTTGTACAAAGGTATATGTAAATACACATACACAAATCGTGTTAATCCCTTCTGTATTTTTTTCTAAATTTCTTGTCATATTTGTTATTCTTTTGTTTTAAAAATTAATTCACCAAAGAACATTCATATTTTAGGAACATTCCTCTAGATCTCTGGATAATATTTTAATATCAATGAAGCATAGCATTGACCTCTTTTTAGCCTCTGCTCTTATTGCATTTCTTGCTGCTCTTCTTTTCTATTCTTTTCTAATACATTCTTCTCCAATACAAATACTGAAAGGTTTTTCTTTTTATTTTCACTCACCCTGCATTTCTTCACGCTTCATTCAATAATTAAATATGTCTCTGGGTATGGTGGATATTCCATGATTCAGCCCTATGATAACACTAAAAGAATAACAATATTAAGAAGATAGATAGAATTTTGTTTCAGGGGTCATTGAAAGAGATTTGTAATTACTCAAATATGATCCAAACTTCTTTCCTCCTACTTAATTATGAGTAAAGCTTTTGATCCATTTGAAATGTCTGCCCAAAGAATTCATCATAGTACAGTGACACTACTTTTGGATTTGTAGTGAAATGACTGGAGCATAAGTCCTATCTCTGCCATTTCTTAACTTTCTGAAATAACTTAACTTCCCTAAGTCTCAGACTCCTCCTCTATAAAATGAATGAGTTGGAAGAGATGATATGGGAGTTATCTTCCTGCTCTAGATTTATGATGTTTTATATACAAATCAAAGATGTTGATATGGTGGATTTTATAACTTCATAGGATACATTGTAGACATTGAATCTTTACATCTAACTTGTCCTTTATATCAGAGAATGCAGTGCTATTTAATATTCATATAACTTTAAGAAAATCATTTTAATGGTTGGGGACTCACTTTCATATTCTATAAAACGAGGTGATTAAAACAAATAACTTCTAATGTCATTTCCAGGTATAGCCATACGAATTTGTGTGGGATTTTAAGACTGAAGTATGTGAGGACATTAGAAATGTTATTATCCATTATTTCTCTATTTTACAAAGCTTAATAAAATCAGCAAAAATGTAATTTAAAAGCATAGGTATTAAGATAACTCCATCATAACAAATTATGAGAATTAGGATAGTTCATCTATCAGATCTTTGGAGAAATGATGAAATGATAACAGAGAATAACTAGAGAACATTATGAAAAGCAAAATGAACAACTTTAATTACATTAAATTAAAAGGGTTTTGCACAAACAAAATCAATAGAAACATGATTAAAATGGAAGTATAAAGCTGGGGAAAATTCTTTACAACCAGTGTTTCTAATAAAGATTTCATTTCTAAAATATATAAAGAACTGTGTCAAAATTTATAGGAATACAAGTCATTTCCCAGTTTTATAAATAGAGAACATGAACAGATAATTTTCAGATGACAAAATTAAAGCCATCTACAATCAAGAACAAAATGTTCTAAATTACTATTGCTTAGAAAAATGCAAACTAAAACAACTCTGAAGTACTACCTCACATTGCTCAGATTGGTTAAAATGACAGGAAAAGATAATGGTAAATATTGGCAAGGATGTGGGAAAACTGAGATAATGAGTTTTAGTGGAGTTGTGAAATGATCCAACCATTATAGAGAGCAATCTGCAACTATATTCAAAAGGTTATAAAATTGTACATACCTGTAATGTCTGGGCTAGCTCTCTGGTGGGCCTCAGGATCAGTCCAAGGCCTTGGGCTTAGTGGAGAGGTGCAGTGAAGGAGGCAGGAAAGCCTCCATGTGGCTGGTCAAAGATAGAATCCAGACTATGTAGTCTGGAGCTTGAAGTCTTCTCTTGGCTGAGATCTCAGAGGCCGAGAGAGACCTCTGTCTTTGAGACTCCCTTAAAAATCCCAGCATGACTACATTATGACACCATACTGGGCATGTGCCACTATAGAACATCACATCACCACATTACCCTAAGTTTAAGCCAATTAGATTGACCACACCATTATATTATATCAAGTATGTACTTAGAGAACCACCATCTCACACCAAATAGGTACTTAACTACAAGCATCCTGCTGTCTTAGATTCAAATACACAGTATAGTATCACTTGCTTATAGTATCACTCATTATGTCTAAATCATGAATGCATTTCAAACTTATTTTTGTATAGGGCATTAGGTGTAGGATAATGCCTCGTTTCTGCCATACTAATTTGCAATTTTTGCAGCATTTTTTGTCAAATAGTGTGTTCTTATCTCAGAAGCTAGAGTCTTTGGGTTTATCAAACAATAGATTACTATGATCATTTACAATTGTGCTGTGGGAACCTAAACTATTCCACTGAGGAATGACTATTTCTTACTAGTATCAAATGGTTTTGATGACTGTTACTTTATAATATAGTTTTAGGCTTAGTACAGCTAGATCACTTTCATTTGCATTTTTCACCAATTCCCTTGAAATTCTTGACCTTTTGTTCTTTCAGATGAACTTTCTTCTTATTTTTTTTCAAGCTGTGTAGTTTCTTGTATTTTGATTGATATGGCAGAGAATAAATGGATTAATTTACATAGAGTTGTTGTTTTTATTAACTCATCCTACCAATAAGCATTTAATATTCTTCCTGATGTTTAGAACTGATTTCATCTGTATGGAAAGTTTTTTTGATTGTTTATATAATTATTGACTTTGTCTTGGATGGTAAACTCCCAAATATTTATATTATTTACAGTTATTTTAAATGGAATTTCTAATTGTAACTCTTGCGGCTGGATTTTGTTGGTATCATATAAAAATACTGAAGATTTATGTGTATTTATTTTGTATCTTACAAAATATCCTACAAAATTCTGCTGAAGTTTTTAATAGTTTCTAGTAGTTTTTAAGTTGATTCTCTAAGTATAGCATCATATCATCTGCAAAGATTGATAATTCAGTTTCCCCATTACCTACTCTAATTCTTTTAACTTATTTTTCTTTTATTATTGTTAAGCTAGCATTTCTAATACAACACTGAATAGTAATGGTGATAGTGAGCAACCTACTTTCACCCCTGATCTTATTGGGAATGCTTTTAATTTATCCCCGTCACATACTTGCTTATGGTTTTAGATAAATGATATGATCATTTTAAGGAAAACTCCATTTATTCTTATGCTTTCTATTGTTTTTAATAGGAATGGGTGTTGGATTTTGTCAAATACATTTTCTGTATCTTTAAGTTAATCATATGACTTCTGTTAGTTTGGTTACTGATACAGTCAATTATACTAATAGTTTTCCTACTCTTGAACCAGCCTATATTGCTGGGTTAAATTATACTTGGTCATGATGTATTATCTTGGGGACGACTTCCTGTAATCTCTTTGCTAATATTTTATTTAAGATTTGTGCCTTATTTCATAATTTTTTGCATCATGACATTTTGTATCAAATAACATTTGCATCATGACAAAATTATTCTCATTGCGTTTTCCTTTCTTATCTGATTTTTCTTGTCCAGCATGAGAAATATGGAAACATGTATAAAAGAATTGTAAATGTTTAACACATATTGGATTACTTGATATTTAGGGAAGGGGTGGTAGAGGGGATAGAGAAAAATTTGGAAAAGAAGGTTTTGCAAGGGTGGATACTGAAAATTATCTTTGCACCTATTTTGAAAATAAAAGGCCATTATTTTTAAAAAGTTTTATATCAATATTCACTAGGGAAATTAGTTATAATTTCCTTTCTGATTTAGGTATCAGTATCATGTTTGTGTCATAAAACCAAGTTTGTAGGACTCACTTTCCCTATGTTAGCAGAGTTTGCATAGCATTGGAATTCTTTGGTTCTTTATATGGTTGGTAGAATTCACATGTAAATACATCTGAACCAGGTGGTTTTTATTGAGGGATTTCATTAATAGATTGTTCAATTTCTTTTTCTAAAATGGGAATAGTTAAGTAATTTATTTCCTCCTTTGTTAATCTGAGTAATTTATATTTTTGTAAGTATAGAGCCTTTTCACTTACATAATGAGATTTATTGTTAATCAGTTGAACAAAATAGCTCCTAATTATTGTTCTAATTTCCTGATCATTGGTGGAAAGTTTACCCTTTTTATTTTTGAAACTATTAATTTTATTTTATTATTTCCTTTTTTTCTAATCAAGTTAACTAAATGCTTATTTTGTTAGCTTTTTTTTTAATATAAAATTGACTCTTAGTTTTGTTTCAATAGTTTTCTTATTTTCAATTTCATTAATCTCTCTTTGGAGTTTCAGAATTTCTAATCTTGTATTTAATTGGGGGGGTTTTCATTTTCTTTATCTGAACTCTTCCCATGACCCTCAAATTATAAACAAATTCAGCCTCTGTACCGGCTTGGGAGTGACAAAACCCACAAATATTGGGAATGTAACTAATTACCAGTATAAGATAATTTTGTAGTTCTTCAGGAAAGGTCCGTTTCAGTTGGCCATGGAGTAAAGCAGGCCAAGTATAGGCAGGCTGAGCAAAGACTCCAAGTACAGGCAGTGCACAGTCCCAGGTTGGTATGGGCTCCACATGCCAAAGAATCTACCAGAAAGAATATACAGCAGCATTAGCTACTCTGTCTTAGTTACAAGCTACTAGATGTGCAGACATCCCACACAAATACAAAATTAAAATAATGGACCCCTAAATGCCAGAATTTCAACCCATGTCCACCCAACACCAGAAATTGGTTAGCATTGACCCAGTGCAGCCACTGCTGTCTCTAGAAGAAGCTTGGGCAATCTCCCTTTTCCCTAAAAGCAAATCTCTACTTAAAAAAAAAAAAAAAAAAAAAAAAACAACTGTGCAAAAATGAAAAATAACTCTGACCATAGATACTCTTCATGGTGAAAGAGAAGAACAAATAGCAACCTCTGAGGTCACTAAAAACAGAATGCTTTATCTCCAGATAAAGCCCCCAAAGTGATATAAATTGGTCCACATTTCATAAGGCTGTCATGGAAGAAATTAAAAAGGATCTTAAAAAAGAGCTAAAAGAAAAATGGGGAAAGAAAATGAGAACTTTGCCAGAGGGTAAGGAAACAAAGAAATCTAGCTGAAGAAAACTCCTTAAAAATAAATTTAGTGAAATGGGAAAAGCATATAACTCCTTAAAAAAAATAGATTTGACAATATGGAAAAAAAGAAAACAACTCCATAGGGGAAAAAAAGAATTTGTTAATTGGAAAAAGAAAACAACCCCCCGAAAAACATAATTTATGAAATGGAAAAAAATATACCGAAAAATTCCTAGAATAAAACAATTTATTTATAAAATTCAATTGGCCAAATACAAAAAGAACTATAAAAGATAACTGAAGAAAATAATTCACTAAAAATCAGAACTGAACAAATGGAAATGACTCAATGAAACATCAAGAATCAGTCAAATACAATCAAAAGAATGAAAAAAAAAATAGAAGAGAATATAAAATATTTCCCTGGAAAAACAACTGAAATGGAAAATAGAAGTAGGAGAAACAATGTAAAAATTATTTGACTTCCTGAAAACCATGATGGAAAAAAGTGCCTAGACATAATCTTTTTAGGAAATCATCAAGGAAAACCATCCTGATGTCCTAGAATCAGAAGTTAAAATATCCATTAAAAGAATTCCTCTATCACTTCCTGAAAGAGACCCCAAAACGAAAGCTACAAGGAATATCTTGGCTAAATTTCAGAATTATTGAACCAAGGAAAAATTATTGCGATCAGCTAAAAGGAACAAATTCAAATAATGAAAAGCCACAATCAGGATTACCCAACACCAAGCAACTTCCACCTTAAAGGATCAAAGGGTGTAGAATCAGATATTCCAAAAGGCAAAGGAACTTGCACTACAGCCAAGAATATGCTATACAGCTAAATTGAAAATTATCTTTCAGGGAAGAAGATGGGCATTCAATGATAGAGGTGAATTTAATTTATTTCTAAAAAAATTGACCTCAAAATATAGAATTCAAAAGAAATATATCTCTGGTATGAGCATACATAAAGAATGCAGGTATAATTTGATTTTATTGCCATAATAGAAAAAATAAATTAGAAGTGGAAAGAGGAGTTACTGGAAAAAAAGTAAAAATGAAGGTAAAATGAGGAAATTACATATCCTGAAGAGGAAAAGGAGACCTATAATATCTGAGGGAAAGTAAGAAGGGAGATGAACATTGTGTGAACCTTACAGTCATTAGATTTAGTTTTAAAAAATCAGGCATATTTCATTTCACAGAGAAACTTGTCAATATAGGAATATTAATATAGGAAATATAATACAGGAATAATATAGGAATCGGTATAGAGGAAAAGGGAAAGGAAAGAGGGAGGCCAAGAGAAGAGAAAGCATAAATAATAGGGGAAATATATAAGAAAGATGTAACAGCTATAAAGGGGGAGGGCTGATTGAGGGAAACTATGGTCAGAAGCAAAATAGTAGGAAGAAGGGATGAGGGAAAGGAAAAAGAAAAATATAATGTGGGATAAATAAGATACAGAAATTATGCAGAATTAGTAATTTTAACTGTGAATGTGAATGGGGTAAACTCTACCATAAATTGGAAACACATAGCAGACTCGATTAAAACTCAAATCCTATATATTGTTTAAAAGAAACACATTTAAAGCAGAATGATACATACAGAGTAAAGGTAAAAGGCTGGAGCAGAATTTATTATGCTTCAAGTGACGTAAAAAACAAAACAAAACAGGGGTAGCAACCTGATTTTAGATCAAACAAAAACAAAAATAGATTTAATTAATAACAATAAGGAAGGAAACCATATTTGTTGGAATCCTTACTAACTGCTAACTAATTAGAGTTGATCTAATCTTACAAGAAGATGTTTTGGCCAGAACCTGAAACAAGGTACTAAGTAGAACTAATCAATACAAGGCTTGTGTTCACACCTTTACTCATTGGAGTCCACAAGTATGCCAGCTTCACAAAGTACACTTTCTAACTTCAAGGGAGTCCACACCTCCCTTAAAACTCATTGGGCCAGTGAGCACTATGGGAGAAAACCCATAATCCCATTCTCTCAGAAGAGGCAGATAAAAGGCCAGTGATGAGGGATCTATGGCAGAATACATTTTTTCCTCTTGGCTGGCTGATCGCGCTGGACTCGAGAGGAACGACTCTGGTGCAGAGAATACTTTGACGGATTTCAGTGGAGCTACGCCAGAAGCCCTCTCTCCGCGGCAAGTTGGTGGCTGGGCTCCCCAGAAGGAGATAAGAGAGACCTTCCATCTCTGTCTTGGTTGGAGGCAGAAGAAAGCAGAGGCAGAGGCTGAAGGACAGAACCTTTGGATTTGGAGACATCCAAAGGGCTCCAAGCCTCTAAACCGGCTTTGCCTTGAGAAGAACAGGAACTCCAACATTTGAACTCATAACATTTGGCGCCCAAGTGTGGGAACCAAGGACCCTACTTTCACTGAAGAAGTCTCCAGTGACCAGGAACTGAGTGAGTACAACCTTTTTTGGCTGAAATGAGACAGATCCTAGGTAAAGATTCTCCATCCCCCACCCCAACCCCCCCAACCCCAGCCCCACCCAGGAGTGGTGCTATAGAAAGCCTGCTTAAGCTGATAGAAGATCAAGGGCTACTTGTAACTTGGGGACAGGCAGCTAGACTTCTGGCTACATTAAAACGCACCTCCCCTTGGCTCTTAGAGGAAGAGAAAATCTCTCTAAAAAACTGGGCATTGGTTGGTCAACAGCTCTCCGCATATTACAATGAAAATGGTCCTTGTTCAGTTTCCATTGAAGTATTCTTTTTATACAATACGATACAGATGGCCTTAAAATACTGTACTTGTTCTAGGAGAAAAGGAAAAAACTCTAGGAATAGCCAAAGGGGGAAGCCTGAGATAAAGGAGGAAGACAAAGAACAGATTAATGGCCATATCCCCACAGGGCAGGGAGACTTAAGTGAGGCTCAAGGGTGGGGTGAATCTGAGGCAGTCTCAGCCCCACCTGAGGAGCAGGTAATTGACTCTCCTTCATCAACTCCACCCTCCGGGATGGAGGGAGGAGGGGTAGTGGGGAGGGGGGGGGCAGTGACAGTACCAGCACCTCCCCCCCAGCATCCAGCACCTCCCCCCCAGCATCTAGCACCTCCCCCCCAGTATCCAGCACCTCCCCCCCAGCATCCAGCACCTCCTCCTATGAGTAGATTGCAAAAGGGACTAATTAAGGCCAGAGAAGAAAGGAAAAATGTATCAGAATTTCAACACCACATTTTTCCTGTAATTCAACAGTTTAATTCTTCAGGTCAAGAAAGTAGAAGATACTCACCTTTTGATATAGAAATCCTCAAAGACCTGAAAAAAGCTTGCACTCTTTATGGGGCTACATCAGCTTATGTTAAGATGCTATTACAAAATTTGTCTTTTGAAATCTTGACCCCTAATGACTGGAAATCTATAGCAAAAATATGCCTAGAACTTGGACAGAACTACTTGTGGCTTTCTGAATATAGTGAGCTCTGTAGGATACAAGCCCAACAAAATATTCAAAGTGGAGTTCATATGGCAATCACCTGTGACCTACTAACAGGTACAGGTCCTTATGCAGATGTCGCAGCACAAATTGGTTATTCTGTAGCAGCATATCAGCAAATTGCTGATAATGCTATCAAAGCGTGGGCTTCTCTTCACAATAAAGATGACAAGGGGGGGGGGGCCTTCACAAAAATAACACAAGGGCCAAATGAACCCTTCGCTGACTTTGTGGGATGCTTGCAGACAGCTATCATAAGAACAAATGGAGAAAATGCAATAACAGACATCTTGATAAGGCAACTTGCTAAGGAAAATGCTAATGAGGTTTGCAGAAGAATTATACTAGGACTGCGCAAGGATGCTCCTTTAGAGGAGCTCATAAGACGCTGTGCCACAGTGGGCACAGGTGCCTTTTATAGCCAGGCTATGATGCAGACTTCCCAAAATCCAAACATGAGAAGACAGAGTCCCTCTTGGCAAGGGACTTCCAGAGAGATTCGCAGATGCTTTCAGTGTGGAAAAGTAGGAAATCTGAAAGCTCAATGTTGGTATAGAGATAGAATGGGAAAACAAGGTGGGAGAACAAGACCCCAAACCCCATGTCCAAAATGCAACAGAGGCTTCCATTGGGCCTCAGAATGCAGACAGATTCAGGGAAACGGGATGAGGGGCCCAGCCCCAGGGCCCAAGGCAAAAAACACTTGGGGCATGATGGCAGCCAATGGTGCACCCAGAGAGTGCCTAAAAGTCCAGTACCCAGACATGACCAATCAGCCAGAAAGCCATATAATGGGAGAAGGGGATTACACAGTCAACCAGCCAGGAAGCAACCTGATGGCAGAAGGGAATTACAATTGGGGAGAATAGAGCTGTATGCAGCTGGGACAACTGAGATACCCCCTGGAGAGGTGAAATCTGTTCCTCTCCAGCCTATGGATCCCCTACCTCCAGGCACAGTAGGCTTGACCATTTCACCTCCTTGTATGTACAAAACAGTGTCCATCCACACACTGATGTGGGAAACTGGGGAATGTGTAGATGATATCCCAGTCACTAATACAGGTAGACAATGTGTGACTTATCACCCAGGAGACGTAGTAGCATCAGGTTTACTCATACAGAATCCTAATAAGCAGCCTCTTGATAGTCACCCAGATTCTGACTCCAGACCACAAAAACCAGGAATATACTGGACAGCAGCAGTAACGGCTGACCGACCTATGCTCACTATCTATATAAATGGCCTACCATTGGAAGGATTGGTAGACAGGTGTGGATCGTACAGTTATTAGAGGTGCCAGTTGGCCCAGTCACTGGCCAAAGATTAAAGCAGATACCTATATGTCTGGAGTAGGAGGATCAATAGCAGCTGAAGTTAGTGCTGCCCCTATGAGATGGACTTTTGAAGGCAAAACAGGAGTTTTTACTCCTTTTATAGTTGAAAAAATCCCCATCAATCTGTGGGGAAGAGACGTTTTACAACAATTGGGGTTAAAAATGAGTACTTCGGTTTTTTAAGCAGGGCTGCTGTTGAAGGCCTGCCAACACTTTCACCTGTTCCTATCCAATGGAAAACTGATACACCAGTGTGGATAGAATAGTAGCCCTTAAGTAGCGATAAAATTCAGGCCTTATTAGATATAGTACAGAAGCAGCTTGAACAAGGGCATTTACAATCTTCTCTAAGTCCTTGGAATTCACCAGTGTTTGTTGTAAAAAAGAAATCGGGAAAATGGAGGATGCTCACTGATTTAAGAAAAGTGAACGAACAGATGGAAACTATGGGAACTCTTCAGCCTGGACTTCCATCTCCTACTCAGCTTCCTAGAGAATGGCCTCTTTGGGTTATAGACATCAAGGATTGTTTCTATTCCATTCCTCTGGATAAGGAGGATATGAAGAGATTTGCCTTTTCGGTGCCCAGTGTCAATTTAGCTGAGCCTTATAAAAGATATGAATGGACGGTTTTGCCACAGGGAATGAAGAACAGCCCCACGATGTGTCAAATGTATGTTGCTGCTGCTCTTGCTCCAATAAGAAAAGCATTTCCAAAAGTTATGCTATTACATTATATGGATGATATATTGGGATGTGCACCGGAGGAACAAATGCTAGAAGCATGTCTACAAAAAACCATAGAAACACTAAGATACTACAAACTTCATATCGCTACAGAAAAAATTCAAAGACATGCTCCTTTTCAATATTTAGGATATGAAATATATCCTAAGGCACTTACACTACAAAAACTGTCTTTAAGAACAGAGAGGTTGAACACCCTAAATGATTTCCAAAAATTAATAGGAGATATCCAATGGATGCGTCCAGTATTAGGTTGAACTACCAATCAATTGCAACCCCTATATGACATTTTAAGGGGAGACACTGCTTTAAATTCACCACGCCGGCTTACAAAAGAAGCTCAAGAGACCTTGAGAGAAGTTGAACTGGCTTTATCCAATGCAGTTGAGAGAGTAACTCAAAAATCCTTGGAAATATCAGTTTTTGCTACGAAAGAAGCACCCACAGCAGTCCTTCATCAAGGAGACAGTTTGATAGAGTGGGTGAACCTCCCAGCACAACCAGAACAAAGCCTTACGCCGTACCCAGTGCTTGTGGCTAGAATTCTATTAAAGGCCATTAAGCGAGCAGTACAATTATCTGGGACAAGACCTGACAAGATATATACCTTCTATACAAATGCACAAATTAATATATGCTGTGAAACCATCCCAGAGTGGCAGATTTTATTGGCCATGGCTCCAAATTTTGCACATGGATCTCCATTAAAGATAACCAGACTACTGCATAATTGGCAATGGATTTTTGAGGAGAAGGTTTCTAAGGTTCCTCTTGAAGGACCAACCATTTTTACAGACGCAGCCAAACAAAATATTTGTGCTGTATACTCTCATGATCTAACCGTAAAAAGAGTAGTCAGAACTCCTTTTCAGTCCACTCAGCAGAACGAATTATATGCGATCATGCTAGCTCTCACTTATTACCCAGGCGACATAAATATAATATCTGATTCAGCCTATTCAGTAGGTGTGGTACAAAGAATTGCCACAGCCCAAATAAAATTTGCAGCTTCTAATATATATCAGCTCTTTAAGGAACTTCAAGAGCAAGTGAGAAAGCATCCAGGAAAGATTTATATCCTGCATGTCCACTCACATAGTGGACTTCCAGGTCCTATTTTTGATGGAAATTCAAAGGCAGATAGCCTTTTAACTATGTTGGCCAGTACGCCTTTATTTCAGGAGGCCCAGGAATCCCATTCTAAATACCATCAGGCTGCTCGAGCTTTGCGTTTACAGTTTGGGATTACAAGAGAAGAAGCTAGGAGCATAGTAAAAAGCTGTACAGCTTGCCTTCCCTTCCACGCTCCTACACTGCCTCCAGGGAAGAACCCTCGTGGTTTGAGACCCAATGAAATCTGGCAAATGTATGTGACCCATTATAAATCTTTTGGTCGTCTGTCTTTTATCCACGTTGTGGTAGACACCTTTTCAGGATTCACTTTTGCCATACCAGCAGCAAAAGAGACAGCCTGAGTGGTCACTGAATTCCTCATTCAAGCATTCGCAATTATGGGTGTACCACAAGAAATAAAAACAGATAATGGACCGACATATACCTCCAAACATTTTGAACACTTTTGTGCACAGTATAAGATTTTACACACTACTGGCATACCCTTTAATCCTCAAGGTCAAGCAATAGTAGAAAGAAGAAACAGGGACATTAAGACACTCCTCCAAAAACAAAAGAAAGGGGGAGCCACGGGTAACCCTAGAGAACTTCTAAATTTAGTTCTCTATACCATTAATTTTTTAATCTTTGATAAAGATGCACTGGCTCCAGCAGACAGGTTTTATAACCCACCAGAAGAGCAGTGCCCAGTGCGAGCAGCTCCACTATCTTTAGATAATCACCAGGTGATGTGGAGAGACCCAGAAAGTGGTGAATGGAAGGGACCAGATAGGCTAACTGCTTGGGGGAGAGGATTTGCTTGCATCTCTACAGGTGGAGAAGGAATCAGATGGGTGCCTACGAGCCGCATTCGCCTTGTCCATCGCGGAAAGATGGAGCAGACCCTTGAAACAAAGGAGAAGACCCAAGAAATATCGGGTGGTTCTGTTGCTGATTGTGCTCACAAGAATTATTAGATTCCTGGCACATGAACTAATGAACAATGGAATCCTATTGGACTGTTTCTAGGACTTATGGACATGTGTAAATTTTCAGATTGATTCTTGTTATTTGTTACATTACTACTAGCCTGTGTTATATTGCTATGTGCTCATGTAAATTATGTATAATGCCTCCCATATTGATGGATTTATGTGTACCCCCTCAGAAACCCCCTATGTTTTAAAACAAAAGAAAGGGGGAGATGTTGGAATCCTTACTAACTGCTAACTAATTAGAGTTGATCTAATCTTACAAGAAGATGTTTTGGCCAGAACCTGAAACAAGGTACTAAGTAGAACTAATCAATACAAGGCTTGTGTTCACACCTTTACTCATTGGAGTCCACAAGTATGCCAGCTTCACAAAGTACACTTTGTAACTTCAAGGGAGTCCACACCTCCCTTAAAACTCATTGGGCCAGCGAGTACTATGGGAGAAAACCCATAATCCCATTCTCTCAGAAGAGGCAGATAAAAGGCCAGTGATGAGGGATCTATGGCAGAATACATTTTTTCCTCTTGGCTGGCTGATCGCGCTGGACTCGAGAGGAACGACTCTGGTGCAGAGAATACTTTGACGGATTTCAGTGGAGCTACGCCAGAAGCCCTCTCTCCGCGGCAAGTTGGTGGCTGGGCTCCCCAGAAGGAGATAAGAGAGACCTTCCATCTCTGTCTTGGTTGGAGGCAGAAGAAAGCAGAGGCAGAGGCTGAAGGACAGAACCTTTGGATTTGGAGACATCCGAAGGGCTCCAAGCCTCTAAACTGGCTTTGCCTTGAGAAGAACAGGAACTCCAACATTTGAACTCATAACACATATTTTGCTAAGGGATACCATAAATAATGAAGCAATATCAATACTAAATGTAAATGCACGAAGTGGTATAGCACCTAAATTCCTAAAGTTGAGTTAAGAGAGCTGCAAGAAGAAACAAAGAGCAAAATTGTATTAGTAGGGGATATTAACATTGCTCTTTCAGAATTAGATAAATTGAAACACAAAATAAATGATTGAAGTTAAGGAGGTAAATAGAATATTATAAAAGTTAGGTTTCATTGAACTTGGATAAAATTGAATGTAGCCAGAAAGAAGTACACTTTTTTCTTGATGTGTCATGGAAACTATAAAAAACTAACTATATATTAGGACCATAAAATTCTAAAAATCAAAAGCACAAAGGCAGAAATAGCAAATGATTTTTTTTCAGATCACAATGGATTTTAAAATTCATTCAATAAAAGACCAAGGAAAACCATGCTATGATATGGGAGTCACTTGCCAGTGACTTCTGGAGGTCTAACTCAGATCTGTAGAATGGATCTCTTCACGTGAGAAGATGATGATGATACAAGGAGACTAGAGAGACAGTTGCTGACCTCTCCGCTGAGAGGCTGTTGCATTGTCTGACCTCTCTCCTCTTCCCTCTGCCTCCAATTTATTTCATTCCCACTCCACAAGCAACACCTCTATCAGTAAAGGCTGCTATGCAAATCCTTCACATATTAAAATCCACAGCTGTGGAGGCTCTCAGAGAATTATCTGAGTTTGCACACTGAGGAATGCAAGCAGCACTATCACCTCTGGATGGTTGTAGGGTGAAATACTGTAGCAGGTGTTAATATTGTGAGTTATCATGCTAGCAAACTTTCAAATAGAGAAGATGACTGTAGTCAGAACAAGTATTAAAAGTCTTTCATCAGTCTTTTGGCTCAGCCCTTTGATGTGTTGGCCCATTTGAAAAACAGACCAAAAATCAATTGGAGACTAAATAATGCAATCCTAAAGAATGCATGAATGAAACAGCAAATCATAGCCCTAGTCAAAAATTTTTTCCAAGAAAATGGCAATAATGAGAAAACATACCAAAATTTGTGAGTTACAGCCAAATGTGTTATTAGGGGAAATTTTATATCTCTAGATGCATACTTGTATAAAATAAAGAAAGACAATATCAATAATTTGGGCTTGCAACTAAAAAAGTTAGAAAAAGAAAACAAATTAAAACCCCAATTAAATACTGAATTTGAAAATCTAAAAATAAATGGAGAGGTAATAAAATTGAAAGTAAGAAAATTATTAAATTAATAAATAAAACTAAGATTTTGTTTTATGAAAAAAACAGCAAAATAGATAAACTTTTAGTTAATTTGATTAGAAAAAGGAAAGAGGAAAATCAAATTGTTACTCTCAAAAATGAAAAGTGAGAACTTTCCACCAATGAAGAGGAAATTAGAGCAATAATTAAAAGTTGTTTTTCCTAACTTTATGCCAATAAATCTGATAACCAATGTAAAATGGAGGAATAACTACAAAAATATAGATTCCCCAGATTAATAGAAGGTAAAATAAATTATTGAAATAGTCCAATTAAAAAAAAAAGAACAAGTTATTAATCAACTTCCTAAGAAAAAAATCTTCAGAGCCAGATGGATTTACATGTGAATTCTACTAAACATTTAAAGAACAATTAACTTCAACACTATAAAACTATTTGAAAAAATAGGGGGAAAAGGAGTCCTATGGAATTCATTTTATGACACAGACATGGTACTAATACCTAAACAAGAGAGGATAAATATAAGAGAAAGAAAATTACACTTAAACACTATAAAACTATTTGAAAAAATAGGGGGAAAAGGAGTCCTATGGAATTCATTTTATGACACAGACATGGTACTAATACCTAAACAAGAGAGGATAAATATAAGAGAAAGAAAATTATAGATCAATCTCCCTAATGAATATTGATGCTAAAATCTTAAATAAAATATTAGCAAAAAGATTACAGAAAATCCTGCCCAGGATAATACACCATGACCAAGTAGGATTTATGCCAGGAATGCAAGGCTAGTTCAATATTAGGAAAATTATTAGAATAATTGACTATATCAGTTACCAAACTAACAAAAAACATGAATATCTCAATAGACACAGAAAACACACTTGATAAGATTCAACACCCATTTCTATTAAAAACACTAGAGAATATAGAATGGACTTTTCCTTAAAATGATAAGTAGCATCTATTTAAAACCATCAGCAGCCATCATGTGCAATGGGGAGTACTTTTTTTTTTCCTATTTTGAACATTCCCAATATAATCAGGGGTGAAAAAAGGTTGACCACATTCACCATTACTATTCAATATTGAATTAGAAATTTTAGCTTTGGCAATAAGAGAAGAAAAAGAGATTATAGGAATTAGAGTAGGCAATGAGGAAATCAAATTATCATTCTTTGCAGATGATATCATTGTATGCTTAGAGAACCCTAGAAAATAAAAAAAAAAAAAAAAACTACTAAAACAATACACAACTTTAGCAAAGTTGCCGGATAAAAAACAAAGAAATCATTAAGATTTTTATATATTATCAACAAAAGCTGCAAGAGACAGAAATTTAAAATTTAAAATAGCTGTTGATAATATAAAATATTTGGGAGTCTATCTGCCGTGGCAAAGTCAGGAATTATATGAACACAACTACAAAACACTTTCTACACAAATAAAGTCAGACCTAAACAAATGCAAAAATATCAAGTGCTCTTGAATAGGTTGAGCAAATATAATAAAAATGACAATATTATCTAAATTAATCTACTTATTTAGTGATATACCAATAAATCTCTCAAGAAATTATTTTATAGATCTAAAAAAAAAAATAATAACAAAGCTCATCTAGAAGAAGAAAAGTTTAAGAATTTCGAGAGAATTTTTGAAAAGATGCAATAAAAGATGACCTAGCTGTGCCAGATCTAAAACTATATTATAAAGCTGTGGGTCATCTAAACCATTTGGTACTGGCTAAGAAATAGAATAGTGGATCAATGGAATAGCTTAAGTTTATATGACAAAATAGTGAATGACTACACTACTCAGTGCTTGACAAAGCCAAAGACACCAACTTTTGAGATAAGAATACTCTATTTGACAAAAACTGCTAGGTAAATTGGAAACTATTATGGCAGAAAGTAGGCATCAATCTATACCTAACACTGTATACCAAGATAAGGTTGAAATGGGCAAGAGCTAGACATCAAGAGTGATATTATAAGCAAATTAGAAGAACATAAGATAGTTTATCTCTCAGATCTGTGGAGTAAGAAGGTATTTGTGACCAAAAAAGAACTGCAAATCATAAATACATAGAAAAATAAATAATTTTGATTGTATTGTTAAAAAAATTTTCTGTACAAGCAAAACTAATATAAATAAGATTAGAAGAGAAGCAATAAACAGTTTTTACATTCAAAGGTTCTGAAAAAAGCCTTACTTCTAAAATATATAGAGAATTGATTCAATTTTATAAAAATTCAAGCCATTCTCCAATTGATGCTCAAAGAACATTAACAGACAAATTTCAGATGAAGAAATTGAAACCATTTCTTGTCATATGAACAAAGTGCTCTAAATCATTATTGATCAGAGAAATGCAAATTCAAACAACTTGGAGATACAATTAAACATCTCATGGATTGGCTAAAATGACAGTAAAATATAATGACAAATGTTCAAGGCTATATGGTAAAACTGGGACACTAATATATTGTTGGTGGAAATGTACACATATCCAACTATTCTGGAGAAGAATTTGGAAAGAATTTGGAACTATGTGCAAAGAGTTATCAAACTGTGCATATCTTTTGATCCTGCAATGTTTCTCTGGGTTTTATATTCCAAAAAGATCTAAAAGGAGCAAAAGGGAAGCACGTGTGCAAAAAAATATTTGTAGCAGCCCTTTTTGTAGTGGCAAGAAACTGGAAACTGTGTAGATGTCCATTTGTTGGAGAATGGCTTAATCAGTTTTGATATATGAATATTATGGAATATTATTGCTCTGTAAGAAATAGTTAGCAGGATGATATCAGAGAGACTTGGATAGACTTGAATGAACTGATGCTAAGTGAAATGAGCAGAACCAAGAGATCAATATGCATGGCAATAAAATCATATGATAATCAATTCTGATGGACATAGCTCTCTTCAACAGTGAGATGATTCAGAACAGTTGCAGTGATCTTGTGACAAAGAAAGCAATCTATACCCAAAGAGAGGATTGTGGGAAATGAGTGTTTAAAAATATAACATTTTCAGTCTTTTTGTTATCTGCTTACATTTATTTTCTTTATCAATTTTTTTCTGGTTTGATTTGTTGTTTTTGGTGCAGCAAGATAATTGTATAAATATGCATGCATATATTGGATATTACATGTATTTCTATCATGTTTTACATATATTGGACTACTCGCCATCTAGGAAAGGAGATGGGGGAAGGGGATAAAAACTAGAACATATGGTTTTGCAAGGGTTAATGTTGAAGAATTATCCATGCACGTATTTTGAAAATTAAAAGCTTTAATTAAAAAAAAAAAAAAGATTGCTACCCCTGATTTTTTGTTAACTTTAATTGAAGCATAATAATTGCTGCACCAGTCTTTTATATTTAACTCCATGTTTTTCACTCCACTTTAAATTTATTTCTTGTGTGAGCCACGATGGCAGAGAAGGCACACATGGCATTCTAAGCTCCTCTCATACTATCACTACTAATTACCAAATTCAGTCTCAAAAATAGTGCTTGACTGGTAAAATTCACAAAGATTGGAAATATAACAATTTACCAACTGAAGATAATCTGGGAAGATTTCCAGAAAAGGTTGTTCCTGAGTAATGGGAGCAGACCTGCACTAGCAGGGAGATAGGAGAGGCTAGCATACTGAGGCAGGCTCAGTCTCTGTGCCTGGATAATTTACAGGGAGGACTCTACCACAGGTTGACAACTCTGCTTTGGTTGCAAAGCAGTAGACCAGCAGAGAAATTAAAGCCAAAGATAGAGTGTACTCCAAAAAATGCCAGAATCTAACAGGATCTGGATACACCCACCCAAAACCAGAAGTGAGTGACTGAGCACAGACCACACTGCCCAGGGCAGTGACAAATCTGCATGACAGTGAGGCTCAACCTGGGGCAATTCCTAATCTGCAGGGGTTGGGGTGGTGTGGCTCAGCCTGGGGCAATAGAACTTCTGCAGGTTGACTGCACTCCCCTGGGCAGAGGCACTTCCCGTGGAGTGCTGGGGGCTCTTCACAGGGCAATTGCTGATCCCCAAGGCAGGGCTTCTGCTTAGGGCAGTGACACTTACACTGCTCAGCCTTTAACTCCAGGGCAGTTGCTAATCAACCCAGTGGGACTTTTAGCAGGGCACTTCCTCAGCTCAGCCTGTGCTACCTAGGGTAGAGACACTTCCAATGTGGAACTTTTCCCAGAGCACTTCCACAGCTCAACTGCTCTTTGCAGCCCATTTTCAGGATAGCTACTGTTCATATATCTATACCTGCTCTGCATATGAAGCTGGTAACCTCCTTAGCCTGAAGGCAGACCTTAAGGTCTTTTAAAAAATGAGTAAAAAAGCCAAACATACCATCAATAGTTTCTATACAGAAAGACAGCAGGTTTTCAACCCCAAGGAGCTTAATAACAGACAGCCTCCAGACAAAACCCCAAAAAGGGATGTAACCTAGTCCCCATCACACAAGGCTCTCCTACAAGAAATTATTAAAAAAAAAAAAAAAAAAAAAAAAAAACTTAAAAGAGATCTAGAAGAAAAATGAGGAAAGGAAGGAGATGCTATGCAAGAGAGTATACAAAAGGCTTATAATTCACTTAAAGAACAATTTAATAAAGTGGAAAAAGAAAACAACTTCCTGAAAGGTGAATTGGAAAAGGCAAAAAACTACCAGGGAAACAGAATTTGTGAACTGGAAAAGATAAAGAACTCCCAAGAAAGTAGGATTTGTGAATTGGAAAAAGAAAATAACTCAGTTTAAAAAAATAGTGAAATGGAAAAAAAAATCCATAGAGAAAAAGAACTCATTTAAAAACTAAATTGGACATATTCAAAAAGAAGTAAAAAAAAAAAAAGCAGAAGAAAATAACTCATTAAAAATCAGAACTGAACAAGTAGAAATGAATTAATTGATTAATTGAGACATCAAAAATCAGTCAAGCAAAAACAAAAAACAAAAAACAAAAAAAGAAAAAAGAAAAAAAGAAAAGAAATCAAAAATACATTGTTGGTGGAAGTCTGAATTCATCCAGCCACTCTGGAGAGCTATTTGGAACTATGCTCAAAAAGTTACCAAACTGGGCCAAGATGATGGAGAGAACAGACACATTTATTTAAGCTCCATCATTGCTCTCAGAATACTTTATTTCATGACAAGGCCTCAGATTTAGTGCTTGACTGAAAAAAAAAAAAAAAAACAAATAATTACCAACAAAATCCTTGAAATTCACCAGAAAAGGTCTGTTTTTGCTCACAAATGGGGTCAGTTAGATTGGGCTCAGACTGAAGGCAGGAAGGCAGCAAGAGCACAGCAGGCAGTGAGAGTACAGGAGGAAGCTCATATTGAGGAGACCTGAGGGGGGTGGTTTGTAATCTCACCTGTTTCAGAACTTTACCATAGTGTGGCTACTTTGCCCTGACAGCAAGCAGTAAATCAGCAGAAACACAGGGGGTAAAGACTATAACCCCCAAAATCTAGGGTCTCTTGGGACCTGGCCACACCCACACAGAGTGTCTCAGCATGCTCTCAGAGTCTCAGAGTGCAGACACAGTACAGCCTTTGCTGTTCTGCTAGTGCCTTACTGCTGCCCCTGCTGTCTGTAGAGGAAGCTTGGTAAAACCATCCATCTCCCGCCCCCCCCCTCCAAAAAAAAAAAAAGCAGACTGCATTTTTTTTTGTTAGTTTTTCTTCAATTCTTCCCTTGATGAAATGAGCAAAAAAAAAAAACATTTTAACTATTGATAACTTCTATATGGATAGAGAGCAGACTTACAACCCTGAAGAGACTAAAAACAGACTGTCTCCAGATGAATCCCCAAAAGGAGATATGATCTGGTCCTCAACACACAAGACTCTCTTAGAAGAAATTGAAAAGGCTCTCACGGGAGAGCTAGAAGAAAAATGGGAAAGGGAAAGGGAAGCTTGGCAAGAGAGTCTGGATAAGTCATCCTACTCATTTAAAGATAGAAGTGGATAAAGAAATCAAATCCTTGAAAAACAGATTTAGTGAATTGGAAAAGGTAAACAACTTCAAAGAAAATGGAATTAGTGAATTAGAAAAAGAAAATAGCTCTCTAAAAAATAAAATTGGCAAAATGGAAAAACAGTCCATAGAACAAAACAACTCACTTAAAAACTCAATTGGACAATTAGAAAAAGATATGAAAAAAGTAAGTGAAGAAAATAATTTATTAAAAATTGACCAAATGGAATTGAATGATTGGAGGAGATAACAAGAATCAGTCAAGCAAAACCAAAAAAAAAAAAAAAAAAAAGAAAAAAGAAAAAGAAACAATGGAAAAAATGTCAAATACCTTCTTGGGAAAAGAACAGATTTGGAAAATAGATTTAGGAGAGATAATTTGAGAATTATTGGACTTCCTGAAAAATATGAAGGAAAAAAAAAAAAGCCTGGAAACTATTTTCCGGAAATTGTCAAAGAGAACTGCCCAGATGTTACAGAAACAGAGGTTAAAATAGCCATTAAAAGAATTCATCAATTATCTACTGAAAGGGACCATAAAATCAAAACTCCAAGAAATATAGTGGTCAAATTCGAGAACTATCAGATGAAGGAAAAAATACTGTAAGCAGCTAGAAAAAATCGATTCAAATATAAAGGAGCCACAATAATGATTACTCAGGATCTAGCAGCATCCACATTAAAGGATCGAAGGGCCTGCTATCTGATATTCTGAAAGGCTAAGGAACTGGGTATGCAGGCAAGAATAACTTACCCAGCCAAAATGAGCATTGTTTTCCAGGGAAGAAGATGGAAATTCAAGGAAATAATTAAATTTCATCTATTTCTGATGAAAAAACAGAACTAAACAAAAAGTTTGATCTCCAAATATACAACTTAAGTGACAATTAAAAAGGTAAAAATAAATCTTGATAACTATATTTCTGTTATAAAGATATATAAAAAACATGTGTATAAATTCTTCTAGAAACAAGAGGTGGAAAGGAAAATGTACCAGAAAAAGGATAAAGTGAGGGTACTACATCTCAGAAAGAAGCAAAGGAACTGTGTTATATCAAATAAAAAGAATGGAGGGGGATGAACATAGTGTGTATCTTACTCTCATCAAAATTGGCTTAAAGAAAAAAAATATTAGACACATTTGATTTACGGTGAAACTTCTCCTACCTCATTGAAAAGTGGGAGGGGAAAAGTGAAAATGGAAGGCTAAGCTAAGTGGAAGGGTGCTATGAGTTCAAATGTTGGAGTTCTTGTTCTTCTCAAAACACAGCCGGTTTAGCTTAGGGCCCTCCGAATATCTCCAAATCCAAAGGTTCTGTCCTTCAGACTCTGCTTCTGCTTTGTTCAGCCTCCAACTAACACAGAGATGGAATGTCTCTCTTGTCTCCTTCTGGGGAGCCCAGCCACCAATTACAGTGGTGTGAGATGAAGATGAATCTGGTTGTCCACTGAACTCTCCACTCGTAGCTTTATCCTCTGAAAACTCTTCGTCTGCCACCAGCCAGCCAAGAGGAAAAAATGTATTCTGGAATGGCTGTCTCGCCTTATATGTGAATCTTCTGAGAGAATGGGATTATGGGTTTTCTCCCATAGTGCTCTCTGGCCCAAAGAGCTTTAAGGGAGGTGTGAACTCCCTTGAAGTTAGACAGTTTACTTTGTGAAGCTAGCATACTTGTGAACTCCAATGAGTAAAGGTGTGAACACAAGCCTTGTATTAATTAGTTCTACTTAGTACCTTGTTTCAGGTTCTGGCCAAAATCTTCTTGTAAGATTAGATCAAGTCTAATTAGTTAGCAGTTAGTAAGGATTCCAACAGAAGGGAATACAGAAATTGTGAATAATAGGGGTAAGAAAGGGGGAGGAACTCTAAGGTGGGAGGAGGGATACTAAAAAGGGAAGACTGTGAGAAGTGAGTGGTGCTCACAAATTTAATACTGGGAAGGGTGGGAAGGAGAAAAGAAAGGAAAAAAGCATAAACAGGGGTTAACAAAATGGCAAGTAATATAGAATTAGTAATTTTAACCATAAATGTGAATGGGGTAAACTCCCCCATAAGGAGGAAGCAGTTAGCAGAATGGAATAAAAGACAGACTCCTACAATATGTTGTTTACAGGAAACACTCTTGAAGCAGGGCGATATATACAGAGTAAAGGTTAAAAGGTTGAAGCAGAATCTACTATGCTTCAGGTAAAGTCAAAAAAGCAGGGGTAGCCATCCTGAACTCAGATCAAGCAAAAGCAAAAATTGATCTAATTAAAAGAGATAAGGAAGGGCACTATATCTTGCTAAAGGGTAGCATAGATAATAAAGCAATATCAATATTAAACATATATGTACCAAGTGCTGTAGCATCTAAATTCTTAAAAGAGAAATTAAGAAAGCTTCAAGAAGAAATAGACAGCAAAATTATAATAGTGGGAGATCTCAACCTTGCACTCTCAGAATTGGATAAATCAAACCACAAAATAAATAAGAAATAAGTCAAAGACCTAAGTAGAATACTAGCAAAGTTAGATATGATAGATCTTTGGAGAAAACTGAATAGAGACAAAAAGGAGTACGCTTTCTTCTCAGCAGTTCATAGAACCTATTCAAAAATTGACCTATATTCAGACATCAAAGCCTCAAATTCAAGTGCAATAAGGCAGAAATAGTAAATGCATCCTTTGCAGACCACAATGCAATGAAAATTACATTCAATAAAACCCAGGGGAAAATAGACCAAAAAATAATTGGAAACTAAATAATCTCATACTAAAGAATGATGGGGTGAAACAGCAAATCATAGACATAATAACTTCACAGAAGAAAATTACAATGATGAGACATTATAGCAAAATGTATGGGATGCAGCCAAAATGGTAATGAGGGGAAATTTTATATCTCTAGAGGCCTACTTGCATAAAATAGAGAAAGAGAAGGTCAATAAATTGGGCTTGCAACTAAAAATGCTAGAAAAGGAACAAATTAAAACCCCTCAGTCAAACACAAAACTTGAACTTCTAAAAATAAAAGAAGAGATTAATAAAATTAAAAGTAAAAAAAAAACCAACTGAATTAATTAATAAAACTAAGAATTGGTTGTGTGAAAAAACCAACAAAATAAATAAACCCTTAGTAAATCTAATTTAAAAAAGGAAAGAGGAAAATCAAATGAAAAGGGAGAACTTGCCACTAATGAAGAGGATATTAGAGCAATAATTAGGGGAAGAAGTAAATTGGTTCAACGGTCCCATCTCAGAAAACAAAATAGAACAAGCTATTAATCAATTTCCTAAGAAAAAATCCCCAGGACCAGAAGGATTTACATGTGAATTCTACCAAACATTTAAAGAACAATTAACTCTAATGCTAGATAAACAATTTGAAAAAATAGGGATTGTGCCTGTATTTTTTGATTTCCTTCACAGGTTAAATGTACACTATTTCAAAATCCAACTCTTTTTGTAAAGCAAAATAACTGTTTGGACACGTATACATATACTTATTTAACTTATACTTTAACATATTTAACATATATCGGTCCACCTGCCATCTGGGGGAAGGAGTAGGGGGAAAGAGGGGAAAATTAGAACAAAATAACTTGCAACTGTCAATGCTGAAAAATTACCTATGCATATATCTTATAAATAAAAAGCTATAATTAAAAAAAAGTGGGGGGGGAGGTGCTCCAAATCACTATTGATCAGGGAAATGCAAATTAAGATAACTCTGAGATATCACTACACACCTCTCAGATTAGCTGAGATGACAGGAAAAGATAATGACAAATGTTGGAGGGGATGTGGGAAAACCAAAACACTGATACATTGTTAGTGGAACTGTGAACAAATCCAATCATTCTGGAGAGCAATTTGGAATATGATGAAAAAGTTATCAAACTATGCATACCATTTGACCCAGCAGTGTTTCTACTGGGCAAAGAAACCTTAAAGGAGGGAAAGGGACACACATGTGCAAAAATGTTTGTGATAGCCCTTGTTGTAGTGGCAAGAAACTAGAAAATGAGTGGATGCCTATTGACCCGTCCACCGGGCCATCAAAGTGCGGGTCCCGAGACTGGAATTTGTCTGTAAGGCTATGCCTGAAACGTAATGGGGTTAGAAATGAGGAGGGAGACCAGTTGGGGTGAAACAAAGTCTCAGTTTAATGAGTGAAGAGGGTCTAGTTAAATACATTTCTGAATGGGGGGTAGCAAAGTAAAGAATGTCACACCAGATGTGTGGCAGACATCCTGGAGCCTAATTGTTATCTTGCACCTGGGCTAATAGGGCCAATTTTCTGGGACACACATCATCTTGTCTCAGGAGTTTAGGGTGTATAGTTTGTTTACGATAAGGTTGTAGCTTCAGAATTTATGTGCAGGCGATTACATTCTTCTTTAGCTCTTTGATTCCAAGGACATGGTCTCTGGCATGTCCCCCAAGGACATGGTCTCTGGCAGCCTATAAGAGAATGATTAAATAAATTGTGGCATATGAATGTTATGGAACAGTATTGTTCTGAAAGAAACGATCAGCAGGATGATTTCAGAGAGGTCTGGAGAGAACTACATGAACTAAGTGAAATGAGCAGATCATTGTACGTAGCAACAAGATGATGTGATGATCAATTCTGACAGATGTGGCTCTCTTCAACAATAAGATGACTCAAACCAGTTCTAATTGTTCAGTGATGAAAAGAGCCATCTACACCCAGAGAGAGAACCTTGGAAACAGAGTGTGGAACACAACATAGCATTCCCACTCTCTCTGTTGTTATCTGCTTGCATTTTTGTTTTCTTTCTCAGTTTTTCTTTTTCTTCGTTCTTGATCTGATTTTTCTTGTGCACAAGATAAGTGTATAAATATTTATACATATATTGGATTTAACATGTATTTTAATGTATTTAACATGTATTGGACTACCTGCCAACTAGAGGAAGTAGTGGAGGGAAGAAAGGGAAAATTTAGAACAAAAGGTTTTGCAAGAATCATAGTTGAAAAAAGTACCCATGCATAGGTTTTGTAAATAGAAAGCTTTAAAATAAAATAAATTAAAATATGGAGGATTAAAAAAAAAGAAAAAAATAGAAAAATTAGGAATTGAAGGAGTCCTACCAAATTCCATTTATGACACAGACATGGTACTGATACCTAAACCAGATAGGTTGAAAACAGAGAAAGAAAATTATAGACCAATCTCCCTAATGAATATTGATGCTAAAATCTTAAATAAAATATTAGCAAAAAGATTACAGAAAATCATCCCCAGGACAATACACTGTGATCAAGAAAAATTTATACCAAGAGTGCAGGGCTGGTTCAATATTAGGAAAACTATTAACATAATTGACTATATCAATAAGCAAATTAACAAAAACCATATGATCATATCAATAGAGGCAGAAAAAGCATTTGATAAAATCCAACATCCATTCCTAACAAAAAATACTTGAGAATATAGGAATAAATGGAAATTTATTCCTTAAAATAGTCCTGTAAAATAGTTTACATAGATGTAAAACCATCAGTAAGCATCATATATAATGGGGATAAACATTAACTATTCCCAGTAAGATCAGGCATGAAACAAGGTTACCCACTATCATCATTATTATTCAATATTGTATTAGAAATGCTAGCCTTGGTAATAAGAGTTGAGAAAGAGATTAAAGGAATTAGAGTAGGTAATGAGGAAACCAAATTATCATTCTTTGCAGATGATATGTTGGTATACTTAAAGAACCCCAGAGATTCTACTAAAAATATTTTAAAAAATTCACAACTTTAGCAAAGTTGCAGGATACAAAATAAATCCACATAAATCCTCAGCATTTTTATACATCACCAACAAAATCCAACAGCAAGAGATACAAAGAGAAATTCCATTCAAAATAACTGTCAATAGCATAAAATATTTGCTATCAATAGCCCTCTTTGTAGTGGCCAAAAACTGGAAACTAAGTGGATGCCCATTACTTGGAAATTGGCTTAAATTATGGTATATGGATATTTTGGAATATTATTATTCTCTAAGAAATGACCAGTGGGATGATTTCAGAAAGGCCTGGAGTGATTTATCTGAACTGATGCTGAGTGAAATAAGTAGATCATTATATACTTCAACAACAATACTATATAATGATCAATTCTGATAGACGTGGCCCTCTTCAATAATGAGATGAACCAATTCAGTTCCGATAGAGCAGTAATAAATTGAAATTTAGAAATGAAATGCAGAAAAAATCTACACCCAGTGAAAGACCTCTGGGAAATGAGTATGAACCACTACATAGAATTCCCAATCCCTTTATTTTTGTCTGCCTGCATTTTTTATTTCTTTCACAAGTTAATTGTACACTATTTCAAAATCCAATTATTTTTGTGCAGCAACATAACTGTATGGACATGTATACATATATTATATTTAACATACTTTAACATATTCAACATGTATTGGTCTACCTGCCCTGGGGAAGATGATGGGGAGAAGGAGGGAAAAAAATGGAACAAAAGGTTTTGCAATTGTCAATGCTGAAAAATTACCCATGCATATATCTTGTAAATAAAATGTTATAATAAAAAATATTTCTTTTAAATAACAAATTGTAGAATTCTGATTTTTAAATCAGTCTGCAATCTGCTTCAATTTTATGGGAGAGTTCATATCATTTACATTCACTGTTAAAATCACTAACTCTGTATTCCCTGCCTTCTTATTTTCCCAAGGTACACATTTCTCTTTCAATTCCATCATTTCCTACTTACCAGTGTTTTGCTTCTGATCACCACTTCCCTCCATCTGCCTTTCCTTCTTACAGCCTCTCCCCCATTTCTTATTCCTTTCCCCTTCTACTTTTGGCCTCCCTTTTATTACCTCCCCCTTACCTTTTCCTTTTCTCATCCTAGTTCTTCCTATAGGATGAGACAAGTTTCTATATCAAACAAAATATATCTGATAATATTAGTTATTTTTCCTTTCCTTTTTACTATAATGTCCAGGCTAGCTCTCCAAAGGGCTTCAGGATCAGTCAGAGTCAAGATCAGTCAAAGTTCTTGGTCTTTAGAAGTGAAGGAAGCAGGCAATCTGCCACTCAGTTCATTAGAGATGAATCCTGGACTCTGGAGTCTGGAGGCTGAAGTCTCTCTCTTGCTAGTCCTGTTGCAGAATGACTCTGACCTCTCTCCCTCACCCCTGCAATCCTTGCTGACAATTACCTCACCACCACATATTCAGCAAGCGCCAGTGGTGAGGAGAGCCATCACTTCACCATCTCATCTAAATATATATATATATATATATATATATATATATATATATATATATATATATATATATATATATATAGAACCATATCTCACAATCCCATCTCACAATCCAGAAGGTAATTAGCCTTAAGAGCTCTGCTGTCTCAGATTCAAGCACACCTTTTCAGAGTTTCAGCTCTCTACATTTCACCTTTTTGTGCTTCTATTGAGTTTGAAGACCAAATTTTCTGTTCAGCTCTGGTCTTTCTATCAAAAATCTTCTATTTCATTGACTATCCATCTTTTTTCCCTGAAAAATAATGCTTAATTTTGCTGGATAGTTGATTCTTGATGGCAGTCCAAGTTCCTTTGCCCTCGAATATCATATTCCAAACTCGTTGGTCCTTTGAAGTGGAAACTGCTAGCTCCTTAGTAATTCTAAATTTTGGATCCTCAGTAATTGAATTGTTACTTTTTGGCTGCTTGCAGTATTTTCTTCTTGATACTATAATTCTGGAAGTTAGCTACAATATTACTTGGGGTTTTTGTTTTGGGGTTTCTTTCAAAAGGGAAATGATTGGTGAATTATTTTGAGGACAATTTTACCCTCTGGTTTTATGACATCAGAGATGTTTTCTTGATGATTCTTTAAAAGATGTTCTCTAGGTTCTTTTTTCCATCAAGTTTTTCAGGTAAGCCAATACTTCTTAATGGCCTCTCCTGCCTATAATTTCCAGGTCAGTGGCTTTTCCAATAAGGTATTTTACATTTCTATTTTCTTTCCATTTTTATTTTTGTTTGACTGATTCTTTATATCTCATTAAGTCATTCACTTCCATTTATTCATTCTTATTTTTAGTGAATTATTTTCTTCAATTAGCTTTTGTACCTTCTTTCTTTCTTTTCATTTTATTAATCTCCCCCATTATTTTCAGAATTTCAAATTTGGCATTTAATTGGGGATTTTTAATTTATTTTTTCTCTGGCATTTTTAGTTGCATGTTCAATTCATTGAGCTTTTTCTTTCTTTTTTATTCAACTAAGCATCTAGAGATATGAAATCTCCTCTATTCCATTTGGCCAGTAGAACTTTTGAATGAGTTGTTTTGTTCTTTGGATTTTTTTCAATTCACAAATTCTGTTTTTCAATAGTTGTTTTCTATTTCCATTTCACTAAAATTATTTTTAATGAGTGATTTTCTTCAAGCAGTTTCTGTGT
Source organism: Antechinus flavipes (assembly GCF_016432865.1). Lineage (NCBI taxonomy): Eukaryota > Metazoa > Chordata > Mammalia > Dasyuromorphia > Dasyuridae > Antechinus > Antechinus flavipes. The sequence continues at coordinate 400,871,331 of NC_067398.1, forward strand.
TTCCTTTTCCAGAGTTCTCATTTCCTTTCCCCATTTTTCTTCTCTTTTTTTAAACTTCTCTTTGACTTCTTCCAAGAGAGCTTTCTGAGATGGAAATCCATCTTTTTTATTCTTTGATGCTTCATCTGAAGGTGTTTTGCCTTTAGTATCCTCAGGGTTTGAGGTGTTCTTCCCTGTCCCTCTGTAAAAGCTATCAGAGCTCTTTTTGCTTTTTTTTTTGCTCATTTTTAAAGGTTCAGGTCTGCTCTTAGGATAAAGGGGATATTGTCCCAAACTTCTTTTATAGGAGACAACAGCTGAATTCACTCTGTGTGAAGGCCAGTGCTGGCAGCTTCCTTCTTGTGTGTGATCAAGTCCCACGTCTTATGCTGTTGTTTAGTGGTTCACTATTTGCCTTCTGTATTTGTTTTGTAGGTCTCACAGACAGTCTGCTGATCCACTGGTTCGGGACCAGGACAAAGTAGCAAATGCTGCTGTATTTTGGCTAAGAGCCTCTCATTAGAGTTCCCCTGCAGACAGAGTACTCTTTGACCTGGTTTTCCTTAGGCTGAGCTATGTCTGCCCTGGGTTACAACTTTTTCCTTCCCTCCTCCCTTACTTGATTGAGATAGACTTTTCTTGAATTGTTCCAAAATATCTTCTGCTGGAAACTTATTTGACTCCAAATATTTGTAGGTTCTGTCCCTCCAAAAACCATTCAGAGGCTTGATATTGTGTTGATCTGAGGGAATCCAGGAAGACCATTGACAAAGACCAGTCTATTCTCTGCCCTCTTGACTCCATCCTCCTAGAATATTATTTATAAAATATTTCACCTTACATTTATATCAAAGATGTTCTTAAATGCATATATATTGTTTACAAAAAATTGTAAAAATATTTTGAGATAAACTTAATAATATTTCCTTAATCATCTTTTTAGGCATTAATAATATCCAAGATTTTCCTCGGTTATTACTTTCCTCTCCTCTTTTAGATAACTTAAGAATCATTTTCCCATTATCATCAAAATTGCACAATTTCTGTGTATATTTAGTGTAGATCAGATGTCTTTCTCATTGTGTGTATGTGTATGTGTTTATATGTGTTTGCATGTGACTTCTACTTTATAACCATTAGAGATTGCATTAGTGTCCTAGGTTGGAGTTCCATTACCAGTGAAAGACAAATATAGTTTATTATTGAAATCTTCAAAGATCATTTCCATTTTCTTTTTTTTTTTGCTGTCCTTTGAATTGGGCACTGAAATTTCTCAGAAAGATATGCCTTAATAGTGCCTCTTGACAGTTTTCCATAAACTTTTTTCATCGTTTTTCCCTCTTTTATCAGGGCACTATTTTTGTTGAATGTGTCCACATTCTTCTCATAATTTATTTTTCTTAGGTTTTTTTTCCACTTTCACTCTAGACCGTTTTTTAAGTGAAAAAAAAAAAACTGTCGAATTTGTTTTCTAAATATTATTGATGGCCTCAGCACTCGGTGGCATGGGATTGACATTATTCTCAGCTTGCTTGGACTGCTGCCCCCAAATCCTCTTCCAACAAAAACCCCATCCCTCTTCTCTTCCCCATATAGTTCCTGCATCTTTCAGGACTTTTGGACTAATTTTAAAAAGCTGAGGAAAAGACAGGTCAGGGAGGATAAGGGAGAGAGGTTTATTACTGAGGAAGAGTCCCATCAAGGAGCTCAAGATGATAGAAGCTCTAGTAACAACTGAAGCTTGGAAACTGCTTTACCAGTTGAATGTTCTGTTGGAACAGAGGTCTAGAGGCCATTCAAACATATATGGCCTGAGACTAATTGAATCTGCTCATAATAATGGCCTTCAGATGACTACAAGACTGAGGGACTTTGAAGCAAAAAACATTCCTAGCATAGTTCTTTGGTTTTGACACAGAAATTTTTTCTCTAGCTATGAATTTACTAGACAGGTTTCTATCCAAAATGAAGGTACAGCCCAAACATCTTGGTTGTATGGGATTAAGTTGCTTTATCTGGCTGTGAAATCAACAATATAAGAGAAATATCCCATTAGCTGCTGATTTGATCCAAATAAGCCAATATAAATTCACAGTTTCTGACCTGATGAGAACTGAAAGACTATTAGAGGTGTGTTGCAAAGTTAAAGCTATTTTCAGTTCTTTTAGTTTATTCACTTAATTATGTAATATTACCATTTGAAAAGAGAAAGAACTTGAGTTTTGAAAAACTGGAAGCTCAATTTAAGGCATGATACTGTAGGATGATGTTTTCTAAAGTAAAGCCATCTGTTTTCAGCTTCTCTACAATTGCACTGGAGATACAAGCACAGAAATTTATAGAATTGACAGAAGGAGTAGAATATCTTCAAAAACATTCTATGATAAGTGGCAAAGATCTGACCTTCTGGCAGGAGCTTGTAGCAAAATGCCTAACTGAATACTCATCAAACAACTGCTTTAAATCAAATGTTCAGAAGTTGAAGTGGATTGTGAGTGGGTGTACTGTAGTTAAAGCATAGTTATTATAAAATTGCTCACTTTCCAATAATTCCTAAAAAATGGCTCTTATTAGGATGCTTATGGTGAAGAAATTTGGCTATTTTGAAGACTTACTCCACACCAGATTTGTGTACTTTAATATTATAATGAATTTAATCTGAGAAGCCTGAAACATAGCAGCTAGGTTCATGTTTATCTTTTCAGACTTGAAGGTAAAACAGGATATAGCTAGAAATTGATTATGGGTGCTGCAGTTGGAAATTGTTCAAGACTAAATTCTGATCTTTGAAACATGTTTTTAAAAACCAAAATTCAAATGTGAAAACTTAATGGAGAATAAGGATGGGAGACTATACTATGAATTGATAGTTAATATTAATCTAATGCAATAGTATATGGGCCATTATATTGATTTTAGGTAGTATTGATGACAAGATATGATTGACTGTATTTGAGGCTATTTGAATTGTGATAGAAGGTCACATCAAAACAGGTCAATATTGGAAAAATGATATAATACACTTTAGAATAATCAGGACTACTAATCTTTGAGGCAGTATAAATAACCTTGTTAAAGCCTTATAAGACTAAATAATCCAATAATTGTAAAGATTTTTTAAAATGTTATTTATTTAAATTTTATTATAAAATTCTATTACAATTACAGACTGATATATTATATTTATATGATTTTAATTATTATCCTAGAGAACAAGTGATGTGCTATACAAAGTTTTACAGAGAATTATTTTTATGTCAATATCTGGACCCTGAGAAAAATTTAATTTCTATTATAAAAGCAAATCTCATAGCCTGCCAATCTATAACCTCAGTTGTGACCTTCTAAAACAATGTATGCTAATGCTAACACTGTAGAGCTTGTAAATAAGAATTACTGTTGTCATGAAATGTAGTGTTCTCTTCTTTTCTAAAATACAATGGTTCTCTGGGAGCAGGTTTCTTGGGGAGGTTTTCTGGAAGCAGCCTTTGTTTCAGTTCAAATCAATAATCACTTCAAATGCAGCCAGGTGTTAAAAGTTTAAATCTTTTATTGTCTCCTTCAAAATAGCTCGGTTAGTTTTCTTACAGGCCTATCTCCCTCCTTGGTTCCAAGAGCTCTTGCAGCTTGTCTGCCAGCTTCATCCTCCAGCTCTCTCTGAATCTTGGTTCTCCTCTTCCAAATCCCCAGTTCTGCCTAACTGCAGTCTCTAGCTTCTCAATCTCCTCAACTGACTGACTCAATCTCTTCAAGTCTCTTCATTGAAGCTCTAAGAACTTCTTATATATGATCTCTTAAAGGTATGAACCCAAAAGTTGACTCCTCCTCTGAGAGAGTGGGATTGTGGGAGGTGTAAACTTTTGAATCTCATACTGAATCCTGAAATCTCCCTAACTTGTGAACTAATGTGTGAATTCTCAAAGGTGTAAACATAAGCATTGTTTCTACCAATTCTAGTGACTTAACACCTTTTAATGATTCTAACAATGAAGCTGGATCACTAGTATAGAGATTTGTATTTAAAAGCAATGCATATGGGGTATGTTATTGTTATAATGCTCCTGTTTTAACTTAACTTAAAGTGAGTTGTCTACCCAGATTCAAGTAAGTAGCCATTTATTGACTAATTATGGGCTAATTGGAACATTTAAGGCTAGTTGTATGTTAATGAATCTAAACTCTCTCCCCCATTATTTATGATGTTTCAAGAAATTAAATGGAGGCATAGGGACTTGGCCAAATTCAAGCAATCAATTAATGACTCAAATTCCAGATCTACTCACTTCTTATATAGTACTCTTGTCAATATATTTCACTCACTAATAAAGTAAAAATGTTAATTTATATATTCAAATTTAATATTTGGGGATGCTTCATATAAATGCAAACCTATTTTATTTTATTTTGTATAGTAAATTTAATTTATTTTATTTTATATTTTATATAAACTATCAAAATTTTATTTTATATTTTAAATAAAACATCAAAGTTTTATTTTATATAGTAAAGTTTATTTTATATAATAAAGATATTAAACTTCAATCTGGAATAAAATTTATTATTTTATTTAGTACTTTGAGAAACTTGATTTGTCATGGTGTTCAAGGATTGTTAACTATATTGCTAAGGCTTGCAACACATTTAATTCATAATGATCCTGTAAAAAAAGGAAGTATAAATACTATATTGTCCCAGCTTTAGGGGGAGGAAGCTGATTGAACTGCATGGTGTTTTTTTGGAACAACTTATTTCTTCAAATATTGTCATATCTGGTATTCAAAATCAATTCTTCTGATTTCCTATCCAGTGTGCTTTACACTATAATGCATAGTGTTTATTATAATTTCTATTTTACTTTTAAGAAAAAAAACTTATAAGCATTTTCTGAACATATTTTATGTCTTAATTACAATGTAGTGATAATTGGGAGGAGATTGGCATATAACTTGAAAGGAATTATAAGATATCCAAAAAGATCATACAATTTTGTAGGGGCAAACAACACACTGATACAAGACAAAATTATTAAAGAAATTTTATATAATTGAAAATTAAGTTTTGTATCATTGTGGAAAAAATGGTTCAAGCATTCTTAGCTACAATTTATTTTCAAACTCCTTATTGCAGTATGCAAAGATTTTTGTAAATGAATGAAACTTATCTCCACTCACCATGCTGCTTTTTTTAATCTTAGAAACTGAGTTGAATAAAAACAAGATATCAAGGTTACCAAAGTTTCAGGAAAAGCTTTAATAAATGTGCATCCCAAATGTTGTCCTCTTGCCAAGGGACTTTTGTTATTAAAGTCCTATCTTATATATCATGCTGAAATGTTCCAACTCTCTTACAATTTTAAGATAAATAAAATGAACTTTGAGAACCTCACTTCACCTCATAATATTTTTCCTTTCACCTCATCAAATAATGAAAAAGGGAAAATGGAAAACTTCTTCTTGACAACAGTTTGGTCTCAGTGAAAATGGATTACATCAATTGCCCTAAGAGAAGAACCTGTTTGTCACCCAATAATGGATATGCAGTGACAGATGAAAGACTGGGAGGAAAAGCCTTCCTTGTTTATGTGAAGCATCTCACAGATTTATCCCCAGGATACACGCGTCTAGCATACATTGCTACATAGAGAAAGAAGGCATTTGTTTTAGTCTACCAGCAAGCATAAAATCCTACATGTGAATGGGATCCCTGGATACAGCTTTTTAAAAGGTATGAGTCTTTTTTACAACTAAAGATAGATGCATCAGTAACATGTTGCTAGATATAATAAAGCATGCTTAAAAAAAAAACACAATAAATTATTCAGTTCAATGTGTTAGTGCTTCAGTGTGTTGAGATCACCAATGCTCAGGTCAGAAATAAATGTACACTTTAAAGGGAGAATTGATTTTTTTAACCTAACCAATGCACAGAAATTGTTTTTTTTCCCAATTTTTGAATAAGATAAATACATACAGATCAAGTTTAGTAAATATTTTAAAAAACTATATTAACATTAGTTACTATTTCTCCTCCTCCTCCTCCTCCTTCTCTTCCGTTTCCTCTATTTTAAGTTATGTTTTATTTTCAACAAAAGATAAAATATTCTCCTTTCCCTCCAATATAACATCATCCAGCCAGTAGCTGATTAAAAATGAAGCCTGATTTAATTGATGGTTAATGTATTTAATCATTTTGATTTGTTCTACATCCCATATTTTTCATTCAGTTGAACATTTTTATTAATAATACATTGAAAACAATGTTTGGACTCAACATGTGTTCTAGCCACATAGTGATAAGAAGATAATTTGCTTAAATAAGACATTTCATATATTTGAAAAGAAAAAAAAAAGATCACAGCAGTAAAAGATCTTGGTGATAACTTATTTCAGAATTATCACTTACTAGATAAGGAACATTAGACTTAGAAAAGGATTACAAGCAAAAGAATAAGTAGAAACTGAAGAGATAATTTTGTCCAATCCTTTAACAAATAGACATGTTAAATGATACAGTTATAATTAATATTCAAGATCAAGCATATTTTTACTCTAGCATGCTACTTCGTTTTTCTAAAGGATTTTTAAACAGTAAACATTTGTTTCTTAAAACTTCCTGTAATGTTCTTAAAAGATAGATTCAAAATTTTCTTTTAAAAAAGCCTTTATATTCTAAGAAGATAAAACAATGAACCTGCAAAAAAAAAAGCCTTTGTTACAAGTACTAAAATGTATAAAATATCTTAGAAGGGCATAAACTATCATATCAGTTCATTGAAGGAAGTAAAGCAGTCTTTTATTTCAAATTTTAAAGGGGTAAGAAGGAAGAACTGTATAAGCAAGCACTGTTCTACCATTCTGTTCTCATGTTCATAAAATAGAACATGTATGGTACAGAACTAAGGTCTATGTGATATTATATTTTGGTTCATGTTTTTTATTCATATGTTCCCAGAGCCAAACAGATGAGTTGCTAATGATTATTCTAATTGGGAAAACTTTATTTGTGTTTCCTTAGCCTTGGGTAATATGCACAGTCTATCAGGGAAAAGTCCAGCTTTGAAGTTGCTTCAAAATGATAGAGCATGGAAAAGCTTTCAAACTATATTCCTAGCCTTTGAGAGTATCGGTGTCATGATAGGGAAAGAAGAGTAGGAAGTAAGCAAGTTAATAAAATGCTAAAAATGAGCTAGAAATCATAGTTAGATTTTTGGGGAGAAATTATATTTTCATATCTTATCAATATGCAATTGTGTAGGAAGCCATTTGAGCTAATTTTTTCATATTTCTATCTTTGACAAGTTTTGTCCCTACAAAATCAATTATCCAAAATTGAATAGAATGATGAATAGGCTACAATGCAAATTGGGAATTAGTTGGTGATTTAAATTACCTAAAAAGTGGCAAAGTCAAGATGGTGGAGTAAAGGAAGGTATTCATCCAACCTCTCTCCCAAACTATTCCAAATTTCTTTAAGTAATGATTCTAAACATCTAGAACATCAGAACACCTGAAAAGGAGTAGAATATTTTACAGCCAAAATCAATTTAGGAGGTCAACAGAAAAAATCTGGGGCACCAGAGTGGAAACCCAGCATGCAGGTTTGTGCAGGACATATCAGCACAGCTCTGACCCTTGACCCAGTCCTGGCCCAAGCCCCAGGTTCAGTGAGGTGGGACCTCTAAATCAAGAGAAGTTTTGGTGCCTTCCAGAGTTCTCAACCCAGAGACATGAAAGAAAACTTGGAAGGTCAACAGAAAACGTTTCTGGAACCAAAATGAGAACCTAGACTTTAATCCCAATGCAAACCATGCCAGTATAGCCAGAGCTCACCCAATGGCCCCAGCATCAGCAAAATAGGACTCTGTTGCTTTAGTACACTGCATTTTTACAGTTACAGGGGTGCAGGACAATTCCTAATAGCAGTAGAGCAGAAAAAGAGTGCTTATGATCAGGTCCCTAGAAGGATCTCTGATAACAGTGCACATCTCCTCCACCCCAGAAACAACAAAGTGTTAAAAGCTGAGTAATAGGCTAGAAAAATGAGCAAAAAAACAACAACAACAAAAAAAATTTCTGATCATTGAAACTTATTATGGTGCTATGGAAGATCAAAACACACAACCAGAAGATGAAAACAAAGTCAAAGTGCCTACACCCAAAAGCCCCCAAGAAAAATAAATATTTGGCCCAAGGCATGGGAAAGCTCAAAAGTAATTTTGAAAAGAGATGGAAGAAAATTAGGGAAAGAATTGAAAGTGGTGCAAAAGGAAAAGCAAAAAGCTAATGAGAAGAATCCTTTAAAAAGCAAAGTTGGCCAATTGAGAAAAGAGGTACAAAAGTTCACTGAGGAAATTCCTTCCTTTAAAAATTAGAATTGAGCAAATGGAAGGTAACAATTTTATATTAAATCAAGAAACAATAAAACAAAACAAAAAAATGAAAAAAATTAAATGTGAATTATGTCATTGAAAAAAAAAAAAAAACAAGTGACCTGGAAAATAAATCCATGACAGAGAATTTAAAAAGTATTGTTCTATCTGAAAGTCTTAATCAAAAAAAGAGCCTGGACATCATTTTCAAGAAGTTAGCAAAGAAAATTGTACTAATATTCAATAAGCAGAAGGTGAAATAGAAATTGAAAGAGTGAACCAATCACCTTCTGAAAGACATCACAAAAATGAAAGCTTTCAGGAATATGCTAGCCAGATTTCAGAACTTCCAGGTCAAGGGGAAAAGAATGCAAGCATTCAGAAAGAAACAATTCAAGTATAGTGAAGCCACAGTCAGAATTACAGAAGATTTAGCAATTTCTACATTAAAGAATCGGAGAGTTTGTAATATGATATTTTGCAGACAATAGAGCTAGGATTACAACCAAGGATCACCTATCCAGCAAAACTGAGTGTATTCTTCAGAGAAAAATGAATATTCAGTGAAATAGGGGATTTTCACGCACATATATGAAGAAAAGATCAGAGATCAATGGAAAGTTTGATTTTTCAAATTCAAGACTCTGGAAAAGCATAAGGAGGCAACCAGGAAAATGATACCATAGATGACTTAATAAGGTTTATGTTTACATAAACATGGGAGGATAATACTTGTAACTCATTACAACTTTCTCATTATCATGGAATTTAGGAGTATAAATAGACAGAGAATTCAGATGTGATTTAAATATGAAGGGATAATATTAAATTAAGGGATGAGGGAAGAATGTACTGGGAGATAGGGAAGGGGAGACATGGAATGGTGCAAATTCTCATAAAAAAGAAACAAAAAGAGTTTTTACAGGAGAGGGGAAAGAATGAAAAATGAGAGAGAGAGAGAGAGAGAGAGAGAGAGAGAGAGAGAGAGAGAGAGAGAGAGAGAGAACATTACTCTCATCAAAATTTCCTCAAAGAGGATATAACATACAAACTCAATATGGGTATGGAAAATTATTTTACCCTTTAAGAAATAGGAGAAGAATGGGATATGGAAAAGAGGGAGGGTGATAAAACAGAGGGCACTTTGAAGGAGGGAGTGATAAGTACCAAAACACTTGAATAGTGACAGGATGAAAGAAGAAAGAATAAATAAAGGTGAAATACAATTAGCAATAGTAACTTTAAAAAAATTAGAGCAAGTTTCTCTGATAAGGCCTCCTTTCTCTTTTTTATTCTTATTCTTATTTTATTTTTTTTATTTGTTTTTAACCCACATTGCTTTATGTATCATGCAGGAGGAGAAAAATGAGAAAAAAAGAAAAAAACATGAGAGAGAGAGAAAAAAAAAACAAGAAAAAAGTGAATGTAGCATGTGTTGATTTACATTCAGTTTCTTTAGTTCTTTTTCTAGATGAAGATGCATCTGCCCAAAGTCTCTTCAGATTGCTTTAGATAACTGAACTAAGAAGCAAGTCTTTCATAGGTGATCACTGCATATTCTTATTGTTACTGTGTACAATGTATTCCTAGTTCTGCTTATTTCACTCAGCATCAGATATAAATCTTCCCAGGCTTTTTCTAAAATCATCTTTTTCATCATTTTTATAGAACAATAATATTCCATTACCTTCTTCTACCACAACTTGTTCAGCCATTCCTAAGCTGATGGTCATCTACTCATTTTCCTCACAAAAAGAGGTAGAATGATTTTCTAGGGATATAGACCAAGTAATGGCACTGCTGGATCAAAGGGTATGCACATTTTTATAGCTCTTTGGGTATAGTTTCAGATTGTCCTAGACAAATACACTAGCTGGCATGTATATTATATGTGTGTATGCACACCCATATGGATGTGTGTATAGTATTATTCTGTTTATGGGGACAGTCAATGAAAGGGGAGCTGTGTCCAAATACTATGGCAGCATTGGTTAGATGCAGGATATGAAACACTTCAAAATCTAAACTTATTGTCTCATCTTCTATTCTGAATTTTTAATTTTATCACAGAGTCAATAGATAAATTAAATTGATCAATTTGAGGATTCACTTGGTCAAATTTTCAAATATGGACAAGAAAAATTCATGGTACTATTTACAAAGGACTTCCTTGGATATCATAAAGTTTGAGGGAATAGCCTTTAAACCTTGATAAAGCCATATTGTCTGTATGGTGCTGAGTTTTCAAATTTATAAAAAAAATTAATGTGACATTATTTGAAAATATTCTACAATTTGGAATATATAATACTAGTTTCATCATCAGCCCTACTGTCCCTCCAGTCAACCATTTTTGTCATTGTCAATTATCCTTAAATCTTCACTTCACCTCATTTCTCATATTCAACAATTGCCATGTCCTGCCCTCTCTAACTCTGGAGCAATGAACAAATCTATATCCTCTCTATTCAGGTTCTCATTCTCATCCAACCAGATTATTGCAAATGTCAACCATTTGGTCATCTACGCAGTCTCTTATCATCTTTCATACACCTGCCAAATTGATATTTTAAAATAATTATTATTAGCTCCTCTATTTAAGATAATTGTCCCCAGTCCCACACCATTATTTGTAATATATACATCCGATTCATTTGCAGTCCATCACTTTGATCAAAAGGGATTTTTGCTGTTTGTTTCTATTGGTTTGGGGGGGAGGAGAGGTTGATTTCACATTTCTTCCCCTCATGAATCTGATATAATGGCCAAAATGTCCCATTTTATCTAATTTATTTTTGTTGTTGTATGAATATGTGTGTGTGTGAAAAATCCTCTCTTTACCTCCATCTCTTAAAATCCCTGGGTCACTTTTTGGATCAGTTTTAATTTAATGCTGCTTCATAAAACCTTTATTCACCCAGTTATTAGAATTTCTCTTTATACATTGCATTTAAATTATGCAAATGTTGTACACATCTGTCTACATGCTTCTCCCTCAATACAAAGATCATTTATTTTTGTCTTTGTATTCTTAGAATGCAGAACAATGCCTGACATATAACAGATACTTAGTACATGCTTATTAATTTATTGATTAATTAGAAAAGCACTTACATAGTAGACTTGATCTTCACTGGTTGTGGGATTACTTTAACTTAATGAATATTATTGTTGTAAGAAATAAAAACATTTAAACTAGGGCACATATGATTTTGCTCCTGATGCTGGAATTTGGAGGGGTACATTTCTTCATATAGGATATTATTGGTTCTGTTCCATTCCCTGCGTTAGCTTTCCTACAACAAACTGGGCATGAGGTCAATAAATGTCCTAGGGCCTTTCCTGAATTATGATGACCATCAGCTAATTTCTCTCCACCATTTCTTGAAGATCATTAACTAAGGTAGAGATTTGTTAACCAAAACCTCAGAGGGACAGAATGTATTTTTCTTAGAAGAAACATACTTGGATATAAGTGATTTAAAAAAATTGGCCAGCCCTTCTCTCCATGGCAGCACCTTGATATTTCACCTTCTTGCAATATGCCTTGCCCTGGAAATTTCAATAGGCTCTTCTGCTCTCCTCTTCTCTGTTTTCTTTTTTCCTGTTTTCCTCTCCTTAATTCTCTTTACTTTTTCTAAAATGGTGGATAAGAAGAAAGAGGTAATAAGTGTAAAGAAATTTTCCCGTAATTATCAGACAAAAGAAAGAATGACCAATGGTATATACAAATAAAGGGGGTTATTTTGACAGTTTCATTGTCATCGTTGTTGTTGTTATTGTTGCTTCTGATGTTGCTTAGAAGACATTTGGACATGTTTATAGGCTTCAAGAAAGAGATCAGTAGAGAAAGGATGAATGAAAATTGGAGAAGATATTTATCAAATGAGAAAGCACTTAGAAAAATGTAAAAGTCAAGCACATAAATAGAGGACATAGATTAATAAAAGAGAAAAAAAAACACTTTTTCCAACAATAGGTGAATAGGAAAGGGGAATAAGCATTTCCACTCTCTGTAAGAAAGTAAGCTAAGTACTTAGCAGTTATTATCTCATTTCTGGTATAAAGGAGGAAAAAAAAATGGGTGATGTTAAAGAATTTAAAGAAGAAAATGGATTTTTGAAATGAGATTTAACACTCTTTGATAACATCATCAAACATCATTAAACTTTATTTTTTCAGTAACCAATACACTGATATAAAATTAGAAAATATTGATTCAGAGGCAATAGGTCAAGGCAACACAGGGGATTTTTAAACAAAATTATATTAAGATTCTAAGTAGGGCAGTTTCAAAAATGTTAAAGCCAAAAATTTAAGCTACTCGCAGCTTTAGGGATTAGTCAAATCTAGGAGTAGATTATTGGAATAAGTGCAATAAAGAAAAAAAAAAAACTTTGACTGGAGGAAAGGAAAAAAAAGGGTAAAATTACAACAATTTTGGAGAATGTCAGAAGTTTAATGAAAAGAAATCCTTAAACAGCTGAGTTAACTAAAGGTAGTTTCCACTTTTGCTATGCATTTTATATGTATCTTGTTTTAAGTTTTATTTCATTCCCTATTATTTTTCTCTTAAGAGTAATGTATAACTATCAACACACGTATGCATGCATGCACACATACACAAACAAACATTATTAAAAAGCTCTATATGCTTAAAAAGTAGTCTCTTTTAAAAACTCAAGAAAACAAAAGTGTTTGAGAAATACTGGATTAAAATACATAATTTTGAATTTTAAATCTGTTATATACTGACCATGAAGCCCAAAACAAAACAAAAAAAAAAATTAGAGTCCTGGATTTCCATTTGAAAAATAATGAATTTAAATTTAATTATCTTCAATATCTATTTCCTCTATAAATCCTGTGATCTCAATATTCTCTATTTTCATGAAATAATAACAAATTATAGGTGCAATGTAGTATTGTGGTTTAAAGTTGGAAAGACAGGTTCAAGCTTCACTTCTTATACAGGCTCTAAAGTTCTAGAAAAAGGGGTTCTTAATACTTTAGATAAGTCTCCTAAAATTGTCTATAAGATGTAGAGATAATAAATTACAATATAATCAAGTATTTCACTGGATGCTCTATACAGCAAAGAAATTACAGAACCAATTTCTGCAACTAATGTTAAATCAAATGTCATCTTGTGGCAAGTGGCCTAATTTGTAAAGAGTAGTTTTATAACTTCTCAAGAAAGTTATGAGAGATTGATACATATGAAGGATTAACAGTATATAAAATGATGTGCACATTACAATTTATTGAACATACTTTTCTTAATTTATGGGAACCCAGAAAAACAGATCAATGACACCTTCTTCAAAGGCTATTAACATTTTGAATACTTTTTTATTGTGGTTCAAGATTTTACAAATATATATATATACATATTATATATATATATGTGTATATATATATATGTGTAGTTAAAAAGACTATTGCCCATGCAATCACTCCATCATTTGAATGTTGCTGTTATTGTTTTCTTTGTCTTTCTTCCTTTTCTCAGTGGGGCACTTGAACTATCTGCAACATTACTGCCAAAGGGTCAGAACTAGTTATTGGTGAAGATTCCTCAATTACTACATAAGAGATGAAACTCCTCATGTTTACTTTGAGCAGGGCCTTTACAACAGACTAGTCAGAAAGGAAATACATTCCAGTCCAGTCATTTTATCCTCCAAGACTGATTCATTGTCACGATAAATGAGGGCACAGTGGAGGCAAACACGATTAGAGAGTCATTTCTTTTTTTTTTTTTTTTGTTTATCATTTTATTTTATTTATTTTTATTTTTTTTTAATTTTTATTTAATAATTACTTTATATTGACACTCGTTTCTGTTCCGATTTTTTTCCTCTCCCTCCCTCCACCCCCTCCCCTAGATGGCAAGCAGTCCTTTATATGTTGGATATGTTGCAGTATATCCTAGATACAATATATGTTTGCAGAACCGAACAGTTCTCTTGTTGCATAGAGAGAATTGGATTCAGAAGGTATAAATAACCGGGAAGAAAAACAAAAATGCAGATAGTTCACATTCGTTTCCCAGTGTTCTTTCTTTGGGTGTAGCTGCTTTTGTCCGTCATTTATCAATTGAAACTCAGGTCTCTTTGTCAAAGAAATCCACTTCCATCAATATATGTCCTCATACAATATCGTTGTCGCAGTGTATGATGATCTCCTGGTTCTGCTCATTTCACTTAGCATCAGTTCATGTAAGTCTCGCCAGTCCTCTCTGTATTCATCCTGCTGGTCATTTCTTACAGAACAATAATATTCCATAACATTCATATACCACAATTTACCCAACAATTCTCCAATTGATGGGCATCCATTCATTTTCCAGTTTCTAGCCACTACGAACAGGGCTGCTACAAACATTTTGGCACATACAGTTCCCTTTCCCTTCTTTAGTATTTCTTTGGGATATAAGCCCAATAGAAACACTGCTGGATCAAAGGGTATGCACAATTTGATAATTTTTTTGGCATAATTCCAGATTGCTCTCCAGAATGGTTGGATTCGTTCACAACTCCACCAACAATGCATTAGTGTCCCAGTTTTCCCGCATCCCCTCCAACATTCATCATTATTTTTTCCTGTCATCTTAGCCAATCTGACAGGTGTGTAGTGGTATCTCAGAGTTGTCTTAATTTGCATTTCTCTGATCAATAATGATTTGGAACACTCTTTCATATGAGTGGTAATAGTTTCAATTTCATCCTCTGAAAATTGTCTGTTCATATCCTTTGACCATTTATCAATTGGAGAATGGCTTGATTTCTTATAAATTTGAGTCAGTTCTCTATATATTTTGGAAATGAGGCCTTTATCAGAACTTTTAACTGTGAAAATGTTTTCCCAGTTTGTTGCTTCCCTTCTAATCTTGTTTGCATTAGTTTTATTTGTACAAAGGCTTTTTAATTTGATGTAATCAAAATTTTCTATTTTGTGATCAGTAATGGTCTCTAGTTCATCTTTGGTCACAAATTTCTTTCTCCTCCACAAGTCTGAGAGATAAACTATTCTATGTTCCTCTAATTTATTTATAGTCTCGTTCTTTATGCCTAGGTCATAGACCCATTTTGATCTTATCTTGGTATATGGTGTTAAGTGTGGGTCCATGCCTAATTTCTGCCATACTAATTTCCAATTATCCCAGCAGTTTTTATCAAATAATGAATTCTTTTCCCAGAAGTTAGGGGCTTTGGGTTTGTCAAACACTAGATTGCTATAATTGACTATTCTGTCTTGTGAACCTAGCCTTTTCCACTGATCCACTAATCTATTTCTTAGCCAATACCAAATGGTTTTGGTGACTGCTGCTTTATAATATAATTTTAGATCAGGTACAGCTAGGCCACCTTCATTTGATTTTTTTTTCATTAATTCCCTTGAGATTCTCGACTTTTTATTGTTCCATATGAATTTTGTTGTTATTTTTTCTAGATCAATAAAATATTTTCTTGGAAGTCTGATTGGTATAGCACTAAATAAATAGATTAGTTTAGGGAGTATTGTCATCTTTATTAGGTTCGCTCGGCTGATCCAAGAGCACTTAATATTTTTCCAATTATTTAAGTCTGACTTTATTTATGTGGAGACTTTTTTTTAATTTTGCTCATATAATTCCTGACTTTCCTTTGGTAGATAGATTCCCAAATATTTTATGGTATCAACAGTTATTCTGAATGGAATTTCTCTTTGTATCTCTTGCTGTTGGGTTTTGTTGGTGATGTATAAAAATGCTGAGGATTTATGGGGATTTATTTTGTAGCCAGCTACTTTGCTAAAATTATGGATTATTTCCAATAGCTTTTTAGTAGAATCTCTGGGGTTCTCTAGGTATACCATCATATCCTCTGCAAAGAGTGATAGTTTGGTTTCCTCATTGCCTACTCTAATTCCTTTAATATCTTTCTCGACTCTTATTGCCGAGGCTAGTGTTTCTAATACGATATTAAATAATAATGGTGATAGTGGGCAACCTTGCTTCACTCCAGATCTTACTGGGAAAGGTTCCAGTTTTTCCCCATTGCATATGATGCTTACTGAAGGTTTTAAATATATGCTCCTGACTATTTTAAGGAAAAGTCCATTTATTCCTATGCTCTCAAGTGTTTTTATTAGGAATGGATGTTGGATTTTATCAAATGCTTTTTCTGCATCTATTGAGATGATCATATGGTTTTTGTTTGTTTGGTTATTGATATAGTCAATTATGCTAATAGTTTTCCTAATATTGAACCAGCCCTGCATTCCTGGTATAAATCCTACTTGGTCATAGTGTATTATCCTGGTGATGATTTTCTGTAATCTTTTTGCTAATATTTTATTTAAGATTTTAGCATCAATATTCATTAGGGAGATTGGTCTATAATTTTCTTTCTCTGTTTTCAGCCTACCTGGTTTAGGTATCAGTACCATGTCTGTGTCATAAAAGGAGTTTGGTAGGACTCCTTCAATCCCTATTTTTTCAAATAGTTTATATAACATTGGAGTTAATTGTTCTTTAAATGTTTGGTAGAATTCACATGTAAATCCATCTGGTCCTGGGGATTTTTTCTTAGGGAGTTGATTGATAGTTTGTTCTATTTCTTTTTCTGAGATGGGACTGTTTAGGATATTTACTTCTTCCTCTGTTAGTTTGGGCAAGCTATATTTTTGGAGGTATTTTTCTATTTCATTTAAGTTGTCGAATTTATTGGCATAAAGTTGGGCAAAGTAACTCCTAATTATTGCTCTAATTTCCTCTTCGTTAGTGGTGAGTTCTCCCTTTTCATTTTTAAGACTAACAATTTGATTTTCCTCTTTCCTTTTTTTAATCAGATTTACTAAGGGTTTGTCTATTTTGTTGGTTTTTTCATAGAACCAACTCTTAGTTTTATTAATCAATTCAATAGTTTTTTTACTTTCAATTTTATTGATCTCACCTTTTATTTTTAGAATTTCAAGTTTAGTGTTTGACTGGGGGTTTTTAATTTGTTCCTTTTCTAGCATTTTTAATTGCAAACCCAATTCATTGACCTTCTCTTTCTCTATTTTATACAAATAGGCCTCTAGAGATATGAAATTTCCCCTTATTACCGCTTTGGCTGCATCCCATACATTTTGGTATGATGTCTCATTATTATCGTTTTCTTGGGTGAAGTTATTAATTATGTCTATGATTTGCTGTTTCACCCAATCATTCTTTAGTATGAGATTATTTAGTTTCCAATTATTTTTTGGTCTACTTCCCCCTGGTTTTTTGTTGAATGTAATTTTCATTGCATCATGGTCTGAAAAGGATGCATTTACTATTTCTGCCTTACTGCATTTGAGTTTGAGGTTTTTATGTCCTAATGTATGGTCAATTTTTATATAGGTTCCATGAACTGCTGAAAAGAAAGTGTATTCCTTTCTGTCTCCATTACATTTTCTCCAGAGATCTATCATATCTAACTTTTCTAGTATTCTATTTACCTCTTTGACTTCTTTCTTATTTATTTTGTGGTTTGATTTATCTAATTCTGAGAGTGCAAGGTTAAGATCTCCCACTATTATAGTTTTACTGTCTATTTCTTCTTGCAGCTCTCTTAGTTTCTCTTTTAAGAATTTAGATGCTACCCCACTTGGTGCATATATGTTTAATATAGATAGTGCTTCATTATCCATGCTACCCTTTAGCAAGATATAGTGTCCTTCCTTATCTCTTTTAATTAGGTCAATTTTTGCTTTAGCTTGATCTGAGATCAGGATGGCTACCCCTGCTTTTTTGACTTCACCTGAAGCATAGTAGATTTTGCTCCAACCTTTTACCTTTAACCTGCATGTATCTCCCCGCTTCAGGTGTGTTTCCTGTAAACAACATATTGTAGGATTCTGGCTTTTAATCCATTCTGCTAACCGCTTCCTCTTTATGGGGGAGTTTACCCCGTTCACGTTTATGGTTAGAATGACCAATTCTGTATTACTTGCCATCTTGTTAACCCCGGTTTATGCTTTTCTCCCTTCTTTCCCCTTTCCCCCCCTTCCCAGTATTAAGCTTGTGAGTACCACTTGCTTCTCACAGCCTTCCCTTTTTAATATCCCTCCCCCCGCCTTAGAGTTCCTCCTCCTATCTTACCCCTTTCCCTCCCAGTTTCTGTATTCCCTTCCGCTTAGCTTATTCCTTCCCTTTTCACTTTTCCCTTCTCACTTTTCAATGAGGTGGGAGAAGTTTCACCATAGATTGAATATGTCTTAAGATTTTTCACTTAAAGCCAATTCTGAAGGCAGTAAGATACCCACTATATTCATCCCCCTCCATTCTTTCTCTCAGATATAATAGGTTTCCTATGCCTCTTCATGAGATGTACTACCCCCACTTTACCCTTTTTCTGATACAATGTCCTTTCCACATCAATTTCTAGAACAAGGTATACATGTATTCTTTATACATCTATATAGTCAAAATAAAGTTCCCAAGATTAATCTTTACCTTTTTAGATTTCTCTTGAGTTCTATATTTGTAGATCAAACTTTTTGTTAAGTTCTGGTTTTTTCATCAGAAATAGATGAAATTCGCTTACTTCGTTGAATGTCCATCTTCTTCCCTGGAAAAAGATGCTCATTCTCGGTGGGTAAGTTATTTTTGGTTGCATACCAAGTTCCTTAGCCTTTCGGAATATCATATTCCAGGCCCTTCGATCTTTTAATGTGGATGCTGCCAGATCTTGGGTGATCCTTATTGTGGCTCCTTGATACTTGAATTGGGTTTTTCTAGCCGCTTGCAATATTTTTTCCTTCGCCTGAGGGTTCTGGCATTTGGCCACTATATTCCTTGGTGTTTTAATTTTAGGATCCCTTTCAGTGGGTGATTGATGAATTCTTTCAATGTCTATTTTATCCTCTGTTCCTATGTTCTGGGCAGTTCTCTTTGATAATTTCCTGGAAAATAGTGTCCAGGCTCTTTTTTTCATCATGTTTTTCTGGAAGTCCAATGATTCTCAGATTGTCTCTCCTGGATCTGTTTTCCAGGTCTGTTGTCTTCCCCAGAAGGTATTTCACATTTTTCTCCATTGTTTGATTTTTTTGGATTTGCTTGACTGATTCTTCTTGTCTCCTCGAGTCATTCAATTCCACTTGTTCAATTCTGATTTTCAGTGAAGTATTCTCTTCACTCACTTTTTTAAAATCTTTTTCTAATTGTCCAATTGAGTTCTTTTGTTCTGTGGAGTTTTTTTCCATTTCGCCAATTTTGTTTTTTAGAGAGCTGTTTTCTGTTTCCAGTTCACCAATCCTATTTTTCAAGGATTTTACTTCTTTATCCACTCTCTCTTTAACTTTCTCCAGGCTCTTTTGCCAAGCCTCCCTCTCCTTTTCCCAAGCTTCCCTCTCCTTTTTCCAAGCCTCACTCTGCTTTTCCCATTTTTCTTCTAGCTCCCTTGTGAGAGCCTTTTTAATTACTTCTATGAGGTTCATCTGTGCTGAGGAACAGATGATCTCCTCCTTTGGGGATTCACCTGGAGACAGTCTGTTTTTAGTCTCCTCAGGATTTAGAGTCTGCTCTCTATCTGTGTAGAAGCTGTCAAGGGTTAAAGTCCTCTTCAGCTTCTTGCTCATTCTGTCTAATAATCAAAGACAAACTACCAAAGAAAAACAGAAAAAACTGGAGTCTTTCTTTGGGGAGGGGCTGGGTGTGTTACCGAGCTTCCTCTACAGACTGCGGCGGGCAGCAGTGAGGCACTAGCAGGACTGTGTGCGCCTGCGCTCTGAGATCCCATAGCGTGCTGAGTAACTGTGGGGCGGGGGGGGGGAGGCGGCCAGGTCCCGAGAGACTCCAGCTGTTTGGGGTTGTATTCTTCAGCCCCGGTGTTTTTAGCTTCTCTGCTGGGCTGCTGACTTGCTGCCAGAGCAAAGTATCCAAACCTGTAGCGAAGCTCTCCCCGCAGAGACAGCTGCGATCACTCCCCACCCCCTCTCCAGTCTGCTCCTGTGCTCTCACTGCCGCTGCCCTCAGCCTGCGCCCAATCTAAAACCGCCCCAGCCCTCCAGTAAAAACAGACCTTTCTTGGCGGATCTCAAGGATGGCTTCTCTTGGTAACTATTTGTGGGTTTTTTTTTCAGTCAAGCATTAATTCAGAGGCTTGTAATGAAATGGATAGTGAGAGAAAGTGTGGAGCTTATGCAGCAGTGTGCCTCCTCTCCACCATCTTAACCGGAAGTCTCCTAGAGAGTCATTTAACAAGTTGAATGAGGAAAGACTATGGTACTTGCTGTTGGTTAGAGTGAAAATTCAAACCAAAGGGTTCTTAACCCTGAAGGTAAGGCTAAAAACTTTATAAAGAAATAAAAAGCAGATAATTGTATGCCCTTCAGCCCTTTTTTATAGTGGAAAGAAACTAGAAACTGAATGGATGTGCATCAATTGGAGAATGGCTGAATAAATTATGTATATGAATGTTATGTAATATTATTGTTCTGAAAGAAACAACCAGCAGGATGATTTCAAGAGAGACCTGGAGAGACTAACATGAACTGATGCTAAGTGAAATGAGCAGAACCAGGAGATCATTATACAGGGCAATAGCAAGGATATATGATGATCAATTCTGATGGACGTAGCTTTCTTTAGCAATGAGTTGATTGAAACCAATTCCAATTATTCTGTGATAAACAGAGCCATCTACATCCAGAGAGAGAACCTTGGGAACATAGTGTGAAACACAACATATTGTTCTCACTCTTTGTTTTGTTGTTTGCTTGCATTTTGTTTTCTTTCTCAGTTTTTTTTTCTTCTTGAACCAGTTTTTCTTGTGCAGCTAGATAACTGTATAAATATGTATGTGTATATATATATATATATATATATAATATATATATATATATATATATATATATATATATATATATTATTTAACATATTTAAATTATTGGCAGGACTACCTGACATCTAGGGGAGGGGGTGGGGAGGAAGGGATAATTTGGAACACAAGGCACAAGGGTCAATGTTGAAAAATTACCCATGCATATGTTTTCAAATATAAAAGCTTTAATAAAATTTAAAAAAGATAATTGTATGCTCTTGAAAAGTCAATAATTTAAAATATTGATTTTCCAATGCTGGAATTTCAATTATCCTTCCTGGGAAGTAGAAGAAACAAGGTGATAAAATATTCCAAGTAACACTACTTCTATGTTCTTTCATTTGTAGTAGTCCACAGTCTAAGAATCAATTCCCTTTCTATCTTCCCCTCATAGCCTTACAAAGTTGTTCCATACAGACATATTTAAACCCTTTTAACCCTCTTTTTTTAGCTGAGCATGTTGTCTTGTACTGTATTGTCCCAAAATGCAGGTATTCCATCCTGGGCCCTTTTCTTTTCTAATTTTATATATTCTCCTTTGCTACCATTTTTAGCTCCAACTGATTAGCTTATATCTTTAAGCAAATGACTTTTAGGCTATATATGTAGTCTCAGTCTTCTCTCCAAATTTCAATACTGTGTTATTATTTTTTAAATATTTCAAACTTGATTTCCCGAAGAAATCTGAATTTCAACACATTTAAAATTAAATGCATTGTTTCTTGTTGCTACTAAACTTTTCTATTTTCTAAACTTCCTGATTTATTGTTGAAAGTAATGCCATCTCTACAGTGTCTCAGATTCATAATTTTAGAATTATTCTGTAATTTTAACTTTCCTTCACTCTATATATCCAATTAGTTCCCCAATCTTGCTTCAATATTTAAAATGTCTGTTAACTCTGATCCTTTACACTTATATAACTACAATCTTAATAAAGGCCTGATGACTTAAAGTATACAGACTGTTTCTTAATTGGTCTTCCTTTCTCAAGAAGCATACTAGGACATAGTATATGTTGTTGCCACACACACACACACACACACACACACACACACACACACACACACACAAAAAACTTTCTTTAAGTGAAAATATGACCTTGTTATGATTTATGTTGCACATTTTTTGTATTTCTTATAGACTATGGAAATTATATAATAAAATTCAATTTCCTCTCCTTAGGTTTGAAAGTCTTCAATAATCAGGGCACAGCTTCACTTTCCAGTCTCATTAGATACTATTTCTCTTTCCTGCATTCTGGAGTTCAGCCAAATTGAATTTCTCTTTGTTCATCACGCATGATATTCTTTCTATGAACATCTTCTATGCTCTTATACCTGTAATGGGTCAGCCTTTAGGAACCATTTCCTTCCTAAGTCACCCTCATAAAGTCCCTATCTTTTTTAAAAGCTTATTTCAAACATCATCTTCTGTGAGAAGTTTTGCATGATCTTAATTATAATTGCCTTCTTTTTTCCCATAATGCCTAGTACTTAACTATTTTCTGCATTCACACACAGATGTATAGATTTGTATACATCTATACAATTATATTCTGGGATACATTTTATGTTTGCATATAGATGTATATGTACACATAAATGCTATATATACATTACATATATGCTATTTTTCAAAATACATTTGATATGGATTTTTTGTTGCCTCTCCCTTTAGAATGAATGATCATTGTGATTGAAGGCTGTTTCATTATGGTGTATTTATGTCCTTAATACCTGGCACATAGAAGAAACTTCATAAATATTTGTGGATTTATTAACAATTTAACCAAATACTCTAAGAATGGCATTGATTACCAAGCTTAGAAAATCATTGTAGATACAATGCACATTCTTTATAACACAATAAATTTCATCCATTTTGTTTTTATTTTATATTTTAGTTATGTGTCCCCATTTGGAGATTTATTGGCAATGATATTAGAGTTATTTTCCATTTCTTTCTTCAGTTCATTTTACAGATGAATCTCTTTTTATTTGATATCATCAAATCAGAGTCCATTCACAATCATACTTTCTAAGTAGGTGCCCATCAATTGGAGAATGGCTGAATAAACTGTGGTATATGAATATTGTGGAATATTATTGTTCGGTAAGAAATGACCAGTGGGATGATTTCAGAGAGGCCTGGAGAGACTACACGAACTGATGCTGAGTGAAACGAGCAGGGCCAGGAGATCCTTATATACTTCAACAATAATACTATATGATGATCAATTCTGATGGACCTGGCCATCTTCAGCAATGAGATGACCCAAATCAGCTCCAATGGAGCAGTAATGAACTGAACCAGCTACACCCAGAGAAAGAATTCTGGGAAATGACTAAGAACCATTACATTGAATTCCCAATCCCTATATTGTTGCCTGCTGGCATTTTGGATTTCCTTCACAGGCTAATTGTACAATATTTCAGAGTTTGATTCTTTTTGTACAGCAAAATTAATGATTTGGACTTGTATACCTATTTTGTATTTAATTTATACTCTAATATATTTAACATATATTGGTCATCCTGCCATCTAGGGGAGGGGGTGAGGGGAAGGAGGGGAAAAATTGGAACAAAAGATTTGGCAATTGTCAATGCTGTAAAAGTACCCATACATATAACTTGTAAATAAAAAGCTATTAAAAAACAAAAAAAACAAACAAACAAACAAACAAACAAAAAAAAAACACAAGTGTATGTTTAGACAAGTAAAGATTTCAAACACAATATTAATATATATTAATAAATACCTCTAATTAAATTAAAAAATAAAATATGGTACACAGAATTTAATAAAATATTCCAAATATTTTTTAAAAATCATACTTTCTATCCATCTGATGCCCCTTTTCTGTCTGATCCAGTAAAAGATTTAATTTTTAAGAGTTACATTTTCCCATCTAATGAAATATACAGTTTAACCTTTAAATTATATATATATATATATATATATATATGTTTCCTCCTTTTTATCTTTCTGTGCTTCTCTTGAGTTTTGTGTTTAAAAATTTCTAATAGAAATGTTTGATGATGAATGGTCAAAGGATATGAACAGTCAATTTTCAAATTAAGAAATTAAAGCCCTTTCTAGTCATATGAAAAGGTGCTCAAAATCATTATTGATCAGATAAATGCAAATTAAGACAGCTCTGAGGTACCTCTACACAACTTTTAGATTGGCTAAAATGATAAGAAAAGATAATTACAAATGTTGGAAGGGATGTGAGAAAACTGGGATCCTAAATGAAGTCAAAATGGATAAATGATTTGGGTATAAAGGGTGATACCATGAGCAATTTAAGAGAGCAAGGAAAAATTTACCTATTAGAACTTTGGAGAACAGAGGAATTTATGACCAAAGAAGAACTAGAGAACATTATGAAAGGCAAAATGGAAAACTTTGATTACATTAAATTAAATAGCTTTTGCACAGACAAGACCAACACAAACAAGATTAAAAGGGAAGTACAAATCTGGGGGGAAAAATCTTTATAGCCAGTGTTTCTGATAAAGGTGTCATTTCAAAAATATATAAAAAACTGCTTCAAATTTAAAAGAATACAACTCATTCTCTAGTTGATAAGTCATCAAAGTACATGAACAGACAATTTCAGATGATGAAATTAAAGCCATCTACAATCTCTGAAAAAATGCTCTAATCACTGTTGATTATAAATATACAAATTAAAACAACTCTGATGTGTCTATCACCTCACATCTTTCATATTGGCAAAGACAATAGGAAAAGATAATGATAAATGTTAGAGGGGATATGGAAAAACTGGAACAGTAATGCATTATTTGTGGAGTTATGAAATGATCCAACCATTCTGGAGAGCTATTTGGAACTATGCTTAAAATTCTATCAAACTGTGTATATTCTTTGACCCAGCAAGACTCACTACTAGCTCTGTTTCTCAAGGAAATCAAAGGAGGGGAAAAGATCCACATATGCAAAAATGTTTTCAGAAGCTCCTTTTGTGGCAGCAAAGAATTGGAAAATGAATAGATTCCCATCAATTGGGGAATAGCTGAACAAATTGTGATTTATTATAAACCTAATTGAATTAAATTGAATATATTTTTCTATAAAAGATGATGAAAAGGTGATTTTAGAACTTGGAAATATTTATAAGAAATGATACTGAGAAAAATTAGCAGAAGAAGGAATATATTGTAGAAAATAACAATATGTGATAATCAAAATGAAACACTTGAATCTTCTCAGTGGTTCAGTGATCCAAGGCAATCCCAGTAGACTTTGGATAGAAATTCTCCCTACATCCAGAAAATAAAGTATGGAGACTGAATGCAATAAAACACATTTTTTTCTCCTGTTTTTATTTGCTATCCCATTTTTCCTCCTGTTCTGATTTTTTTTTTACCAAAAAGATTCATAAAGCAATATCTATTAAATATTATTTAATTAATTAATTTTAAAAAAGAATTATTCATTGTATTTTTTTTTATATTTCCAGGAATTATTCTATTTGCAGCTAGATGGATAGTTCTTAAACATGCTTCTATCATAAGAATTAATATGAGCAAAAATGACTAGTATGTATAATGTGTGACAATAGCAAAGTCTACTTAGGATTTTTTCATTACAATAAACAGTGAAGAACTTGAAAAACATAAGTCTGAGTCATTGGTTTTGGCACATAAAATTGTAAAAGAGGGAGAATCTTTAAAGGAATGTTCTATATGTGTTTTATATCATGTCAAACAACAGATGAAGATATAATCAAGAATTATGGGCATATAAACAACCATAACTCCTGATCACTTTGTTAAAACTTTATTTAACTTTATTTATTTAATATTTTCCCCCATTTCTTTCAACACAAAATTCAATTTCCTTTACATCTGTTTTTAAAATTTTTAAGTTCTATATTCTTTCCCTTATCTCCACCCACATTAAGAAACCACTTGTAAAATTATGCAAAACATTTGCAAAGAATTATTGTTGTGAAAATAATAGCTCTCCCACCCTAATGAAAATAAAGTCTCAAGAAAAATTAAGTTAAAAAAAAAAGAGAGAAAGAGAATGCTTCAATCTGTCCTGATATGCTAAAATGGGTAAAATAGAGATTGAAAGAATTCATCCATCTCCTCTTGAAATAATTTCCAAAATGAAAACTCCCAGTAATATTATAGTCAAATTATGGAACTCCCAGATCAAGGAGAAAATATTGCAAGTATTCTGAAAGAAACCATCCATGTGTACTTAAGCCAGAGTCAGGATAACACAAGATTTAGCATCTTCTATATTGAAGGACTGGAGGGCTTGTAATAATATATTCCAGAGAATAGTGGAGCTAGGATTACAACCAAGAATCACTACTTAGTAAAACTGAATATAATTCTTCAGAGGAAAAGGTAGTCATTCAGTGGAATAGAGAATTTTCAAACATTTGTTATGAAAAGGCCAGAGCTGAAATGGAAATTTGATTTTCAAATACAGAAATCTGGAGAAGGATAAGAAGATAATCAAGAAAGTGATATCATAAGGGACTTAAGTTTTATCTGTTTACATTCCTATATGAGGATGGATGAAACCTGTAATTCATTATAGATTTCTCATTATTATGGAAGTTAGAAGGAGTATCTATAGACAGAAGGTAGAGATATGAGTTGAATATGAAGGAATAATTTTTTTTAATTTTATTTATATTTTAGCAGTGGTCTGACTGAGAAATAGAGTAGTTGATCAGTGGAATAGGTTAGGATCAGAGGACAAAATAGGCAATAATTATAGCAAACTAGTGTTTGACAAACACAAATACACCCGCTTTTGGGATAAGAACTCACTATTTGACAAAAACTGCTGGGAAAATTAGAAACTAGTATGGAAGAAATTAGGGCTTGACCCACACCTAACCCCACATAACAAGATAAGATCTAAATGGGTTCATGATTTAGACATAAAGAATAATATCATAAGCAAATTAGAAGAATATAGGATAATTTACCTCTCAGATCTGTGAAGAAGGAAGGAATTTGTGTCCAAAGAAGGACTGGAACTGATAATTGAACACCAGATAAATAATTTTGATTATATTAAGTTAAAAGATTTTTGTACAAACAAAACAAATGAAAACAAAATCAGAAGGGAAGCAATAAATTGGGAAATAATTTTCACATTTAAAGGTTCTGATAAAGTCTTCATTTCTAAATTATGTAGAGAATTGACTCAAATTCATAAGAATCCAAGCCATTCTCCAATTGATAAATGGTCAAAGGATATGAACAGACAATTTTCAGATGAAGAAATTAAAACTATTTCTAATCATATGAAAAGGTGCTCTAAATCACTATTAATCAGAGAAATGTAAATTAAGACAACTCAGAGAAACCACTATATACCTCTCATATTGGCTGAGATGACAGGAAAAGACAAGAACCAGTGTTGGAGGGGATGTGAGAAAACTGAGACACTAATACTTGGTTGGTGGAGTTATGAATGGATCTAGCCATTCTAGAGAGCGATTTGGAACTCTGCTGAAAGGGTTAAAAAACTAAGCCTATCATTTGACCCAACAGTGCCACTATTGGATCTGTACTTACAAAGTATTAAGTCATCAGAATTGATAGAGAAAATAATTATCTAATTTAGCATGGCTCATTATGATTGATCTGATCCTACAGGGAGATGTTATGAGCCAGAACTTGAAACAAGGTGGTAACTCAGTGGAATTGATGGAAGCAATGCTTGTGTGCTTGGGTTTGCACCTTTAAGAATTCACACATTAGAGCTCACACCTTTGAGAGTTCACACATTAGCTCACACACATTAGTTCACAAGTATGGAAGATTCACAAGTGTTTACAAGTATGGGAGATACACAAAGGTAACTTTGTAACTTTGTGAATTCACGCCTCCCATAATCCCACTCTTGGAGGATGGGTCAATTTTTGAGAGAGCATAAAAAGGAGCTGAGTCAGTGAATTGTTAGTTCAGAAGACTGACAAGCTAGAGACTGCAGTCAGGCAGAACGAAGGATTCAGAGGAGCAGAACCAAAATTGAAATTAAGAACTGGAGATTCAGAGAGCTGCAAGAGCTCTTGGAACCAAGGAGGAAGAGAGGCCTCTAAGAAAGCTAACTGGGCCCAAGGAAAGAGACAAGATTTGGAAGGAGAAAATAAACATTTGGATTTTATCAGCTGGCTATGTTTGGAGTGATTATTGATCTGAACTGAAACTAAGCTGCCTCCAGAAAATGTCTCCAACAAACCTGCTCCCAAAGAACCATCATATTATAC
The DNA here is from genome assembly GCF_016432865.1 of Antechinus flavipes. NCBI lineage: Eukaryota > Metazoa > Chordata > Mammalia > Dasyuromorphia > Dasyuridae > Antechinus > Antechinus flavipes. Next base: position 400,899,787 of record NC_067398.1, read on the forward strand.
AAAACAAGAGAACACCACAGAGGAAAAAGAACCCACATGTGCAAAAATGTTTGTGGCCATCCTTTTCATATTGGCAAGAAACTGGAAACTGAGTGGATGCCCATTAGTTGGAGAATGATTGAATAAGTTATGGCATATAAATGTTATTGAATATTATTTTTCTATAAGAAAGGAGAATGGTTTGAGAGAGGCCTGGAAATACATGAACTGATGCTAAGTGAAATGAACAGAAACAGGAGATCATTGTATACAACAACAAAGATATTATGTGATGATCAAATCTGATGAACCTGAATATTTCTATCAATGAGATGGTTGTTGCCAGTTCCAAGCAAGATGAAGTCTTGTAGTTCTTATTTATGAGAGCGATGTGAAAATTATTTATTAGTTTGTGTAGCGTAACCCAAAGCAAAGCATTGAAAATGCTTAGATGGGCTTTAATCAATCCCACAAACATAAAGGTCTTGTGATGAAGAGAGTTATTTGCACCCACAGAGAAGGGGTGCTGAATAAGAAATCTCCTTATTAGTAGTAAGTTCATTTCAAATCATTATAAGGACATGACTTTCCCCATATGAATCTAATTCCCATGTAAACCATGAGAACCCAATCGAGGAAGGACGTGACGCTCCCTGTGAGGACTTGACTACTCTCTCACCCCAAGAGCATATATTTTAACTCCTTCTCCTATGAAAACCTGACCGTTCCTTGACCCATAAGAACATATATTTCAACTCCTTCCTTTTTAATCTATAAGAGAAGCATGTACTACCTGTGTTTTAGCTCCAATTACATGATTCCAGGAACTCGCCACTCCTTGGAACTGTTGCTGTTGATAAGGACTGGCCCCCTTATCAATGCAACATTTGATTATAATCACCTGGAGCCCTAGTTGGTGCATCCTTGTCTTAGATGAGGTCTTCATTTGGCCCAAAGCCTTCTTTGTTTGGACCCCTATAAAGAGTGGGCAAAGCATTCTCCACTTTGAAACCTCACCTATGGAGATGACGATCTGCCTAGGACTTTCCCGATCGAGACTCACAGGCTGAAATATTGGGGCCTTCCCAGCCCTTCAATTAGAGTTGAAGCTCCCTTGATCGTACTGAGTAATGTATTCCCTCTCTTTCTCTGCTATTCTAATCATAATCCTTGTTATTCTTTGCCTCTTGTATATTATTTACTGTATGTGTTGTTATTGCAAGCATTCTATCCCGTGCATTGTATAATTAAATTTTACTTTTACTTTAACTGAGCCTGAGAGCGTCATTTATAAAAGCAAATTCGAACTTCTCTTAAATATCATATAACATTAATATAACAGGTGCAGAAGGGGAAAGAAGGAGAAAATCTGAAACACAAGGCTATTCAAGTGTCAACGGTGTCAATTTATCTGTGCATATGTTTTGAAAATAAAAAGCTTTATAAGCTTCAAAAAAAAAAAAAAAAAAAAAGCTTCCTTGGAAGAATTCAAAAAGATTCTTAAAAGAGAGAAGAAAAATGAAGGAAGGAAATCAAAAGCTTTGCAGGAAAACAATTCTTTAAAAACTACATTTGGCAATATGGAAAAAGAAAACAACTCTTTAAAAATAGACTTGGTGAAATGAAAAAAAAAAAAAAAGAAAGAAAGCAACTTTATGAAAGACAGAATTGGTTAAATGGAAAAAAGAATAACTCCCTAAAAATAGAATTTGTGAAATAGGAAGAAAATCCAATAAACAAAACTACTCTTCTAAAAGTTCAATTGGCCAAATGCAAAAGGACATTTTTATAAGGCTAATTTAAAAAATAATTCATTAAAACTTAGAATTGAACAAATGGAAGTGAATGACTCAATGAGCCATCAAGAAATCAGTCAAACAAAACAAAACAAAACAAAATAAAAAAATAAAAAAAAGGAAGCAAAGGTAAAACTATCTCATCAGAGAAACAATTGACTTGGAAAATAAATCCAGGAGAGACAAAGAATTATTGAAATTATGAAGAACATGAAAAAAGATCCTAGACAACATTTTTCAAGAAATCGAAGGAATTCAAAGGAATATTGTAGCTAAATTTCAGAAATATCACATCGAGGAGAAAATACTGCAAGCAACCAGAAAGACACAATTGAGATATTAAGGTGTCACAATTAAAATTACACAGAATATAACAGCTTCCAGGTTGATATTGAATACTCTGGACTATAATATTCCAGAGGGCAAAGGAATTGGGCTGGAGCCAAGAATCAATTATTCAAGAAAACTAAGCATTATCTTCCATGAAAAAATATGGATATTCAATTGAAATGGGGAATTTTTATATATATTTTAATGAAAAAATCAGGTCTGAACAGAAAATTTGATCTTCAAACACAAAACTCTAGGGAAGCCTAAAACTGTAAAAAGGGAAGAAAAAAGCAATTTTTTAAATTAATTAATTTAATTTTAAATACACATTTCTTTATGAATCATCCTGGGAGAGAAAAATGAGAGAAAAGGGAAAAACAATGGAAGAGAGAAAAAAACAGAAGAAAGAAAGAAGCATAACAGGTGATGATACAAATCCAGTAGTGGCACTGCTTATTAATTTTACACACATTTATGCATTTTAAAAATGAGTTTTATCAAAAACATTGTCTTAAAAGATTTTTTCCAAGCTTTGTATTTCCCTTTTGGGTTTGTTTCTGTTATTTGTTTTTTTTGTGCAATGTAATCAAAGTTGTCCATTTTGCCTTTCATAATGTTCTCTAGTTCTTTGTTCATTTCATCCTTTTTTAATGATCTGATAGGTAATTATCCTACACTCCTTACTGTCTTTATCATGTACAAAGTTTGACTCTATTTTGGTATGGAGTGTGAGCTGTAGGTCTATGAAAACTATGTTTTTTAAAGTGAAAATAGGGGCAGAGCCAAGATGGTGAGAAGACACATTTGACTTTCTAAGCTTCTCTCATACCTTCATTACTAATTATTAAAATCAGCCTTTAAAATAGTGCTTAACTGGTAAAATTCACAAAGATTGGAAGTACAACTTACCAGCTGAATATAATCTGGAAGATCACCAGAATAGGTTCGTCCTGAGCCCCAGGAATAGACCAGCACTAATGGATAGAATAAGAGGCTAGCATCTGGAGCAAACCAGGGTGGGGGTGATCTCCATGGTTGCAAAATTTATAGAGAGAATTCTACCATAGATTGGGCTGTTCTGTTTTGGTTGCAAAGCAGTAGACCAGCAGAGAAATTAAAGCAAAAGGTAGAGGGTACTCTAAAAAACCCCAGAACCTAACAGGATCTGACTATACCCACCCAAAACTGGAAGTGAATGAACTAGCACTGGCCAAAATACAGCTGTGCAGCAGCATTCTGCATCAGGGGCTTTTGTGGGGGCAATCATGATTAGAAGGGAAGCAATAAACTGAGAAAACAGTTTTACAGTCAAAGGTTCTGATAAAGGCCTCATTTCCTAAATATATAGAAAATTGACTCTAATTTATAAGAAATCAAACCACTTTCCAATTGATAAATGGTCAAAGGATATGAACAGACAATTTTCAGATGAAGAAATTGAAACTATTTCTAGCTATATGAAAAGGTGCTCCAAGTCATTATTAATCAGAGAAATGCAAATTTAGAAGAAATATGGATAAAACAAAAAATCTTGCTTCCACTCTAATTCTGTATTTCCTGCCATCTTATTATCCCCAGATTATGTTTTCTTTTTCTTACCCTCCCCCACCCCTTTTCCCAGTATTAAATTTATGGGCACCACTTGCATCATACAGCTTTCCCTCTTTACAATCCCTTCTACCCCCTTTGAATCCCTTCCCCTTTCTTGTACCCTTCCCTTATTATTCTTTTCCTTTTCCCTTTTCTTCTCCCACTTTTTAATAATGTGAGATTAGTTTCTCTGTGAAACAAATATGTCAGTTATTTTCTCTTTGAGCCAACTCTGATGAGAGTAAGATTCACACAATGTTCTTCCCCCTCTCTAAATTTCCTCAGATATGATAGGTTTCCTTTGCCTCTTTATGGGATGCAGTTTCCCTCTTTTTATCTTCCCTTTTCCCTTTTTCTGACATTATCCCCTTTCCATTTCTACTTCCCTTGTATATTATATCAGTAAAATCAAATTATACATGTAATCTTTATATATATCTACAACGGAAATTCTATTCTCAAGAGTTCTTTTTACCTTTCTCTGCTTCTCTTGAATGCTATGATTGGCGATCAAATTTTTTTGTTCAGTTCTGGTTTTTTCCTTAGAAACAAATGGAATTCATCTGTTTCATTAAATGTCCATCTTCTTCTATGGAAGAAAATGCTCAGCTTGCATTGCTTCTCTTTCCTTTCCCTATTTTTCTTCTAGCCCTCTTTTATGATTTTTTTATAGTCTCTTTTAGGAGAGCCTTGTGTGATGAAGACCAGGTTACATCCTGCTTTGTGGTTTTGTCTGGAGAATGTCTGCTATTAGTCTCTGTGGGATTGAAAACCCGCTCTCTTTCTGTATAGAAGCTATCTATCATCCTTTTGATTTTTTTTTTACTCACTTTGTTTAAAGCCTTTAGGGTCTGCCTTCAGAGCAAGGAGGTTACCAGCTTCCTCTGCAGAGCAGGGATAGGTACATGGACAGTAGTTATCCTGCCAATGGGCTACAAAGAACAACTGAGCTGTGGAGGTGCTCTGGGAAAAGCTCCACACAGGAAGTAACTCAGGTCTGGGTAGGACAGGTCGAGCTGTATAAGTGCCCTGCTAAGAACCCTAAAAGCCACTTGTGTAGATTAGTGACTGTCCTGGGGCTAGAGGCTGATCAGCGAAAGTGTCACTACTCCAGGCATGAAGCCCACTGTGGGGCTGTGGATATTAGCAGTTGCCCTGCAAATAGTCCCATACATACTGGACGTGTCTTTACCCCGGGGAACACAGTTGCACTGTGGAAGTTCTATTGCCCCAGGCCAAGCCTGCCACTATGCAGATTAGAGGCTGCCCTGGGCTGCTCCCTCATGCCGTGCAGATTTGTGACTGCCTTGGGCCCCATTCTGTAGAATACGGCTTCACAGTTGTGCTGTGTCCTGTACTAGTTCACTCACTTCTGATTTTGGGTGGGTATAGCCAGATCCTGTTAGGTTCTGGCATTTTTTGGAGTACCCTCTACTTTTGACTTTAATCTCTGCTCATCTACTGCTTTGCAACCAAAGCAAAGCAGTCAACATATTGCAGAGTCCGAGTCCTCTTTGTAAATTTTCCAACCACGGAGACTACCCCTGCCCTGCTTTGCTCCATTTGCTAGCCTCTCCTATTTCCCTGTTTGTGCTGGTCTGCTCCCATTGCTCAGGAGAAGCCTCTTCTGACATTCCAGATTATCTTTGGCTGGTAAATTGTTGCACTTCCAATCTTCATTAATTTTAACAGTCAAGTGCTATTTTTGAGGCTAAATTTAATAATTGGAAGTGAGAGTATCAGAGAAGCTCAGAAAGTTCCATTTTCCGCAATCTTGGCTCTGCCCCCACCAAAAAACTTTTAATGTATATTATTAGTGTCCTTGAAACTTGAAATTTACATCTCACAAATTTTAATGACATTTTCTTTAAATTGTACTTAGTGATTTCTTCCCAAAATAACACAAATATGTAATATATTTATATTAATTTGCATAATTAGTTTTTAAAAAAAGATTTCTTTCAAACAATTCTATGTATCATATGATATTTTAGTAAGTCACTGGATTTTTCAGTGTATGAAAAATAATTAAGGATTTTTGTTAACATCTGAATCAAATTTTCAATAAATTACTATGAACCTTGATGAATTCAGCTAGAACCATCTCTAATTAAATTTTAATCTTGGAATTAAATTGATCATTATCATCTATTAATGCTTATTTTGTTTGACATTATTGTTAGGAAAATACAGTGTTATTTGACCATAATTACTATGAAAACAGATTCTACTTCAGCTCTCAAAAGCCCAGAAATGATTGTCTTCTTTAATTAAGACACCTGCCCATAGTTACTGTTCTTTTCTAAATAAAGCAACCACAAACAAAAATAATAAAAATTTTAATTATCCTAATTATAACCCACATGTAGTAAGAATTTGTCCCAGAAGGGTAAAGTAAAATTGTTTTCAGAATAAAAAATCTGGAAACCAGCCCTTCTATGGAGAGGATTAAATAATGTTTTCTAATAAGGTTATAAGATTGAAGATTACATTTGTTTTACAACCAAAAGAAAATACCTCATTTTTGGCTTGAAAGTTTTAAGACCCTGAAAACTATAATTATGTTAGTATAATTATCATGCTAGCAATATGTAATGTATTGGCAAGTATATGTATACATGTATGTAATTAATTATATAAATATATTATCAATAAAAGGACTTTGTTTTTAAATGTTTATCATAAATGTATATCCATAGGTAAGTATAAATTCACCTATACATGTATGCACACATTTACATCAACAGAGAATAAGACACAAGGTAGTAACTGGTATGCTTCTTAAAGATGTATTGGTGATTTCTTCCTGGGTTATTTATACCTTCTGAATTCAATTCTCCCTGTGCAAGAAGAAAACTGTTCGGTTCTGCACACATATATTGTATCTAGGATATACTGCAACCCATTCAACATGTAAAGGACTGCTTGCCATCTGGGGAAAGGGGTGGAGGGAAGGAGGGGAAAAATTGCAACAGAAATGAATGCAAGAGATAATGCTGTAAAAAATTACCCTGGCATGTGTTCTATCAATAAAAAGTTATTAAAAAAAAAAAGATGTATTGGTGACTAAAACATATTTTCATAATTAATGGTATCCTTAAGGTTAGGGTTATAATTTTTTTTTCTTATGAAGTCCACTGTCTCCATAAAAATGATGATTATATAAAATAGGAGGAGGGAAGGAGAATCCTTCTTTACTAGGATTCCAACCACTATAAGGTTTGTGTTAGTCCTATCTATTTCTCTTCTTACTTTAAATGAATGAATAATCTGAAAACTGAAATGTAAAATATTTTAAACATCTATTCCATTCCTTAAAGAGTTATTGTTTGGAGGCAGAGCCAAGATGGTGGAGAGTAGAAAGATCTTTGTCTGAGCTCTTCCAGGCTTCTCTCAGATAAATAGTGGTTCAAGCCTCTAAACTAGTTTTGGAGTTACAGCACAAATATTTGGAGTGTAAGAAATTTCCAAGAGAAGACATTTTGAAAGAAATTCAGAAAAAGGTTTGTTTCCATCAGGCGTAGGGATGGGAAGTGGAAACAACTGAGCATGGGCACAATGCAGGGCTCAAAGGTTGTGTGGAGTCTGTATGTAGGAAGAATCTACCAGTAATCTCATAGCTAAAATACAGCTACTCTGTATTTTAACTCTGGTTACTCTGTTCAGATTCAAAAGGCAGTGGATCAGCAGATTTGCTAAGAGACATCCAATACAACTATAAAAGGCAAACAGTGAGTGCCCGAACCCCAAAATGACATAGGACTTGGCACCATCAACAAACATGTAAAGAAAGTCAAAGAAAGTCAGTAGCACTGGCCCTGGGGCAGCTTGAAGCTGTAGAGGAATTTTGAGACGATCTCCTTTTTGCTCTAAGAACAGGATTCAAACTTTAAAAATCAGCAAAAAAAAAAAAAAAAAAAGAGTTTTGATCATAGCTTTTATAGAGACAGATAAAAAAGGCCTCAACTCTGAAGACATTAAAGGCAATGTGTCTTCAGATGAAGCTCCAAAGGGTCATATGAGTTGATATCCATCTCATAAGGCTCTATTAGAAGAATCACAAAAAAAAAAGATCTTAAGCTTAAGTTAGAAGAAAAATGGGGAAAGGAAATGAGAAGTTTGCAGGATAGCTTGAAAAGGAAACATAGGAATTATCTGAAGACAATTCCTTAAAATAGATTTAGTAAAATGAAAAAAAAAGTATAACTCTTTTAAAATAGATTTGGCAAAATGGGGGAAAGTATATAACTCCCAACAAAATAGATTTGATGAAACAGAAAAAGAAATCAACTCATTGAAAAATGGAATTTGTGAAATGGAAATAAAAACTAATGAACAAATAATCTTATTTAAAACTTCAATTGGCCATGATAAATGTTCAAAGGATATGAATAGACAGTTATCAGATGATGAAATTAGATTGTTTCTACTCATAGGAAAGGTTGTTTCAAATCACTATTAATCAGAGAAATGCAAAGTAAGACAATTCTGAGATACCATTACATATCTGTCATATTGGCTAAGATGATAGGAAAAGAGAGTGATGGATGTTGGAGGGAAGGCAGGAAAATTGAGACACCGATGTATTGTTGGTGGAGTTGTGAATGGATCCAGCCATTCTGGAGGTCAATTTGGAACTATGCCCAAAAAGTTATCAAACTGTGAATAACCTTTGACCCAGCAGTGTTGCTACTGTGCTTATATCCTAAAGACATGTTAAAGAAGGGAAAGGGACCTGTTTGTAATGCAAAAATGTTTGTGGCAGCCCTTTTTGTAGTGGCTAGAAACTGGAAATCAATTGGAGAATGGTTGGATATTGTGGTATATGAATGTTATGGAATATTATTACTCTGTAAGAAATAACCAGCAGGATGAATACAGAAAGGCTTAGAGAGATTTACATGAACTGATGCTAAGTGAAATGAGCAGAACCAGGAGGTCATACACTTCAACAACAATACTGTATGACGATGTATTCTGATGGAAGTAGATATCTTTGACAAGGAGAAGACCCAATTCAGTTCCAATTATCTATGATGGACAGAATCAGCTACACCCAGAGAAGGAACACTAGGAAATGAATGTGGACTACTTGCATTTTTGTTTTTCTTCCCAGATTATTTTTACCTTCTTAATGCAATTTTGTGTGTGTGTGTGTGTGTGTAACAAGAGAACTGTATGGATCTGCACACATATATTGTATCTAATGTATACTTTAACATGTTTAACAGGTATGGGACTGCCTGACATCTAGGGGAGGTGGTGGAGGGAGGGAAGGGAACAGTTGGAAGAGAAGTAAGTGCAAGGGACAATGTTGTAAAAATTACCCATGCATATGTTCTGTTAATAAAAGGCTATAAAAATAAAATTTCATTTGGCCAAATGCAAAAGAAGACAGAAAGGCAACTAAAGAAAATACTTCACTAAAAACAGAATAGAAAAAATGGAAGTGAATGACTCAATGAGAAATCAGGAATCAGTCAAACAAAATCAAAACATTAAAAAATAGGAGAAAAAGTAAAATATCTAACTGGTAAAACAATTAACCTGGAAAACAGATCCAAGAGAGACAATCCAAGAATTATTGGAATACCTAAAAAACAAAATGAAAAAAAAAAAAGCTTAGAACACATATTTCAGAAAATCATTAAGGAAAACTGCCCTGATGTCCTAGATATCAGGGTAAAATAGACATTGGAAGAATTTACTGATCTTCTCTTGAAAAATATTCCAAAATAAAAATGCTAAGGAATACTGTAGCTAAATTTCAGAATTATTAGACCAATGAGAAAATATTGCTATCAGCCAGAAAAAAATAATTCAAATATTGGGAAATTACAATCAGGATTACCCAGGACCTAGCAGTGTCCATTTTAGAGAATCGAAAGGCCTGGGATATGATATTCTGAAGGGGAAAGAAACTTGTATTGCAGCCAAGAATCAACTATCCAGCAACATTAAGCATTATTTTTCAGGGGAAAACATGGACATTCAATGAAACAGGTGAATTTCAGTTATTTCTAAAGAAAAAGCCTGAGCTGAACAGAAATTTGGTTTTCAAATACAGAATTCAGAAAAAGCATAAAAAATGAAAAGAAAAGAAAATAATCACTTTTTTTAGTTAAAAAGTTTATATGGAAAGATGGTATGATTAACTCTTGAGAACTATATCTATTATAAGTATACTTAGAGGGCATAAATACAATTTGATTTTATTGTGATGATATGAAAAAAGAAATTAGAGGTGGAAAGGGGATTATCCTGGAAGAAGAGTAAAATTAAATAAAATGGGGTTAATTATATCTCATGAAGAGGCAAAACAGACATTAAAATGAGGGAAATGAGCATTATTTGAGCCTTTGTCTCATCAAATTTGGCTCAGAAAGTAAATATCAGACATATTTGTTTTCACAGAAAAACTTGTCTCCCCATATAGGGAACTAGGAGGGGAAAGGGAAAAAGAAAAAGGGAGGCTAATAGAAGGGAGAACAGAAGTAGGAGGAGTAAGGGGTAAAAAAGGGACAAAGACTGTAAAAAGCAAGGGCTATTAAAATAAGATGGCTGGATATATGGAGTTTATAATTTTGACTGTGAATATGAATGGAATGAGTTCTCCTATAAAATAAAACTGGGTAGCAAACTGGATTAAAAGACAGAGTCCTAAAATGTGTTGTTTAAATGAAACACATTTCAAGAAGAGTGATATATACAAAGTAAAATTAAAAGGCTGGAGCAGAATTTAAAATGATTTTACTGAAGTAAAAATAGCAGGGGTAATGATCCTGAGCTCAGATCAATCAAAAGCAAAAACAGAATTAAATTAAAAAGAGTAAGAAAATTACATTTTGTAAAGGCCACCATAAATAATGAAGAGATATCAATATTAAACATCAAATAGTATAGCATCCAAATTCCTAGAGTACAAGTTAAGAGAACTGCAAGTAGAATTAGACAGTAAAATTATGCTTCTGGGGGGAGGGGGTCTTAACCTTGCTTTATCAGAACTAGATAAATTCAACCACAAAATAAATGAGAAAAAGGTTAAGAATGTAAATAGAATTCTAGAAAAGTTATGTATTAAAATTGAAGAAAATTGAATGGAGCCAGAAAGGAAAATATTTTTATCTCAGCCCTTCATGGAACCCACACAAAAATTGACCATATATTTGGGCATAAAAACCTCAAAATCAAATGCAGAAAGGCAGAACTACTATATGCATCTTTTTTTCAGATCATGATGGAATAAAAATAACATATAATGAAGAGCAAGAGAAAATAGATCAAAAATTAATTGGCATGAATGAGTGGGTGAAACAACAAATCATAGACACAATCAATAAATTCATTCAAAAGAATAACAATAATGAGACAACATATCAAAATGAATGGGTTGCAGACAAAACAGTTCTTAGTAGAAGTTTTATATCTTTAGATGCTTATTTGTATACAATAAAGAGAGAAGACTAATGAATTGGGCATGCAACTAAAAAAAAAAAAACTAGAAAAACTACAAATTATAAGCCCCCAATTAAATACCAAAATTGAAATTCAGAAAATAAAATAAGAGAATAATAAAATTGAAAGTAAGAAAACTATTGAACTAATAAAAAACTAAGAATTGTTTTTTTGAAAAAAAAAACAAAAACAAAATCAATAAATCTTTAATTTGATTAGAAAAAGGAAAGAAAAAATTATTAGAATAAAAAATTAAAAGGGTTAAATTTCTACCAACAGAGAGGAAATTAGAGCAATAATTAGGAATATTTTTCCCACCTGTATGCCAATAATTCTGATAGTCTAAGTGAAATGGATGAATACTTATACAAGAAAATAAATTGCCCAAATTAACAGAGAAAGAAAGAATTACTTAAATAGTTCCATTTTAGAAAAAGAAACTGAACAAAGCTACTAATCAATTCCTTTAGAAAAAATCTCTGGAAGGGGCAGCTAGTTGGTGCAGTAGATAGAGTACCAGCCCTGAAGTCAGGAAGATCTAAGTTCAAACCTAACACAGTCCTAGCTGTGGGACCCTGGCAGGTCACTTAACCCCAATTCCCTCAGCCAAAAAGAGAGAGAGAGAGAGGGAGGGAGAGAGAGAAAGAAAAAGAAAAGAAAAGAAAGAGAAAAAAATCTTCTGAGCAAGATGGATTTACATGTGAATTTCACCAAATATTTAAAAGCAAGTAATTCCTACACTGTGCAAATTATTTGGAAAAATAAGGAAAAAGAGAGCCACACCAAATTCATTTTATGATACAGATATGATGCTGATACCTAAACCAGGTAGAGTCAAAACAGAGAAAGAAAATTATAGACTTTTTCTCTAATGAATATTGATATAATTATCTTAAACAAAATATTAGTCAAAAGATTACAGCAAGTTATCACCCAGATAATACACCATGACCAAGTATGATTTATGCCAGAAATATATGACTGGTTCAATATTAGGAAAACTATTAACATAATTGACCATATCAATAAGCAAACTAACAAAAATTATCAATATTTCAATAGATGCTGAAAAAGTATTTGACAAATTCCAATACCCATTCCCATTAAAACACTTCAGAACACAGGAATAAATTGAGTTTTCCTTAAAAGGATCAATAGCATCTATTTAAAATCCTCAGCCAGTATCCTACGTAATTAAGATAAACTAGAACCATTCCCAATAAGAGCCGACATGAAACAAGGTTGCCCACTATCACCATTACCATTCAATATTGTATCAGAAATGTTAGATTTAGCAATAATGGAAGATAAAGAAGTTAAAGAAATTAGAGTATGTAATGGGCAAATATTGCAGTCTGAGGAACAGGGTTTGGTCCTTTGATTTAATTATTATAAAGAACCCTAGAGGTAAAATCCACTGTAATGCAGGATGGCTACTGTACAACTAATATTTAGGAAACTACACAGAAAAATACTTGTAAGTATTAATAATACTTTATAAAATATTAGGCTGGTTGGCAGACTAGCAGGTGAATTTTGAAGCTTTTACATCTCAGGTGACCCAGAGCAACTTTGCTGTTGGCAAAGACTGATGAATTCTAGCTGCACACCAACATGAATGATGGCAAAAAGTTTGGGGTCTCTGTCAGAAGGTGAATAAGAAGTTGGAAACCGATGCCAACCTAGCCTGGATAGCTGGAAATAGCAACATTCATTTTGGAATAGCAGCCAACAATCAGATTGATCCTCATACCTTTTTCTCTGCCAAAGTGAACAATTGTAGCCTGATGGGCTTTGATTATACCTAGACTCTAAAATCAGGTATCAAGCTTACATTATCAGCTTTGCTGGATGGCAAAAATCTCAATGTTGGTGGTCACAAGTTTGGTTTATGACTAGAATTTCAAGTATAAAAAAACTTGTATTATCACTTAATTTTAAAATATTATGCAGGATAACTATCTTATGAAATTAGCATACCTTTTCATGCTGTATGTCTGAGACAGTTTTCAAACAACTGAAATATTGCTATGTTTCAATCATGTTAGATCTCAAGGTTAAAGATGACATATATTGAAAGTGTTATCCTTTCAAAGATACAGAAGAAACCAACTCAGAAATAAAAAAGGTCCTTTCAGCTTCAGGCTTTTGAGGGGATAGGTGATGATTCCCATAACAACTTTCAGAATTCTCTAAAGATTGAAAGAAAGGGTGCAATGAATTCTTTTTTTAAAAAATAGAGATTGTTAGAATCCTTACAAAGTGATAAGCCAGTTGCCTAATTTAGCATGGTACTTAGCAAATTCTCTAACTCACTAATGTATTTAAGTATTCATTGGAGTTCACAAGTATGGGAGATTCACAAAGTTAACTTTGTAACTTTGTGAATTCACACTTCCCTTAATCCCTCCTTTGGAGGAGGAGTCAACCTTTGACACCCAGCATAAATAGAGCTTCAGTGAGCCAGTTGGGTTCAGTTCAGAAGAAGCCCACTTTCGGAGGTGCAACCAGATTCACTCATCCTGTCTCACACCACCGTGTGGCTGGCCTCCTGCACTTCCCCCACTGAGACCAAGGTTGATCTGAAAGGCTCTCCAGAAAGCTGCCCAGCCCCAGGCAAGGACACAAGAGGTTCATTCCATTTTCTACCTTTGTGCTGGCTGGAGGTTGAAGGACAAACCTTTGAATTTGGAGACATTCGGAGGGAGCTCTTAGAACTAAGGAGAGAGATAGGTCTCCAAGAAAACTAAACGGGCCATTTTGGAGAAGCAATAAAAGATCTGAACTTTTAACACCTGGCTGCATTTGGAGTGATTATTACTTTCAACTGAAACTAAGGCTGCCTCCAGAAAACCTCCCCAAGAAACCTGCTCCCAGAGAACCATTATATAAAAGAAGAACACCACAAGAGATAGCTGCTAGTGGAAGACAATGAAATTAGGCATTTAGTAAATGTGGACTGATTAAATGAATGGAATCTTTACTTTCTAACAATTCATGGTTCATTGCATTCAATTTGGCTTGGATAGAAAAAGGCTCATTCCTTAATGGAGTGAAAACATGTCTGAAAAGGTGATTCTTTTTATTAAAGTCACATCCTTGTGAATTGTTCTATCCTTGATTCGTTGCTTCTGTCAAAAGTTCTCTGCAGAGTCCTTTAGGTGTTTCCTTTGTATCATTTTTATTGTGGAGACAGTTTGAAATGATTAAACCAATGATGTAGTATTTAATTTCCAGTCTCATTGTAGTTCAATTCACTTTGGCTGAGTTACATACAAACACACTATTAGGACATAGAACTATGAATAGGGAATAGTCGGTATAAATGTGCTCACAAAGTGACATCACTTGTAATCAAAATTGAACTGTTTCATACTATTTTTTTTTTTTTAGCAATAATGGACACCTTTTAGTCCTCCAAATGTGTGGAATACACCTTCTCCTCCAAATGCTATACTTATCAAGACTTAAAGCACAAGTTAAATTAAATATTAAATATTCAAGAAAATAAAATAAAACATTAGAGACACTTATCTACTTGATGCAATATAGAGGGTATCAAATACAGTGATAACAATTTTTTAAAGGAAGGTACACCTTTACTCACTAGGCTATTGTACTGCTTAAATTAGTGTAGTTCTCACCTTTTCTTCTAAACTTCTAGCTCTTCATTTATTTTTACCACCTTTAATAGATATAAGAAGAAACTTACTTTAAATGAGGCAACTTGAGGATATATTAGCCATCTTTAATTGGTATTAAGTATCCTATGTTATTTAAAATCTTCCTCAAGAAGGTAAATAATGGAATATTATCATTTATATATGATGCCATGCTGGGAAACATATCTAGAAAATAGGATATAATGACTGAAACTTTAAAAAATATATAGAATTCCAATTCCTGTATGAATGTGTGTCTATTTCCCAGGAATACAGCAAATGTCTATTAACAGCATATCCCAAAGAAATGATGAACACAATAAAATAATATATAATCTCCTTCCTAACTTTTAAAAATTCTGTTACAACTGGGTTTGTTCTCCAAATATTCCCCAATTATATTGGGCTCAAAAGTATTCCTTTCTGCTCCCACTTTATCACTTCAGTATTATTTGCCTTTAATTGGCATTGTTGTATTCAGTTGAACTGAAATTGCTTTTCTTTTTTCACTTTAGTTTTCAATCAACTACTATTCATATTCTCTCTCCCTTATCATTAATAATAATAACTTGCAACAAATATACATATAGAAAAATAAAATGTTCTTTAAGCATGGTTCAAATAGTATGTCTCATCCTGTATCTTCAATTCATGATCCTTCTTTGAGGAGATGGGTAATAAGTTTCATCATCTTGTCTTCTGCCATCATGGATATTGATTGCATTGATCAGTGTTTTTATTTAGGGAAGGTTTTTTTTTTTATAACTTTGTTATTATATATACTGTTTTCATGATTTGACTCACTTCAACATGCATTACTTCAGAGAAAAATTCCCAGGTTTGTCTCAAACTTTTTATTTTTCATTTTTATAGCACAATAGTATTCTACTCGTATTTTATACTAAAATTTGTATTCAATTTGTAGACATTCTCTAAATTTCTAGTTGTTGTTTTCTTGTGCCACTACACATTAACTGCTAATAATGTTTTGCGTATATTTTGCATTTTCCACATTTTCGTATTCTTTCCTCTTTTTATGATCTGAGTGGAGATTTTTTCCATAATACTTTTTTTTTAATTAAGCAGTTTTTACAGATAAAATCTTTTATTTAATTCTGAAGAGCCTTTTTACTATGGATCATTATCTTTAAGAAAGGGAGGCTAATAGAGCATATGAGAGTTGCTTTCAAATATCTGATGTTCTGGTGTGTGGAAATAGAAATGGGTTTATTCAATAATATTCCATGAAATAATTCTAAGACCAGTAGATATAAAAAACAGCAAGAAAAATCTTGGTTCTATGTAATAGAAAGAATAGCAGCATCATTGTTTATTGAAAACTAGCCTTGGAATTAGTCATAATTCCCTTCTGCTAGATGGCAAGTAGTCCCATACATGTTAAATATGTTAAAGTATATATTATACACTATATATATATTTATACAGTTACCTTGCTGCACAAGAAAAATCAGATTTAGAAAGAAGGTAAAAATAACCTGAGAAGAAAAACAAAAATGCAAGCAAACAATAACAGAAAGAGTAGAAATGCTATGTTGTGGGCCATACTCATTACCCAGTGTTCTTTCACTACGTGTAGCTGGTGCTACCCATTACCAATTAATTGGGACTGATTTGGATCCTCTCATTCTTGAAGATAGCCACTTTCATCAGAATAGATACTCATATAGTATTGTTCTTGAAGTGTGTAATGATCTCCTGGCTCTCCTCATTTCACTTAGCATCAGTTCATGTAAGTCTCTCCAAACTTCTCCACCAAACAACAACTATGGTGTTAGAGTGGAGTAGTGCTGAGACAGGGGTGGGGCCTTCTAGGGCCGAAGGCAGTCATGGGTGTAGGCCGAATTGGGCTGATTTTCCCTTTGTGGCATAAATGAGTCCTAGTAGTGCTAGGGCATCGATGTTTGTTATGAAGATGTGTTGGATGTCTCAGGAGTTGCTGTTAATTTTGAGTCATGCTGTAAACAGTATAAAGACGATATCACCAATTCAGTTATAGAGGATGGCTTGTAGGGTGGCAGTATTTGCATCGGTTTGTCCAAATCACTATCTGATGAGTATAAATGATATGATCTCCACACCTTCTCATCCAATGAAAAGTTGAAATAGGTTGTTTGCAGAGACAAGGATGATTGTAGTGAATAGGAAAATAATTAGATATTTTTAAAAAGTGGTGCATGTTAGAGTCTGCATGCATGTATTTTGTATTCATCCTGCTGGTCATTTCTTACAGAACAATAATATTCCATTACATTCATATACCATAATTTACCCAACCATTCTCCAATTAATGGGCATCCATTCAATTTCCAGTTTCTAGCCACTACAAAAAGGGCTGCCACAAATATTTTTTGCACACACAGATTCCTTTGCTTTCTTTAATATCTCTTTGGGATATAAACCTAGTAGTAATACTGCTGGATCAAAGGGCATGCACAGTTTGATAACTTTTTTTTATTATAGTTCCAAATTACTCTCCAGAATGCTTGGATCCATTCACCACTCCTGAGTGGAGATTTTTTTAAAAATCCATTTTTCTTTAATAGTCCTATTTTGATATATAACTGGGCCATGGAGGTAACCCAAGATTTTCAAAGGAAATCAGGGAGAAGACCACCAGCCTTGGTGGCTTCTAACAAGACAGAGGAAAGCACCTCCAGAGTCATTTTGATCTTGAGTTTTTCTCCCCCCCCATAAAGATCTATAATCAACAACAATATTTTTTTTTTTGTAATGCCATTCATTGCCACAAGAATTAATAGATTTTTTTGGTTCTCATTTATTTTCCTGAATCATCAGAGGTTCCCTGTTATGTCCTGATGCAAACTCAAAGAAAATAACACACCCCTTCATTATTGTTATAAAACAAGAGTATTCTCAATATCCTGGAGCTAATATCTCAATCACCAACTTGTGTTTCTTATATTACATTCCTTTTATTCTTGCTGAATAAACACACTGTATACAAGACTGATAAATATATACATAATACAGATAAACCATGTGTGATATCCATACTTCTAATTCTCCCAAACATACAATTACAGAGAGAGAGAGAGAGAGAGAGAGAGAGAGAGAAAGAGAAAGAGAGAGAGAGATTATACTTCATAAGCATTTTTTCCTCACAATATTGTTACATGTAAGATACCACTATTAAAAGCTTGCTATCAGATAGATGGTCAAAACACATTGTGATGTACCATGGAAAGTTGTTTTGTGAACCTCACACAACATGAAAATTTAGGGCTTTTCTATTTTCCTCTGGGGACAATATAGAAGAAATCAAGATTCAGTACATGAGCACCATTATTTCATGTGACTTTTCTAAGCATGATCCTTCACTTTGCTGATCTTGGACTACCCTCAGTCTTCCAGAACCCACCTACAAGTGTGGTTTTTAAACAACAAATAGAATATAGAAGAGCAATTTGTTTTCCCCATAAGGAACGTGTATGTATATTTCACTATGACAAAGAATACTCAAAATTCAGAAAGGATATGAAACCAGAGATATGGAGTCAGAAAATGTTTAAGCTAAAAAGAATCTTAAATATTATCTCATACAGACCCTTTGTTTTACAGAAAAAGAAACTGAAATAAAGTCAAAGAAGGTAAAACTAGTTTCTTTCCAAAATTGTAGAAAGAAGTAAATTGAGAAATGATAGAAAGGGAGTGAGAAAATACTTGTATCTGAATCCTGGCACTACTGAGGAAATAAATGAATCTCTTTGAATTTTGATTTTCCTCTCTATAAAACTAGGATACTAATACTTTTGTATTTATCTAAGTGAAATAGCATGAGTTTCAAATCAAAGTGTATGTTAAAAGGCTTTCAAAAAGTAATTATATCTGTCAATGTGTTTATTAATATTTATTCACATTCTCATGAATACAGGTGTATGTGTATATATATATATATATATATATATATATATATGTACACAAACATGTAAGTGCATGCATACATTATGCAGATTTGAGCCTTGTTAAAAAGAAGAAAAAAAAAAAAAAAACACAACCACAACCACAGTAGCAACACCATCAAGTTTAAGTTTATAGTTTATATTACCTGTCTGCATGTTCTAATGCATGTTCTAAAATAATAAGTTAATGAAGCAAGGATGAAAGTTCCCTGTTTGATGTACTGTACTTAGTCTGTTTCCTTTGTACATAGAAAAATGATTTAGAAAATAAAATAAATTCTTCATTAGCCAGATTGTAAATAAACAATTAATTGGAATTGTTTCCTTTCTTTTCCTCTTAGGAGAAATAAGAAAATGGCAGTCTGCTAGCATAAACAAAAAATAAAAAATCCAACAGTTACAAATTTGGAGCTAATTATTCAAGTCAATATGCCTTAAAATAAAATTTCTAAACCTGTATATTCTTTATTGTTTAATGAGAACAATTATGCTAAAAGGACATTCATGGTCAAGAAAAAGGACATGATCAAAGGTATATATAGAAAAAAATAGTCAAATAGATTCATTACAATAACTTGAACATTAAAAAAATATACAGTATCTCCCAAATATTTTATTGCAGTTTTGAGCTACATAATCTTACATTATGTATTACATAAGCTACATAATCTACATTATGTTCTATAGGCAGGAAAAGATGATTGTCAGTACTTTCAACTTCAAATATAATGCTAAAGGTGATTTTTCTCTAATCAGAATTTAATTAAATAATAATTTTTCAACCCCCTCTCTCCCAGCAGTTCATCAGCCCAGTCATTCCCATTCAACCATATTATAGAAAAATGCTTTTATTTAGAAGTATTCTTGTTCATTTATGTTTGGATTGAGTATCTCCCATATATAGAATATTTTCCTGCCTCCTCATCCACACTTTTTAAAAATCTTTATATCCTTTACTCAAATCAAGTGCCACCTTTTATCTGAGGTCCACCCTCACAGTGAAAATAAAATGTGTGGAGCCTTAATTTTTTTCACAAAAATATGTTAATGACATGAACTCTGTTTTTATTTTCTATCCATTTTATATTTTTCTTGCCTTCCCTAATAAAATATAAGCTTGATGAAGATAGGCAATGTTTTTGTCTTTTTTTTATTAAAGTGATAACTATTAATTGCTTGATTGATCTTGATTTGGCCATGAATTTCCATTTGATTGTTCTCTTTTTAAATAAAAAATAATTCAGTAGTTTTGTTTTCTGGATAGAGACTTTAATTTTACAAACTCTTAGTTATATCTGAAACTTCTTGAATACATGTCAATAGTGCTAAGTACATCAAAGCTCTTGATCAACTTGGCACTTACCTTTTGAAAGCTATTCAAATTATTAATAAACTTTCTTTGTTTTTAGCCAAACTAGGTTTTAAACCTCAACAACCTTAGAATTATATTAAACAGAAAATGACCTTATAAAAGGTTTCAAATAATATTATATCATCATAAATATGTTATTTCCCTTGTAATGAAATAACTGTTATTTAGTGAAATCACCCAAGACAGGTTTTTTTATACAATGGGAGGAGTAAAAGTGTTTGAACCATCAGTAAAATACACAGTACTTGATAACCATTCATACCCAGTCAACTCCCCCAAAAGTAAAGTCTTTATATCATATATATTTCTCATGTCTTATTGAGCCATGTCCTGCCACCTACTAATGATAAAAAGACAGATTTATAAAAAAGATACAAAGTAAATGGGATCATTCTTACCTTTTTATTTTAGAAGTTGTTATTTAATATATGTTAAATATTGGCATGGGTCAGAGATTTGAAAAGATAAGATAGCTTCTTGCATACAAATCTTGCCTGAGAATTTTAGAGCCTAACCTCAGGAAAAACATTTCCCTTCTTCTAGAAAAAAGCTTATAAGATCAAATCTTTAGAGCTAGAAGCAGAGCTTGTTTATTACAACCCTTTTAAATATGAACATCCTGAATGCCTGTGTCATAGAGAGAGAAACCTACATGGAATTTAAACTTGTTTCTTGCTTTCCAAACTATTGCTTTGTAGAAGACAATACAGGATCAACATGAGAAATGTAGTAGTTACTATGTTTTATTAATGATGAATATTCTAAAAATTAAATCAATTTCATGACCTTTATAAAGTCTTCTAATAATATTTTGTTAACAGTAGTAATTTCCAATTAAAATTACTAAAAAAATAATATAGCATAACAACTCTATTAGTTATTCACCCCGGAGGTGCTAGGGGAAAGTAGCCAAGAATGATCATTATAATTGCCAAGATTTCAATGTTGTTAAATGTTTTTTTTTTTCTCATATATTAATACATTAATTGTGAAAATTATTTTTCTGATTCTGCCTACTTGATTTATTTATGAGATAACTTTGTGATATTATGATTAGAATGCTGGGACTGGAATCAGGAAGAACTGAAATAAAAATTTTCCTTCACATACTTTTTGATTAACTCTGGGAAGTCACTACATTACTGTCTTCCTCAGTTTCATTATCTATAAAATGGTCATAATCACAGCACTTATCATATAAGTCTTGTTATAAAGATAAAATTAGAGGATTTTAAAGTTCTTGCATAGTGTCTAGCATACAAAAATACTATATAAATATTAACCACCAACCATAGCAGCAGGATTTCATATAATGATTAATAAGTATTTTTGAACATGTCTCATATGTGTCAGTTTGTACATCTATTATTCATTTTGTTTTCACACATACACATTCATAGATAAATACATATGCATACATAACTATGCATGCACTCATATATAGAAAGAGATTGATATATTCAAACCCATCATATAGACATAGTATATATAAGTATGGTGGGTGTGAATGTGGGTGTTTACAATCTATATCTATATTTATCTGTCTATTCAATCCTTCCTTTTGTCTTTGATACCCTTGGATTTTATATCTTGTCTTAGAATTTTTGTTTCTAAAAATTCAAAATTGGTTTCTAGATGATTGAATCAATTCTCCATTCTACAAAGTGTGTATTGGTAACATTTTTCAGCTCCATTCAACAATGGCTTGGATCTGTCTCTTGTTATGTTTGATAATTGTCTTGATATAAAGCACAATATCAGTGTTAACTAATTTTCATTGTTCTTATTATTAATTATTTCAAGCCACTTATTATATGATGTTTATAGTTGGAAATTTTGCTTTAAAAACCTTCATATTCCTTTACCATTCATATTTGGGGTCATGGCTCCTACTCTTATACATTTATGACAATGTTCTATCTTTATAAACAACAACAATTTAGAAGATACATTTCATGTACTTTTCTCCTTAACAGGTTAATTTTTTATTCCAGATATATATTAACTTTATTTGAGTAAATAATTTTAATTTTAAATATTCAAAATTAAATCATATATGTTATTCTCACCTTCACATAGTGTTTCATTGAGATCCATTCTTCCTCACACACATCATATATAAAGGCATTAACAGACATTATTTGCTCAGCTATAAAATGGCATTGATTACAATACTACCTAAACTAATCTATGTATTTAATGCTTTACCAATCAGACTCCCAAAAAATCATTTTAATGACCTAGAAAAATAACAACAAAGTTCATATAAAAAAAAGGCAAGAATTTCAAGGGAATTAAAAAAAAATCAAATGAAGGTGGTCTAGCTGTACCAGATCTTAAATAATATTATAAAGCAGCAATTACCAAAACCATTTGGTAATGGCTAAGAAATAGATTAGTTGATCAGTGGAATAGGTTAGGTTCAAACACAAAACTGCCAATAACTTTAATAATCTAATCCAAAGACCCCAGCTTTGGGGATCAAAACAGTTGGGGTCAAACAGTGAAAAAATTGCTGGGGAAATTGGAAATTAGTATGGCAGAAACTAGGCATTGACCCACACTAAACACCATACATCAAGATAAGGTCAAAATGGGTTCATGACCGAGGCATAAAGAATGTGATTATAAATAAATTAGAAGAACATAGGATATTTAACCTCTCAGACCTGTAGAAGAGGAAGAAATTTATGACCAAAGAAGACCTAGAGATCATTACTGATGACAAAATAGAAAATTTTGATTATATCAAATTGAAAAGTTTTTGTACAAACAAAACTAATGCAGACAAGATCCAAAAGGAAGCAATAAACTGGGAAACCATTTTTACAGTCAAAGGTTCTGATGAAGGTCTCATTTACAATTTTATATAGAGAATTGACTCTAATTTATAAAAAATCAAGCCATTCTCCAACTGATAAATGGTCAAAGGATATGAACAGACAATTTTCAGATGAAGAAACTAAAACTGTTGATCAAAGAAATGCAAATTAAGACAACTCTCACATACCATTACACACCTGTCAGATTTGCTAGAATGATAGGGAAAGATAATGCGGAATGTTGGAGTTTATGTGGGAAAACTGGGACACTGATAAATTGTTCGTGGAATTATGAATACATCCAGCCATTATGGAGAGCAATTTGGAACTATGCTCAAAAAGTTATCAAAATGTGCATACTCTTTGATCCAGCAGTGTCACTACTACTGGGCCTATATCCCAAGGAAATCTTAAAGAAGGTATAGGGACCTCTATGTGTAAGAGTGTTTGTGACATCAAAGGATATGAACAGACAATTTTCAGAGGATGAAATTGAAACTATTACCACTCATATGAAAGAGTGTTCCAAATCATTATTGATCAGACAAATGCAAATTAAGACAACTCTGAGATACCACTACACACCTGTCAGATTGGCTAAGATGACAGAAAAAATAATGATGAATGTTGGAGGGGATGCGGGAAAACTGGGACACTAATGCATTGTTGGTGGAGTTGTGAACAAATCCAAGCATTCTGGAGAGCAATCTGGAATTATGCCCAAAAAGTTACCAAACTGTGCATACCCTTTGATCCAGCAGTGTTTCTATTGGGCTTATATCCCAAAGAAATATTAAAGAAGGGAAAGGGACCTTATGTGCCAAAATGTTTGTAGCAGCCCTGTTTGAAGTGGCTAGAAACTGGAAAATGAATGGATGCCCATCAATTGGAGAATGGCTGGGTAAATTGTGGTATATGAATGTTATGGAATATTATTTTTCTGTAAGAAATGACCAGCAGGATGAATACAGAGAGGACTGGCAAGACTTACATGAACTGATGCTAAGTGAAATGAGCAGAAACAGGAGATCATTATACACTTTGACAACAATATTGTATGAGGACATATTTTGATGGAAGTGGATTTCTTTGACAAAGAGACCTAACTGAGTTTCAATTGATAAATGACGGACAGAAGCAGCTACACCCAAAGAAAGAACACTGGGAAACGAATGTGAACTATCTGCATTTTTGTTTTTCTTCCCGGGTTATTTATACCTTCTGAATCCAATTCTCCCTGTGCAACAAGAGAACTGTTCGGTTCTGCAAACATATATTGTATCTAGGATATACTGCAACATATCCAACATATATAGGACTGCTTGCCATCTAGGGGAGGGAGTGGAGGGAGGGAGGGGAAAAATTGGAACAGAAATGAGTGCAAGGGATAATGTTATAAAAAAAAATCACCCTGGCATGGATTTTGTCAATATAATTATTAAATAAAAATTAAAAAAAAAAAATCTGGCAACAGATTAGATATAGGAAAAAAAAAAAAAAAGAATGTTTGTGACAGCCCTCTTTGTAGTGGCCAGAAACTGGAAACTGAGTGGATGACCATCAGTTGGAGAATGGCTGGATAAATTGTGATATATAGATATTATGGAATATTATTGTTCTGTAAAAAATGGCCAGCAGGATGATTTCGAGAGGCTTACATGCACTGATGCTGAGTGAAATGAGCAGGACCAGAGGATCATTATATACTTCAACAACAATACTATATGATGATCAATTTTGATGGACGTGGCCCTCTTCAACAATGAGATGAAACAAATCAGTTCCAATAGAGCAATAATGAACTGAAACAGCTACTACAGCCAGTGAAAGAACTCTGGGAGATGACTATGAACCACTACATAGAATTCATAATCCCTCTATTTTTGTCCGCCTGCATTTTTGATTTCCTTCACAGGCTAATTGTACACTATTTGAAAGTCTGATTCTTTTTGTACAGCAAAATAACTGTTTTGACATGTATATGTATATTGTATTTAACTTATATTTTAGCATATTTAACATGTATTGGTAAACCTGCCATCTCGGGGAGAGGGTAAGGAGAAGGAAGGGAATAGTTGGAATAAAAGGTTTTGCAATTGTCAATACTGAAAAATTACCCATGCATATATCTTGTAAATAAAAAGCTATAAAAAACGTAAATTCTAAAAAGATGTTTACTACAACATGGATAAAAGACTGACGACCAAAAGATTTATAATGGGTCACATCCATTTGCCAAATTTCTTTGTTTCTCAAACCACAAGGGTTCTTCTCTGAAGGGAATGTAGGAGCATGGATAGGAAGGCAAGCTGTACAGGTTTTTACTATGCTCCTAGTTTCCTCTCTTGTTATCTCAAGCTGCAGACATAAAGCTCAAGCAGCCTGATGATATTTAGAATGAGATTCTTGGGCTGCCTGTAATAAAGGAGTATTGGCTAACAAGGTGAAAAGGTGATATGCCTTTGAATTTCCACAGAAAATAGCACCTGGCAGTCCACTATGAGAGTACACATGTAAGATATAATACTTACCTGGACACATTCTCACTTGTTCTTGAAGTTCCTTAAAAAGCTGATATATGATAGGGGCCACAAATTTTATTTGGGTTGTGGCAATTCTTTGTCCCATACCTACCTAAGCTAAGAGCTACCATAATTGCATATAACTCATTCTGCGGACTAGACTGAAAGGAGGTTTTGATTAGTCTTTTTGTAGTTAACTCATGAGAATACACAACACAAACGTTATGTTTGGATGTATTTGTGCAAACGATTGGCCCTTGAAGAGGAAACTTAGAAACATTTTCTTAAAAATCCATGGACAGTTATTTTATAGCCAGGTTATATTTAAGGTAGACCTATGTGTAAAATTTGGAGCTGTTGCCAATAAAATTTGGCATTCTGGGATGGTTTCACAGCATGTATTAATTTATGTATTGGTATAAAGGGTATATATCTTGTCAGGTCTTATCCCAGATGATTATATTACTTGTGAATGGGTAAGGAATAAGGTTTTGGTCTGTTTGTGCTTAGAGCATCACCCACTCTATCACACTGTCTCCTTAATGAAGGACTGATTTAGGTGCCTCTTTTGTAGCAAAAGCTGATATTTCCAAGAGTTTTTTGAGTAACTCTTTCAACCACATTGGATAAAGTCAGTTCAACCTCTCTCAGAGCCTCTTGGGCTTCTTTTGTAAGCTGGAATAGTGAGTTCAAAGCAGGTTCTCCCCTTAAAATATCATATAGTGGTTGCCATTGATAAGTAGTTAAGCCTAATGCTGAACTTGATATCTCCTATCAATTTCTGAAAGTCATTTAAGGTGTTCAAGTTCTCTGTTCTTTTTTTTTTTCATAACTTTTTTACTGACAGAACCCAAGCCAGGGTAATTTTTTTACAACATTATCTCTTGCACTCACTTCTGTTTTGATTTTTCCCCTCCCTTTCTCCACCCCCTGCCCCAGATGGCAAGCAGTCCTTTACATGTTAAATAGGTTACAGTATATCCTAGATACAATATATGTGTGCAGAACTGAACAGTTTTCTTGTTGCACAGGGAGAATTGGAATCAGAAGGTAAAAATAACCCAGGAAGAAAAACAAGAACGTAAGCAGTTTACAGTCATTTCCCAGTGTTCTTTCTTTGGGTGTAGGTGCTTCTGTCCATCCTTGATCAATTGAAACTGAATTAGCTCTCTTTGTCGAAGAGATCCACTTCCATCAGAATACATCTTCATACAGTATCATTGTTGAGGTATATAATGATCTCCTGGTTCTGCTCATTTCACCTAGCATCAGTTCATCTAAGTCATGCCAGTCCTCTCTGTATTCATCCTGCTGGTCATTTCTTACAGAACAATAATATTCCATAACATTCATATACCACAATTTACTCAACCATTCTCCAATTGATGGGCATCCATTCATTTTCCAGCTTCTAGACACTACAAACAGGGCTGCCACAAACATTTTGGCACATATAGGTCCCTTTCCCTTCTTTAAGATCTCTTTGGGGTATAAGCCCAGTAGAAACACTGATGGATCAAAGGGTATGCAGAGTTTGATAACTTTTTGAGCATAGTTCCAAATTGCTCTCCAGAATGGTTGGATGTATTCACAATTTCTCCAACAATGTATCAGTGTCCCAGTTTTCCCACATCCCCTCCAACATTCCACATTATATTTCCCTGTCATTGTAGGAAATCTCAGAGTTGTCTTAATTTTCATTTCTCTGATTAATAATGATTTGGAGCATATTTTCATATGGCTAGAAATAGTTTCAATTTCTTCATCTGAGAATTGTCTGTTCATATCCTTTGACCATTTATCAATTGGAGAATGGCTTGATTTCTTATAAATTAGAGTCAATTTTCTACATATTTTGGAAATGAGGCCTTTATCAGAACCTTTGACTGTAAAAATTCAATTACTCTGTTCTTAAAGAAAGTTTTTGTACCATAAGCACCTTGGGATATACTTCATATGCTAAATATTGAAAAAAGCATGCCTTTGAATTTTTTCTGGGCTATATGACAGTTTCTTAGAGTTTTTAGTCTTTTGTAGATATGCTTCTAACATTTGTTCCTCAGATTCACAACCCAAGATATCATCCATGTAATGTAATATACTTTTTAGAAGTGTTTTTTTTTGTTTGTTTTTTGTTTTTTTTTTTTTTTTTACTGGATTAAGAGCAGTAGCCACATACATTTGACATATGGTAGGGCTCATTTCCTGTGGCAAAACTGTCCATTCAAATCTTATTTTTGTGCCACAGTTCCCTTTTATTGTCCTATCTCAGTTCCCTAAATTGTTCTGCCTCAGTTTCCCTGAATTGTCCTGCCTCAACCCCCCTGGTTGAAACCCCCCTTTTCTGCTCATTAAAACTGAGATAATTAGGGCTATGGAAATCTGGCATTCCAAAACATAAAACTCCAGATGTCTTATCTCAGATACCTAATTGGCATTATCTATATCTCCATGTTTCAGACTTCCTGTCTCTAGTTGTACACCTCCTAAGT
Source organism: Antechinus flavipes (assembly GCF_016432865.1). NCBI lineage: Eukaryota > Metazoa > Chordata > Mammalia > Dasyuromorphia > Dasyuridae > Antechinus > Antechinus flavipes. Next base: position 400,927,748 of record NC_067398.1, read on the forward strand.
CTTCCAAATTTGTAAGAAGTTATGCTTCTACCCCCAACCTGTCAGAACTGGATTGATGGTCCCTGCTTGGAGATTCCTGCTCACCAGAGTTTGGACTTCGCCCCTCTACTTTGTCTGCTACCCAAACTTAGAGTCATATATATGTCATTGAAAACTCATATTCCCTGCTGGATGCTTTGAGGCATAAACCCTGGGGGCAACATGCCCCCAGCACAATCTCTTCATCTCAAATAAAATATTAGAAACTCTCTAATTTCTATTTTGCCTCAGTTTCAATGTCATTAATTACCCAATTGCAACTTTTTTTGGAAAGAAGTAATTAATTTTTATTTTGAGAAGGTTCTAACTACCTTGTCCTTCATTGTGGCTAAAAATAAAAATCTCTGCATGAGGATGAATCAACCCTCCAATATTCTCAAGAAAACCTCATATTCTGTAAAATTGTTTTACAAACTTTTTCCACTTCAGGTCAGGAGAAAAACAAACCTGAGCTTATATAACTTCTCTCAGCTCAAATCATCTTTTTTTTTTTTAATGTAAGTAAATAATTCTATTTGGGAGAAAGTATTTCTAATTTGATTTTTTTCTAATTTTCTATTTTTTCCATGATAAATCCTTAATATTTAATACAATTTTTTCTCAATTAACATAAATATTACCCTTTTACAACTTGCCCTGTAGTAAATATTTTATATCTATATCTATATTTATATCTATATTTAAAGGAATGCTGCATTTTCCTCTTAGTATTCTAAAGTAAAGATACTACTAATGATAAAAATAAAGGACTCTTTATATAAATATTAAACTTGCACATTATGTCTTATACGCTGTAAATCATATGAAGCAGACAGAAAAAAAAAAACTTGTTTATTTTTACTTTACAGATGAAAAACCTGCAGCTAAGGGAGATTCAATTTTTCAACATCATGCCCAAAATAAGTCTTACATTTGTAATTAGATGACAGTTATTTTTTTTCTAAGTCTCTTTTTCCTACAACATATTTCTTAGAATCATTTAAAAATACTTTAAAATTAAGTAAATTTTATACAATTAAATGTTGTTTCATTTAAATATATATTATCTATAGTGATATAAATTGTAATGTTTCCTCTTCCCATACAATGGATCTCTATTTTTTGTACTCCCGAGTTTGTTATTAGGATTCCCCTGGGTAAGCTGGCAAATCAGCACAATATTTCTTTTTTTTTTTTAATAACTTTTTATTGATAGAACCCATGCCAGGGTAATTTTTTACAGCATTATCCCTTGCATTCACTTCTGTTCCGATTTTTGCCCTTCTTCCCTCCATCCCCTCCCCTAGATGGCAAGCAGTCCTTTACATGTTGAATAGGTTACAGTATATCCTAGATACAATATATGTGTGCAGAACTGAACAGTTTTCTTGTTGCACAGGGAGAATTGAATTCAGAAGGTATAAATAACCTGGGAAGAAAAACAAAAATGCAAGAAGTTTATATTCATTTCCCAGTGTTCTTTCTTTGGGTGTAGCTGCTTCTGTCCATCTTTGATCAATTAAAGCTCTCTTTATCGAAGAGATCCACTTCCATCAGACTACATCCTCAAACAGTATCATTGTTGAGGTATATAATGATCTCCTGGTTCTGCTCGTTTCACTTAGCATCAGTTCATGTAAGTCTCAGGGCAATGTTTCTTGATACATAATGAATAAATAATATTTTGTAGTATTATTATTAAAATGGAAAATGGCTTTTTAATCCCTTTCTTATTCAATTCAATACTTACAGACTTTCAGGAATTTACCATAGGATGATTTATGCTTCATAGAAAGTGAATGGAAATTCCTCTATATCTTAGTAGATGATTTTCAAATTGATGGGGGAAATGATCAACGAATCAGAAACATAATGGTATGAACCTGTGATTAATTAGAACAATTCTTAAATAAAATACAAGTTCAATTGCTGGGCTCATTCATGAAAGCTTTTTCAGCTTAGTATTTCCAGTCAAAATTGCTATCATATTCAGATAGTTCTCAATAAGCTGAGGACATCCTCATGCCCTAGTGAGATTTAGAAATAAAACTTTGGAGGATGATTTCTCTCTTATCTATCCCTATTCTTCTTTTCTCTCATATTTTCACACATCCAATGAATATGGACTTTCCATAATATTTAGAATGTCAGTGGCATTATTTACAAAAGGACAATATAAAACATGAAGCAAATATTTTAATAATTTTTTTGAATATAATTATTTTGGGCCTTCAACCACCAATCAATCCTTTTTTCTTTTTTTCCTTTTGGAACCTGGAACTTTCATACTAGATCTTCCCATCTTACCTATAGCTGATTATCCCATATGTGATTTATTTTCCAAACAGAAAATGAGTGTTGTGAGAGAATGATTTGGTGTGCCTTTCTATCTGTATTTGCAGAACTTTGGTACATATATGTGTGTGCATGTGTCTATTCCATTTCAGTGTAATTACTCAAATAATTGCCTTAACATTTCATATATCATGCTTTGTGACCAGTCATGAAATAGCAAATGAAACAAGAAGTTATTTCTTTGCTTTGCTATTTTAAAGAAAAAATATTAAAGAATTTCATGGTCACACTAGTTTCCGCTTTATTTGAGGAATATAGTTCCCCAGTGTTTATATTTATGTTAGAATTCTTTTCACTGCTTAGGATTTATAGATACTATTCAATCATAAGAAAACCTAAAAGCAATGTTCTGATTATCTGACAGTTATTGACCACAAAAGTGGTAAAATGAAGAACATATTAATCATTTTGACACATCTATTAACTAGTTACTGCTGACCCTTCCCAATAAAGTGTTTCTTTTAACTATGTTGGTGGGAATATTTGGAGCAGGCACATTGTTATTATAAAATATAAACTAGGAAGTACTTTCATTTTATTGGTTTTATTAGTTACCTGGAATGGAATGTAACAGTTTTTAATTTTTTTTAATTTTAAATATACAAAAAATTCATACTTTTAACAAAGATAGCTCTGGATGAACTATAGGGTACTTTTTGATGAAAGGATCATAAGATTCCATAATGCATTCTTATTCTAAGCACAAGGATACTCAGGTTCCTAAGAAAACAAAATAATTAAGGAAGAGTTTCTAGGAAAGGTTTCTATTATGCTATAATGATATATGATAAGCTGATTAAACATGTTGAAAAATGTTTATATCATATTGCTTTTAGCTGTTATTGATTTCTATTATTGTAACTTAGCTATCATAAAATATTTTTATGTTCATAAATTTCTGAAATCTCAATAGTTTTCTTAGGTTCACCTATTTAACCTTGAAAAGTCTTATGTTAACATAACACTCTGGAGCAAAGAATTAGAAAACATCTTAGTAACACAAGGGAAAGCAAAGCATGAGTCTAATAAGTGTGATAAAATGAATGGAAAGCTCTAACAATTCCATAAAATGAGAAAAACAATTCATATTTTAGGTAGCTTATTATGAGACCTAATATAAATTAGATTACATAAGTTTCCATTTTATAAGCTAGTATTCGAATTGTAGATAGCTTGCATGTTTTGAATAGTGAGGCTTCTAACCACCCAGAAACTGACTGGATAAAATTCAAAATCTTTTTCTTCATGGAAATTGTATTCTAGATTGGCTAGGCTCCCAGTATATTTTGGACAAAGAAATGTATATTTTAAACTGAAATATTTCATACTAAGTCTAAAAGATGAATCAGCAGAAATAACAGTGTTACCAAGTGTAGAGCATTTTTAGGAAGTTTAATATTTGAAGAATATATGATTTATTTTGTTGTGGGTACTTTCTCCTTTGATAAAGATTTTTTTCTTTGAAAAAGATTTATTAGATGATAAATGTAAGCTACTGTGGACACAATATTTTGGGGCATATGTCTAATGATGAGTCTCCTCAAATTTAATTATACTGACATTACATGTTGAACAGAAAATCCATTTTCAGGTCTTTATTGGAATTCAGTTAAATTGATAGAACTTGCAGATCCTATATTCTAATGGCAAGGAAATTATGAATTCAGAGCTAAATTTAGATCATAGTAAGATATAATTGCATCTTTTTAATGGAAGTAATTAGTGCATTATTATTAAATGGATTTGGAGCATAAATGCTCGAATGTTTTATTGTTATTTGTAGGATTGCTTCTTCAAAAAGGAATGTATTGTTTCAGGAATATCAATATTCACTTTAACATATCCTTGAACATATTGAGTAGACAATTCCTGAACTATTAGCATGTCAAACATCTTCAGTACTTTATTCAAGCCATTCACATATTTCCAGTCTATGGGTTAATGTTGTTACAAGGAATGATCAAAACAATTGTGGTAATTTCATCAATTATAAAATTTTCTATTTCAAAATTATATTCTAAGCTAAATTTAAAATGAAAAAGAAAAATATTGTGGAAAATATTTGCCACCACTATATTAAGTCAAATTTTGTTATTTGGAAACCTGAAAACACTATATAAATATGTGCTATTATCATTTTAGCTATTAATAGGTATTATATATATAATATTAATATAATAGGTATTATGATACCTATAAAAATACTGATTGAATGTCTCATTCTTTGAAGGCAAAGGTAGTGGATTTTTTTTTCCATTCCACATCTCAAGCACCCTATCATTTATTTATTTTAATGCTTCTATAGATTTACTAGTGTGTGTATTCCCCTCAGCTTTGCAGCTCATGACCTGATTTCTTACTGTATCATGTGGTCTTCAATGGTTGCTATGGCTGAAACACCTCTATCCTTGAGATCAATGGGTGACAAGTTTCTTCAATTGTACTTTGTACAACAAAATTGCTATCAATTATAAAATCCATACTCAACGTCATTCCTGGTGAAAAGATGCTGAAAGCTTCTGTGTGTTACACATGGCTAGTGTCATGAAATAAAATGAAATAAAAGAAATAAAATCTAGGAGAAAGTGAATCTAACAGCATCTCTTAATTTATTAGTAAATATCTATTTATTAACATTATAGTGCTTAGCATAATCTGGTTAAATGAGGAGCACATATATTTATTTATTTATATGATACTTAACTGAAATCATAAAATTAATCTATAAAACTTAAAGTACTGTATGATGTAATTATATTCATATAGTCTAAAAATTATATTCTAAACCAATTATGTATATAAATATTTATTGATTGACAATTAAAATTTAAGAGAGCTAAATATAACTCTCTTTAGTTTGGCTTTGGGGGGAGCAAAACCAAGATAGAATAAGAATCCAGAAGACTTCTGGAATCAAGCTTTTGTTTTTCTACATGAAATAAAAGGATAAAATGAGTGCTGTAAAATACAAATACATACAATTATTTCTACTATGGATATATTAAATATTTCTTGGATCTATACTAGCTTTGTCCATCATTCCTACAAACTGTATTCCTTTTGAATGAAACAGTAGTCAAAATTATTTTGCCCCTAAGAATATTTGGGAAATTTAGAATTCTAATTTTTTTTCTAATAGATACTTTCTAATGATAAAAGCCAAATTGAAGGGAGATTGGTACAGTTCTGGAGGATATCATGTATTTCATGGTTGAACTCCAATAGTCATTATATTCAATCCATGACTATCCTCAGATTTCTGTGTGATATAATTTCCATGTGGTCATCCATGACCTCAAAAATATATAATTCTCTACCTCCAAAATATATCTCACATAGGCCCACTTCCATTCAGGCACATGATTAACACATTCATTCAGTCCTTAGTTCTAGAATCCTGGGGTGATGTGGGAGTTAGGTATAACCTAAAAGTTACTGTTCTCGTGTTACCTCAAATAAATAGGAATCATCAAATGCAGGAAGGAAATGGAAAGGAAAATTGAAATAACTTAACAAAAGTTATCTCTTGAATGCATACATATACATATATATGTATTTATATATACATAATACATTTGAATATATAGTGCAAAATTTAAATTAAATTAACTTTTTCTTTGGTATCTAATTCATAAATATTATAATTGGCAATAACAATAATATGAGTTAATATTTAGTATATTTATTTTATTTTATTAAAATTTAGTCCTAGTTATGTGACCTTGGGCAAATCACTTAAACCTAATTGCCTCAGCAAAATAAAAACAAAATAGTATCAAAACCATTATTACCAGTTTAATTTAATCAATAATCAATTAGAGAGGCCAGATAGCAAAATATAGTGCTTTGTATTTCTTAAAATATAATTTAAATAAGAACTCTTATATTAACATTTGAATTTGAAGAAAAGATGAATGGGGTGCCCTAGAAAAATCAGTTCTTCTGGGGTGAGGTCTTGTCAAGGACTGCTTTTTCATGGCTGCTCAAATACCTTCAATGCTCACCTTTCAGCAACTATTCTTGGGACTTGAAGAAGCTGTGGCATTCAGAGCAGCCATACTTTGGTAAACTTTCTTGGCAGACAATTTCAATTGGTTTTAAAATATAATTATTGTGAGGAAACTGTCTACTAAAAGCAAGTGGAGACACCATAATTGAATGAGTAGATGAGAATAATTTGTTTCAAGAGTAATGAATGTGATTGAATCAGCATAAAGTTCCTTGAGTGTGCTTACACAAAATCATCTACTGCATCCTGGATTGTTTTCAGTCTTCATAACTTTTGTCTAGCTGCTGGACTTCAATGTCTTAGAAAGAGAGAGTAAAATTGATCACTTTATCGAACTCTACCTCACTTAAATGCAATTTCACCAACAAGTCATCACCTCATAATGTCATTGGTCCTCTAAAATAAAAAAAATCAAGTTAAATAATTATGATAGAAAAGATGACACAAAAGCTACAGTAAGCATTTTTATAATTAAAGCTCAAAATAGCATTGTGTTTATTTCCAATGAGCTATTTTACATTTTCTTCTATTTTTTTTTCATTTTTTTGTTTTGTATGACTGATTCTTGATGTCTTATTCAGTTACCCATTTGTTCACTTCAAATTTTAATGAATTATTATGTTTAGTTAGATTTTTTTCAAGTTTAATTTTATTTATTTATTTTAATAGACATTGTCTTATGAATCACGTTGAGAGAGAAAATTCAGAACAAAACAAAACAAAACAAAAAAGCACAAGAAAAAAAGCAGAAAAAAAATAAGTGAGCACATCATGTGTTAATTTAAATTCAGTCTTCCTCCATAGTTCTTTTGCTGGATGCAAGTGTCACTTTTTGTCCAAAGTCTATTGAGATTGCTTTGGACTACTGAAACTCTGAGAAGAACCAAGTCTTTCATAGCTGATCGTCACACATTCTTTCTGTTATTGCGTACAATTTATTCCTGGTTCTGCTTGCTTTGCTCAGCATAATTTCATGTAAATCTTTACAGGCCTTTCTAAAATCAGCATGTTCATCACTTTTATAGAGCAATAATATTCCATTACCTTCATATTCCACAGCTTACTTAGTGATTCCCCAATTGATGTTCATCCCATTTTCCAATATTTTGTTACTACAAAAAAGAGCTGCTACCAACATTTTTGCACACATTAATCCCTTTTTCCTCCTTTATAATTTCCTTAAAATACAGACTGAATAGTGTCACTATTGAGTCAAAGTATATGCACAGTTTTATAACCTTTTAAATATAGTTCCAGATTACTCTCCAGAATAGTTGGATCTTTTCACAACTCCACTAACAATGCATTAGTGTCCCAGTTCTGTCATCTTAGCTAATTTGAGAAGTGTGAGGAGGTATCTTAGAGATATTTTAATTTGCATTTCTCTAATCAATAATTATTTAGAGCATTTTTATATGACTATAGATGCCTTTAATTTTGTCATCTGAAAATTGTCTGTTCATATCCATTGACCATTTATCAATTGGAGCATGGTGTGTATTCTTATAAATTTGATGCAATTCTTTCTATATTTGAGAAATGAGATCTTTATCAGAAACACAGTTGTAAATATTTTCCCCAGATGTGTACTTCCCCTTTACTCTTGTTTCTGTTGCTTCAATTAGCTTTTTACCTCATTTTGCATTTGAACAATTGAACTTTAAATGAGTTGTTTTATTAATTGGATTTTTTCCACTTCACCAATTCCACTTTTCAAGGAATTGTTTTCTTTTTCACATTTGCCAAATCTATTTTAAGAAGTTCTTTTCTTGAGATAACTTCTGTGTTTTCTTTTTCAAACTCTCCTACAAATATCTCATTTTCTTTCACCATTTTTCTTCTCTTTTTTTATATCCTTTTTGAATTCTTTTAAGAAAGACTTTTGAGTTGGAGATCAATTTAAATCACACTTTGAGGCTTCATCTGGAGGCAATTGTTTTTATTTAGTGTCCTCAGGGTTTGAGGTCTGTTCTTCCCTGTCTCCATAATAGCTTCTTTTGCTCCTTTTAAAAGATCATGGTCTGCTTTTCTAGGGAAAAGGGGAAATTATACCAAATTTCCTCCACAGGATGACAGTTTATGCTGCCCTAGGGCTGATGGTGCTATTGGCTTCCTTCCAGAGCTTGAGTATGACCAAGCCAGATTAAGATTCACTATTTGTTTTCTGTAGTAGTAGTAGTTAACTGTAGTTAATTAGTCCGCTAATCCTCTGTGTTCTGAACCAGGACTGAGTAGCCAAAGCTATTATATTTTGGCTAACAGTCTCCCACTAAATTCTCTGCATGGGATCCCTCCACAACCTCCCTGTGATGCACCTGTGCTGAGCTGCATTCCCCATTGCTTAATTTAAATAGATCTTTCCTGAAGTCCTACCAAGAAATCTTCTGCTTGAAATTTGTTACACTTCAAATATTTGAGAGTTCTGTCACCTCAAAATCCATTCAGGGGCTTGATCTGGTGTTGATTCTTAGCAAAGCCAGGAAGAGCTAAGACAAAGTCTTGTCTACTCTCCACCATCTTGGCTCCAAAATGGCCTTATCTTTAATCAGTATTTTTCTGAAGTCAATTTGAATTGTGAATTTATTTTTTAATATGGAATAGTTTAAAGTACTTGCTATGTGCAGGTCGTTATTCTTTGCATTGTGGGGAAAATAAACAAATATACGAAATTATTCTGGGAGAGGATTCTGGGAAGATGAACATATGATCAAAAAATCTCAAGCTCTTATACTTCCTCCACAAACAAATCAAAATAGCACCTCAGAATGAAAAAAAGACTGCTGAAAAGCAAAGAAGACTTGGGACAGAACAGGGTTTCTCCTGGGACAATATGAGAAGAACCAAGGAAAACCCCAGGATTAGAGTTTGACCTATGTGAAATGTAAACACCTCCAGACTATCTCCACAGAAACAGCCAGCAGGGAGTTCTAGGGATAGTTAGGTACAGAGCAAGCCTCACTATGAACCATAGAAGATTTCACCTCCCCAAAAGCTTTGGGAGTTGGTCGTCTGAGTAAAAAACAAAAGCAGAGGTAACCTCTGCTGATGGAATACCAATTTCATCAGTGCTGCACAGATGCATCCCTAAGTGATAAGGAACACTTGGTAAGTCCAGAAGAAGTAAGATAGGAATACAGCTGGCTGCCAGCACTTATTGGAGGGTGAAGCTTTGATTTGGAGCTCCTGCTCAGAGGGGAGAGCTAAAGTGAATCTAGAGACATATGGAAGCCTAGAATTAGAAGTGCTCACACTAAGAGTTCTCATAAAAATATCAATCAATACAGTCATAAGTATTAGTCCAGCAACTAAAAATATCATATGCAGCAAAATTAACCATAATATTGAAAGGGGGTGAAAGGGCATTCAACAAACTTGCACATTTTCTTGACTTCATTTCAACTAAACCTGAATTCAATAGGAAATTTAACATATAAAAGCTTATAACCAAGGTTAATTTTAAGGAATGCAACAAAAACAATTTGCTTATGTTTTGTACATGGAAATGTACACCTTATGTTTACGATTGACATCAGTATTTGGGTAGCTCAAAGGAAACTGAGGCAGAGCCAAGTATGATCTGACTCTAAAAAGCAAAACTATTTAGCAAAAGGTAAAAATAGTAATCATGCTATACAAATAAGGTATAGAGGAAGGACCAAGACAGAAGCATTGGGGGTGAAGAAAAAGGGCTGGTAGTTCCAAAAACCGATTCACACTGAGAATTAATTAAATAGAAAACAATACACATATATATACTATGAAAGGTATAGCATCTCCAAAATGTATATATATATAAAAACAATTGGAGAGGGAAAAGGATTAGGTGGGACATAAAAGGGTGTAAAAGGGTCCATAGATTTTTGTCAATGGGACAAGGAGTATGGATTAATTAGAGAGATATAAAGGGAAGGAACAGTTGTGGGGGGTTGGGGATGAGAAGTCCATGGGTGGGAGAGGGCAAACAATAGCAATCCAAGTTAAGAAGTAGAATTAAAGTAAAAGAGGCAGCAGTGATAAAAAAGAGAAATATACACAAACACTATAACAGGGATCAGGAGTAGAATTAATTAGTAAAAATTAAGGAATGCTAGTATTATTGATCTCAAAGTTATACCTTAATATTCAATCAAGAGGGAAATATATGTTATATATCAACCATATTAATATTGTTTTAGATAACAGAATAAATAAGCAGGAAAGAAAAAAAATCAAACTTCCAAAGTACTCTTGCAAAGTATAAACTATCAAAAGTTTATTTTCCTTTAAACAGAGTACCCACATATAAGAATGTGACTCCCCACATAGATTAAGAGGAAGGTAGAAGGGAGGAAAGGAGATGAATAGGGAAAACATAGGGGAAAAACTGGTAGATTGTGTGAATATTCACAGAATATCTGTCCTTTGTTCTCAGAGAAGAGCAATGACATTAGGAAGATGATGGCTTGATTTGCAAAGTGAATTGTATTTCAGTGAGACAAAGTTGTCTGTGGAAAATTATCAGCCTCACTTATTCAGAGTTAATAGAATCTTATGGCAAGACATAGGACATGATGACTGGAAATGGCTCCACATGTTGGCACTTATAAAATTAACCCCTGCCATGGACCTCTCAGTGTCTCTATCAGCTGTCAAAGAACAAAATTGTAGGCAAAAGGAAGCATCGATATCTTAAATGCTTTACTTCATTCCCAACAGTGCTGTGTATTTTGTGAATCTGCTTTAGCTCTTCAAAGCAATGCGTCTGTCTTCACAGAAACCAACTCAAAATGAATGCCTAGCTGCATTACTTGCCAATAGACATAGATTGAATTAATAGTAGGCAGCTCTTTGGAAGCAACATGCAAAACCAACACTTTTAGATTTTACTTTTCATAAATGTATATTAATGCTAAAATAGTCAACTGTGTATATCACAAAGATAATTATTGTTATAGGTAACAATTTGCAATGGATGGTACAGCAAATCTTCCAACGGAAGTTAAGTTGTAGAAAAAATGTTCAATACAAAGAGTATGTAAACCATGTTTTCTCTTTGGTCAAGTTATTAAACATCTTTAAACTCAATTTATGTACACAATATGTTCACAGGATATGTTGGATTTTAGGGGAGATAAAAAGTTAAAATTAGATATGATGCATACCCTCATGGAGTTTGTAATTTAGTAAACTTATTAATTATTAATTCCTTTCTAACCCTGATGAAGTACCTTCAGATTTTTAGCTCTCATCCAATATCCCTTACTAATTGATACAATCACAAAAAGCTCTGTTTTCTTGGATTTTGTAGTCTAACATCTAAAGAAGGAAAAAACAAATCACTTCAGTATCTTTGCCAAGAAAACCTGAAAAGAGATCATGAAGAATTGGATAAAACTAAAAAACAACTAACAACTAATAGTCCAATTCAGGATATCCCCACCTTTTGCCTAATAAAACATTTAAGAAACTTGCTTCCAAATATTTTAGTCACCAGCGATAGACTATGGATGGTAATTTATATTGATATAAAAAGTAATGGTGTTCATGTCTTGTTACAATAAACCTTCAGTGGGATCTCTAAACTCTGAGTTGAAAGGAAATATCTAAATCAATTAGTATTATTAATATGCTACAATTGAATACTAGTCTTTTATTGAATTCTCTCAGTAGAGTAGAAATCTATAAAAAAAAAAAGATCAAAATTATATTACTTGTGATTTCTTTGGTATTGAATTCCATATTATTGATTCTAAAGTGTAACTGACTTTATGCTGTATTAATTTTATAATTCTATCTTCATACAAATGGTTTGAATTATATTCAGGTATCCAAGTGGTTCTGCATTGACATGGCTTTAAGTTGAGCTCAGAAATCCTGCTAAGCTAAATTAGTTAGTTTAGGTTTTGTTTTGTATTAAAGTTTGTTAACTTCCATGTCAGTACTCCTTAGGACACTTCATAATACCAATTTGTTTATCTTCACAAAATTGCCATCCTAAAAACATATGGCTTGTCTTTTCTTGTTTTTGTGTAGGTGAGGAAGATTATTATGTCTTCCAAAAAGATAGCAAATCTGCTATTTGGGATCCCCTATCAACGTCTGTAAAACACATATGGATACCATAAAAAATAACATTTCTTAATGGTCACACAGGGACATGAGTAGCCCTATCCAAAAATCAGCCCACCTTATCTGAATGTCAACCAATGTTGGAATCCTTACTAACTGCTAACTAATTAGAGTTGATCTAATCTTACAAGAAGATTTTGGCCAGAACCTGAAACAAGGTACTAAGTAGAACTAATTAATACAAGGCTTGTGTTCACACCTTTACTCATTGGAGTTCACAAGTATGCCAGCTTCACAAAGTAAACTTTCTAACTTCAAGGGAGTCCACACCTCCCTTAAAGCTCTTTGGGCCAGAGAGCACTATGGGAGAAAACCCATAATCCCTCTCTCTTGAAGGAGCATAAATAGAGCTTCAATGGGCCAGTCAAAGAAGTTCTTCAGAGTGAAGAAGCTACAAGTCGGGATTTCAGTGGAGTTACGCCAGAAGCCTTTCTCCGAGGCAAGGCAAGAGAGAATACATTTTTCCTCTTGGCTGGCTGGTGGCAGACAAAGAGTTTTCAGAGGATAAAGCTACAAGTGGAGAGTTCAGTGGACAACCAGATTCATCTTCATCTCACACCACTGTAGTTGGTGGCTGGGCTCCCCAGAAGGAGACAAGAGAGACATTCCATCTCTGTGTTGGTTGGAGGCTGAAGAAAGCAGATGCAGAGGCTGAAGGACAGAACCTTTGGATTTGGAGATACTCGGAGGGTCCTAAGCTAAACCGGCTGTGTTTTGAGAAGAACAAGAACTCCAACATTTGAACTCATAACATTTGGCGCCCGAACAGGGACCGATTCAGATCCATCTGAACTAGATCACGACATTTTGGTGCCTGAACAGGGAGAAATCCTAAATTTGGTAAATAGAAGGGAATTAGGTTAACTGCTTGGGGAAGAGGATCTGCTTATATTTCCACAGATGGAGAAAGAATCAGATAACTGACAATGAGACTGTTAAAATAACTTTTTAAAATCCCAGGAATCATTGGATTTCCTAAGACAAGATGAGACTGTTTCAGTTCTTGAAAAACTAGCAAGAATCATTGGGTTCCCTGAGATGAAAAATTGTTGATGAGACTTTTTGCAGTACTTTAGAGCTTACAGGAATTATTACATTCCTGGCACATGAACTAATGGACAATGGATTGCTTATGGACTATTTCTAGGACTATGGACATGTGTAAATTTTCAGGTTGATTCATGTTGTTACATTACTACTAGCCTGTGTTATATTGCTATGTGCTTATGTAAATTATGTATAATGCCTCCCATATTGATGGATTTATGTATATCATGTATATCTGAAGTTCTGGCCCATATTGATGGATTTATGTATACCCCTTCAGAAACCCACTAATCTGATTTGATTTCCTATTTCCTTTGATGTTTTCATCTCCCTTCCTGAGATGTCAGGGAAGGCGTGATCACCTTTTAGGTGGGGTTCTCACCTCCTTGAGAAATCAGGGAGGTCATGACCATCCTATGTTCCAAAACAAAAGAAAGGGGGAGATGTTGGAATCCTTACTAACTGCTAACTAATTAGAGTTGATCTAATTAATACAAGGCTTGTGTTCACACCTTTACTCATTGGAGTTCAATGAGTTCACACCTCCCTTGAAGCTCTTTGGGCCAGAGAGCACTATGGGAGAAAACCCACAATCCCTCTCTTGAAGGAGCATAAATAGAGCTTCAATGGGCCAGTCAAAGAAGTTCTTCAGAGTGAAGAAGCTACAAGTTGAGATTTCACCGGAATGACATGAAGAGTGGTGCTGGCTCTGGAGGCTGAAGAAAGCAGAGGCAGAAGCAAAGGACAAAGCGGCAAGAGCTCTTGGAACCAAGCAGAGAGATAGGCCTCTAAGCTAACCGGGCTATATTGGAGATAATAAAAGATCTGAACTTTTATCACCTGGCTGCATTTGAGAAGAAAAAGCTCACCACAAACCAACCTTTCTCAGTGTAATCAATTACGCTGTCCCCACCATCGTAATACTGTCCACTTTATAAAAGTTGCATTGTCTACCCTACCTACACAATTCTGCCTACTTCAAAACTATATTAATATTAGTAAGTCCTACTCCAATGTTTTTGGTCATTAAAAGAAGTCATTAATCCAATGTATTGCTGTCTGCTAATCTAACTAATAAATTGATCAAACTCAGGTTATTTTCTTAGTTTACCTTTAATTTGCAAACCTTTAAACTTTCAAACAAGTCCCAGCTTTCTGATATAATCCATTGAACTACTAAGTGTCTCTAATTGTTAAGAAATCTTTCATTATATCAAGCCTAAATTCTCCATTTTACTGCTTTTATCCACTTAGTGCAGCTCTGCCTTCTCTGGAAAATATTGTGATCTCGATTTCTCTTCTACATGACAAACTTTGTTATATAAGGATAATCAGCTAACTTTCATACCCCATGCTCCCTCACCCCATATTACTAGTCATTCTTTTGTCCAAGTGAAAAGTGCTCATGTCTGTCAGTTGAGCCTCATATAGTATGACAACAAGTAACTTCATTCATAGCCAATCTGTCCTGCACACACTTCATTTCATTAAGCTACTTCCCAAATTGTAGTTCTTAGAAATGAACACAGTTCTCTACCTATAGCCAAAAGAGAGTGAAATCTCACTAAGTCTGGACACCATGCCATAGTCATTTTAGTCTAATATTGCATATCAGTATAGTATTATAATGTAATTATTGCCTTTTTCTGAAAAAAAAAAAACTAATCTGGAAAGAATTCCAACATCTTGTGTTAATGGTGTTATTTTTTTGTAGAAATTTTTGTCATTGAAAATTTATGACCAAGTTTTTATTAATAATGGATTATTTTAATTTTAGGAAAATATTTGTGTGTCTCTATAACATATTTATGGAAAATATCATGAAATGCATGTCATTATGATTAATGATATCTTTTATGATTAAGTTAACTAAATCAACCATAATCCTATAAGCAAATGAGGCTATTTTTGGTTTGATGATCTATGACAGGACTTAAATATTTTTCACTCATGACCCTTTTCAATTGAGAAATTTTTATGTGAAGTGAACTGAACTGAACTGGGCACTTCTGAAGCAAGTTGTATTTTATGGTAGTATTTGTGAATGTGAAGTGCAGAATGCAGAAGCTGTGTTTTCAGAATCAAGACTGCAGTGAAGTTTCAAGATGCAACATGGTTAAATTCTGCCAGAAACACTTGGATTTATTACACATTTGATTTTGAATAAATGTTTGGTCATTGTATTCAGAAAAGTTTTCTAATTGCCAAATTTTTCATGACCCCCACATACAGTTATGTGATCCTATACAGGGTAATGACACACCTTAAGAAGTTTTGAACATTATAAATCTCTTCTATAAAGAAAATAAATTTATTCTATATTGCTATGGAGGACAGAACTAGAACCAGTGAAAGAACATTTTAGGAAAGAAGATTATAGCTGAAAAGAAAAAGAACTTTTTTTAAAGCTGAAAAATCTCCAATAAGGGTATGTGTTGTTGTTAAGAATTTGCTCATATTTATTGTCATAGAAAAATTCTCTGAATAATTATTTATTAGAGAAATGCAAATTAGAACTACCTTGAGATGTCATTTTACATTAATCAGATTGGTTAAAATGATAGAAGGAGAGAGTGACAAATATTGAAATATATCACTAAAAATTGGAACATTAATTTATTTTTGGTGAAATTATGAATTGATCCAACCATTTTGGGAGAGCAATCTGGAATTGCACTCAAAGATTTATTAAACTATCTATAGCCTTTGAGCTAGCAATACTACTATGAGATTTATTTCTAAAGATGATTAGGGGAAAAGGAAAAGAACCTTCAAGTTCTAAAATGTTTGTAGCAGTTGTCTTTGTGGTGACAATGGACTGTATCTGCAGGGATGTTCATAAATTGAGAAATGATTGAACAAGTTATGGTATGTGATTATGATGGAATACTACTGTGCTATAAGAAATTATGAACTCAAGAATTTCGAAAATTATGTAAAGACTTGTATGAAATAATGAAGACTAAAATGAGCAGAACCAAGAAAACACTGAATATAGGTTTTAAGAATTACTTTGAGCAAATTAGGTATTTTGACTATTATATATAGCTAAATTAATTGTGAAGGACTTATGTAGAAAAGTACTAAATGCATTTAGAAAAAGAATTGATAAATAGAAGTGTGTACAGAATAATTTTACATTATGAATGCATGTATATATGTATACATACAGCTGTTTGTATATAATTGTAGCCTTATTTAGAGCAGAGAAAAGAAAACAGTGAAAAAGAATTTTATGCATAATTTTGTGGTATATGTGAAAAAATATTAAGCTGTACATAATAAATTTGCAGTTTCATGTACAGTCATCATTTTATTATATTATTTGTAAAAATATCAAAAATCAAAAATAAAATAATATTTTAAAAAATAATTTAGCTTTCTTGAGCTAACTGCAGAAAAAAATAATTTAATCCAAGTCCAGAAATTTATCCACATGTTACTCTGGCCTTCCATCTGGCCTCTACATATACAATTGTCTGATGAATTTCACTGAATTTCCCTGATTCCAAAATCTCCAATATTACAAAATATGATGTGGGTAAGAAGAAATCTCGGGAGATTGGAGCCAAGATGGTGGAGAAAGCACACGAGACTTTCTAAGCTCCTCTCATACCTTCCAAAATCAATTATTAAATTCAGCCTCAAAAATAGTGCTTGACTGGTAAAATTCACGAAGATTAGAAGTACAACAACTTATCAGCCGAAAATAATCTGCAAGATCACCAGAAAAGGTTTGCCTTGAGCAGCTTAGGCAGGGATAGAACTAGAGGCTAACATATTGAGCAGACCCAGTGAGAGGTGGCCTCCATGGTTAGAAAATTTACAGAGATGACTCTGTGATAGGCTGATTATTGTGCCTTGCTTGCAAAGCAGTAGACCAGAAGAGAAATTAAAGCCAAAGGTAGAATATACTCTAAAAAACACCAGAACCTAACAAGATCTGGCTATACCCACCCAAAAGCGGAAATGACTCAGCACAGACCACAGCACAGCTGTGCATCTTCATTCTGCAGCACAGCAAGGTCAGTCACAAAACTGCACAATAGAGGGCTAGGCCTAGGGCAATAGAACTTCTGCAACATGACTGTGCTTCCCTAGGCACAGACATTCCCGGTCCCTGTGGGGCTATTTACTGGTCATCTGCTAATACCTACAACCCCACAGTGGGCTTTGGCTTGCGGTAGTGACATTTTCACTGCTCAGCCTCTACCCCTAGGGCAGTTGCTAATCTGCACAGCAGGGGTCTTCACTGGGCACTTCTGAAGCTCGATCTCCCCAGGCCTGAATCACTTCCAGTGGGAAACTTTTTTCCCAGAGCACTCATGGACCTCACAGCTCTTTGCAGCCCATTTGCAGGACAGCTACTGTTCATATATCTATCTCTGCTCTACAGAGGAAGAAAATGTGGAAAGGAAAGAGAAGTTATGCAAGAGAGTAACAATTTCCTGAAATGCGCAGTGGAAAAGGTAAAGAACTCCCAGGAAAGTGGAATTTGTAAATTGGAAAAAATAAAGAACTCCCAAGAAAGCAGAATTTGTGAATTGGAAAAAGAAAATAACTCACTAAAAAAAATTAGTGAAATCGGAAAAAAAATTCCATAGAGCAAAACAATTCATTTAAAAACTCAATTGGAATTATACAAAAAGAAGTTTAAAAAAAAAAAAGCTAATGAAGAAAATAACTCATTAAAAATCAGAACTGAACAAATAGAAAGGAATGATTCATTGAGACATCAAGAATCAATCAAGCACAAACAAAAAAAAAAAGAAAGAAAGAAAGAAAAAAAGAAAGAAAGAAAAATTAGAAAAAAATGTTAAATATCTATTTGGTAAAATAACAGACCTGGAAAATAGATCTAGGAGAGAAAATCTGAGGATTATTGGATTTCCTGAAAATTATGATGAAAAAAAGAGCCTAGATACTATTTTAAAGGAAATCATCAAAGAGAACTGCCCAGATGAAATAGAATCAGAAGGAAGATAGGCATTGAAAGAATTCATTGAATATCTTCTGAAAAAGACCCTAAAATAAAAACTCCAAGGAATATTGTGGCCAAATTTCCAGAAGTATCAGACTAAGGAAAAAATATTACAAGCAGCCAGAAAAAAAAAAAAAAAAACACAATCCAAATACCGAGGTGCCATAATAAGGATCACTCAAGATCTGGCTGCCTACACATTAAAGGTCAAAGGGCTTGGAATCTGATATTCCAAAAGGCAAAAGAACTTGGAATGCAGCCAAGAATCAACTACCCAGCTAAGCTGAGCATTTTCTTCCATGGAAGAAGATGGACATTCAATGAAACAGATGAATTCCATTTGTTTCTAAGGAAGAAAACATATCTAAACAAAAAATTTGATCTCCAACCATAGGACTCAAGAGAAGCAGAAAAAGGTAAAGGGAACTCTTGAGAAGTGTATTTCTGTGGTGGATATACATAAAGACTACGTGTATAATTTGATTTCTCTGATATAACATAAAAAAGGGAAGTAGAAATGGAAAGAGGATAGTGTTAGAAGGATGGAAAAGGGGAGATGAAAAGAGGAAAACTACATTCCACAAAGAAGCAAAGGAAACCTATCATATCTGAGGGAACTTAGAGAGGGGGAGGAACATTGTGTGAATCTTACTCTCATCAAAGTTGGCTCAAGAGAAAATAATTGACATATTGGGTTTACATAGAAACTTCTTTTGCATTATTAAAAAGTGGGAGAGGAAAAGGGAAAAGGAAAAGAGTAATAAGGGAAAGGTACAAGAAAGGGGAAGGGATTCAAAGGGGGTGGGATGGATTGTAAAGAGGGAGAGCTGTATGATGCAAGTGGTTCCCATAAGCTTAATATTGGGATAGGGGTAAGTGTGGGGGTAAGAAAAAGAAAAGCATAATCTGGGAATAATATGATGGCAGGTAATACAGAATTAGTCATTTTAACCATAAATGTGAATGGGACGAACTCTTCCATAAAGCAGAGGCAGATAGCAGACTGAATCAAAAGTCAGAACCCCACAATATGTGGTTTACAGGAAACACATTTAAAGCAGGGAGTAAATTTTACAGTAAATCCTATCACATCTAGAGAATATATACCGTGGCAATGAAGTGATCAATTCAAGATATCCTAAGAAAAACAGATTGTTTTCAAAAGTCACACATACATTGGGGAAACTATATTAGACCAACAAACTCACATATGTCCAACAAAATTCTGTTTTCTAAACAGAGTAAAGGTAAAAGTTTGGAGCAGAATCTATTATGCTTCAGGTGAAGTCAAAATAGCAGGGGTAGCCATCCTTATCTCAGATCAAGCAAAAGCAAAAATTGGTCTAATTAAAAGAGATAAGGAAGGAAACTATATCTTGCTAAAGGATAGCACAGACAATGAAGCAATATCGATACTAAACATATATGCACCAAGTGGTATAGCATCTAACTTCCTAAAGGAAAAGTTAAGAAGTTTCTTCTTGTAACTCTCAGAAGAAAAACACAGGAAAACTATTATTGTGGGAAATCTCAACCTTGCACTCTCAGAATTACATAAATTAAACCATAAAACAAATAAGAAAGAAATTAAAAAGGTAAATAGAATATTAGAAAAATTAGGCATGATAGATCTTTGGAGAATACTGTATGATAACAGAAAGGAGTATACTTTCTTCTCAGTAGTTCATGAAACCTATAAAAAATTTATTAGGACATAAAGACCTCAAAATTAAATACAGGAAGGCAGAAATAGTAAATGCTTTATTTTCAGATAATGCAATCAAAACTACATTCAACAAAAAGTAAAGGGTAAATAGACCAAAAATAATTGGAAATTAAATAATCTCATCTTAAAGAATGATTGGGTGAAACAGCAAATTATAGACACAATTAATCATTTCATTCAAGATAATGACAATGATGAGATGTCATACTACAATTTGTGGGATGCAGCCAAAATGATAATGCTGGAAAATTTTATATCTTTAGAGGCTTGCTTAAACAAAATAGAGAAAGAGATCAATGAATTGGGCTTTCAACTTAAAAAGCTAGAAAAAGACCAAATTAAAAACCCCCAAATACTAAACTTGAAATATTAAAATTAAAAGGGGAAATTAATAATATTGAAAGTAAAAAAAACACAATTTAATTAATAAATACAACTGAGTTGGTTTTATGAAAAAAAAACAATAAAATAGATAAACCTTTAACAAATCTGATTAGAAAAATGAAAGAAGAAAATCAAATTGTTAGTCTTAAAAATGAAAAGAGAGAACTTTCCACCAATGAAGAAGAAATTAGAGTAATAATAAGGAATTATTTTATCCAACTTTATGCCAATAAATTTGATAATCTAAGTGAAGTGGATGATTACCTCCAAAAAATATAGGCTTCCCAGGTTAACAGAGGAGGAAGTAAATTGCTTAAATAATTCCATTTCCGAAAAAGAAATAGAACAAGCTATTAATCAACTCCCTAAGAAAAAATCCCCAGGACCAGATGGATTTACATGTGAATTCTACCAAACATTTAAAGAACAATTAGCCCCAATGTTATATAAACTATTTGAAAAATAGGGAATGAAGGTGTCCTACCAAATTCCTTTTATGACACAGACATGGTACTGATACCTAAACCAGGTAGGTTGAAAACAGAGAAAGAAAATTATAGACCAGTCTCTTTAATGAATATTGATGCTAAAATCTTAAATAAAATATTAGCAAAAAGATTACAGAAAATCATCCCCAGGATAATACACCATGATCAAGTAGGATTTATACCAGCAATGCAGGACTGGTTCAATATTAGGAAAACTATTAGCATAATTGATCATATTAATAAGCAAATTAACAAAAACCATATGATCATCTCAATAGATGCAGAAAAAGCATTTGATAAAATACAACATCCATTCCTATTAGAAACACTAGAAAAATATAGGAATAAATGGACTTTTCCTTAAAATTATCAGCAGTATCTACCATGTTTCCCTGATAATAAGACCTATCCCAAAAATAAGCCCTCCCCTTACTGTGTAAGATTCCTCTAAAATAAGCCCTCCCCAAAAAATAAGCCCTATTGAGAGTGTTACTGTAGTGAAGGTGATCCCTTGCACTACACACTACATTATGGGACCCACTGTATGCACCATTCCCCTCTCCCCACCTCCGGGTGAAATACACGCCGCACTCCGAGCTGCATCCAATCAGAGCTGCAGCAGTGAGCATGTCATCCTGTTCTTCCCCAGTGATTTGCTTGCTGGCGCCATTGAGAGCAATGCCACGGAGGAGAGCTGAGGCAGGACAACATAAAAACCTGGTATGTAAGTGGGAGTGAGGGGGGCATGATGGAGGATAAAAGAAGAACTCAGCCAGCACACACCGTGCTAAAGAAATGAACAACTTCCTTGCAGAGGGAAGAATAAATCAAGTAATGATTCCTGCAGGAATGACTGCCTATCTCCAGACCCTTGATATTGCAATAAACAAGCCATTCAAAGACCATTTGCACATGGAAGTCAACGACTACATTGAAAATAGAATGGAAAGAAATCAGAGTGGAAACTTTGTGAAGCCCTGTCTGCAAGAAGTCGTGACTTGGGTGAAGAAGTCATGGGATAAAATTACTGACAGCTGTGTCGCCAAGGCACTACAAGCAGGTTACCTGGACAAGACATGTTCATTTAAAGAGAGCTATATTGCCGGACATGACAGATTGGGTCCACTTCTTCTGAAGGAAATAGAGGCACAAGACATCCAGGACAGAATTCAGGGTATGAACATTTATGATGATGTTGTTGAAGAAGATGACATGATCATTGTTGAATAAAGGTACTTTTTTTTGTTCATATTTATCTGTTTATTAAAATTGCTGTCAATGTTCATTAAAATAAGCCCTCCCCTGAAAATAAGCCCTCTGGTGTTTTTCTGTCCAAAAAAAAATAATAATAAGACAGTGTCTTATTATCAGGGAAACACGGTATTTAAAACCATCAGTAAGCATCTTATGTAATGGGAATGAACTGGAACCATTCCCAATAAGATCAGGAATGAAACGAGAATGCCCACTATCATCATTACTATTCAATATTGTATTAGAAATGGTACATTTGGCAATAAGAGTTAAGAAAGAGATTAAAGGAATTAGAGTAGGTAATGAGAAAACCAAATTATCACTCTTGCTAATGATAGGATGGTATACTTTGAGAATCCTAGGAATTCTACTAAAAAGCTATTAGAAATAATCCACCCCTTTAGCAAAGTTGCAGGATACAAAACAAACCCACAAAAGTCATCAGCATTCATATATAACACTACAAAATCAAACAGTTACAGTTACAAAGAGGTATTTCATTTAAAGTAACTACCAATAGTATAAAATATTTAAGAATTTATCTTCCAAAGGAAAATCAGAAACTATATGAGCAAAACTACAAAACACTTTCCACACAAATAAAGTCAGATCCATTTGGAAAAAATATTAAATGTTCTTGGATAGGGTGAGCAAATACCACAAAGATGACAATACTGCCTAATCTATTTATTTAGTGCTATATCAATCAGACTCCCAAAAAACTATTTTAATGACCTAGAAAAAATGACAAAGTTCACATGGAAAAACAAAAAGTCAATAATTTCAAGGGAATTAATGAAAAATAAAATCAAACGAAGGTGGCCTAACTGTACCAGATCTAAAATTATATTATAAAGTAGTGGTTACCAAAACCATTTGATATTGGCTAAGTAATAAACTAGTAGATCAGTGGAATAGGTTAGGTTCAAAGGGCAAAATAGTCAATAACTTTAATAATATAGTATTTGACAAACCCAAAGACCCCAGATTTTGGGATAAGAACTCACTATTTGACAAAAATTGCTGGGAAAATTGGAAATTAGTATGGCAGAAACTAGGCATTGACCCACACTTGACACCATACACCAAGATAAGATCAAAATGGGTTCATGACCTAAGCAAAAAGAATGAGATTATAAATAAATTGGAAGAACATAGGATAGTTTACCTCTCAGACCTGTGGAAGAGGAAGGAATTTATGACCAAAGAAGAGCTAGAGATCATTACTGATCACAAAATAGAAAATTTTAATAATATCAAATTGAAAAGTTTTTGTACAAACAAAACTAATGCAGACAAGTTTCGAAGGGAAGCAATAAACTGGGAAAACATTTTTGCCGTCCAAGGTTCTGATAAAGGCTTCATTTCCAAGATATATAGAGAATTGATTCTAATTTATAAGAAATCAAGCCATTCTCCAGTTGATAAATGGTCAAAAGATTTGAACAGACAATTCTCAGATGAAGAAATTGAAACTATTTCTAGCCATATGAAAAGATGCTCCAAGTCATTATTAATCAGCGAAATGCAAATTAAGACAACTCTGAGATACCATTACACACCTGACAGATTGGCTAGAATGACAGGGAAAGATAATGCGCAATGTTGGAGGGGATATGTGAAAACTGGGACACTGATACATTGTTGATAGAATTGTGAATACATCCAGCAATTCTGGAGTGCAATTTGGAACTGTGCTCAAGAAGTTATCAAATCGTGCATAACCTTTGATCCAGCAGTGTTACTACTGGGCTTATATCCCAAAAACATTTTAAAGAAGGCAAAGGGACCTGTATGTGCAAGAATGGTTGTGGCAGCCCTCTTTGTGGTGGCCAGAAACTGGAAACTGAGTGGATGCACATCAATTGGAGAATGGCTGAATAAATTGTGGTATATGATATTATGGAATATTATTGTTCTATAAGAAATGATCAGCAGGATGATTTCAGAAAGATCTGGAGACTTACATGAACTGATGCTGAGTGAAATGAGTAAGACCAGGAAATTATGATATACTTCAACAACAATACTATATGATGATCAATTCTGATGGACCTGGACATCTTCAACAATGAGATGAACCAAATCAGTTCCAATAGAGCAGTAATGAATTGAACCAGCTATACCCAGCAAAAGAACTCTTGGAGATGACTATGAACCTCTACATAGAATTCCCAGTCCCTCTATTTTTGTCCACCTGTATTTTTGATTTCCTTCACAGGCTCATTGTACACTATTTCAAAATCCAATTCTTTTTCAACAGCAAAATAACAGCTTGTACATGTGTACATATATTGTATTTAGCTTATACTTTAACATATTTAACATGTATTTGTCAACCTGCCTTCTGGGGGAAGGGATAGGGAGAAAGAGGGGTAAAATTGGACAAAAGGTTTTGCTATTGTCAATGCTCAAAAATTACCCATGCATATATCTTTAAATAAAAAGCAATAATAAAAAGAAGAAGAAATCTTGGTCATTGCTGCTGTTTTTATTTACTTATGTTATTCAAGTCAATGAGACTAAATATTTACTTAATGTAACTTTGCAGGGTCCAATGTGTAAGTTTCTCAATATAGTAGATTCTTCTTTAGAAACTTTTCAACAATACAAATTAGCAATTCTTCTGTAACTTGTCATCTGACAGAGGTTCCTGAGTCATTAAGAGATTAAATGACTTCCCCATGGCTACACAATAAATATGTTTGAGTAAGACATAAATCCATGGCTTTCTGACTTGTTGGTCTAATTTTGAAAGCACCACTTAACAGTATATATTTAAGTCTACAATGCCTTTATTTGAATATATTAGTGATCAAAGATCCAAAAGAAATGGACAATTTTTCCTTCATTTGAAAGTGTGAGATAAGTCAAACAAAAATTTAAAAAATTAAAACAGGTTCAAAAATTGTTCTGGACATGTTTATTGTTGCTACTGAGGGGTACAGTAATTATAATCTTCAATATAAAAACATTGAATCTATAACCCATTTAAAGAAAACAAAATTGGTAAAAAAAAATAATAATGAAAAAAACTTTCTCTGAGGCAACAAAGTATTAAGCTATAGAAATATTTAGAAAGGTACTTGAAATAATATTTTCAATTAAACTAAAACATTATAAAATAACACTACTTTTTAAAAGTTATTCCCCAAGAAAATGAAATGTTATTTCTCAAGTATTTGAAGGCTGGCCAAAGAACATTGGAATCATTGTCAAGAGTGTTGTCACAGGAATAGCTGAACTAGATGACTCAATAAAGCTATTTTTTAACTAAAGTGATTTGATATTATGAAAAAGATTATACATTAATTATGTTTTCAAACATATAATACCAACCAGTACTTGAATATGACTATTCAAGATCTCTACATTATGTTGCTATCTTTCCTCTTTATTTCACACTTTCTCATTATTTGCATCCCATCTGTCTAGAATGAACTTTAATTAGGAAAGCCCTGTGACTAATTTCTTGGCTGCTAATGAATTTTCTGGAAAGAGGCAAATTGCTTAATAAATGAAATCTGGATGAATCTTTGAAAGATATTTCCAAATTCTAGCAGAAAAGATATCATATGTCTATCAGAGATACAATTGGCAAGAAGTTCCTTTCTCCCTCCAAAGACATAATTAGTTCAAGAGCATACCAAAATAGATAGGAGAGTTCTTGTAAGGTCTGGAACTAAAAGAAGTCATACTTTAGTCTAGAGTTAAGAAATCCTATATTCAAATCCTGACTCAGGAACTAAACTATAATTCTGTGGCAACTCAATCATTGTCTTCTTTGGTTTCATGAACTATAAAAAAAGTTAACGATATTACCACCCTCCGAGGGTTGTAGCAAAGAAAAATTAGAATCTCTTAACATAGTGTCTATTACACAGGATGTGAGTAATAAATGTTGATTCATCCCTATATGCAGAATCCTCTTTTATGATGTTTACATTGATAATCAGAATATCATTCTTTTTGTTATCAAGAAAAATTTTATGATTTTAATAAATATGCATGATTCACCTTGTTGGGCACAACGTTTTATAACAGCATTCTTGTCAACTTAAATAGTTTCATATTCAAAAGCAGTAAGAATCATGGAGTCTAATATTCCCTGTGATGTTAATCACTTGTATAACAACACAGTTAAGTTGTTTGTTTGTTTTTTACTAGAACTGTAATTTTTCTGCTGAAGAAAGCTTCAAATGAGGATTTTTTTTTCTAAAGTACATCTTCTTTTCTGCAATTTACAATCTTAGTGTATCATACCCAAATCCTGTAACTTTTTTTTTCCTTTTCCTTAGCAATGCTTTCTATTCATATATTAATTATTCTTCAATTATTATGTGAAAAAAATAAGTAGACATAATTATCAATGCCTTCCTTATTGAGTTTGAATAGTAATAACACTGCCTATTATCCTTTCAAATTGTGTGGTACTATTAGCCTATGTAGATTCCATTTTTGAAGTCACTGAGTGTCTTCATAGTTGATAATTGTCTATTAGTTTACTGGATACTTCATAAAGTTCTCTACCTTCTCACCCGCTGCCTCAGATATTGGTTCATAAATTGCACTTATTATCAAGGTAATTGCTATTGTTTTTGCTGTTGAGATTCACCAAGAATCCTAAAAGAAAAAGAAATGACCAACTTATTTAGAAGAAACTGACAAAATGGTATTAGATTAATAGTAGTCAGAAGAGGAGGAGGAGATGAGGGAGGAGAAGAAATGACAGCATTAGTAGTAGTAATAGCAGCAGCAGCAGCAGTAATAGTAGTAGTAGTAGTAGTAATAAGTAAATATTCATTTACCAATTTTTAATTGGAAAGTGGATGTCAAAGTTTTCACACGAAGAAATTCAAGTTATCAACAGCCATATGAAAGAGAAAAATTATACAGATGCAAATAACACTGACATTCCACCTTATACATACAACAAAAAAAGTTGACAAAAATAAAATAATAAATGATGAAGGTAAATATATGTATATATGTGTATATATACATATATTTACATATGCTTGTGCATCTACCTTATGTAACTGTGTATATATATTATATAAGTATGTATTTTGTCTGTGTGTGTGTGCATGCGTGTGTGTGTGTAGGAAACCGGGTATATCTTCTTTATCTCCAACATTAATCATTTATTTTTCTTTCATTTTAGCGAATCTGATCAATTTGAAATGCTACCTTGGAGTTGCTTTAATTTGCATTTCTCAAAATAGTAATGATTTAGACTGTTTTTCATATTATTATTATTTTTTGCTGAGACAATTGGGGTTAAGTGACTTGCCTAGGGTCACACAGCTAGGAAGTGTTAAGTGTCTGAGCCACATTTGATTTCGGGTCCTCCTGACTTCAGGGCTGGTGCTCTAACCACTACACCACCTAGCTGCCCCCCATACAATTATAGATGGTGTCAGCTGAATGGAAACCAATCTCTGACTTGGGAGTGTCTAAAGCCAAACATAGAAGATAGAGGAAGATGTGTCAGGAAATCAAATGGAATTTATTTCATTTCAAAGTGAGGAAAACCTTTGCAAGTAGAATACCAACTTCTGAGAAGGAGAGGTTAACATTCTCAGGCAATGGTAAAATCTGTATACTTAAAAAAAAAAAAAAAAAAAAAAAAAAAAAAAAAAAAAAACAGAGGGGCTGGACCACAGCACAATTATTCTTAGGTCTTGAGTAACTGTCCCCAAGGCAGGCTCATATGTGGACAAATCAGGCCTTCCTAGTCCTGTGGGAACCATCTCTAAATTGATTCTTTCAAGTCTTAAAGAGTTCTTTAGCCTTGTTATTATTCAGTGGAATACAGAACCATAGTGTGGTGGAAACAGGAATACACCCATCTCTGGTTTAATTACACAAACACAGAAGTTCAGGAATTGTTAGCATGTCAGGATATGTGATGGATGTCTTTTGGCTGCAGCACATCACATGCTTCTGCCTGTCAGATCCCTGGGAAATAGGGGGAGCGTCAAAAAATTTAAACAGTTATTGATTAATAAAAATATCATAAATCCCTCAGTGAACACCTGGGGCTGGTAAAAGCAATATACTTTGACAGAAGGTGAAATGATTCAGAGTGCAAAGGAATGTTATTATGCCAAGTTTAGAGCACAGTATGCTTGCAGGGGTTTAGGTCTGGGAAACAAGATGTCTCCAAATATCTTGCCAATAGTTTTGATTTATTCATCTGAAAACTGTCTCTTCATATTCTTCAACCATTTATTAACTGGGGAATGATATTCTTATAAATTTGACTCAGTTCTCCATGTATTTGAGAGATAGTCTAGTTCTGAGAAAAATGATATAAATCCCTATCTCATTCCTACCCCAGTTGTCTGTTTTCCTTCTAATGTTAGTAGCATTGGTCTTGTTTGTGCAAAAATTAGTTTAATTTAATCTAACAAAAATTGTCAATTTTATATCCCATTATTTTCTCTATCCCTTGTTTGGCTATAAATTCTCTTACCTTTCCATAGCTCTAAGAGCTAAAATAACCTATGCTCTCTAATTGATTTTTTCTATCACACATTATGTCTAATCATGCACTGATTTTACCTCAATTTGCTATACAATGTGACGTGCTTGTCTATTTCTAGTTTATGGCAAATAGCACTCCAGTTTTCCCAGAATTTTTTTTTTGCAAATTTTAGTAACCTTATCCCAAAAGTTTGGATTTTTGTATTTATTGAACTCTAAATTGCTATTATAATTTATTGTTTTCCTAATCTATTCTGGTGATCTACTGCTTTATTGCTTAGCCAGCAACATATTCTTTTGATGAGTTCTTTTATGAATTCTTTTGTGAACTTGTAATTAATTTTCATTTTTCTTTGCATCTTTAAAAATAAATTTTTGATTTCTATAACTTTTGTGTTCATGTCTTGGTCTTCCAGGTCACTGTAGTAACTACCAAATTCCTTTTACAATACAAATATAATCCTAGATTTAAATAAAAGTCAAATAAAGAAAAATATAGCCTTAAAAACAATATCCTTAAAGAATATTGATACCAAAATATTAAATAAAATATTAGAAAGAACAAAACAAAAGATAGATTATTCACAGCCACAACTTTGGATTTATAGAAGGAATAAGATTTTTGTTGTTATTGTTTGCACGTGCATCAAGCCTACTTTTTTTTTTTTTTAACTTTATGCTAGAGTTACATTCTGCCCCACCCCAGGACCTATTATTCATTTGCTGGACCTAATCTGCACTACATTCAAGCCCAATCACCACCTCAATGAGATAGTTTTTTTTTTTGGTCAATCTCCTAAATCATCTTGAGCTGGAAAATTGTTTCACCTTGACCTTCTGTTTGTTCTGTCACACTAAAATTCTATTACAAAATATTTTTAAAGTTATTTGGAAGGAAATTTGGGAGAACTTAGGCAAGTTTCTTACTTACTTCATGATCTTGACTCTGCCCTCTCCTCATTCTTCATTGCAATCTGATTCAGAAGATACTGTGGAACTATCTTGTTTGGACTGAGAATGGAGATTTAGTGCATAAAATGAAACTCTGCTTAAGGAAGCACCTCACTAGCTATCATATTCTTTTCAAGGAACTAAACCAAGAAGCACTAGACCATTTCTGTGTTTTTTTTTGTTTTTTTGTTTTTTGTTTTTTTGTTTTTTTGTTTTTTTTAATAAACAAGATCTTTCCTTTTTCCTATAAGCTTCCTTATAGAGTTGTCTTCTCCCAGTAGAATAATATAAGCTACCTCAGGACAATAGCTGCTGGTTTTTTTTTCCTTTTTTCCTTCCCAAATAAGGAAAATTATGATCCACAGGTCCAGGTCCTTTGAATATATACAGAGTATCATTAATGCTATTGCCTTTGTTTAAAAAGATGGAAAATCTGATTCTGAAGTAGTCATCCTAATATGTATTGAAGTACCTTGGATAGAATATTGAGTGAGAATATACATCTGGCAATTAAATTAAAACTAATATTAATGATGTGCTGAGGAAAAAAAAACATTTTATTTGGCTGTGGGAGAATTCAAAAGATTTCAGGATTAACATTTTTCATTTCTTTTGGAAGGGCAATTTTTCTTCACTTGATTTTTTCAGAGATGACATGATTAGATAAAAGATAGAGCTGTAAAAGGAAAGCCCATGCATTTTTTTTCTGTTTGAGTCTATATGACTAGCTATTCTTTTATATTTGAGGTTCTATTGCATTTTCAGCAGAGGTTATTTCAAACCTTATTTTCTATACTCTAGCATTCTGTGCCCAAACTGATCTCCACAGTCTAAATCTCATCAAGACATTTTGCCTCCTGCACTCTATTGCCTGTGCCTGGAGTGCCTCCCACATCTTACCACCCTTCCTGCTTTTAGGCCCTGGTCTTCTGTAATTTCCAGGTATAAATTTTTCCTAATGCTTCTATTAGTGCACTACTCCTCTTCAAATTATTTTGTCCTTAGTTTTGATTGTTTGTTTAAATGTTGTATTCCTTAGGAAGAAGTAAACTTCTTGGCAATAAAACACACACATATATACATACATATGTATATACATATGTAAGTATATTTATATAGACATATTTTCAAACACACAAAAATACATAACCATAGCTTATACATTTTTTTTAAAAATCTATTATTATATTGGGAAAGTGTGCCTGCACGTGTGCATGCATGTGTCTGTGTCTCTGTGTGTGTGTGTACCCCTGTAAGGTGGAAACTCCTGGTGATATTTTTCCTCTCCCAATGAAAATTGCCCTCTTCTCCGAAAATTATTCTTTGAGAGTTGCCTATAGACACTGAGGGGTTGAACCCTATCACAAGTCACAAAAGCAGTATGTGTCAGAAGCCAGACTTAAACACAGGTCTTTGAAATCATCTTTCCATCAAAAAGGAGAGAAACACACTGCTTCTCACCATTGATACTGTAATCAAATAAGTAGAAACTAAAAACAACCCAAGAATAATTTTGGAGAGACAATGGAATGGTTTTTCCCAGACAATGGAAGCTGAAATGAGCTGACTCTGAAATGAATTTGATTCAGAACAAAATGCATACTCCAGCAGAGACTTTGTGTTCATATCTTGATAACATTATTTTAGAAAGTAAAATGATAAATGAGAGAGGTTCCAGAGTAGGGAATGACTTGAATGACTTGAAATCATGCAATGAGAACTAATTAAATTAAATACTCTGTTTTTCATGAAGAAAAGAAAACTTAACAGGCTAATTATTGTTTCCTTCAAATTTCTTAAGGGCAGTCAAGTGACAAAGGGAGTGGATTCCTCTTAGAGAACAAAACTCAAGTATGGGAACAAAAGCATTACAGAGAATAAACAGCTTCAAAATAAATATGTGTGTAGGCATACATGCATATTTTTTCCCTAAAAATTAAAATGGAAGACAAAATGGAATGAATACTTCACTATGCATGCTGTAGTGAGTCCCTCCTTATAGGAGATCATTAAGCAGAGAATGGATGAAACAGAGATAATTCTTTTGGAGCTCTGCATTAAACAGAATGATTTCATGTATTCCATCCTATTCTGTGAGTCTATAAAACCAGAGAAAACAGAAGATATCCTATCTTCCATTTCAAAAAACTATAGGGAAAAAAGCATGTAAGTTGCACAAGGAGAGAAACAGTGCAGAAGGCCACAATTCCTTAAATATTTTTAACATAGAAAAATCCACCAAAAGAGTGAGAAGAACCCTTTGTAACTAGTTGATTGGGAGTAAGACCAAACAGTGAAGCTAGTCAGCTGAAAGTAGTATGTTTCACATTGCAAAGCAACCAATTTGCTCCTAGCATGTAATTATTCAGTCAGATCTCAGGAACAGTAGTACTCTATTCTCTATCTCTAAGACAACATTAAAAGATTGGAAAGCTCTTATTATATCCTTTTCATATAAAAGTAATGCTTTGAACAACATATCATTTCATTTCTAAGAAGATGAAAGCATTGCACACATATCATCTTACCTTACATTTACACATTGTTCTTTATTTTCCAATGCCTTATTGGGAGTTAACATCATTTTTCCCTCCCAACAAATTTACAAGGCAAAATATGTAGGAATTATTACTCCCATTTAAAAAAGAAAATAAGACAATTTGCCATCACTTCTCCTTTTTCATCCCACTCACATCCAATTTCTAAAAATGTTATAGCATAAGTCACATCAAATTCAAGTCCTCATAAAATAGGTAAAAAGACATAGAATTCATCCAAAAAAAAAAAAAAGTACTGGAGCTAGCTTATTGTCTTTCTACTTTAGAGAATAAAAGTAAGAATAATTAAGCATCTCATGTTCAGAGCACTATTTAAGAGACTAAAATGAGATAAAATTAAGATAGCGTCTATTGCCCTGGAATAAAATGAGGAGAAAAATGTAGATAATTCACTATGAAATAATCAATTATAAATATATTGCATAGTTACACAATGAATTGCTTTATCAGTTATGAGGATTTTTAGCTTTGGCTAAATAATCAAACACAGAGGATAATGATTCCTAGAAGATGGTATTTGAATTGGATTTTATAAGCTTTTTGACATAGTAGAAAAGTAACTGGCCAGAGAAGCTAAGAAACCCAGAATTCAAGATTGTCTTCTGACATGTATTGTGAAACTATACAAATCACTTAAGCTCTCAGTGACCCAGAGAAAGTGACCACATGAATTGGTAGAGGTTCTCTTATCGTGGAGTTCTCTATGTCAATGAAATTACAAGTCCAGTATATTTTAAGAATAGGTTGATTTTCATCAGATAAATAAATCACAAAGGGGCTTTCTTCTAGCCACTGATCCATAGTTTAGAGCTCATCTACTCAGAGTAATTGGTCATGGGATTCTAAGATGTAGAGAAAAAACTTAGAGAACAACTAGACCAAACCTTTTATTTCATGAGTAAAGAAACTGGAGACTGTAAGGGGAAGTGATTCAATAATTCATTTTCTTGAAACTTTATCATCCCACTATTGTAATAGGCTGAGGCTCGAGTTGATGCACTGTGGTCCCAAGTACATGAGGCTAAATAGTAATTGGCCCATACTCTATTAATATATAAGCTTGGAGAAAGAATGGCTCCTGCCCATTCTTTGTGCAAGTCCTGATGTGTTGTATAGGAAATGATGATTTTGGTGGGTGGAGGCAGGGGAGTGGAAAAGGAAGGAGAAGGAGAGACTGCTCGCATTGCCATTGTGATGGCCCTTCAGCTCAGGTCTCTCTCTGCTAGTTGGCTTCCTGTCGCAGCTGCCCATATTGCTATCGCAATCTTTTTTCACCTCTTCACTTCAATAAAGATTGAAGATTTTTTCCCTTCACCTGAATTCCTGACTCCGGCTGATTTTAAATACGCGGTCATTACACACTGTCAACTCTTTCCTTCCCTCTTAGAGAACGTAGAACTTTTTGTCTTAAAATTAGATCTACAATTGTCATCAGTTTATGTCAATCATATGATTTGTGATCTGTTACTTTAAATTTTCTTTTAGTCCTGTCACAAATATTGTGATATCCTTCATTGTTAAAGCATAGATTCAAGACATTGGCTCATTAACTACCAAATACTGAGTTAAATTTAATCTTAGTATTTGAGAGCCACATATAAAAATACAATCTAAGCCTCTCAAATAATTTTCAAAAAACTGAACAACACTGTCCCCTTGATTTTTCACCTTAGAACTTTATCTTTTATCTTTGATCACGTATGTATAAAAGTTACATTTTTAAAAAATTATATTCAACTTTGACTCAGGGAACCAAGATTTGGAGTTCAGGACTGCCAAATAATTCATATAATAAAGTGAAAGCAAAAATAATTTCACCACCTACTTGACCAGATTCTAGTAATGCAATAATTAAATGGAAGTTGCAAAATGGAAATATCTAAGTATATACTTTTCCATGTTATATCACTTTTCAATAAACACCAGTGTTCTCTTTTACTTCAGGGATAAAAATACAAGTCCCTCCATGGAGCACATAAGCCCTTCATGACCTGGCTCCAACCTCTGTAGCCTTATCAGATTATTCCCTTTCAGATAATCTTCTGCCCAGCCAGATTGATCTTTTTATTTATCTCACAAATCATTCTGTTTCACATACCCATATTTTCCCAAGGCGATTCTCCAAGTATGGGATGCATGTCATCTTCTCCTCTGCTACTGAAATCTACAGTTCTTTCAAAACAACACTGCTTCACTCCATTGATGATGAGGAAAATCCAGAATCCATGAAAACATGCATAAATGAAACTGGCACACAACATGAATTAAATTGTTAATTAACAACAAATTAACAAATTTTGTTATTATCTTAAACAAGCCTTCATGACTGACACAATGAAAAGCACTGGTCAAACAAATAAATATTGTATACAGATTTATGGCTGCATCTCAACTTACTTGTTCATCCTCACATTTTTTAAACAGACAAAGTTAACCAACCTAGAGATGTCAAACTGTTTACCTAAGTTCACAAAGGCTAAGGATGATAAGGAGGAATATTTTCTGATCTCATCACTACCACTCTGCTCTGCATCATACCAATTATGTGGTTTCATCATTTATTTGAAGATAACCTGACATGGAAATAAGCGTGGAATCTAACTACTTGTTGACATGAGATAGGGGACTCTTCCTTTTTTTTTTTTTTTTTTTTTTTTATTTTTATTTTTAAATTTAATTTTATTTAATAATAACTTTGTATTGACAGAATCCATGCCAGGATAATTTTTACACAGCATTATCCCTTGCAATCACTTATGTTTCGTTTTTTCCCCTCCCTCCCTCCTCCCCCCCCCAAGATGGCAAGCAGTCCTATATATGTTAAATATGTTGCAGTATATCCTAGATACAATACATATTTGCAGAACCGAACAGTTCCCCCGCTGCACAGGGAGAATTGGATTCAGAAGGTAGAAATAACTCAGGAAGAAAATCAAAAATCAAATAGTTCACATTCATTTCCCAGTATTCCTTCTTTGGGTGTAGCTGTTTCTGTCCATCATTTATCCAATGAAACTCAGTTAAGTCTCTTTGTCAGAGAAATCCACTTCCATCAGAATACATCCTCATACAATATCATTGTCGAAGTGTATAATGATCTCCTGGTTCTGCTCATCTCACTTAGCATCAGTCCATGTAGGTCTCTCCAAGCCTCTCTGTATTCATCCTGCTGGTCATTCCTTACAGAGCAATAATATTCCATAACATTCATATACCACAATTTACCCAGCCATTCTCCAATTGATGGGCATCCATTCATTTTCCAGTTTCTAGCCACTACAAACAGGGCTGCTACAAACATTTTGGCACATACAGGTCCCTTTCCCTTTTTTAGTATCTCTTTGGGGTATAAGCCCAATAGAAACACTGCTGGATCAAAGGGTATGCACAGTTTGATAACTTTTTGGGCATAATTCCAGATTGCTCTCCAGAATGGCTGGATTCGTTCACAACTCCACCAACAATGCATCAGTGTCCCCGTTTTCCCGCATCCCCTCCAACATTCATCATTATTTTTTCCTGTCATCTTAGCCAATCTGACAGGTGTGTAGTGATATCTCAGAGTTGTCTTAATTTGCATTTCTCTGATCAATAGTGACTTGGAACACTCTTTCATGTGAGTGGTAATAGTTTCAATTTCTTCATCTGAAAATTGTCTGTTCATATCCTTTGACCATTTATCAATTGGAGAATGGCTTGTTTTTTTATAAATTTGAGTCAGTTCTCTATATATTTTGGAAATGAGGCCTTTATCAGAACCTTTAATTGTAAAGATGTTTTCCCAGTTTGTTGCTTCCCTACTAATCTTGTTTGCATTCGTTCTGTTTGTACAAAGGCTTTTTAATTTGATATAATCAAAATTTTCCATTTTGTGATCAGTAATGGTCTCTAGTTCATCTTTGGTCACAAATTTCTTTCTCCTCCACAAGTCTGAGAGATAAACTATCCTATGTTCCTCTAATTTATTTATAATCTCGATCTTTATGCCTAGGTCATGGACCCATATTGATCTTATCTTGGTATGTGGTGTTAAGTGTGGGTCCTTGTCTAATTTCTGCCATACTAATTTCCAGTTATCCCAGCAGTTTTTATCAAATAATGAAATCTTATCCCAAAATTTAGAATCTTTGGGTTTGTCAAAAACTAAATTGCTATAGTTGACTATTCTGTCTTGTGAACCTAACCTTTTCCACTGATCAACTAATCTATTTCTAAGCCAATACCAAATGGTTTTGGTGACTGCTGCTTTATAATATAATTTTAGATCAGGTACAGCTAGACCACCTTCATTTGATTTTTTTTCATTAATTCCCTTGAGATTCTCAACTTTTTATTGTTCCATATGAATTTTGTTGTTATTATTTCTAAATCATTAAAGTATTTTCTTGGAAGTCTGATTGGTATAGCACTAAATAAATAGATTAGTTTAGGGAGTATTGTCATCTTTATTATATTCGCTCGGCCTATCCAAGAGCACTTAATATTTTTCCAATTATTTAAGTCTGACTTTATTTGTGTGAAAACTTTTTTGTAATTTTGCTCATATAATTCCTGACTTTCCTTTGGTAGGTAGATTCCCAAATATTTTATGCTATCAACAGTTATTTTGAATGGAATTTCTCTTTGTATCTCTTGCTCTTGGATTTTGTTGGTGGTGTATAAGAATGCTGAGGATTTATGGGGATTTATTTTGTATCCTGCTACTTTGCTAAAATTATGAATTATTTCTAATAGCTTTTTAGTAGAATCTCTGGGGTTTTCTAGGTATACCATCATATCATCTACAAAGAGTGATAGTTTGGTTTCCTCATTGCCTACTCTAATTCCTTTAATCTCTTTCTCAACTCTTATTGCAGAGGCTAGTGTTTCTAATACAATATTGAATAATAATGGTGATAGTGGGCAACCTTGCTTCACTCCAGATCTTACTGGGAAAGGTTCCAGTTTTTCCCCATTGCATATGATGCTTACTGAAGGTTTAAAATATATACTCCTAACTATTTTAAGGAAAAGTCCTTTTATTCCTATGCTCTCAAGTGTTTTTATTAGGAATGGCTGTTGGATTTTATCAAATGCTTTTTCTGCATCTATTGAGATGATCATATGGTTTTTGTTTGGTTGGTTGTTGATATAGTCAATTATGTTAATAGTTTTCCTAATATTGAACCAGCCCTGCATTCCTGGTACAAATCCTACTTGGTCATAGTGTATTATCCTGGGGATGATTTTCTGTAATCTTTTTGCTAATATTTTATTTAAGATTTTAGCATCAATATTCATTAGGGAGATTGGTCTATAATTTTCTTTCTCTGTTTTCAGCCTACCTGGTTTAGGTATCAGTACCATATCTGTGTCATAAAAGGAGTTTGGTAGGACTCCTTCAATCCCTACTTCTTCAAATAGTTTATTTAGCATTGGAGTTAATTGATCTTTAAATGTTTGATAGAATTCAGATGTAAATCCATCTGGTCCTGGGGTTTTTTTCTTAGGGAGTTGATTGATAGTTTGTTCTATTTCTTTTTCTGAGATAGGAGTGTTTAGGATATTTACTTCTTCCTCTGTTAGTTTAGGCAAGTTATATTTTTGGAGGTATTCTTCTATTTCATTTAAGTTGTCAAATTTATTGGCGTAAAGTTGGGCAAAGTAACTCCTAATTATTGCTCTAATTTCCTCTTCGTTAGTGGCGAGTTCTCCCTTTTCATTTTTAAGACTAACAATTTGATTTTCCTCTTTCCTTTTTTTAATCAGATTTACTAAGGGTTTGTCTATTTTGTTGGTTTTTTCATAGAACCAACTCTTAGTTTTATTAATTAATTCAATAGTTTTTTTACTTTCAATTTTATTGATCTCTCCTTTTATTTTTTGAATTTCAAGTTTAGTGTTTGATTGGGGTTTTTTAATTTGTTCCTTTTCTAGCATTTTTAGTTGCAAGCCCAATTCATTGACCTTCTCTTTCTCTATTTTATACAAATAGGCCTCTAGAGATATGAGATTTCCCTTTATTACCGCTTTGGCTGCATTCCATAAATTTTGGTATGATGTCTCATTATTATCGTTTTCTTGGATGAAGTTATTAATTATGTCTATAATTTGCTGTTTCACCCAATCATTCTTTAGTATGAGATTATTTAGTTTCCAATTATTTTTTGGTCTACTTTCCTGTGGCTTTTTATTGAATGTAATTTTCAATGCATCATGATCTGAAAAGGATGCATTCACTATTTCTGCCTTACTGCATTTGAGTTTGAGGTTTTTATGTCCTAATATATGGTCAATTTTTGTATAAGTTCCATGAACTGCTGAAAAGAAGGTGTACTCCTTTCTGTCCCCATTACATTTTCTCCAGAGATCTATCATATCTAATTTTTCTAGTATTCTATTTATCTCTTTGACTTCTTTCTTATTTATTTTGTGGTTTGATTTATCTAATTCTGAGAGTGCAAGGTTGAGATCTCCCACTATTATAGTTTTACTGTCTATTTCTTCTTGCAGCTCTCTTAATTTCTCTTTTAAGAATTTAGATGCTACACTACTTGGTGCATATATGTTTAATATAGATAGTGCTTCATTATTCATTCTACCCTTTAGCAAGATATAGTGCCCTTCCTTATCTCTTTTGATTAGATCAATTTTTGCTTTAGCTTGATCTGAGATCAGGATGGCTACCCCTGCTTTTTTGGCTTCACCTGAAGCATAGTAGGTCTTGCTCCAACCTTTTACCTTTAACCTGCATGTATCACCCCGCTTCAGGTGTGTTTCCTGTAAACAACATATTGTAGGATTCTGGCTTTTAATCCATTCTGCTAACCGCTTCCTCTTTATAGAGGAGTTTACCCCGTTCACATTTATGGTTAAAATGACCAATTCTGTATTACTTGCCATCTTGTTAACCCCAGTTTATGCTTTTCTCCCTTCTTACTCCCTTACCCCCCTTCCCAGTATTAAGCTTGTGAGCACCACTTGCTTCTCACAGCCCTCCCTTTTTTAGTATCCCTCCCCTCCCGTAGAGTTCCCCCCCCTAACTTACCCCTTTCCCTCCCAGTTACCGTATTCCCTTCCACTTAGCTTATTCCTTCCTTTTTCACTTTTCCCTTCTCACTTTTCAATGAGATGGGAGAAGTTTCACCATAGATTGAATATGTCTAAAATTCTTCTCTTAATGCCAATTCTGAAAGCAGTAAAATACTCACTATATTCATCCCTCTCCATTCTTTCTCTCAGATATACTAGGTTTTCTTTGCCTCTTCATGAAATGTAGTACCCCCACTTTCCCTTTTTTCTGGTACAATGTCCTTTCCACATCTAGTTTCTAGAACAAGGTATACATGTATTCTTTATACATCTTTATAGCCGAAATATAGTTCCCAAGATTAATCTTTACCTTTTTAGATTTCTCTTGAGTTCTGTGCTTGTAGATCAAATTTTTTGTTAAGTTCTGGCTTTTTCATCAGAAATAGATGAAATTCGCTTACTTCGTTGAATGTCCATTTTCTTCCCTGGAAAAAGATGCTCAATCTCGCTGGGTAAGTTATTTTTGGTTGCATACCAAGTTCCTTAGCCTTTCAGAATATCATATTCCAGGCCCTTCGATCCTTTAATGTGGATGCTGCCAGATCCTGGGTGATCCTTATTGTGGCTCCTTGATACTTGAATTGGGTTTTTCTAGCTGCTTGCAGTATTTTTTCCTTCGCCTGAGGGTTCTGGCATTTGGCCACTATATGTCTTGGTGTTTTGATTTTAGGATCCCTTTCAGTAGGGGATCGATGAATTCTTTCAATGTCTATTTTACCTTCTCTTTCTATGACTGCTGGGCAGTTCTCTTTGATAATTTCCTGGAAAATAGTGTCCAGGCTCTTTTTTTCATCATACTTTTCTGGAAGTCCGATGATTCTCAGGTTGTCTCTCCTGGATCTGTTTTCCAGGTCTGTTGTCTTTCCCAGAAGGTATTTCACATTGTTTTCCATTGTTTGATTTTTTTGGATTTGCTTGACTGATTCTTCTTTTCTCCTCGAGTCGTTCAATTCCAATTGTTCGACCCTGATTTTCAGTGAGGTATTTTCTTCACTCACTTTTTTAAGATCTTTTTCTAATTGTCCAACTGAGTTCTTTTGTTCTGTGGAATTTTTTTCCATTTTGCCAATTTTGTTTTCCAGTTCACCAATCCTATTTTTCAAGGATTTGGTTTCTTTATCCACTCTCTCTTTAACTGACTTCTCCAGGCTCTTTTGCCAAGCCTCCCTCTCCTTTTGCAGAGCCTCACTCTGCTTTTGCCAAGTCTCCCTCTCCTTTTGCAAAGCCTCCTTCTCCTTTTGCCAAGCCTCCTTCCCCTTTTGCAAAGCCTCCCTCTCCTTTCCCCATTTTTCTTCTAGCTCCCTTGTTAGAGCCTTTTTAATTTCCTCCATGAGGTTCATCTGTGCTGAGGAACATATGATCTCCTCCTTTGGGGATTCACCTGGGGACTGTTTGTTTTTAGTCTCCTCAGGATTTGGAGTCTGCTCTTTATCTGTATAGAAGCTGTCAAGGGTTAAATTCTTTTTCAGTTTCTTGCTCATTCTGTCTAATAATCAAAGACAAACTATCAAAGAAACAGAAGAAAAGAAACCTTTGAATGGAGGCTGCTTTCTTTGGGGGAGGGGCAGGGTAGTCGTGAAGCACGGGTCCTACTGTGCTATGGCGCCTGCGCTCTGAGATCCGAGCGAGCTGAGACACTGTGGGGGAGGGGTGGCCAGGTCCCGAGAGACTCCAGCTGTTTGGGGTTGTATTCTTCACCCTCGGTGTTTTTAGCTTCTCTGCTGGGCTGCTGACTTGCTGCCGGAGCAAAGTATCTAATCCTGTAGCAAAGCTCTCCCCGCAGAGACGGCTGCGATCACGCCCCACCCCCTCTCCGCTCTACTCGGCTCTGAGCTGCTATCTGTGCTCTTGCTGCAGCTGCTGCCCACAGACTGCTTCTGATTTAAATACCATCCCCGCCCTCGCACAAAAACAGACCTTTCTTGATGAGTCTCAAGGTTTCTCTTGGTAAGTAATTGTATGTTTTTTTTCAGTCGAGCATTAATTCAGAGGCATGAAATGAAATGGTTAGTGAGAGAAAAACACGGAGGTTACACAGCAGTGTATTTCCTCTCCTCCATCTTGGCCGGAAGTCCAGATAGGGGACTCTTCCAACTTATCTTCATAAATTAATTTGCCTCCATGAGAAATGACATTTAAATCAGATTTTAATAAATCCTTCTCTAATCATATTTCCACCTGAAGAAGTTTTGAATTCCATTAGCCTTTTCTCATATGGCAAAGTACCTGGTGCTGATTTCATTCCAACAGATATTTACAAGGTAAAAGGAGGTCTACCAATTATAGAAAAGTAAATTAAAATCTCCCAGATTGTATGGCAAAATATTATTGAACCTAAAAGTTCAAGGATGTCTGTATTCTCTATCTTTATTCAGGAAAAACAAATAGATGATCCTATGACAATCATAGAAAGAGGAAGCTCGCCTCTTAGTCATTGCCAGCAAGAGTCATAGAAGTCCTTAAAATTTGATACTTCTTCTGGAAGATGGTCATCTACCTGAGAATCAATTTAGTTTCAAAAAGGGCCAAAGAACAGTCAATATGATGTCTGCTGCTCAACAATTCCAGAAGAAATGCCAGAAGCAGAACAAAAAAATATGAGGTAATATTCTTTATGATATTAGAGACCCACAACTCCAAATCTGTGCTGCTAATCTGAAATTATTTGGACAATACATTGAATTGATTAGACTTCTTCAGATCAGTCCCCAATTATGTGAAATATATATTTTTTAGTATTAACTAGATAATATAGTATATGAGAATGGGTATTTGCTGAAATTCCTTCAAACTCTGAAATTCCATAAAGTTAGAAGAATTAAAGGAAATTTCTTTTACCTCTTAATCTAGACGGATGCATTATAAGCAAAGATAAGAATTAAATAAAAGGGAAACCTCTTACTAATGCATTAATTTACATATCCATCATAGATTTAGCATGATAAGAAAAAGTGGACAATTAAATTGTATGGTTTCTTCTTTTCATATACCCAAATATGCACTTGAAAGAATTCCATGATTGGATGAGGAATGATCAAGGGTTTTGTCATTAAGAGTGAAGTAATGATAGCCATGTCTCTTATGTATATCATTTTGATTACTAATCCTAAATTTATTGATCAACTCAATAAAATAATTACATCGTTAATAAACTTAGTAGGGAGATATTATGAGGTGTCCATAGGGAACTAGCCTTTCTGATATGAGGGCTTGTCAAACTCTTTTTTAGGCTGCTCACGCACCTTTGGTGACCATTTTCACCAACTGTCCACTGAAAAAGCTACAGCATACACTGAAACCACACCATAATAAAATTGTTTCCTGAGATGGTCTAAACCAGGTTGAAAGAATACAACAGGACAGACTGATCTATGAGTTTGAGAAGGTAGGTGATGTCTACTCCAAGCATTCAAAAACTTCCCTAACAGATTGGGCACATGAGAATTTTTTTTTCAAACAGCCAGGAATATGGCTTAAAGCAGGCTCTGCATGATGCTTAGAGTTTGATAAAATATCAAAGATGCCAAG
This sequence comes from Antechinus flavipes, assembly GCF_016432865.1. NCBI lineage: Eukaryota > Metazoa > Chordata > Mammalia > Dasyuromorphia > Dasyuridae > Antechinus > Antechinus flavipes. Next base: position 400,970,715 of record NC_067398.1, read on the forward strand.
GTCATCCACTGTATTCTGGGTCCTTTCCAGTCATCCTGACTTTTATCTTGCTGGTAGATTTCAGTGAATCTAGAAAAGCAAGTAAGACTGATAATTTGCACTTTCATGGAGACATCTCAAAGTAATATCCTCCTTATCAAAAGTTCTGGAAATTAATCTGGCAAAATGCTTCAGCAGAAGGTATTGAGATTGCTTTGTTTTCCATAAATAGAGATTGTTTTTCATAAATTTATAAGATCTTAGATTAGGTAAATTATTCTAAGGACTTAATCCTATGTCTCTGATGAGTCTATGGGTCTGGGTTGAATGTGTGATGTCAACAGAAAGATGAGTTTTTATCAAGACTATTCCTATAACTCAATAAAAAAAAAAAAAGAAAAGAAAAGAAAAAAGAAAAAGAAAAGCTAACAAATCGCCTCACTTAAATCCTAATTGGGATAAGTAAAGAAATCTCCATATGATGTTATTGATCCTCAATGATCGTTCAATATATAAAATTAAGCAGAACATATAGAATAATTAATATTCCCTTTTTATACTTATTTCACAAGAATTTTGCTTGTCAGTTTATCTTTTTTATTGAGTTATAGGAATGGTCTTGTTAACAACATCTTTCCATTGACTTCACACATTCATCCCAGCATAATAGACTAGTCAGAGACACAAGATTAAGGTCTTAGACTAGTTTACCTAATCTAAGACCTTATAATTAAGCTGTGTTGCTTTTTATGAAACAAAAAGCAATCTCAAAATCTTCTGCTGAAGCATTTCTCCAGATTAATTTCCAGAACTTTTGATAAAGAGAATATTACTTTTGAGATGGCTCCATGGAAGAATTAATTTACATTTTAACTATAAACTTTCATTATTTTCTATTAATGACATCTAAAAATATCTATAACTGTGAAGGTAGAAAAGGAAAAGAAGGGAATCATTATACTCTTTGTTGTTTTTCTGTGTTTTTAATTTATTTCTTTGCCTTTTGTGGCAGAGAGAAGGTCTTTGCAATTAATTTTGTACCTTTGTTCTAGCACAGTCCTAAGTTTATTGGGTATTCTTTCTGTTTTATTTCAACTTTGTTCCTACCCATCTTTAAACACACATTACTAATAAAATTTAATCTTTATAGCTTTTTAGGCCAATAATGTACAAAATCAAAGGGAAGCTCACAATTAAAGAATAACTGACAGTTTGAAATAGGATCATGCTAAAGAGGCCCATAACATGAGTTATATCCTAATAAGGATATCTTTTGAAACTTTTCCTCTTTATAGGACTTCTTATTAACAGATGAAGGCTATTATGGCTTAGAATTGATTCCCTTTTTACAACTTATATGCACTGCCATCCACTAGTTCTCAAGATCTGACATTGAGATTATAATAAAGTTAATGAGCTTTTATTCTGATTTCATAGCCATTCAAAATTCCTCCAGGGTTTACTTGTTCAGTACTTTTTTGTATAGAACCAGAAAATGTGAAAATATAATTAATTTTATTGTCTAAATCTATCAGAAGTAATAATTTATATCTTAGTTTTCTATTCTCATAAAAAGATGACATTGATAACACCACAATCAATAAAGTTTTGGTTGATGGTTCTCTCTATTGCCAGTACTGATGATAGAATTGAATGGTTCTATTCAGCATTCTCTTTGGAAGCAAACACTACCATTTACAAAATGAAATAGAGTCCCCTTTGGAACAAAGAGTAAACATGTGGAGATGAAAATTTAGCTTAATAATATAATCAGTTGGGGCAGCTAAATAATACATGGAATAAAATTCTGATTATGGAGTAAGGAAAATTCATCTTCATGAGTTCAAATCTTGACTCACACATTTACTATGTCTACCTGGACAAGTCATTTAACCCAGTTTATCTCAGTTTCCTCATCTGTAAAATGAGACTGAAAAGAAAAAGACAAATCACTCCAGTATCTTTGCCAAAAAAAATTCAGATAACATTATGGAGAGTCTGAGATAATTGAAATGACTGAACAACAATAACAACATAATCCATGTTCAAAGCTTCACAAGTAGAATTAATTCCACTACTAGTTATTTCACTAGTCAGCTTTGTTACTTTAGATAAAGAATTTAATATTTTAAGGATGTAGGATATAGAGTAAAAAGGAATCTTAGAAACCATCTGGCCTTATTACCTAAGTCTGCAGATAAGGAAACTTAGACCCATATAAATAAAAGTACTTGCCTAAGGTCACACTGACATGAAAAGAACAGAGAATGCTTAACAGATTCTGTGGTGCTGAATCTAGAGCTCTTTGCATTATTCAACCCAACTTCTTGAATTTGTGTCTTTATCTATTAAATGAAATCTCCAAAATACCTTCCACCTACAAATCTATGAAGCTTATGAAATACAATTTTGAAGTCATTTAGAGCAATTAACAAATGATTTTGCATAAATTTAAGACTTTTTTTTCCCTTTCACCAAGGAATGTTACTAATAAAAATCAATCATTGGAACTGTGAATTTTTTGGTAGTGGGAAAAATAGGTAACAATGGGGGATAGAAGAAAAAGGAGAAGATAAAGGAGGAGTAAAATAGATAATAATTTTGAGGACCAGTGATCTCACATGGTTAAACAGGTTAAAACCTTAGGAATGAATTTCTGGAATAAGCATTTATCATCCTGGAATGTGACCTTGGGTCTCCTCAAGACCTCGTCAGAGTGTCCATGAGCTCAAAATTATTTTTATAATAATATTTTAAAATAGCATTCCTATTTAAATTCTCCCTTTTCCATTCACATTTTGTGTAAGAATGATTCTTTATATATTTCAAGCAAGGGACATCTCTCAGCAAATTGGGTGGAGAAAGAAGTAGGAGAATTGAGTTGTCTTATATTAATCTAGATATTGAATATATGTGTAAAATATGTAAAACAATGCCAATTTTTCAACTTTTTTTTCATTTTGAAAATACAATTACATTTTCATGCAGTGTTCTTAATATTAACATGTAATAGATTTATTATGACTATTTTAATATTTAATTTAAATATATATTTAATTCATCAATTTTATTTTCTAATACAATAAATGTCAATAGATTTAATGTACAGAGAGTACTATATCCTTAAAATATTAAATTTTTTATATCATTTAAATAATACAAACATTTTGAAAATCCCTACTTTAATTGATATAAACTCTGAAGATCCTTATCATGTTTCACTCTCATGAATGAATTATAGGTTTTCAGGCAAAGTTATCCCTTCTTATGGCTGTAGAGGCAACTCTTAGGAGAAAGTGTGTTTCTAATGTTATCAGCTCAATTCTCCACTTATATTTTCTTCTCAAAATTTCCAATTGAAAAGCATTTGTCAGCCAAAGTTAAATAAATTTTAGAAAGGTGTATTTATTAATAATATTAATATCAATTATAGAAAGAACAGTTGTACAAAATATTCTTACAAATCTATAATACTGTTCCCCATGCACATACAGAGCTCAGGAGGAAGTGAGGTCAACCTTTTTGAGAATTATGTTGGTAAAGGTTTTTTACCTGCTCCTGGTTGGTGGAAGTCATTTTCATCTATGGTTAGGGAGCTCTAAAAGTTTGCTTTAAACCTAGTGAATCTGCAGCCAGCTTCTCCTTCAAGCAAAATGCAGATCCCATGATCAGCTGCTGTTGTGTGAGTTGACCCTATGATGAGAATGATGAGAAGAAAAGAAGTCAAATCTAACAAATTAAAAACCCTCAATTAAATACCAAATTTGAAATTCTGACAACAAAAGGGAGATCAATAACATTGAAAATAATAAAACTACTTAGTTAAAAATAAAATAAAAGTTGGTTTTATAAAAAAAAAATAGATAAACCTTTAGTTAATTTGATTAGAAAAAGGAAAAAAGAAAACCAAATTGTTAGTCTCAAAAATGAGAAGGGAGAACTTTCCACCAATGAAAAGGAAATTAGAGCAATAATAGGGAGTTATTTTGCCCAACTATAGCCAACAAATTTAATAATCTAAGTGAAATGGAGGAATGTCTACAAAAATATAAATTACCCAGGTTAACAGAAGAGGAAATAAATCATTTAAATAGTCCCATTGTAGAAAAAGAAAAAATTTGCAGGGCCAGCTGGATTTATAATACCAAACATTTAAAGGACAATTAATTCCAATACTATATAAACAATTTGAAAAAATAGGGAAAGAAAGAGCATACCAAATTAATTTTATCACACAGATATGGTGCTTATAGCTAAACCAGGTAGGGTGAAAACAGAGAAATAAAATTATAATCCAATTTCCCTAATGAATATTGATGTAAAAATATTAAATAAAATCTTAGCAACGAGATTACAAAAAGTTATCCCCAGGTTAATACATTATAGACAAGTAGGATTTATACCAGGAATGCAGGGTTGGTTCAATATTAGTAAAACAATTAGTATAATTAGCTATATCAATAAGCAAACTAATAAAAACCATATGATTATCTCAATAGATGCAGAAAAAGCACTTGAAAAATCCAACACCATTCCTATTAAAAACAATAGAGAATATAGGAATAAATGGACTTTTCCTTAAAATAATCAGTAGTATCTATTTAAAACCATCAGCAAGTTTCATATATAATGGGGACAAACTAGAACCATTCCCAATAATTTCAGGAATGAAACAAGGTTGCCTTCAACATTGTATTAGAAATGCTAGCTTTGGCAATAAGACAAGAAAAAGAGATTAAAGGAATTATAATATGTAATGAGGAAACCAAATTATTACTCTTTTCAGATGATATGATGGTATACTTAGAGAACCCTAAAGAATCAATTAAAAAAACTATTAAAAGTAATCAACAACTTTAGCAAATTTGCAGGATACAAAATAAACCCACATAAATCATCAGCATTTTTATGTATTACCAACAAAGTACAGCAGTAAGACATACAAAAAGAAATTCCATTAAAAATAACTATCAATAGTATAAAATATTTGGGAATCTATCTGCCAAGTGTAAGTCAGGAACTATATGAACACAACTGCAAACCACTTTCCACACTAAAATCAGATCTAATCAGTTGGAAAACTATCAAGTATTTATGGGTAGGCTGAGTGAATATAATAATAATGACAATACTACCTAAATTAATCTACTTACTTAGTGCCATACCAAACAAACTCAAAATAAATTATTTTACACATCTAGAAAAAGTAATAAGAAAGTTCATCTGCAAGAACAAAAGGTCAAGAATGTCAGGGGAATTAATGAAAAATTGTAAATGAGGGTGGCCTAGCTGTGCCAGACCTAAAACTGTATTATAAAGCAGCAGTCAACAAAACCATCAGCTCCTGGCTAAGAAATAAAGTAGTTGATCAGTGGAATAGGTTAGGATCATGGAGAAAAATAGTCAATAACTATAGCAATCTAGTGTTTGAAAAACCCAAAGACCCTAGTTTTGGGGATAAGGACTCACTATTTGACAAAAAATTGCTGGGAAATTTGGAAACTAATATGGAAAAAACTAGGCATTGACACACACCTAACACCATATACAAAGATAAGGTCAAAATGGGTCCATGATTTAGGCATCAAGAGTGATATTATAAGTAAATTAGAAAAACATAGAATAGTTTACCTCTCAGATCTGTGGGGAAGGAAAGAAATTGTGTCCAAAGAACTGGAACTCATAATGGAACACCAAATAGATAATTTTGATGCAGAGGTTGTCATATGGAGCCTCTAACAGAATTGTTATGTGGTTCAATAATCTATCAACATAGAAACCATAATTTAGCCAGTTTTTCAAAATAAATTACACACATACACACACACACACACACACACACACACACCTTGTTTGTTGTTGTTGTTGTTGTTGTTGTTGTTGTTGTTGTTGTTTGTTTGTTTGTTTGTTTTTAAGAATAAGCTGTATTGGGAATACATTAGTTTTAAAAAGTTACAAGCAACTTCTGGAAATTAAATTTTCATGATAAATTCTTTCATGTCTTTTATTCCTCTCTAATAATAATGCAAGGAAGAAAATAAATGTTGCAGCAAACAAATAAACTAGCCAATCATCATCATTCTACATATTTAAAATAATATACTAGCTTTAATAATCATTGGCTACATATATATGTGCCAAAAGACAATTAAATTATTTTCCATATACATACAAAATGCAAGATACAAAGACATTTGATAAAATGCTAAAATTGACAGTTGGAATCCTCTTATCTCAGTTTAAGGCAGCTTGTATAATCTTCATGTGAGGAAAAAAAATTATAGTATAAAAAACTGGATATATTACATTTCTGTCAAAATGTGGTAATTTATTTATAGATGTATATGTGTGTATCTTATTAAGGATCATATTGTTATTAGAAAGATAAGTCATCCTTTACTGTATCAAAGTGAATACTATTTCCATCATCAAAGATCATAATAAGTTTCAATAAAACTAAATTAATTTTTCTTTGAACTATTTTGATACCTTAACTTTTTCACTTTGGGTTTTTATTGTGGACTAAAGGTATCATAAATTTCTAATATCTTTCTATTTTCCAAGTTCTATTTTGTGGTGGTTTTTCTTTTTTATGTCTTATTGTAATATCAATTCTTTTTCTATGCATATTTGTTAGAAATTAAGATAATTATAATATCTATCAGCAAATCTTACATAATTTTTCTCGTCACTGCTCTTTTTATAATCTTTCATGCCTATCTTTATAAGTGTTCCTAGATAACTTCTTTTCTCTTTCTATGGTTTTTATCATGGTGATAGTGTAAAAATATATGTATATATAGAGGTCCTGAAATGTGTTTTATTCTGTCTTGTACTATTGGAAAATTATTTTGTAATTTATAGTTTTATCATATGCCAGGTTTTTAAACTTACTTGATTTGGATTGTCCATCAATTTGATATGTATTATAATACTATGAATCTTTTTCTTACCTTTTTCCCCTTCTTAGTGAACATTCTGACAATTAACAATTAACTACTAGAAATATGTGTGTGTGTCTGTGTGTGTGTATAAAATATGTAAATATGTGTTTGCATTTCAGTTGTATTAAAGAATGCAATTTAATTCTGGTGAAGTGGGCAAGATATCAGAGTAGAGGGAATCAAACTCTGTAAAACTATTCCTTTATAAGTATCAATATGGTAGCAAGGCAAATTAAGTTATTGGGGAGTATAACCAAGAAAAGGTTGTTTGAAGCCAGGAGAACTTACATAAGAAGGAGAGGTCTGTGACATTGAGAGAGGATTGGCGTGGAATGAATATGGCAACAATATGAGAAAGTGGTCTTGGAAATAGCTGCTATTAAAAATCATGCTCAGGTTTTCAAATATGGGAGACTGGAAGGTTGATGGTGCCTTCAGTTGAGATTGAGTTATCTCCAGAACATCTAATTTGAAGTATCCTAGGGGCTCTTGGTGGTAAAGTAAATAGAGAGTTTTATTTTGAATCCAGGAAGACAGGAGTGTGAATCCTTTTTGGATAATAACTTGCAGTATAATATTTAGCAAGCCAGTCAATGTCTATCAAACTTGTTTTCCTCATGTCAATAATAGATATAATAATATGTATGTATGCATATGTGTGTACATATATATGTATGAATTTGTGTACATAAATATACAATGTTTGTTTTTTAAAGTCATTATGCGCATCAAAGTAGATAACATATATTCTACATTTTGCAAAATTAAAAATGTGATATAAATGGTAGGTATTTTAAAATTTTTTATGAAAATATAAGTGGAACTCAGTTTCAGGGTAGAGAAACTAGATGACATATATGTATATATGAACCAGCATATTTCTGTATGCATTTTGTATATATGTATGTATATATGCGCACACACACACACACACACACACACACACACACACACACTGGTTGTTGTCATTAGAGTCAAATTACCATGTGTTGTAGAGGGCCACAGATAGCAGGGGAACTCTGGGTAAGGTATAAGACCCTTCAGCCCAGAGAGAACCTGGTGACAATGTCTGGTTCTGCTCCCCATCTCCCCTGAGGGCTCTCAGCCTTCCTGAGAAGTCAGGAGGCAGTGAAAACTTGTGCTGTAATTGAAGCAGAGTGATATCAAGTGGCAAAGAGTCATCTACAAACAATAGCAAATTGTTTATGTGATCCCACATGTGCAGTATATAGTTGGCTTATGCAATACTGCTATAATTATATGAGTATTAAGGTATATAAGGCTAAGAGAATTTGGAATAAATAGACTTCATGTTTGACCATCCTTGTAAGTCTCCCCTCTTTATTCCTCTTCTGAGACCAACGACTCAGGCCGGTACTCCTCCAGAGAGCTAGTCCAGACACAACAATGTGCCCTACTTTGGCTGATCAGATTAATGCAAGCAGAGGGTGTTCTATAATAAGTTGGCACAAAAATTTCACATGAAGACCAAATTTGTGTATCTCACATTTGCATTTGTTTTTATTTTTTTTTTTAATGATGGTTCAATTTTGCTTTTCTTCTCAAGCACAAAACCTTCTCTGATGGGGCATGTCATACTAAGCAATACTGTGCCTGTATCTATTATGTCACAAGTCAGTCCCAAAGTTCTTAAAAGAGAGCTTGAGAGTTATTGTATCTCTTTTTCTAACCAGCATTTGAGTGATTTCCCTGTGTTAGTTCTCCATAAAATAGCTTTTTTGGCAAGGTTTCCTTTGACATTCAAAAACTGTAGCCAGCCTATTGAAGTTGAATGCTCTGCAATAGAGTCTAAATGCTTGACAGTTTCATTTGAAAAAAAAAAAAAAAAAAAAAAAGGACTTTGGTGTCTGGTATTTTATCCTGCCAAATGATCTTCAGAATCTTCCTAAGACAATCCAGAGGGAAATGATTCAGTTTCCTGGCATGGTGCTGGTATACTGTGTAGCTTTCACAGGCGCCTAAAACAATGAGATTAGCATAATGGATTTGTTGACCTTCAATGTGGTTGACCTTCAATGTTTTTCTCCTATATTTTTCTTCAGAGCCTCCCCAAAACTGAGCTATCTCTGCTAATGTGTCAACCGCATTATCAATGACATCCCTGAAAAATATACTGCCAAAATATATGAACTTATCCACAGTATTGAAAATTTTTCAATTTGTTATAATGCATAATTCTACATATGGATAATGCATTACTTTGGTGTTAATCGTTAGACCAAAATTAGGATGAGCAGCAGAGATTTGATCCATACTTTATAGCATCTCTACTTGAAAGGCTGTATTGAGTGCACAGTCACCTGCAAATAAAAAATCATGCACCAACAGTCTCTTCCCTTGTCTGAGCTTATAGCCTTTATAAATTGAAGAATTTAAGATTAGTACAGAATCAGACATTAATGCCTTGTTTATATCATCACCAAAAGCATTAAATAGTATTATTGAAACCACAATCCTAAAAACATGGAAGCAAGAACACAGCTTAGTTTCACTCCATTCATGATTCAGAAAGTGAGCATCGTTTAAGCATCATTTATTATCCAGAATGGAATCGAGTATGCTTTTGTTAAATTAATGTACAATAATGATGAGCTTCTCTGAGAACTAAGTTTTGATATAATTTTCCATAAGCCCTCACAATGGAGAGTATCAAAGGCCTTCGTCACATCTACAAATGTTTTGTACAGAATTCTATTCTCCTGCTGGCATTTCTTCTGGAGCTGTGGAGCAGTAACCACCATATTGATGGTCCCTTGGTTTTTTCTGAAGTCAAACTGGCTCTTAGATAAATTACTCTCTTCCAGGTAAAGGATCATCCTCGTAAGAAGGACTCTGGAAACAATCTTGGCAGGAATGACTGAGAATGATTCCCAAGATTGTCACAGGACAATCTATTCCCTTTGTCTTTAAAGCCATGGATAGTGGAGGCATCCTTGAATTACAAGGACATAACCTCATCTTGCCAGAGAACCTGCCACATTTCAGTCAGTTTTTGTATGAGTAACTAGTAAATCTCAATCAAACTACCATGTTTCCCCGATAATAAGACCTATCCCGAAAATAAGCCCTCACCTTACTGTGTAAGATTCCTCTAAAATAAGCCCTCCGCTGAAAATAAGCCCTCTGATGATTTTTCTGTCCAAAAAAAAAAATAATAAGACAGTGTCTTATTTTCGGGGAAACACGGTAGTAAATCTCAATTGGAATAGAATCAGCACCAAGTGCTTTGCCATATGAAAGAAACCTAAGGCATTTGGAACTTGGCGAGAGAGGGATTGACGTCAACTTGAGGTAAACAGTCAATGGCTTCAGCTTGGAATTATGATGGTCTATTAAGAACACTATAGAAGTATTCAGCCCACCTCTCTAGGAAAATGTTCTTATCACTAATCAAAGTGACTCCATTAATACTGAGTAGTTGAGATGCACCATATGTCTATGACTCATAAATAGCCTTCAAAGTTAAAGAGGCTTTTAATTGTTACTATCAGCCTAAAATTGAATTTCATCTGCCTTCCTACTGAGCCAAGAATCCTAGGTCTCTCTAAGCTTAACTTGTATTTTACATTTGATGGAAAGAAGTTCTGCCTAATTAGAGATAGATGTACAATCTTAATGGTATAGTTTGTGGAGTTCTCATTTTTCATTTAGCAGCTTCTGAATTTCCTTATCATTTTGTCAAAGCATCCTTGACGTTTGCAAGTTTTCTGACCCAGCTGAACCACTTATTGCCAAGTATGTATTGGCTCAACTTTCCCTTCAAGTTACCAACAAAATCTTTCTGATTAGAGAAAAGCTCTGTCCTGTTTAAATTAATTATAGTAATAATTTTGCCTTGTGAGGAACATAATTATTCAATGTAAATATTTAACTTGTAGAAGATATATCTATGATCAATCTAGCCTTATGTGCCACATGTTACCTTTGTCACTCTCATATCCTGTCTCTTCTTACAGTCATATAGTCTTTTAAATAGGAATGTTTGCTATTAGTGGGTATTCACAATTTTATTGTGTTTAGGTAAATGGAAGGCTTTGTTGGTGATGATAAGTTCATGAGATGCATAAGTCTTCAGTGGTAAATGAACACTGCTATTTCTGTTTCCCACTCCATTCTCCCAAGAACTCCATATCATATCTGGTTGTCTGACCAGACAATGACACTAGCATTAAAGTCACCCAGAAATATAAACTTATCCTCTTCTGACATAATGTTGATAAGATTTACAAGGTCTTCATAAAATTTTTCTTTCATCTCATCAGCATTCTTCATGGAGGGAGTGTGGGCAGTGATGATACAGTGTGGAATTTCCTACAAGTGCAATTGCATAGTCATCAGTCTATAGTTCACTCCTTTTGGTAGGTATACAAGCAAGCAGAACAATTAGTAATGATTTTAAAAGCTCCACAGCATTCCCTTTCATTTAAATCAATCCAGAAAAAAAACCTTGCATACAGTTCTGACTTCAGCAAACTTTCCTTCATGTTTCAATCTTTTTCACCCAAGGCTGCCATTTGGATACAATACTTGTTGAGTATTTTGCAAAATGTTTGCTCATCTTTCAGGACTATTGGATGGGTGCATACATTCCATGTACTGATAGTGAGTTGATTCATCTTTGTAGACATTTTTGTATTTTTTTGTGTTTTGACCACAGGGTGAGATCCCCACCAGTCTTGGTAATCAAACCACATTAAGTATGCAGACAATTTTTAGGGCATCTTTTCTAATTCCCTCTTTTTACCAGGACATGAGCAATATGATACTTAAAAGACTGCTTAGACACTCAGGGGACTGCCAAATACTACTGTTGTTTCCACTAAGAAAAGAATACTATGGCCCAGGCTTCCTATGTGCAATGTTAAAACAAAAGTTACCACTGTATGCACACCTGTTGCTTAATCACCATTTACCACAGGATTTTGAGATAGATAAACATAGTAAGATGGTTTACGTGATATCTTTTGATTTGGATATAAGTGAGGTAGAGTTGCATGAAATTGTCAGCCTCACTATGTTCCACATCTTCATGGTGTAGTGGCAGGACAGAGTTTGGATGCAGGGTCTTTGACGTTTAACCAAGCTCTAAACATAATTTACTTGCATTTATGACCACTGGAACAAATTGTTCTCATCTGCCTATTTCACCAGGGGAAGTCTTCACATGTTTGTGGTAGATACCTCATTAATTTACCACTATGTCTGAAGTCTCTCACTTGCTCTCAAACTAGTTAGGCTGCCTATGTAGCAATTATCCTTGCTTCTTGGAGTGACAGGTAAGTGGCAAGTGAATCAGGTAGAGACCAAATGTGGAAAATAGCCCTGAAAAGAGTGCTACAGTCCTAGATTTTCCTGAAGATGCTTTACACTCTCTTCCATTCCTACATATACATATATCCCAGTTTCATTTTCTCCACTGAGCTTGAGTTCTCCTTATTTTATCATTAAGAATGGTAATTAGAATGTATGTTTATGGATAAATAGATATAGCTAGAAAGATACAGCTATAGATATATTGTACATAAAGATGATAGTTAAGTGCATGTTAGCTGATAAGGTTACTAAGAGAAAGCATGAAGAGTGAGTAGAGAAATAATGTAAGTCAGAACCATGAGAAATATCCAGAGTTAGGAGGCATGATTTGGATGACAAGCCAGCAAAGGCACCTAAGACAAAATGGAAATAGTAGAATGGGGAGAAAGGATGATGAGGAAAAAACAATATTAAGATCACGTAGGATCACCTGTCTTGACTGCATCAGACAGACATGACAACTGAAAATAGACCACCATATTTATCAATTAAGAGATAATTGATGGCTTGATAGACCAGTTTTCCCTGAATGATAAGATTGGAAGTTAAAAATGTGTGAGAGAAGATGATATAAAATGTTATCTAATACAACTTTTTAATTTTATAAACATAGAAGCTTAAGATAAAGAGGGAAGTGATTTCATTCAGATATGCTACTAATAAGTGTCTGAGAAAGATTTGAGCTGTCTCCAGATCCTTTTATTTTTTAAAATTTTTATTGACAGAACCCATGCCAGGGTAATTTTTTACAGCATTATTCCTTGCACTCACTTCTATTCTGACTTTTCCCTTCCCCACCTCTACCCTCTCTCCCAGATGGCAAACAGTCCTTTATATGTTAAATAGGTTACAGTATATCCTAGATACAATATATGTGTGCTAAACTGAACAGTTTTCTTGTTGCACAGGGAGAATTGGAATCTGAAGGTATAAATAACCTGAGAAGAAAAACAGAAATGCAAGCACTTTATATTCATTTCCCAGTGTTCTTCCTTTGAGTGTAGTTGCTTCTGTCCATCCTTGATCAATTGAAACTGAATTAGCTATCTTTATCAAAGAGATCCACTTCCATCAGAGTACATCATCAAACAGTATCATTGTTGAGGTTTATAATGATCTCCTGGTTCTGCTCATTTCACCTAGCATCAGTTCATGTAAGTCTCGCCAGTCCTCTCTGTATTCATCCTGTTGGTCATTTCTTACAGAACAATAATATTCCATAACATTCATATACCACAATTTACTCAACCATTCTCCAATTGATGGGCATCCATTCATTTTCCAGCTTCTAGCCACTACAAACAGGGATGCCACAACCATTTTTGGTACATACAGGTCCTTTTCCCTTCTTTAGTATCTCTTTGGGGGTATAAGCCCAGTAGAAACACCGCTGGATCAAAGGGTATGCACAGTTTGATAACTTTTTGAGCATAGTTCCAAATTGCTCTCCAGAATGGCTGGATGTGTTCACAATTTCACCAACAATGTATCAGTATCCCTGTTTTCCCACATCCCCGCCAACATTTTGCATTGTCTTTCCCTGTCATTCTAGCAAATCTGACAGGTGTGTTGTGGTATCTCAGAGTTGTCTTAATTTGCATTTCTCTGATTAATAATGATTTGGAGCACATTTTCATATGTCTATAAATAGTTTCAATTTCTTCATCTGAGAATTGTCTGTTCATATATCCTTTGACCATTTATCAATTGGAGAATAGCTTGATTTCTTATAAATTAGTCAGTTCTCTAAATATTTTGGAACTGAGGCCTTTATCAGAACATTTGACTATCAAAATGTTTTCCCAGTTTATTGTTTCCCTTCTAATCTTGTCTGCATTTGTTTTGTTTGTACAAAAACTTTTCAATTTGATATTATCAAAATTTTCTATTTTGTGGTCAATAGTGATCTCTAGTTCTTCTTTGGTCATAAATTCCTCCCTCTTCCACAGATCTGAGAGGTAAACTATCCTATGCTCTTCCAATTTATTTATAATTTCATTCTTTATGCCTAGGTCATGAACCCATTTTGACCTTATCTTGGTGTATGGTGTTAAGTGTGGGTCAATGCCTAGTTTCTGCCATACTAATTTCCAATTTTCCCAGCAATTTCTGTCAAATACTGCATTCTTATCTCAAAAACTGGGGTCTTTGAGTTTTTCAAACACTATATTATTAAAGTTATTGGCTGTTTTGTCCTTTGAACCTAACCTATTCCATTGATCAACTAGTCTATTTCTTAGCCAATACCAAATGGTTTTAGTAACTGCTGCTTTATAATATAATTTTAGATCTGGTATAGCTAGGCCACCTTCATTTGTTTGTTTGTTTGTTTGTTTGTTTTTCATTAATTCCCTTGAAATTCTTGACCTTTTGGTTTTCCATATGAACTTTGTTGTTATTTTTTCTAGGTCATCAAAATAGTTTTTTGGGAGTCTGATTGGTATAGTGCTAAATAAATACATTAGTTTAGGTAGTATGGTCATCTTTATTATATTTGCTTGCCCAATCCAAGAGCATTTAATATTTTTCCAGTTGGTTAGATCAGACTTAATTTGTGTGGAAAGTGTTTTGTAGTTTTGCTCATAAAGTTTCTGATTTTCCCTTGGCAGATAGATTCCTAAATATTTTATACAATCAGTAGTTACTTTAAATGGAATTTCTCTATGTAACTCTAACTGTCGGGTTTTGTTAGTGATGTATAAGAATGCTTATGACTTATGTGGGTTTATTTTGTATCCTGCAACTTTGCTAAAGGTGTGGATTTTTTCTAATAACTTTTTAGTAGAGTCTCTAGGGTTCTCTAAATATACCATCATATCATCAGCAAAGAGTGATAATTTGGTTTCCTCATTGCCTATTCTTATTCTTTTAATCTCTTTCTCAACTCTTATTGCCAAAGCTAGCATTTCTAATACAATATTAAATAGTAACAGTGATAGTGGGCAACCTTGTTTCACTCCTGATCTTATTGGGAATGGTTGTAGTTTGTCCCCGTTACATATGATGCTTACTGCTGGTTTTAAATAGGTGCTACTGATTATTTTAAGGAAAAGTCCCTTTATTCTTATACTCTCAAGAGTTTTTAATAGGAATGGATGTTGGTTTTTATCAAATGCTTTTTCTGCATCTTTTGAGATGATCATATGGTTTTTGTTAATTTGATTATTAATATGGCCAATTATACTGATAGTTTTCCTAATATTGAACCAGCCCTGTATTCCTGGTATAAATCCTACTTGATTGTGGTGTATTATCCTAGGGATGATTTTCTGGAGTCTTTTTGCTAATATCTTATTTAAGATTTTAGCATCAATATTCATTAGGGAGATTGGTCTATAATTTTCTTTCTCTGTTTTCAACCTACCTGGTTTAGGTATCAGTACCATGTCTGTGTCATAAAAGGAATTTGGTAGGACTCCTTCAATCCCTATTTTTTCAAATAGTTTATATAGGATTGGGGATAATTGTTCTTTGAATGTTTGGTAGAATTCACATGTAAATCCATCTGGTCCCGGGGATTTATTTTAGGGAATTGATTAATAACTTCTTCTATTTCTTTTTCTGAAATGGGATTATTTAAGCAATTTACTTCCTCCTCTGTTAATCTGGCAAGCCTATATTTTTGGAGGTAGTCATCCATTTCACTTAGGTTATCATATTTATTGGCATAAAGTTGGGCAAAGTAACCCCTTATTATTTCTTTAATTTCCTCTTCATTGGTGGAAAGTTCTCTCTTTTCATTTTTAAGACTACTAATTTGATTTCCCTCTCTCCTTTTTCTAATTAGATTTACCAAAGGTTTATCAATTTTATTGTTTTTTTCATAAAATCAACTCTTAGTTTTATTTATTAGTTCAATAGCTTTTTTTTTTACTTTCTATATTATTAATTTCTCCTTTTAATTTTAGAATTTCAAGTTTAGTAATTGATTGGGGGTTTTTAATTTGGTTTTTTTCTAACTTTTTAAGTTGCAGGCCCAATTCATTGATCTTCTCTTTTTCTATTTTATTCAAGTAAGCCTCTAAGGATATAAAATTTCCCCTTATTACTGCTTTGGCTGCATCCCATAAATTTTGGTATGATGTCTCATTGTTGTCATTATCTTGAGTGAAATTATTAATTGTGTCTATAATTTGCTGTTTCACCCAATCATTCTTTAAGATGAGATTATTTAGTTTCCAATTACTTTTTGGTCTATTTACACCTAACTTTTTGTTGAATGTAGTTTTTATTGCATTGTGATCTAAAAAGAAAGCATTTACTATTTCTGCCTTCCTGCATTTACTATTGAGGTCTTTATGTCCTAATATATGGTCAATTTTTGTGTAGGTTCCATGAACTGCTCCTTTCTGTCACCATTCAGTTTTCTCCAGAGATCTATCATACCTATTTTTTCTAATATTGTATTTACCTCTTTAATTTCTTTCTTATTTGTTTTGTGATTTGATTTATCTAATCTGAGAGTGCAAGATTGAGATCTCCCACTATTATAGTTTTGCTGTCTATTTCTTCTCACATCTCTCTTAACTTCTCCTTTAAAAAGTTAGATGCTATACCACTTGGTGCATATATGTTTAATACTGATATTGCTTCATTGTCTATAGTACCCTTTAGCAAGATATATTTTCCTCCCTTCTTTCTTTTAATTAGATCAATTTTGGCTTTTGCTTGATCTGAGATAAGGATGGCTACCCCTGCTTTTTTGACTTCACCTGAAGCATAATAGATTCTGCTCCAGCCTTTTACCTTTACTCTGTATGTATCTCCCTGTTTTAAATATGTTTCCTGTAAACAACATATTGTAGGGTTCTGACTTTTGATCCAGTCTGATCTGTCTCCTCTTTATGGGAGAGTTCATCGCATTCAAATTTACGATTAAAATTACTAATTCTGTATTTCCTGCCATCCTAATATCCCCAAATTATACTTTTCTTTTTCTTGCCCTCCTTCCCTCCTTCCCTAGTATTAAACTTATTGGTCTCACTTGTGTTACACAGCTCTCCCTCTTTAGTGTCCCTGCCTCCTCCCTTTGAATCCTTTCCCCTTTCTTGTACCCTTCCCTTATTACTCTTTTTCCTTCTCCCTTTTCCTCTCCCACTTTTTAATGAAGTGCAAGAAGAATCTCTGTAAAATAAATATTTCAATTATTTCCTCTTTGAGCCAACTCTGATGAGAGTAAGATTCTCACAATTGTCCTCCCCCTCTCTAATTTCCCTCAGATATGATAGGTTTTCTTTGCCTCATTGTCACATATAGTTTCCCTCTTTTTATCCCCCCTTTTCCCTTTTTCTGACGCTATCCCCTTTCCATTTCTACTTTCTTTTTTATATTATATTGGTAAAATCAAATTATACATATGGTTTTTATGTATTTCCACAACAGAAATATAGTTCTCAAGACTTCCTTTTACCTTTTTCTACTTCTCTTGTATCATGTTGTTGGAGATCAACTTTTTTGTTTAAGTCTGTTTTTTTCCTTAGAAACAAATGGAATTCCTCTGTTTCATTAAATGTCCATCTTCTTCCATGGAAAAAAATACTCAGCTTAGCTGGGTAGTTTGTTCTTGGCTGCATTCCAAGCTCTTTTGCCTTTTGGAATATCTGATTCCAGGCTCTTCGATCTTTTAATGTTGAAGCAGTCAGATCTTGTGTGACCTTTATTGTGGCATCTTGGTATTTGAACTATTTTTTCCTGGCTACTTGTAAAATCTTTTCCTTAGTCTGATAGTTCTGAAGTTTGGCCACAATATTCCTTGGAGTCTTTATTTTAGGGTCTTTTTCAGAAGGTGAATTCTTTCAATGCCTATTTTACCTTCCAGTTCTATTACTTCTGGGCAGTTCTCTTTGATGATTTCCTGTAAAATAGTATCTAGGCTCTTTTTTTCATCATAATTTTTGGGTAGTCCAATGATCCTCAGGTTATCTCTCCTAGATCTATTTTCCAGGTCTGTTGTTTTTCCAAGTAAATATTTGACATTTTTTTCCAATCTTTCTTTCTTTCTTTTTTTTTGTTTTGTTTTGTTTTGCTTGACTGATTCTTGATGTCTCAATGAATTAGTCATTTCTATTTGTTCAGTTCTGATTTTTAGTGAATTATTTTCTTCATTAGCTTTTTTTACTTCTTTTTCTATATGTCCAATTGAGTTGTTTTGCTCTATGGTATTTTTTTCCATTTCACTATTTTTTTTTTTTAGTGAGTTATTTTCTTTTTCCAATTCACAAATTCTGTTTCCCTGCACTTCTTGGGAGTTTTTTTATCTTTTCCAATTCACATTTTAGGAAGTTATTGCTCTCTTGCATAGCTTCTCTTTCCTTTCCCCATTTTTCTTCTAGTTCTCTTTTAAGGTTTTTAATAGTCTCTTCTAGGAGAGCCTTTTGTATTGGAGACCAACAATTGTCTGGAGACTCTCTGCTATTAGTCTCTTCAGGGTTGAAAAGCTGTTCTCTTTCTGTATAGAAACTATCAATTGTTCTTTTGATTTTTTTACTCATTTTGTTAAAGCCTGTAAGGTCTGCCTTCAGAGCCAGGAGGTTACCTGCTTCCTCTGCAGAGCAGTGAAAGTGTATGGACAGGTAGTTGTCCTGCCAACCAGCCACAAAAAGCAGGGAAGTACTGAAGTGCTCTGGGAAGGAGTTCCCCACCCAGAAGTAACTAAGGCTTAAAGGGCAGAGCTGGTAAAGTGCCCTGCAAAGAACCCCAGCTGTGTGAGATAAAGACTGCCCTGGGGCTAGAGGCTGAGCAGTTAGAGTTTCACTACTCCACGCCAAATCCCACCCTGGGGCTGTGGTGTTAGCATTTTGCCACTCAGAATCTGGAGTTTTACGTGTAGCCAAGGTAAATGGCAAATTCTCGTATTCTGGGGTTTCCTCATAGCGACATATGTTTTCATACTCTGGGGCACAGTTACTTGCTCCAGAATTAAACGGAGTTGATGGCATCCCTTCCCTTGAGAGCATTTGGTCATCCAAAGATTCAGCTTTGGGACCATTAGGGAGGTCCACCTGAGTCCTATACATCCTCCTCTTCTTGTGAGAGGCTGGGCTGTGTGTTTCTGCAGAATATGCCTTAACTGGTTTACCCCTCTTTTCATCTGCCAAGGGCATGCCTTGCTGACTGTTATCAATTCCTCTGCCTTCCCTACTGGAAGAACGTCCTGAGGCTGAATGGAATTGCAGGGAAGGAAGTGTCTGCCTGGGAAGCTCAATCTGCTGGAGAAGTTCTATTGCCCCAGGCAGAGCTCCCTACTGTGCCCCCCTGCTGTGAAGATCTGTAACTGCCCCCACAAAAGCCCAGAACTTCGGGATGTGGCTGCAGGGCTGCGTTACAGTCTGCCTGAGTCACTTCCGGGTTTGAGGGGTTACAGCCAGATCTCATTAGGTTCTGGCGTTTTTTAGAGTACCCTCTGTTTCAGACTTTAATCTCTCTGCCAGTTTACTGCTTTGTTGTCAAGGCAGAGCAGTTAGCCTATAGCAGAGTTATCTCTATAACTTCTCTAGCCACAGAGATCACCCCGGCCCCTGGTCTGTTCAGGATGTTAGTCTCTTGCTGCCTGTGCTAGTCTATTCCTGGCCCCTCAGGACAAATCTTTCCTGGCAAGCTTCCAGATTGACTTCAGCTGGTAATTTGTAGTGCTTCTAATCTTCATGAATTTAAGCAGTGAAGAGCTGTTTTTGAGGCTGAATTAAATAGTTGGTTATGAGGGGAATGAGCCTTCTCCACCATCTTGGCTCCTCCCCCCTGTCTCCAAATCCTCCAAATTCCACTGTAGTTTGCTGTTGGCCAAGATCATTTCTTTTTAAATTAATGTTAGAAATTACATTGATAAAACTTTACCCTTAAAATTTAAAACAACTCTTTAAGATGTTAAGGATTTGAATTTCATTAAAATATACAAATACTTTAGAGCTCTAAGAAATTTAAATGCTATCCATCATTTACTTTTTAAGGAAGAGTCTTACAAAAATATAGTTGTAACATCAAAGGAGAGACATCAAGTTTCTGAAAAACTTATGAGAAAGGAATGTGAACATCAGGTAAGAAAAGACAGCGATGAAGACAATTATCATCTGCCTCAAAATATATCTTTAAGCTGCCCCTTCTTCATTCAATTCCTATTGTTTGCAACCAAAGTCTCAATAACAGAATTTGAGAGGTTTTAGTAATATGGGCATAATGCTGTGGAAAAAGTACTAAGCCCGAAATTTTACAAAAATCTATAGAGTGATCATATTTAACCTCAAATTTTATCTAACCATATGACTTCTTGAGCTTCCATTTATTTATCTTTAAAATGAATCAGGTAGAGTATAATTTTCTCTAAATTATACTCTAAAGAGTATAATTTCTTCTAAATCTAGAAAGATCCTATGATTTCAAAGAACTATCAATGTCTTCTGAAGAAAATACAGTGTTACAATGGAAATACAGTATTTCAGTAGTATATCTAAGTGTAAAGATCTGAAATTCTTAAAAGATGTGCTTGAATCAGTCAACCAAGTACTTAAGGCTAATTACCAATTGGACTATAACTCTGTTAGCATATGTTTGGAATTTCTCTTCTCTCAGTTAATGATGGCTCAATGTTTGGGGTTAAAAGAATCACAGGTAAGGATTAAGGGGTGGAGTGAGAGAGGCAAGAGAACTTTACGTGGCCTCAGGACAAGGAGGAGAAAAATGTGGAGATTATGGACTCTAGAATCAAGGAGGGATAGTTGGCAAAACTCCTGGCAGTTTATCCATTTCCTTCACTTCTCCCCTAAAGACAAAAGACTTTTGCTTATCCTGACTCTGGCTGATCCTGAGGCCTCCAGGAAGCTATTCCAGACTTTACATCTAATAATCAATGTTAATGCATCTGTTTTTTTTCTATGTACATTGTCAGCTCAAAATCTTCTAGTATCATTGACAATGATGCTTCTGTGATACCAAAATTCACACAATCACACACTTTATTTTGATATAGAAAGGCAAAAAGTACAAAAATTAGAATCATGTCTCCAGGATGGGTCAGATTATCACACAAGTTCAAGAAATAGTCAAGTATTCAAACATACTAAACAAATACTAGACAAAAATGCATTGACAATTTTGTCATGAGAATAAATAAGTAATAATTATACTAATAAAGCCAGACTAGTTCATTTTCACTCATCTGGCATACTAGGCAGAAATGTGAATGCTAAGATGTATAACACAGATTTTTATGTCAGCTGGCCTGTAAAAGTAAGTCACTTAATCAGCAAAGCATATTAAAATTCATCAATTGATATATGCCACAGGATTGGTTAGGTTAATAAAAACCAAACATCTGCAAAAGATAGGTTAATTTAACTGGATTTGTAAAAAATTAAATTCCATCAGCAATGTGTACTTATTTTATGAATTATTAATTATATAATAACCCCTTATGTTTGCATAGAATTTTACAGCTTTTCAAAGCACTTGCATCATGTCATTTGATCCTCATAACAACTCTGTGAGGTAGACAAAGAAGAAATCATTTTCCCCATTTTGCATTTGAAGAGTTTGAGGCTTGGAAATATCAAGTGACATGCTCAAGATCACACTACTAATAAGTGGCAGGATTATAAATTTAATCTACATATCTTGGCTCCTTTTAAGCTGTTTTTTTTTCTACTTCACCCTATGAATTTGATCTAGAAAATCACATAGTAAAATATATGTTGCCTGTCATGAAAAATATTGAGCTTTTATTTGATGGATATAGGTTGTTTAATATTAATGACAAGTCTTGTGACAATTCTTATCATCCCATTTCTATGATCTGAAGCAACAATACATGGTTTCTATATTCAGCTGACTGATCCATATAGAAAACTCTTTCCATTTGTATTATGTTCTCTCTCTTTCCTAAGTTTTCTGCCAATCAAATAACAGAAATGCTATTTTATGACATTTAAAAATTCAAGCAAGTTTTTACTATTTTCAGAATCTCACATTCACTAAAATTTATAGAAGCTTTAGTGTGCTCTTGTATTAGGCTACTACATCTAAAATTTCAATTTTGGTTTTGCAATTGTGATACTAAGAAAAAGGTAATACCGTATTGGCTATTTCTGGCAGTCCATAGATTGAAGGACCTTGGTGGAGAGGGGGCAGACACAGAACAAAATTGGGGGAAGAGAAAGAGACAGGAAGTCACAGACTGAGACACAAATGGAATCATAGATACAGAGAAATACACACACACACAGAGTGGCAGAAATATAGATACAGACATAAGGGCAACTAGGTGGCAGAATGGATAGAGTGCTAAAGTGCTTAGAAAATGTCTTGAAGTTAGAAAGACTTGAGTTTAATTTTGATGTCAAACATGCACTAGCTCTGTGACCTTGGTCAGTGCACTTTGAATCTATATGCCTAAATTTCATTTGGAAAAGGGGGGTAATATTCAAAGGTTCTGATAAAGACCTCATTTCTAAAATATATAGAGAATTGACTCAAAATTATAAGAATTCAAGCTATTCTCCAATTGATAAATGATCAAGGACATGAACAGACAATTTTCAGAAGAAGAAATTTAAACAATTTTGTAGCCACATTAAAAGGTGCTCCAAATTACTATTGATCAGAGAAACACAAATTAAGACAACTCTGATATACCACCTGTCAGATAGGCTAAGATGACAGGAAAATATAATGACAAATGTTGGATGGGATGTGGGAAAATTGGAACACTGATACATTGTTGGTGGAACTGTGAATGGATCCAAACATTCTGGAGAGCAATTTGGAACTATGCTCAAAAAGTTATCACACTGTGCATACCCTTTAATCCAGCAGTGTTACTACTGGGATTATATCCCTAAGAGATCCTAAAGGAGGGAAAAGGATCCACATGTGCAAAAATGTTTGTGGCAGCCCTCTTTGTAGTGGCAAGAAACTGGAAACTGAGTGGATGCCCATCAGTTGAAGAAAGGCTGAATAAATTATGGTATATGAATGCTATGGAATATTATTGTTCTGTAAGAAACGACTAGCAGGATGATTTCAGAGAGGTTTGGAGAGACCTACATGAACTGATGTTAAGTGAAATGAGTAGAACCAGGAGATCATTGTACATGACAACAAAACTATATAATGATCAATTCTGATGAATGTGGCTCTCTTCAACAGTGAGATGATTCAAACCAGTTCTACTTGTACAGTGATGAAGAGAGCTATCTATGCACACAGAGAGAACCATGGGAACAGTGTGGAACACAACATGGAATTTTCACTCTCTTCGTGGTTATTTGCTTGCATTTTGTTTTCTTTCTCAGTTTTTTTTCCTTCTTGATCCAATTTTTTCTTGTGCAACAAGATAACTATATAAATATGTATACATATATTGGATTTAATGTGTATTTCAACATATTTCACATGAATTGGACTACCTGCAAGCTAGGGGAAGGAGTGGAGAGAAAGAGGGGGAAATTTGGATCAAAAGGTTAAGCAAGGGTCAATCCTGGAAAAATTAGCCATGTATATGCTTTGTAAATAAAAAAGCATTAATAAAATTTAAAAAATCAAAAAATAATAACAGCCCAAAAAAAGAATAAAAGAAGAAAAAAAAGGGGGGGATGGAATAATAATCTTATTTGCTTCCTAGGATTGCTGAGACCATCAAAGGAGATATTTGTAAAGCAGTAAACAGAGTGCCTGGCACACAGTAAACATTATATACATTTAGATTATTATTATTATTAATTATTATTTTGATATAGACATTTTACATATGTTTAACATAGAGGTATAGAAATGTATTAACACATACATATACATATTACATTTATATATAGGCATTGCCTATTTTTTAGAAATTGATAAACTAAGAAATTCTGCTCACAATTTCATTTTGACAGATTTTACCAAAAATACAAAAGAAAAACAACATTGGGAAAATGAAAAACAAATGTTTTCAAAGCTTAAAAAACCCTTTATATGTTGCTCTGAAAGTGTTATAAGGAAGTTTTCACTCCTCAGGGCAATATCTCAGGAACAGTGTAGTAGTTTTTTGCAGTGTAGTAGTAACTCAACTTTTAATATTTTTGAATCTTTTCTATCTGCTATTTATTCATATATTTCATTTTTTATTATAATGGCCTCCTTATTATTCTAGCTGTTGATTTAAAATTAATGAATCCTAACACTCTATTGTGTGTATGTGTATGTATTTGTGTGTGTGTGTATAATTGCTGCATGTGATAATCTATCCATAATTAAATCACACATATATAACATTATGGTCTATGTTTTTAACAAATTTCTTTTTATTGAGGAAAACAAAGAGCTTTTTATTTTATTCTTTCTATAGCCATTTAGGTTGGCAGATCTCTTTGAAATAATGCAAAAATCTAGATAAAGTGGAGTTTTTGTTTTGTTTTTCTAAGTTTACCAAGTTCCTAAGTTTCCAGTAACTTAATTCTCTTCTGTGTTCTCCCTCAGGAAACTCTGCTCTGCTAAAATTCTCCCAAATGCCTGGAAATTGGCTATTTTATTGCTTTAAAAATCTGTCCTTATATTCTTCATTCTCACTCAAAAGACAAATAATAGTTTGTAGCATTATCCCTAACAGAGAATTTATATTTCAGCAGTAATATCTAGGTTTAAATAAAGAATAAAATCAATAAACTATGAAGAAAATATGAAGCAGCTATAGCTTTAGAGTTGTAGAAGATAAAGCATCAGTCAACAAACCTAAAACAATAGGATGTAATAGAAAGCATACTCAGATATAATTAGAGTGGAGGAATTGCTAATGACTCACAATCTTCTGTTCTCTTATCACTACAACCACCGAAATAATTAAAAAAAAAAAATACCTCTTTGTAATGGGCTGAGGCTTGACTTGATGCACTGAGGTCTCAAGCACATGAGGCTAAATAGTAATTGGACCATACTCTATTAATAGATGCTTGGAGAAAGAATGGCCCCTGCCCACTCTTTGTGCAAGTCCTGATGTATTGTATAGGAAATGACGATTTTAGTGGGTGGAGGCAAGGGAATGGAAAGGGAAGCTGAAAGAGAGACTGCTGGTTGGCTTCTTGACACAGCTGCTCGCATTGCTATCGCGACTGCCCTTCACCTCCGATGCCTCTCTGCTAGTTGGCTTTCTGTCACAGCTGCCCATATTGCTATCACAATTCTTCTTCACCTCTACTGAGAATAAAGATTGAATATTTTTCCCTTAACCTGAATTCCTGACACCAGCTGATTTTAAATACGTGGTCATCACACCTCTTGGTCTACTAACAAGTTAGGCAAGATCATATCCTCCCTCAGGTGTTGGAATCCTTACTAACTGCTAAGTAATTAGAGTTGATCTAATCTTACAAGAAGTTGTTTTGGCCAGAACCTGAAACAAGGTACTAAGTAGAACTACCCATAATCCCTCTCTCTGGAAGGAGCATAAATAGGCCAATGGGCCAGTCGGAGAGTTCGAGAGAGTGAAGACGCTACAAGTCGAGATTTCACCGGAATGACATGAAGACTGGAGCTGGCTGGAGGCTGAAGAAAGCAGAGGCTTTTTGAGAAGAAAAAGCTCACAACATTTTGGCGCCCAACGTGGGGCAAACAGACCCCATGTCCAATTTCAGTGGAAAAGCTCCGATCCTGATTCAAGTGGAAAAGCCTCTGATCCTGATCCAGTGGAAAAGACTTCAACCCAGAAATTAGGGTGAGTGCAACAAAGAAATTTTGTTAAAAGAGTTAAAGTATAATTTCAGCTAAGATGGGACAGATATTTAGAAAACAGCCTGTTTCTGTTCAAGGAAAATGTTTAGAGAGCATTGTCAAAATTATGGAAAGCCAAGGTTTAATTATAAGTTTACAGCAAATCACTGAATTTTTACAAACTGTAAAGGACATATGTCCTTGTTTCTCTCTTGATAAGGAATTAGATCTAAATGAATGGAAATTGGTTGGAGAGGATCTTTGTCAATTCTATGACAAAAATGGGCCTAACTCAATAATTAATACATATAATGTAATACAATTGGCTATAAGAAGTTATTTAAGTGATAGAATGATGAAAAGGAAAGTACAGGAGGAAGAATTGCCAACTTTACTAGGTGAAAAGGAGGACGAATCAGATGAGAATGGAGTTAATTACAATTCTGAGTATGATACTTCACAGCAGGAGGAATTAGGTGATTCCACATCTCATGACCCTCCCCCCGCAATTAACCCTTCATGGGTGGAACAAGGGGGAGGGAGAGAGACAGAAACACAGTCAGCTTCTCCTGTAAAGCAGAATTTGACAAGATTAGAAAAAGCATTAATTAAGGCAAAAAATGAAGGAGAAGATATATCTGATTTTATAAATGCATATCCTGTGATTGAAGAGCTCAACTCCTCAGGTCAAAAAGAGAGAAAATACACTCCTTTTAATTTGGAAAAAATTAAAGATTTGAAAAAGAGTTGCACTCTTTATGGGGCTACATCATCTTATGTGAAGATGTTACTGGATAATTTGTCTAATGAAATCCTAACCCCGAATGACTGGAAATCCATAACGAAAACTTGTCTAGAACCGGGACAAAATTTATTGTGGCTTTCGGAGTTTCATGAATTATGTAGGATTCAAGCCCAACGCAATAGGCAAAAAGGAGCTGTTGTACAAATCACTTTTGACCAACTAGCTGGTGAAGGTCAGTATGCAGAGAGTTCAGAACAGATTTATTATCCCATAACAGTCTATGAGCAAATTTCTAAGGCTGCAATAAAAGCTTGGAATTCTCTCCCTGGACAGAAAGATGGAAATAATGCTTTCACAAAAATAGAGCAAGGTCCCAATGAAACTTTTGCAGATTTTGTGGGACGTTTACAAACAGCTGTAATAAGAACCATTGGAGACAATGCAGCAACAGAAATAATGACTAAACATTTGGCTAAGGAAAATGCCAATGAGGTTTGCAAAAGAATTATATGGGGGCTAGACAAAGATTCTCCTTTAGAGGAAATCATAAGACGCTGTGCCACAGTGGGCCCAAATGCTTATTATGCCCAGACTATGATGAACATGGAAAGACAAGGTCCTTCTTGGCAGAGGAATTATAGAGAAACTCGTCGATGTTTCCAGTGCGGAAAAATTGGACATCTAAGAGCCCAATGTAGAAATGGAGATAAAGTGAGAATACAGGGTGAGAGAAAACCCAAAACCCCATGTCCAAAATGTAACCAAGGCTTTCACTGGGCTTCTAAATGTATATTGACCCAGAAGAATGAGAGGCAAGGCCCAGCTCCAAAGTATCAATCAAAGGACAGGTGGGGCATGATAGCAGCTGAGGTTACACCCAGAGAGACTTTGGAAATTCAGAACTCTGATGTCATCAACCAACAGAAAAGCAATCAGGATTACAGTTGGGAAGAATATAGGCCTTTTAAGACAACAAGACAATATCCAATGCAAACAACTCCAATGTAATTACCAGATGATGAGGAGAAATCCCAAACTTGGTAAATAGAAGGGAATTAGATTAACTGCTTGGGGAAGAGGATCTGCTTATATTTCCACAGATGAAGAAAGAATCAGATAGCTGACAATGAGATTGTCAAAAGGATTCTTAAAATCTTCAGAAATCATTGGGTTCCCTGAGATGAAAAATTGTTGATGAGACTTTTTGCAGTACTTCAGAGCTTACAGGAATTATTAGATTCCTGGCACATGAACTCATGGACAATGGATTGCTTATGGACTATTTCTAGGACTTATGGACATGTGTAAATTTTCAGGATGATTTATGTTGTTACATTACTACTAGCCTGTGTTATATTGCTATGTGCTTATGTAAATTATGTATAATGCCTCCCATATTGATGGATTTATGTATACCATGTATATCTGTTACAAAGTTCTGGCCCATATTGATGGATTTATGTGTACCCCCTCAGAAACCCCCTATGTTTTAAAACAAAAGAAAGGGGGAGATGTTGGAATCCTTACTAACTGCTAAGTAATTAGAGTTGATCTAATCTTACAAGAAGTTGTTTTGGCCAGAACCTGAAACAAGGTACTAAGTAGAACTACCCATAATCCCTCTCTCTGGAAGGAGCATAAATAGGCCAATGGGCCAGTCGGAGAGTTCGAGAGAGTGAAGACGCTACAAGTCGAGATTTCACCGGAATGACATGAAGACTGGAGCTGGCTGGAGGCTGAAGAAAGCAGAGGCTTTTTGAGAAGAAAAAGCTCACAACACTCAGGTACTTTGCATTTGCAGGGATGATGGTAATCAAGTAACAGTACTTGGAAAATTAGAAATAAATAGTTTAGGAGAAAAGATAATTAGTTCAGTTTAAGATGTCTTTAGGACATCCATTTCTATTTGTCCAATAGTTATTTGGAGATACAAGATTAAAAGTCAGGAGAGAATTATGTGTATAGAAATGGTATTTCAATTTCTGGAAGATGAGGAGATTGTCAAACAAACTAGTACAAATAGATAGGAAAAAAGATCTCAGGATAGAGTTTTGGCAAACATCCATGGTCACATTCAACTTCTAGTTGGTTAAAATTCTTCACAATGTGGATCTATTGAATTTTGAATTGTATTTGATTTGTCACTCCTGCTATTAAATTTATCCATCATTTTCACCAATTGATGGGAACCTATATTTTGTCAAAATTTTTAATATACAAAGGAAGGCTACAATGAATATTTTAGGATATAAGGGACACCCCTCCATCCTTTGCATCTGTAATGTTTATGACCAATTGTAGAATTATTGGTTAAAATTATATGAACACTTTAGTAACTTTTCACAGAAAGGTTGAACCAACTCAAATCTCCACTAGTAAATAATGTTAGCATGAATATCTTCCCATAGAACATTCATATAATTCATATAAAGTTCAGATAACATGGTCTAAGAATCTTTACTGAACATAGGTGAAGTAAAACAAGTTTTTGTTTGTTTGTTTGTTTGTTTTTACTTTTCATTTCATTTCCGGAATATTATTTTGTATCAATTTTTAAATGATTTTGAAGTTTTGTTTTGTTTTGTTTTTCCCCTGTGGATAACTGTTCTAATTAGCCACTTCTCTAGAAATACTGTTTCTTCTTGGAGGTACTAAACCATCTCAGTATTTCTCAGTTTTTTTTTTTTTTTTTAATTTTGTGGGAGGTTTTCCTCCTGACTCCTAATCAATTTTTTTAGATATCAAATTTCAGCTTTTGCATATAATACCATATAGAAAGTTATAATGTTCAGGCTACCTCTCTGGAGGGCCTCGGGATCAATCAGAGTCAGGATCAAAGTCCTTGGTCTTTAGGAGAAGAAGTAAAGGAGGCAGCCAAGCTGCCACACAGCTTGCCAAAGATGAATCCTGGACTCTAGAGTCTAGAGCTTGAAGTCCTCTCTCCTCAGTGTGCTATGGTAGAGAGGTTCTGACCCTTACCTCAGCCCTCCAATACTTGCCTCTAATTATCTCATCACAAGACCGTCAGCAAGAGCCAATCTTGAGGAGAGCCATCACATAACCATATGTTTACAGAACCATTATCACACCTTGAGTAGGTATTTAGCCTTAAATGCTCTGCTGTCTGCAATTCAAATACACCTTTTCTGATTCCAGCCCTCTACAGAAGATAATCTTTCTAAATTCACTGAACTAAAGAAAAATACCCTAGTATAGTAGACTCAAATTATAGTTTCAAAGAACTGTAAGTTTTGTATAATTCTCATTTTTCCCAATAATAAGATATTTTGGGAGGGAATGAAGTCATAACCTAGATTTATAACATATATATCATCCTTAACTATTCACTCTCACTTGCTATATCCAATCTCTTGTCAAATGATTCTCTTCTTTGGATTGTACATATATTTCATAACATTTTTCAAGTTCAAATCTAACTGTAGTGGAAATTAGAGTTTCTCTGCTGATCATTTGGTCAAATACAACTCTTCAAAGATAATGAAATGATTATATTTCCCTCTGTAACTCATTTTATAGATGAGGAACAGAGACAAATATGGCTAAATGATTTGACCATAGTCACACAGCTAACAAGTATCTGAAGTTTGATATAAACTCAGATAAATAAGTTTTCCCTAAGACAGACCCTGTGTCACCTAACTAACTAACTAAGAGTAAGAAGAGACAAAATTTAATTTGAATTTGAAGATAATCTGTGGTATAGATTAAATATCAATAATTTGGTGAAAATGAATATGTGAAGTTTTAATGAATGGAATTTTTCAAATATGATTATAGAAACATTTGTTATCAAATTAAGAAATAAAAGCATACAATAACCAAAGTTTTAAAAAGACGTTCATTGGATACCTGATTTGTTTAATATGTGTCTCTTTTCTGTTGTGAAAAACAAACTAATTTCTTATAAGAGAAGGAAACCTAAATTTATGTATATAATGATTCTTGAAGCATGAGAAGGATTGGTTTACAGGAGCTGATAGATATTTTATAGTCCCCTGAAAAAATATACTCAGGTATTTGAGAAGGGGATGACATTTTTTTTGTTGACATAGATGAAGTTTTTTTTTTAATTGTTTGACATGCTCTCTTTCAGGTCCTCCTCCCTAATGTGGACTATCTAACTTTCACTTATCTGTCAATCAATATTATATTTGTTTTAAAAGATCATGACTATTATTAATTCTACGAATGCATATGTCATGTTTTTAGAGATTATGAGATTAATTATATTGATTTAATTATGTTTTATTTTTTTGATTTCTTTTGTTCCATAGTATCAATGTTTCCCAATATATCTTTCATAGTTCTCTCTCCTATAGAGTAAATCTTCTTAAGGAACAAAAAACAACTACAAAATAAAAAAAAAATTTCATCAAGACTAAAGAGCATGTTGAAAACTATATCAATTAAATGGTCAAAGGATATGAACAGACAATTTTCAGAGGATGAAATTGAAACTATTACCACTCATATGAAAGAGTGTTCCAAATCATTATTGATCATAAAAATGCAAATTAAGACAACTCTGAGATACCATACACACCTGTCAGATTGGCTAAGATGACAGGAAAAAATAATGATGAATGTTGGAGGGGATGCGGGAAAACTGGGACACTAATGCATTGTTGGTGGAGTTGTGAACGAATCCAACCATTCTGGAGAGCAATCTGGAATTATGTCCAAAAAATTATCAAATTGTGCATACCCTTTGATCCAGCAGTGTTTCTATTGGGCTTATA
Organism: Antechinus flavipes; assembly: GCF_016432865.1. NCBI lineage: Eukaryota > Metazoa > Chordata > Mammalia > Dasyuromorphia > Dasyuridae > Antechinus > Antechinus flavipes. Next base: position 401,002,151 of record NC_067398.1, read on the forward strand.
TCCCAAAGAAATACTAAAGAAGGGAAAGGGACCTGTATGTGCCAAAATGTTTGTGGCAGCCCTGTTTGTAGTGGCTAGAAACTGGAAAATGAATGGATGCCCATCAATTGGAGAATGGCTGGGTAAATTGTGGTATATGAATGTTATGGAATATTATTGTTCTGTAAGAAATGACCAGCAGGATGAATACAGAGAGGACTGGCGAGACTTACATGAACTGATGCTAAGTGAAATGAGCAGAACCAGGAGATCATTATACACTTCGACAACGATATTGTATGAGGACATATTTTGATGGAAGTGGATTTCTTTGACAAAGAGACCTGAATTTCAATTGATAAATGACGGACAAAAGCAGCTACACCCAAAGAAAGAACACTGGGAAACAAATGTGAACTATCTGCATTTTTGTTTTTCTTCCCAGGTTATTTATACCTTCTGAATCCAATTCTCCCTATGCAACAAGAGAACTGTTCGGTTCTGCAAACATATATTGTATCTAGGATATACTGCAACATATCCAACTTATAAAGGACTGCTTGCCATCTAGGGGAGGGGGTGGAGGGAGGGAGGGAAAAAAAATCGGAACAGAAACGAGTGTCAATATAAAGTAATTATTAAATAAAAATTTTAAAAAAATAAAAATAAAAATATGAAGAAAAAAAAAAGGGGGGGGTTGGAAAGTTATTCTTAGCTACAAAAAAAAAAAAAAAAAAACTATATCATTGCAAATATAGTGCTTTTCACATAATCTCCCGATTTTGCAAGGAAGTAGCTGATGATAAATTCTCATTTCATTTTTTTGGTACCAAACTTGGCATCCTATTCTATTTATTTTGTTGTATTTATAATTTGTGTGTGTGTGTGTATGTAAATTTATATTATGGAAGTGATTATTTTTTATGATTTTATTTACTGCTGTTATATCAATTTATATACATTATCCCTCTTTTTTAACATTCAGAATCACTTAGATCTCAGTGATATTTATTGTATTAATTTATAATAGCCATTTCATAATCAATGGATATTTATTTTGTTTCCAATTCTTTGTTACATAAAAAGTGGTACTGTAAGTATTTTAGTAACTGAGACTTTATAAGATAGCCATTGATTCCTTAATGCATAAATCTAGCAATGAAAGCTTTTAGACTAATGAAATAGACATTTTTGTTATATTATTAATCTAATTACAAATTATTTTACAGAATGTTTTGACCAACCCCAAGCTCCATCAATTTTTCTTAGTGTACTTTCCCCTCCCTGCCCATAATGCCTCCAATATTTGATTTCCTATTACCATACTTTTTCATCTTTTCAAATTTTCTAAGTGAAGTGAAATTTTAGATTTTTTTTTAAATTTGGAGTGCTTTTTTAAAATTTTAAGTAATCTTTCATGTTGTTAATAAGCATTTGCTTTTTCATAATGGATTTTATATACCTCAATACAAATTTATAATAGAATAATTTCACTCCAAAAAAAATTAATAAAGAAATTAAAAGATGATTAGAAATTAGAAGGCAAAGAATGATTCCCTACACTCCCCAGATCTAAAATTATGGAAAGTCACTGCCTTTGCTCAACTGACCTAAGCAAATAATCTTTGCCTATATCTTGAAACAGGTGAAGATTTTCATGGCCCACTTTCACACATTCAACATTTCTATAATAAATTTGTGGAGTGTCATTCATCTAATTATTAGCATACCATATTTTTAGCTAGATAAAAAAGACTATTCTTTGCCTCAAATTTTACCTAGTCTTGATCACTGAATGGGAATTGTCTCAGTCAGACTGAGACTTGTAAAATACCTTAGCTTAAAAAGTTCAAGGATTCCCCTTGCATCTAGGACCAACTCCAGTCATGCTGATCTATATTTTGTCACTAGAATCAGATGGCTCTGTAGGAGCAAGTGAGACTGGTGACCCTGCACAGTCTGCCCTCATTTAAATCCAATTTGCTTTTATGTCATGGCATCACCTCCCTGATGTCATGCCTCTTTGAGAGTGAAGGATAAACAACAGTTGCTCATATCTGAAAAATGATCAAGAAGAAGAAGTGGAATATTTAAGTTTGCTTATGTTTATGCTAAACATTTAGCACCTAAAAGGATTTATAGCTCAAGGTGAAATTATAGAATCTTGCATATAAATAACTACAATATCACATTCAGGCCACCACAGTACTTTCCAGCTAACCTCATGATATCTGTTCTCTATTGTATCACCTTCACTTCTTTCTGACCATTAACTTTATCTCTGCCTCTGGGTTCATTGTGTCTATTAGGTGAAACTGTGCCTTAGTTTACTAAATCCCAGGTATTACATCATTTTCTGACCCATTCAACATTATGCCTCTGTAAGATATACTACCCCATTCAATTTGAGCTCACTTCATGTGTTGCTTTCCTCTACTAAAATGTTAGCTCCTTGAAGACAGAGACTATTTTACTCATTTGTATTTATATCCATTATTTTTTTTAATTCATGTATATGTCTATGCATTTATTTATCAACATATCATTCCATTCCCAGCTCTTCAATTTGACTTTTTTCACTTCATGTTGACACCACTGGCTTAATTCTGAGAAAATTGCCTACCATTTAATCACACTTTGAAACAATTGAAGGCTGATGAAAGCTGACATTTTCCCTTGCTATCAACAATTTTGATTGTCCAGTCAATTAGCAATGAGACTTAGCATTGTATAAAAGTTGCCAGGGAGTCTCTTTTGGCATATCTTTTCCCAGAGGATGAATATAATTCTTCGATCCAGAAGCAAAAACAGTTCTCTGTGGGGTACAACTGATGTTCTTTTTTCCAATGAATAGAATTTTGATTGCTCTTCATGGATGAAATGTTTTATAGTTACATTCTGGTTTGCAGGGAATAGTTGGAAAACAAAACATTTAACCTTACATTGGGAGTCAGGCACCTGATACAGTGAATGAAAGCTGGTAATAATGTATATAGAACAAAGCTGCTGGCTCAGGGGGATGATGCTGAAAAGACACCAAGCCTGTTTTGCCCTAGGTCACCAAGTTTCATTTATTTCAAGTGAGTTGTGATAAAAGGTGTTAGGAAGTATGTAAGCTTTTTCTTTGAATCCTGCTGGATAAGAGGAGAGGGAAGAAAGTATCTGAGAATAGACATCCCCACAAATCACAGCCTTGACTGAGAAGAGTGCAGTTATACTGGCATGAAAAACAAGCCATACTTTCATTGTTTTAAGTTGTGTACTAAGATCAGTATCAAGCCAAAACTCACCTTTCCTTGACTACTCAGAACATTTATGCAGTTATATACTGGGCATACTGCTGCTTACCTTCTGCTATGGTATGTCTTTCTTAATAAAGTTGATATTGATGTCTTTACTTTTACCACAGGGACTATGCATTCTTTTCATAAGAAAGATAACTCCCTAGCCAATAAGCTTTATAGCCTTTTTTTTTTCAATATGAACTTATCATCTTCCCCTATTCATATATAGTACATGAATTTAGACCACGTGTTTCTACATGCAATGTAATTCTTCATGTTGAAATAGTGTTCTCTGCAGACCATAGGATTCTAGAGCTATATATTTAGAAATAAAAGGAACCTTCATGTCCAATCCCTTTCATAAATGAGAAAACAGATTCAAGAGATCAAATAATTTCTAGAAATTCACATATTTACTAAGTGTGAAAGTAGAATTTGAAGCAAGACAGGGATCTAAATTCTTGTCTAGTATTTTTTTCCATTGCATCCTATGCCATTTTCTAACATATTAACATTTAAATTCCCCTCTGTTCACAAATTAATGCTATGTTGTATATGATTGCTATTTAGATATAGATTAAACAGATGACCACAAAGGTTCCATTTTCCTGCTCTGGAATCAATGATTCTAGGATCATACTATGAAATTATTTACTTTATATCTTCCCTTCTTTGAGAAAAGGAAACAGTTATCTAATATGGAGCTCCTCAAGAAGTTCATATAATAAAGGAAGAAACAGCATGCATCTCTACCTACCTACCTACTTACATACATACATATATACATAAAAGATAGTTACAGTGTAAATCAAAGGTAATCTTGTCAAAGGAAAAGTATTTATGAGGAATGGGGATTTGAAAAAGGTAGAAAAGATTGGGAAAGGAAGCCTGTTAAAAGCTTCCTTTAGAATGTGGAATTTGAACTGAGTTTTGAAAGAAACCAGAAAAATCAGGAGCTAAAAGTGAAAAAGAAAAGCTTTCTAGTTTGGGATGAAAAATTATGGAGTTTGAAGATAGAGTATCTTATGGGAAGAACAGTAAGAAGATCAGGGTCAGTGAATTGTAGAGTATGTGGTAGGGCATACAAATGTAAGAAGCCTGGAAAAGTAGAAAGGAATAAATGTTGAAAAGTTTTAATAATCAAACAAATGATTTTGGTTTTTATCAAAAAGGTCAAAGAGAACTACTGGTATTCATTGAACTATGAAGCTTGGGAAACCAATATAGTCAGACATGCCACATTGTAATATCAAGTTATGTGAGAAAAGGAGAAATAGAGATGAGGCACAAAGAACAGCCAGAAGTTTTATTAAAGAGTCCAAGTGAATGATGTTGATGGACTACACCATATTGACAGCTGTGTGAATGAAGAGAAGCAGAAATGCATATATGTGTGTGTGCATATGTGTATATATATATATGTATGTATACACATATCATACACACATTAAATATATATACATGCATACATATGTGGAAATATGAATAACAAAACTTGTAATGTGATTAGTTATGTGAGGATAAATGCCCCCATGACTAGAAAGGTGTGATATCTTTCAAAGAAATAAAAAAATTCAAAAGTCTTTGGGAGAAAAAATAATTAGTTTTGCTTTGTACAAATGAAGTTTGATGTGGGACCCCAAAATTCAAGATTTTCAAGAGGTAGGTAATGGTTGCTTATATAGATCTGGGATTTGATCATGGAATCCAGAGAAGCTAATGAGTTCACCAAGTAGGATAGTATAAAGACAGAAGAGAAGTGAACACACAAAATATCATTGAGTTACCCATAGACAGGTTTTATGATGCTATTAGACAAATCTGTGATATTATTCAGAATACTATATGTAGAAAGTCAATTTGTACTGCTTTGGGAACTCTGTGTAAGTGATTCAATCAGATTAATATAAAAAGTGAGCTCTGATATCTTTCTATATTCTCAGCTAAAAATGCAAGCCCTTGGATTTGAAGAAGCTACATAGAATTAGTTTTGTCTCAGATGAATGTGATACATCACTTGCCATTTAATGCATTATGCCTCTTCTTTTTAATGTTTGAGTAAAATAAAAGCTTTTTCAATTTGACAATGTCATCCACCATTCTAGGTTATTGAGAACTTTTAGGATCATAATTCTTTCTTACAATATGCTAACTATACCTCCCAGCTCCTATCTTCAAATTTGTTAAACATAAAATTGATGCCTTTATTTGAGTTATTAATAATATTTTAAAAATACAACCAACTATATCATGCATAATCTATTATACAGACATTTCATGTTCCGAAAAACAAATATATCATATCTCAATCAATATTTATTAAATATTATATACCAGGCACTGTTCTAAGTGATGTGCATATAAAGGAATAAATAGGCCCTACTTTCAAGAATCTCACAATCTATAGGGGAAGACAATATTATGATCAGAGAGAGTATATAAAGGATAAATCAAAGATAATCTCCAGTGATAAGGCATCAAATTACAACTTGACAATAGAGGATTCTTGTAGAAGATGGGAATTTATCTAGAATTTGCAGGAAGCTAGAAAAAGCAGGAGGCAGAGATGAAGAAGGGTAGAATTGTAAGCATGAGACAGTTGATAAAAATGTCAGCATAGTAAATTAGAGTATCTGAGGAAGTGTTTTAGGAAAAGAAAAGAGGTCAGTATACTGGATTGCAGATTATGGGGAGTGGATACTAAAGGTATAGGGGAGAAGGCGATAAAATAATTTGAATGCCTGAGAATTTAAATTGATCTTAGAGATATTAGGAAACCCACAGAGTTCTTTCAATAGTGAGTATGTATTAAATATAATAATATACTGTAACTTAAAAATAAATAATCTGTAAATAAAGACTTAAAAAACTGTGACTTAAGAACACCATTTTGACAGCTGAGAGGAGGCTAGATATGAATTAGGAGAGACTTGTAAGAGGCAGAACAACTAGCAGAATGTCGCAGTAGTTCAAGCATGAGCATCCCATAGACTCTCTCCTATGTCTTATCTTTTTTCTCTATGTTATTTCAATATATCATTAGCTCTTATGCATACAATTATCATGTCTCTGCTACTTATTTTCAAATCTACCTCTGTTCTGTTTTCTGCTTAACTCCAGATTCATAACTTCAACTGCCAATTAGACATCTTGAAGTGAATATGCTTTATGTTTCAACATTTAGTTTCAACATGTCCTAAAATGAATTCAGAATTGTTTTACCAAACTTACCTCTTACTTTCAAGTGCAAAATCATCTTAGCCCTCATCTCCTCCTGCTTGGTAGGATGACAACAAAGAAAGAATATTATCTTGAAAATGTGGAGAAAAGATAATAATAGGGAAAAGTGGGAAAAGTAACATTGCCAGAAGGTGTGGAGAGATTGAAAAGAATTAGGATAGTGAAAAATCCATTGAATCTATCAATTAAGAGATTATAATTAACTTCAGAAATAGTAGTTTCAGTTGAATTATGAGATCAGAAACCAGTCTGTATAGAATTAAGAAAAATGGAGGCACTTATTTTAGATGACTTTTAAAATTATTTTGACCTTTTCCCAGATTTTCCTGAGCTCCATTTAATGATTCTCTGGTCCTCTTTCCATAATTTCTTCTTCCATAATTTAATTATGCCTAAATAGCCAATGCATCTAATTAATATGTATACGATGTATACATACACATACACATACACATAGATAAAAAGAGACAGAGAGAAAGAGAGTGACACAAAGAAAGAGAAAGAGAGAAAGAGAAAAATTGTGTACAAATTAAGCTATAGCTAAGTTATTTTCTGAGAGCAACTTGAACCAAATTTCATCTGAGTTTTTAGAGAACTTCTTCCTTAACTTTCCATGGATCCAAGGGCTCTGCTATGACATCTTATTATTTTTTTCATTTTAAACTTTATTTTTAGATTTTACATGTACATTCTTTTTATATATTTCCATAAGACTCATGTGAGGAGAAAAAATGGAAAAAATCACAAGAAAAGAAAAATGAAAGAAACGGAAGGGGAAAAAAAGGTGAAAACAGTATGATCTGCATTCAGGTTCCATAGATCTCTGTTTGAATATGGATGGCATTTTTCATCCAAAATTTATTGGAATTGTCATGGATCACTGGATTGATGAGAAGAGCTTTTTTGGAGTTTTTTTTTCAAAACGTATGCTGTTAGTTTTCATAATTTACCCTTGAAAATCATTGTTTTTCAATTGTTTTCTCCCTCTCTTCCACCCAGTTCCTCCCCTAAAGGGCAAATAATCCAATACATGTTAAACATGCAAAATAAAATGCAAGCAAACAACTACCAAAAAAAGAGTGAAAGTGCTATGTTGTGAACAACATTCAGTCCCCACTGTCCTCTCTCTGGGTATAGATGGCTTTCTTCATAACTGAACAATTGAAACCGGTTTGAATCATCTAAGTTTACCATCATATGATTTGCAAAGAGTGATAATTTGGTTTCCTTATTACCTACTGTAATTCCTTTAATCTCTTTTTCTTCTTATTGCCAAAGCTAGCATTTTTTATAGCTTATTATATACAAAACATATGCATGGGTAATTTTTCAACATTGACCCTTGCAAAAACTTCTGTTTTAACTTTTCCCCTCCTTCCCTCCACTCCCTCCCCTAGATGGCAGGCAGTCCCATACATGTTAAATATGTTAAAGTATATATAAAATACAATATATGTATACATATTTATACATTTATCTTGTTGCACAAGAAATATCAGATTTAGAAATATGGTAAAAATAACCTGAGAAGAAAACAAAAATGCAAGCAAACAATAAGAAAAAGAGTAGAAATGTTATGTTGTGGTCCATACTCATTTCCCAGTGTTCTTTCTCTGAGTGTAGCTAGTTCTGTTCATTACAGATCAATTGGAACTGATTTGGATCCTCACATTGTTGAAGAGAGCCACATCCTTCAGAACTGATCATTATGGAGTATTGTTGTTGAATTGTACAATGACCTCCTAATTCTTCTTTTTCACTTAGCATCAGTTCATGTATGTCTCTCCAAGCCTCTCTGTATTCATCCTGCTGGTCATTTCTTATAGAACAATAATAACCCATAACATTCATAAAATACAATTTATTCAGCCTTTCTCCAATTGGTGGGCATCCATTCAATTTCCAATTTCTAGGCACTATGAAAAAGGCTGTCACAAACAGTTTTGCACATATGGGTCTCTTTCCTTTCTTTAATATCTCTTTGGCATATGAGCCCAGTAGTAACACTGCTGGATCAAAGAGTACTCACAGTTTGATAACTTTTTTGAGTATAGTTATAAATTGCTCTCCAGAATGGTTGGATCGATTCACAACTCCACCAACAATGCATCAATGTCCCAGTTTTCCCACATCCCCTGCAATATCCGTTATTATCTTTTCCTGTCATCTTAGCTAATGTGAGAGATGTATAGTGGTATCTCAGAGATGTTTTAATTTGCATTTCTCTGATCAATAATGATTTGGAACACCTTTTCATATGACTAGAAATAGTTTCAATTTGTTCATCCAAAAATTGTCTGTTCATATTCTTTGACCATTTATCAATTGGAGAATGTCCTGATTGTTTAAAAATTAGAGTCAATTCTCTATATATTTTGGAAATGAGGCCTTTATCAGAATCTTTAGCTGTAAAAATATTTTCCCAGTTTTTTCCTTCCCTTCTAATCCTGTCCACATTAATTTTATTTGTACAAAAGCTTTTTCACTTATTATAATCAAAATTTTCTATTTTGTGATCAACAATGAGCTCTAATTCTTCAAAGTTAGCATTTCTAAAATAATACTGAATAGTAATGGTGATGGTGGGCAACCTTGCTTTAACCCTGATCTTATTGGGAATGGTTCCAGTTTATCCTAATTACATATGATGCTTGCTGATAGTTAAAATAAATGTTACTATTTTATGGAAAAGTCCATTTATTCCTATACTTTCTAGTGTTTTTAATAGGAATGGATGTTGAATTTTATCAAATGATTTTTTAGCATCTATTGAGATAATTGCATGTTTTTTGTTAGTTTGGTTATTGATATAGTAAATTATGCTAATATTTTTTCCTAATATTAAACCAGCCCTGCATTCCTGGCATAAATCTTTTTGTTCATGGTGTATTATGCTAGAGATGACATTCTGTAATCTTTTTGCTAATATTTTATTTAGAATTTTTTCATCAATATTATTTAGGGATATTGTTCTATAATTTTCTTTCTCTGTTTTCATCCTACCTGGTTCAGCTATCAGCACAATTTCTTTGTCATAAAAGGAATTTGGTAGGAGTCCTTCTTTCCCTCTTTTTTTCAAATAGTTTACATAGTATTGAAGTTAATTGTTCTTTAAATGCTTGGTAGAATGTAAATCCATCTGGCCCTGGAGATTTTTCTTAGGGAGTTGATTAATAGCTTGTTATATTTCTTTTTCTAAAATGGGACTATGTAAGAAATTTATTTCCTTTTCTGTTAATCTCAGCAATCTATATTTTTGTAGGTATTCCTCCATTTCACTTAGGTTATCAAATTTATTGGCATAAAGTTGGGCAAAATAACTCCTAATTATTGCATTAATTTGCTCTTCATTCTTGGAAACTTCTTCCTTTTCATTTTTGAGGTTAACAATTTAATTTTCCTCTTTTCTTTTTCTAATCAAATTAACTAAGGGTTTATCTATTTTGATGTTTTTTTAATAAAACCAATTCTTAGTTTTATTTATTAATTCAATAGATTTTTTTTGTTTCCAATTTTATTGATCTCTCCTTTTATTTTTAGAATCTCAAGTTTTATATTTGATTGAGGGAAGGGGTTAATTTCTTCTTTTTCTAGTTTTATTTTTTTTTTTTATTTGCAAGCCCAATTCATATATCTCCTCTTTCTTTATGTTGTACAAGTAAGGATCAAGAGAAATAAAATCCCCCTTTATTACTGCTTTGGCTGCATCCTACAAATTCTGGGATGTTGTCTCATTGTTGTCATTCGGGTTGATGAAAGTATTGATTGTGTCTGTGATTTCCTGTTTCACCTATTCATTCTTTAGGATGAGGTTACTTAGTTTCCAATTGCTTTTTGGTCAATTTTTCTCTGGCCTTTTATTGAATATATTTCTTATTGCTTTGTGATCTGAAAGAAAATTCATTTACTATTTCTGCCACTATGTATTTGATTTTGGGGTTCTCATGTCCAAATATATGGTCAACTTTTGTATAGGTTCCATGAACTGCTGAGAAGAAAGTATACTCCTTTCTGTCTTCATTCAGTTTTCTCCAAAGATCTATCATACCTAACTTTTCTAGTATTCTGTTTATCGCCTAAATTTCTTTCTTATTTATTTTGCAGTTCAATTTATCTAGTTCTGAAAGAACAAGGTTGAAATCTGTCACTATTATAGTTTTGCTTTCTATTTCTTCTTGTAGCTCTCTTAATTTCTCCTTTAGGAATTTGGATGCTATACCACTTGGTGCATATATGTTCAGTATTGATATTGCTTCATTATCTATGGTACCCTTTAGCAAAATGTAGTTTCCTTATCTCTTTTAATTAGATCAATTTTTGCTTTTGCTTGCTCTGAGATCAGGATTGCTACTTTTTACTTCACTTGAAGTATAATTGATTCTGCTCCAGCCTTTTACTTTTACTCTGTATGCAGGACCCTGCTTTAAATGAGTTTCTTGTAAACAACATATTGTAGAGTTCTGGCTTTTAATCAAGATTGCTATCCACTTCAGCTTTATGGGAGGGTTCACCCCATTCACATTTATAATTTAAATTATTAATTCTGCATTTCCTGGCATCTAACTAACCCCGAATAATACTTTTCTCTTTGTTTCTCCCCCTTTCCTTTTCCCCAGTATTTTACTTATGAGCACAACTTACCTTAAGCAAACTTTCCCCTTTAGAATCCCTCCCCCTTTTTTATACCTTTCACCAACTATTTCTGTTTTCCCTTCTATTTAGCCTACCCGTTCCCTTTTCCCCTTTCCCCTCCCACTTTTTTATAATGTAAAAGAAGTTTCTTGGTGAAACCAAATATGTCTAATATTCTTTCTTTGAGCCAAATCTGATAACAATAATATTCACACAGTGTTCAGCATTGTCCCTTCTTTTCCTCAATTATTAGTTTTCTTTGCCTCTTCCTGAGATGTAATTAACCTTATTTTGCCTCCACTTTCCCCTTTTCTCTGGTATATTCCCCTTTCCACCTCTAGTTTATATATATATGTATGTATATAATAGTAAAATCAGATTATACATGCATTCACTATGTATACCCATAGCAGAAATACAGTTCTCAAGAGTTCTTTTCTTTTTACCTTTTTATGCTTCTCTTGAGTTTCATATTTGGAGGTCAATTTTTGTTTGTTAGCTCTGGTTTTTTCATCAGAAATAAATGGAATTCACTTGTTTCATTGAGTGTCCATCTTCTTCCCTGAAAGATATTGCTCAGTTTATCATGGTAATTTATTTTTGGCTGCATTCCAAGTTCCTTTGGCTTTGGGAATATAAGATTCCAGGCCCTTTGATCCTTTAGAGTGGAAGCTGCTAGGTCCTGGGTAATTCTTATTGTGATTCCTCAATATTTGAATTGTTTCTTTCTGGCTGCTTGCAATATTTTTCCTTTGGTTCTAGTGTTCTAAAATTTAGCCATGATATTCCTTTAAGTTTTAATTTTGGAGTCTCCTTCAGGAGGTCATTGGTAAATTCTTTCAATGGCTATTTTACCTTTGGATTCTAGGACATCAAGACAATTCTCTAATGATTTCCTGAAAAAATAATGCCTAGGCTCTTTTTTTTTCATCATGGTTTTTCAGGAAGTCCAATAATCCTTAGATTTTTGTCTCTTACATCTATTTTCCACAGGAGTTGTTTTCTGAAGTTCATATTTTATATTTTTTTATTTATTCATTTATTTTGGTTTGGCTTGACTGATTCTTGTCTCATTGAGTCATTCATTTCCATTTGCTCAATTCTGATTTTTAGTGAATTATTTATGTCATTTATTTTTTAAATTCTTTTTCTATTTGTCCAATTTAATTTTTAAATGAGTTATTTTGTTCTATAGATTTTTTTCCATTTCACAAATTCTGTTTTTAAGGAGCTATTTTATTTTTTCCATTTCACAAATTTTATTTTCCAGATAGTTCTGTTCTTTTTCCATTATGTCAAATCTATTTTTAAGGATTTATATGCTTTTTTTCCATTTTGCTTAAATCTACTTTGTAATGAATTTTCTACAGATAATTTTTGTGTTTCTTATTCCAAACTCTCCTGCAGAGTCTCATTTCCTTTCCCCCTTTTTCTTCTAGCTCTCTTTTAAGATCTTTTATTTAATTTCTTCTAGGAGAGCCTTGTGTGATGGGGACCAATTTATAACACCCTTTGGGGCTTCATCTCAAGACGATCTGGTTTTGGTTTCCTCAGTTTTGAAATCTGTACTTCTCTTTCACCGTAAAAACCATCTATGGCCAGATTTCTTTTTGTTTTTTTACTCAAGTTTTTAAAGTTGCAAGCTGTTTTTAGGGCAAAGTAGGTTGTCCAAGCTTGCTCTACAAGTGGCACTGGCTGCACTGAGTCAATGCTGACTCCCAGTGCTAAATGGACGTGTCCAAGTCTTCTGAAATTCTGACACTTCAGGGCTCTCAATTTACCATTTTTGTTTGTGTTGGGTGTTTTATAACTTCTCTTCTGATTTACTGGGTTGCACCCAGAGCACAGTAGCCAAAAATCTTTTGATCATCTGTCTTTTACACATGTTGTAGTGGACACCTTTTCAGGATTTACTTTCATGATACCAGCAGCAAAAGAGACAGACCAAGTAGTGACTGAATTCTTTATACAAACATTTGCAATTATGGGTATGCCACAAGTAATAAAAACAAATAATGGACCTACATATACTTCTAAATATTTTGCACACTTTTGTGTACAGTATCAGATTTTACATATCACTGGCATACCTTTTAATCCTTAAGGACAGGCAATAGTAGAGAAGAGAAACAGAGACATCAAGATATTCCTCCAAAAACAAAAGAAAGGGGGAGCCACAGGTAACCCTGTAGAGAGAACGTCTATATTTATGCAATTATCTTTATATATATCTTTATGCAATTAACTTCTTGATTTTTGATAAAGATCCACTGGTTCCAGCAGACAGGTTTTATAATCCAGTGGAAAAGTAGTGTCCAGTGTGAGCAGCTCCACAATCTAGATAATCACCAGGTGATATGGAGAGATCCAGAAAGTGGTGAATGGAAGGGATCAGATAGGTTTACTGCTCAGAGGAGAGGCTTTGCTTGTGTCTCTACATATGGAGAAGGAATCAGATGGATGCCAACGAGCTGGATTCACCTTGCCCATCTGAAAGAGATGGAGAAGAGCCTTGAAATGAAGGAAAAGACTCAAGAAACAGCAGATGGTTTCATCACAGACTGTGTCCACCACTGAAAGAGCATGGCAATTATGGCAATAGACTCATGAACACTAAAAATTGTTAATAAGACTGCTGCAGGACTTTAAGATTATTGTAGAACTTGGAAACCAGCTGGAATCATTTGATTCCCTGATTCATGATAAGACTGATGCAGGATTTAAAACCAGCAGGAATCATTGGATTTCCTAAGACATAAGGAGACTGTTATAGGACTTCAAAACATGCAGGAATCATTGGATTCCCTGACACATGAAGTAATGGAAAACAGATTGGTTTTGGACTATGTTTTGGCTGTTGAAGGATGTGTATGTGTGATTGTTATTTATGTACCCTCCTAGGACTTCTGGGCATGTATATTCTTATTGTTTGTTATATCACTGTCGATATAACACTGTGCTTGTGTAATACCTTCCATGCTGATAGATTTATGTATATCTGTTTCCATTTCAGCCCAGAGGAAACCTGTTAACAATATCAGGTTTGACTCCCCATCTCCCTTTGGTGTTTTCATCTCCCTTCCTGAGAAGTCAGGGAGGGCATGGTCACCTCCTTTTTGGTGTTCTTAGCCACATGGTCCCTCCTGTCTTCTTCACTTCTCCACTAAGACCAAGAACTCAGGTTGATCCCAAGTTCTTCCAGAGAACTAGTCTGGATATTACAAGGTACATTTCTGATAATGATCAGAATGCCCTTGTTAGATGCATCTGGATTCCATGTAGTTAACTATATATACATATATTTTTTTTTTTACCCATTGCTTGTAATAAACTCCACCTTGTTTCAAAACAAACATTTGGGATTTCCAATCTCCTGCAAATTCATGAGCCAATAGAAATCAACTGGATTAGTGGAAGTTAAGGGAACAAGATAATTTTATTTAATTAATTAGCTAATTAATTAATTAAACCATGTTTCAACAGTAACAAGATGTCATTTGTTATTTTTAGATTTTATTTTTTATTGTAGCATTTATTTTAATACACATTGCTTTATGATGCCATGTCATCAGACAGAACATTTTAAATTGAAAAAGTTGCTTGGCTTGGACTCAAGAAGACCTGAGTTCAAATGTAACCTCAGATACTCACTAGTAGTATAATCCTTGGCAAGTCATTAGGCTTTGGCTCTCCTAGTTTTCTGAGTTTTTCTGAGAATCAAAGAATCAAATCAGTTTGTAGTTATTTTTGTGGGGTGGGAAGGAGGCAGGCATTGGTTTGTGAGGTTTTTTGTTTGTTTTAATTTTGCTGCTAATACTGCAGTTGTTTTGGTAAATTCTTAACCCCATTCCTGAAATATACCAGATGATTAATAAATGCCTATTTGGATGCCCCTCCTTCTCTTGGACCCCTCATCTGTACTATTTGTAGAATACTGAATTTATATTAAATGATCTTTAGGGTACTTTTAGATAATAAAATTCTATATCTCTCTTAAATTTAACAATAATAATCATAACAATAGTAAAAACATATATAATTCTTTATGGTTGACAAAATATTTTAAAAGCATTATTTTATTCTATTATCCTGAGAAGTAGATATTATTGTCTCTGTTATTTAAATGAGAAAAATAAGACATACAGAAGTTAAATTATTTTTCATTAGTCATGCTGCTAGTAATGGTCAGAGGCCAACTTTTAACTCAAGGATCTACTATTCTATCCACTATGCCACTTAGATGCTTCTAAGGTAAACCAGGTCATCATACTGTCTCTTTTTATGATTCTTATTTATTATAAGATTATTACATTTAGAGTAAAATGCATTAATTTCATCAACTAACTGACACTGAAAGAAATGTGGCATAGGAGGCAAAATGCACCTGTATTCTGTCATTCACTCCATTATCACTAATATTTGGTAATTTTCTATTTCAAACATTTACATTATTGGGGAGATTCATGAAGTCAAAGAACACAGTTGGGCATTCACATAACAGTTTGATTTTTGTAGCATAGACAATGGGAAAACTACTCAGCTGACAAGTAATCTCAACAAATTTTGACATGGGAATCACTGAATATAAATAAATACTACCATATTTAATTCTTTCTGACTATAAATTGATTTTAAAGAATATAGAACATTTTCCCTGACAATATCCTTGACATGCTATCTGCTAGTTTATAAATTGCATAGGGATTTGACAGTTAAAATATTAAAGGGTTGGTTTAGTATGTTAAAAATGGAAAATCTTAATCAGTCTTGAAACTCTAGGCTCTAGATACTAGAAATATCCAGCAAGATGATAGTTATAAGGGGAAAAAATAGTAGAATTTAGTGTGAATTTTTACCCACTGTGGGAAACCACCTGTTTAAATTAAGAAAGAAATAGTGTTGAATATTTTTGACTACTGCTACTTTGATCTTACAATTAAACTGTGATTCTACAATATAGTGTGTGTGTATGTAATAATATGTAATGCAAATTTTAAGACAAATTATAAGCAAGAGTTCAGAGAAAGGGGACTTCTCCTCAATCAAAAGCTCCCAGAATGATTGGCAATTTGGTTGAACTCAGAAGAGACTTTCCAGAGATGAAGGTGAAAAATAGAGGTATAGAGTAGGTTATAGAGAAGGACAAGAAGCATTCCATATAGAGGAAATGTTATGCACAAAAACAAACAAACAAACAAACAAACAAACAAACAAACAAAAAAACAGAGTCATCAAACCCAGGGACATGTCAAAGAAATTGAAAAAAATCTTATTTCATTGGATTATAAAATGAAATAAAGGGCATTAGCATGAGATGTTTGGAAGAAAGAAGTGGTTTGGGACAGATTATGTAAGGCCTTAAATGTCAGGCTAGCTTCTGGACTAACACTTTTGAATTATTCTCAGTTGTAAAGAACCAAAAGATTGGCTTCCTATGAACTCTATTACAATGTGATCCCCTTCCCTTTCAGCATCTACTTTCTGAGATTTTTTTTTTGTTTTCCCTATAAATTGGTGGTGTTTCCTTCCAACATCATTCTCTAGCTTGCCTTTACATAATTGTAATGTTATCTTCATGCCCACAAACATCTGTTAAAGTCATTTACAAGTGTAAACATCTGATTACAGTATATATACCATTCCTCAAGCACACATGTAGTTGTACTGAAGCTAAAAGACTCCATATCAAAGATGAAATACTTAATTGTAGAATTCATGCCTTTTTAAGTAACAAAAAAGAAAATAATAGTCTGAGAAAGAGGGATCTTCTTGGTATCTTTAAAATCATGCTTTGATTTGCTTTTATACCCACATTTAAGTTCAACCTGAGTTCTAGTTGCTGCTAACAAACAATGCTCACTTTAGTCTTTAGCTTTCTTTCCAAACATTGAGAAAATAAAATATGTTCACATCTCTGTTTCTTTTTCTTGGTCTATTATTCCATCTTCAATTAATTTTGCCCTTCTAAAGAAACTCTGTGGAATATGGTATTATCCTGGACTTACTTTGTCATCTTTTCTTTCCCTGACCTTTAATAGTGACTGCAGAGTTAAATTAGTTGAGGGTTTTTAAAAAGCCAAATGTGTGAAATAAGCCTTTTTTTTTTTCTTTTCCTTTTTTTTTTTCATTTTTTCCTCTCAGAGAATAGTCAAGTATCCCACAGAGGCCATGTTTGCTCCATGTATATGACTGAAAAATTCCCCAAAGGGATTTCTTATTCTTTTAACTCTTTATTTGCTTTTTAATAGGCTCATCCCAAGTTTTTGTTGTTGTTGTTGTTGTTTTTTATATCTCCACAGAGCACACAGACTAAAGAACCACAATTCCTACTCTTAACCTACATTCCAGAATCATAAAGCTTAATTTCTCCCTACTCTGCCTCCCTGTGGCATAATTCCCAATTTTTATTGTATGTTCTTTTCTTGAGGGGGAAAAAAGTGATATTTAAAAACTGCAAATCTTATTGCAAAGTTGAGGATCATGACAACTTAAATCTTGTGTGATTTGGGATAAGACTAAGGAAATAGACCAAGTACACTCAATCAGACTGGAGAGGTTAGAGAACAATCATTGTTGTATGCTCCCCTAAAACAATACCTCAGCATTTTTATCTTCTTGGAACCTGTACAGTGAATGTTGTTTGATTCATTTAAAATGGTTTAGGCTCATTTGGAATCAATGTGACTGATTATTATTAACCTTGGCTTTAAAAATTAAATTCACTGAAAATTAAGACAGGCCAGATTTCCACTGTCCATTTATTATTTCACCAGAATTCTTCATATTCTAAAGAAGCTATGTTAATTCATCTTTTATTTTCCAGTTGATTTATTGAATAAGATAATGATCACAGTTCTAGGAAGTCAGATGGCTTGACAAAACATGCATTGTCATAGCTTACAAATCATCTGGCTTTTGATCAGCCAAAGGGTTTTATTTAACTTGTTCCAAGGTTAAGAAAGACATTGTGCAATGTGTATTTGCATTTATTTTCATGAATATAATACTGGAATAAATTACTGCATATCTATGGAGGACAGATGGGACTTTTGGCTTCAAATGGGCCCTCAGAAAGCTTTGTGAAAACAAATAAATTGTATTTGTGTAACATACTTTTATTTCATATGTGCAATTTAGTAAAAATATAAGTTACAAAGTGCAATTATGTTTTACGTCCTAGGGTTTCTGTATTTATTGCTCAAATAAATTTAACTAGAATATTTAATAAATTCAATCAAGGAAATATTCTGCATATTATTTCAAATAATTAATATTTGCACAAAAGGCCTGTTTTCAGACCAAGACAACATACTTTAATCATTTGCAAAAGATTTTTATATGTTATCAACTCAAAAAGAAATTAAATTATCTTAGTTTAATTAAAGAAAATGTAGAATCTATAATAGAGAAGAACAAGTTCCTTTTAGTCATGCCCTGGTCCTACCAAATATACGATATCACATTTGTTGCTCATGTAACATAAAAGTAATATCTAGTGTGATGGAAAAAATAACATACACACATATTAAAAAGAAAATTGGCAAGGGATGGGGATTTTCATATATATATATATATATATATATATATATATATATATATATATATATATATATATATATATATATATACCTTTTTATTTACAAGATATATGCATGGGTAATTTTTCAGCACTGACAGTTGCAAATCCTTTTGTTCCAACTTTTCCCACCCTTCTCCCCATCCTTTCGCCCAGATGGAAGGTTACCAATACTTGTTAAATATGTTAAAGTATAAGTTAAATACAATATATGTATACATGTCAAAACAGTTATTTTGCTGTACAAAAAGAATCAGACTTTCAAATAGTGTACAATTAGCCTGTGAAGGAAATCAAAAATGTAGGTGGACAAAAATAGAGGGATTGGGAATTCTATGTAGTGGTTCATAGTCATCTCCCAGAGTTCTTTCCCTGGGTATAATTGGTTCAGTTCATTACTGCTCTATTGGTACTGATTTGATTCATCTTCATTGTTGAAGAGGGCCACATCCATCAGAATTGATCATCATATAGTATTGTTATTGAAGTATATAATGATCTTCTGGTCTTGCTCATTTCACTCAGCATCAGTTCATGTAAATCTCTCCAGGCCTTTCTGAAATCATCCTGCTGGTCATTTCTTACAGAACAATAATATTCCATAATATTCATATACCACAATTTATTCACCTATTCTCCAATTGATGGGCATCCATTCAGTTTCCAGTTTCTGGCCACTATAAAGAGGGCTGCCACATACATACTTGCACATACATACAAGGCCCTTTCCCTGCTTTAAAATATCCTTGGGATATAAGCCCAGTAGTAACACTGCTAGGTCAAAGGGTATGCACAGTTTGACAGCTTTTTGAGCATGGTTCCAAATTGTTCTCCAGAATGGCTGGATGTAT
Source organism: Antechinus flavipes (assembly GCF_016432865.1). Taxonomy (NCBI): domain Eukaryota; kingdom Metazoa; phylum Chordata; class Mammalia; order Dasyuromorphia; family Dasyuridae; genus Antechinus; species Antechinus flavipes. The sequence continues at coordinate 401,021,713 of NC_067398.1, forward strand.
TCACAATTCCACCAACAATGTAGCAGTATCCCAGTTTTCCCACATCCCTCCAGCATTCTGCATTATCTTTCCCTGTCATTCTAGCCAATATGACAAGTGTGTAGTGTTATCTCAGAGTGGTCTTAATTTGCATTTCTCTGGTTAATAATGACTTGGAGCATCTTTTCATATGACTAGAAATAGTTTCAATTTCTTCATCTGAGAATTGTCTGTTAATATCCTTTGACCATTTATCAATTAAAAAATAGCTTGATTTCTTATAAATTAGAGTCAATTCTCTATATATTTTGGAAATAAGGCCTTTATCAGAACCTTTGATTGTAAAAATGTTTTCCCAGTTTGTTGCTTCCCTTCTAATCTTGTCTGCATTAGTTTTGTTTGTACAAAAACTTTTCAATTTGATATAATCAAAATTTTCTATTTTGTGATCAGTAATGATCTCTAGGTCTTCTTTGGTCATAAATTCCTTCCTCTTCTACAGGTCTGAGAGGCAAACTATCCTATGTTCTTCTAATTTATTTATAATCTCATTCTTTATGCCTAAGTCATGAACCCATTTTGATCTTATCTTGGTGTACGACATCAAGTGTGGGTCAATGCCTAGTTTCTGCCATACTAATTTCCAATTTTCCCAGCAATTTTTGTCAAATAGTGAGTTCTTATCCCAAAATCTGGGGTCTTTGGGTTTGTCAAACACTAGATTATTAAAGTTATTGGCTATTTTGTCCTTTGAACCTAACCTATTCCACTGATCAACTAGTCTATTTCTTAGCCATTACCAAATGGCTTTGATAACCTCTGCTTTATAATATAATTTTAGATCTGATGCAGGTAGGCCACCTTCATTTGATTTTTTTTATTAATTCCCTAAAAATTCTTGACCTTTTGTTTAGGAATGGGGATTTTCAATAATGAAAGTTTACATAAAGAACTACTTAATAACATCTATATTCAAATATATAAAAATTATCCCATGGAAGAGAACTGATATTACAATTTTGTATAATGCATAAAGCATTGGGATATGGTTAAGAATCTCTGAGTTCAAATTCCACTTTGGAATCAGATTTGAGCTCAATATAAGAAAGAACTCTATAACAAGTATGAATGTGCAGAAATAGAACTATCCTTCCTGGCAAGTATTAAGTTCCTCTATAAGTTCTTGAATATAAGCTGGATGAATAACAGTGTTGTAGAGAAGAGAATATTTCATATATATTGGATCAGTTGTTATTTGAAATACTTTCATTGTCTGAGATCTGATGGATTAAAATGTAAATATGATCAAGTTTTCAAATAATGAAACTGATGCAAAATCATCATTGTGGGTTGGTTACTTTCTGTCTTCAAATATTTGAATGAAGTGTTGGTTAAGCTTTTAACATATTTTCTTTTTGTGTTTGTTTGTTTAGGAATTTTATTTTCTTTTTACTTTATTTAATTTAAATTTTTAATAATAGTTTTTTTTTATTTTAAAATACATGCAAAAATAGTTTTCAACATTCAGTCAACAAGTCAGTCATAAAACCTTGTTTTCCAAATTTTTCTCCTTCCCCCAACACCCCTTCCATAAACAACAATTAGTCCAATATAGTTTAAACACATGCAATCCTTCTAAACATATTTTGACATTTATCTTTGACATATATTTTCAAAAAAATTTAAAAGGTCAATTAATTGGTAATTCCTAATCTACATAAAAGGAACTTTTGTTTTTAGATTAAGGCAGAATAGAAAAGAAAGCATTTGCTCTATATAGCCAGTTTATATCAGATATCAAATATCAAGTTTCTCCTCAGAAAAGTGCTGAATTTTTTAGATACATATGAAAGCTTACCATTTCTCTCAGACCACTATTTTATGATTATATTATGTAAGCCAGTAGTTATAAGTTGAAAAAATTTGTGTAGATCCCAAAGTAAAATTTCAGTTCCCCTTCACATTTATCATCAAAACAGCAATCCTATTTTCCTAATATATCAGAAAAATCAGTTGGAAAGAAAAATGAAAGCTCTTTTCAAGAAATAAAACTGCAAATTCTGATAGATGTACATCATTTGGAGAAAGGATATTTAGAACATTCAGGCTCCAAAAATGTATTATAGGAAGAGGGTTTAAAATGAGATTGCATTCTAGATATGAAAATTATCTATAATCTTAAATTTGTGTGAAATTATGGAAAGATTGTGGTGATTTTCTTCTTTTAAAATAAAATAATGGTTCTCTCTGGGACAGAGCAGGTTTCTCGGGGAGGTTTTCTGGAGGCAGTCTTAGTATCAGTGAAGAGTAAATAATTACCCCAAGTGCAGCCAGGTGATAAAAGTTCAGATCTTTTATTGTCTCACAATATAACTAGTTAGTTTAGAGACCTATCTCTCTGCTTGGCTCCCTCCGAATGTCTCCAAATCCAAAGGTTTGTCCTTCAGTCCTCCAGCCAACCAAGTGGAAATTGGAATGAATCTCTCTTGCCTCAGAGAGAGGGCTTCTGGCTCTCAATCTCCAATATAGCCCAGTTAGCTTTTCTTAGAGGTCTCTCTCTCTCTCTCTCTCTCCTGGGTTCTAAGAGCTCTTGCAGCTTTGTCCTTTGCTTCTGTCTCTGCTTTCTTCAGCCTCCAGAGGCAGCACCAAGTTGAATCTGTCTTGCCTCTGAGAGAGGGCTTCTGGCTCTCCCAGAGTGCTCTGTGTCTTCAGCCTCCATTACAGCTCCACTCTCTATCTAATTCAGCGGAATTCTCTCGACTGGGCTTATATATGAAACGTGTGAACTCCAATGAGTAAAGATGTGAACACAAGCATTATATCAATTACATTGAGTTAACACTAGGATTCTAACATCTCCCTTGAGTTATCACCTTGTTTCAAGTTGAGTTAGCACTAGAATTCCAACAGAAGATAGATTCTCTATTGTAGTTGTATCCCTAGTTAGATACTGGTTGGCCTACCAATGGCCTCTGATATGACTGCAGGGTTTATCCAGTTCAATCTATTCAATTCCTTTTATCTTCATTCTATTTCATATGTCTATGTGTTACCTATAATATTGCTATCACTCACAAAGATTCCACTCCCTTTTTCATAAAGTCTGAAATAAATGTATCTATACTTTAATGATTCTATATTTTCTAATGACAATTTATCATTCTATTTTCCCTTTCATATTCTTCCCCATGATTTTCATCTCTGTCTTTTTTTTAATGCCTCTACCACTCATCCCTGTATTTGCTTCCCTCTTCTCCCTTTCCTATTTCAAACTCATGTTGAACTAGTATTCTCTACATTTTAATGAATTACTTCCTTATCCTATCACAGAACTTGGCTTGTCATAGCCTGATTTTGAATTACTCCAACCTCCTTTCACTTTTGCTCCCATTCAAATAACAGAATAGAGATGAAGAAGCTCATGAATTGCACTGCTTTTTTACTCCAGCTTTATGATACCTCTTCAAAACAGGTCCCTTATTGCAGGAAGTTGATCCTTTTGCATGTCACTAATCAGTTCACCAATACATTCACAACAGAAACTATCAAAATCAAATTTGTTTCATATTTCCACATACCTCTCATGCCATCCTTCCCCCATATGACTGAGGTTTTGCTCCAAATGTAAAGAAAATAGAATTTAGTGATTACCTTTTGGACAAATCTGATAAAAAGATTCATTTAATTACAATACTACTTTGAAAAAATGCTGAAGAAATTAGATATATCTAAATGACTATTGACATCTTCTATACATATTTCTTAATATCATATGAGAAACTCACCATATTTTAAATCACTAAGATATTCTCAAATAAATATACAATGATAGAAATCATAAAGGCCAACTTTACAGATTATAATTTGTTATAGAAACCAAAGCAGAGACTTAATTTTGACATAGAAAATAATGAATGTATCAAAGACCAAATCATGGGGGTTTTGGAAGACTTCCATTAAAGGATAATATTCTACCTGGGATTTAAAGGAGATCAAAAAGGCCACTGGATAGGTAGAACAGCATTCTAGTATAGAGGACAACAAAAGAAAATTCCTGCAGCCAAAATATAGAATATATTGTTTGTGGAATAGAGAGGAGACCAATGTACAATTGGATTGAATAGTACAAAGGAGGAAATAAGATATAAGACAAGTGGCCAAGACTCCAAAACTTCCTTTTGAGTTGCATTTATACAAAGTCATAATAACATATATGTCTTACGTGGGTGGCAGGAATTTAATACTTTAAAATTTAACTGTCCAAAACAGAAATGTTGTGATCAAATAAATTTTCATCCTCTTTGCCCTTTCCTTGGGACATTTTAAGAATTAGAGTTTCTACTATGTACAATGTATTCCTGGTTAAGCTTATTTCACTTAGCATCAGTTAATGTAAATCTTTCCAAGAATTTCTAAAATCAGCTAGTTGATCATTTTTATAGAATAATAATATTTCATTACTTTCATACACTATAATTTATTCAGCCATTCTCCAATTGATGGACATCTATTCATTTTCCAAGTCTTTGTCAACACAAAAAGAGCTGCTACCAACAATTTTACACATATGGATCTTTTTATCTCCTTTATTATTTTCTTGGGATACAGACCCAAGAGAAGCATTGTTGCATCAAAGGTCAAATCTTCACTCTTTGCCTCTTGAAAGGAGCTCAATCACAGGTTGTAAATAATATAATAAATAATTTTCTACTAATAATTCCTATGTTATCACAGATCAAAAACCCTTACCCTAGTCATTACGTTGCTATATGTGTTTTCTCCCAAATTATGAAATAACCTTCATGGTGAGTAGAGACATTGTTGTACAGGGTTAAATAACAATAAGTGTTTAATGACTTTTTTACAAAAATAATTTACTGGTTTTTCACACCTAAGTTTTTGTTGTTCTGTTATTTAATCATGTCTGACTTTTTGTGATTCCATATGGGATTTTCTTGGCTTAACATTCTCTTATCTAGCTTATTTTCCATATCAGGAACTAAGGCAAAGAGAATTCAGTAACTGGCTCAAAGATTATGCAATTAAATTGAAGTTTAAATTGTTTTTAAATTTTTATTGTTAATTTATGGAATAAAACAATCATTTCTCTAATAGTACAATAAACAGTTTGCATATAAAACTATTAATATATTATTTACAACCTGTGATTCTTTTTAAATATACAACAAAATAAATGTGTAAATTTCTTTTTTTCTTGATCCCTACTCTATAAATGGATACCACTGAACACAAATACAAACACAAGCACACATGTATATATATATATATATATATATGTGTGTGTGTGTGTGTGTGTGTGTGTGTGTGTATGTGTATACATGCATATATATGTATATATGTGTTATAAATATCTAAAATTATCCTATACATCTATTTACATTTTTCTTTTTTCTGGATGCAAGATTATGTATTTCTTCATATATACTTTATAACTAATTAGCATAGTTATAATAGTCAAAAAATTATTTGCTTAAAGTCATTCTTAAAACAATATTGTCATTATATATTCCATCTTCTCTTAGTTCTACTCATTTCACTTTCTGTGCTTTTTCTGAAAACATTTGAGATTACCATTTCTTACAGTATGGCAGTGTTCATCACAATCACATCAATTCCCTGCAATTTCAAATACTACACTATAATGATAGCTGCTATAAATATTTTAGAACATATAGGTTCATCTACTTTACCCTTTGAAAATAGATCAAGTAGAAATATTGCAGTATCAAAAAGAATCAGTAGTTTAATAACTGGCACAATTACAGATTGCATTCTAATGTGGTAATGAATTATTTTCTTATAATAGATCTGATATTTCTAAGCCTCCTTTCTTTACATTTTTTTCCTTATTTCCTTTGACAGTCTTGAACTTTTTTTAAATGATTTTTTTCTAGTTCAGCAAATTAGAATATATTTAGGATGGCATTAAATATATAAATTAGATTGTGAAAATTTTTTATTTTTATTATATTGGCCCTGTCTACCAAAGAATAATTAATATTTTCTAATGATTTTGGGTCTGATTTTATTCACATAGGTTTTTAAAATAATTTTGTTAATATGATTCCTGAAATTTTGTTTTGTTTCGGTTAGTTTGGTTTGGTTTGTTTTTTTGCAGGTGTATTCCCAGGCAATTTATAATTTCTAGAGTTTTTTTAAATGGAGTAGTTCTATCTCTATTGGGAGAATTTTCTTCATGAAATAAAGAAATCCTAATTATTCATGTTTTCTTACTTTATATCTTGATATTTTCTTAAACTTATGAATTGCTTCAATGAACTTATTAGTCGAATATTTAGGGTTTTCCAAGTATATTCTCATATCATTTGCAAAAAGATAGAGTTGTATTACCTCATTCCCTATTCTGATATCTTCCATTTTTTTTCTCATTTTATTGCTATTTGTAGAATTTAGAATATAATAGTGAATAACATTGGTGAGAGTGGACATCCTTGTTTCACACTTGATTTTTCTGGGAAGACTTTTTTTTATAGTTTATGCCCATTACAAATAATGTTTGCTTTTGGTTTTAGGTAAATATTTTATATCAATTTAAGGAAATATCCACTTATACCAATAATCTCAAGTGTTTAATATTAAAAAAAAATGAGTGTCATGTGTAAAAATGCTTGTGGCAGCCCTTTTAGTGGTGGCAAGAAACTGAAAACTGAGTGAATGCCCATTAGTTAGTGAATGGCTAAATATGTTATGGTATATAAATATTATAAAATATTATTGTTCTATAAGAAATGATCAGCAGGATGATTTTAGAGAGACCTAGGGAGAATTACATGAACTGATACAAAGTGACATGATCAGAGCCAGGAGATCATTGTACACTGCAACCATAAGATTATATGATGATCAATTCTGATGGATGTGGCTGTTTCCAGAGTTGAATCAGGCCATTTTCAATTATCTTGAGATGAAGAGAGCCATCTACCCAGAGAGAGGACTGTGGGAACTGAGTGTGGACTATAATATAGCATTTTCATTCTTTCTATTGTTTTTTGCTTGAGTTTTTTTCTCAGTTTTTTTTTTCTTCTTGATTTGAATTGTCTTGGGCAGCAAGATACCTGAATAAATGTGTATACATATAGTGGATGCATATATTTGAACATGTTTAACATGTATTGGGTTATCTGCCATGTAGAGGGCAGATATCTCCTCATGTAGAGGAGAATATAGGAAGAAGGGGAAAATTTGGAACACAAGATTGAAAAATTACCCATGCATGTGTTTTGTAAATAAAAAACTTTAATAAAAATGAGTGTTCAACTTTATCAAATGTTTTTAATAATGATTTTTAAAAAATTTTATCATAGATATATTGAATTGTGTAAATAGCTTTTTTTATAATACATCATTTCAGATGTAAATCTCACTTGATCACAATGTGTAATCTTTATAATTTATTATTGTAATCCTTAGCTAGTATTTTGTGTATTTTAAATGAAGTTCTAATCACAGCATCTTTCTTTATTTCAAGTAAATGTGACATCTTTTGAAACTCAAAGCACATTGGAAAGGCTAGATTATCTACATTATATAATCAGGTCATATGTTCTTGAAAAGGGCAATGTTTGATATAAGTTTGTAATTTAATGTATTTGTCTCCCAGAAGACTATATACTGTTAAGCATGAAAATCAGTATAACACTCAAAAAGAATAACTGGTATGATATAGTCATAAGGCTTATCACATATATTTCTAATTTCAAAGAAAGTAGCCATCCCTTATTTGCCCAGGGGAGGAAAAAAAACTAGAAAATCATCAACCTTAATTTGTGGTGATGGTCACCAAATAAGGAAGAAGTTAGTTTCCATTTGATAAACTAGTTTAATTGAGTGTGGGAAGAATAGATCATGAGCTTTTCACCACTTGCTCAGTCACTTTTCCTTTGATTAAGCATCATTTTTTTTTTTTTTTTGCAAAGTGGTTGCCACCATACATTCTCATAGTTTCAAGCAGAACTTAAAACATAATATCTTTTGGGAATGTTGGCAACAACATTACGGATGAGGACTCAATTATTTCTTCCAATGCCCTTTAATAAGAAAAGCCTGAATTTTCGATGGTCCACTCGCCCCAAGTATCCAGAAAATTTCTAAGTGGAGAGACATCTGAATTTTTTTTAATTGATTGATTTTCTGATTTTTCTTCCAAGGGAGAATATAGCCCGGATTTTTTGGAAATACTCTATTTAGGAGAGATAGCTAGTAAAATTACTTAGTTTAGCATTCCTGGATTTTGATATTAACAGTAATAACTAGCATTTGTGTAATGTTCATATATGAGTAAAATGCATTACATGCATTTTCTGATTTATTTCTTATATCCCTATGCAATAGTAACAACCACTATTGTTATCCTCTTTTTATAGATGAGGAAACTGGTGTTCTGAGAGATTTAATGACTTCCCCATTGTTCATATAAGAACTGAAAAACAGAGGTTAAGATCTGAATTCACTTCTTCCTGTTTCCTACTTCAATATTGCTAACTATACCATACTGTCTTTTTTGAAATAGTTAAAAAGAACATTTTTAGTTGATCTGCTGAGTCATATGGAATCATAACATTATTAAGAATTTTTAAAATTGCCAAGATAGAATAAATGAAATAAGAATAATATATAGATTAGATTTGTAGATATAGATATATTGTTTATTGATATACAAGACATATTAATATATAAATATTTGTTTTCGTTATTCAGTTTTTCCAGTCCAACTCTGTATTACCACATTTACAGTTTTCTTGTCAAAGATACTGGAATGGTTTACCATTTCCTTCCCTGGGATGACTGCGCTAACATCCAGGATACCTCAGAATCAGCCGCAGTCAGGATAAGCTATATGTTATCTCTTGATCAATGGATCTTGATATTTATATGTGTTCATTTATGTGTGTGTATGTGTGTGTGTGTGTTCACAAATGTGTATGTACATGTGTTAGTTACTTGGAAATGAGATCTTTTCTGACTTTTTTTGTGTAGCTTGATAATTGTGGAAAAATGCATAGAAGAACTGCACATGGTTAACATATATTGGATTTCTTGCCATTTCAGGGAGGAGGTGGGGAGAAGAAAGGGAGAAAAAAAATTGCAGCACAAGGTTCTGCAGGGTGTAAATGGTGAAAACTATGCCTACATTTTGAAAATAGAAAGCGTTTGAAAAAGAATGAGATCTTTATTACAGAAAAGGAATGGAAAATTGTACTGATTTTTTTGTGCAAAAAAAGGCTGGTTGTAAGTTTCTATGTAATCAGAATCATCCATTTATCCTATTATGATCTTTATCTTTGGTTTGTTTGTGAATTAGTTGAGAGGCAGTTTTCCTCACTCTAATTTTTTTTATTATATGATTTTTATTATATGATTATATATAAACATAACTATTTATACTTTGGTACATATTTAGAATCATTTAGAGCTTCTCTAAATCTCTATTAATATGTTATGAGGTGTTGATCTATAACTAATTTCTGCTACACTATTTTTTTGTTTCCCTAATGTGTTTGTTGAATAGTCGTCCTTGTTCCAGTAGTGGGATCCTTATGCTTAATAAGCTATACCATTCTAATAATACCATTCTGTGTTCTTTAATTCATTTTACCAAATAGTTAATGACTATTACTATTCAATGTAGTTTGCAGTTTGGAATTGCCAGAATTGTTTCATTAATGCTTTTTGTTTTCATTGTATTTTTTGAGATTCTTGAACGTTTGTTTCTCTAGACAGATTTAATTGTCACTTTTTCTAGCTCTATAATCATTGCTAATTTCATTGATATATTACTAAAAAAGTAACCTAATTTAGTTAAAATTGTCATTTTGTTGTATTGCCCCTGTCTATGTCTGAACAATTGATATGCCTCCAATTATTTTACTCTATTTTTATTACTGTAAAAAGTGTTTTGTAGTTGTAGCTATAAAAAGACTAGTTAATCTCCCAGTTTTTAACACATTTTGCAATTATTCCAAATAAAACTTTTTTTAATCTTTTGATGTTGTTTTTGATAATATAAAGAAATACTAAAGATTAATTTGCATTTATTTTATATCACATGTTTGAAGAAGAAATTATTTAAATTTATTTTAAGTAATTGTCTGAAGTTCTTTTGCTAAGCAAGCTATATATAATTTGCAAAGTGTAATAACTATGATTTCTCTCTATTTTATTCTTATTCCCTAATTTTTACAGCACAAATCCTCTATCAACTAATAGTAATGATACTAGAAAGTCATACTTCATCCTATTAGCAAATTTATATTTAATTTTAGATTGTGATTAGTTGTAGAAATATAGTATTTTACTATATTAAGGAAAGGTCCAGTTATTCCTATCATCTAATTAGTGTTTTCTTCAGAAATGAATGTTGTATTTTGTCAAAGATTATTCCATTTATATAATCATATTATTTGATTCTCTTGTCATGAATATATTTAATTTTAGTTTTCAGAATAATGATGAACTCTACATTTCTAAGATAATCTCAAAGTCGAAGGGTCAAAGACTATAATCTTCTCAATATGTTATTTTGTCCTTCTTAATATATTTTCTAAATTTACATTTATATTTATTAAAAATATTGCTTTGTCTTTCTCTTTATCTATTTGACTTCACTGTCATTTAGGTAACAAAATCATGCTCTGATAATGGAAGAAACTTTACAAAATTCTTTTTTTCTTATTTTTCAAATACTTTATGTTATACTAAAATTAAAAATTCTTGAATGTTAGATAATTTTAAAAATAACTAAGATTATATTCCATTTAATTATTTGGTGTTAAAGTAGCTGGAAGAATTAGAGAGATTTGTCTCTTTTTTTTTTTAGTTTAGGTTTAGTTTAGGTTAGGTTTTTAATTTTTTTCTTTTTTTGGAATATTATTTTTAAATATTCATCTACCATTTGAGTTGTGGATTTTGTTGGCATATTATAGAAAAAAATGTGTTTCTAATGATTTCCATTTATTTCTTTATAATTTTTATATTTGTGATATTTTCATTTGTCATGCAAAGTATTTAATTATCCTATCTCTCAAAAGCATCAAGTTAATCTATTTTATACTTATGTTTTAAACCAAGCTACTGCTTTTTAAAAATCATTTATTTAGTTGAGAAATGACTGAATAAAATGTGGCATTTTGTGCTATAAGAAATGAAGAAAATAAGAAATTTTCTGGAAATGTCAGGAAAACCTTTACGAACTTATGAAAAGTGAAGTGAGTAGAACCAGGAGAACATTGTACAGAATAACAATACTGTAGTAATCAATTATAAAAAACTTGGCTTTTCTGAACAATACAATGATCCAAAATAATTGAAGAGATTTATAACAAATAAGTACAATCTACATATAGAGATCTGATAAACTCTTAGTGAAAACAAGTATACTTTTCTCACATTATTTTATTTGCCCCTTTTTAAAATGTAGAAAATATAGTAATGTATTTTGCATTATTTCTCAAATAATTAATTAATTATATATTTATTATATTGCTAGCCTTCCCAGTGCATGACAAATGGGGTGAGAGAGAGATAGAGAATTTGGACATTAAAACTGAAAAAAGAAAATGTTAAAAATAAATATGTATATTTTAAAAAACAATGTAAACATATCATTCTTTTTAGTTCCTTGTTATTTAATTTATTTTTACATGTCTCAACTTCTATTTTTGCATTTCAAAATTCCTATTGCACTTTGAACTTTTCTTCAGGAATTTTTCTGTAGTCTTTTTCATTAAAAATTCCCTTTCTCTCCTATGTATAAAAATATTTTCTTTAATTTTTTTCTTGATTTTAGAGGTAGATTCTTTGCTTCTAGAATTATATTCCACTTTTTGTGGCTTTTTCTGTATTTACACACATATACACACACTTAGGACTTAGTGGCACAGTGAATAGAAGGCTGAGCTTGACACCAGGAAGACTCACTTCTTTTAAGTTTAAATCTCAGGTAAGGGACTTATTAGTTTTGTGACCTTGGACAAGTGACTTAAGTTAGTTTTCCTTAGTTCCTCATCTGTTAAAAAAAAAAAAAATAGAATAGGGGAAGTATAGAGGGCTGAAACTCTTGAGTCAATGCACTGAGGTCAAGACAGCTGAGCACTTGAGGCTAACTACTGATTGGATAATACTCTATGGGCATATGCTTGGAAAATGGCCCTTCCTGTGCTGGCTCAATGATTGGTGTATACAGAGGATTGTGGGAGGGACTAGGGGGTGGAGTAAGACTAACCAGAGTCACTTGGCCATTGATGAGGAAGAAGGAGGTTGTGGAGATCCTACTTCCATCCCCTTCACTTCTACCACTAAAGACCAAGGATAAAGACTAAGGATTTTTGCTTATCCTGACTGCGGCTGATTCTGAGGTATCCTGGATGTTAGCGCGGTCATCACAGGGAAGGAAATGGTAAACCATTCCAGTATCTTTGACAAGAAAACTGTAAATGTGGTAATACAGAGTTGGACTGGAAAAATTGAACAACAAAAACAAATATTTATATATTGATATGTCTTGTATATCAATAAACAATATATCTATATCTATATCTAGAAATCTAATCTATATATTATTCTTATTTCATTTATTCTAAAAATTCTAGTTGACTTGAAAGTCAAGCTTTGATTTTTTTTATAAAGCTTTTTGTTTTCAAAACATATGTGTGGATAATTTGACAACATTGACCTTTGCATAGCCTTGTGTTTCAGATTTTCTTCTCCTTCCCCTCATCCCCTCCCCTAGATGGCAAGCAATTCACTATATGTTAAACATATTAAAATATATGTTAAATCCAATATGTATAAAAATGTATATATTTATACAATTCTCTTGCTGCACAAGAGAAAGCAGATAAAGAAAGAAAGAAAGAAAGAAAGAAAGAAAGAAAGAAAGAAAGAAAGAAAGAAGAAAACAAAATACAAACAAACAACAAAAGAAAGCATGAGAATGTTATGTTGTGATCCACATTCAGTTCCTACAGTCCTCTCTCTGGGTGTAGATGGCTCTCTTTATCAAAAGATCATTGGAACTGGCATTAATCGTCTCATTGTTGGAAATGGTCATGTTCATCAGAATTGATTTTCATATAATACTGATGTTGTCATGTACAATGATCTCCTAGTTCTGCCCATTTCACTTAGCATCAGTTCATGTAAGTCTCTCCTGCTCTTTCTAAAATCATCCTCCTGATCATTTCTTACAGAACAATAATATTCCATAACATTCATATACCATAACTCAGCCATTCTCCAATTGATGGGCATCCACTCAGTTTCCAGTTTCTTCCCACTACAAAAAGGGCTTCCACAAACATTTTTTGCATATATGGGTCCCTTTCCTTCCTTTAAGATCTCTTTGGGCCCAATTGAAGCACTTCTGGATCAAAGGGTATGCACAGTTTGATAACTTTTTTTTAACATAGTTCCAAATTGCTCTCTAGAATGGCTGGATCTGTTCCCAACTCCACTAACAATGTAAGTCTCTCAATGTAAGTACAATGTAAGTAACTAGTGTCCCAGTTTTCCCACATCCCTTCCAATATTCATCCTTGTCTTTTCCTGTCATCTTAAACTTTGATTTTCTCTGAGGATTTGTTTTGAGAATTATTTTCTTTTGTGGGAGATTGTGTCCAAAATGTCCCTCTCTATTTAATAGCTCTTATTTTATCATCAGTTTGTTTATGAATTCTTCTAGTCTTACTCTTTGAATTTTTACATTATATTAGGACCAAGCTACTTTCAGTACTACAGAGAATGTTGTGGTTCTATTTATATAGAATCTACTTATATTTATCTTCATTTTGTAAATAACAGGAAGATACTAAATATATGTTTGTTTATTGCAAGTGAATCATAAATAATAAAGAAATATGTTATAGATGACTACAAAAGTTGCTTAGAAAATAGGTAATTTTATAGGAAATTGAGGTATTTTTATTATAATTACAAGTTGCAAGAACATTGTATCTACTATATTTGGGTCAAAAGGTGTTGGCTTTGTATTTTTTCACAATTATTAAATATTGAATTATGTTTACAATAGTAATTTCTTGCAAACATCTTCAGTTTTACCTAATATGAAGTCATAATATCCTTTAATGATTGCCACAGTTCCCAATTAGGAAACCCAAACTGAATCAGTATAGATCTGTGAATTTCAATTCTCTTCCTACAAGCATTTCTGGATATAAATCTGCAGTGAGGATTCTATGAACAAAATTTGTGGAACATAGATTATAATGAAAGTGGTAAGGATTGACAAAGGAAGAGGGGATAAAAAGAGGGTGAGGGTGTTAGTATCTCTAAATCTATTATTATTGATATTAAATTCTAGATAATATCTGGATAAGAGAACCTACTTCTCAGTAAGAAAATTCATAGGAAAAGTGTGATGACCGCATTTAGTACCCAGAGTATATTAAAATCAACCGAAGTCAGGGTAAGGGGAAATCCTTGATCTTTCTTCTTTGTGGAGCTGAAGGGCAATGGGGATACAAAGTGAGTGCAATTGTGACACGAATCCAGCCAGCAGTGCCTCTGGCTCTCACACTCCACCCACCAAATCCTCTACTCAGTCTCCTATACAACACATCAAACTTGCACAGAAAGTGGGCAGGGCCATTCTTTCTCCAAGGGTATATTAATAGAGTATTGTCCAATTGCTAATTAGCCTCAAGTGCTTGGGACCTCAGTGCAAGACTCAAGAGCTTCAGCCCATTACAGAAAAGTATAAAAGAAAGGTAACATCTAAGAAAAATCAAGTATCTAATAATCTTCAGAAAAGCTATCACTATACCTCTTGCAGTTCTCCTTTCTAGGACTGCAGTTTTCCTGAACAGTGGACATGAGAAAAACAGAAATGATTTATAATTTTTTTCAATGATAAAAATTTCTAATAATTTTGTTTTTGTTTTTTCCCTCTGGATTGTAGAGTTAGTCCTGGTCTGATCCAGACACTATGTAAGAAATTTAGAAGCATTACTATATATATTTCACCAGGAATTCCAATTCTGCCTACAGGATTTGAAATTGAAGAACTTGTGTATGCATTTAAAAAGCATGTTTGTAGTGGATAGAGCACCAGCCTTGAAGTCAGGAGAAACTGAGTTCAAATCTGACCTCAGACATTTAACACTTTCTAGCTGTGTGATCCTGGGCAAGTCACTTAATCCCAATTGTCTCAGGAAAAAAAAAAAAAAAAAAGCATGTTTGTAGACAACTCTTAGCTATAGAGATTAGAGCAAATAACTTACTTTGGGGAATCCATTTCTCCATTTACATGGAAAAGGGGTAGCTCTCCATCTATTTAGACACTTGCTAGGTGTATTAACCTGGAAAGTCAGTTAACCTCTGTTAGCCTCATTTTCTTCTACTGTAAAATGAAAGTAATAATAACACCTGCTTCCTAGGATTGTTGTAGGATCAAGTGAGATAGTAACTCTAAATTGCTTAGTATGTTAAGTGTCATAAAACAAGAGCTATATAAATGTTAGCTATTAAGTGTTGTCATTATATAGATACCAAGAGAATACATGAGTGATTCACTATCACTTGCTCTTACCCTAAGACTGATCCAACTTACTTTCTAGTCATACATCTCCCTAATGATATTTTTTTTGTAAAATTTCTCTTGAGCAATTCTTGGTTTATGATATAGTGAATCCTGGCTATGTCCATTATGCACTTCTTCATTGCTTTTAGGTAACATAAAATGTTAACTCTTTAAAAATTGATATATATTTTATATGTAATAATATAGGATCAGTAGAAGTATATTGTTATTTAAAAAGATAAATTACTGAATAAAGTATAAATTTGGGATTATTATAAAAAGAACAAAATTTCCCAAGGCAATTCAGCTTACTCTAATTCTTTTTGGTATTTTAGGACATATAATTGCCCATTGTCTATTCTAGATGAATATATTTAATGACCAAATAAGTAGATTATATTGTCTATCTTTTATATAGAAAATGGAAATGCATAAACAACATGTGTTATGGGAAGAAAAGAATTTCATAACAAAACAATGGAAAGATGAAATCATAAAAGACAAAATGGACAATTCCTATCATATAAAATTGAATATCTTTTAAATGAATAAAAATGTATTTTAAGAATGAAAGTTCTCAATTAGAAAAAAGTTAGACATCACTTATAAATGTTCATACATACGCAAATACGTAACACAAATAGACTTGACAGAAAAATCAATCCATTCCTCATACCAAAAAAAAAAATCATTCTCCATAAAAAATGCAAAATATTAACAATTATATGCAATGTTCCAAATCATTTATAAGACAAATATGAATTAAAGATACTTTGGAGTTTTTCTAAAAACAACAAATTCACAAACATGAGAAAAATACTCAAAGTTGGAAGGACTCTTAGAATTCAGACACATTTTACACTGTTGTTTTGTTGTTGCTAGAAGCAGTTTATTTTGGGGTTTTTGTTTTGTTTTGTTTTAGATGTGACTTGCTCAACTCATTTTGAAAAACAATTTGTAATTCTATTATAATACTACATAACCTGTATTTTTAACCCAGGGATGTCATTAATTGAAAGATAATTGCAAGAATCATTTAGTAGACGATTTCTTTTACATAGTATCGATACATACATTCAAGGACTTCAGTGGCATAAGCAAACATCTTATAAATGTTGAAATATTAATTTCACAACTTTTGTTCTTTGCAAAAAAGAAGGGGAATCCTTATTCATTGTAGAAAGGAGAAATAAAGTATGTGACTTTAATAGCAAATGGTAGCATTTTAAAAATACCAAATACTATAACTTCAGAGAAAATGTTATTAAGGATATTATTAAAAGTGACAATAATGTTGATGAAAGCAATGTAAGAAGGTATCTGACTTCAAATGAAATGCAATGACATTTTTTTAATAGAAGATTGATGATAACACAAGTCCCTTTACTGAGTAAAAAAAATGGTGTCCTATGTGTATAGAAGTTTATATGAGTTGGGAGGAGGAAGCTATAAGTTTCTTTGGCTTACCTTCTTTTTTTCCTTCTTTTTTTGATAAATAAGGCATGAAGTAGGTAAAATAAAAAGTGGATGCAGATTTATTTCAAAAAATGAATATATTTAATTAAGAAAAGAACTAGTTAATTTACCAATTAGTACAAATTCACTAAGAAGTCATATTATATAAAGACACCTGAACAACTTTGATTCCAATGCCATACATAAGAAAGTAACTCTGTACTGCAATTTCCTTATCTGTAAAATGAGCCAATAATGCTTATATGCATACATAATCTCAGGGGCTTATTGAAATACTTAAAGTAGACAATGTATTATGAAGCTGTTTTTCAAACTTTAAAGTGACATCTACATGACAACTTTTCATTATTGTTATTAGTAGAGTAATAAGTTTTCTATGAAAAAGTCTGTTCATTTTTCTCCAATGGAAGGAATTAAATGAAAACTGGATAAAACTTCTATCCCCAAATCACACCCACCAAAAAAAGAAAAAGAGGTAGAGAATTTTGGGGTGATGGCAGAATATTTGATAAAATGATAAGCTTTCTAGATCTGTCCTACAAACCACATAGAATAGCAACTCATGGAGAATATAAACAATAAAAACAACAATAACAAAAAAGAGTTGGGTCAGAACAATGATGCTCTTGGGACAAGCAGGGAAGATTTAAATAAAGATAGCAGAACCAGGCTTAGCCTACTCAAAGTATAAACAGCTCCAAATATATCATTATGTCATCTGCAAAAAGTGATAATTTTAATTCCTTATTTTAATTTATTTTTCTTTCTCATTGCTAAAGTCAACGTTTCTAATACAATATTGAATAATAGTGCTAATAATAAGCATCCTTGTTTCATCTCTTATTTTAATGGGAATGCCTCCAACTCCTCTCCATTACAAATATTTCTGGATGGTTCTAGTTTCTATTTATTAACACATGCCAATTCATTGATCTCTTTTTCTAATTTATTCATGTAGCTATTTAGATATATAAGTTTTTCTCTAAGAACTGCTTTGGCTACATTCCATAAGATTTTGGATGTTGTCTCATTATTGTCATTCTCTTGGATGAAATTATGGCTTGCTTCTCTGATTTGTTGTTTGATTCATTCTTTTTTTTAGAATTAGATTATTATTATTTTTTATTTCCAGTTGATTTTTAATCTATTTTCCCCTGGCCTTTTATTGAATATAATTTTTATTGTACTGTGGTCTGAAAAGGAAATGTTTTCTATTTCTGCCTTTCTGCATTTAATTTTGAAACTTTTATGCCCTAATACATGATCAAATTTTATGCAGGTGCCATGCCCTGCTAAGAAAAAAGATGTTTTCCTTTCTGTCTCTATTCAGTTTTCTCCAGTTGTCTATCATATGTAGATTTTCTGGGATTTTATTAACCTCCTTGGTTTCTTTTTTATTTTATGGTAAGAGTTGTCTAATTCTGAGAGTTGAAAGTTGAGGTCTCCTACTAATAGAGTTTTCTGTTTATTTCTTTTTGTAATTGGGTTAATATATTCTGTAGGAATTTGTATGCTCTACCTCTTAGTGCACATACATTTAATATTGTTAGTTTTTCATTGTTTATATTTGTTCAATGCCATGCCAATCAAACTTACAAAAATTATTTTTTTGAAAGAGGAAAAAATAAAGAAAAAATATATGGAAGAACAAAAGGTCAAGAATATCAAGGGACATAGTGAAAAATAAAATACAAAGGATGGTGGTAGCTTAGTACCAAACCTCAAATTATATTATAAAGCAGCAGTCATCAAAAAACCATTTTGTATAGGCAAAGCAATAAGAATGGTGGAACAGTAAAATAGATTAGATATATATGACACAATAATCAAAGCCTATAGTGATAAAGTATTTGACAACCCCCCAAACTCCAGGTTCTGGAATAAGAACTCACTATTTGAAAAAATTGCAAAGAAAAGTAGAAAATTATATGTTAGTAATTCAGCATAGACATATATTTCATACCCCATACCAAAATAAGGTCAAAATGGGTACATGATTTGGGCATAAAGGTTGATACCATAAACAAATTAGAAGAGCAAGGTATAATTTACCTATCAGATCTTTGGAGAAGGGAGGAATTTATGACAAAGGAAGAGCTAGTGAACATTATGAAAGGCAAAATGGACAATTTTCATTACATTAAATTTAAAAAAAAAGGTTTTGCACAAAACACACCAACAAAAACAAAATTTAAAGGGAAGTACAAAGCTGGCAAAAAAAAAAAAAAAAAAAAACTTTATAGCCAATGTTTCTATCCACCTAAGTGATCCCATAATTTTTAAAATAAATTTCACTAAATAATTTATACTTATAGATTAGCCAAGATCCAGAAAGACACTGATTTGCCTGAAAGTTTGAAATCACTGATTGAATTAAACATATTATCAGAACCAACATTTTAATTTTTTCATTCCAATTTCTGAGAATTTACAATACAGTACACACAAAACATTACCCCCATTTTCTTTTGTGAAATTATTTGGAATGATATGCTGCACAAAAGATATAGCACAAAGACTTCCTGCCAACTGCTGGCAAAACAGTTGCTTCAGCCTTCACATGATTATTCTGGAAACCCATGGAGGAATAGTTTTATCTCTAAATTTGAACATTTAAAATATTTATTTTTGAGATGTCTGTCTTCATTCACATGATTTTCTCAGGTGAATTTTGGCAAATTTTCTCCAATAAAATTGTGTTGGAATCTTTACAAACTGCTAACTCATTAGAGTTGATAGATTATTGATCTGATCTTACAAGATGTTTTGGGCCAGAACCTGAAACAAGGTACTAAGTAGAATTAATTGATACAATGCTTGTGTTCACACTTTTACTCATTAGAGTTCACAAGTATGAGAGATTCACAAAGTTAACTGTGTAACTTTGTGAATTCACACCTCCCTTGAAGCTCTTAGGGCCAGAGAGCACTATGGGAGAAAACCCATAATCCCTCTCTCTCATATCCCACAATTCCTCTCTCTTGTATAAAAGAAACAGACAGAGGCTCTCAGACAGATTTCAGTGAAATTACATGAAGAGTGGAGATGGATCGATGGCTGAAGTAAGCAGAGACAGAGGCTGAAGGACAGACCTTTGGATTTGGAGACATTCGGAGGGAGCTCTTGGAACCAAGCAGAGAGATAGGCCTCTAAGGATCTAGTTATCCAGGCCCAGGGAAAGAGACAAGACTTGGAAGGAGAAATAAACATTTGTCTTTTTACCAGCTGGCTGCATTTGGGGTAATTATTGATCTGAACTGATACTAAGGCTGCCTCCAAGAAAACCTCCCCAGAGAAATCTGCCTTTTCTCCCCAAGAGAGAACTATTCGACTTATTTTAAAGAAGAACCAGAACACCACAAAATTGCAAATTGTTCTAAATGATAGGGGCTTAATCAATAGTGTGCATTCCTAATTTTTGGTCCAAAAGAAAATGTGAATGTTTTATTTGTAACTAGTATTTTACTTTCAACTACTGTAAATGACTAAAATAACTTTTCCACTGTTCTTTTCTGCTTATGACTTCTCAACTTCAGATACATTTTATTTTATCAGCTTCAAGAGACCTAATTAAAGTAACAGATGAAGGATTCAATTTGGATGAATTCCCAGAACAATATCCTCTTTCTGGAAACAGATTTTTCAGAATGTTTTATTTCTGAGAATAAGATTTGGCGACAAATAACTACTGTCTACCTAATGAACAAAGTTTAACTAGTCATCTGTGATGGCTTAATCTCCAAATATACATCTGGAGCTTTTGCCTCAGAATCAAGACCAAAAAGATTTCATATTATCTGAAACTATGTTCTATTTGAAGGGAAAAAGTTTATTTATATAAAAATCACCAGAAAGTCTGTTTTAATTTTTTTTTCCATTTTTTGAGCACTCATCATTTGGTTAATAATTTTTGATATCATGCTTATGATAGTTCCATTAGTAGTGTTTCTAGAAAGATTAACAAGCAAATGTCATAACTAGAAAAGTTAGATTTTTAAAGAGAGCATTGTTTTTAATTTTTGGTGGTTGGTAATTTTTCAGTCATATCTGATTCTTCATTTCCTTCTTTAAAGGTATTTTTAAAGAGTTGAGGAAAGGGAATTCTGTATTACAAGATTATTAGTAACTCAAAATGTGTATCTAGCTACATTGCATAGAATGGCTTTATACTAGGAAGACGTGTATTCACACCTCACATTTCACACTATTGTGCTGTATGATTCAGGAAAGATCTTTCTTCTTTGTGTCTCAAGACTTAATTTAGAAGTCATGGATAGTTTCTTAGTGTACTAATAGAAGGAATAATGCCACTGAAGAAAAAAGAAAAGAAAAATGAGATTCTTTGCTTATACATGTAAAATCTTAGTTACAAACTTCATAGGTCATATCAATAAAAATATTTAAGTTACAAATATGATACAAGTCAGGATCAAGTTCAATTTCTGAAATGTAATGGTTATATAATCCCAAATAAATCACTTACCATCTCAGAGGTCCAGAAAACTCCTCATATACAAATTTAGTTCTTATTAGTAGTAGCAGCATTATAGGATGGATGCAGTATTCAGAAACATGACCATTTCTAGTGAGAAGACTTGCTAAGTCCTTTTTAGGGCTGCTTATCCACTGTTGGTGTTTGGCTGATTCACCCAACTCTCACCTATGATCCCAAAAAGCCTGCACACTGGCTACATTCTGATAGACTGTCATGGAAAGTGGGCTAAACCAGTTTGAGGGTAATTGACATATTTTAAACTTTTCATTGAGTTGTGGGGAGGTATGTCCCAAGCACACAAAGACTTTCCCCAGAGGAATGGGTAAATGAGAACATTTGTTCCAGCAGCCATGAAGGCAGCTGAAGCAAGTACATGGAGTATTTAGAATTTGGTCAGATATCAAAAATGCTAAGGTCATCCATTGTTATCTCAGGTTAGTCTTCTTAATTTTTGTTTTGCAGTTGAATCACTTAAATCACTCAAGAATACTGAGGTGATGACTTTGTGTAATTCTTCTCATTTAAATTCATGAGCACATCAAGATATCATGCCAGTGGTCTTCTTTAAGATGGAAGGATGAACAAAAAACTGTGGGTAGTGGTTGACTGGTTGTTGTCCTCCATTCTTTTTTTTTTTTTTTTGGTGTTAATTTTTTTTAATTTTTATTTAATAATTACTTTATATTGATACTCGTTTCTATTCCGATTTTTTTTCCCTCCCTCCCTCCACCCCCTCCCCTAGATGGCAAGCAGTCCTTTATATGTTGGATATGTTGCAGTATATCCTAGATACAATATATGTTTGCAGAACCAAACAGTTCTCTTGTTGCATAGGGTGAATTGGATTCAGAAGGTATAAATAACCTGGGAAGAAAAACAAAAATGCAGATAGTTCACATTCATTTCCCAGTGTTCTTTCTTTGGGTGTAGCTGCTTTTGTCCGTCATTCATCAATTGAAACTCAGGTCTCTTTGTCAAAGAAATCCATTTCCATCAAAATATGTCCTCATACAATATCGTTGTCAAAGTGTATAATGATCTCCTGGTTCTGCTCATTTCACTTAGCATCAGTTCATGTAAGTCTCGCCAGTCCTCTCTGTATTCATCCTGCTCGTCATTTCTTACAGAACAATAATATTCCATAACATTCATATACCACAATTTACCCAGCCATTCTCCAATTGATGGGCATCCATTCATTTTCCAGTTTCTAGCCATTGTCCTCCATTCTTGAAGAGAAGCAAAATAACATCATTTTGTTAGAATCAAGTTAAAGTGTGTTACACTGTGCCCAACAGTAACTTATCATATTGTGTAATGGTTCTCTTTTATTGTCCTGCCTCAGTTTCCCTAATTGTTCTCCCTCAGTTTCCCTAATAATAATCTCCTTAGTTCTAACCCCTCTCCAATTCATTAAAACTGGTATAATTCAGAGATTATAAATTGCCAATGTGTAAACCCAAAAAGGAGGAGTTCAGACTTCTGTCTCTAGCCAGACACTTTCTTACTTCCCAGTTAGTAAGAATTTATGGTCCTACTCCTCAATCTGTTAGAACTGATTTGATGGTTCCTGCCTGGTGATTCCTGCTCACCAGAGTTTGGACTCCATCCCCCTGCCTTTGTTTAACTACTGTATATAAATATGTCATTGAGAACTCACATTGGCTGTTGGATGCTGGATTCTTGGAGATGATAGTCTCATTCAGCTCTGAGACCAAACCATGGATCCATTTGGTCCCAGTAAATCTCTCCCTTTCAAATAAAACTATTATAAACTCTCTAATCTCTATCCTGCCTCAGTTTCTCCAGCATTACAATCAGATCAAGATAAGCTCAGAATGCTCTGCTGAATGTCAGACAGAAATAGTCCCTATGAACATTTAGGGTGGCTTCTTTAACTTTGAGTATCGTATGTTTCTTCTGAGCTAATTCACTTCTGCTTTGCTCATAGAGCACAGCTCTTTTTCTGATGAGGGAATGTCCTGCTGGGCAGTTCTGTGCCAGCATCTCCCATCTTATACAATTAATTATCAAATTCTTAAGAGAGATTTTGAAATGTACTTGTATTGCTTTTTCTGACCATTTTGTGAGCACTTGTCCTATGTGACTTAATCATAAAAAAAATCTTTTTGGCAAGCATACATTTGGCATTTGAACAAAGTGACCCATCCAATGGAAAATCATTTCAAAATTCGGTTGCCTAAAGAAGTTTATCAGCAAATATGTTAACTTCATGATAACATGATTTCCTAGACTCTGGACAATGGACAATATTTTTGAGTCTTCCCAATTACCAATGAAGTGAAACTAGGTTGTGTTCTTGCTCCCATGCTTTTTAGCATTATGTTTGCAGTCATGTTGTCAAAGCTTTCAATGAGCACAAACATGGAATGAAAGTTAGTTACTGCAGTGATGGTAAAATCTTCAACCTGAAGAGGCTACAAGTCAAAACTAAAATGGAAGGAATATTATTGCAAGCTTTTATGTTTGTTGATAGAGTAATAGTAGCTACCGTTTAGGGACCTGACTAGCCAATTTGAATTGATACTGCTATTTAAATATTCTCTTCCTCCTCCCTCTCCTTCACTTCTGAACAAAGAAATAGAATTTTTGGTCTTATATTTTGTAAGATATCTTTGTATTTGGGGGATAGATTTTTATAATTTCCTATTTTTTTCAAAAAAACTTGGATAATTTATATTTCATCTTGTACAGCTTTAATTTATGATTTCTTGAAATAAAGCTCTGGATCTACTTAGCTATTCTTTCAAACTCAAATCTCTTAGGCTTTCATGGAATGGCCAGTAATAACCCCTAGCCCAATCCTCTCCAGCTCTTTGAGTTTTGGTGACTCAGAATGAGGGTAAATTTGTTTTCTATCCTGGCGAGACACTCCAAGTCTTCCACTGCCAGATTGGTTGTGTGTGTGTGTGTGTGTGTGTGTGTGTGTGATGGCAAAGGAGACCCTGTTTTGTCTCAATTCTTATCTAGCTCTTATTCCCCATGAATAAAATAAACTGAGGGAAGAACTGTCATGGGAATGTGGTCTTGAAATATGCCCTAATTGTGACTTGAGACTTTGCAATATAGCAAAATAGCAAATTGACCTACAGATAAAAAACTGCAGGTATTCAGCTGTCTTCGATGAACATTTCCCCATCCTATTTCCACCCCCCCCCCCAGCTCTTAATTAGCATTTAAGTATTTTTTTAAGTAGATGATGGCTTTGGGAATTCAGATAACAAAATTCTTTCATCCCTGGATTTCGGGTTATATAGCAGTTTTCTGCTAGGAAAAATTTGAATTAATTAAGAATTTGTCATTTATCAGCATTCTTTTGTTTTTAGTGTAAATTTCCATGTTTGTAATGTAAGCCTAGACTCCCTCAGACAATGGGGGAAAAGGTCTGGAAGGTGGAGTGGTGATGTAGCGGCTTCTGTGTTAAGGCTCCATATAATCTTGGGTTTTTCATTTTGCACCTTGCACTCTTCTAATGATACTTTGTCTCTTGAGAGTTGCCCTTT
The DNA here is from genome assembly GCF_016432865.1 of Antechinus flavipes. Taxonomy (NCBI): domain Eukaryota; kingdom Metazoa; phylum Chordata; class Mammalia; order Dasyuromorphia; family Dasyuridae; genus Antechinus; species Antechinus flavipes. Next base: position 401,046,764 of record NC_067398.1, read on the forward strand.
CTCACAACATCATATTAAATCCTTTTTTTTTTTTTTTTTTTTTTTTTTTTTTGCTTTTTCCCTTGAGAATCTCTGATTTTAGTATGGGTATGGGTCACAGTCCCAGACAACTGAATGAGCTGTGCTTCTAACAAACAGAGACCTGAGAAAAACCTTTGTTTAAAAAGACCAGATCATAATCACTGTGAGGCATAGCCAGTTTTTTTTTTGTTGTTTGTGTGTTTTTTTTTAATTTTTTTTTGTGCCACTGAACTTCAGTGACTTTGAAGGAGAAGTGAGGATGATGACAATTCTGTCTCACTTACATGCAATTCATGTATAAAATCAAGATGTCCAACTCATGGTATGATGTCATTGGACATCTAGAATGATAGGAAGAAAAACAATAAATATTAACAGTCTTTTACTATGCACTAATTTAAATATCATTAACATGAGACATAATTAGAATGGAAAGAATACTGGTATATAAAGACCTCATTTCAAATTTGCCACAAACACTTAGTAGTTGTGTGGCCTTGAGCATATCATTTAACCTCTTTTATGTTTATAAATACTGATCATAGTCAAATTACTTGCTTCAAAGAGTGGTTTCAAGTTCAATGAGATATTATCTCAAAATTATATCTAATATATTCATATAAATATGAATTATTATTATTCACATAACACACAAAAGCATTGTAAAAAATAAGTTTTAATGTCTTTCAAGTGATTTCAGGTGTCTACCCTAAATAAAATTGCATTTTTTTTTGTTTCCCCTGAAACCTGAGTCGAACCAAAACAATAGTTTATTATTTCAGCATTCAGTAACATCACAAGCATCAAAAATAAAACTCTTATACCAAAAGATAGGAGGAAAACTTTTGTATAGCATGATTAGGTTGCTGGTATCCAGAGCCTTCTGGGGTCTCACAGGTAGGGAGAGTAGTTATTCATTTATTCAACAAATTAGGAAATGAAGAATTTGGGGCAGCAGAGGGGGCAACTGCTCATTTCTAGGCCAGCATAATCCCAATAAGGGACTGGCCCTACTTCAAGTGCTTTTCCTACATGAGCAAATTCATACCATACACCACCTTTTTCACGACCTCTGCCTCTGAGAAGTCCAGTCGATGGCTGGTATGTTCACACTTCCTGTCCCCCTTTTCTGCAGCCTCACTTTCTTCATCATCTCACCAATCTTCTTGCACTTGTCCAGGAGGGGAAGTTTGGTGTGGTCACATGCAATTACCCTTAGCAATAGAGCCCTAAAAGGGGAACATCAGGATGTAACCCAGATTGAGGTTTACATACTTAAAGTTTTTGGTTTAAAAAGGGGTTTTAAGCTGTATGAGTCCCATGTATAAATGTGAATACCTCCTTCATGTTGACCCTCTTCTTCATAAACATGACCCTCAGGTGATATTCCTCTTTGATCCACACCAAAAAGGTCTTGTTATCATTTTTCTAAATTTCCCTGCCATGAAGCCAGTCTTGGGCCATGGAAGATGCCAAGAGGAATGAGGAAACAGTCTTGTTGAAGAAGAAGTGGTCATCAATCAGCTACTGTTATTTCTGAGCTACTAATTTCTTCAAAGCATGGTATTTGCTATTCAAGTCACCTTCCAAGCTGGCCAGAGGTTCTTATTATACATATGTTAGGGCTTGTATCCTTCATGTCCTTAATGATAGGATCAAGCAGTTCCTTGAACACATCATAGTTCCCTTCTTCTCCAGCCACATAAGCCATAGTCCTGATGAATATGTTCCCTGGACTGTCCATACCAATCTGTATGACATCATCCAGAGTGAACCCACTGGATGTAGTCTTATCTCAGAGTTATTCATAAAACTCTGCTGTCAGTGTCTTGGTCAAGTGGCATTTCAGCACTTTGACTTCAGGATTCCTCCTCTGCTAAATGAGCAAGGTTGAAAAAGACAATCATAGAACTTCTGGCCAAGATGGCGGAGAGGAGGCACAGTGCTGTGTAACCTCCACTTTTTTCTCTCACTATCCATTTCATTTCATGCCTCTGAATTAATGCTCGACTGAAAAAACCATACGATTAGTTACCAAGAGAAACCATCCTTGAGACTCGTCAAGAAAGGTCTGTTTTTGCGCGAGGGCGGGACGGTTATTAGATAGAAAGCAAGCTGCAGGCAACAGAGGCAGCGAGAGCATGGAAGGCGGCTCAGAGCCGAGCAGAGCGGAGAGGGGGTGGGGCGTGATCGCAGCCATCTCTACGGGGAGAGCTTTGCTACAGGATTAGATACTTTGCTCCGGCAGCAAGTCAGCAGCCCAGCAGAGAAGCTAAAAACACCAGGGTGAAGAATACAACCCCAAACAGCTGGATTCTCTCGGGACCTGGCCACCCCTCCCCCACAGTTTCTCAGCACGCTCTCGGATCTCAGAGCGCAGGCGCAGCACAGCAGGGCTAATGCCTCACGGCTACCCTGCCCCTCCCCCAAAGAAAGCAGCCTCCATTGAAGGGTTTTTTTTTTCTTCTGTTTCTTTTCTAATTTGTCTTTGATTATTAGACAGAATGAGCAAGAAACTGAAAAAGACTTTAACCCTTGACAGCTTCTATACAGAAAAAGAGCAGACTCCAAATCCTGAGGAGACTAAAAACAAACAGTCCCCAGGTGAATCCCCAAAGGAGGAGATCATATGTTCCTCAGCACAGATGAATCTCATGGAGGAAATTAAAAAGGCTCTCACAAGGGAGCTAGAAGAAAAAGGGAAAAGGAGAGGGAGGCTTGGCAAAAGGAGAGGGAGGCTTGGCAAAAGCAGAGTGAGGCTTGCAAAAGAAGAGGGAGGCTTGGCAAAATGAGAGGGAGGCTTGGCAAAAGAGCCTGGAGAAGTCAGTTAAAGAGAGAGTGGATAAAGAAACCAAATCCTTGAAAAATAGGATTGGTGAACTGGAAAACAAAATTGGCTACATGGAAAAAAATTCCACAGAACAAAAGAACTCAATTGGACAATTAGAAAAAGATCTTTAAAAAGTGAGTGAAGAAAATACTTCATTGAAAATCAGGGTCGAACAATTGGAATTGAATGACTCGAGGAGACAAGAAGAATCAGTCAAGCAAATCCAAAAAAATTAAACAATGGAAAAGAATGTGAAATACCTTCTGGGGAAGACAACAGACATGGAAAACAGATCCAGGAGAGACAACCTGAGAATCATCGGACTCCCAGAAAAGTATGATGAAAAAAAGATCCTGGACACTATTTTCCAGGAAATTATCAAAGAGAACTGCCCAGAAGTCATAGAAACAGAGGGTAAAATAGACATTGAAAGAATTCATCGATCCCCTACTGAAAGGGATCCTAAAATCAAAACACCAAGACATATAGTGGCCAAATGCCAGAACCCTCAGGCGAAGGAAAAAATACTGCAAGCAGCTAGAAAAACCCAATTCAAGTATCGAGGAGCCACAATAAGGATCACCCAGGATCTGGCAGCATCCACATTAAAGGATGGAAGGGCCTGAAATATGATATTCCGAAAGGCTAAGGAACTTGGGATGCAACCAAAAATAACTTACCCAGCGAGATGGAGCATCTTTTTCCAGGGAAGAAGATGGACATTCAACGAAGTAAGTGAATTTCACCTATTTTTGATGAAAAAGCCAGAACTTAACAAAAAATTTGATCTACAAGTACAGAACTCAAGAGAAATCTAAAAAGGTAAAGATTAATCTTGGGCACTATATTTCGGCTATAAAGATGTATAAAGAATACAGATATACCTTGTTCTAGAAACTAGATAGGAAAGGACATTGTATCATAAAAAGGGGAAAGTGGGGGTACTACATTTCATGAAGAGGCAAAGAAAACCTATTATATCTGAGAGAAAGAATGGAGAGGGATGAATATAGTGAGTATTTTACTGCTTTCAGAATTGGCTTTAAGAGAAAAATTTTAGACATATTCAATCTATGGTGAAACTTCTCCCACCTCATTGAAAAGTGAGAAGGGAAAAGTGAAAAACCATTTGGTACTAGCTAAGAAATAGAGTAGTCAATCTGTGGAATAGGTTAGGTTCACAGGACTAAACAGTCAATAATTATAGTAATCTAGTGTTTGACAAACCCAAAGACCCCAGCTTTTGGGATAAGAATTCACTATTTGATTAAAACCTGTTGGGAAAATTAGAAACTAATATGGAAGAAACTAGGCATTGACCCACATTTAACTTCTAATATCAAGATAAGGTCGAAATGGGTTCATGATATAGACATAAAAAGTGATATTATAAACAAATTAGAAGAACAAAGTATAGTTTATTTCTCAGACCTGTGGAGAAGGAAGGAATTTGTGTTCAAAGAAGAACTAGAACTCATAAATGAATACTAAACAGATATTTTGATTATATTAAGCTAAAAAGTTTTTGTACAAACAAAACTAATACAGACAAGATTAGATGGGAAGCAACAAATTGAGGAAATATTTTACATTTAAGTGTTCTTGTAATGTTCTGGTTAGTTTTCTGGAGGGCCTTTGGACCAACCCTGTTTCAGCAAACTATTCACTAGAACAGTCAGGAATAAAGCTCAAAGTCTTTATTATCTCCTTCATGATCTGTCTCCTTTGCTTTCTGGAGGCTCTCCAGAATGGGTCTAGGTTTCAGTGGAGGAATGCAGGAGAGCCACCAGAGGCTGATCAAGTCCTCTCTCAAAGTGCAGGAGGCAGGAGAGCCAGCAGAATGGCCTCTATCTTGAATTCTGTCTCTGATTGAGTTTGTTCCCAGTTTATATACTCTATTACAATTACATCATTACAGTATATTGCATATAAATCAATCATTATATCACTAGGGAACCATTATTTGTTGTAAGATTAAATCAATCATACTGAACTAGAAAACATACATACTTGTTGGAATCTTTACAAACTGCTAACTCATTAGAGTTGATAGATTATTGATCTGCTCTTACAAGGAGATGTTTTGGGCCAGAACCTGAAACAAGGTACTCAGTAGAACTAATTGATACAATGCTTGTGTTTGCACTTTTACTCATTGGAGTTCACATGTTTGGGAAATTTCAGGGTTTAGTATGAGATATCTGAATTCACACCTCCCTTGAAGCTCTTAGGGCCAGAGAGCACTATGGGAGAAAACCCATAATCCCATTCTCTCAGAAGAGTCATATATAAGCCAGTGAAGAGTGATTCATTCCAATATTTTCCCCTTGGCTGGCTGGTAGCGGAAGAAGAGTTTTGAGAGGAAGAAGATACAATTCGAGAGTTGAGCGGGAGATTGAGAAGGCTCTCTGTGGTGGCTGGGCTCCTGCACTTCCCCAACTGAGACCAAGCTGGTCTGAAAGACTCACCAGAAAGCTAGCTGAGCCCCAAGTGAAGGAGACAAGAGATTCATTCCATCTTTGTGCTGGCTGGAGGCTGAAGAAAGCAGAGGCAGAGGCAGAAGCTGAAGGACAAAACCTTTGGATTTGGAGACATTCAGAGGGAGCTCTTGGAACCAAGCAGAGAGATAGGCCTCTAAGAATCTAGCTATCTGGGCCCAAGGAGAGACAAGACTTGGAAGAAGAAATAAACATTTGTATTTTTATCACCTGGCTGCATTTGGGGTAATTATTGATCTGAACTGATGCTAAGGCTGCCTCCAAGAAAACCTTCCCCGAGAAATCTGCTCTCTCCCCCAGAGAGAACTATTCTATTTATTTTAAAAGAAGAAGATCACCACACATACTAAACTAGATAATCATTGTCTTATCAATTACACTAAGTTAACACCCTGTTGTAGGATTAAATCAATCATACTGAGCCTTAAGTATATTTCTCCAAAGTTCCTGCCCTTGACAGATTCTGATAAAATTCTCATTTCTAAAATACATAGAGAATTGACTCAAATTTATAAGAATTCAAGCCATTTTCCAATTAATAGTCAACAGATATGAACAATATTAAGATGAAGAAAATAAAACCATTTTTAATCATATGAAAAGGTAACTAAATCACTATTCATGAGAGAAATGCAAATTAAAACAACCGTGAGATACCACTAGACATCCCTCAGATTGGCTTAAGATGACAGGAAAAGATAATGATGGATATTGGAGGGTATGAGTGGCACACTAATACATTGTCGGTGTACCTGTGAATGGATCCAGACATTCTGGAGAGCAATCTAAAACTAGGCTCAATAAGGTATCAAACTGTGCATACCTTTGATCCAGCAGTGTTTCTATTGAGTTATAACCCAAATGATCTTAAAAGAAGAAAGGGACCCACATGTGCAAAAATATTTGTGGCAGCCCTTTCTGTAGTGGCAAGAAACTGGAAAATGAATGGATACCCATTAGTTGGAGAATGGCTGAATAAATGATGGTATATGAATGCTATGGAATATTATTGTTATATAAGAAATGATCAGGATAATAATTTTAAAGAAGCTTGGAGAGTGACATGAACTGATGCTAAGTGAAATAAGCTGAACCAGAAGGCCATTGTACACAGCAACATATATATATATATTAAAAGATAATCAATTCTGGTCAACATGATTCTTTCCAACAATGAAATGATTCAGAGAAGTCCCAAAGATCTTGTGATGAAGACAACTATCCACACCCAGAGAGAGGACTGTGGGAACTGAATGTGGATCACAACATAACATCCCCAATCTATTTGTTGTTGTTCACTTGCACTTTGTTTTCTCACTTATTTTCTTTCCTTTTTAATCTGATTTTTCTTGTGCAAAAAGAGAATTGTATAAATATGTTTACAGATATTGGATTTAACATATATTTAAACTGCATAAAATATATTGGATTGCTTGCTATCTAGAGGAGAGGATAGGAGAAAAGCAGGAAAAATCTGAAACACAAGACTATACAAGTGTCAATTTTGAAAAATTATCTGTGCATATGTTTTGAACATAAAAAGCTTAAAAAGAAAAAAAATTGCCAAGCCAACTATATTTTTCCCAACTTTTCTGGGTACAGTTGGTGTAAATAGCTACAAGAATCCTTTCAGTTGCATCCCTGAGTGACTTTGAACAAAATATTATACCCTTCTATGTTTCAATTCCTCTTTAGTATAATAAGATTATAATGACACTAACTTCACAATAATATTACAAAGTTAAAATTCATTTTTTCAAAAGCTTTATGAATGGTAATACAAAAGTATAAAGTGCTTTTATTATCCTACACTGTTAAGATAAACCAGTAAGTCAAGCTATCATTTTATTTTTAGGATTCTGTAAAATACCTATTAGTCATTTATGTCCCTGAAGAAAAATAGAGAGGGTGAGTACTTTGTCATTGAAACTTATAATGTTTTGAGACATTATCTACGGGTGAACCAGTTATTCCCATGTGATCATAGTATAAAAACAATTCTGACCACATTCTATGTTATATAATGTTGTTTGTGGAGAGACAATGGGAGTTGTAGTCATGTTTGTATAATGAAACTTTTTTTCTTACTTGACAGTCATCTTAAAATGACATGGAAACAATAATAAGAATCTGAGTAAACTCAGTGATTAATTGAAATAGACAGATAGAGCTGATGTCTTTATCAGGGAATAATTAAAAATCTCCCAAACACCTACATAAATTCAAAAATTACAGGCACTTGATATTTAATATTAGGCTGTTGGAAGTCTAATTTCCAGATCAACTGCAGAGATATTAAAGAACAGAAACCACATTCATAAACCCTGCAGTTCAGTAGTTAGAGGTTATAATGACAACTCAAGCAGAGACCGATTCATTCCCCATTGAGCACATGCTGTTCCTAGATGACACCAAAACAACCCACTGAGCATGGGAAATGAGCTTCTCAACCAATTGTTTGGTCTATACAGCTCCAAATAACCAGCTTGAGTGATTTTTTTCCCTTATGAATTGACTAAGAAATTGTTTTGAAATCATAGGGGGAAAAATTCTTCGTGAGCATTCACCTGTTATGTGAATAGAACACCTTATTATTAGCCTTTCCTTTCTGAAATTATAAAATTTTCTAATATACATTGACAGCATGATTTTAAAATTCCTTGAGAGTAAAGCTTCTTTTAACAAAATTGACTTCAACATAAAAAATATTATCTGCTTAACTTTGGCTCAGTAATGATGGTTGTTATTTTTAACAAAAGCCTGACTAAACATTTGTCAGAAATATTACAAATGCTATTTCTGCTCATTTCAGGTTTTAACTACATAGACTTGGAACCTGCTTCCAACTCTGACATTCTATAACTCTATAACATTATTCAAAATAGTGCATCAACTCAAGCCTCAGCCCATTACATCTAGAGAAACAAACAGAAAGGTTGTTGCAATGGCAAAAGCAAACAGTCTCTCCTTCCCCTTCCTTTTCCACTCCCCTGCCTCCACCCACCAAAACCGTCATTTCCTATACAACACATCAGGACTTACACAAAGAGTGGGCGGGGGCCATTCTTTATCCAAGCTTATATATTAATAAAGTATGGTCCAATTACTATTTAGCCTCATGTGCTTGGGACCTCAGTGCATCAACTCAAGACTCAGCCCATTATAATTAAGCATGTTTTTTATTCATCAAATGCCATGTAATGTTAATTTGAAAAGAAAATATTAATACTTTTATATGGATTATGTTCATATTTGTATTTGTAACTGCTTGTATATACATAGATATGTTCATATTTTATAGAACAGAATAATAGTTTTAAGCATTTCCACATGATCACCATTCTTTTCTGATTAGCACATATCATAACTTTTTGGTTAAACTTTTACATCTACTGTTTTTAGAAAAAAGTCATTTTTTTTTGTAACTGGCTGGTGTTATGGTTCTGTTTTTCCATTATTTTTACTAAGGGTCATATGTATGTTTCTTATGAATAAGATTTATTGACTTATTCATTCATATAAGGAGTTGTGTCCTGGTATGATTTGGACTATTTTGTTATTGTTCTTGGTAACATAAAACAGAGCCCAACTTTTGTTCTGATTCTTAATTTTAGTCTGAATCTTTCAGTGATTATACTCAATACATTTAATATGTCTATTGATGATCCAAACTAAGTAATTGGTAATATGCACATCAGCTGTTCAGATTCTGTTACAATTAGTGGTTCTGCCAGTGTTCTCAAAAAACAAAATAGATAATGTAAATAACCTTGTCCAATTTGAAAACATATCACTTTAATGTTTGGTAAAATTAAGCAAGAAATACACTTGGAGACAAATAATGATGGCATGATATAATAGAAATACACATCAAACAAAACAATATAAGTCTGATTAAGAACAAATAAAGAACAAATCAAGATTATTGGCTAAGAGAAGTAGAAAACAAGGAACAATGAAGTATCTGGATAAAAATATTGAACCTGACACTTGAGTAGGATAAGATTATTTGCTAAAATTTAGTAATTGACAAATATTTCAAGCTCAATTCAAAAAGTCAGGTATTTGGAACTTTATGAAACACTGGAAATAGCGATATGTCTTTGAATGGGAAAAAATAAAAACAAGTTATATCATCTTGTCCCAAACAATGTTTGGAAGCTGGAAGAAGAAACTTATGATTTCATAGCTATACAGGGAATTTTTAATGAATAAATTCCTTCCACTAGGGCATATTGTCATCTGTTTTATATTTTAAATCTAAAATTTATCTGAAATCCTGAGAAGTTAAGTTACAAAGGATTATAACCAGCATGTTAGTAAAAGAATATTTGAATCAAAGTTTTTCTCTCCATCAGTTAAACCATGCTACTATTTGTTGTTTGTAAGAAGTTGTGCTGATATTTTCTCTAGATTCATTTTATTTTTATTTTTATGTATCCCAGAGAGAACTCTATGAAGAGGATTCTTGTGGGGATAGGAAAATTTAATTTTTCTTTTCAGAAATCTGAAATCTTTATTCATAATTAGATACAAATAAAGTTCCAATATATCCATTATGCCAAAGAAAGTTATATTGTTACAATGTAAACTCTTTGAGGACAGGGACTTTTTCATACTTGTCTTTTTATCCACAACTTTTAATAAAGTGCCTTATAAATATTAATCATTTAACCTTTTTGAATTTGTATTATTGTACCTACTAATAATAATTGCTAGTATTTATTTAGAGCACTGTCTGCTATTTTATAATTATCATTGTTTGTTTTAATTGAGTTAAATCATTTCAAAGTAAAAGTCAGTTTAAAAGAAGACAGTATTTCTAGCATGATTTCTACTAGTATCTTTCAGATAAGAAAAGATCTACAGATACAGTTTTTCATTTGATCATCAGCACAATCCTACAAGATAGGGAAGAATCATGTAAATTGGATTCAATTCAAGTCAATGAGAATTTACTAACCTTTTATTATTTCATCAATACTACACTAAGCACTCAGGATTACAAAGAAAGGAAAGTCCCTGCCTTCAAGAACTGCAAAGTCTAATAAGTGGCCCAACATATAAGAAAGTCTGTATGAACAAAATACAGACAGAATAAATTGGTGGTAATCACAGATGAAAAGTGATAACATTAAAAGAAACTAGGATGATTTCCAGATCACATGAGCAACAAGCTGGAGGACTACACATTTCCTCTGACCCATGTGACCTCTCAAAATTCACCAAAACATAAAGTTATATGCCAAGAAAAAGCAACTTATTTGTCTCCATAGTCTTAGATATACAAAATCTATAAAACACTCTAAAGGATAGTTCAGGAGAAACCCTGAAATCAGACTCAACAACTCCCAGATCAATTATCACCCCTCACCTCCCAGGCTACTGGGAGTAAGGTTGCACTAGCAGAGAGGACAAGAGGCTGGCAACATAACCTTCCCCAAACTGGAATCTACTTTGGTGAGATAAATCTCACCAAAGAAACAGAAGAGAGATCACAAATACACAATACAAAATAAATTTATGATGCAAGCAATACATCAAATGTAGGATCTTTGGAGACAGCCTTAAAATATAGATCCTCCAAAAGAAGATAACAGGACAAAAACTCCTAACACCATGATTAAGAAAATAAAAGAAGAGAACTTCTTTAAATTCTGAACATAGAAAATATAATTCCTGTTTTAAAAATTCACAGATTGTCTTAAAAAAATAAAACAAGGATATAAATTTCATAGCTTTTAAATTTAATAACTCAAGAAAATATATTTTATAATGTGATATTATTCTGCACCCACAAGAAAATATAGGATGGAATAAAATAATATGCTCCAAAAAATCAATTGAGCTCAGGATACAGGCCAAAGAAATTTATATTTAACCATGTAGGAATATGTCTATCTGTCTATCTCTATATCTCTTTATCTCTCTCTCTATCTGTCATCTATATATCAATCAATCTATCCATTTAACAATCTACCTGTATACTCTATATCATAATAACAATAATAGAGTTTGATATATTTTCAGAGAGTAAACAAAAAATGAAGAGATTGTTTAATGCTCAAATACCTCAAACAACAAAACATATAGGAAGAATTAACAAATGTAGTAAGAGAAATCTTCTTGTAAGGCAAAAAAAGTAAAGATGGAATATTAAATATGAATAGAACTATTTAAAGGATGGGGAGAAAGCTAGAATAACTGAAAAGAATACAGAAGATAAAAATTATATAAACAGAGAAAAACAAGAGAAAAAAGGCAAGGTTAAGTGTTGATAAGAAAAGGATCAGAGATAAGAAAAAACAATAGGAGCAGCATCACTTAAAAAAAAGAATAAAACATTAAAGTAAATGGAGAAATATAATATTTTGTTTATGAAAAAAGAGATAGATCTTAACTATCAAAAAAGTCATTATTATACAAATAACAAAATTACATAAAGCAAATTATAAACATAAATGCAAAAGGATTAAATAATCTGACATAATGGGAGAGCAAATCAAAGGGAATTAGTGGAGATTCCAAGTGATAAAATAAGTTCATTGAAGTTGCAGACTACAAAATACTCAAAAATTAGCAACATATTTATGTTTAAAAAAGATAAAACACAAGAAGGAATAATAGGGAAGTTATTGGAAGCAAAGTTAAGAGGAAATAAGGTGAAATGGCATTATAAGAAACACATTTTTTAAAAAAAGCATGTTAAAATAAAACTCAGGAAATGGGGTTGGAGAAAATGAACTATTCATCAAGAATCTGAAGAATGATCACATAAATTATGCAGTTTTATGATAAAAAACAAGAAAATCCAAAATATATAGTGTAATACTTTCATAAATAAAAATATTAAAATTATTGAAACACCAGATAAAGGTCTTAAATAACCTAAAGTAAAAAAAGGAAATATATCTAACTTTAATTAATTAAAAATTTAAAAATTAAAAAAAACTATAAAGGAAAAAAAAATCTCCTAGTCCTTACGAGTTCATAAGACAAACTTGTAAAGAGCATAATTCATTAAACCACATTTCATAAATAATTCTTAATAACTGACAAAGCACCTTAGCAAGTTCTTTTTTTATGAGACAAAGTATTACTCAAAAAGAAAACAAAATTATATTTAACAGACTATAACAATTTACCTAAAATTTCATTTATTATTATCAAAAAGAGTTTACAAAATGGATGATTCTACCTTACAAAAAAAGCAACATATTCAATCATTTAAAAAATCCAAACTATCTAAACTATATAATCTTCTCAACAGATGCGAGGAAAGTCTTTGAAAAAATAAAACTTTTAAAACTATTTTAAATTAAATATAGATATAGATGGAACTTTTTTTTTTCAATATGATAAAATGCATCTATCTAAAAGCAAAACCAAATTGAATTTCATCTATTACTTGTAATAATTCTAGAAATGTTAGAAATGACAATAAAAACAAGAAAATGAAATTAAAGGAGTAAAGATAAAACAGAGGTAATATTATTTCTGTTTGCTCATGATATAATACTTTATTTGGAAAACCTCAGGGAATTAGCAGACATACCAAGTTAGAAAATAACTTTATTGAACTTGCAGGCTACAAAATACTCAAAACTGAACAGCATTTCTATTTAAAAATTGTTAAAGACAAGAAGAAATAAGAGGCAAATTGTTGGAAGTAAAGTTAACAGGAGATAAAGGAAAATCCTATTATGAGTAAGTATAAAATGCATAACTTTTATAGGGATCAACATCCTAAAGTATACAAAAAGTTGTTCATTTCCATTTACAAAGTGATCTTTTTAAAAATTGAGAATAATTTAAATAGAGAGCTATGTATTGATTATGTCTACGCCAATATAATAAAAATGAAAATGCTATTGACATTTTAATTTTATATTAATCAAATTGCCAAAATAGCACTTTACAGAATTTGATAAAAATAATAAGATTCATTTTGATAAATAAAATATTTGAAATATTGAAGTAAATGATTAAACGAAGTGAGGATGAAGGAAACAATTTCTAAATTTTAAGTACGACTTTAATAAATAGCAATCATTAAAATTATTTGACACTGCCTAAAGAAAAGTGATTAAATGTAAGTCTTGACAAGAAAGATCCAGAAATGATCAAAATCAAAAACATTATATTTGACAAAGTGGAAAACATAAAATAACTAAGGGAAAAACTATCTGCTTTTTAAAAATGTCTTGGAAAGCTAGAAAGCAATTTGGCAAAAATTAGGCTCAGGCCAACACTTTATATCATATTCCACAATACATTCTAAATGGATCTTTTATTTTGATGTCAAAATTGTACTATTTTTAAAAAATGTTTTAGAAACATCTTATAATTTTCATAGCTGTGGGTTGGATATGTATTTTTAACAAAATGTAAACGCAATAACAAAACATAAAAGAGATAATTTTAGTTACTTGAAACTTTCAACCTTGTACACAGACAGCTTTAATATATCTAGAATAGAAAGGGAAGTGAAAGAAAGAAAGGGAAAAATAAATCCATTAAATTTCTCAGATAGACATATGACATACATATGTGATATGATGTTTTAATATTACATATGTGTATATATCAGCCATTCCCCAAGAGATAATCAAAGAATATGAATAATTTTTTTAAATTGTTAAATATTTACATCCCCATGAAAAAAGCTCCAAATAGTTAATAACAAATAAAATTAAAAATCAACCAAGTCTGAATTTTAATTTTTCATTTTTCATGTTACAAATCAAAAAAAATTTTTAAATGTCAACAATCTATGTTGAAGATTTTTGAGTTGCTAATATATTGCTAATGGAGCTGTGACATGATACAATCACTTTGGGAATCAATCTGAAATTACTTAAAGTGATTAAAATGTTCGTATCCTTTGAAAAGATTCCATTATTTGGCTTATGCTCCAAGTAGACTATCAATAATAAAAAAGACAAATAGAATCCTCATATACTCCAAAATATTTATAGTATTATGATCCTTTTAAATACACCTTCACTCTTAATCATGCTTGATAAATCTAAAATTTTTTGAGATTGTTCATGACACATTTTACAAATCTGAACTGACAAAATCTATTCTAGATATAAAACTATAGTCATTACTTATCTTTATATTTAGAAACATTTTCTCCTTACAAGTCATCATGGCTAAGTAGTGTTATAGTGTTATAATTATTGTACAATACTGTATATTTGTAAATGTGTCTTATCTCCCCTGCTAGATTATAAATTCCATTCAGTAAGAACCGAGTCTTAAATTTCTGCCACAAAGAATGTTTTATAAAATATAGGAGTTTAATTAATAACATAGATTGCACTATAATTCCTATGTTTCCTAATCTTACATCTTACTCAATTTGTTTTGCATATAAAAATGATTATATTGCAAATTCTACATATTTTGTTCTGATTTAGACACTTTAACTGTTATTTTCATTGCTGGCTCTGTGTTTATGATGATATATATCTCTTTATGACCTTACTTAGTTATTGCTGTTTTTTTTTTTCCTGTAATATCTGCAAGTAATGTCTGTGATTTCTAATGGTCATTTCCAAAGCTTAGGTTGTATTATTTTATTATTCACCTCACACATTTATAAATTTCTTTTTTAAGCAGCTGTACTTTTTCTAATTTACCTTTATTATGTTTGGTTTTTTGTCACCTGGCCAATTTATCCTGATGTCGAATTTCAAAAACATAATTACAACATTCAACTAGGTTTCATCAGAGAATTAGGTGAGAAAACTATAATTTTCACATTCAATTAATAAATAAAATGCTAAATAACACAAGATGCAGGGAAACTTTTTTCTCCAGAATAACTCCTTATCTCTCCCTATCACAAAGAATTTGAAACACAAATAATTTCTAATAACTTCTTCAATATGACTTTTTCCCTATAAGACATACATGAAATAATATGCACATACACATGTATGTGTATATATGCACATATCTACATGCACAATCTTTTTAAAGTTTAAGATAAATTCTAATTGTAGACCATAATTAGAAAGAAGTCCTAAATTTGAATTATGTAGTGGTCAAAATTGATTGGGGTTGGAAAAAACAAATCCCCATTAAGAGATTTTTCCTAAACTTTGGTAGCTATTCATATTGTGGGATCAGTTAGGAAGGAAGTTAGATTGAAAAAAGGTCTAGTTAACAATATGAAGCTGTTCAGTTCCCTGTATATTTTACAAATATCTCAGGAGAAGTTTCCCATGATCTAGAATTCAACTATTCTATATTTGTTAAGCCTGCATTATTTCCCTATATTCCCTTTGGTCATTAGTAAAATTATTTTTGAAAATTTCTACAAGGAAGTTCAAGTTCAAATAGGGCATTTTTAATAATAATCCTTCCAATGCTGATGGTGACAAAAGGTCAAAAGAATAATTTAAGATTCAGATAAGTAGCAGTAAGGAAGGTAAGACAGAACATGAAAAAAGGAAGACAACTCTTACTTAGAGTAAAGCATGACTGCTATAAGAACCCTGTTTAAGACAAGTACCATAATTATTTCCTAAGATAAGTCTATCTGGGGAAAAGGTATTGGAAGAGTGGAAGGTTAGGATTTTCTTGACAACTAGTTGCCAGGTTCTTTTGTTTCTAAATTGTGAAAGTCTTAGAGAAAGCTCTAAATTTGAGTTAACAGGACAAAATCCCATGTGTTTACCCTAGTTGTTAGGCTATTACATTCTGTGTAAATTTAAAATATTAAGACCTGAAAAAGATCTACAGCACCAGGGCGTCTGTGGACCAGAGTCCAGAGGAAGCCCTCCTGTCTCAGACCTTGCTATCAGAAAACAGAAGTTGACCTTGGGAGCAAATAAATAAGTTCTAACATGAGCTGCTTTAGAAATTCTCAGTGAGCATTTGGGACAGCTAGTTAGAAGATTACAAGGTTTCCTTTATTGTCTCCAGGGGCAGCACTCTGTTTCATTACCCATACTTAGATCTGGTTCATAGTCCTGGATCTAAGTCCCAGGGCAAGGAGGAGCAATACAGTTTGTAGCCGCTGGGGAGCTCAGGTGCTGGTTACACTTGCAAGGAGGAAAAGAATCCTTGTGGGCATAGACCAGAACACAGGCCAGGAAAGAAGTAAACACCTTGGAATAACTGAAAGTATATGGATCTTCGCAACTAGCTTTGAAAAGAGAATTTGGTTACTGTACATTATAGTCTTAAAATAAAGTCCCACGTTAGCATTGAGTTAAAAGTCGAGAAATAGACTGGAAAATGAACAGACAGGAGAAAAAAAATTACTATAGAAAATTGCCATGTTAGTTAAGAATATCAAAACATAAACATAGAAGCCAAGAAAGTCAAACTGCTACATCCAAAGACCCAAAAAAAATATTCTTTAGTCTCAGGCTATTTCCATAGCTCAAAAAGAATTTTTAAAATCAGGTAAAACAGCTAAAAGGGGGGAAATGGCAAGAGAAAAGAGAACATTGCAAGTAAAACATGGAAAAAGAGACAACAGCTTGTTAAGGAGGCACAATGTTTCATAAACTAGTGGTTAACAGAGGCCGTCATTGTACAATACAAAGTACTCTCATTATTCTCCAAAATCTGATCAAAAAATCCAATCTACAATTGCTATTTCCCTCATACACTATGATTCAATAGGCACAAATAAGTAGATCCTACCCAGAATATCTCTTATCCCTGTAATTCCATTGTAAATTAATTGTGAAAATCTTAATGAGTTAAACCATCCATTTTGAGATTCACTTTTATGTCAACTTCACTGACTTCTCTAGGAAATCAAGTCCATGAATCACTGATATTTTCATTGAATTTTAGTCAGTTAACAAGCATTTATAAACTACTTAGTATGTATCAGACATTTTGCTATTTCCTGACAGTACAAAGAAAGGCAACATGACCCATGCTCTCTAGGACATTGAATTCTAATATGAAATCTAACATGCAAATGGCTACATACATATAAGATATGTGGAATATAAATCTCAAAGGAAAGGCACAGGCAGTGAGGGAATAGGGAAATGCTTCTTTCAGAAGATAGGAACTGAGTATTGGAGGAAGCCAATAAACACTGGAGTAAGTAGTGAGACAATTCAAAGCATAGGTGACAATTAGTCAAAAGACATGAAGTCCAGATATGAATTGTTATATATAAAGAACAGCAAAAACACCAGAAGTGTTGAATCACATAGTATTTTGAGAGTCAAGTTATTTAAATTGTCAGTGTTTTATGACTTTAATTAGCTGAAAAGAGGTTGCTCAGTTGCATTGATAAAGGGTTTCCTCTTCTAGTATCTTCCTATACCAAGAAATCACAAGTGAGATCCCTATTCCCAATGATTTGACATGAGTCATACTACTAAACTATAGATCAGAAATAAGCCTCATTTGCTCTATTTTTATACTATTTCCCTTTGTAAACGCATCAGATTACACAAATTCAATTATTGTTTATATGCATATGATTCTTAATGTGTTGATTCAATTGTAAACTCTCTCTCGATTTTCAGTCTCACATCATCAACTATTAAATATCTTGAATTTGATGTCTAACAAACATCTTAAATTCAAAATGTCTCAGGTATGATTATCTTTCTCATGAAATTTTCTTATTTTTCTCTTTTATTGTCACAGATACTATTTTCCTCCAAGTGACTGGTTACAAAACTTTGGTGTCATTCACAATTTTTCATTGTCCTTTACCCCACATATTCATTCTCTTGGTCACAACATCTCTCATACATGTCCTTTTCACACAACCATCATCTTGGTGGAGACCCTCATCGTTTCATTCTTATGTTATTGCAAAGTTTTTCTTCAGCCTAAGTAGCTAGTGACTTCCTTAAAATCTTGTTCTAATTGTATAACCTCCTCCCAGTCCTCTCCCCCCCATAAGTTCTCGTCTGTATTACTTTAAAGGTCAAATATAAAATTCTCTTTTTGGTATCCTTCTACCTTTGCAGACTTTTTATACTAGTTAATGAAGAGCCAAGAGTTCTTAGTCTGAACATAATGTCTCAACTTAGTATACACACACACACACACATACACACACACACACACACACACACACACACACACACACTGAAGTAAATGGCATCTGACAAACATTATCTTCTGAGTCTACGAAGTAGTGGAAAGCAATTATTTCTTTAAATGGATTAAAGGTGAAAGGCTATCACAGAAATGAAGTTTAAATTTTTCAATATCAATAAGTTGTTCATTTCCTCAGTGACTGGTATTATAAGCCTGAAGGATATTCTGGGCAATACAATTTGAGTTTTCACCAAAACAAACATCTGGAAGTAATGTGGCATCCTTGTTATGACCTCATAATGTTGGATTGATACCTAAATTCATATATTTTCCAGTTTTCTCCCTCTCAACAACATCAAATGATTGATTTAGTTGCTGGAAACTCAGGGAGCATAATGTGTCAGCTTTAGAGATTCTCTAATATGTCACTAAATAAGCTCCTTTCCAAAATTGTTTTAGTTGTCATAGTCATGACAATATTCTCTTTATATTATAATTATTGATTATTTTCTAACTTTTGGATGAAATATTTGACTAATTTTCATTTTAAGTATTTTTGGTATGAATTAAAATCAAACCTCATTTCTACTTTTTTTCCCCAAAAGTAACTATAATACCCTTGAAAATAGTTACATAATGGCCATTGAAAACATTGGAGGTCATTTCATATTTTATATTGAAAATTTCCACACTTTCCCTCTTAAACATTGAAAATAACTAATCTTTGATCATCTTATAAAATATAGCAGAAAATAAGCTCCAAGCCTTTTCACATTCCCTTTTTATTTTTTTGTAGATTGAAAAGGAAAATTGCTTTTAAATTTTCACAGCATTATATTGAAATAAATTGGCTAAAACATTTTCTCTAAAGCTAAAAAGGCTTTAAAAGTTACGTGAAATATCATGTCCCCCAGGATTATAGTGAAAGAAACATGTGCTAGCAAATCATGCAAGTACGAGTTGAGGCAGCTATTTTAATTCTAAGATTTTGGGGAAGGGTGTTATTACATAACAAAGTTGACACAAGTTTAAACTTTTTTCTGTATCCATATTTTCAGAAAAAAAATTTCTTAGAAAATAATTGTGTCTTCCAGTGTGATTTAAGAAGCAGCTCTTTTGGAAAACTCTAGGTCAGAGTATTTCCTTCAGTGAAAAGAATACAGTATTCTGTGGATTACAACAGGAGTTACACAAATACAAATCAGAACAGAATTAAGCCCCATGGGCTCCTTTTCCTCCTTGATGTCTAAGTATATAAATCCCATTAAGTATAATAAGGTAAGTGTAAAACTGAAAATTCACAGGGACCTTTAATCTTTTTTTTTTCCCCCAGATACAAAGCTCATGTATCCTGCCTGATCCTACCCATTGTTTGTGGAAAGATTGGGCTCATAGAAATATGAATTGTGTTCTCAAGGAAAATATCTGCTTCATTTTGCTCTGCAAGAGGACAAATCTTTAGTACTACTTCAGGCTTGCAGCTTGAAAAAAGAGATATGATTTAGGGCAGGTGTTATCAAGGCTTTAAGGGACAAAACATTTCTTTAAGAATTTCACCCTGTCACATTTTGAAGAGCTGGATTGCATATGTTATACAAATGCATTCATTCTTTGAATATTTTGTTAATAAATTAATTCCATAGTAGTTTTATAGAAATTTATCTGTGCTAGTTTATACATTTGAACATATTTTATCCTTATATAATGTGATTTATACAAGAATAAGACAAAATGTGATTCTATGTTTTGAGAGAAGAGAATCTTTATGTCCTTTCATATGTAGCCTATCATTCAAAGGGAGGGCACCAAAAAATTCCTAGCTGTAACCTATTGCTAAGGTATCAATATGATTATTATTTAGGATAAATCTACCATTTAGATATTAGGATAATTATATCATATCTATTTTGGGAAACTTTGAAAGCTAGATTCTGAGTAATGAAGGTATGAAACAAAAGGAATATTAAAAAAATAGAAGAGCCAAAGCAATGTTTTCTGGAAGGAAATAGAAGAAATTGAAGAGACCTTGAGGAATGATGGCAACATAGAAAAGGGGAAAATAGAATTTCTGGTAGGGAGATCTTTTCCTAGGTAGGATAAAAATTCAGAGAAGGCATAAGCATTTTAAGCCAGCACCATACTAAATCTCAAAATTAGACAATTAATGTTCATGACAAATAATGCATTTTACTAGTTTATATAAGCTCTAATCTGGTTAGACCACCATAGGTATCAAAAGAATCATAAGATCTTAGATTTAGAATTAGAATGAAACAGAGGCCATCTAACAAAATTCATTTTATAGGTGTAAAACCTGAGGTACCAAATTGTTAAGATTTTCTCAAGTTTACATCAGTTACTAATAACAAAACTAGGATTTTTGCCTTGACTTAAGGCTATTGAGAACAACAGTAACTATATTAAATATTATATGATATGTGATATTATATAATATGTTCAATATATAATATTATATAATGTGTTCAATATATAATATTACAAAATTATAATAAAAATAAAACATAAAACAAAAAAAAATAAAAATAATAAAAATAAACTACTAAGACCATGATGAGGTTAAGAGCTAAGATCACAGCACTATGATTGTAGAGAAGGAAAAACATAGAAGAAAACAAAGTGAAAACAACATGATCTGGCAATGGAATATGTCAAAATATAGGGTCATTGAGAATGAAATGAAAATAATACTAGGTTTCAAATATAGGTGCAAGGAGAATGGTACTCTTCAATAATAAGAAAGCTCAAAGAGAAAAAGGGTTAGGAAGGAAGACTATCTCTTCTTTTCTTTTAGAGATACCTATATCACTAGAAACAGCTAAGTGACTTCATGGACTTCTTAAACTGTGGGTAGCCGCTTCATAAGGGGTCACATAACTGAATGTAGGACTCATGAAATGATCACTTATTACCATCAGCAATTTTTTTATATTTATATATCAGAGTTTCATATTTCATTGGGGAAAAATGTTTATGGCTTAGTAGATAGAGTGCAGGGCCTGTAGTCAAGGAAAATCTGAGTTCAAATCCAACTTTAAATATTTGCTAACTGAATAACTCTGAGCAAATCATTTAACTTCTGTGTGCTTCAATCCATTAGAGAAGGATATTTTAAACTATTCTAATAACTTTGTCAAGAAAGTCCCCTATGAGGTCACAAAGAGTCAAACACCTCAAATAACTAAACAATAACAAGGTTGCACAGTGGATAGATGAACAGGAGTCAGGGATACCCAAGTTTAAAATGGACCTTAGACATTTAAAAGTGTGTGAGTCTGGGTAAGTCATTTAACTTCTGTTATACAGAGTTTAGTTATAAGAATAAAAAGAATAATTTATAGGAAACTTTGTAAACTTTAAAATATAAATCCTGATTATTATTAATTTTTATTGTTATGGGCATGTTGATTTTGAAATATCTACAGGACATTCATTTTAAAATGTTCACCAATAGTCTGTGATAGGATCAGGAAAGGGAACTCTATATTTATAGAGCTTATGTATGAATTCAAGAGAACTAATGATACCACCAAAATATAGATTTAAAAAGTAGAAAAGAGCCTTAGGAAGCACCTATGACAAGTGAGCCTCACATAAATAACAAACTATAAAAAGAAGCTGAGAAAGGGTCACAATGATAGGAGGAAACGCAGGAGAAAGAAGAAACCTGCAAATGTCATCCCTCTGAATCTTTTCACATCTGATAATTTGATAAATATACCATTTCTGCTTTCATTCAAGTCAATGATAAATATGTTCAATACCATAGGATCAAATTCAGATCCCATGATGACTTTAAAATCTGTATTGATATAAATTAATAACTGAATTTTAAGCCAGGAACCTTAGCAATGTTTAATTCACTTTATTGGACTATAATCTATTCTACATTTTTCTATCTTGAGTAAAAAGAAAAATGGTAGTTTTGGTAAATATTTTGCAGAAATTCAAATACATTATATTTGTAATTTTTTCATAATCAACCAATTTGAAAATATTGATAAAGTTATTAATTCTGACATGGCCTATTATTGACAGATGCATGCTGATTCAATTATCAGTTTTGCCCATTCTGACAAATAATCACTTTACTGCATTTCATAAGTTTAGTGTATTTTGAACTAGGTAAAGAAGCTGAACATAAAATTTCTCTTTAATAAGTTGATTAGAATGGAAGGAGGTGTGATGTGTTTGCTCCAGGGCACTTTTGTTAATAACTTGGATGAAGATATGTATATCATGTTTTAGAAAATTGAAAACAGACAGAGCCAAGATGGCGGAGAAGGCACATGTGACTTTCTGAGCCTCCACAGCTCCTCTTAAGTTTCTCCGGCTATCTCCCTAGAATAGATCAAAAGAGAGCGCTGGCCTGGGACTCCCAAGAGGGGTGGAGTCCCCAGAACTGCCATGTGTCTCCTTGGTCTGGGGTGGGGGGAGTGTTAAAGAGACACTTCCACAGTTCCTGAGGGAGAGCAAGATTATCTGGTGATGAAAAAAAGATTAGAAATGTATTGAGATGCAAAGGAAGGGCCTTTATCTCTCTAAAGAATTTGGACAGAAGGAGTTTCCTCAAGCAAAGCATCTGCTCCAGGAAAGATTTTAGAGGCAGTGTCTAGATTGTGGACAGGTAAAAACTTTTATTTTTCCAAATCCTTGCAGCCTCTCTCTCGTATCTCTTAGAGGCAGAGAGCCGACAAAAGAAGGCCTTTTGTCAATCTGCAGCAATTCCTAAAGAATTGAGCCAGAGCTTAGTGCTCCCAACAACAACCCAAGCCCTACCAGAGGGCTTTGGGTGTTCACTGCAAGATAAGGAAAGAAAAAAAGTCTTTTACCTTGTCCAGAGTTCCGAATTGCCTGGTCCTGCTATCTGTAAAAAATAGAAGCCTTTGCACCTGAAATGGAAATAGGGCGAGATGGAACACAGATATTCTCCCCACTACCTTTAGAGACAGAATGAGCCAAAATAACAACCGCAGATTCTTCCTGGAAGAATACTGTGGAAGCACCTCAAAACCCAGATTGGTTCTCAGTGCCCCAAAAAGGTTGGGGTTTTAGATGAGCTGCCCCACCTTCAAGTTCCAGATGGAATCCACCAGAGGAGCCCTCGCCATTCAAGACACACTGCGCAGGGTAAGATGGCATCTCTTCCTCCCCCACCCTCGTTCTGGCCTTTCCTCCCTCTTCTTCCACAGAGTGGGGAGTGTAGAACTCGAGGCCTGTTTCAGACCTCTCCCATGTGGCTTGGCAACCTGCCATTTAAATGCTCTTATCCTGCCCCCTTCTTGCGGTTATTGTATAGTGGGGAGATTAGGGACTCAATCTTAATCTTCTCACATCTCTGGAGAGGTTTTCCCCAACTTTTAAAACAGAACTTTGCTAGCAATTTGGACAAGTGTGCCTCACCCCTCCCAGACTTTACCTGGCTCTTAAAGCCACAGCTTCCAGCCCTCAGGAAGTGTGTTCCTTTCATACCCTCACTACCAATTATTAAATTCAGCCTCAGAAATTGTGCTTGACTGGTAAAATTCACGAAGATTGGAAGTGCAACAACTCACCAGCCGAAGATAATTTGGAAGATCACCAGAAAAGGTTTGTCCTGAGCAATGGGAACAGACCAGCACAGGCAGGGAAAGAACCAGAGGCTAGCATTTGGAGTGAACTGGGAACAAGGGCAGTATCCATGGCTGAAAGGTTTACAGAGAGCTCTCTGCCATAGGCTGATTACTTTGCTTTGGCTGCGGAGTAGTGGACCAGCAGAGAAATTAGAGGGTGCTCTGAAGGATGCCAAAGCCTAAGAGAATCTGGCTGTGGCCACCCAGGACAGGAAATGACTTAGTGCAGACCATAACAGAGCTCTGCAGCATCATTCTGCAGCTAGAGGTTTTCACAGGGACAGTTATAAATCTGCATGGCAGGGGGCACAGCCCAGGGCAACCTCTAATCTGCACAGTGGGAGGTTTGGCCTGGGACAGTGAAATTTCCCTAGTTCAACTATACTCCGCAGGTATAGACACTTCTGATGTGAGGGATAGATCAACTGCTAATATTCAAAGTGCCAGGGGCAGTGGATACTTTTGCTGCTCAGCCTCTAACCCCAAGGTGGTCACAAATCCTCACAGTGGGGCTCCTCACAGGGCACTTCTGCAGCTTGGTCCCATGATAACCAGGCCTAGTCACTTCTGGTGTGGAGCTTTTCCCAGAGCACCCCATTGGGTGCTCTTTGCAGTTCATTGACAGGACAGCTACTGTCAATATACCTATCCCTGCTCTACAGAGGAAGCTGGTAACCTCCTCGCTCTGAAGGCAAAACCTAAAGGCTTTAAACAAAATAAGTAAAAAAAAAAAAAAAAAAAAAATCAAAAGGACAGTCTATAGCTTCTATACAGAAAGAGAGCTAGTTTTCAACCTGGAGGAGACTAAGAGCAGACAGTCTCCAGACAAAAGGCTCTTTTAGAAGAAACTATAAGAAATCTTAAAAGAGAGCTGGAAGAAAAATGGGGAAAGAAAAGAGAAGCTAGCTATGCAAGAAAATAACAACTTCCTGAAATGTGAATTAGAAAAGGTATAGAACTCCAAGGAAGTTCAGGGAAACAAAACTTGTGAATTGGAAAATGAGGTGAGCTTTTTCTTCTCAAAATGCAGCCAGGTGATAAAAGTTCAGATCTGTTATTATCTCCAACATAGCCCAGTTAGCTTAGAGGCCTATCTCTCTGCTTGGTTCCAAGAGCTCTTGCGGCTTTGTCCTTTGCTTCTGCCTCTGCTTTCTTCAGCCTCCAGAGCCAGTACCAAGTTGAATCTGTCTTGCCTTGAAGAGAGGGCTTCTGGTGTAATTCTGCTGAAATCCCGACTTGTAGCTTCTTCACTCTGAAGAACTTCTTCTGTCACCAGCCAGCCAAGTGGAAAATATTCTGCCTTGCCTTGGAGAGAGGGCTTCTGGCGTAACTCCACTGAAATCTGACTGAGAGTTTCTGTCTGTTTCTTTTATCCAAGAGGGAGGAATTGTGGGATACGAGAGAGAGGGATTATGGGTTTTCTCCCATAGTGCTCTCTGGCCCAAAGAGCTTCAAGGGAGGTATGAACTCATTGAACTCCAATGAGTAAAGGTGTGAACACAAGCTTTGTATTAATTAGTTCTACTTAGTACCTTGTTTCAGGTACTGCCCAAAACATCTTCTTGTAAGATTAGATCAACTCTAACTAGTTAGCAGTTAGTAAGGATTCCAACAGGAAAAGGTAAAGAACTCCCAGGAAAGCGGGATTTGTGAATTGGAAAAGACAAAGAACTACCAAGAAATTAGGATTTGTGAATTGGAAAAAGAAAATAACACACTTAAAAAAAAAAATAGTGAAATGGAAAAAAAATTCCATTTTTTTAAAATTTAACTCATTTAAAAACTCAATTGGACATATACAAAAAGAAGTTTAAAAAAAGCTAATTAAGAAAATAATTCATTAAAAATCAGAACTGAACAAATAGAAATGAATGATTTATTGAGACATCAAGAATCAATCAAGCAAAACCAAAAAAATGAAAAAATTAAGGAAAAAATGTTAAATATCTACTTAGAAAAACAACAGACCTGGAAAATAGATCTAGGAGAGATAATGTGAGGATCATTGGACTTCCAGGAAATTATGATGAAAAAAGAGCCTAGATACTATTTTACAGGAAATCATTAAAAAGAACTACCAAGATGTAATAGAATCAGGAAAATAAGCATTAAAAGAATTCATCGAACACTTTCTGAAAAAGACCCTAAAATAAAAACTCCAAGGAATATTGTGGCTAAATTTCACAACTATCAAACTAAGGAAAAAATATTAGAGGCAGCCAGAAAAAAACAATTCACATACCAAGGTAGCACAATAAGGATCACTCAAGAGTTGGCTCCTTCCACATTAAAGGATCAAAGAATCTGGAATCTGATATTCTGAAAGGCAAAAGAATTTGGAATGCAGCCAAGAATAAACTATCCAACTAAGCTGTGCATTTTCTTCTAGGGAAGAAGATGGACATTAAATGAAATAGAGGAATTCCATTTATTTCTAAGGAAAAAAACCAGATCTAAATGAAAAAATTTGATCTCCAAACATAGGACTTAAGAGAAGCAGAAAAAGATAAAAAAAAACTCTGGAGGATGGTATTTCTGCTGTGGGATATACATAAAGAATACATGTATAAGTTGATTTTACTGATAGAACATTTTAAAAGGGAAATAGAAAGGGAAAGGGGATAGTGTCAGAAGGAGGGAAAAGGGGAGATAAAAATAAGGAAACTGCATCCCACAAAGAGACAAAAGAAACCTATCATATCTGAGGGAATTTGGAGAGGAGGAGGAACATGGTATAAATCTTACTCTCCTCAGAGTTGGCTCAAAGAGAAAATAATTGACATTTTTGTTTTACAGAGAATCTTCTCTCACCTCATTGAAAAATTGAAGAGGAAAAGGGAAAAGGAAAAGAGTAATAAGGGAAGGGTACAAGAAAGAGGGAGGAATGCAAAGGGAAGAGGAAGGGATTCTAAAGAGGGAGAGCTGTGTGATGCAAGTGGGGCCCAAAAGTTTAATATTGGGAAAGGGGGTAAGGAGAGCAAGAAAAAGAAAAGCATAATCTGGGGATAATAAGATGGCAAGAAATACAGAATTAGTAATTTTAACCATAAATGTGAATGGGATGAACTCTCCCATAAAGCAGAGGTGAATAGCAGACTGGATCAAAAGTCAGAATTCTAAAATATGTTGTTTACAAGAAACACATTTAAAATAGGAAGAAACATACTGAGTAAAGGTAAAAGGCTGGAGCAGAATCTATTATGTTTCAGGTGAAGTAAAAAAAGCAGGGATAGCCATCCTTTTCCCGGATCAAGCAAAAGCAAAAATTGATTAAATTAAAAGAGATAAGGAAGGAAACTATATCTTGCTAAAGGGTAGCATAGACAATGAAGCACTATCGATACTAAACATACATGCACCAAGTGGTATAGCATCTAACTTCCTAAAGGAAAAGTTAAGAGAGTTGCAAGAAGAATTAGACAACCAAACTATTATAAAAGGAGATTTCAACCTTGCACTCTCAGAATTACATAAATCAAACCACAAAACAAATAAGAAAGAAATAAGGTAAATAGAATATTAGAAAAATTAGGTATGATAGATTTTTGGAGAATACTGAATGGTGACAGAAAGAGTATACTTTCTTCTCAGCAGTTCATGGAACCTATACAAAAATTGTTCATATTTTAGGACATAAAGACCTCAAAATTAAATGCAGGAAGGCAGAAATAGTAAATGCATTCTTTTCAGATCATGATGCAATAAAAACTACATTCACCAAAAAGTTAGAGGTAAATAGACTAAAAAGTAATTGGAAACTAAGTAATCTCATATTAAAGAATATGAGTGGGTGAAAAAGCAAATTATAGACAAAATTAACAATTTCACTCAAGATAATGACAACAATAAGACATCATACCAGAATTTGTGGGATGCAGCCAAGGCAGTAATAAGAGGAAATTTTATATTTTTAGAGGCTTACATGAGAGAAGAGAATAGAGAAAGAGAAGATCAATGAATTGGGCTTGCAACTTAAAAAGCTAGAAAAAGACCAAATTAAAAACCCCCAATCAAATACTAAATTTGAAATTCTAAAATTAAAAAGAGAAATTAATAATATTGAAAGTAAAAAAAAAAACTATTGAATTAATAAATTAAACTAAGAGTTGGTTTTATGAAAAAAAATTAGATAAACCTTTGGTAAATCTGATTAGAAAAAAGAAAGAGGAAAATCAAATTGTTAGTCTTAAAAACGGAAAGGGAGAACTTTCCACCAATGAAGAGGAAATTAGAGCAATAATTAGGAGTTACTTTGCCCAACCTTATGCCAATAAATTTAATAACCTGAGTGAAATGGATAACTGTCTCCAGAAATATAGGCTTCCAAGATTAACAGAGGAGAAAATTACTTAAATAGTCCCATTTCATAAAAAAAGAAATAGAACAAGCTATTAATCAACTCCCTAAGAAAAAATCTCTAGGACCAGATGGATTTATATGTGAATTCTACCAAACATTTATAGAACAATTAGACCCAATGCTATACAAACTATTTGAAAAAATAGGGAATGAAGGAGTCCTACCAAATTACTTTTATGACACAGACATGATACTGATACCTAAAACAGGTAAGTGGAAAAAAGAGAAAAAAAATTATAGATCAATCTCCCTAATGAATATTGATGCTAAAATCTTAAATAAGATATTAGTAAAAAGACTACAGAAAATCATATCCAGGATAATTCACCCTGATTAAGTAGGATTTATACCAGGAATGCAGGGCTGGTTCAATATTATCAAAACTATCAGTATAATTGAACATATTCATAACCAAATTAACAAAAACCATATCATCATCTTAATAGATGCAGAAAAAGCATCTGATAAAATCCAACATCCATTCCTATTAAAAACACTTGAGCATATAGAAATAAATGAACTTTTCCTTAAAATAATCAGTTGCATCTATTTAAAACCATCAGTATGCATCATATGTAATAGGGATAAACTGGAACCATTCCCAATAGGATCAGGAGTGAAACAAGGTGGACCACTATCATCGTTACTATACAATATTGTATGAGAAATGCTAGCTTTGGCAATAAGAGTTGAGAAAGAGATTAAAGGAATTAGAGTAGGTAATGAGGCAACCAAATTATCACTCTTTGCAGATGATATGATGGTATACTTAGAGAACCCCAGAGATTCTACTAAAAAGCTATTAGAAATAGTCCACACCGTTAGCAAAGTTGCAGGATACAAAATAAACCCACATATATTATCAGCATTTTTATATATTACTAATAAAATCCAAGTTAGTGTTTGAAAGAGAAATTCCATTTAAACTACTACCAATAGTATAAAATATTTAGGAATCTATCTGCCAAAGGAAAATCTGAAACTATATGATCAAAACTACAAAACATTTTCCACACAAATAAAGTCAGATCTAACCAGTTGGGAAAATATTAAATGCTCTTGGGTAGAGTGAGGAAATATAATAAAGATGACAGTGTTACCTAAACTAATCTATTTTTTTAGCACTATACCAATCAGACTTCCAAAAAACTATTTTCATGACCTAGAAAAATAACAACAAAGTTCATATGGAAAAACAAAAAGTCAAGAACTGCAAAGGAATTAATGAAAAAAAAATCAAATGAAGGTGGCCTACCTGTACCAGATCTAAAGTTATATTATAAAGCAGCAGTTACCAAAACCACTTGGTATGGGCTAAGAAATAGACTAGTTGATCAGTGGAATAGGTTAGGTTCAAAGGGCAAAACAGTCAATAACTTTATTAATCTAGTGTTTGACAAACCCAGCTTTGGGCATAAGAACTCACTGTTTGAGAAAAATTGCTGAGAAAATTGGAAATTAGTATGGCAGAAACTAGGCATTGACCCCCACTTAACATTGTACACCAAAATAAGGTCAAAATGGGTTCATGACTTAGGCATAAAGAATGATATTATAAATAAATTAGAAGAACACAACATAGTTTACCTCTCAGACCTGTGGTAGAGGAAGGGATTTATGACCAAAGAAGAACTAGAGATCATTATTGATCACAAAATAGAAAATTTTGATTATGTCAAATTGAAAAGTTTTTGTACAAACAAAACTAATACAGACAAGATTCGAAGGGAAGCAATAAACTGGGAAGACATTTTTTACAGTCAAAGGTTATGATAAAGGCTTCATTTCCAAAATATATAGAGAATGGACTCTAATTAATAAGAAAGTAAGCCATTCTCCAATTGATAAATGGTTGAAGGATTTGAACAGACAATTCTCAATTGAAACTATTTCTAGCCATATGAAAAGATGCTCCAAGTCATTATTAATCAGAGAAATGCAAATTCAGAAAACTCTGACATACCACTACACACCTGTCAGATTGGCAAGAATGACAGAGAAAGATAATGCGGAATGTTGGAGGGTATGTGGAAAAATTGGGACACTGATACATTGTTGATGGAATTGTGAATTCTTCCAGCCATTCTGGAGAGTGATTTGGAACAATGCGCAAAAAATTATCAAACTGTGCATACCCTTTGATCTAGCAGTGTTACTACTGGGCTTATATCCCAAAGAGATTTTAAAGAAGGGAAAGGCACCTGTATGTGCAAGAATGTTTGTGGCAGCTCTCTTTGTAATGGCCACAAACTGGAAACTGAGTGGATGCCCATCAATTGGAGAATGGCTGAATAAATTGTGGTATATGAGTAATATGGAATATCATTGTTTGGTTAGAAATGACCAGCAGGATGATTTCAGAAAGGCCTGGAGAGACTTACATGAAGTGATGCTGAGTGAAATGAGCAGGACCAGGAGATCATTATATACTTCAACAACAATACTATATGATGATCAATTCTGATGGATGTGGCCCTCTTCAACAATGAGATGAACTAAATTAGTCCCAATACAGCAGTAATGAATTGAACCAGCTATACCCAGTGAAAGAACTCTGGGAGATGAATATGAACCATTACATAGAATTCCCAATCCCTCTATTTTTGTCTGCCTGAATTTTTGATTTCCTTCACAGGCCAATTGTATACAATTTCAAAGTCCGATTCTTTTTGTACAGCAAAATAACTGTATGGACTTGTGTATACGTGTGTGTGTGTGTGTGTGTGTGTGTGTGTATTGATCAAGCTGGAGAAGGGTGGGAGGAAGGAGGGGAAAAGTTGGAATAAAAGGTTTTGCAATTGTTTATGCTGAAAAATTATCCATGCATATATCTTATAAATAAAAACCTATAATAAAAATAAAAAAAGAAAATATTTTAAAAAAAGAAAATTGAAAACAGATAAAACTGAGTAGTTATTAACAAATTGAATAGTAGTCTTAGGATTTGAGAACATGTTGATGAACTGAAACATTATGTTGAGCCTATGAAAATAAGTACCAAAAACCCCAAAAAGTTGTATAAATGAGTTAAAAACATCAGTTCTTTGAGGGCATGATTAAGATTTTTTGAATAAGCAATAATATATGTAAAAAATATCTGGAAGTTTTTAGCATCTTATATGATTTAAAATGTACTAAGTATACTGTAATCATATAGGCATGATTATAAATTACATTATATAATATTATACAATATTCAAATGTACAATATATAAAATTATAAAGATAATTTATGAGATAGCCTAGCTTTCTTAACCTACTTAAACCTAGTTATATCTTATCTGTGTAGTCTTATTCCAATCAAATTGATGCTAGTATTATAAATACTAAACATGAATCTAATTTCTAAATATGCCTAACACCTGTTATTCTGGGTGTTTTATTTCATAGACTGACTTTTTTGCTATTAAGTCACACATTTTAAAGCAGGAAGGAAGCTTAAAAATAGTGAATTTGCTTTTGGGTATAGGTAACTATATTACTGTTCAGGAAAGTTATAAAAGGAGAGAAAGGAAATAAGATCAGGGTGGAAGAGATGCTGATAGAAGTGATAGAAAGCAGACCAGATGATTGGGGAAGATGGCAAAATATGTTTGAGGATAGACAAGGTGAAAGGCAAAAGATTAAGATTAAAGAGGTGGAAATAAAAATGGAGGAAAATATAGAGTTGGTAGATATAAATATGAAAAAAAAAACTCCTTTATTTGGGGGAGGGAGATTTTTTTGTTTTCTTTCATAGCATGACTTATATGGAAATATCTTTTGTATGACTACTTATATATAACCTCTGTCAATTTTTTTTTTTTGCCTTCTCAATTACAAGGTTTAGGGGACAGTAGGAAAAGAATTTGGAATTCAAATTTTGAAAAATAAATTTTGAAAAAAAATTTTAAAATCTTAAAATTGTTTTTCCATGTAATTGAGGAAAATAAAATATTGAATAAAAATGTTTTTGGATTATAAAACCGAGGCCTAGAGGGATCTAATGACTTAACTAAGATTGCACAGCTAATTAGTAGGAAGGCAGAAATAGTGAATATCTAATATTTTTTTCTAAAGCGTCATTCTTGGTTTTCTACTTCTATTCAAACACATGAAGATTTTATTGGCTTGAAATAATAGACAATCTTTAAATTCCAATAGTGTGTGTGTGTGTGTGTGTGTGTGTGTGTGTGTGTGTGTGTGTGTAAAATTATTTTGGTTTGTGTTTTAGGACAACATTAACATTAAGAATATTTGATGTCACCTCAGTAACTTGGAGTGTAATCTAAAACATACTATATTGAGTCCAGTTCTAACAAATAGTGTTATATTAGGTTAATATATTTATTTGAGAGGGACTCTTTGAAAGGCACTTACTGTCTTGCTTTTGTTGATAAGAATAAGTTGAGATGAATATGAACTTATATGATGATATAATAGAGTTTCATTTAGAAATCCTAAAAATGTTATTAAAGAAATTAAAATATTGCCTTACTTTTATCACAAGGCTGCCTTAATATTATTAGAAAATGTTGGGACTTCTGGCCAAGATGGCGGAGAGGAAGCACACAGCTGTGTAAGCTCTGCGTTTTTCTCTCAGAATCTATTTCATTACAAACCTCTGAATTAATGCTTGACTGAAAAAAAAAAAAAACACAAATAGTTACCAAGAGAAGCCATCCTTGAGATTCACCAGGAAAGGTCTGTTTTTGCTCGAGGGCAGGGACAGTTTTAGATCGGGTGCAGGCTGCAGGCAGGCAGGCAGCGGCAGC
Organism: Antechinus flavipes; assembly: GCF_016432865.1. Taxonomy (NCBI): domain Eukaryota; kingdom Metazoa; phylum Chordata; class Mammalia; order Dasyuromorphia; family Dasyuridae; genus Antechinus; species Antechinus flavipes. The sequence continues at coordinate 401,079,897 of NC_067398.1, forward strand.
GAGAGCACGGGAAGCAGCTCATAGGCGAGCAGACCAGAGAGGGGGTGGTACATGATCACAGCTGTTTCTGTGGGGAGAGCTTTGCTACAGGATTGGATACTTTGCTCTAGCAGCAAGCCAGCAGCCCAGCAGAGAAGCTAAAAACACCAGGGGTGAAGAATACAACCCCAAACAGCTGGAGTCTCTCAGGACCTGGTCACCCCTCCCCCACAGTGTCTCAGCACGCTCTTGGAGTCTCAGAGCGCAGGCGCAGCACAGTCTGGCTAGTGCCTTGCTGCTACCCCGCAGTCTGTAGAGGAAGCTCGGTAACACCACCCAGCCCCCCTCTCACCCCCCCCCCCCCCCAAAGAAAGCAGACGCCATTCAGGGGTTTTTTCTTTTTCTTTTTTTTTCTTTGCTAGTTTGTCTTTGATTCTTAGACAAAATGAGCAAAAAATTGAAGAGGACTTTAACCCTTGACAGCTTCTATACAAATAGAGAGCAGACTCTAAGTCCTGAGGAGACTAAAACCAGACTGTCTCCAGGTGAATCCCCAAAGGAGGAGATCATCTGTTCCTCAGCACAGAAGAACCTCATAGAAGAAATTAAAAAGGCTCTCACAAGGAAGCTAGAAGAAAAATGGGAAAAGGAAATTGAGGCTTGGCAAAAGAGTCTGGAGAAGTCATCCCACTCATTTAAAGACAGAGTGGATAAAGAAATAAAAATCCTTGAAAAATAGGATTAGTGAACTGGAAACAGAAAATAGCTCTCTAAAAAACAAAATTGGCGAAATGGAAAAAAAATCCATAGAACAAAAAAACTCAATTGGACAATTAGAAAAAGATTTTTAAAAAGTGAGTGAAGAAAATACTTCATTGAAAATCAGAGTCCAACAAATGGAATTGAATGACTCTAGGATACAAGAAGAATCAGTCAAGCAAATCCAAAAAATCAAACAATGGAAAAGAATGTGAAATACCTTCTGGGAAGACAACAGACCTGGAAAACAGATCCAGGAGAGACAATCTGAGAATCATCGGACTCCCAGAAAAGCATAATGAAAAAAAGAGCCTGGGCACTATTTTCCAGGAAATTATCAAAGAGAACTGCCCAGAAGTCATAGAAACACAGGGTGAAATAGACATTGAAAGAATTCATCGATCACTTACTGAAAGGGATCCTAAAATCAAAACACCAAGAAATATAGTGCCCAAATGACAGAACCCTCAGACAAAGGAAAAAATACTGCAAGCAGCTAGAAAAACCCAATTCAAGTATCGAGGAGCCAAAATAAGAATCACCCACAGGATCAAGCAGCATCCACATTAAAGGATCAAAGGGCCTGGAATATGATATTCCGAAAGGCTAAGGAACTTGGTATGCAACCAAAAATAACTTACCTACCTAGAATGAGCATCTTTTTCCAGGGAAGAAGATGTACATTCAACGAAGTAAGCGAATTTCACCTATTTTTGATGAAAAAGCCAGAACTTAACAAAAAGTTTGATCTACAAATATAGAACTCAAGAGAAATCTAAAAAGGTAAAGATTAATCTTGGGAACTATATTTCAGCTATAAAGATGTATAAAGAATACATATATACCTTGTTCTAGAAACTAGATGTGGAAAGGACATTGTACCAGAAAAAGGGTAAAGTGGGGGTACTACATCTCATGAAGAGGCAAAGGAAACCTATTATATCTGAGAGAAAGAATGGAGGGGGAATGAATATAGTGAGTATCTTACTGCCATCAGAATTGGCTTTAAGAGAAAAATTTTAGACATATTCAATCTATGGTGAAACTTCTCCCACCTCATTGAAAAGTGAGAAGGGAAAAGTGAAAAGGGAAGGAATAAGCTAAGTGGAAGGGAATACGGAAACTGGGAGGGAAAGGGGTAAGACAGGGGGAAAAACTCTAAGGTTGGGGGAGGGATGGAACAATAAAAAGTCGAGAATCTCAAGGGAATTAATGAAAAAAAATCAAATGAAGGTGGTCTAGCTGTACCTGATCTAAAGCTATATTATAAAGCAGCAGTCACCAAAACCATTTGGTATTGGCTAAGAAATAGATTACTTGATCAGTGGAATAGGTTAGGTTCACAAGATAAAATAGTCAAGTATAGCAATCTAGTGTTTGACAAACCCAAAGATCCTAACTTTTGGGATAACCCAAAGATGAACTAGAGACCATTACCGATCACAAAATAGAAAATTTTGATTATATCAAATTAAAAAGCCTTTGTACAAACAAAACTAATGCAAACAAGATTAGAAGGGAAGCAACAAACTGGAAAAACATCTTTACAGTTAAAGGTTCTGATAAAGGTTTCATTTCCAAAATATATAGAGAACTGACCCTAATTTATAAGAAATCAAGCCATTCTCCAATTGATAAATGGTCAAAGGATATGAACAGACAATTTTCAAATGATGAAATTGAAACTATTACCACTCACATGAAAGAGTGTTCCAAATCACTATTGATCAGAGAAATGCAAATTAAGACAACTCTTGAGATACCACTACACACCTGTCAGATTGGCTAAGATAACAGGAAAAAATAATGATGAATGTTGGAGGGGATGCGGGAAAACTGGGACACTGATGCATTGTTGGTGGAGTTGTGAACGAATCCAACCATTCTGGAGAGCAATCTGGAATTATGCCCAAAAAGTTATCAAACTGTGCATATCCTTTGATCCTGCAGTGCTACTACTGGGCTTATACCCCAAAGAGATACTAAAGAAGGGAAAGATACCTGTATGTGCCAAAATGTTTGTGGCAGCCCTGTTTGTAGTGGCTAGAAACTGGAAAATGAATGGATGCCCATCAATTGGAGAATGGCTGGGTAAATTGTGGTATATGAATGTTGTGGAATATTATTGTTCTGTAAGGAATGACCAGCAGGATGAATACAGAGAGTCTTGGAGAGACTTACATGAACTGATGCTAAATGAAATGAGCAGAACCAGGGGATAATTATACACTTCAACAATGATATTGTATGAGGATGTATTCTGATGGAAGTGGATTTCTTAGACAAAGAGACCTAACTGAGCTTCATTGATAAATGATGGACAGAAGCAGCTACACCCAAAGAAAGAACACTGGGAAACAAATATGAACTATTTGCATTTTTGATTTTCTTCCCGGGTTATTTTTACCTTCTGAATCCAATTCTCCCTCTGCAATAAGAGAACTGTTCGGTTCTGCAAACATATATTGTATCTAGGATATACTGCAACATATCTAACATATATAGGACTGCTTGCCATCCTATATGGCAAGGAAGGAGGGAGGGAAAAAATTGGAACAGAAGCGAGTGCAAGGGATAATGTTGTAAAAAAAATTACCCTGGCATGGATTCTGTCAATATAAAGTTATTATTAAATTTAAAAAAATTTCATGTTAGTCAGGCTATTTTAAAGCAAGTACTATTTACAAAAATCAAATCAAACTATGTCCTATGAATGTTACCCAGCTGGACATTTGAGTATTTTCTTTTCTTTTTTATTTTATTTTTGCTGTAACTTGCTCAGAGTCACACAGCTAGGAAATGTTAAATTTCTGAAGCCAGATTTGAATGTAGCTCCTCCTGACTTTAGAGATAGTGCTCTATTTACTGCACCATCTAGCTGCCCCTAGTTATTTTCTTTTAAATCTATCCTCGTGTACTGTTGCTATCAATGGATAATGAGTTAGTGATGCAAAGACTGAATAAAATTTTAATTGAAGAATTTACTGAACTAGCTTTATCACCCATTTTCAGGGAATGGCCATCATTTCATGAATGGGAGATTGAATTTCCCAGAGCCAAATTAAGATTATAAATAAAATGTCTGATGTGGTCATGGTCTAGAGCTCCGAAGATATGGTTATATAATAAACATTATTAAATATGGCAGTATTCTATCAATGATTGGGTATTATAAGATGACATATAAGGGACTATAAATCTCCTAGCTCTAAAGTCTTATATTAATGCAATACATTCCCAGTTTTGCTTTTCGAATTCTGTGTAGACTTTAGAGGTTACAAAGGTAGAATGTTCTCAAGTTCATAGCCCAATCCTATCGTATAGGAAATCTGTGATTGCTTGGCAGAAGCTTTTATCCTTAATACTTTTAACTTCAGAACTGACTGTAAGTGGTTTCAATGGAGCCAGTTATTAAATTAATGACTAAATTTATCACACTAAAGGGTTTTTTCCAATTAGGCTGAATTCAATGCTGTCTGGATTTTAAAAACTGCAGTCTTTTTATACCATATTTCAAGGTAAAGCTGATGCTTTCAAGGATAGCTGTGAGTGTTATCATTCTAGCTGTGTGGAATGTGTGTGAGAGAGAGAGGGAGAGTGTGTATGTGTGTATGTATGTGTGTGTGTGATTTTAAAGAGTGGGATATGAAGAGTAGGAAGAAGATCTAAGAAGGAAAAATATGAATTTGATTTGATGAAATTCAGTACTGTATCCAGATTAATAAAGATGTATCAATCTACAGACAAGCAGAAAGTCAGGCTATGTTGATTTAATTCAGTTGACTACAATTATATTTTCACTAAAGGTCTTTGTACTAAAACATTTGAAATCAAAGGAGACAAGCATTTAAAAAGATTATAATGGTGATGTATGACATTCAATCTGTCACCATATACTAATTATTCTGCTTCAACAGTATCTCCCAACCTGTCCCTGTGTTTTCATGTTTTATTGTATCCTTTTTTATCTATACACCCCTATAATTTCTATAAATATCCTCACCATGATTCAAATTGAAGCCTCATTATAACAAAGAAAAATAGCCAATTAAGAGTACTTAGACACAAGAACCATTTGCTTCTTTTTTCTACTCATAGGCACTTCCATAGTCCCTAATTGCCTCTTACCTTGACTAGCAAGTGTTTTAATCAGCCTCCCTGCCTTACAGATTCTCTTCAAACCCAATGCATACTACTTGCTACTACTAAGTATAAATATGCAATTCCTCTTATCAAAATTCTTTTGACTACCCATTTTCTAAAATATAAAGTTCTAAAATATAAATACCTTCAGCCAAAATTTCAAAATTTATATAGATTGACCTGTCTACTCTTCCATCATTATTTGCTTCTATTTCAATTTACAAACTCTATGATTCAGTCTACCACTTGGACTACTTGGTATAACTTGAGTGGTCTATGGATGTGTACTCAGAACAAAATCCTAAGCCTCTGTCCTCATTCAAGTTATGTCATTTTTTTCTCTATGAAGCATAATCATAATCTTACTTATGACTCAATTGGCTCAAAAGACTAAAGAGTTTTTTTAAAAAACTATTAGATACCTATATTGGTATGCATTCTTTTAGAACCAGGCTAGCTACTTCTTTAGGACACTAGAGCACCCTGTGAATTTTCTTGTCTAGTACAATCAAATCAAACTCCCAGGATATGTCCCTTCTCTATTTTGATTAATAGCCAGTGAATAGTACCACAGTTCTATTTAATCAGTTATCATTGGGTAAATTTTACAAAGGGATATTTGCTTCAAACATAAAACAAGAACAAAATATAAACATTTTCTGTAAGACCTCAACACTTTTCCCCTAAATCACCACATTATCTGAATAGACTAAGTTCAACAAAACTAAGTTCCTTTTTACCATTTAGGAACCACTTAGCTCATTTCTAATAACAGCATTGATGCCAAATGGATCCTGAATGTGGATGCCTTCATATTGGAATCCTGAAAATCATGAAGTTATTTAAGAAACTCCTTGTTGCTCTAAACATCAATACTGTTCTAATTGGAAACATGGACTCTGGATCATTGGGATGTCAAAGCATATGCCAATCTAATTATATCTTAGGAACATCAGTGTTACTCTTATTGCAAATTTAAAATTTAGAAAACCAAAATATCAAGGCATGCTCTAGACCTTTAGAATTTCCAAGGTTGTAGACTCCCATGCCCTCTACTGTTTGCTATGGATGAAGGCTTCGAGATGCCTTTAAATTAATGAGGCAAAGAGAAAGTGTTTGAAAGTGACAGATTGAAGATTTATGAGTGCTTCCTTTTCACCATTGGTTAGTCAAATGGAAGAAGTTACAGAATCTCCATGCATGCCTCACAGTCTTTCCAAAGCACATCTGCTCCCTGTTATTACAAATCTGCCAAAAGCAGGAAACAGCATTTTCAGAATAATGTATGTCACAGTGAATGAGCAGTTGACCCTTATTCCAATTTGGGGTCTAATCTACTAATGGTAAAAGCCAAACCGTGCATAGCCAAAAATAGGCTGTCATTTCTTATAGAAAAATTATAAATATTTGGGTTCCAGTTCATTATGCATAAATCTTGGAAAGTCTACTTTCATATACAGAAAAACTGGAATCTGTTCAGAAGATACTTGTAAATGTTCTAAGAAATATCCCTAGAAGACAATTTACACATTCTATATTGACAGTCCTTGAGAAGTCCGATACAGTAAAGCTTCTATAAATGTATCTATATTATTTCCTTCCTCATTCAACCTTATCTATTTCCATCATCAGTATTCTTCATGCTACATTTTAAAAAGGCACATCGAAAAATTAAAGTGTGCCAAGGGATAGGTGACCAAAATGAGTTCTAAATATAATACTTCAAAACATTATCCAAGATATTAATTAAAATATTAAATATACTGGTATAAAGATTAACCTATATTTCAATGTGGTATTCCATTATAGATAGTGCTTCATATACATTTAGTTCAATAACAAAAACTTTTTGGACAAGTTTAGTCAACCATCTCTACATTTTATTATCCCCCAATCCACCTTTCCCCATCTTATTATTATGAGAGATATTCTCAAGATTCTTGCTGAAGCACAAAAAAATACTTTACCATGAAATTCTTCTAACTTTCTTCTTCTTCTTCTTCTTCTTCTTCTTCTTCTTCTTCTTCTTCTTCTTCTTCTTCTTCTTCTTCTTCTTCTTCTTCTTCTTCTTCTTCTTCTTCTTCTTCTCATACTAGAAAGGAAAAGGAAATAACCTCCTATGAGTTTTTAAAATTATTCCATGTTGGCTCCTTAAATATGAGACCATCCTTTAATAACCCATATTTTGTATACAATTTTAATAATTTTTATTTATGTTGCATTCATTTTATATGTATTTGTCTTTTCCATTTTGTGGAAGCTCCTTGTGAGTAAGAATATTTCATCTTTTGTATTTAGTACCTGGGTTATTTTAGGCTCTTAACAATAAATGCATGTTGATTGAATTGATATGCAATTCTTTCTTCTTGATTCTTGTTCTTAGTTCTATGACCACTCTCCTATATTACATAATTTCTCAAGCAGTATAATCATAGTAGCCAATTCCCACTTTTTATCCTTGCCCCCTTAGTCTTCTATATAGCACTCATGTTTTGGGAGAACAGTCCCATTTATCTAGGATTATCAAGTCCTCATTTATCTAGGATTGTAGTTGTTAACTTTTTTTTTTCATTTTCAAGCTTCTCATAAATAAAGCTGAAGTAAAAATAAATTTCAGTAGTTTTTTTCCTTCAATGCAAGAATTGCTACAAAGAAACAAACAAATAGATAAATGAAAACTGCTAACATCCTTCTATTCACTTTTTAAAAAAGTTTTATGTGCCCAAAGTGCTATAAATCTTTGCATATTCTTTGATCCACCATGCTACTATTTGATCTGAATTCCAAAGAAATTATAAAAGGTGGTGGAAGGATCTATATGTGCAAAAACATTTGTAACAGCTCTTTTTGTGCTGGCAAAGAATTAGAAAATGAGCAAATGTCCATCAATTTGGGGATCTCTGAATTAGTTATGGTATATGAATATAATGGAAAATTATTGTTCTTTAATAAAGGTAAACAAGCTGATTTTGAAAAGTCCTGGAAAGATTTACATGAATTCATGCTGAGCAAAACAAGCAAAACTAGAACAAACATTGTACATGGCAATAGCAAAACTGCAGAATGATCAAGTATGACACTTGGTTTTTCTCAACAGTTCAGTGATCCAAGACAATCTTAATGAACTTTGGATGAAAAATGCCATCCACATTCAGAGAGAGAACGATGGAGATTGAATGTGAATCAACACATGCTATATTCACTTTCTTTTTCTTCTGTTTTATTTTCTTCTCATGGTTTTTCCCTTTAGTCTGATTTTTATCTCCCAATATGATTCAAAAGGAAGTATGTAAAAAAGGAATGGATGTGTATACCCCAAAAATTATTTTTCCATGTAAGTAGGGAAAATTTTTAAGAAGATAAATAATTTATGGATAAAACAACTGGTATAAATTTGTGATTCCATACATCCTCAAATAAACACACACACACACACACACACACACACACACATTGACAAAAGAAATTCTATCCCTTCCATCTTCTTCTTGCCCTCAAAATATCCAAATCAGACTTTTCTATTGCTGTCTTCCACTTGCATGGCATATTTTAATTCTTAGTAGAATCTTCTTTCTCTAGCCTTATTATTGTTTATTTGTTTTTATTTTATTTTATTTATTTAACATTTTCCCAGTTATATTCAAAACATTTTTTTAACATTTGTTTTTAAAATTTTTGAGTTCTAGGTTTTCTCCCTTGTCCCCACCCAACATTAATAAATCACATGTGAATTTATGCAAAACATGTCCATAAAATTCAAGTTATGGGGAAAAAATCATTGATCTCCCACCCTACTGAAAATAAAAACCCTCAAGAAAAATTAAGTTATAAAAAGAGACAAAACTGATAAAGAAAAAAAATGCTTCCATTTCTATTAGACACAATCAATTCTTTCTCTGGGTATGGATATGATTTTTCATAAGTCCTTCAGAGTAGTTGTGAATGATTGTACTACCGAGAATAGCAAAGTCATTCACAGCTGGTCACCCAGGAACATTGCTGTTACTGTGTATACAGTATATTTCACTTTGCTTGAGTTCATAGAAGACATTCCAAGTCTTTTTTTTTCCCCAATAGCATCCTGATCATCATTTCCCAAAGAACAAGAATATTCCATCATAAACACATATCATAGTTGATTTGTTTGTTTTGAGCAATTTCCCAATTGATGGGCATGCACTCAATTTTCAATTTTTTTGTCCTGAGAAGAGAGTTGCTATGAAAATTTTTGTACATATAGGTAATTTTTCTTTTTTTTTTCTCCTGAATCTCTTTTGCTATTCATGCCAAGTATTGGTGTTGTTAGGTCAAAGGATATCTGGCATTATTTTACAAAAGGCCTTTCTACTCTTTTAAAAGTCACTATTTTATATTACTCATTTCCCTTTCAGAAATATTTTATTATTTGTCAATTGAATTAGTGCAAATATCCCTGTCAGTGTTATAAATCACAATGGATCTTGTTAGGTAATCTCTATTTCCTTCTGTACATCTTCTATTTAAAATTCACCCTATGCCCTGGAAAGTTTCGTTTGTATCTTGAAATATTTCATGAATAGCAATGCAAACAATGGCTTATTGTATATTATAACTTGCTTTATTATGAGATTTTTACGTAGTTTTTAATAAGAAATATTTTAGTTTTTTTTTAAGTCATTCATTTCAGAATATATACCTTCTTCACCTTCTTTACCTCTCCCTTTAACAGATCTCATTAACTAATCTATATGTCATTTTCTTTAAAAGGCTTTTTATATTTCTTGTATCATAAGAGAATAACAATGAAAAAGAGTTGGGAAAAGTGGTTTAAAAAGAGTCTGACAGGATAGGATATCTACAATGTTAATAATGTCCCTTCTTTACAAAAAGAAAGAAAGATGTGTTTTCTTATTTCTGTGGCCAGTATTTCTCTCTTACTTTTTACACATAACCAACTTAAGCCTTTTCTGGTTATATCCTTCTTTCATGACTTGTTTTCCAAAATTTCCTTAGCAATTCATCACTATTATTATATTGATCATTTGGTTCTTCTGATTTATTTTATTCTGTGACAAGTAGCTACATATCCCTAGTGGAAAAGTATTGTTTTAAAAGTAGGCTTTACTAATAGAAGGATTCTTAGAATTATTGAAAGCACATATTTCCAAATATAAAATAATATACCAAAATATGGCTCAGATTATTTTCTTTCTTTTATTTGATTCCAGATCCAGCTTGTCTGCCTGTAGCATTTCTTAATGTTTTCCACTATTCTGTCTTTAGAACTATGATGCTATTAGTTTTTAAAATATCCTTTAAAAATTCTGAGTTTACTGATCATTCATCTAAGCATACAAATTCATTTAGATAGGATAAGGACATAGCTATAAATATATTTTAACTGTATTCATTTGAAACATGGTTTTCAGAAGTTTTATTATATTAAATTGGACATCATTCTATGTTTTGAACCTCTTAATACAAACCGATTTCTCTATAGTCCACTTAAACTTGAATCTTCAGTATCCTTCCAACTTCTGGAAGCAATATATTTCCTTACCACTTGGGTATTTTTGGATAAACCTGGCAACTATTAAAATATTGAGGGAGTAATTCATCTTTATGATAAATCATTAAAATTAAATGACATAAATGGTTCCTTGAAAAATTGTAATACTATTAGATAGCTAATTTTTTTATGTTCTTGCTAACAAACAAATTCATTTAAATCAGTAGCCTCTTTCTTTCTGCACATAGCACGGCTTAATAAATATTTGTAATTAATTCATTCCCTTCCTTTTTTAAAAAAAAATTTTCTTTCTAATCATAATATCTTCCTTTCCCTTATTTCTTGGTTTTATACCTAATACACCCCACTAGATTTGTTCTTCATCCTAACTAAAGCATCTAATTTTCCTTTTTCTCACTTCATTCCCAGGTCATTTTTTTTACTCGATAATCTCTTTCTCTGTAGAGGGCCTGAACTCCGGAGAAGTATACTTGAAATAAGGATACTTACAACAAGATGTTAACTCAGTCAAATTGATGAGATGAGAGTTCTCCAGTTTACATATACTTAGTACTTAGCATGGTGATCTAAAGGTTCTCTAATTCACACATATTCAGTATTCTGTAATGATGTAATTGTAATAGAGTATTTAAGTGCTGAAAGGACTAGAAATGAGACATTCCATTTTTGACCAGCCTCATGGTGGCTATTCTGCTTTCATCACTTCTCCACTAAGACCAAGGACTCGGGATGATCCTGAGGACCCCCAGAAAGCTAGCCCAAACATTACATTTTGGCTCCCAACGTGGGACATGAGAGCATACACTCAGTGGTTTGACTGATGTGATATAACTTCAGTAGAGAAGTCCCTGAGACCAGAAAATAGGACAAGTAAACTAGTCACTTTAATTTTTTTCAGCTGAAATGGATCAAATACTAAGAAAAGAGCCTTCCCCACCCAAGGGAAGTGTGTAGAACACATAGGTTAATAAAGAAGCAACATTTGTTGGTAACTTAGGAGCAGATTTAGAAATATTAGAGTGCACTTCTCCTTGATTCTATAAAGAAGAAAAATTAGAGCTGGATAAGGGGAAACTAGTGGGAGAGCAACTAATTGAATATTATAATGATAATGGTCCTAATTCATTTCAATTCCTAAGGAAACCTATATATATAACAATATACAATTGGCTTTAAGAAATCCCATAATATTTAAAATAAGAAAAAAAAACAGAAAGAGCAGGAGTGGGATGAGACTGACAAAGCAGCTGAAAAGCATGAAGAACTGGACAAGAAAAGAGATAAGTACAATGCTGGAATTGTGGTGCTTCTCAATCAGCACAACCAATGCAAGCAGCTTTGTCCACATTCTATGACATGAGTACAAAAAACATTAATTAAAACTAAAAATGAAGGACAGGATACATCTGATTTGAAAATAGTAGCATACTCTGAAATTAAAGAATTTGACTCTTCAGGTCAAGAAAGAAGAAGATACACCCCTTTTAATTTGGGAACTATCAAAGATCTGAAAAAGGCTTGCACTCTTTATGGTCTATGTCGTCTTATGTTAAGATAGTATTTACAGAATTTGGCTTATGAAGCTTTAACCTCTAGTGATTGGAAATCATAGCAAAGACATGTTTAGACCCTGGACAAAACTTGTTGTGGCTTTCTGAGTATAGTGAACTCTGTAGAATACAAACCCAATGAAATAGGTAACTTAAGAGTTAATATACCAGTCACCTTTGATCAACTAGCAGGTGTAGGTCCTTATGCAGACAATTTAGCACAGATTAATTACCCTATAGCAGCATATGAGCAAATTGCTGCTGCTGCTATCAAAGCATGGGGTGCCCTCCCAGGAAGAAAAGATAGAGGGGAAGCCTTCATGAAAATAAAGCAAGGTCCAAATGAATTCTTTGTTGCTGCTGGCCAGATTTGTGTCACGATTGCTCTCACTTCGTATCCCCATTCCCCTTCACCTCCGCCTCTCTCATTGCATCCACCAAATCATCTCTACGTCATCTTCTATACAACATATCAAAACTTGCACAGAGAGTGGGTGGGGCCATTCTTTCTCCAAGCATATATTAATAGAGTATTTTCCAATTTCTATTTAGCCTCATGTGCTTGGGACCTCAGTGCAATGACTCAAGAGCTTCAGCCCATTATAGTGATATAATGGTTCTCTAATTCACACATATTCAGTATGCTATAATTATGTAATTGTTCTGAGGTATATAAAAGCTAAGGACTGGAAGAGAGACATTCCATCTTTGACCAGCCTCATGGTGGCTGTCCTGCCTTCATCACTTCTCCACTAAGACCAAGGACTCGGGCTGATCCTGAGGACCTCCAGAAAGCTAGCCCAAATATTACACTTCTCAATTTCTCTCACTCTGAAACAATTTAACTCTACACTATCTTATACTTTTAAATCTCTCTTCTCCTTGTCTTAGAAATTAGCATACCTTTTCAAACTCTTATCCCTCATCAATTTTTTTTGCTCCTAGTGATACTGCTGAGCAAAATTGGAAAAAAATCACAAAAAACGTGCTAATTTATCCAATACAAATGTATGTGATCTAATTTCAATTGAGTTTACTGAAGCAAAGCAATTTTTCCATTTTCCCCTATCCTATTCATCACACAGTGGCTATTTCAAACTTTCATTTCTCTGAAAGTCCCTGACCTTCCCTCCCCATTCTTTCAACTTAGGATTTCACCAATATAGCCCCCAAAATGAGGTTATCTAATGAAAAACCTCCTCTTTTCCTTTCACATCCTTTTGGCATTGTCATCCATTATCTCTTTTCCAGGCTCCAACAAAGAGATATCTATTATTTTTCCTAAGACTATGTCTTCTACATGTATCTTTAATCTTATCTCTCTTATATTCTCTAGATTACCCATGCTGAATTCTTCTCTGTCTCTATCTCTGTCTTAACGTCTCTCTCTTTCTCTCTCTCTCTCTCTCTTTCTCTCTCTCTCTCTCTCTCTCTCTCTCTCTCTCTCTCTCTCTCTTTCTCTCTCTCTCTCTCTCTCTCTCTCTCTCTCTCTCTCTTTCTCTCTTCTTTTATACTATCTCCTTCACTACCTGACTTCTTCCACAATTAACAAGCTTTCATTGTCAGATCTGTGGATTACCGTCCAATACTTCTACTTCTGTTGTGAAGTGATACTCTCTTTAAAAATGCAAGCACTTTCTTCATTTCTATTCTCTCTCTTCTCACAAATTCTGGCCTCTAACTTCTTTATTTAACTGAAACTATCCTCTGCAAAACCACCAATACTCCCTTAATTGCCATATCTATTTATTCTCTTAGTTCCCTCATTTCTTGATTCCTATACAAAATTTGATATTATTACCACTTTCTCCAACTGGGTTTCTTCTACTCATTCCTCTCTGGATTTTCATGTCAATTCTATTTACTCTGTTACTTCTCAATATTCATCAATGTCACATTCATGAATTATGGGAGTCTCCCATAACTGTTTTGAATTTTCTCTCTAGATAATATACCTCCTGATAATTTGATCACTTACCAGGAATTCAACTATCTCTATACAAATGGTTCTCTTATTTTAATTTTCTGCCCTAATCTGTCTTCATATTTCTAGTCCCATATCAACAATTGGATATATAAAGTGGGATGTCTCCTTGGCATGTAAAACTCCTCAACCTGTTTGAAATGGATATTTCTCTTTTTTTTGAACATTCCTATTATGAAATGGGGCATCACCATCATTTTGGCTCAAAACGTCAGTCTTATTGTCAATACTTCACTCTCATTATTACACTATCACTAACATATCCTATAAATTGCCAAATATTTTTATTTCTTTGTCTAACATGTTCTCAGAAATATCTTTTTTTCTATTCACAAAAAGTTCAATCCTCCCCCATATTTTATGTGGACTTTTTAAAACCCGCTAATTTAATTTCCTACCTCAGACTTCTTATGAATATTCAAAATAGACATATAAATAATTTTCCTGAATTATAAATTTTATTTCACCCAATTCAATAAATGTCAATAGCTCTCTATTACATCTAAGAACATGCATAAACTTCTGTTTGACACTTAAAGGCTTTTCCTCTCATTCTACTATTTTTACACATCAGACAAACACTATGTAATCTAACCATGGTGGTTGACTTTACTATTCTGTTCTCAAGATTCATCAGCTTTCTTCTAAGCACCTATGCAGTAGTTGTAATTACATTTTTATAGGTATAATGTTCTCTCTTTTCTTCTCTGTATCTTATAATTCTTGTCTTTCTTCAAAACCTGGGCTCAAGATTTCTTTAAAAGAAATTTTTCCTTGTTATTAATGGCATCTCCCTACAGATACCTTCCAACTCTCTAGTAATTTGCTTACATATATCTATGACTATATGTGTTGTCCTCTCAATTAAAATATTGCTTTTTGTAGGGCACTGATTGTCTTGCTTTTTTCTTTTTAGCTATACCAGTTATCATAGTTTGTGGTACAACATAATAATGAATGGATAGATGACTGAATAAAGAATGGATAGAAGGATGGATGGAGGAGTACATAAATGAAAAAAAAAAGTACTAAACACTATCCATTTGTCAAAAATTGAGCCAAGTACTAGAGATACAAATACACACAAAAGGAGAACCTTCCTTAAAGACATTATGTTCTAATAAAATGATAAAATACAGAAGAATAGCCAAAGAAAGGTATTTGGTCTAGAAAGCTACAGAGATGAAAAAATAGTTCTGATAGAATATCAATTGACATACCCTTTCTGGGAACAATATTTATTTAATCATTATTCAAAAGCTTAAAGGGAAAAGGAAGGTATATTGCAAAGCACTCTAGGAGAAAGCCAGGAAATAGTGTGTGAAACAAGGTATGACACACTGGTGTTCATATACTATAAACTAATTAGTCCAATAACAGGACATAGTGACTTAGATGGATGGATGGAGGATGACTTAGAAATAAGGAACAAACTGATTTAATGATGACACAGAATATGGAGGGATAGCTAATATAGTGTAAGACAATTCTGTATCCATAAAAACATTAACAGATTAAAATATTGAACTGAAAATAATAAAAATAAATTGAATTAGTATGTGTAAAAGTTTAAATTTGTATTGAAGAAATGAACTTTAATAGTATACTATGAAGCAAGCACATTTAGAAAAATTTAACTTTAAAAAACTAGAATTTTAGTGTCATGATAGCGCAATATGAGTAAAATAGAAATGGAATGGCACTACAAGAGGCTAACATAATAGTGGATCACACTGAAAGATATAGTTTCCTGAGAAAAGCAAATGGCAGGTCTGCCATATTAAGTATTATTCAGTTCATATTGAGTATTGTGTTCAATTCTGAACTCCCAATTTAAAATGTGTATTTGGCTAGAAGAAATATGAGTTCTTCAAATACAGTGATTTTGTTCATAATTGTAGTTATTCTTAGAATCTTGATAGGTTATTTTTCCTATGTTATTTTTTCCTACCATACTTTTATTTCCTTCAATGTTAGTTAATCTCAGTTTGTCTTCTACCTGTATTATATATTTCTTCCTAAATTACAATCTATAAAACATGAATCCTCTACCTTTCATTTCTTTCTTCCTGACTTGTTTCCATCCTTCCTTTTTTCTTCTTTTCCTTCTTTTGTTCCTCTTTTTCATCATTTTCTCCCTTTCTATCATTCTGAATTTTTTTTTGGTAAAAAATACATATCCCAAAAGCATTTATCAACTCCTTTGAATGTCAGATTCTCTGAAAGACTAGGGGTAAAGATATTGTGAGTTAAGTCAGTCAGAAAATGTCATGTAGCTTCATAGAACTGAGCCCCCCTGCATTACTAGCTACGTGCACACACACACACACACACACACACACACACACACACATCTTTTTTTATATACCTGACATAAATTTTCATCTAAAATTTCATTTGAAGCAACAAAACTAGCTAGATCAAATCTACTATGTGTTTTAGACTTATTTGGATGATATAAATTTTTATATTTTGAACATTTTAAATTGAATTTTCACCTTAGGATGCATATTTCGTTTGCTTAAGTAGCACAGCATAAGAATATTTAAGCCAGTATTTTTCTTTTAATTTTCATCATCAGAAAGCCTTTCTAGTAACAAATTTTAAATAAATACTTCCTTTTTAAAAGATACCATGATAGTTTTCAAGATTTCCATAAGTTTGGAAATGGCTAAAATCATTCCCACATGATAGCTCTCTGTTCAGAACTTGAACCAACGACACAGTGTAGCATGGAGGAAGAAAATTCCAACCCAGGAAACCATTAGGTTATTTCTTCTTGTATTTATCACACAGAAAGAGTATTGTTTGATACAAACTCTGAATGTTTAGTATTTGGTTACCAGTTTATTTGTGGTTAGTTGATGTTGGCATCAACAGATAATTGGAATACAGTCAAAATGTACTGGTTTGAGGGAAAATATAAAAATGTCTTCTATACAACTGACCCCTACACCAAAAAAAGTAGAATCTTTTCCACTTATATCCTATCATAACTTTTGTTTGAATTTTAATGATAGCCATTGTCTGATAGCTAGAGGTATGAAATATTCCTCAAAGTAACTTGGGAAAGATAGTTTAGAATCATGTAAAACCTACAAATTCATTTTGAATAAAGAAATCAGCAATTTCTCATTTTAATTCAACTTGGCATGTATTTTCTCATGGCATCATACATCTCTGGAATTGTCCTTGGTATGTTTTATTCTATATAATGAACTGTATCTTATATGATTATTTTATTTTAAAAATGCAGTTTGGGTTTTAACATGTACTTTTACTAAGTCCTTAAATGCTTCTCAGTAAACTATCATTTCATTTTGAAAGGATAGAATGATATTGGCTCTAACTCTATCCTCAGTGAAGCCTCCTTTTAAACTTGCATCTTAAGGAGGAAATAAAGTTTAAGCAGACTCTTCAAATGACTTTTTCAAATACTTTATTCCTTCTTTATGTATCACATCTGTGGAGGTCAATTCATTGCTGTCAAATATAGTAATAATTAGATATTATATCTCTCCATTAAAATAGTAACATTACTAAAACATATAATTTTTATT
The DNA here is from genome assembly GCF_016432865.1 of Antechinus flavipes. NCBI lineage: Eukaryota > Metazoa > Chordata > Mammalia > Dasyuromorphia > Dasyuridae > Antechinus > Antechinus flavipes. The sequence continues at coordinate 401,097,381 of NC_067398.1, forward strand.
TTTAAATATATAAGGAGGTGTTTTCAAAATATTATTAGAATTCACATTTTTAAAACACTCTGTGAACTCTGAGGTACCACTACACACCTCACAAATTGGCTAAGATGAAAGGAATATATAATAATGAATATGGGAGGGGATGTGGGACATTAATACATTGTTGATAGAGTTGTGAACTACTTCAACCATTCTAGAGAGCAATTTGTAATATGCCCAAAGAGTTATCAAACTGTGCATATCCTTTCATCCAGCAATGTTTCTACTGGGCTTCTATCCAAAAGAGATCATAAAGGAGGGGAAAGGACCCATATGTGCAAAAATGTTTGTGGCAGCCCTTTTTGTCCCTTTCCCTCCTTTAAGAGCTCTTTGGGATATAAGCCCAGTAGTAACACTGCTGGACCAAAGGGTATCCACAGTTTGATAATTTTTGAGCATAGCTCCAAACTGCTCTCCAGAATGGTTGAATCTGTTCACAATTCCACCAACTATATATCAGTGCCCCAGTTTTCCCACATCCCCTTCAACATTCATCATTATCTTTTCCTGTCAGCCAACCTGACAGATATGTAGTGGTATCTCAGAGTTGTCTTAATTTGCATTTCTCTGATCAAGTGATTTGGAGCACATTTCATATGACTAAAAATAGTTTCAATTTCTTCATCTGAAAATTGTCTGTTCATATTCTTTGACCATGTATCAATTATAAAATGTCTTATAAAGTTGAGCCAATTCTCCATATATTTTAGAAATGAGGCCTTTATTAGAATCTTTTAATGTAATATTTTCCCAGTCTATTGATTTCCTTCCAAATTTATCTGCATTTGTTTTATTTGTACAAAAACTTTAACTTAATATAATCAAAATTTTCCATTTTGTAGTCAATAATAATGTCTAGTTCTTTTTGGTCACAAATTCCTTCCTCTTTCACAGGTCTGAGAAGTAAACTATCCTATGTTCTTCTAATTTGTTTATAATATCATTCTTTATGTCTAGATCAGGAATCCATTTCAACCTTATCTTAGTATACGATGTTAGATGTGGGTCAATACCTAGTTTCTGCCATACTAGTTTACAGTTTTCCCAGCAGTTTTTGTCAAGTAGTGAATTCTTATCCCAAAATCTGGGATCTTTGAGTTGTCACACACTAGATTGCTATACTCATTGACTATTTTGTCCTGTGAACCTAACCTATTCAACTGCTCTATTTCTTAGCCAGTATCAAATGATTTTGATGACTGTTGCTTTACAATATAGTACAGCTAGGCCACCTTCATTTGATTTATTTTTTCATTAATTCTCTTGAAACTCTTGACTTTTTGTTTTTTCAGATGAATTTTGCTGTTATTATTTCTAGGTCAGTAAAGTAGTTTCTTGGGAGTTTGATGGCATAGGACTAAATAAGTAGATTAGTTTAGATAGTATTTTCATCTTTATTATATTTGCTCTATCTATCAAAGAGCACTTGATATTTGGAAAACTTATTCTTTACTACACTATTGGTGCATGGGTTTGGTCTCAAAGAAATTGATACTCCTGAGTGATATGTGTGTCTTCATGAATAATAAAAGTAGAGTTCCTGGGAGGAATCACCCTACAAAATTGTGGAATAACATGAACCATATAGATCATTGCATCATATATTGAGAAGCAAATTAATATAGAGAGGGCAATTAGACTAAATTAGCATTACCACAGGGAAGTCATCAAAATGGGTTACTACTTTTATCTTCTCTATAACTTACAGGAATTGCTACTTCTAAGATTGAGGCACATGAGGAAAAGAGATCATGAAACAAGATATGCAGGTAATAATGTAATAATAGAAGGATTTTAAAAGTCAAATAAAAAAAGTAGGAGAAAAATTCATTTATTTGTGTGAAAAGTATTTTATAATTGCTATCTTTGTTTTTGGTAGATAGAATCCTAAATATTTTATATAGTCTACAATTCTTTTCGATGGAATTTCCATTTCTATTTCTTCCTGCTGCACTTTGTTGGTAATATATAATTTTTAATAATTTATGTGAGTTTATTTTGCATCCTGTAATTGTGTTAAAAGTTGTTCACTTTTATCAAATAGTTTTTTAAGATGATTCTCTAGAATTCTCTAGTATGCCATCTTATCATCTGCAAAAAGTGTTAGTTTTGTTTCCTCCTTGTCTACTCTAATTCCTTCAATTTCTTTTATTATTGCTAAAACTATCATTTCTAGTTTAATATTAAGTATTCATACTTATGGTGGGCATCCTTGTTTCACTTCTGATCTTATTGTCAAAGTGATCAGCTTCTCTCTATTTCAAATAATGCTTCCATTTGGTTTTAGATAGATGCTGCTTATCATTTTAAAGAAAACTCCCTTTAATCCTATGATCTCTCATGTTTTTAAAAGTGTTACATTTTGTCAAAAGCTTTTTCTGCATATATTGAAATAATCATGTGATCTGTTTGTTTTCTAATCGATATGGTCAGTTATACTATACTTTTCTGCATACTGAACCAGTCCTGTCCTAGTACAAATCTCAGTTGATCACATTGTATTATCCTGGCAATAGATTGCTATGTTCTTTTTGATGATATTTTATTTAAACTGTTTTTACTTCAAGATTCATTAAAGAGATTGGTCTTTAATTCCCTTTTTCTGTTTTGGCTCTTCCTGGTTTAAGTATTAGTACCAAATTTGTGTCATAAAAGGAATTTGGAAGGACTTCTTTTTTGCCTATTTTCCCAATTAATTTATATCATATTGGAATTAATTGTTCTTTAAATATTTGGTAGAATTCACTTGAAAATCCATCAGATGCTAGAGATTTTTTCTCAGGAAACTCACTGAGGGCTTATTCAACTTTTTTTTTTAAATAATGGAGCTATTTAAGTGTTTTGTTTCTTCTTTTGTTAGTTTCAGTAGTTTATATTTTTATAACTATCCATCCATTTTGATAGATTTCTTGGCATACAGTTGGGCAAAAGAGCTTCTAATTATTGCTTTAATTTCTTCTTCATTTGTGGTAAATTCAACCTTTTCACTTTTGATACTGCTAATTTTGACTTCTTTTCTTTTTCTAATCAAATTGACCAAATATTTATCTATTTTGTTGTTTGTTTTTCATAGAACCAATTCATAGTTTTACTTATTGGTTATTGTTTTCTTATTTTCAATTTTCTCAATCTCTATTTTGATTTTCAGAATTTCTAATTGGCTATTTATTGAGAGGATTTAATTAGTTACTTTTCTTACTTTGTTAGTTTCATGAACAATTTGTTGATCTTCTGCTCCTCCATTTTATTCATATGAGCAACTAGAGATTTCATATTTTCCCTAAGAATTCCTTTGGCTATATTATTAACTTTTTCTGCATATGAAAATATATTAAAAATGACTGCGCACATATAACTTATATCAGATTGCTTGCCACCTTGGGAAGGGTGGAGGGAAGGAAGAGAGGAAAAAATGGAACTTAAAATATCACAAAAAATGAATGTTGAAAACTATCTTTACATTTAATTGAAAAAAATACTATTATATTAAGAAAAGAAGACACAGAAAAAAAAGACACTTTAATTCTATAAGAAAACAAAAGAAACTAAAAATGAATAAATAATTTTAGAACTTGAATCAAAGAATAAAAGTTCAGAATAGTCACAAAAGGAAAAAAATTAATAGAGAACAAGATAACAAAATCATTTTTAAATGCAAAAAATAAAAAAAATGAGTTATAGAAGATTTTGATTAGTTACTAAACAGAAAAAGCAAAGAAGATAAAATACAACAGGACTTCTTAAACTTTTTCCACTTGCAATCTCTTTTCACCTGAGAAATGTGACACTGGATATATTAATTTATAAAATAGGCATATAAATCCAACATTTTCTGATAATATATCATAATTTTGTGACCCTTATATGAGACCCCATATAGGATCACAAACCATAATTTACAAAGTTGGGGAGTAGAAAACTAAAATAGTATTAACATCAAAATCTCCTCCCCACATTATTTGTAATATAGTGACACTAGTCTCCTATACTTTAAACAAGATGCTCTACCTTTCAACTTCACACATTTTCACTAAATGACTACATCCGCACCCTAAGAATAGAATTGTCTCCTTATCTGTCTGTCATTTTCTCTCAATTTCCAAAATGTCTTTCATATAATTGTTAAATTAATATAACTAAGATGTATGTCTGACTTCACTTACTAGTTTTATTCATAAATATTAATAAAGAGATGATTTTTGAGAATTTAAAAAGAGAAATCGTGATCATCAAGAAGCAATATATTTTCATCAAAGTCAGATCACACTTGACATACCTATTTTTTTGAAATGGCACGTGTTTTTAATGATGTGATTATTATTTCTAATCTTCATATTTATTTGCAATAAGTCTGTATGTTAATACATGCTCAGTTTTTTAAAATTCCATATACAGTGCTGATAGATAGATATATTTTAATAGATCCATTTAAAAATTCCCCAGGCAAATGAATTAGATTTAAGTGAGGTAGAGCTAGCCAGAGATAGATCAGGATAACTAAAGATGGCCTTAAAAGCAATAGCCACCTTGCCCTTTTTAGGGAAATTGGAAAAACTGGAAACAATTTGATCAAGGAAAAATCTAGTTGTTCACCTAATCTAGATAAGAAATGACATCAGCTTGCACTAAGATAGTGATTGTATGAATAAAAAATAGGGGAGAATCATGACAACATTATGTATTTTTTATTTTTATTTTTACTCTTTTGGGTTTTTTTTTTATTTGAAAAAGCAGAGTAAGATGAAAAGAAAAACAGAAAAGGAATACAAAACAAAATAAAGCAAAACAAAAGAGAACATTGTCATATGCCCAGAATGACATCAGGGAGAATTCAAAATATTTAACAACAAATTACCAGATCACTGATGGAGGGCATCTCCTTTGTCTCCCTTGTCTCCTTCCCACATTCTTTGCTTCCCAGTCTGCCCATCCCTCTTCCCTTGATTCTATATAGACTTTAGAGGGTGCTATGTCTTTCATGGTATATATGTAGTGTTGCCTATTCAGCCCATTTTTGATATGAGTAGGCTTTCAGAACTATGAGCCTTCCTCTCCCCTCTAATGACTCTGTGTCTATTTTTCCTCTGCACCTCCTTTGTATAACATGATTGGTATTTTCACCTTAACTCTGCCAATCTTTGTTTTGATCTACCCTATTACTAATGTTAATCTTAACCATAGAGTATATATTTCTCATGTAAAAATAAGATAAAGAATTTGTCCATATTTAAACAGTTTGTCCATGTTGAGTTCCTTAAAATTAATCTTTGATATTGGGTCTTATATTTTAAATTTTCTGTTGAATTCAGCTTTGTTTGATAGAAAGTCCTGAAAATCCAGACGTTCATTTAATGTCCTTGTTTTTCATTCAAATTTTTAGATAATTTTGCTGGATATGATATTTTTGGCCACAGATCTAGTTCTCTCATACCTTCACTGAATTCCCTTTGCCCTATTCAAATTTTCAAAAAAAAAAAAAAAACATATTATCATCTCTGAGGCTCTTTATCTCCTTTTCTAATTGGTTAACTTTATTTTCAAAATTTCTTGTTTTTCTTGGATTTTTTTTTTAGTTTTTCCTCAATGTCTCTCATTTGATATTTAAATTATTTTTTTGATTTCTCCTATACATTTTCTCTGGGCATGGAATCATTTCATTTAGGATAGAAGCTTTTGTTTTTACTACAATGTCGTTTTCTGAAGATGAAGGGAACAAGTCTTTCCTGTCCCCATAATATGTTTTAGCAATGGGGTTTGTTCTATTTGTGTGGGAATAGGGAGACCTTGAAATTTAATAACCTCTTCTGCCATCTTCCCAAAATCCTTCCCAAATGGTATTTTATAGATATAATTGATAAAATTAAACTAATGACTGAATACAGGGAGATTAGTGAAAAACAAGATTTAAGGCTAATTCATCAATATGTACATTGATGAGTGAAAGAAGATATGTAAATAAATCATGTAAGTAATGAAGAGAACAGAAAGAGATGCAATGTCTTTCAGACATAGTCTACATTAGCCCTGGAAGATGATCCAAAGATATCTAGAATGAAGGTAAGAGGACTTATCCCTGAAGGCATAGTGAAATGAGACTGGAGGAGAAAATATGAATAGTGGTTGGATAGAGTTACTGTGACACTACAAGAAAGCACAGAGAAAAGGAAAGGGATTTTACCATGGACAAATGGCATCTTTTAGTAAGAGATAAGCAGAATATAGTGGGAATTTGCTGACAAGAGTGTAAGGAAAGAATCAGCTATTTGTAGACACACATCTCTCTGAAATGGTCTTGTTATGATAGAGAATAGCAGCAGTGAGAGTGCATAGTTTGGCACTCCAGAAACTAGTGTGAAGAGTATGTTTAGGCAGCACGTTTCAGGAAATTTAGTCAAGTAATTATTTGGTGTCCATGTTCCTCACAAATTGACTAACTTGTGATTATAATGTCATTTCCTCATTCCAAAGCAGATGGCATCTGGTCTCTGAGTTTTGGCAGAGCCAGTTTTCTGAAATATCTGTGAAGGATATGTGAATTCATACTTTTGAGTACTTTAAGATAGACAATCCCTACTTTAGGTCTAAAGAAATTGTAATTAGCAAAACCATGATACTCTCTCACTAGGATCTAGAAAAGCATAACCCTTTGTTGTTGTGATTTCTAATAGCATCAAATCTTTATTATTATTTTTATTATTACTAGAAAAAGAATGGGGGAAATCAGATAGTTTGGCTAATGATATTGAGTTTTAGGAAAGAATAGGAGGAAATATTTGTCAAGTGCTCTCTGGAAAGCTTAAGGAAAGAGGACTGTCCAACAGCAATGCTGAAGTACATTGAATTTAAAAAGGGCATGACAAAGTGCTCTGATGGATTGTCCCCTGACCCCTATAAACATAACTTATTTCATTTTTCTAAATTATCATAATTTTTCTTCAGCTTTCTTTTTTTAAGTTTTTTGGGGTGAAGGATTTTTATTTGAATATATATTGATAATCTGCTTGCTAATCTCTCTTATTCATTCCCACATACACCAGTCAGAAGCCTTTTTATCATTATATCATAGTGATTAAAAATATATAATATTTAGATATAGATATATTCCTTTTATTTATAAAGAACATTTTTGGATAGCAAAGGAGTGGTTTATTGGAATCTAAAAGCAGTTTATGGAGATAGTGGTAATACCTCCAGTAGGGGCTGAAGTAACATATTTGTTTTTTTTTTCCTTTGTCTGATGAGAATTGAATGTATGAATTATACCATGATATAAAATAAGGTGAGGACAATATCCACTGCAGTTTTTTTACTTCAGAATATTCCAATGTTTTTTTTTTTTTCCCCTCTCTCTGTAGCATATGGCTGAATTGCATTACATTCTTTTTTGCAGTGTTATTGATTTCTATTATAAGATGCTGTAGGGTATTTGTGTGATAAGTTGCCCTATAAATGGCTTGATAGTAAGACTTTGAAATGAAAAATTTTCCTCTGGAACTATAGTCCAGATGCTTCTTTGGAGTCATCCCATTTAATGTTCTCAAAAGCTCTGTTTAACAAAAAGAAAAAGAGTTTTATTTTAATTGATGTGACACCTTGCCCTAGAAAGCTCATACTAGGGAATTCTGAAATTGCACTACAGATCATGTATTTTCCAGAAAATAATCTCACATAAGAGAATTCCCTTATATTAAAAAAAAACAACAAATACACTGATATTTTATGCCAACAATATTTCAGATTGAATTTCACTTAAGTACCATGAAATTTACATTAAAAAAGAATGTCTTTCCTAATGCCCAGAAGACAGATAGGCATACTTTGGCGGATTTTTTTACACTTTATTATTTGTCCAGATTATTGGGATACCAAGTATGGGGAAAACATTCAAGTTTGGGACTTATAATTTAGAAGAAATCCAAACTCAACTTTAAATAACAGACTTATTATGAAGAATAGTAAGGGAAAAATGTTTCTCAAAAAGAGTCTAGTCTCCACCATTGTAATAAAATCAATAGACTATTTCATTGCTTTAATGTTTTTTCACTGTTTTTAAAAAAATGAATGGTTATTCTTGTTTCCTCTTTTCATTGTCCATCACGCTGAACAATCCTATTATTCAAATAAATATTAGAATTATACAAAGTCCTATCTATTTTGAGAAAACTGAGATCTATCCTACTATTCAGAGCCAGGACATTTATTGACAGGGAGTGAAGGATGAACTTGTGGCAATGAAAGGAGTGGAGTGGAAGAGGTTGTGACTTAGCAAGTATCACTGAAAACTGGTGGGATCCTCCTCACTATTAAAATGACAGTTTTGATGAATATCATTTACATGGAAGTGGACATAAAGAAGAAATGGTCAAACAATGGAACAATGCACCAAAGTATTTGGGGAAAAAAAAACACCACAGTGGACTATGGCAAAGAAAATACTGATCATTAAATGGTTAAAATTAGATTTTAAAAAACTCATAAAGTTAAATATTCCTAGCATAAATAATTATTGATCCCTAAAGTATCCTAGAATATTAGAGAAAAAAGTCAATCCAGAGATTTTGAAATGATCCAGTCTCATTCATCCGCACTTTGACAGATGAGGAAACTAAGAGAGAATAGTTAAGCAACTTGTCCAGTCTCATACAGACAGACAGTGGCAGGGCCAAAATTAGAACTTGTGTCTTCTGGTTCTCCTTCCAGTGATTTTCTAAACCATAGCATGCAATACTAAATAATGTTAAATTATTTCATAAAAATCATCTCAAACTTAGTAGACCTTTTGTTTTATAGAAGTCTTTTCTCCCTCAGTGCACTTGGCCTGCTTGGGAATTTAAGAAAGCTATCACAAAAGCCTCATCAAGGCCACTACTAAATAATTTAAAAGGTATTTTAACACAATTTCATTCACACAACCAAAGGTTTACTGTCTAAAATGAGACACCAAAGATATATCTAGATCTCAATCATAAAAGAGAGTAGATACAACTGGATTTCTACTGAATAGGAAAGGGGAAGTCTAGGATTTCAGTTATTGATAGTCTTTGGACCAGATCAGGTAAGAGGGATGGGATTAAGAGGTGGAAAGATTAATCCTGAATATGGCAAAATCTAGCTTTCACAAAGCCCTCCATCTATCTTTGTAGTTGATATATTGGATGCCTTTGAGTTTACAACAGAATAGTTCACCAAAGCAAATGTGAGGATCATACTTTTCATGAAATAGAATAAAATGTTTACTCAGATTTATCTGGTACAAACTATTTTTGATGTTGCAGAAAGGGAGAAATCAAATATTTACCAAAAAATTCAATAGGAAAGTAATAATAAGATAAACATTTTCAGAAAAAGTAAAATATAAGATCCATGTCTAGAGCAAAGAAGCCTGAATCAAGCAAATTTTACATCTCAAGCAAAGAGAGACAATCAGACAGAAATTAAAATACAAATATAAAGATGGAGAGAAAAACAGTCACATAGACTGTGGAATAGAGGAACAAAGAAAAAAGGTTTCCCACTATCGCTTGGAATACATAGATATAGACTGAGTTACAAAGTAAACAGCCTATTTTGAAAAGAATGCTAAATTATTCATTTTTTCTTTAGAACTTTAATATCTGTAGAATTTTTATAATAACTTTTTGAGGAAGTAAAACAATTAGTCCATCTAACTTTCAGAATTAGTAACTTTCTAAATCAGGATTCCATCTTTTGATATGTCTAACCTTTTTCCACTACATATTTTGAATATAGCTATTTTTTTTCTTTAAAAACTGTAGTTGTTTTTCATATGAAATAAAATGTCCCCTATATTAAAAGTCTGTGGTTTCCTAGCAGAGCTGAGTTGATTGAGTATGTATACAAATAGGAAACTTGGTTTTAAATGGCAGAGTGAGTTCCTTGAATTTAATATTGTCAGCTATGGTATAACATAGCAATGCTTATATGAATATTAAATTTAGGGAAATAAAATTTAGGAGAGTTTTATGAAATCCAGTGAGATATGTGCTGTTAAAAATCACAACATGAAGAAAGCCTACTGTCATTTTAAGAATAAAAAATCCTAAAGAAAATAGTCCATATTAAAAAAGTAATCAAAGCATCACAAAATCATTAAGCTGTAAGAAACATTACAAGTTATATAAATGCTTCACACAAACTATTTTAAATAATGACAAATCTTCAACTAGTCTGGCAAAATAATGAGTTTTCTTTATAAATTTGTTTAAAAACTTACTAGTAATCATTCAAACATGAATTAATAAAGATTATTGGGGGGTGTAGAACAAAGGTTTACATGAGGGATCTAAAAGAGAGAAGTCTCAACCAAAAAGAGACTTTAAAGATAATGTCTGAAAACTCTCATTTTACAATGGAAAATTGAGGTCCAAGAATGACAAAGTTTACCTAGGTAATAACTAGCAGACCTGGAATTGAGACTTAAATTATTTGACTTCAAGTATGATCTATTTTCCATCATTCTACATAGCCATTGTGGTCTTTACATTTCACATCTTTTTCTATCCAAAAGTTAGTCATTTAAATGGAAAAAAAGATGAATAATTTTGAATGCCTATACAACAGCTGTAAAAATAAATTAACAGTCTAAAATAGCTTAATATTAAACTTATTTGATAACTATTTGGCAATGAATCCGAAAAATAATTCACAGATAATTTTGCATAGCTAAGATGGTTATTGATAAAATACAGATAATGGATTCCTGTATGTGAGAAAATTGTGTCAATAATCTTGTTTTGATTCAGAAAGTAAAACCTGTACTGAACTACCTCTAAAATTTGTAGAAATGCCAAATGGCTATACTATACAGAAAAATAAAATGTAAATATTCTTTCTGAGACAAAGCAATATATGAAAAATAACTATGTCATAATTTCATTGCCAAAGATAAGCAGTAGAAACAAAAACAAAAGATACAAACAGTTAATACTAAAGTATCTCAGATGAATTGAATATTTTTGATTTGTCTATATTTGGATTAAAGGAGAAAATTTAGCATACTGTCCACTAGCCCAGATGTAAATGGACTATGGATGATAATATTTTACATTTGTACAATATTTGACAACATAAAAAACTTATAGAAAAAATGTATAAAATCATTGAATTTTGAATCCTGTCTCAAAAACTTACTAATATGTAATTATGAACTTCAGTTACTTCATCATTAAGAAAAGAAAATACTTGCATAAACAAATGCAACAAGCTAGTTCTGAAATAAATTACCCATTATTTTTAATAGCAATATTGATATGCCTTGATATTGATAACCCAAATCTATCACATATTTTACTACCAATACTATTACATATCTGGTCTCTACAAATATATCATTTTCCTATCCTTAACATTTCTTCTTTTTATTCTAGTAATGAATTTTCCTGGGATTAGCCAAGGTGGTCTTAGCTAGAAGACACATATTATGTCACTGCCATGTAATTGAAGTTTTTCTAGGACATGTGAGAGAATATGCTTCAAAACTATAAAAAAATCAAGGTGACCTATTTGCCACAATGAGACATTGGAAATGGATTTCTGTTCTCCTTACAGAACTGGTAAAAAGAAGATGCTTCCAGGATCCAATTGAGAATTTATATTTTTTTCTTTCTTAATAAATATTTATTATCTGTCCCTATCCTTAATAAACAGAAGATTAAAAAAAATCTTTCAAAAAATATGTATTATCAATGAAATGATTTCCTCCATTACCCATTTCAAAAAAATGTATTTCTAATTTGGTAATTTAATTACCATTACTCATTTAGTGATTTTCAGTATGGCAGGAATATTGTGCTGTGTTTTATTATTGGTTAGCTAGAATTATAGTTTGTCATTGCATTAGAGTTCTCAAGTCTTTCAGTGGAGTATTGTTGTTATTATTTTTCTAATATGTTGTAATCAAGTAAGTTATCTATATTCCTGAGTTTCTCTGAAACTGTCCATTTCACAAATTCTTGTGGCACAATAATATTTCATTATACCAATATGTCATAATTTGCTTAATCATTCTCCAGCTAATTAGCACCATCTTCCAGACTAAGTACTCTGAATTATAAAGTACCAATTAGGAAAGAAAGCAAACATTATTGTACCTATTGCCAAACAAAATAAAATTTGTCCAAACCAGAGAAATCTGAATTCTTCTATGAAGTACTCACTAAATTCAAATGTAGCTTAAAATTATTTTTCAATTTGATGTATTACCAAAGATTATTCAGTACTTAATAAATATTTCTTTAATCTCATTTATATATGGCTTCAAGGGTTCAAAATCCAAGAGAAATGGACAAAATAATTATGTTACTGCTTTATATTGTTTCTGGAAAGCCTCAAGAAAGACAGGAAGGGTATTTTTATACTTCAGTTAAGGGAAAGAAATGATTTTGGGAAAATTGTTTTCCAGTATTCTTCTTTAACACCTGGATTCCACCTGTGGAAAAAGCAGGCAAATTTTATTTCCTCCAATTGTCTCTATGTTCTCTCTTTTCATTTTCTGCCCTGAAATGCCTTAGCAGCTGAGCCCAAGAAGGCAGATTCAAATGAAATTAAGAGTTTATACATAAGGTCTCAGAAAGAATGACAGGAAAAGTGACAAAAAGAGAAAAGCCTCTTCTCTTGCTGTCTCTCTCTCTTATTTCTTTTCAATCATTGTAGATGCTGAATTACCTTCAAAAAAGGAGTGATGGTAATATGCCCTTCTAAAGAGTTAATAAGTGTGTGGAAGGTAATAGAGTTAAAAGGACATTGACATCTACATGAGATTAGTAAATTTCTTTAACTTTTCTGGGTCTCAGTTTCATCTGTCAAATGATGATATTTGATTTAAGTGAATCTTGAGGTCTTTTTCTAGATCTATGATCCACCATTTGACATAGAGAGAACTTAGAAAATTACAATTTTAGATATTTTCTCCAACACTTCTAGAAATCTTTATGATTCCCTTTGATTTCTCACCTTTGATTTTCTTCTTGTCATGAAGGAATGGCAAGGACTAATTTCAGCTTTACTTTTCAATTTTAACCAAGTTTCCATTCTCAATCAATATAATATCAAGTATCTGTTGTATATTATGAACTGTACTGGTGAGTGGGGGAAGGTAGTGTACAAAGACAGAAGGGACACAGTCTCTGCTCTCCAGAACCTAAAAATTAACTGAGAGAAAACAAGATATACATAGATAACTTTGCTAACCATCAATATGGAATAAATAGAAAATAATTGTTGGGGAAAAGAATAGAGAATATTAACTGAGTAATTTGAAAAGGTCTTTGGAAAAAAAGTAACATCTGTATTGTACTTTTAATTAAAGAAATTTTTGATAATGTACATACATTACAGTATTTATCTGTACCATGTGTTTAAAGACAACAGAGAGAAGTTTGGAAATCTACAATGTTGATATGAGAATATGCTGGAGTAATGAGATAGCCTGATAAAGATATGATGGTATGAGAAGTAATGCCATGTTTAAATAATGGCAAATAAACCAATGTTGCTAAGTTATGCATAGGAGTAGCATAAGATTAATCAAGAATGATAATTTGGATTCCAACTGTGAAGAATTTTTAATATCAAATAACACATGAATTTATATTTTATCCTATAGGTACTGGTACCCTCTGAAACTTCTTGAGTAAGATTGTAGTTTAGGAAGTTGTGACATTTGAAAGTCTCTTTTTTGCAATTGAAATCTTAGTGGTTAATGGATTATAACAAGGAAAGATTATTAAGGAATTAATTCGGGATGTTGAGACAATGGTTAAAGAGAGACAGCCAAAAGGAGTGAAGTAGCTAGATGCAAAGAGTGATGAATATGAGAGTGAAATAGAAAGAGTGTCAAATCATGCACTCAGGTTTCAAGTCTCAGTAAGATTTCTTACTTAATTCTCAATTACTCTGCATTCCTTCAATAAATTGAGCACAAAGGGAAAAAAGAAATTAAACAAACCAAAAAATCCCACAAAAATTAGGGCCATGAGTTGATGAACAGAACCCATTTCCTTGTGCTCAATAAATCTGATCTTTTATAGACCTTTTTATAGACAATTAGAAAGGAAAAATGCAATCCTTTTAAGGCAAGTCTTAATTCCATGAGTGACATTTTGGCTGTTATTTTAATTTTATTTTTTAATTATTTGACATATGTTCAACTCTAATCGATCTAGGATCTTTCATCTGATTGACAGTAGCACCAAAATTGCAACTTAATTAGTATGCACTCACTTTCTCTAATTGCTTCCTTAGAGTTTCTCCAAAATGTCTTTTGCACCTCTTTTCCCAGAGTATGGCAAAGTGTTAGTCTAATAGTTATCAATATCTAGAACAACTTATAGCTATTAATATTATGAGCCAAATCTATTTAATCTTGAATTGAGGTCCATTTCACTATTTTATTCTTACATGTGTTGGTTATGAATATCTGGGGAACCATTTGGTAAGCCTAATTAAAATACTTTTAGTCTAGCTTGAGAGAAAGAGGAGAGATATAGAATTAATTGGAGGAACTTGATTGTAAGAATTAGGGGATATAAGGAAAATCTAGTAATGTATGATATTTAATGGAAGATTTCTAAAGCCTGAAGTTAGAAGGCATGAATTAGAATGTTTTAGTCTCCATAATTAATAGCTATGTCCCCATGGGAAAAATATTTTATCTCTCTAAGTATCAATGTAGTAAATTTGCAAAGTAGAGATACCCATATTTATACAAACTATCTCTCTATATTACTAATTGTAAAATACTTTAGGTAATTTAAAGTATTATATGAATATGAGCCATTGTTATTATCATTCAAGTTTTTTTTGTAAACCCTAAATTGATACACTGATCTGGAAAATATTGATTGGCATATCAAGATAGTCTTTACTTAAGTATTTTTAATGATGCAAAGGAAATGATTCTTTAACCTGAAGTACGAATCCAGTTAATCTTACATACTAGTAGAGATCAATAAGGAAACAATCATTTAAGCTAATATATGAAGTGATACTTAGCTAAAGCTAGTTTTAGGTGCCATGTAGAAAAAAAAGTAATGATATTTATCTAATTAAGCCTAATCACACAAAGAATAGTCTTGACTATTCTGCTTCTTCAACTTTTCATCCACAAGGGAATGAGAAAAAAGGAGGGGGGAAAGGATGGAAAGAAGTAACTCTAGTCAACTAAAAAGTAGGCAAAAATAAAAAAGAAATATTAAAAATACAAGAAGCTAGGAAGTTTTAGAGGAGGCAGCACTCTTTATGAAGAAGAGAAAGGGATTTAAAAAAAAGATCTGGAATTTTTATGGCTTTGCTTTTCTCAATAAAGAATTGAATATAATGTGATGAATTAAACTGAGGATGGGGCCAAAATGATCAAGAAGATTGTTTATATCAGTGGTTTCAAGTTAAAATTATATGTTTATTTTAAGCTAATTGTACTCATCTATTTATACTAGCAGTGTCTAAGTCTGTTTCTCTCCATAGAATTTTAAATCTCATAAATATTTCTGCACAAAAATGAAAGAACACTTTAAAAAGATTTCTATAGAGATGAATGACAAGGATCACAAAATCTATGGCTTGTATATGAGATCCTAGATCTAAGTAAAATAAATTAATGAAGGAGAGCAGCTATTCATCAGTACCATGGACACTGGAAATTCAATTGAACATCTAATCACTTGTTCACACCTGTTGAAAGATTTTTTTTTTCTGCAGATAATGAAGCCAGCAAAGAAATGTTTGAAGAATTAATTTGAAAAATTGGGTGCATCAGATATAATTAAAGAAAGTCAACATCTATATTTGCTAGGAAGCAATGTTTATTCCTGGAAGATAACATAATGTAGTCTTAATATGTTAAAGTTTGATTTAAAAAGATGAATGGAATTTCTTAAAAACAAGATTTCCCCTGAAATTGTCAGATAACTTGAAAGGAGGAAGGAGGAAATGCCAAGGCAAAAATAGAAAACAAAGGAAATAGAGGCAAACAGCATCATAGTGTGCAAAGTCCATTATCCTTTGTTACATAAGATAATTGTATCAAAACAGCACAATAGACTTGTTTGCCACAGAATTAAAGGAAAAGAAAGTAGTTTTTTATGGATAAACTAAAAGGAGGAAACACAATAAAAGGAGGGACATTAATAATTCTGGATGAGATTAAAGAATCTATAATGAGTCTAGGATAATTGAGACTCTCAGCTGCATGAGTAAATCTATTTTAATGGAGAAAAAAAGAAATGAAAGAGGTTTGGACAATTGGTGTGTTAATACTAATATGGTAAAAATAGAAAAGAGGTTTCTATGAAGTCTTGGGGATATTTAAAATGGACTTGATTAACCTCTAAGCATTATCCTATTGGGAGTGATTCTATCTGGAAATTAAAAGAAATTCAATGATCACAGAGTATTCTTTAACTTTGTTAATTCATAATTATTAATTGTCCTCAGTTCAATTCAACACTGAAAGTCTTTTAAAAGACACACTAATTCAGTCTCCCAACTGATTCTTATTTTGTTATATGACTAAATAGAACTTCATGATATTTATATGAAAATGACTAACATTTTAAACTCTGAAAATAATTTTTTTTAATCATTTCAGTTGTGTCTAACACGTTTTAGCCCATTTTGGGGTATCATGGCAAAGATACTGGAGAGGTTTGCCATTTCCTTCTCCAGCTCATTTTACAGATGATGACTAATAGGGTTAAGTGAGGAAGGCTATACAACTAATAAGGATGTGAAGGTGGATTTGAATCCATGAAAATGTGTTCAATCCACTAGACAACCTACCTGCTTCTGAAAATATAATATTATTATTAAATTAAATATAACTTTAGTATTGATGCTTGTCATAAATGCATTATATATCTACACACACTCTAATAAAGAGAAGCCATGAATGGGTATAGTGGTAAGAATATCATATTTGGAGTGTGAAGTATTATACAGAAGTATCATTCCTGGTATTTAATCTTTATTTTTCATGTGATATTTACTTTTAGAAAATCAGATGGTTCAAATGTGATTTTTAAATGTGGATAGTAAAGCCTATTTCAAAGCTTTTTTCTCCTCAAGGAAACCTTTTGTATACCTCAAAGCAGTATACACATAAGTTATATTACAGTTGCAACCCATCTTACTTCATTCTATATGCCACTTTAAAGAGCTATGTAAAATCAAGTATTTCCAGTCTCTATTGATCTAGTTACATTTTAAGCAAAATTCTGAAAACAAAGTCACTACTACAATGTAATCATAACAAGTTATGGAGTTGGTAATAGTAGTCATAGTATTATACATGTACTATACACATATTATGTATTGTTGAACTTCTGAATTTTTATTAGTTTAGAATAGAAGGAGGTTCGTAGAGGTGCATTTGTGTTGGGGGGGGGGGATACAGAAATCATTGTGAGGTTATGGAATTCCAATACATATGTGTGTGTGTGTGTGTGTGTATGTATAAACACACACACATATGTATAGGAATTCATGTATAGGAATCCATAACCTGAATATATACACACACATATATTCAGATCATTATCATGGAGAAGTATATGAAAGGTAACAGATAATTCATTTAAAGGTTTAGTATCCCTGTCAATTGCACCAATAAATCAACTGATGGAAATGTTACATTGTAAACAAAATGACATGTCCTGTGATCAGTTAATAAAATGCAAACTTTGGGTCAAAAACATTTTTGATTGGATGAAAAAAGAAAACAATGTGTTTAGTAGAGAGCATTTTTCATACCTCTGGGAATCATCTATTAAAAATAGCAGTGAATCCGAACAAGTCAAATGGCAGGAGTTCCAGTTCAAAAGTTTCCCATATAAAAATGTTAAACTCTTTTTTTTTAAATTTTTAAAGCTTTTTATTTTCAAAACATACTTAGATAATTTTTCAACATTGACCCTTGCTTAGCCTTGTGTTTCAGATTTTCCCTTTGTTCTTCTGACCCCCTCCCCAAGATGACAAGCAATTCAATATATGTTAGACATGTTAAAATATATGTTAAATCTAATATATGTAAATATATTTATATTATTCTCTTGCTGCACAAGAAAAATTAGATCAAAAAGAAAAGTAAATGAGTAAGAAAACAAAATTCAAGTGAACAACAAAAAGTGAGAGGTTATGTTGGGATCTACATTCAGTTCCCACAGTCCTCTCTCTGGATGGACATGGCTCTCTTTGTCACAACATTATTGGAGCTTGCATTTGTCATTTCATCGTTCAAAAGAGTCATGTTTATCAAAATTGATCGTTACATAATATTGATATTGCTATGTACAATAATCTCCTGGTTCTTCTCATTTCACAGAGTTAAACTCTTGGGAAATAATCAGCTTTGGGGCCAAAAGGGAAATATTGGAAAAGTAAGGCAAAAGACTTCTAATTAAGAGTTTTTTTTTCCTTTTTCCTGAAAAAGAAAATGTAATTAATGTTACAAATTCATGAGCTGTGAAAGTCTATCACAAGCTATACTTAAGTGTAAGGAGAATGTCATTTATATTTTATAGAGAAAGAAAAACATATGCAAAAATTACATATTCTCTCTATGGCACCCAAATATATGTGTGTGTGTGTGTGTTGTGTGTGTGTGTGTGTGTGTGTGTGTGTGTGTGTGTGTGTGTGTGTGTGTGTGTGAAGATAGTGGTCCAAAATATTTTGGAGGAATTTTTAGCTACTACTTTTGTTGTTTCACTTTTTCCAAACTTTAATTGAAGACTTTAATATTAATGGGACTCACACTAGTGGGATCTTGGGAGAAACAGAAGCAAATAAATCAGGTTTATCTTGAATATAGCAGCATATGGGTAGCTATTAGATTTATTTGCCAAAAGAACAGAAAGTGTAAACAAAAGATGTTGGCATGGAGCAGATTGGTATTGCAAGATACCTCTAAGAAATGGCATAAACAGCTCTGTGGAAAAGTTCAACAAGGTAGCTTTATTTAGAACCTGCTAAGGGAAAGGAGTTTTGCTTATTTCTGGGGATACAAGGCAAAAGATAACAACTCTACAAGGGATAGTCAATGTAGAAGTGAAATGAAACAATATTGAAATGCAACAATTCTGGGACACAGTACCTTGATCTTTGATCTTTCTGGTATGTAATACCAAGAAAGAAAGAAAAAAAAAAAAGAATAACCTAAGAAATATTTGCTCTCCCACCATCATCACTTAATTTCTAAATATTACAGGCAATTCCCTAATGTTATGGGTGGCAGGACAGTTAATGATTTGAAGAAGTTTCCATACCACAAGTTACCTTCATTAGAAAAGTTACACGTTTTTAATTGCTATTTTGTCCTGATAGAAAGTTTACTATTTTAATTATGGCTTCTGGTTTATTGATAGAAAATGAATTTATTGGGAGTCAGAATAGTGTTTATGTAGTTGAATAACTAAAGCACTACAAACTCAACCTAAGCTATAAAGACATTTTAAAGCTTTGTGTGACTTAAGTTATAATTATATGAGGAGTGGTAAAAATTGACATAATCAGGTCATAATCAAATCCAACCGTGGAATACTCTGTAGATAAATTACATAGTAAGTAGCAAATAAAAATTGCACTAAATTCTTAAAATTTTTACATCCTTGTGTCTTCAGTTGAGGATAATAGTAGAACATGAATCCTCAGAAGAAACCAGAGGAAACAAATTTATTTCTTAAAAATAGCATACATCCATATTTTTTTCAATTTTACTCCTTCACACATAATCCATCACCAAAATGAAGAATTAATTGTAGCAGCAGGGTTTGAATGCATAACTAGTTTTCAATATATAAAAAAGAGAAAAAATAAATAGCTCTGTAACAAAGTTGATAATCCTTAAAGTTATATCACCTTTTTCATTATTGGAATAAATCTAGTTTAATGATAACTCTATACTTCCAAAAATTTATCCAAATGAAACTAACAGTGTGTTAGAAAACAAAAACAAAAACTTTTAGTTATAGTAATTCCTTAACACACCAAGAAACAATGAACAATGTAAAAAAGGGGGGGAGGGGAGGAAGGGAGGAAAATGTAAAAATATCTCATTGAAAAAAAAATTGACCTGGAACAATAATTACAGAGAGTCATTTTAAGAATTATTGGAATAGCTGAAATCCATGATTGATCCTTGGCATTCAATCCTGTAGAACACTTTATGATCCTGGAAAACCATGATGTCCATGAAATTTGCTTATCAAAGATATTGGTGTGGTTTACTGAGGTCCCAAGCACATGAGGCTAAATAGTAATTGGACCATACTCTATTAATACATAAACTTGGAGAAAGAATGGCCCCCGCCCACTCTTTGTGCAAGTCCTAATGTGTTGTATAGGAAATGATGATTTTGGTGGGTGGAGGCAGGGGAGTGGAAAAGGAAGGGGAAGGAGAGACTGCTCGCATTGCCATTGCGATGGACTTTCAGCTCAGGTCTCTCTCTGCTAGCTGGCTTCCTGTCGCAGCTGCCCATATTGATATCGTAATCCTTCTTACCCATATTGCTATTACAATCTTTTTTCATCTCTTCACGTCAATAAAGATTGAAGATTTTTCCCTTAACCTGAATTCCTGACTCCGGCTGATTTTAAATTTCCTTCTATAGTAGCCTAAGACCAACAAAGGTTGTGACCTCCTAGGATAACATAACTAGTAAGTACATGTGGCAGGATTTTAACTCAGATTTTCTGGATTATAGACCTAGTTGGTTATTGTCCTTTGCGCTTGAAGAGGACTAAAATTAAATCACTGTATTGAAATCAAGGTACAGTGTCTAATTAAATGATCAGATCAATATAAGATTGAAAGGCTCTATCACAAGTCAAGCATAAATTAATATTTGAATTGTAGAGAAATCTTTAAATTTGATCATTTTACATTTATTTTGAACTATTGTATGTCTGCTTTGCTCATAGAGCATAGCACCTTCTTTGATGCATTATATATGCTGAATAGTCCATTGCCAGTGTCTTCCATTGATTCAAGTAATCCATTCCAAAATTTTTCAGAGATTTTGGATGATTTACAATCACTAGAGTGTGAAGATTGCCACACAGAAATGCAAAAAGAAATTTAAAAGCAGTTTGTGTGTGTGTGTATGTGTGTGTGTGTATGTGTGTGTGTGTGTGTGTGTGTGTGTTGTTTTCTATTTTAAGCATCTCAGTCAGCTGAATTACAAATAAAAAGAACAGGCTATTATGGATTTTTTTAAATTGTTTTACTGTTGTTGCTGTTCTCTGTCTCTGTTTGCTATTCGGGTCAGGGTGTCTCAGGCTATGCATTTTTTTCTCTTTGTAAAAAAAAAAAAAATTAAGTTTTCAAGAGATAAAACAGCCTCTAAGCTTCTTTCCTTTGGAGGACCTGGGAATGGTCACTAGTGCTATTTTAGATGGTATGTCCAATATACCATCTCCAAAAATGATAGGTTCCTTTAACTCTCCACCCCATGCCTCAGTTTATCTCTAGATGGGTCCCTATGTCTAAACCCCAGAGTTCTAAAATCCTTCTCACAGGATTAGAAACTCTGTAGAACTCTGTAATCTATCTTCAAATGGCTTGGAGAACGCTAGGGAAATTCACATTTCACTTTAAAGTCTCCCCACTTCCATATTCAAAATAGTAAAATACAAACCATCCACATGGATTTTGGGAAGAATACAAAGTTCGGGGGGATTGGAGCCACTGTCATTTTGCTCCCAAGGGCCTGTCTCCTTATCAGGTCTCAAATACTTTACTGCCATTTCAAATATTTTGAAAGTTCTAGGACAGTTGCAGTTTTGAGATGGAAAAGTAGTTTTCTTCCAAAAATTTTATCTAAATTCCTGTTTGTTTAAATTTAAATTGAATATGATTAGAATTACTTTCAATTGATGCATTCTAGAATAAGATTTTAGAAATGTGTGCATTAAAATTGAAGTATTGCTATTAGAAATTTAAATCTGTATTTGATTTCATTTTAAGACATAAATGGGTATTAAAACATAGTTTTCTGGTAACACCAATTTGTGTATTGTACAATTTGAAAAAAATTGCATGAGGTATGCGTTTAAAATTTTGTCAGCGCTGCTGGACATATAGTATAAGTTTTAAGTGAATTAGGAAACAACCAAAAGATAGTTTAAATGGAACATTCAAATAGAATTTAGAGAATTTTGCAAACTAATGTACTGGTTGATTTTAAAATAACTTTCCCAATTGATATGTGTGTTAAAATTGAAAACTTCACTGTGAATTACATGAGATTTCTATCCTTCAGTGGTAGATTATGTTATATCTTAATGTTAAGACTATCTAGCTATTACTTATGAAAATTTTGAGAATGTTAATTAGATTATTTGGTATTATTTTCATAATATTGAAACCTAAAACTGATTAATTACTATGTGTGAGGAAAAGAAGCCCACAATAACTCTAAGACTAGAAAAAGAGGAGTTGAAATCAACCACTGCCCTGGGGTCCCTCCCATAATTTGTAAACTTGCCTGGTTTCTTAAAAACATTTTGCTAGAAAGTTCAATAATCATGGGGGAAAGCTTCTTCTTTGGTACAGAATCTCCTTGTAAAGGTGAAATAATTTTGAAATTTCTTCACCTTAGAATTTCTGAAAATCATTTATAAAGATTTTGGAAGTTAATCTGAAATTTAGGATTAAAAACTATGAACTTGTTGTTTGCATAATTTTGTGTTTTTATTTTAGATTAGTTAGCTCAAGAAGGTGAGAATATAGTTCACTTTTTTTCTCGCTTCATGTGGCTGCTTTGTAGCCCAGGTGAGATTCCTTTACTCGAGGGGAAAAGTGAGGAAAACAAACCCACTTCCTCAAGATTACCCCCTCATCTGCCATGCTATGATTAAGTGAAATTGCTTCCATTATTTAAAGGGATGGATAGCTCTTATGTCAAATCTGGTGAACATCTTGTTAGATAAGATGCTGTATAAAGTTCTATTGTTTAGTAATGCATGGAACTTTTAAGAGATGTTATTAAATTTCTGATTAACTGTGAATTCTCTGAAAATAATTATTTCAAAATCCATTATTTTTACCAAAGCCTTCATTCTGCCTTCAGCAAATTATTTAATATTTAGTTAAGTGTCTTCTAGTCTCATTTTTAATAAATATAATAATAAATATTATCTATAATTTTCTTAAAATACCTAAAAGCGGAATTTTAACCTGACAATCCTGTTCCTAATTTTGATTGTGCTCTGCAATTGCATGTGAAAAGAGAAAGTGTAGCAAGAGAATACTTGTCATCATATCATCTCTGAAATAGTTTAAATTATGCACAATGATTTGTAAGCCTTTTTTACATCTGAAATCCTTAATTTGGGAGGAATATTTTCTTACATCAATGGAAAATACAATTTTATTTAAGTTTATTCCTAGTGTGTGAATAAATATGTTCACACATAATGTGTGTTCTATGGCACAAACAAGTTTTCTTGTAAATAATTTATTTAATATGAAAAACTGCTGGCCAATCTATATTGGCCTTTCATGATCCATCTTATAACAGGCCAAAAAGATGTTGCAAAAGAGAGGGGAACATACACTTCCTCCTCTCCTACTTGGTAGTTTTAAACACTCTCAGACCAGCTCCCAATCCTAGAGACAAGTCAGTGGAAACTTCTCTTAGGCCTATACCAGGCTACCAAAAAAATGCCTTTCATTTTCTTATAAAGCTAGGAAAAGCTATTAGACAGGATTATCAGATATTCCAGATATGCCCCTGGTCTGATATTTTCTTCCCAAGTGTCTCTTGAAATTGCCATTTTAAACTCTTTCTTTTCAAGCCTCCTCAGAGGAGGGATACTGGTCTAGGAAAAGATTGACAAAGAGGCTTTACATGTATGTCTCATGTAGAAATTTGAGTTAATCTCTTCCTTTCAATGTCCTGCTTTTTGCCAGGGGATTATTCTCAGATCTTTTTTGAGGAAGAGTTGTATGCTTCTATCAGTTTGGTGGGATCCTCCTTTCTGAAAAGTGTTTTTGATTTAAATATAACCTCAGCTCCCCAAAGCAATCTCCTTCATGGGAATCTTGGATACTCTCTTTCTTGACACTCCACTTCTAATCAATATCCCACCAATAAGTAGTCTTTTGTTCTTAAATAGGCTTTTGGGGGAGGGCCCTGAAAACTGAGATCTCTAGAGAGTCCACGCCACTCCTTCCTTTTAATTGTTACTTCTGGGTTTTATTTATCAACTGACTTTAAGGTCTCTCCTTGCAAATAATGTAGCTTTCATTAAAAGAGATGATCAGCTAGTTACAAAATTGTTAAAGAAGATATAACCACATCTTCCAAGAATGAGAGCTCTCATTTTTAGTTCTTTCTCTCTCTCTCTCTCTCTCTCTCTCTCTCTCTCTCTCTCTCTCACTCTCTCTCTGTCTGTCTATCTCTCTGTGTGTGTCTTTCTGTCTCTGTCTGTCTCTGTGTGTCTGTCTTTCTGTCTCTCTTTCTCTGTGTCTCTGTCTGTCTTTCTGTCTCTCTCTCTGTGTCTCTCTGTCTCTCTGTCTCTGTGTGTGTGTCTTTTGGTCTCTTTCTCTGTGTGTGTGTGTGTGTGTGTGTGTGTGTGTGTGTGTCTGTCTCTCTCTGTCTCTTTCTCCCCCCTTTTTCCCTCCCCCCTTTTCTTTCATTCTCTCCCTATCTCCCCCTCACTCATTATCCCTAACTCACTTTGTGGGTTCTCACAAGTGGGAAATGACTTTTGGGTCAAACTCCAGGCTGTAAGATCAATCTTCTCTATACATTTCGGAAGAAATCTATACTTCCAAGAGAAGTAACTCTGAGAAGAAGAAAAAAAGACAAGAAAAAGAAAAAAAGTGAACATAACATGTGCTGATTTATATTAAGTCTCCATAATTCTCTTTCTGAATGCAGATGGAATTTCCCATCCAAAGTTTATTGGAATTGTCTTGGATCACTGAACCTCTGGGAAGAAACAATTCTTTCATTGTTGATCAGCAATTTTGCTGTTACTAAGTACAATGTATTTCTGGTTCTACTTTTTGTGCTCAACATCAGTTGAGGTAAATCTTTCCAGGCCTTTCTAAAATCAGTTTGTTCACAATTTTTATAGAAAATAATATTCCATTATGTTAATATACCATAACTTATTCAGCTCTTCTCCAATTAATGGGCATCTACTCATTTTATAATTTTTTGCTACCACAAAAATAGCTGCTACAAAAATCTTTGTATATGTGGTCCTTTTCCTTCCTTTATGATTTTCTTGGGATACAGACCCAATAGTAGCAATACTGGATCAAAGAGGATATAGATAGTCCTTGGAGGATAATTCTGAATTGCTCTCCAGAAGGGTTGGATTATTTCACAACTCCACCAATAATATAGTAGTGTCCCAATTTTCTCATATCACTTCCAACATTTATCATTATTTTTCTTCCCATATTTGCCAATCTGAGAGATGTGAGATGGTACTTCAGAGTTCTTTTAATTTGCATTTATCTAATCAATAGTGATTTAGAGTATTTTTATATGATTATAAATGCCTTTAAGTTCATCATCAAAACTATTCATATTCTTTGACCATATATCAATTGGTACATGACTTGTACTCTTATAAATTTGATGAAATTCTTTATATATTTTAGAAATGAGGCCTTTATCAAAAATGCTGGCTGTAAAAAATTTTCCCAGCTTTTTACTTCCCTTTTAATCTTTTTTATATTGGTATTGTTTAAGCAAACCCTTTTTAATTTAATATATTCAAAGTTGTCCATTTTGTATTTTACAATACTATGTAGTACTTCTTTTGTCATAAATTCATTCCTTCTCCAAAGATCTGATAAGTAAACTATCCCAAAAGGTAGAATTTTGAGGTTTATCAAATATTAGATTACTATTGTCATAGATAATTGTGTGTATCTGACATATTCCATTGATCTACCACTCTATTTCTTAGCCAGTAACAAATTTCAGGTTTTGGAATAAGAACTCACTATTTGGCAAAAATTGCTGGAAAAACTGGAAAATAGCATGTAAGAAATTTGCCATAGACCATACCCCATACCAAAATAAAGTCAAAAATAGACACATAATTTGATCATAAAAGATTCTAAAAACAAATTATAAGAATAAGGGAATATTTTGGAGAAGGGAGGAATTTATGACTAAAGAATAACTAGAAGACATTATGAAAGGTCTAATGGACAACTATTGTTACATTAAATTTAAAATGGTTTGCACAAACAAAACCAACAACATAAGATTAAAGGGGTGCTCAAAAAGGATTCTTGCTAAAGGTGGTACATAAATCAAGGTGAATTGAAGGATGCAAAGGAATCTAAAAAGAAACTTAAGCAGGAAGGGAAAACCAGATATGGGAAAAATCCAGTGGAAATTCTCAGTCAGGAGATAGGAGATAGAGTGTCATATGTGAAGAACAATAAGGAAGCTAGTATACTTAGTTCACAGATTACATGTTAGGGAGTAAACTGTAAGAAGACAATGGAAGGAGTTAAGTTGTGAAAAATTCTAAGCCAAACAGAAGTTTAAATTTTATCCACCGGGTAATAGAGAAGCATTAGTGTTTGTGATTTGGATGGATTGGCAAGGAATTATGGAAAAAATCTCCATTATAAGAAAAAATCATCTTGGTACTTGAATGTGGAATGTCATAAGAAAAGATTTGTTACAAGAAGATAAACCAATAGGCTATAACAATATTATAGGAGTGAGATGATTGAGTCAGTATTAGTATGATGGAAGGTGAGAGGAAAGAAGGGGCATATTAAAGGTAGAAAAGAGGAGAAATGTTTTGCAGAAACAATAAAACTTGACCACTGATTAGATATGGCACATGGAAGAGAGCAAAAAGGTGAAAATAAAGCCTGGGTGAATGGAGGATAATTGTACCCTTGATAGCAATAGGAACTTTAGCAAAAGAGGAAGATTTGAGATAAAGGAAAACATTCAGTGTTTGACATGTCAATTTTAAGATATCTATGGGACATGCATATATGCTTGTATCTCTATGCCATTAAGGGTAGAGTACCCTCTTGAGTTCTCTTAAAAGGCAATTGGAAATGTAATCCTGAAGGTTGGAGAACAACCTTAACAAATAGATCAGAGAGTGATGTACATAGAGATGATCAATTTAAAATATTAAAATAATTTAAAAAATTGATACCAAAGGAAATGAGGGAATCACCAAAATAGTATGTAGAAGATGAGAAAACTGTGAGTCTTCTAACTTAGTAGAATTACTGTTAGTAATTGATATTTGGTATAAATATCCAACAAAGAAGATTGAAAAGGCACAGTCAGAAAAGTAGAAGAATCAAAAGAGAGAAGTGTCATGGAAACCAAACAGAGACGGATTTATCCAAAGAAGAAAAGGATTCAACAGTATTAAAGCTTGTGGAGAGATAAAGAAAATGAGTCTTAAGAAAAATTCATTAAATTTGCTAATTAAGAGATCATTTGTGATTTTGTACAGAATAATTTCAGTTAAATGATGAAATAAAAAGACTGAATGCAAAGCATTAAAAAGATGGGGAAAGCAGGGGAAAGTCCCCTCTTAAGGCCAATCTTCTAATGTAGTTTAGCCATAAAGTTGTGGGAAAATATTTTATGATAAATAATGAAAATGGACAGATCAAATAAAGAGTGGTTTGTTTATTTTTGTTTTTGTTTTTGCTTTTTGCTTTTGTTCCTTTTTTTTAGGATAGAAGATATGTAGCAAAATTCATTATCTAATATTATATCTTCACAAAAACTAAATTTTTTTCTGAAAATTTCCCATAAATCATATAAAAAGGTAGGTTGTGAGAGATCTAGAAAATAAAATTTTAAAAAACTATGAAAAGAAAGATCAGTATAGAGAAATTAATACCTCTCATTTACTGTGTTAAGATATTACTCTGAATCTAAGCTATCCTTCTCATAGGTGCAATTTCAGCAAGATATACCCCTACAGGCCTACATTCATGGAAATCTACACTATTAGGATACTAGACCAAAGTGCACTCTTGGAAATTATCTGTAATTAATGTGTATAGAGAGAGAAATATTTATAGAGTAGTAATCAGTGCTTGCTAAGAACAAGGGATCCGTAGAAAGAGGTATAGAGTGCTATCCCCTATCTTTACTTCAAATGGTTTGGTAGCTTTTCATTAAGCACATCCAGTAAATAAAACCAAAATTTTCTTTGGGAGCATGTATAATTTCATGTGTGTGTGTGTGTATGTGTGTGTGTGTGTGTGTGTGTTTTCCCCAACCTGATGATCCTTTCATTTGTTTTTTATGCAACAGATTTCTTGTTTTTTTTTTATTATTATTATTTTTGTTTCATTTTTTTTTCATTTTCATGTCTTATGCAATAATTTCTTCATCCTCTCACTCCAGAAGTGGCTTTTTTTTAATCCCTTAACAGATGTTGTTATAAGATTGCCAAACTCATTTTGATTCTGACGTACCATGCTCAGAACCACTTTTTGGAGAGAATACATTTGTCGAATTTACTCTTGGTTGGGTACTGTAATTTTAATAGCAAGAAAGCAGGTTGAAAAAGGCTTGTAGAGCCATTCCTATAAATGCCAATGACTCTCAATGTTCAAAGACAATTAGAAGCAAAAGACAGGTAAAGTGTTCATGTGACTAGAAACAAAAGGAACATCTGCCAGTCTGTTAACTACTGGGTGCAATATATTTTCTTTTTTCAGTATTCAAAAGGCAAACTTTCTGAGGCAGATGGGGCAAAGACATAAATTTTAAAAATTTTCTATAGGCATCATTAGAAGAAGAATAAAATAGGCACATGTAGGGTGATGGAGAGAATCCCAGGGCACAAAGTAAACAGACAGTGAGATTGCCTCTAAAAACTATTTGATAGGAAAATCCAGTAACACAAACAAATGCTAGCTTGTCTAAATCATTCTGAGAAGTATCAGTCTGGGCTGTAGCAAGGATATAACTGCAGGCAACTAGCATGTGATGAGTGGTTTGTGTTCTTTTTTGAGAAAAATGAAGATTCAAATGGTATCTCATAAGAACAGAGGCCATTCTTAGAATGATGTGTCATATGCAGTGCTATTTTTAATCACAGTAATGTGAAAGAGATAAAAGGAGATAACGCAGAGCTAAGAAAATAGGAATCTACAGATACTGGAGAGAAAATTGTCCAGACAATGGCTAACATCAAAACAAAAATATTTCACAATTTTAAAAATATCTGTCTTCTAGAGAGTTCAAATCTAAGGCATCAGAATCCTTTTTGAAATAGATAGTTGAGATTTCCCAATTATGATTTTGTTATAATAATAGTGTTCATAATATAAAAACCATGATACTTTTCCCATAGAAGTGGTAGGCTGACTGATTTCAGATATTTATGGAAAGGTATTAGAAAATCATATTTTAAATCATAAAATATCACTATAAATGTATAGCTTGATAGTGGTATAATAAAATATAGTATGTGATGATGATTTATAAAATAGAATGCTAAAACTGGAATTTAAAAAAAAAACTGGGTTCAAAAAAGAACACAAGCCACTAAACATGCTAAAACTAAACAACCAAACATGCTAGTTTCCTGCAGCTATATCCTTGCTCCAGCCCAGAATGATACTTCTCAGAATGATTTAGACAAGCTAGCATTTGTTTGTGTTACTGGATTTTCCTATCAAATAGTTTTTAGAGGCAATCTCACTATCTGTCTGTTTACTTTGTGCCCTGGGATTCTCTCCATCACCCTACATGTGCCTATTTTATTTTTCTTCTAATGATGCCTATAGAAAATTTTCAAAATTTATGTCTTTGCCCCATTCTTGGGGCAGAATATCCTTACATTATAAAATATAACTTATGTGTTCATTTATTGCCTAAACCAAACTTAATTTCATCATCACAAGATTGTTTCAGCTTTGGTATTCCTCATCAGAATACTCACTAGCCCCTGTTGTTGTTTGTTCTTCATTTTTAAAAAAGGATCAATGACAGTCTCCAAACCTCTTGTGGAAATTAAGAAGGCAAAGGAAAAAATTCATTCCAAAACCTCTATATAAAGAAGTCTCAGAAATTCAATGAACTGTTTATTTCTTATCAACTACACTCTTTGTTTCTTGTTTGTTGTTTTTTGGTGGGTTTTTTGGTTGCTAAATCCTTTTAAAAATTTTATTTATTTTTAATACACATTGCTTTATGTTGGGAGAGAAAAGTCAGACAATGTCCTGTAAGAACTTCTGGGCAAGGACCTTGCTCTCCTGATTGTTAGTTGTCTTCTAGACCACTATTTCCTCATAGTCCAGGACCCAAAGTTTACTTCATTTCACTTTTACCTCTACAGGACGCTTCCACCAATTCTTTATCAACCTTGTTTATAGGTATAACTTTTGGAAGCAAAGCTAATATCAAATCAAATCTGCTGCTGAATGGGAATATATATTTTTCTATAACTCACTCACTATGCCTGTAATTTTCTAGAAGAAAGTAATCCTCTCTTATTCCCATTTCCCTAGGTATATTGTCTTATCCATTAGAATATAATGTATTGGGGGAAGGAATGATGATAGCAAAGTAAATGATCAGTACTTCCAATTTCATCCATTTTCATAAGAACCACAGAAAATATTCTAAACCAAATTAGGAGAAAACTTTTGTAAAAAGACACAATGAGGCTTGTTGTTGTTTTTTGTTTTTGTTTTTGTTTTTTTCCCAAACTAAGGAAGTTTAACAAGTAGAGATCTATAGAATCTAGGTTGGGGCTGTCCAGAAGAGTAATGTGACACCTAGAATTGTTGGTAGGGGCAGCAGTAGCAAGAAATACTCTAGCAACAAAATATAGAAAGGAAACTAAATGTTTAAATAGAAAAAGATCAAAGAAAACATCTGTACTTTGACTGAGAGGAGAAACATATATATTTGATACCCCTTTTGCCCATTAGCCTGTTTCATGTAATAATTTCAGGCAGACAAAAATGGCTTCAATCACATCTCTGGGAGGTCTAGAGAACAAACAAGGATGGCAGTAAGGAGATATCTCTTTACATGACCTCACATTGTAAACAACAAAAATTTATTGATCCTCAGACAAAGCTGTGAAAGCAACATAAAGACATTCACACACACACACACACACACACACACACACACACACACACACACACACCCCAGAAGTGAACAGAACCTTGTGACATAAAGTGTAAAGTCAAGAAGTAGGCTGAAAAAAATTAGCAATGACAACAGAAGAAAAAAGCTGATCATATAGTGAAAGAAAAGTTCAAAATACAGTCAGAAAACAGTGATTTAAAAACACTTGCAACCAAAGTTTCAAAAAAAATATGTAAGTAGAACACAAGGCCAATAAGAATTCCTAAAAGAGCTTAAGAAAGATATTTGAAAAGTTATTTCAAGAATCAGAGTGGCAGAGAAAAAAATTGGAGAAAGAATCATTTTTTTAGTATTTGAAAGCTAATTATGAAAAGAAAATTTGAAGCTAATAAAAATCAGAAATCTTTAAAAATCAAATGACAAAAAGGTAAAAGAGGTATAAAATTTCATCAAAGTAAGTCCTTAAAATTGAGAATTGGTGTAAGTTAATGAATTCATGAAATATCAAGAAACAATAAAACACATTTGAAAGAATGCAAAAAAATGAAGGAACTATGATCCTGTTTACTTCTATTTTTTTTTTCATCTGGAAAATAAACTAGGAAGGGAAAATGATATGCAACTTCAAATCATGTCACAAAGATTCAGACATGACTGAACAATTGAACTTGAAATACATCATAGGAAAAACAACCAATTTTTGGATAGATTAAGGAGACATAATTTTAAGATTTAAAAAATTGTCCTCCTGGAAGTCATGAACAACCACCACAAAAAAGCAATCTATATATGATGCTTTAAGAATTATAAAGGAAAAACTGTCTGGATATTTTAGAAGAGGTAGAATTCACTTGTTATTTGAAAGAAATCCCAAGAAAATCATAATCAAATTGCAGAGCTCCCAAATCAAGGAGAAAATCATCAAAAGAGCCAGAAATTATTCAAATAATGTGATACCAGAGTCAGCATAACAAAAGATTTAGCAATTGCCAATGCAATAGAGTGGAAGACTTGAAATATAATATCGTGGCAAATGAGTTAGCATTAAAACTAAGAATAACTGCCAGGAAAAGCTGAATATAATTCTTCAGGGGTAACAGATATTTATGAAAAATATGGATTTTTCAATCACTCCTTATTTGAAAATACTGAAGAAAATACAGACTTTTACATTCAAACAATATAATAAAGAGAAGCACAAAATCATAAACAAGAGTAAAAAAAAATCATGAGGGACTAAACAAGATTAAATGATTTATATTTCTATAGGAAAAATACGTGTAACCCTTAAGTTTAGCAGTTTGAAAGAATCAATTTAGAGAGCATGGGAGTAAGTTTATTATGTTAGAAACATTCCAAAAGCAGGGAAAGATGAGAAAGCCAGTGGGAGAAGGCAGAAGGCAGAAATGAGAGGGAAAATAGGAGAAATTATCTTGCATAAAAGAAGTGTTCAAGGAAGAGTAGTAGGAAATTCAAATTAATTCTGTCTTGCAATTGATTCTATAATGTATTGATTTCATACTATAATTGGTTCTATATTCCCCTTTCTATGTCCTTTTATAAGTTCAAAAATTTAGATTTTCTTTCTGAACTAATTTAAAGGTCAGCATGACTATAAGTCACTGCAATTAAAAAGAAAGGATTGTCATCTTCTACACCATTAGCAATTAGGTAAATACCAAGACATCTGGTGTTATCTTTAAGTCCTAAAACTAGCTCTAAGAGTTACATTGTCAGTGAATTGTCCTTGCATCATTGAAGAAAGTTGTTATTTCCCTAACAAAACTTTCTAGGTGCCAAAGAGTCTGCTACCTCTGATCCATTTGCAAAGATTATAGGATACAGATATGCCATAAATCAACTAGCATTTCTTAATGGCAGATGAAATGGTAACAAACTCCATGTGGGTGTTAGGACACACGCCTCAGGTAATCTATTCATAATGTTTTTGCACTTATCATGTTGTCAGCCCTGTAATCATTCATAATATTTTCCTGCATACCAAATTCTAACCTTGTTCTAAGCCTATAAAAATGAATTTCCCTCCTTTTAGTCTTCAACATTATTGGGTTGACCTTTAACCTATGTTGTTAGATTCACATACTAATAAATTATAATACTTAGAACTGTGTACCTCAGTTTGTCTTAATTTCAATTGCAACAATATATACAATGGAGAAGAAAATGGGAAGAACAGTGAGTAATGTTTGAATTTTACTCATCTGAATTTTGCTCTCATTTGTTCATAAACAATCAAGGAAGGAAGAATACAAACACACACACACACACACACACACACATTATTTGGCACATAGTAAGCATGTAATAGAAGTTTGTGATTTATCTTTTATTCATTCATTCATGGTAGAATGCATTACATAATGCTGCTTTATTTTTGGATGAAATTTGGTTGTAGCTAAAGTGGTGCTTTTGAGATTTTCAAAAAATTGTATTTGTGTATACAAATAGCTCATCAATTATTTATACATTTCTCCTTTTTTATACCTTTTAATTTGCTATCCCACAGATTTGTTTTGTTTATCCATCATAAAATCTAACTGACTTTTATCAATCTATATGTAACTGCCTGATTTTAGTGAAACTCAAAGTGAGAATATCACTGAATTTAGATTAAACTTTGCAGTTGTAAATATTTTGAAAAATAAGATTTAGACATACATATTCTGTTTTTATTAATAATATATATTTCTTTTTATATAAATTCCATTTAATATCATGATGGACCAGATTATATAACTTTATAAAGAAGGTCAGTATCATGTCTTTACTGAAAATACCTGGTGAACATTGGTATTTAATTCTGCTTCTCTCTAAAAATTTAGAAATAATTGTGTTAATAGATATATTGTACTGGATATTTTTAAGTTCCAAAGTTAATGTAATAAAAGTTTTGAAAGTAAAAGAGGCCCAATAGATGAAATATTTTTAAAAGTTGCAAAAGGATTAAATGAAATGTGAATCATCATTGTCACAATCCCATATGAGTTCTCATAACTGAATATGGGGGTCATGAAATTATCATTTATTTTCAGTAAATTGGTTCTGCTCATTTCATGTAAGTCTTTCCAGGCTTTTCTGAAATCAGCCAGCTCATCATTTCTTATAGAATAGTAATATTCCACTACATTCATATACCAAAACTTGTGCAGCTATTCCCCCACTAATGGACATGCACTCAATTTCCAATTCCTTGCCCCTACAAAGAGGTTCTGCTTCAAGCATTTTTGCATATTTTGGTCCTTTTCCCTCATTTAAGATATTTTTGGAATCCTGTCCTTCTAGATTCCAAAGTCAGTGTTTTTTCCATTATGCTATCTAAAAAATAAAAATGTTTGTGCATATACATACACACATACACACACGTACCTAAACATATATGTATTCTAGAGTGATCTGTGAATCATATGTGTATGTTCATGTTTAATAGTTGTAAAATAAATTCTCATAAACCTCCTGGATCTCATCATAACTTATTAAAAAGCTTCTAATAATATATGTTCCAAAATCTTGGGAGTCATTTATATAGTTGTATATAATTTTACATTTTTGCTATAAAATCAACTAAATCAATATAATGTTGTAAAAGTTGAAATTGTTGGAAAATGCATATGTAATTGGTTTCCTAATATATGCTATCATACATTTTTCATAGTTGTTACTATAAGATACAATGTCACATTGCAGAAGGGAAAATGTGCAAATTTTTAAAAATGAACTAGAAGAAAAAGTGATCCACAAAATTCCTTATTGCTACAGAAACCAAATCTTCCATGGGAAAGAAAATCCTGTAAAGACTTGAGAAGTGATGCTGGGTGAAGTGAGCAGAACCAGAAGAAGATTGTACACAGTAACTGCAACATTGTTCCATAATCAACTGATAGACTTAGCTCTTCTCAGTAATACTATGATCAAGACAATTCCAAAAGATTTGTGAAGGGAAATTGTATCCACATCTGTGATGTTCTCTTCTTTAATATAATGTTTCTCTGGGAGCAGGTTTCTTGGGGAGGTTTTCTGGAGGCAGCCTTAGGTTCAGTTAAAAGTAATAATCACCTCAAATGCAGCCAGGTGTTAAAAGTTCAGATCTTTTATTGCTTCCTCCAAAATAGCCCGGTTAGTTTTCTTAGAGACCTATCTCTGCTTGGTTCCAAGAGCTCTTGCTGCTAATCTTTTACCTCTGCCAGCTTCAACTTCTCTTCTTCCAAAGGTCTCCAGCCAGCACGAAGGTGAAAGTTGGAATGAATCTGTCTTCCCTCCAAGAGAGGGCTTCTGGCTTCCTCCCAGAGTACTGCTATGTCTGTCCCAGAGTGCTTCTGTGTCT
The DNA here is from genome assembly GCF_016432865.1 of Antechinus flavipes. NCBI lineage: Eukaryota > Metazoa > Chordata > Mammalia > Dasyuromorphia > Dasyuridae > Antechinus > Antechinus flavipes. The sequence goes on from NC_067398.1 coordinate 401,132,850, forward strand.
GTCCCAGAGTGCTTTCCTCTCTGTCAATCTTTCGAACTAACTAACCTGAAGCTCTAAGAGCTTCTTTATATATGATCTCCCAAAGATTGACTCCTCCTCTGAGAGAGGGATTAAGGGAGGTGTGAATTCACAAAATTACAAAGTTAACTTTGTGAATCTTCCATACTTGTGAACTCCAATGATTTACTTAAATACATTAGTGAGTTAGAGAATTTGCTAAGTACCATGCTAAATTAGATAATTATTGTGTCTATCAATTCTAACGACGTAATAGCTTGTAAGGATTCTAACACACATCCAAAGAAAGAATTATGGAGACTGAATACAAATCAAAGTAAACTATTTTTCCTTTTCTCTTTCTTATAGTTTTTTTTTCCCCTTTTTTCATGCCTTTTCCCCTTTGTTCTGATTCTTCTTTCACAATATAACTATTGTGTAAATATTTTTAACATGATTGTACATATACAACTATTGCTTGCTATATTGAAGAGAAGGGAGGAGAAAAAATTTAGAACTCAATATCTTACAAAAAATGAATGTTGAAAACTACTTGCGTGTAATTGGAAAAAATAAAATAATATTTATTTAAATATTTAACAATATTTATAAATATATAAAATGATATTTTATTTAAAATACCAAGTACAAAAAAGAAATATTTTTCATCTCAGTGTGTTTTTTGATTCCATATTATTTATGACATTCATGTAACTTATGAAAGGGAGAAGTGGATACAGTATGACCAAAATTTCTTCCCATATCTCTAATGTGTGAAGATCCAGAAATAATTCATCTGAGGTGCATTGAGAGATAGATAAACAGATAAATGTTTAAATGGATAGAGATTAAATATATGGGTATTGATGTACTTATTATGAGGGTACCTAACTTTCATAATTCTCAAAACAATGGAATTCAACACAAAGTAAGTCTACCTTGCACTTCAGACAATGGTTGAAAGCTCTTAATTAGAAAAGTAATCATACTTTCAAGGTGATCCTATAATATTCGGCTTTAAAAAAGCATTGTATCAAAATTCCAGTGACCTTGTGAACTGCAGCCTTTATTTTCTCAAAGAAACATCCTTTGTCTGAATTCTGCATGCCAAAAATGTTCATTCAATTCCTTTTCCCTTTAACCAGTATCACTCTTCATATAACAAGTAGTAGGATATATTTCTTGCTGTAATTTTTGTGTGCTTCCAACTCCTCAATTTCTATTTCTAGCTCTGAAAAGATAAATCAAATGAATACTTCTATATAGGACATGATAGACAAGTTCCCAAAGTGTCTATTCATTTTCCTATGATTCCCCAGATTAAAAAAAAAAAAAGAATCCTTTGTTTTTCTCCATGGCCCAGTAGAATTTAGTTCTTTGAGAGCAAATATTACCTCACTTCCACGTTTGTATCACTAGCTATAGATACAAGGCCTGGTACATTTTTCCCCTTCATGATGTTAAAAAAAATATGTTTTTTGAAGAATCACAGTAATTCCTACTGTCTGACTTTCTTTTGAGAGACACCTTCATTTTCAATCAAGAACTATTTTCTTCTTTGAAAAATCACCCTTAGTTCTCTCAGATTAGACAGGATTGGCAGGGAAACAATAAGCATTAGAGTAAGTTTTTGTCTCTCAGAAACTATTATAGGAAGTATAGCTTTTTAAAAAGTCAAACATAGGAAAAAACTAGTCTTAGTAGTGGTAGTATTCTCTAATTGCAAATCAGGTATCAAGGAAGGAGTAGACACTTTCAAAATTCTTGTGTTGGGAACTGAAATCTATAAAATGATACTAAGCATCACAGAGGTCAATTGCTTCACTAAAGGCAGAAAATGTATATATAGGAGTTTCAGGTTAATTAAAATTGTCATCTTTCCTTTTATAATTTGCCATAAAAGAAACATTTACTTTTCACAGTCCTATTAGATTATATGATTATAATGCTAAGATTTTTTGTCAGTTTTTAAAAGGAAACTAATACACACAAAAAAATCTATTTTAAATTTGTCTTGTAATAAATATCTCAGAAAACAATGCCTTGATCATTTTTACAATAGACTTCACTTAGTCTCTTATTTTATTATAAAATATTCTTCATAATTGAAATGTATAATTGTATTTCCACTACATTTCATGGTTCTTTAAATATAAAGAAAAAATTTCAACAGCAACACATAAGATCAAATGAAATAATAGAATAAAAATCACTTTTTCTTAGTACTTAATGAGTTCATCCTTTTACCTCTTAACCACAGAAAAAACACAGTGGAATGTATCTAAGAAATAATCTATATGTCGCTACATTCTTATCAAAGCATCAGGAGTTATTTGAGAGTGTCCTTAGTGAGTAACAGAGAATTCACTTCAACTCAATGAAGCTTTAAATAACTTCAGTGTTTTCAAACCAAATTTTGTAAAAACAACTGGGTTGAGCTCACTGGCCCCTACAATACCTTCACCATTTTGATCAGATAACTTTTCAATTCTACAGAGTTCCCAATATTGCAGATACTGTTTGGTGATAGCTTCATTTATGTTGCTTTTTAGTGTACCATGATTCAGTACAGATTCCAAATTAAGTTATGCTGTATGACATGTAACTTGCTTCATGTTCTTCATATAACAAAAGGCAAATTAGACTATGTGCTTTCAGTTTCCTCACCCCATTCCAACTATGGGACATCTATGATTCAATTATAAGGTTCCACACTCTTCTCCCTCTCTCCCATTGACTATAAATATCCAATTACTGTCACTGCTGTGTTCTCCAACAAGATTTTCATGGTAGTATCATCTATGTTTTCAGAAAATCATTTCTAGAATTTCTGAAATGTTTTGATAAAAATACATTGAAGCAGGAAATCTTTGAGAAAAGTAGGTCAAAAGCATATTTGGTTCCATATTCCAGAAAGTTCTAAATATTTTTTAAGAACTCAATTTTAAAAACTTTCAATGTCAATTGTATCACAGCATCAAATTGAAATCAATCAATCAATCAAATTGGAAAGAACCTTAATGGTGATATCGTCCAAATCACTCACACTCAAGAGTAATCCCCATTATAAAAGCTCAACAAGTGGCTACCAGATTTCTATTTGAAAACTTCCATAGAGGGACAGCTCACTGGATGCTTTTCAGATTTTAGGATGATCTAACAGAACATTTTACCCTGACATAAAGGTTCAATTTGTCTCTTTTCACCTTCCACCCATTTCTTAAGGTTTTTGTCCCTTAGGTTCAAGAAAAAGAAGTTTAATCTATCTTCCACAAGAGTTTTCTTATGCTTTCCTGAGACTTCTCTTTTCTAAGTTCACCATTCCCAGTTCTTTCAAAAAATAGTTATATGATATTAATTCATTCGTCAGCTCTCTTTAGGACATTTCCCAGCTTATTAATACTCTTTCAAATAGTAATGTCCCAAATTGAACACAATATTCTAGCTGTTGTCAGACCACAGCTGGTACAATCATATTCTTATTTATGCAACAAATGCAGTCCCAAATTATATCAGCTTTTTTGACTGCCACATTGTTCTACTGACCCTTACTGAATTTATAAATCATCATAAAACTTTTTTAGACAAACTTATTTAACCATGCTTCCTTCATTTTGCTCTTTTAAGCTGATTTTTTAAATCCAAGTATGGTATTAAATTTATTCTTATGAGATTCATCTCAATGGTACAATCTAGATTTTCAAAAATGGGTATTATGATTTATTTCTATAAGAGCCATTTCCTTAAAAGGAGTTTATCACCAAAGAAAATGGAGACTAATATGTTAAATGACCTTGCTTTCCCCCATGATAGCTAGTGCTGGGCTCAACTTCATAAAATCCCATCTAGCATTTATTATTTAACAATCTCTTTTCCCTTCATTCCATTTAATGCTTCTTACCTGTCTCCTCAGGAGTCTGATGTCACACTTTGTGAATAATTGTAAGAAAGTTGTTGCCAGAAACCCAGAGTTATAGTTGTCTAAGTGTCATTAAGAAAATCCCCTCTTCTCAGGTTACCTATTTGAACTTCCTCAAATATTGTGGCTTCATCTTGGATCTATCACAGTATTAGGTCTGTGTTCTAAGATAGATCACTGAGAAATAATTCATTTGTGGCTTCTTTTTTTCATTTTGGGTGAGGCAAAATGAGTTACAGAAGATGAACAGACTTAGATGAGTTTTAATATGCAATATGTATCTCATTCATTAAAATTATCTCTCCCCCATGAACCATTCTTCTTCCAAATTTTCTTATTATTAAGAGTATTCTTAATAATAAGAGTACCATCATTCTTACAGTTACCTGAGTTTACAATATTATAAAAGAACTATGATTTCTCAATCTTCTTCACTATACATATCTAATCAGTCATCAATTTTTTTTCTATTTCCATAACTCTTTCACCTTTCCTCTTCTATTCATAGCACATATACATTAATTGAGATTGTCATACCTCTTGCCTTGGCTATCACAATCATTTCCTATTTGACATTTTTGAGTCATCTTTTCCCCATTCTTATTCCATTTCATTTCAAATCACAGAAGTAATATTATTAAAATACAGTTAATCAGTCAATCACATCATTTATTAAGCACTAATTGTGTGTTGGGCACTGTGCTATATACTGAAAATAACAAAAAAACTGCAAAAAGAACTCTATTTTCTTAAGAAGTTCATGGGCTACTCAGATGTTTATTTGTAAATAACTAGGTATAAAGACTATAAACAACATAAATTTAGGTAATTTCAGATGGAAAGGACTAAAAAAGAGAACTGGTTAAAGATACTTTCCAAAAATTTAATTTTATTTAATTTTAAGGAATCCAAGAAAATGAGGTAGAGGAGAAGAGGAAAATAGTTTTAAACACCAGAGATAACCAGTTAAAATATTTAGAGTTGGTTTATAGGATATCAAGTGTGAGGAACAGTATTGAGTAAGGCCAAGCACTACTGGATTAAATAATACATTGTAGAGATTCAATGTCTCACTAGTGTTGGCAATTTTTTCATACCTAAATGTCTAAAAACAGATAATCAGATTATAGGCAAAATTCTCAAAATTCATTGACAAATTTAAACTGTTTGAAAAATCATAACTTAAAAGAGAAAGGGAGATTAAAAAGGTTGAGGCTATTTTTCAATCTATGAAAGGATCAGATTAGAAGCATTTTTCCTAGTAAATTAATTTATTTTTAATAAACATTGTTTTACAAATCATGTTGGCAGAGATAAATCAGAGCAAAAGGGAAAAATCATGAAAAATAAAAACAGAAAAAAAAGAAGTAAATATAATATGTGTTCATTTAAATTTAGTCTCTTTCATTCTTTTTCTGGATGAAGATTGCATTTTCTGTCCAAAGTCTATGGGGATTGCTTTGGATCACTGCACCACTGAGAAGAACCAAGTCTTTCAGAGTTGATCATTAAACATTATTGCTATTACTGTGTACATTTTATTCTTCATCGAGTTTGTTTCACTAAGCATTATTTTACATAAATCTTTCCAAGCTTTTCTAAAATCAGTTTGTTCATTATTTTTATAGAAAAATAATATCCCATTATCTTCATATACCACAAGTTGTACAGCCATTCCCCAATTGATGGGCATCCATTCATTTTCCAATTTTTGCTCCCACAAAAAGAGCTGCTACGAACATTTTTGTACATATGGATCCTTTTCTCTCCTTTATGATATCCTTGGGATACAAATGCCTTAGGAACACTTAGGAGCATACACATTTAGTCAAAGGTATGATCAGGGACTTCATGTATAGCACATTTATATTGGGCATAGTTTTAGATTGCTCTCCAGAATTATTGAATCATTTTACAACTCTACCAACAATGCATTAAATATTTCCCTGGCTCTTTACTGAATATAATTTTATTATATTATGATCTGAAAAGAAAACATTTACTATTTCTGCCTTCCTGCATTTGATTGTGAGGTTTTTATGCCTTAATACATGGTCAATTTTTGTGTAGGTGCCATGTATTGTTGAGAAAAAAAGGTGTATTTCTTTCTATTCAGTTTTCTCCAGAGGTCTATCATATCTAGGTTTTCTAGGGTCCTATTAACATCCCTAGTTTCTTTCTTTATTTTGTGATTAGATTTGTTTATTTTTGAGAGGGGAAAGTTGAAATCCCCAATAGATAATTTTGCTGTCTATTTCTTCCTGTAACAGGCTTAAAATCTTCTGTATGCACATTTAGTATAGTTATTCCTTCATTATTTACAGTACCATTTATCAAGATGTACTTTTCCTCCTTATTTCCCTTAATAAGATCTATTTTTACTTTTGCTTTATCTGAGATCAGAATTGTTATACCTGATTTTTTTTTTTTTTTGTTTTAGCTGAAGCATACATTTTGTTCCAGACTTTTATCTTTATTTTCTATGCATCTCTCTGTGTCAACTATGTTTCTTATAAACAACATATTGGACTTCCAGTTAAGATGGCGGAGAGGAGGCACACAGTTGTGTAGCTCCACGCTTTCTCTCACTATCCATTTCATTACAAGCCACTGAATTAATGCTTGACTGAAAAAAAAAAACCCACAAATAGTTACCAAGAGAAGTCATCCTTGAGATTCGCCAAGAAAGGTCTGTCTTTACTGGAGGGCTGGGACGGTTTTAGATCGGGCGCAGGCTGAGGGCAGCGGCAGTGAGAGCACGGGAGCAGACTGGAGAGGGGGTGGGGAGTGATCGCAGCCGTCTCTGCGGGGAGAGCTTCGCTACAGGATTAGATATTTTGCTCCAGCAGCAAGTCAGCAGCCCAGCAGAGAAGCTAAAAACACCGGGGCTGAAGAATACAACCCCAAACAGCTGGAGTCTCTCGGGACCTGGCCACCCCACCCTTTCCCCTCCACAATGACTCAGCAGGCTCTGGGATCTCAGAGCGCAGGCGCAGCACAGTAGGGTTAGTGCCTCACTGCTGCCCCCACCGCAGTCTGTAGAGGAAGCTCAGTAACACACCCAGCCCCTCCCCCAAAGAAAGACTCCAGTTTTTTCTGTTTTTCTTTGCTAGTTTGTCTTTGATTATTAGACAGAATGAGCAAGAAACTGAAGAGAACTTTAACCCTTGACAGCTTCTATAGAGATAGAGAGCAGACTCTAAATCCTGAGGAGACTAAAAACAGACAGTCCCCAGGTGAATCCCCAAAGGAGGAGATCATCTGTTCCTCAGCACAGATGAACCTCATAGAAGTAATTAAAAAGGCTCTCACAAGGGAGCTAGAAGAAAAATGGGAAAAGGAGAGGGAGGCTTGGCAAAAGAGCCTGGAGAAGTCAGTTAAAGAGAGAGTGGATAAAGAAGTAAAATCCTTGAAAAATAGGATTGGTGAACTGGAAAACAAAATTGGCGAAATGGAAAAAAATTACACAGAACAAAAGAACTCAATGGGACAATTAGAAAAAGATTTTTAAAAAGTGAGTGAAGAAAATACTTCACTGAAAATCAGAATTGAACAATTGGAATTGAATGACTCGAGGAGATAAGAAGAATCAGTCAAGCAAATCCCAAAAAATCAAACAATGGAAAAGAATGTGAAATACCTTCTGGGGAAGACAACAGACCTGGAAAACAGATCCAGGAGAGACAATCTGAGAATCATTGGACTTCCATAAAAACATGATGAAAAAAAGAGTCTGGACACTATTTTCCAGGAAATTATCAAAGAGAACTGCCCAGAAGTCATAGGAACAGAGGAAAAAATAAACATTGAAAGGATTCATCGATCACCCACTGAAAGAGATCCTAAAATCAAAACACCAAGGAATATAGTGGCCAAATGCCAGAACCCTCAGACGAAGGAAAAAATATTGCAAGTGGCTAGAAAAACCCAATTCAAGTATCAAGGAGCCACAATAAGGATCACCCAGGATCTGGCAGCATCCACATTAAAAGATCGAAGGGCCTGGAATATGATATTCCGAAGGGCTAAGGAACTTGGTATGCAACCAAAAATAACTTACCCAGCGAGAATGAGCATCTTTTTCCAGGGAAGAAGATGGACATTCAACAAAGTAAGTGAATTTCATCTATTTCTGATGAAAAAGCCAGAACTTAACAAAAAGTTTGATCTACAAATATAGAACTCAAGAGAAATCTAAAAAGGTAAAGATTAATCTTGGGAACTATATTTCGACTATATAGATGTATAAAGAATACATGTATACCTTGTTCTAGAAATTGATGTGGAAAGGACATTGTACCAGAAAAAGGGTAAAGTGGGGGTAGTACATCTCATGAAGAGGCATAGGAAACCTATTATATCTGAGAGAAAGAATGGAGGGGGATGAATATAGTGGGTATCTTACTGCCTTCAGAATTGGCTTTAAGTGAAAAATCTTAAGACATATTCAATCTATGGTGAAACTTCTCCCACCTCATTGAAAAGTGAGAAGGGAAAAGTGAAAAGGGAAGGAATAAGCTAAGCAGAAGGGAATACGGAAACTGGGAGGGAAAGGGGTAAGATAAGGGGAGGAACTCTAAGGCGGGGGGAGGGATACTAAAAAGGGAGGGCTGTGAGAAGCAAGTGGTGCTCACAAGCTTAATACTGGGAAGGGGGGGAAAGGGGAAAGAAGGGAGAAAAGCATAAACCGGGGTTAACAAGATGGCAAGTAATACGGAATTGGTCATTCTAACCATAAATGTGAACGGGGTAAACTCCCCCATAAAGAGGAAGCGGTTAGCAGAATGGATTAAAAGCCAGAATACTACAATATGTTGTTTACAGGAAACACACCTGAAGCGGGGAGATATATGCAGGTTAAAGGTAAAAGGTTGGAGCAAAATCTACTATGCTTCAGGTGAAGTCAAAAAAGCAGGGGTAGCCATCCTGATCTCAGATCAAGCTAAAGCAAAAATTGATCTAATTAAAAGAGATAAGGAAGGGCACTATATCTTGCTAAAGAGTAGCATGGGTAATGAAGCACTATCTATATTAAACATATATGCACCAAGTGGTGTAGTATCTAAATTCTTAAAAGAGAAATTAAGAGAGCTGCAAGAAGAAATAGACAGTAAAACTATAATAGTGGAGATCTTAACCTTGCACTCTCAGAATTAGATAAATCAAACCACAAAATAAATAAGAAAGAAGTCAAGGAGGTAAATAGAATACTAGAAAAGTTAGATATGATAGATCTCTGGAGAAAATGTAATGGAGATAGAAAGGAATACACTTTCTTTTCAGCAGTTCATGGAACCTATACAAAAATTGACCATATATTAGGACATAAAAACCTCAAACTCAAATGCAGTAAGGCAGAAATAGTAAATGCATCCTTTTCAGACCACGATGCAATGAAAATTACATTCAACAAAAAACCAGGGGGAAGTAGAACAAAAAATAATTGGAAACTAAATAATCTCATACTAAAGAATGATTGGGTGAAAAAGCAAATTATAGACATAATTAATAACTTCACCCAAGAAAACGATAATAATGAGACATCATACCAAAATGTATGGGATGCAGCCAAAGTGGTAATAAGGAAAAATATCATATCTCTAGAGGCCTATTTGTATAAAATAGAGAAAGAGAAGGTCAATGAATTGGGTTTGCAACTAAAAATGCTAGAAAAGGAACAAATTAAAAACCCCCAGTCAAGCACTAAACTTGAAATTCTAAAAATAAAAGGAGAGATCAATAAAATTGAAAGTAAAAAAAAACTATTGAATTAATTAATAAAACTAAGAGTTGGTTCTATGAAAAAACCAACAAAATAGACAAACCCTTAGTAAATCTGATTAAAAAAAGGAAAGAGGAAAATCAAATTGTTAGTCTTAAAAATGAAAAGGGAGAACTTGCCACTAACAAAGAGGAAATTAGAGCAATAATTAGGAGTTACTTTGCCCAACTTTATGCCAATAAATTCGACAACTTAAATGAAATAGAAAAATACCTCCAAAAATATAGCTTGCCCAAACTAACAGAGGAAGAAGTAAATATCCTAAACAGTCCCATCTCAGAAAAAGAAATAGAACAAACTATCAATCAACTCCCTAAGAAAAAATCCCCAGGACCAGATGGATTTACATGTGAATTCTACCAAACATTTAAAGAATAATTAACTCCAATGCTAAATAAACTATTTGAAAAAATAGGGATTGAAGGAGTCCTACCAAACTCCTTTTATGACACAGACATGGTACTGATACCTAAACCAGGTAGGCTGAAAACAGAGAAAGAAAATTATAGACCAATCTCCCTAATGAATATTGATGCTAAAATCTTAAATAAAATATTAGCAAAAAGATTACAGAAAATCGTCACCAGGATAATACACTATGACCAAGTAGGATTTATACCAGGAATTCAGGGCTGGTTCAATATTAGGAAAACTATTAGCATAATTGACTATATCAATAACCAACCAAACAAAAACCATATGATCATCTCAATAGATGCAGAAAAAGCATTTGATAAAATCCAACATCCATTCCTAATAAAAACACTTGAGAGCATAGGAATAAATGGACTTTTCCTTAAAATAGTCAGGAGCATATATTTAAAACCATCAGTAAGCATCATATGCAATGGGGAAAAACTGGAACCTTTCCCAGTAAGATCTGGAGTGAAGCAAGGTTGCCCACTATCACCATTATTATTTAATATCGTATTAGAAACACTAGCCTCTGCAATAAGAGTCGAGAAAGAGATTAAAGGAATTAGAGTAGGCAATGAGGAAACCAAACTATCACTCTTTGCAGATGATATGATGGTATACCTAGAGAACCCCAGAGATTCTACTAAAAAGCTATTAGAAATAATTCATAATTTTAGCAAAGTAGCTGGCTACAAAATAAATCCCCATAAATCCTCAGCATTTTTATACATCACCAACAAAACCCAACAGCAAGAGATACAAAGAGAAATTCCATTCAGAATAACTGTTGATACCATAAAATATTTGGGAATCTATCTACCAAAGGAAAGTCAGGAATTATATGAGCAAAATTATAAAAAAGTCTCCACACAAATAAAGTCAGACTTAAATAATTGGAAAAATATTAAGTGCTCTTGGATCGGCCGAGCGAACCTAATAAAGATGACAATACTCCCTAAACTAATCTATTTATTTAGTGCTATACCAATCAGACTTCCAAGAAAATATTTTAATGATCTAGAAAAAATAACAACAAAATTCATATGGAACAATAAAAAGTCGAGAATCTCAAGAAAGTTAATGAAAAAAAAAATCAAATGAAGGTGGCCTAGCTGTCCCTGATCTAAAATTATATCATAAAGCAGCAGTCACCAAAACCATTTGGTATTGGCTAAGAAATAGATTAGTGGATCAGTGGAAAAGGTTAGGTTCACAAGACAGAATAGTCAACTATAGCAATCTAGTGTTTGACAAACCCAAAGCCCCTAACTTCTGGGAAAAGAATTCATTATTTGATAAAAACTGCTGGGATAATTGGAAATTAGTATGGCAGAAATTAGGCATGGACCCACACTTAACACCATATACCAAGATAAGATCAAAATGGGTCCATGACCTAGGCATAAAGAACGAGATTATAAATAAATTAGAGGAACATAGAATAGTTTATCTCTCAGACTTGTGGAGGAGAAAGAAATTTGTGACCAAAGATGAACTAGAGACCATTACTGACCACAAAATAGAAAATTTTGATTACATCAAATTAAAAAGCCTTTGTACAAACAAAACTAATGCAAACAAGATTAGAAGGGAAGCAACAAACTGGGAAAACATCTTCACAGTTAAAGGTTCTGATAAAGGCCTCATTTCCAAAATATATAGAGAACTGACTCAAATTTATAAGAAATCAAGCCATTCTCCAATTGATAAATGGTCAAAGGATATGAACAGACAATTTTCAGAGGATGAAATTGAAACTATTACCACTCATATGAAAGAGCGTTCCAAATCATTATTGATCAGAGAAATGCAAATTAAGACAACTCTGAGATACCACTACACACCTGTCAGATTGGCTAAGATGACAGGAAAAAATAATGATGAATGTTGGAGGGGATGCGGGAAAACTGGGACACTAATGCATTGTTGGTGGAGTTGTGAACGAATCCAACCATTCTGGAGAGCCATCTGGAATTATGCCCAAAAAATTATCAAATTGTGCATACCCTTTGATCCAGCAGTGTTTCTATTGGGCTTATATCCCAAAGAAATACTAAAGAAGGGAAAGGGACCTGTTTGTGCCAAAATGTTTGTAGCAGCCCTGTTTGTAGTGGCTAGAAACTGGAAAATGAATGGATGCCCATCAATTGGAGAATGGCTGGGTAAATTGTGGTATATGAATGTTATGGAATATTATTGTTCTGTAAGAAATGACCAGCAGGATGAATACAGAGAGGACTGGCGAGACTTACATGAACTGATGCTAAGTGAAATGAGCAGAACCAGGAGATCATTATACACTTCGACAACGATATTGTATGAGGACATATTTTGATGGAAGTGGATTTCTTTGACAAAGAGACCTGAGTTTCAATTGATAAATGACGGACAAAAGCAGCTACACCCAAAGAAAGAACACTGGGAAATGAATCTGAACTATCTGCATTTTTGTTTTTCTTCCCGGGTTATTTATACTTTCTGAATCCAATTCTCCCTATGCAACAAGAGAACTGTTCGGTTCTGCAAACATATATTGTATCTAGGATATACTGCAACATATCCAACATATAAAGGACTGCTTGCCATCTAGGGGAGGGGGTGGAGAGAGGGAGGGGAAAAAATTGGAACAGAAACGAGTGCAAAGGATAATGTTGTAAAAAAAAAAAATTACCCTGGCATGGATTCTGTCAATATAAAATAATTATTAAATAAAAAAACAAACAAAAAAACATATTATAGGATTCTGTTTTCTAATCCACTCTACTATTTACTTCTATTTTATCAGGGACTTCATTCCATTTACTTTCACACTTATGATTACTAGCCTTGTATTTCCCTCCATCCTATTCTCTCCCCTGAATATACTTTTGGTAGTATGTTGGGGTTTTTTAACCACTATCTTATCTCCTATCACCCCTACCCCCTTCTCTTACCTTTTCCCCCACTGTTTCTGTCCTCCCTTTTATCCTGTCCCTCCCTTTTCTTTTCCTGTTTCTCCTCCTACTTTATAGGGTTAGATAAATTTATTTTTATTAAAGCTTTTTTATTTTCAAAACATATGCAGGGGGGCAGTTAGGTGGTGCAGTGGATAGAGTACCAGCCCTGAAATCAGGAGGAATCTGGCCTCAGACATTTAACACTTGCTTAACACTGTATGACCCTTGGCACTTAAGCCACTTAACCCCAATTTCCTCAATCAAAAAAAATTATATTTATATATATATGTATATATATATATATATATATATATATACACATAGATAATTTTTCATCATTAACCCTTGCAAAATCTTGTGTTCCAATTCCTCTTCTTCCCCCACCCCCTTGCCTAGATGGCAAATAATCTAATATATATTGAACATGGTAAAAATATGTGTTAAATCCAACATATGCATACATATTTATACAATTATCTTGCTACACAAGAAAAATCAGACAAAGAAGGAAAATAAAATGAGAAAGAAAACAAAATGCAAGCAAATAACAACAAAAAGAGTGAAAATTCTGTTTTGTGACCTGACCTAATATTTTAGTTCCTTTCCCAATATCCCTGAAGTTATGTTGAAAAAATCAAATCAAATTATATTATCATGAGTTTTTTGCTGTTTTCATTCCTTATCATACATTTGGACTTCATTCAGGTTTTTTAACTACAGTTTGGCTCACTATGAAGTTGAAGTATCACTGAGTTCTTGAAAATACTGCCAATAAAGGGTAAGCCCTGCCAAGTCCTGTAAACAGGAGCAGCAATGATACTGACAATAAAAATTAAACTCTGTATAGTGCCTACTTTGTGCCAAGCACTGTGTTAAGTACTTTACAATTATTATCTCATTTTATCCTCATAACAACGGGGGAAGATAGATGCTATTATTATCCTCATTTTACAGATAAGGAAATTGAGCCAGAAAGAAATAAAGTGAATTGGCTGAGGTCAGACAGCTAACAAGTGTCTGAAACTGGACTTGAACTTTCTGCTACCAAACACAGTTCCTACAATGTTATGTCAGTAATTTTTAGTTCTGTCCAATTCTCTGGGATCCCATTTGGGGTTTTCTTGGCAAAGATACTGAAGTGGTTTCCCGTTTTCTTCTCCAGCTTATTTTAAAGATGATAAAATTGGGGCAAACAAGGTTAAGTGGCTAATTCAGAGTCATATAGTTAGTGTCTGGAGCCAGGTTTGAAACTAGGAAATGAGTCTTCCTTACTCCAGGTCTGGCATTCCATCCATTGTCCCACCTAGCTAATGTAATAGTAACAATAAATTCTTGTTGATAATAAATTAATATTTATCTCATTTTACTTAATTTTTAAATTTATTTTTGATTCATATATAAATGCTATAGCTTACTGAGGATATTCTAGAATGTTGAGTATTTTAATGTATCAAACAGAACATTGGCTTTCAAATAAGCATAGAAATAGGCTCAAGGTGTTTCTGACATATACTTATCACTTTCCCATCCGGATAGTGGGCCTATTCAAATTATTTTAATTCATTTTCTACAGACTTATACCCTAGCATGTAGGAATATAGATTAGTAAAGGTTTACCAGTAAGTGTTTTTCTCAATATCTCATTCTGAAGTTCGTGTAATCAGTCTTAGTGTTATTGTGAACATTTAGCAGTATTATATACATGACTTAAGGTGGCTATTCTGATTTATCTTTTGAACAATCTTCCAATGCACCCACACTTGGTGCTTTCTGACAGAAGTAGCATGTCTGTTATCTTTCAATCTAGTTCTCTAGCATGAAGCATTTATTCTACTAAGTTATGGAGGCACACAAATTCATTCTTAGGTATATAAATTATATCTCTAAATCTCACTCATATTTTTAACTTGTTGTTTATCCAGATTTTCCCCAAAGATTCTCTTCTTTTTGTGAAAATAAAGCCATTCAAGTGCAAAACACTTTCATCTTAGAGATACAGGAATCTGAAATGGTCTCTGGACACTAACCAGATAGCCAGGAATTTATTTTCATGATTCATTTCTTCCTCCTTCAAGAAAACTTTTGTTACAACAGAAAGCAACTCTATCTGACTTCATGACTCCCAAAACACTGGAAACACTTTCTAGCTATAAAGATCTTTATAATAGACCAGCTTATCCATGCATGTACACATGTTGCATAAATTGACAAGGTTGGAATTAAATCTACCCAGGATTTTTTAAAAGGACAGCAGGATCATAAAGGAAGGTGTGATAAATCATATCCTGACAAAATGTTATGCAATATTTGCTTGCTTGTCAAGGTCATTTTGAATGTGATTAGCCAGGCCTTAGCAGAATTCAGCTCAGAGGTACAGCTTTCCGGATGTTTTACATAAAATATTTTTATCCTTAAATATAAAAATAAATGAATATTGAATAGATATTTGTGCATTAACTGTATTCTCCAACAATACAGTAATTTCCTTGAAGTCAGAGGCTATGTTTTATTTTTGTTATCTCCCTCAGTGAGTTTAAAATAATTTAATAAGTTATTGATAATTTGTCTAATGATAATATGAATAAGAATCAAGGCCAAGAAATCAAAATATTAGGATAAGGCCTCTTCTCGTTACATTAGCCAATTTTGTGTGTCTATTGTTTTCTGCCTATTTGTAGTTTCTCTGTCAAAACTTGGCATCCTTGGGGTTAGAGAGTCCAGACAACTCCAAGAACTTGTTTATTCCATGATAATCTGGTAGTCTGCCCCATTCTAAAATAATAAATAATGTGCATAGGTTTAAAAAATAATAGTAAAAAGCCTGGAGCAAATCAATTTGTTAATTTGATTGGCAGTTAATTTTAGGCCTATTTGAGCCAAAGCCAAAAAAAAAAAGATGAAATAAAATAAAAATTTCTGAAAAAATTTCTCACCAGAAATAGATATATCCCTAGAATTCTTATGTCCTATGGGGTCCTATGTATAGGACATTTCAATTGAAGAAGCTGTGGGTATGCTTTCAAAAGTTTAGTAGATAGATAGAAATAGAGAGAATCAGTGAAAATAAAGTACCTTGAACAGATGCTTATCTCAGGAAGCAGATGTAACAATGTCTGAGAGTGTCTATATTTAAGGAAAAGAAATACAGCTCATGCTCACAAAAAATTTATTTAGTTTTAATACATCAATATCAAAGCAAAGACTAGACCAGGTGTAACTTGCATTTTGAACCTAGAGTATTCTCCACACCTCTTTGTATGCATAAGAAGATTCCTAATTGGTGAAGAAAGTACTAATGTCATGCTGCATGAGAGCTTGAAGGAAAATTTTTCTAAACATTTTTCAAGCTACAGTTTTGGGGAAAAAGACATGTATGGTTGCAGATATTTTTCACAGTAATTTCAGGGAGGAAAGAGAGGATGATTTTGGAAGCTACAGACATGTAGGGGAAAATGGATCCTCAGTGTATTCCTGACTTTCATTTTGTTTCCCTAGAGACATTTAATAGAGAATTTTTCCATAATGAGATGGGAGTTTTCTCAGTTGGTTCAAGCTAACATTATATCTTGCTCCATCAAAAGAGTTCATTTACTCTTTCATAGTTATATTTTGTTATGTTATCAAATAATGTTTTGTGTTATATCCTATTCTGTTTAAATTCTACAATTTATTTTGCTATTCTGTTTGAATATCAAACTTTTCATTATTTTTATAGTCTTTTGGATAATCATTATTTGGTGTTAAGAGCCAAGCCAGCAGATGTAAGCTTTGATCTACTTTCCCTCCTCAAAATCTAGTCAATAGAAAATGTTTCTGTTTTGAATCTATTAAAGTCCTTTACTAGCAACATTTAGGGGGGAAGGGAATAGTTATACTTGTAGTTAAAAACTCCCTCTCAACAGCTTTAGAATAGAATACACAAACTTGTAGTCTTTCTTCTCCACTCAAATAAAGGAATTTCAGAATCCTTTGAGGAAGGAGATTCAGGTAAACAGTGGTGGAGAGGAGCAGGAAAAAGCCCAAGATTTAGCATTCTGTTTATACTGAGACACAGACAAATGTTTGAGATAATTATCCCACCTTTTTGCCCTGATTCAGGATTATCCCACAATGCATATGAAATCCAACCACAAAACGACCTATGAATATTGGGATTTACACATGAATAAACAAATGGAACTGATAATTTATAAATCAGCCAATATCAGACTCGGTGAGCCTTTCAGAAATCCCTTCATAAAATAAAACGATAATAATATCAAAAAATATTGATAAAAACTACAATTAATGACTAATCAGTCATGGCAATGTATATATCCTCTCTCCCAACATGTACACACACACACACACATACACACACACACACACACACACACACACACACACACACACACATCTTCCTCACTCTAAAAAAAGGAATCTAGTCAGACTAGCTACTTCTTCAGGCAATATCTGTGATATACTAAATAGGTATATAAAAATTGACAAAATAAACATATAAACATATGCAAGACGAATTTACAAAGTTTTGACTTCCACTTACCTAAGTAAGTCAGACAGACCTTAACAAAAAAAGTAGGAAAGTGAAAGTGATTCAACAAAGAAAATGAGTATAATTTTGGCTCTTAAAAGTTGTAGTTGTCATTAATGTAAATAAATATCCTAGGATCTATAGTATGAGACAATAATTTAAATTATTTGACAGGTAATATTGAGAAAAAGGGACCTATTTTGCATAACTTTTAGGACAGAGTGAGAAATAATGAATAGAAGTTAAAAACAAAGTTTTCTTAGATGGAATGAAATGTTTTGGAAGGTATTACCTTCCTACTTAATGACACACATGCAAACACATAGGAATCCTCTAAGATTTAAATAACTACTTTTGTTTGTTATAAAGAGATTTGAATTGCATATTGTCATTAAAACATAGATTAGAGTTCCTCCAAGGTGGATGGTAATGGACAATTGCCACAATATGTGTGTGATCTTTGAAATGGTAGGACTCACAGAAGTTGGTGTAAAGATAGATGTGTTTCATTCAAAAAATTCAAATGTCAGCATGTAGCCTGCTATTTTATGGAATGTGTAGTTGGAGCAAAGGTATTGGAGATGAAAAGTAGTTTTTGAAAAGGTAATACTTTCCTGGAATAGAATTTCACCTTACAAAGGAATGATTCTCCTCTCCCTCCTTCTACTTAAAAGGAAAAATGCCTTGTAAATAATAGATTTACAATTTCCTTTATAATCTTTTTTATCTTCTATTTTGTATATGGAAATGTTCATTTTCATTGTTAAATTAGAAATTAAAAATAATAATGAACTTTGGCTCAAGAGAGGACTGTTATGACTAACCAAGGGATGTAGAATTAAACAATCTGTCCCCTACCTTCACAATCACCATTTTAATTCAGATTTTTGTCTCAGATAGCTTCCAATACTTTACTTCAAGTGCCTCCCCTCCAATTCATTTGTCCATACAGCTGACAAACTGATTTTCCTAAGATCTAAGATATTCTAGTGCCCTGACTGACTTTAGTATAAAACATACTATTACATTTCCATCTCCATCCTTTAAAAAAAAGTGTAAGTTTTATAATAGACATAATTAATAGAAGAGTTTTGCAGTCATATTAAGTCATATTAATTATTAATATTAAGTCATATTATTCCACATGAAGCTACACATTCTTTTTTTTTTTTTTTAAGATAGGGATAAGCAATCAAAAAAGTTTGAAAACTCCTGTCTTAATAGAAAAATTTTCTTGATGTGATTTCATGAAAAAATAGTCAAACAGCTTTATAATTGTTTTTATGTAATTTCAAGTTGGTATGTTTGGCAGTTAAACCACTTTATAATCCCACTAACAAGTCTATCCTGATCACTATCTTTTCACAATCACTCCATTATAGACTGTTTTCATTTTTCCTGTAATGTATGGTTTCCCTTGGAGAATTCTAAAAAGGAAAACCAAGGAATACTCAGAATAATATTTGCTAAGGAGTCAACTCCATCCTGGCCCCATAAGAGATTGTATGCCAATGTACAGAGAAGACTTTGAAAATCTGGAAAACATCTACATAATGTGTTTAAGCAAGCTTAAAGGGTCCCATAGATGGACTGTATTCTTAATCTGAGCCAAAAGAAGTAGCAAATGGGAACAGATACTCTGGACTCACAGTCTCTTTGATTTAAACTTGGTAGATTCTATTTGAGAAAAAAAATGAATTGAGTCAGCTGCCATCAGTCCTGATGCATTTTAGGAAAAAAAAAAACACTAGCAAAAATATTATTTTTTTCTTCATTTTACTCAACATCTTCATTTTTATGTTTTCTCATGAAAGTCGGGACTTTTTAAAAAAATAATTTTAATATAAAATATTTATAACTTCAGAAACATTACAATATTCAGTGTGTTTATTTTAATTCATTGTGTATTATTACACATACGCAGTGTCAAATAGTTGCCTAGATTAAATTTAATGATTGCAATCAATAGACAATATTTATTTTTTTAAAAAACCTTGCTATTTGATTTAAATGATTATTGTGTTTTTTTTCAATATATAAAGAACTTTTAAACATGCCACAATCTAAAAATATGTTACTATTTGACCAACATCTTCTTGGTAACCCACTACAAACACTTAGACATTTGAATAGTTAAATGTATTGATTTTCATAAGTTAGAAAAAAATAAAATAATTAATAGCCTTGCATGATCACATTTGCATGGCATATGGAATACAATACTTTCTACCAAAAGGTGATCTTGTAGTCATGTCTTTAAAATGAAGAGTCTCATACACTAAGAGCATAACCCTAAATTAAGTGTTCTGGGAAGAGAGTTTCAGGAACCTACAATCTCTCTTCAAGTTTTGGCCAAAATAATAGAGAAATGTGTTCAGAGGTACTGGCAAGGTCATAAAGAGTTATCTTACAAATCGACTTATTTTTTTCTATGATTTTAGACATCTTTGTCCCAAAGCAAAGTTATGGGAAAACAGGAAAACAACAAGACATACAGAAAAAAAAAAAAGTACTCAGAAACAATAGACCAATGAAACCACATTAATGGCCACTTAATTAGTAAATTTAATGTTCTTTTTAATATTTTTTTCTGACCTTTCTTCAGCTTTTAACACTGTAAGTCACTTTGTTTTCCTTGCTATTATCTTCTTTCTATATTTCTGTAAACAATTATCCAAGGAAGCTCTTCCTATCTATCTCTTCTGCAGTCCTTCTCAGTTCCCTCTGCTATATGCTCACCCAATTTATACCCAAAAATCATAAGTCTCCCTCAGGGCTCTATCCTAGGCCATCTTTTATACTCCTCCTCCCCATATTACTTCACTTTGTCATCTCAACTCATCATAGATTTAATTATTTTCTCTATGCTAATGACTCTCAAAGATATTTATTTATCCCTTTTCTCTCATTGCATGATGGTAGGAATTTCATAAGCCAGAAGCAGCAGCACTGGTGTGACTCAGACTTCAAGTACAAAGCAGAATTCCCAATTCCAGCATCTTGCCCAACATGCTAAATAATAGCCAACAAAGAATAAGTGGGAACCCACAACACCGCTACATTAAATCAACATTATTTTATGGTTGGCTAATAAGAAATGAGAATAGATATGGTTTACCTTTACACAGATCCAAAACCAATGTCAAGAGTTTGCAAAAGTCAGAACTTAACATAAATCAGACCAGAGTAGCAGCAATGTGATTTTCCATTGGATCACATTGCTTGGAGAGCACTAAAAGCTAGCATTTTGTCAATCTGTTTACATTCTGAAATAACAAACATTAGCAAGAAAGTAGCAACAGGATTATCCCAGACCTTCTTGCTTGAAGTGTTGTAGAGAGCAGCTCTTAAAGAGGTAGGCAGGATAAATGGACAAAAAATATCAGCTTAATGAGCTTCTATGATAGCATGTATGCTCAAGTTGTGCGTGTGCATATTAATAATTAGAATGAGAGTGCCTATAGGAAATGGAAACGGAAAGAAAATGAGAGCCATGGATTAAAGAATTAGGAATGAAATTAAAAGCTTGGAAAAATGGTACAAAACCTTGACTAAGCAAGAAACTTCCTAAAAATTCAATGGCCTATTTAAACGCAAAGTAATTCATAGTGCAAGAAGAAATATTACAACAAAGTTAAAAGACTACTAAAAAGCAAGAAAAAATTATCTCATAGCAAAAAATAATTATCTCATAGCAAAAAAAAAAATCTAACTTAAAAATGTTTTAAGGAGAAAAAAAATTAGAATCATTAAACTATCTAAGCAGCATGACCAAAAAACATCATTTTTGAAGAAACATTAAAAAGAAAACTTCCCAGATCTCTGAGCCACAGGGGAAGAGGGAAACAGAAAGTCTCTACTCCACCTCAGAATTCAGAATACAAAAAGAGATAATTTTTTCTATGACACAGACAGAATTTTGCTGTGATTTACTATACATATATATAATGTTTATTTATGAATGCTACACTTCTGGGCATGGAGTCAAAATGGCAGAGTGAAGCCAGAAACCTGTTCAAACTCTTGTATTTTCACTCAAAAAGCAAATGAAACTAAGCCTCTGAACAGAATCTATTGGAATGAAACCACTCTCCCCCTCAAGATTTACTGGAAAAACTTCAAGGTCAGTCTCACTAAGACTAAAAAAGATGCTCAGCTCAATTCAGACAAAGTCTGAGAAAGTGAGTGAGAGGGTCTTAATCACAGATTATCAGCAAATGAAACCCTCTGTCCTAGCTAAATAGAAGCAGAACAGTGGGGCAGCCTCCAGGCTCAGCTCAGAAGGCAAATTTTGGGAAACCAGGCTATTTCTTGTAAGAGTAGGCAAAGATACCCCTGAAAACACAAAGGGGCCAAGGCTCAGAGCTGTACAGGAATCTTAGAACAGCATCCCCTTTACCCAGGAGCAGAACTCTACCATAAAAGTAAAATAAGAGGAAATACCAAAAGAAAAGTGTGGTATTCTCTTCTTTTGTATAATATGATAGTTCTCTGGGAGCAGATTTCTTGGGGAGGTTTTCTGGAGGCAGACTTAGTTTCAGTTCAAAGTAATAATCACCTCAAATGCAGCCAGGTGTTAAAAGTTTAAATCCTTTATTGTCTCCTTCAAAATAGCCCAGTTAGTTTTCTTAGAGGCCTCTCTCCCTCCTTGGTTCCAAGAGCTCTTCCAGCTTGTCTGCCAGCTTCAGCCTCCAGCTCTCTCTGAATCTTGGATCTCCTCTTCTGAATCCCCAGTTCTTTTTTTTTTTTTAATTTTTATTTAATAATTACTTTATATTGACACTCGTTTCTGTTCCGATTTTTTTTCCCTCCCTCCCTCCACCCCCTCCCCTAGATGGCAAGCAGTCCTTTATATGTTGGATATGTTGCAGTATATCCTAGATACAGTATATGTTTGCAGAACCGAACAGTTCTCTTGTTGCATAGGGAGAATTGGATTCAGAAAGTATAAATAACCCGGGAAGAAAAACAAAAATGCAGATAGTTCACATTCGTTTCCCAGTGTTCTTTCTTTGGGTGTAGCTGCTTTTGTCTGTCATTTATCAATTGAAACTCAGGTCTTTTTGTCAAAGAAATCCACTTCCATCAAAATATGTCCTCATACAATATCGTTGTCGAAGTGTATAATGATCTCCTGGTTCTGCTCATTTCACTTAGCATCAGTTCATGTAAGTGTCGCCAGTCCTCTCTGTATTCATCCTGCTGGTCATTTCTTACAGAACAATAATATTCCATAACATTCATATACCACTATTTACCCAGCCATTCTCCAATTGATGGGCATCCATTCATTTTCCAGTTTCTAGCCACTACAAACAGGGCTGCTACAAACATTTTGGCACAAACAGGTCCCTTTCCCTTCTTTAGTATTTCTTTGGGATATAAGCCAAATAGAAACACTGCTGGATCAAAGGGTATGCACAATTTGATAATTTTTTGGGCATAATTCCAGATGGCTCTCCAGAATGGTTGGATTCGTTCACAACTCCACCAACAATGCATTAGTGTCCCAGTTTTCCCGCATCCCCTCCAACATTCATCATTATTTTTTCCTGTCATCTTAGCCAATCTGACAGGTGTGTAGTGGTATCTCAGAGTTGTCTTAATTTGCATTTCTCTGATCAATAATGATTTGGAACGCTCTTTCATATGAGTGGTAATAGTTTCAATTTCATCCTCTGAAAATTGTCTGTTCATATCCTTTGACCATTTATCAATTGGAGAATGGCTTGATTTCTTATAAATTTGAGTCAGTTCTCTATATATTTTGGAAATGAGGCCTTTATCAGAACCTTTAACTGTGAAGATGTTTTCCCAGTTTGTTGCTTCCCTTCTAATCTAGTTTGCATTAGTTTTGTTTGTACAAAGGCTTTTTAATTTGATGTAATCAAAATTTTCTATTTTGTGGTCAGTAATGGTCTCTAGTTCATCTTTGGTCACAAATTTCTTTCTCCTCCACAAGTCTGAGAGATAAACTATTCTATGTTCCTCTAATTTATTTATAATCTCGTTCTTTATGCCTAGATCATGGACCCATTTTGATCTTATCTTGGTATATGGTGTTAAGTGTGGGTCCATGCCTAATTTCTGCCATACTAATTTCCAACTATCCCAGCAGTTTTTATCAAATAATGAATTCTTTTCCCAGAAGTTAGGGGCTTTGGGTTTGTCAAATACTAGATTGCTATAGTTGACTATTCTGTCTTGTGAACCTAGTCTTTTCCACTGATCCACTAATCTATTTCTTAGCCAATACCAAATGGTTTTGGTGACTGCTGCTTTATAATATAATTTTAGATCAGGTACAGCTAGGCCACCTTCATTTGATTTTTTTTTCATTAATTCCTTGAGATTCTCGACTTTTTATTGTTCCATATGAATTTTGTTGTTATTTTTTCTAGATCAATAAAATATTTTCTTGGAAGTCTGATTGGTATAGCACTAAATAAATAGATTAGTTTAGGGAGTATTAGATTACAGAAAATCATCCCCAGGATAATACACTATGACCAAGTAGGATTTATACCAGGAATGCAGGGCTGGTTCAATATTAGGAAAACTATTAACATAATTGACTATATCAACAACCAACCAAACAAAAACCATATGATCATTTCAATAGATGCAGAAAAAGCATTTGATAAAATCCAACAGCCATTCCTAATAAAAACACTTGAGAGCATAGGAATAAAAGGACTTTTCCTTAAAATAGTTAGGAGCATATATTTTAAACCTTCAGTAAGCATCATATGCAATGGGGAAAAACTGGAACCTTTCCCGGTAAGATCTGGAGTGAAGCAAGGTTGCCCACTATCACCATTATTATTCAATATTGTATTAGAAACACTGGCCTCTGCAATAAGAGTCGAGAAAGAGATTAAAGGAATTAGAGTAGGCAATGAGGAAACCAAACTATCACTCTTTGCAGATGATATGATGGTATACCTAGAAAACCCCAGAGATTCTACTAAAAAGCTATTAGAAATAATTCATAATTTTAGCAAAGTAGCAGGATACAAAATAAATCCCCATAAATCCTCAGCATTCTTATACACCACCAACAAAATCCAAGAGCAAGAGATACAAAGAGAAATTCATTCAAAATAACTGTTGATAGCATAAAATATTTGGGAATCTACCTACCAAAGGAAAGTCAGGAATTATATGAGCAAAATTACAAAAAAGTTTTCACACAAATAAAGTCAGACTTAAATAATTGGAAAAATATTAAGTGCTCTTGGATAGGCCGAGCAAATATAATAACGATGACAATACTCCCTAAACTAATCTATTTATTTAGTGCTATACCAATCAGACTTCCAAGAAAATATTTTAATGATTTAGAAAAAGTAACAACAAAATTCATATGGAACAATAAAAAGTCGAGAATCTCAAGGGAATTAATGAAAAAAAAAATCAAATGAAGGTGGTCTAGCTGTACCTGATCTAAAATTATATTATAAAGCAGCAGTCAACAAAACCATCTGGTATTGGCTTAGAAATAGATTAGTGGATCAGTGGAAAAGATTAGGTTCACAAGACAGAATAGTCAACTATAGCAATCTAGTGTTTGACAAACCCAAAGATTCTAAATTTTGGGATAAGATTTCATTATTTGATAAAAACTGCTGGGATAACTGGAAATTAGTATGGCAGAAATTAGGCAAGGACCCACACTTAACACCACATACCAAGATAAGATCAAAATGGGTCCATGACCTAGGCATAAGGAACGAGATTATAAATAAATTAGAGGAACATAGGATAGTTTATCTCTCAGACTTGTGGAGGAGAAAGAAATTTGTGACCAAAGATGAACTAGAGACCATTACCAATCACAAAATAGAAAATTTTGATTATATCAAATTAAAAAGCCTTTGTACAAACAGAACGAATGCAAACAAGATTAGTAGGGAAGTAACAAACTGGGAAAACATCTTTACAATTAAAGGTTGTAAATGATAAAGGCCTCATTTCCAAAATATATAGAGAACTGACTCAAATTTATAAAAAATCAAGCCTCCAGCTCTCTCTGAATCTTGGATCTCCTCTTCTGAATCCCCAGTTCTTTTTTTTTTTTTAATTTTTATTTAATAATTACTTTATATTGACACTCATTTCTGTTCCGATTTTTTTTCCCTCCCTCCCTCCACCCCCTCCCCTAGATGGCAAGCAGTCCTTTATATGTTGGATATGTTGCAGTATATCCTAGATACAGTATATGTTTGCAGAACCGAACAGTTCTCTTGTTGCATAGGGAGAATTGGATTCAGAAAGTATAAATAACCGGGAAGAAAAACAAAAATGCAGATAGTTCACATTCGTTTCCCAGTGTTCTTTCTTTGGGTGTAGCTGCTTTTGTCCGTCATTTATCAATTGAAACTCAGGTCTCTTTGTCAAAGAAATCCACTTCCATCAAAATATGTCCTCATACAATATCGTTGTCGAAGTGTATAATGATCTCCTGGTTCTGCTCATTTCACTTAGCATCAGTTCATGTAAGTCTCGCCAGTCCTCTCTGTATTCATCCTGCTGGTCATTTCTTACACAACAATAATATTCCATAACATTCATATACCACTATTTACCCAGCCATTCTCCAATTGATGGGCATCCATTCATTTTCCAGTTTCTAGCCACTACAAACAGGGCTGCTACAAACATTTTGGCACAAACAGGTCCCTTTCCCTTCTTTAGTATTTCTTTGGGATATAAGCCAAATAGAAACACTGCTGGATCAAAGGGTATGAACAATTTGATAATTTTTTGGGCATAATTCCAGATGGCTCTCCAGAATGGTTGGATTCGTTCACAACTCCACCAACAATGCATTAGTGTCCCAGTTTTCCCGCATCCCCTCCAACATTCATCATTATTTTTTCCTGTCATCTTAGCCAATCTGACAGGTGTGTAGTGGTATCTCAGAGTTGTCTTAATTTGCATTTCTCTGATCAATAATGATTTGGAACGCTCTTTCATATGAGTGGTAATAGTTTCAATTTCATCCTCTGAAAATTGTCTGTTCATATCCTTTGACCATTTATCAATTGGAGAATGGCTTGGTAAATTGTGGTATATGAATGTTATGGAATATTATTGCCTGTAAGGAATGACCAGCAGGATGAATACAGAGAGGCTTGGAGAGACCTACATGGACTGATGCTAAGTGAGATGAGCAGAACCAGGAGATCATTATACACTTCGACAACGATATTGTAAGGATGTATTCTGATGGAAGTGGATTTCTCTGACAAGGAGACTTAACTGAGTTTCATTGGAGAAATGATGGACAGAAACAGCTACACCCAAAGAAGGAATACTGGGAAATGAATGTGAACTATTTGCATTTTTGATTTTCTTCCGAGTTATTTTTACCTTCTGAATCCAATTCTCCCTGTGCAACAAGAGAACTGTTCGGTTCTGCAAATATGTATTGTATCTAGGATATACTGCAACATGTTTAGCATATATAGGACTGCTTGCCATCCTGGGGGGGGGGGGGGGGGGAGGGAGGGAGGGGAAAAAACGAAACATAAGTGATTGCAAGGGATAATGTCGTGTAGAAATTATCCTGGCATGGATTCTGTCAATGCGAAGTTATTATTAAATAAAATAAAATTTATAAAAAAAAAAAAAAAAAGTTTAGGGAGTATTGTCATCTTTATTATGTTCGCTTGGCCGATCCAAGAGCACTTAATATTTTTCCAATTATTTAAGTCTGACTTTATTTGTGTGGAGACTTTTTTATAATTTTGCTCATATAATTCCTGACTTTCCTTTGGTAGATAGATTCCCAAATATTTTATGGTATCAACAGTTATTCTGAATGGAATTTCTCTTTGTATCTCTTGCTGTTGGGTTTTGTTGGTGATGTATAAAAATGCTGAGGATTTATGGGGATTTATTTTGTAGCCAGCTACTTTGCTAAAATTATGAATTATTTCTAATAGCTTTTTAGTAGAATCTCTGGGGTTCTCTAGGTATACCATCATATCATCTGCAAAGAGTGATAGTTTGGTTTCCTCATTGCCTACTCTAATTCCTTTAATCTCTTTCTCGACTCTTATTGCAGAGGCTAGTGTTTCTAATACGATATTAAATAATAATGGTGATAGTGGGCAACCTTGCTTCACTCCAGATCTTACTGGGAAAGGTTCCAGTTTTTCCCCATTGCATATGATGCTTACTGAAGGTTTTAAATATATGCTCCTGACTATTTTAAGGAAAAGTCCATTTATTCCTATGCTCTCAAGTGTTTTTATTAGATGTTGGATTTTATCAAATGCTTTTTCTGCATCTATTGAGATGATCATATGGTTTTTGTTTGGTTGGTTATTGATATAGTCAATTATGCTAATAGTTTTCCTAATATTGAACCAGCCCTGCATTCCTGGTATAAATCCTACTTGGTCATAGTGTATTATCCTGGTGATGATTTTCTGTAATCTTTTTGCTAATATTTTATTTAAGATTTTAGCATCAATATTCATTAGGGAGATTGGTCTATAATTTTCTTTCTCTGTTTTCAGCCTACCTGGTTTAGGTATCAGTACCATGTCTGTGTCATAAAAGGAGTTTGGTAGGACTCCTTCAATCCCTATTTTTTCAAATAGTTTATTTAGCATTGGAGTTAATTATTCTTTAAATGTTTGGTAGAATTCACATGTAAATCCATCTGGTCCTGGGGATTTTTTCTTAGGGAGTTAATTGATAGTTTGTTCTATTTCTTTTTCTAAGATGGGACTGTTTAGGATATTTACTTCTTCCTCTGTTAGTTTGGGCAAGCTATATTTTTGGAGGTATTTTTCTATTTCATTTAAGTTGTCGAATTTATTGGCATAAAGTTGGGCAAAGTAGCTCCTAATTATTGCTCTAATTTCCTCTTCGTTAGTGGTGAGTTCTCCCTTTTCATTTTTAAGACTAACAATTTGATTTTCCTCTTTCCTTTTTTTAATCAGATTTACTAAGGGTTTGTCTATTTTGTTGGTTTTTTCATAGAACCAACTCTTAGTTTTATTAATCAATTCAATAGTTTTTTTACTTTCAATTTTATTGATCTCACCTTTTATTTTTAGAATTTCAAGTTTAGTGTTTGACTGGGGGTTTTTAATTTGTTCCTTTTCTAGCATTTTTAGTTGCAAACCCAATTCATTGACCTTCTCTTTCTCTATTTTATACAAATAGGCCTCTAGAGATATGAAATTTCCCCTTATTACCACTTTGGCTGCATCCCATACATTTTGGTATGATGTCTCTTTATTATCGTTTTCTTGGGTGAAGTTATTAATTATGTCTATGATTTGCTGTTTCACCCAATCATTCTTTAGTATGAGATTATTTAGTTTCCAATTATTTTTTTGGTCTACTTCCCCCTGGTTTTTTGTTGAATGCAATTTTCATTGCATCGTGGTCTGAAAAGGATGCATTTACTATTTCTGCCTTACTGCATTTGAGTTGGAGGTTTTTATGTCCTAATATATGGTCAATTTTTGTATAAGTTCCATGAACTGCTGAAAAGAAAGTGTATTCCTTTCTGTCTCCATTACATTTTCTCCAGAGATCTATCATATCTAACTTTTCTAGTATTCTATTTACCTCTTTGACTTCATTCTTGTTTATTTTGTGGTTTGATTTATCTAATTCTGAGAGTGCAAGGTTAAGATCTCCCACTATTATAGTTTTACTGTCTATTTCTTCTTGCAGCTCTCTTAGTTTCTCTTTTAAGAATTTAGATGCTACCCCACTTGGTGCATATATGTTTAATATAGATAGTGCTTCATTATCCATGCTACCCTTTAGCAAGATATAGTGCCCTTCCTTATCTCTTAATTAGATCAATTTTTGCTTTAGCTTGATCTGAGATCAGGATGGCTACCCCTGCTTTTTTGACTTCACCTGAAGCATAGTAGATTTTGCTCCAACCTTTTACCTTTAACCTGCATGTATCTCCCTGCTTCAGGTGTGTTTCCTGTAAACAACATATTGTAGGATTCTGGCTTTTAATCCATTCTGCTAACCGCTTCCTCTTTATGGGGGAGTTTACCCCGTTCACATTTATGGTTAGAATGACCAATTCCGTATTACTTGCCATCTTGTTAACCCCGGTTTATGCTTTTCTCCCTTTTTTCCCTTTTCCCCCCCTTCCCAGTATTAAGCTTGTGAGCACCACTTGCTTCTCACAGCCCTCCCTTTTTAGTATCCCTCCCCCCGCCTTAGAGTTCCTCCTCCTATCTTACCCCTTTCCCTCCCAGTTTCCGTATTCCCTTCCGCTTAGCTTATTCCTTCCCTTTTCACTTTTCCCTTCTCACTTTTCAATGAGGTGGGAGAAGTTTCACCATAGATTGAATATGTCTTAAGATTTTTCACTTAAAGCCAATTCTGAAGGCAGTAAGATACCCACTATATTCATCCCCCTCCATTCTTTCTCTCAGATATAATAGGTTTCCTATGCCTCTTCATGAGATGTACTACCCCCACTTTACCCTTTTTCTGATACAATGTCCTTTCCACATCAATTTCTAGAACAAGGTATACATGTATTCTTTATACATCTATATAGTCAAAATATAGTTCCCAAGATTAATCTTTACCTTTTTAGATTTCTCTTGAGTTCTATATTTGTAGATCAAACTTTTTGTTAAGTTCTGGTTTTTTCATCAGAAATAGATGAAATTCGCTTACTTTGTTGAATGTCCATCTTCTTCCCTGGAAAAAGATGCTCATTCTCGCTGGGTAAGTTATTTTTGGTTGCATACCAAGTTCCTTAGCCTTTCGGAATATCATATTCCAGGCCCTTCGATCCTTTAATGTGGATGCTGCCAGATCCTGGGTGATCCTTATTGTGGCTCCTTGATACTTGAATTGGGTTTTTCTAGCCACTTGCAATATTTTTTCCTTCATCTGAGGGTTCTGGCATTTGGCCACTATATTCCTTGGTGTTTTGATTTTAGGATCCCTTTCAGTGGGTGATCGATGAATCCTTTCAATGTTTATTTTTTCCTCTGTTCCTATGACTTCTGGGCAGTTCTCTTTGATAATTTCCTGGAAAATAGTGTCCAGGCTCTTTTTTTCATCATGTTTTTCTGGAAGTCCAATGATTCTCAGATTGTCTCTCCTGGATCTGTTTTCCAGGTCTGTTGTCTTCCCCAGAAGGTATTTCACATTTTTCTCCATTGTTTGATTTTTTTGAATTTGCTTGACTGATTCTTCTTGTCTCCTCGAGTCATTCAATTCCACTTGTTCAATTCTGATTTTCAGTGAAGTATTTTCTTCACTCACTTTTTTAAAATCTTTTTCTAATTGTCCAATTGAGTTCTTTTGTTCTGTGGAATTTTTTTCCATTTTGCCAATTTTGTTTTTTAGAGAGCTGTTTTCTTTTTCCAGTTCACTAATCCTATTTTTCAAGGATTTTACTTCTTTATTCACTCTCTCTTTAACTTTCTCCAGGCTCTTTTGCCAAGCCTCACTCTGCTTTTCCCAAGCTTCCCTCTCCTTTTGCCAAGCCTCACTCTGCTTTCCCCATTTTTCTTCTAGCTCCCTTGTGAGAGTCTTTTAAATCACTTCTATGAGGTTCATCTGTGCTGAGGAACAGATGATCTCCTCCTTTGGGGATTCACCTGGGGACTGTCTGTTTTTAGTCTCCTCAGGATTTAGAGTCTGCTCTCTATCTGTATAGAAGCTGTCAAGGGTTAAAGTCCTCTTCAGCTTCTTGCTCATTCTGTCTAATAATCAGAGACAAACTACCAAAGAAAAACAGAAAAAACTGGAGTCTTTCTTTGGGGGGGGGCTGGGTATGTTATCGAGCTTCCTCTACAGACTGCAGGGGGCAGCAGTGAGGCACTAGCAGGACTGTGCTGCGCCTGAGCCCAGAGCGTGCTGAGTCACTGTGGGGGGGAAGAGGGGGGCAGCCAGGTCCCGAGAGACTCCAGCTGTTTGGGGTTGTGTTCTTCAGCCCCGGTGTTTTTAGCTTCTCTGCTGGGCTGCTGACTTGCTGCCGGAGCAAAGTATCCAAACCTGTAGCGAAGCTCTCCCCGCAGAGACGGCTGCGATCACTCCCCACCCCCTCTCCAGTCTGCTCCCGTGCTCTCACTGCCGCTGCCCGCCCCCTGCGCCCGATCTAAAACCGTCCCAGCCCTCCAGTAAAGACAGACCTTTCTTGGCGAATCTCAAGGATGGCTTCTCTTGGTAACTATTTGTGGGTTTTTTTTCAGTCAAGCATTAATTCAGAGGCTTGTAATGAAATGGATAGTGAGAGAAAGCGTGGAGCTTATGCAGCTGTGTGCCTCCTCTCCGCCATCTTAACCAGAAGTCTGAATCCCCAGTTCTGACCGACTCTAGCTTCTCAATCTCTTCAACTGACTAACTCCACTGACTCAGTTCCTTTAATGCTCTTTTAAAGGTGTAAACTCAAAGGTTGACTCCTCCTCTGAGAGTGGGATTATGGGAGGTATAATTTGTGAATCTCCCAGACTTGTGAACTCTAATGTGTAAGCTCTAATGTGTAAACTCTCTTAAAGGTGTGAGCTCTAATGTGTGAACCGATTACATAAGCATCATTTCTATCAACTCTAATGAGTTAACATTTTGTAAAGATTCTAACAGAAAAGGAAAGAAAATGAGCAAAAACAGAAAAGGACCTTGACCATAGGGGAAAAAATATAATAGCCATGGTGGCAGGGAAGACCAAAACACAAACTCTGAGGAGAACAAAATGTCTAGAGAAAAGATCTCAAAGAATGATATAAATTGGTCTTAAGCCCAAAGAGGCTTCTTGGAAATGTTCATAAAAGACTTTAAAAAGCAAATAAGAAAGGTAGAAGAAAAATGAGAAAAGAAATGATGCATATGCAAGAGAGAGTGAATACTTTGGAAAAGGAAGGCGACTTCTTTTTTTTAATACACAATTAGCCAAATAAAAAAATCACTGAAGAAAACAGTACTTTCAAAGGTAGAATTAATGAAATGGAAAAAAAGCTACAAAAGCTACATGTAAGGATTAAAAAGCCTGTAGAATCAAGGAATGCAGTTCATGGAATTTGGGAGGACCTGAGGAATGAGAGGTACAGAGGCACAGGTGAGTCCTACGTATAGGTGGGGCATAACCCCAGGAGGTGGTATCTCACCCCAGGTACCCAGGTCTCTCTCCTTAGTGCTCTCAAAGCCTAACATGCCTCCTTCCTTTTTCTTGGACCAATCCCATTATGCCAGGTTTCTAGAGGACTTCCCCTTCCCCCAGAACCTCAGGGAGGATAAATATGTGGTATATAAGAAGAAAGTTATCTTTCACTTCACTCCTACCTCCTGGTGGTCTGTTTCTGTGGGATACGAGTTGGTGCCTTGTAATGACCTCATATTTAAAATCAGCCAGAGTCAGGAATTCAGGTTAAGGGAAAAATCTTCAATCTTTATTGAAGTGAAGAGGTGAAAAAAGATTGTGATAGCAATATGGGCAGCTATGACAGGAAGCCAGCTAGCAGAGAGAGACCTGAGCTGAAAGGCCGTGGCAATGGCAATGCAAGCAGCTGTGTCAAAATGCCAGCCAGCAGTCTCTCCTTCCCCTTCCTTTTTCACTCCCCTGCCTCTACCCACCAAAATCATCATTCCCTATACAACACATCAGCACTTGCACAAAGAGTGGGCGGGGGCCATTCTTTTTCCAAGCTTATATATTAATAGAGTATGGTTCAATTACTGTTTAGCCTCACGTGCTTGGGACCTCAGTGCATCAACTCGAGCCTCAGCCCATTATAGTGTCTGAGGACAGGTAAGTGTGGCCTAGCCATGCCATTGACCAATGGGCATTTAGGATAGCTCAGAGAGGAGCTACCAGGTTAGAGTAGTCCATAGGGGTGTAACAACTACCTGAAGAAAATAACATACTAAATACTGGAATGGGGCAAATGGAAGTTAAGGACTCTATGAGATATCAAGAATCAGTACAACAAACTAAAAAGAATGGGAAAAAAAGAAGAAAATGTGAAATATCTGATTGGAAAAAAAAAAACAATGACTTGGAAAATAGATAAAGAAAAGAATTTTTTTTTTTAAAATTGATCATGTATTACAGCATAAAAATGTCACAATTTAATGTAGAAAGGCAAAAATAGTAAATGCTTCCTTTTCAGACATGATGCAATAAAAAAAATATTCAATAAAGGGGCAGGGAAAAAATAGACTAAAAACAATTGGAAAATAATTAAATAATCAAGTTTTAAAGAATGAGTAGAACAACAAATAGCAAAATTAATCCATCATTTCATCCAAGAGAATAGCAATAATGAGACAATATAACAAAATCTATAAGATCCAGGCAAAGCAGTTCTCATGCATAATTTTATATCCCTAAATATCTACATGAATAAGAAAGAAAAGAGAAGATCAATGATTTGAGCATGAAATTTAAAAAACTAGAAAAAGAAGAAAAATTTTAAAACCCAATTAAATGCCAAATTAGAAATTCTGAAACTCAAAAGAGAGACTAATAACATTGAAACTAAGAAAATCCTTGATATAATTAATAATAATAAGAGTTGGTTTTATGAAAAAAGAGATAAACTTTTATTTAATTTGATTAGACAAAGGAAAGGGAAAAAAACACAAATCACCAGTATCAAATATGAAAAGGTGAACTTATCACCAATGAAAAAGAAATTAAAGGAATAATTAGGAGCTATTTTCCCTACTGTATGGCAGCATATCAGGCAATCTAAACAAAATGGATGAATATTTACAAAAATATAAATTGGACAGAGTAACAGGAGAGGAAATAAATTACTTAAATAGTCCCATTTTAGAAAAAGAAATTGAATAAGCCATTAATGATTTCCACAAGAAAAAAATCTTCATAGGCAGATAGATTTACAAGTGAATTCTATCAAACATTTGAAGAACAATTAATTCCATTATTATGTAAATCATTTGGAAAAATAGGTAAAGAAGGAGTCCTGCCAAATTCCCTCTCTAACACAAATATGGATGGATAGTTTGCTGTCTTGGGAAGGGACGAGGTAAGGAAAGAAGTGAGAAAAATTTGGAACACATTTTACAAAGATGAATGTTGGAAACTATCTTTACATGTGTTTGGAAAAATAAAATATTATTGATAAATAAATATTTTTAAAGAATGTAGGTAAAGTGGCACAGTGGACAAAGTCCCAAGCTAGGAGTTAGAAATTCACTTAACTTTGTTTGTCTCACTTTTTACAGCTCTGATGATCAATAAGGTAATTATAAAGCATTTAGCACATTTTCTTGCACATAGAAAGAAATATATAAATTTTAACTTTTAATTAGCTATGACTATTATACAATTATATAATTATTGCTAAAACAATTGTCATGTCTTTTTATGCAAGATATATTTGTAGAGAAAGAAGCCCCTATCAAAACTAAGCATCTTTCTCTTGATTTATTGAATTATTATCCATCCTTCAGTTTTGAAGAGAAGTAATAACATCATAGTGTTATAATTTGACTTGAGAGTGAATTGAACTTAAGTGAGACAGAGTTGCACAAAATCATCATCGTTATTCTCTCTTCCAGAGTTTCTGAAATCCAGTGGCAAGACAAAAGTCAGGGTTTCTGGTGATGACTTGGGATGCAATAGATGATCTTGGCATCTTTGATTTATGTGCAAGTTCTAAGTGTTCCACAGAACCTATTTGTCCTTTAGAGTATAGTAATATTTATCTTTGATCTCCCCACATATGGCATTGAATATTGTAGACACACTGAATGAATTGATATTTGGATTAGGACAAGATTCTCTATTTTAGCTTTTTAAAGTCATTAGTCAACACATAGCTCATGATTTTAATGAATTGCATTTCACAGCAAATGACTCCTAGCCTTTCCTCAGTAATGACCCTCTGTTGTGAGTGCAATGAAAATAATTTTAGGTTTGAAGTCAGTAGATGTTGTTCCGAACCATTGATCTGAAAAATAATCACCTCTATGACCATGAGTAAGTTACTTATTCCCCTGAATCTCAGTTTCCTTTTCTATAAAACTGAGTTGACTTAGTACATCTATGAAGGGTCCTTCTAGCTCAAAAATCCTTTACTCCTACAAGTTGCTATTAAGAGGAACAGCCATCCTTTCTCCTCTAAATTCTCCCTTCATCCCACCCTTCAAAAAATACAGTGTGCTTAAGTTGATGAAATTTTGGATTTATAGAGATGGATACTGAAGCATTCTCATCTAATAAGAATGCAGCCAATTAGCCTTTCCAAATGGAAACAGTCTCTTTAAAATCTGTAATTTAAGTAATTGAATGCCTGGGGGCAAAGAAGAATGCTCCAGGATTATAAATTATCAATGGAAGACAGATCTTAATGACAGTTTCTTACTTTTTTTTGAAATGATGCTTTCTAGCCAAGATTATATTGATATATGGGCTCATGCTTCTATGTTTTTACAAGTAGGGTCATGGATAATAGCAGAGTCTCTCGGGTTCACAGGCCACAGAACTAGCACAGAAGACCTCCTTTTAGGCCTGCTTAACAGGAAAAGTAATATACTCTCTTCTTGCAAATTAATCTCCCAAGCCATTAAAAGTAAATCTGATGCCAAGTGGTTCTACAATGCAATGATAAAAATAAA
The DNA here is from genome assembly GCF_016432865.1 of Antechinus flavipes. Lineage (NCBI taxonomy): Eukaryota > Metazoa > Chordata > Mammalia > Dasyuromorphia > Dasyuridae > Antechinus > Antechinus flavipes. Next base: position 401,169,032 of record NC_067398.1, read on the forward strand.
TTGGATAAGGGTAGAAGAGAGGGATCTTCAAGATCATAATAAATGAGTGAAAGAGAACATGCTCAAAGGCAGGAAGAAACCTTGTTTTATAACCCCCACACTACAAAACAGCATTTAACATGTAGAGTGTACTTTCCAACCATTAAATAATTTATTTCTACAACATTCCTAGAAAGATAAAGCTCCCCAAGCATGTAAATAATGCTGGATGGTCAGGGTCCTCTTTTTAAGATAATTGGAGTTGAGGAATGAATTAAGATGCAAGTGTTCCTGGATACCAATTTCATGCATATGTAGTATGATGTAAAGAATTTAGGAAAGGATCCTACATGTCATTTATTTGAATCCTCTCCTTTCTCAGGTGAGAACACACAAGCCAAAGATATTAAGTAAATAGCTCCTGGCCACACAGATAGAATGGAGAAGAGCCAAGATAGTAATCTACTGGAGTCTTTTGATTCCATTTCTAGAATTCTTCATTGAAACAAGATCTCTCTTATTATCAGTATTTTTGTTTTGGTAAAGTTTTGTAAACATGGGGTTGCCTGAAGTTGTTATGGAAAGGCTGAAAATATTCTCACATGGATGGCCTTAGCTAGTATACAAATTATTTAATGAGGAGCAAGATTTCACTCTATTATTAACAGGGTTCTTGATATAACTAACACTTGTTCCCATTCTATAAGTAAAAAACAAGATGGTTTATATTTTTCAAAGTTCTCATAAATCAATTATTTATATCTTGTATTTTCTTGACAATTTCACAACTCATTGATTGGTCAATCACATTAACACTGACATAAAGTTAGAATTATGGGCAAAATTTAGTAATTATTACAAATCAAGTTCACATTTGCAGAATAGCACATTAAGTCACCTATTACTTATAATGGGCAGAAAGCATTTGCTAAGTGACAGGCTGTGCTGTTTTACTAAATAAAGACATAGCACTCCGAAGGATTCAAGACACTGCAAATGGCATGACTAAAATAGGATAAGCAGATCTCTAACAAAGTATGGAAGGTGTATTGTCAAACAGGATTACCTTTCTTCCATTTTCTCCAAAATAAAATCGTTACTTTTTGCATTAAGATAGGAACAACAGTAATATGAGGGACAAGGAAATGAAAGAAAAAATGGATAGCAATATATTTAAAAATATCGTCTCTACCCTTCCCTCTCACTTTCATTATTTTACCACCCGAGCTTTATGAAATCCTATTTCCCAATAGTGGACAACCTGGCTATCAGTCAAATTAAAAATATTTATATCCACTTTTCCCTACCAGGTAAAGTGGGGGATCTACAAAGAGAATTTGATCTGACCTGTCAGCTGATTCCTTTAATATCTTACTAATCTAAGTAGAGAGAAAATCAACAGCATTATGATCCATGTGCAGAATTTCCCCAGAGCATTCAGTCTGCAAGAATTCAAGGAAAATATCACCTGAAATTTCAATGAAATCAAAAAGACTTTTGTGATTCCTTCATGAAAAAAAAAAAAAGAAAACAAAAGATTGCTTGGTTTCAATATCTTTATAACAGGACATCAAGGAGAGAGGAAGTGTTATTAATAATTTGTAGCTAGAGAGAAACCCAGGAAAAGAAAGCAAAGGCAGTCTAGTACAGTGGAAAGAATAATCAACCAATCAACAAGCACTTACAGCATGAAGTCTTCCCTGAATGTCAGATATAGTACCAAGCACAATACATTAAAAAATATCTTAAAATAGTCCTTGATTACACTAACATTGGGGAGATAATAAGATACATGCAAGGTAACCTTGAGGAGAAAGGCACTAGTAGATTAAGAATTTGATAAAGGCATCTTGATTCTTCAGGTTGGTGTTGATAGAAGATAACAATAAATATTCTAATAAGCAGAATTAAGTAGGGAGAACATGACAAACATAGGGAACAGCCAGTGTAAAACTATACAAAAAGAAAATTAAGTGTATAAAGAAAAGTTACAGGCCAATATGATTGAATTTCACAGGATATGTAAGAAAGTATCTTATCTTAGAACATGGGACAGAGAGAAAACAGTTAAATTGTTCAAAGACTTAAATAATGAAGGACTTTATATTTGAATTTAAACATAATAATGTGTCACTGGAATTCAATGAAAAAGAAAACAATATTTTTTAAGATATTATTTTTTATTTTTTATTAAAACTTTTTTTTTATTTTCCAAACATATGCATACATAACTTTCAACACTCACCCTTGCAAAATATTGTTTCAAATATTTTTCTCACTCACTTCCCTAGATAGTAAGTCAATATATGTTAAACATGTGTAGTTCTTCTATATATATTTCCATGCTTATCATGCTGCCCAAGAAAATCAGATCAAAAAGGAAAAAATGAAAAAGAAAACAAAATGCAAGCAAACAACAATAAAATAGAGAAAATATTGTGTTGTAATTCATACTCAGTCCCCACAGCCCTCTCTTGGGATGCAGATTGCTTTCTTCATCACAAGACCATGTCTGTCAGAGTTGATCATTGCATAATTTTGTTGCTGTTGTATACACTGTTATCCTTGTTCACTCAGCATCAGTTCATGTAAGTCTCTCCAGACATCTCTGAAATCATCCACCTCATCATTTCTTATAGAAAAATATTTCACATCATTCATAACACAACTCATTCAGCCATTCTCCAACGGAGAATGTTTCTTACCACTACAAAAAGGGCTGTCACAAACATTTTTGCACATGTGGGTTTGCACATTTTGATAGCCCTTAGACTTAGAGCATAGGTCCATCTTGCTCTCCCAGCTCTCAGAATAATTGGATAAGTTCACAACACCAACAACAATATATTAATGTCCCAGTTTTCCCACATCCCCTCCAACATTTGTCATTATCTTTTCCTGTCATTTTAGCCAAACTGAGAAGTGTGTAGTGGTGCCTTGGAGTTGTCTTAATTTGCATTTGTCTGATCAATAGTGATTCAAAGCAACTTTTCATATGACCAGAAATGGTTTTAATTTCTTCATTTGAAAATTGTATTTTTATATCCTTTGACCATTTACAATTCATGTAGAGAGCTACAGATAGTGGGGGAATTCTGGGTAAGGTATAAGATCCTTCAGCCCAGAGGGTTTATACTGACAATTTCTCAATTTCTGTTTTGGTTTCTCTATCTTCCTTTGTTTTTCTCTGAGAAGTCTATCATTGGAAATATTACATTAATGCTCTTGGTGGCAGACTTGTTGACTTTTTTAGTAACATATCTCTCAGAAATCAGCATTTTGAATAATCATCAAAAAATGACAACAATATTTGCCAAAAGCTCAGAAACACTTTAGCAAAAATTATGGTATTACTAAAATGCTAGGGAGAATTAATGCAGTGGTATTCTGCAACCCATTTTATTTTGTGGTATGGGATCACTCATTACTTTGTATTCTGTCACCTTGGTAATGTACCCTGATGAGAACTTAACAGGCAAGTAAGATAAGTAAGGACAAGACTCACATGCAGACTTTTGGGGAGAGAAAAAATCAAATAAGAAAATCACATAGAACATCGAGAATATGATGGGTAGTCATGGAAGCCAAATCAAATATATTTTCTTAAGAGGCAGATAATCACAATGGGCAATTCAGAAAACCAATATTAATTTCTTTTAAAAATGGAAATAAAGGGGAGTCTAGATTGAGGATTAAAACATTTTGTGAGCAACCAAATAAATTGACTGTCAGCACTGAAAACTATATATTTCCTGCTGTGTAAACACTGTTGTGATCAGTTTATGGGAGATGGGCAATTTTCAAAGAAGAAATTTGAAAAGAATATGTTGTCTACAGCATCTCCATTTGAGTGACTGCAAAAATTCCTTTAAAATCTCTCTCTTTCTCTCTCTCTCTCTCTCTCTCTCTCTCTCTCTCTCTCTCTCTCTCTCTCTCTTTTTATTTCTTTCTTCATGTGCCTATCTATATATCTATTTAAACATGCACAGGGTCCAAGTATAAGGCACAATATTTTTGGCTCTTTTGATTGGACTTTTCAAGAGGATAAGTCATCTGTTTCTATCAAACCCATATAAATGTGTTATTTATTCCCTGAGAGGAGCAAAATTAAACCACAAGACTTTATTGGACAAGATTTTTCATGAGCTTGCTTATCATTCTTGTTTCAAATTTTCTCAGGTTGGTTCTTAACTAATGCTCTCTTATTTATAATGATAGTTTATGTTTAGAGAAGAAAAATTAACTTCTCTCTGAAACTGAGGAAACTTTTTGTATTTTATAATGAAAAAATCAGTTAATTCTAGATTTTAGCTTTGTGGCAGCTATTTTCTAAAAGACAAAAAAAAAAAAAACCTGCAATAGTCAATGTTATTTTCATTAAAGTATTATAAAGGGTTCTAAGCTGTTGTGAGCATTTGCCTTGGAATGACTTCCTATCACTCTTTGGCTATGCATTCATGATATTTATTTACATCCTTAGGAACAGGATGCCACTCTCCCTTACTGGCAATGTGAAATGGATTTTCTAAAGCAAGTTCTATTGAAAATAATCCACAGGGTCTCAGCAGCAGAAATTGCTTCAGTAGTTAAACATTTAAAAGTTTACAAACAGTATTTTTCACTTTCCTCAGCTTCTCCCTAGGAGCACAGTTCTAGCCTGGCTTTCTGACTTTGTCCAAATGACAATGGAACAAAAAGGTATTTGAGCTCAAAAAACACTATCATTTGAGATCATGTAAGAATTGGCTTAGGGTATGTAATAGCCAGGAATGGGAGAAAGAGAGAGAGAGAGAGAGAGAGAGAGAGAGAGAGAGAGAGAGAGAAGAAGAGAGACAGACAGAGACATACAAAGAGAGACAGAGCTAGAGAAACAGAAAAAGATAAAGACAGAGAGACAGAGACAGAAACACAGATAAGAAAGAGAAATTCTAAATAAATTAATTTACAGTGTTTAAATTCTCCAAGTTTTTAAGTTCTTTTATGCTTGAGAGGTGTAAAAATCCTACTAAAGCACAACTCCAGAAAAAATGAAAAGTTTTTATGGCAAATCTGGAATAAGTTAACAGAACCAAGAAGGAATGTGCCCTTGAAGGTCTCAGATATTAAGCTTATTGAGTGCCTGACTTCATAAATAATGATTAGAAATGCTATTCATCTTTTTAATCACGTACTTAGACTGTGAGATTTAAACTGAAAAGCTATAAGTACAGATCTGAAACCATAACAACAATTAATATTTAGAATTTAATACAATAATGTTACCAAAGCATTTGTGATGTGCAGCATCCTTGCCCATATGTCATTTCTATTTTGCATGAAAAACATTTTTTGGTAGAGCAGAGGATGGTGGTGGGAGGAGAGGCTTCCTCTTACAAAGCAAACATTATCTCTTGTAGGTATATTTTGAAGGTTAGATATCGTAGTATCAAGTATAGTACTATTATTTTCTTTAATAAAGAGGGCTGGCCTGGCTAATCAGCAGTGTTTCACAGTCTCATATTTTATCTATGATTCTCTGAATAATTTTCTTCAGAGGTCATTTAGAAAAATTAGAAAAGTCATGCTGTTTAGGTGTCATAATTGGATCTGGTAGCATCAAATGAAGGATTTCCTGGATCTTCAAGAGGTAGCTTGGAATGTTGTGGGGGTGGGGGAATGGCTATAGAATTATTGGGACATTTTAATCTCTGTGATAATTTGAGAAAGCAGTAGTGTAATGAAGAAGAAAACATACCAAAAGTCTTATTTTGAATGAATGAATGTTTGGCAATCTCATCAGCTTCCATATTCTTAATTAGCATTTTGATTTCTTCAGGAAACGGGATTTCCGGTTTGTAATGTCTGAGAGGCAATTGGTGATACAGAGCTGAATCTGCTAAAGGTAAGGAGGTAGAGTATGACTGGGAATAGATATGTAAATCTGGGAATATCTTAAGAGAAATGATAATTATTTTTCTCCCTAAATTCTATCCTAATTTTATCATACACACCATCTTTCCAGTGACTCAAGTTGATAACTACAACATTAATCTATATTCTTCATCTTTCTTGCCCCATATATTTAATCTGTTGTTAAATATTACTATTTCTACCTTTACAACATCATTCAAATATTATTCTTTCTACTCATACAGTTACTATCTTTGTTCAGTCTTTTTCATTTATCATCCAAATAACTGCTAACTGATCTCCCTACCTTGTCTTTCTCATATCTAATCAAGCCTATACAATTCTGTCACAATGATTTTCTTTAAGCACAGTCTGACTATGTAATTCCTTTATGCATTCAATTTCAGCACTACCTTTAAGATCCAAGCACACACACACACACACACACACACACACACACACACACACCAAAATAAAATAAAACTCATCTGTTTAGTTTATCAGTCCTTACCAAAGTGATTTTGACTTATTGTTCCTGCTTCTTTTTGACATTACTCTCTCTGCCACACTCTGAAATCTAGTCCATATGTCCTTTTCTGTTCTTCACTCATGACAATTTGTCTCCAGTCTCTTTGCAATTATTTATACTGTCTGTGTTCATGCCTGGAATGTACTGCCTCCTTAGGGAGTCCCTGTCTTCCTCAATACCTCAGACATTGTCTTCTTATGAAGCCTTTTCTAATGAACCCAGCTTCTAGAGTCTTCCCTACCATTTTATTTTCCTATTTAACTGCTTTTTATACTTCTGTATTTATTCACTTTAAATTTATACTTCATATATAGATATGACATATGTTAATATATAGATACACATGTACTTTTGTGACATAATGATCCTCAATATAACGTAAGCTCATTTAAAGTAAAATTTTTTCATTCTTTTATTTATATACTCAGCACCTTGGACAGTAGCTGGAACATTGTAAATGCATAACAAATACATGTTGATTGATCCCATTTACTGTATTCATATCAATATTTTCATATTACATTATGTACCTCTTGTGCATATCAGTTTTAATACTTTATTGGGCATATTGTTCCATACTCAATCATAGCTCATAGATTCAGACACTGACTTTTTAAAACATTCCTTTCCTACCCCATCTTTGTCAACTAATTGCTTTGAGGGGAAGGGACCAGAAAGGTAATTACCTTTATTACTTTACTTACATCTCAAAATGACAAAGTTTTTGGAATAAGTGAATAAATAAGACCAATTTTCCCTAAATTAAAAAGGTATATTGTATTATCAAACTTTCAAGTACAAACTAATTTGTGATTTGTATGTGTTTTAAAACACAGTTGCCTAGGATCCCCACAATATAAGAGGCTAGCAAAAGGTAATTGTTTACTAAAAGATATTTTTACATGTTACTGATCAGTTTCAAATATGAAACAATACTGTTTCTGACATAATTGATTAAATCCTATGTAACAGAAAATTTTGGAAAGCCAAGGTTTAGTTATAAGTTTACAGCAAATCACTGAATTTTTACAAACTGTAAAGGACATATGTCCTTGTTTCTCTCTTGATAAGAATTAGATCTAAATGAATGGAAATTGGTTGGAGAGGATCTTTGTCAATTCTATGATAAAAATGGGCCTAACTCAATAATTAATACATATAATGTAATACAATTGGCTATAAGAAGTTATTTAAGTGATAGAATGATGAAAAGGAAAGTACAGGAGGAAGTGCCAACTTTACTAGGTGAAAAGGAGGACAAATCAGATGAGAATGGAGTTAATTACAATTCTGAGTATGATACTTCACAGAAGGAGGAATTAGGTGATTCACATCTCATGACCCTCCCCCCGCAATTAACCCTTCATGGGTAGAACAAGGGGGAGGGAGAGAGACAGAAACACAGTCAGCTTCTCCTGTAAAGCAGAATTTGACAAGATTAGAAAAAGCATTAATTAAAGCAAAAAATGAAGGAGAAGATATATCTGATTTTATAAATGCATATCCTGTGATTGAAGAGCTCAACTCCTCAGGTCAAAAAGAGAGAAAATACACTCCTTTTAATTTGGGACGCAATAGGCAAAAAGGAGCTGTTGTACAAATCACTTTTGACCAACTAGCTGGTGAAGGTCAGTATGCAGAGAGTTCAGAACAGATTTATTATCCCATAACAGTCTATGAGCAAATTTCTAAGGCTGCAATAAAAGCTTGGAATTCTCTCCCTGGACAGAAAGATGGAAATAATGTTTTCACAAAAATAGAGCAAGGTCCCAATGAACCTTTTGCAGATTTTGTGGGACGTTTACAAACAGCTGTAATAAGAACCATTGGAGACAATGCAGCAACAGAAATAATGACTAGACATTTGGCTAAGGAAAATGCCAATGAGATTTGCAAGAGAATTATATGGGGGCTCGTCTGTGTTATATTACTATGTGCTTATGTATTTTAAGCAATTGCAAGAATCATTGGATTTCTTGAGATGAAAGATTGTTGATGAGACTTTTGCAGTAGTTAAATTTTCATGTTGATTCATGTTATTTGTTACATTACCACTAGCCTGTGTTATATTGCTATGTGCTCATGTAAATTATGTATAATGCCTCCCATATGATGGATTTATGTATACATGTTATCTGTTACAAAGTTCTGGCCCATATTGATGGATTTATGTGTACCCCCTCAGAAACCCCCTATGTTTTAAAACAAAAGAAAGGGGGAGATGTTGGAATCCTTACTAACTGCTAAGTAATTAGAGTTGATCTAATCTTACAAGAAGATGTTTTGGGCAGAACTGAAACAGGTACTAAGTAGAACTACCCATAATCCCTCTCTCTGGAAGGAGCATAAATAGGCCAATGGGCCAGTCGGAGAGTTCTTGAGAGGAAGACGCTACAAGTCGAGATTTCACCGGAATGACATGAAGACTGGAGCTGGGGAGGCTGAAGAAAGCAGAGACAGAGGCTGAAGGACCAGACCTTTGGATTTAAAGACATTTGGAGAGAGCTCTTGGAACCAAGCAGAGAGATAGGCCTCTAAACTAACCGGGCTATAAGAAAAAGCTCACCACATTTAAATGTGGTGAGCTTTTTCTTCTCAAAACTCAGCCAGGTGATATAAGTTCAGATCTTTTATTATCCCAATATAGCCCGGTTAGCTTAGAGGCCTATCTCTCTGCTTGGTTCCAAGAGCTCTCTCCAAATGTCTTTAAATCCAAAGGTCTGGTCCTTCAGCCTCTGCCTCTGCTTTCTTCAGCCTCCCCAGCTCCAGTCTTCATGTCATTCCGGTGAAATCTCGACTTGTAGCGTCTTCCTCTCAAGAACTCTCCGACTGGCCCATTGGCCTATTTATGCTCCTTCCAGAGAGAGGGATTATGGGTAGTTCTACTTAGTACCTTGTTTCAGGTTCTGCCCAAAACATCTTCTTGTAAGATTAGATCAACTCTAATTACTTAGCAGTTAGTAAGGATTCCAACAGATAACTACAACATTAATCTATATTCTTCATCTTTCTTGCCCCATATATTTAATCTGTTGTTAAATATTACTATTTCTACCTTTACAACATCATTCAAATATTATTCTTTCTACTCATACAGTTACTATCTTTGTTCAGTCTTTTTCATTTATCATCCAAATAACTGCTAACTGATCTCCCTACCTTGTCTTTCTCATATCTAATCAAGCCTATACAATTCTGTCACAATGATTTTCTTTAAGCACAGTCTGACTATGTAATTCCTTTATGCATTCAATTTCAGCACTACCTTTAAGATCCAAGCACACACACACACACACACACACACCCCAAAATAAAATAAAACTCATCTGTTTAGTTTATCAGTCCTTACCAAAGTGATTTTGACTTATTGTTCCTGCTTCTTTTTGACATTACTCTCTCTGCCACACTCTGAAATCTAGTCCATATGTCCTTTTCTGTTCTTCACTCATGACAATTTGTCTCCAGTCTCTTTGCAATTATTTATACTGTCTGTGTTCATGCCTGGAATGTACTGCCTCCTTAGGGAGTCCCTGTCTTCCTCAATACCTCAGACATTGTCTTTTTATGAAGCCTTTTCTAATGAACCCAGCTTCTAGAGTCTTCCCTACCATTTTATTTTCCTATTTAACTGCTTTTTATACTTCTGTATTTATTCACTTTAAATTTATACTTCATATATAGATATGACATATGTTAATATATAGATACACATGTACTTTTGTGACATAATCATCCTCAATATAACGTAAGCTCATTTAAAGTAAAATTTTTTCATTCTTTTATTTATATACTCAGCACCTTGGACAGTAGCTGGAACATTGTAAATGCATAACAAATACTTGTTGATTGATCCCATTTATTGTATTCATATCAATATTTTCATATTACATTATGTACCTCTTGTGCATATCAGTTTTAATACTTTATTGGGCATATTGTTCCATACTCAATCATAGCTCATAGATTCAGACACTGACTTTTTAAAACATTCCTTTCCTACCCCATCTTTGTCAACTAATTGCTTTGAGGGGAAGGGACCAGAAAGGTAATTACCTTTATTACTTTACTTACATCTCAAAATGACAAAGTTTTTGGAATAAGTGAATAAATAAGACCAATTTTCCCTAAATTAAAAAGGTATATTGTATTATCAAACTTTCAAGTACAAACTAATTTGTGATTTGTATGTGTTTTAAGACACAGTTGCCTAGGATCCCCACAATATAAGAGGCTAGCAAAAGGTAATTGTTTACTAAAAGATATTTTTACATGTTACTGATCAGTTTCAAATATGAAACAATACTGTTTCTGACATAATTGATTAAATCCTATGTAACAGAAAATTTTCATATCCTTTTAAGATGTAAAAGACTCCAGGCCCAACCAAATTTCACAATTTTTTCTAAGAAATAGTATGTTTGTAGATGCACACCAATACTGGATTCCTGAAGAATTGTTAATACTTTTGAGATTTGCCTTTCCTTTATATATCCTTCTTTAAATCAACATTCTACTTCTGGTGTTTATCATTATAATCTGGAACATTTTATATAACATTTAGTGAAAACAGATTTTCAGGCATAATGTTTGAAGTTACTGTCAAACCATTAATATTTTGACTCATATTCAAAATTTAAGGATATTTCACTTACAGAAACAATGTAGCTCACATCTAAAATAATAAAGAAGTGTCCTAGATAAGACATCTATAGTGTAGTCCTATCTCTGTCATAAACTCATTGGAAAATTATGGACTAGTCATGTAGGTCTTTACTGCAAAATGGGAGAATCAAAATGGATGAACTCTTGGATTGTTCTAAATTCAGATTCTTTGATTTAATAATCTCATGACTTAGCAGTTAGTAAGGATTCCAACAGATAACTACAACATTAATCTATATTCTTCATCTTTCTTGCCCCATATATTTAATCTGTTGTTAAATATTACTATTTCTACCTTTACAACATCATTCAAATATTATTCTTTCTACTCATACAGTTACTATCTTTGTTCAGTCTTTTTCATTTATCATCCAAATAACTGCTAACTGATCTCCCTACCTTGTCTTTCTCATATCTAATCAAGCCTATACAATTCTGTCACAATGATTTTCTTTAAGCACAGTCTGACTATGTAATTCCTTTATGCATTCAATTTCAGCACTACCTTTAAGATCCAAGCACACACACACACACACACACACACACACACACACACACCAAAATAAAATAAAACTCATCTGTTTAGTTTATCAGTCCTTACCAAAGTGATTTTGACTTATTGTTCCTGCTTCTTTTTGACATTACTCTCTCTGCCACACTCTGAAATCTAGTCCATATGTCCTTTTCTGTTCTTCACTCATGACAATTTGTCTCCAGTCTCTTTGCAATTATTTATACTGTCTGTGTTCATGCCTGGAATGTACTGCCTCCTTAGGGAGTCCCTGTCTTCCTCAATACCTCAGACATTGTCTTTTTATGAAGCCTTTTCTAATGAACCCAGCTTCTAGAGTCTTCCCTACCATTTTATTTTCCTATTTAACTGCTTTTTATACTTCTGTATTTATTCACTTTAAATTTATACTTCATATATAGATATGACATATGTTAATATATAGATACACATGTACTTTTGTGACATAATCATCCTCAATATAACGTAAGCTCATTTAAAGTAAAATTTTTTCATTCTTTTATTTATATACTCAGCACCTTGGACAGTAGCTGGAACATTGTAAATGCATAACAAATACATGTTGATTGATCCCATTTACTGTATTCATATCAATATTTTCATATTACATTATGTACCTCTTGTGCATATCAGTTTTAATACTTTATTGGGCATATTGTTCCATACTCAATCATAGCTCATAGATTCAGACACTGACTTTTTAAAACATTCCTTTCCTACCCCATCTTTGTCAACTAATTGCTTTGAGGGGAAGGGACCAGAAAGGTAATTACCTTTATTACTTTACTTACATCTCAAAATGACAAAGTTTTTGGAATAAGTGAATAAATAAGACCAATTTTCCCTAAATTAAAAAGGTATATTGTATTATCAAACTTTCAAGTACAAACTAATTTGTGATTTGTATGTGTTTTAAAACACAGTTGCCTAGGATCCCCACAATATAAGAGGCTAGCAAAAGGTAATTGTTTACTAAAAGATATTTTTACATGTTACTGATCAGTTTCAAATATGAAACAATACTGTTTCTGACATAATTGATTAAATCCTATGTAACAGAAAATTTTCATATTCTTTTAAGATGTAAAAGACTCCAGGCCCAACCAAATTTCACAATTTTTTCTAAGAAATAGTATGTTTGTAGATGCACACCAATACTGGATTCCTGAAGAATTGTTAATACTTTTGAGATTTGCCTTTCCTTTATATATCCTTCTTTAAATCAACATTCTACTTCTGGTGTTTATCATTATAATCTGGAACATTTTATATAACATTTAGTGAAAACAGATTTTCAGGCACAATGTTTGAAGTTACTGTCAAACCATTAATATTTTGACTCATATTCAAAATTTAAGGATATTTCACTTACAGAAACAATGTAGCTCACATCTAAAATAATAAAGAAGTGTCCTAGATAAGACATCTATAGTGTAGTCCTATCTCTGTCATAAACTCATTGGAAAATTATGGACTAGTCATGTAGGTCTTTACTGCAAAATGGGAGAATCAAAATGGATGAACTCTTGGATTGTTCTAAATTCAGATTCTTTGATTTAATAATCTCATGACTTGCAATAAGAAATCAATTTTAGTTATTTCAGTTATGCTAATTTTGTATGCATATATGTGAATCTCAATTAAAAGAAAACATTTCCAAATAAAAATAATCTGGTTCTGATATTTAAAAAATTTAATAAATGATCAGATATATTCTGTTAGGAAAACAAGGGACAACTTCTCCCAACTTACTCAATGTAATGCTGAAGAAACTATTCTCAGAATAATATGGAACCGGGAGCCAGGAGAAGAAATCTACACTCACTTTACATTTGTCCAAACATCATAAAAAAAATACAAAAGTAAAATTTCAAGAGAAATGAAGTTTGTTTTTTTAATCACTGTTTTTTGATCCATTGATCATTTTCACTAGAGATCTTTGCAAACTGTATTATATATTGACTTCAAAAACAGTATATTGAGTACATTTAAGCCTGTTCTCAGTGAACAAAAGTGAACAAAAGATATAGTAAATACATTATTATTTTTATAGTCTGAACTTAAGCAGTGCTGTGTAGTTTTGTGCATGTGAAATATCTTATTAATTAATTCTCTGTGAGCTTTCAAACAGTAAAAAAGAAATGCCATCATCAAAAGGAAAAAAATATATCCATACCCCATAATATAGACAAGTTTTCTATCCCTGATATCCTATCCCAATATTCCTAGATTCACTATGTTCCCACTGGTGTCCTAGACATCATACATGGATCAGTTGACAACAGGATATGTATGAGGCACTATGTAGGAACAGGATATAGGTTTACAACTTTACAAGAAGTCAAGCAAGCAAATTTCATCATTCCTAATTAAGCACTTCATGAATGGGAGAAATTTAAAGTTACCCAACTTTCAAAGTTTGATCCTTCCTCATTGGAAGATGAGCTTTAAAAATTTTTTTTTTACTATATCAAGGCAAATTCCCATTCCTAAAAGATCCTTAAGTCTGGCAGGATACATTATTTCTTAATTAATGGTGTGGTATTAGAGGCTTATATCTATCTTTTTAGAATATCATCAACTAATTGCTTTTAGGATTTTTTTTTAGGATATTAAGGAGGAAATTTAGGTTTATTCTAGTCCCATGAAGTCATTTTTAGGAGTAGGAATTGAAATCTTAGAAATATATATATATATTCTACACTTAAAATTAACATGGTCTCATAAATTAGGTGAAATGATGAGTCCTCTAGAACTAAAAATATTAAAAAATTAACAATTTAGCAAATGTTGTAGCCCTCTTTCAAAGGGTAATAGATATGAAAAATGTTTAGGGAGCCTTTCATTTCAGTCAATTTATGCATTAGCTATAACAATATGATGTTTTCAAGAGTAAAATACAATAAACATTAGTGTCTAATACGTACTAGGTACTTTAGTAAGCACAGGGAATATAAAAGAAAAAGACAAAGAAGCCCCTGTCTTTGAGTAGCTTATAAGGTAATGGGGGAAAACAGCAAAGAAGTTGAGAAGGATTGTACAGCTGGTACCTGCTACAAAGGGCATAATATTGGTAGAGTAAAGACAAAGCAGTGAAAATTAAGGGAAATGAGTTGGCTGAGCTGGCGGACTCTATTTAAAAGATGACTTTTAGAAGGGTTTTCTGCTCTATCCTCTCACCCTCCAGAGAGGAGCAGAGACAACTGGGGGAACTAATGAAATGTGAGTATATATTGAGGTAACAAGATTACTTGATCCTACTGTTACTAATAGTACCTATCATTTATATGACACCAAAATTTGTTTCCCACCAATTCCTAAGGAAATATATTTCTAATCAAATTGCTATCAACCAATAATATTTCTCATTATTCAAATTAAAGTTCTTTTCTGCTTACAGCTATTGTCTTAATAGGTGTCAGGCATTGTTTTAAATCTTTATCTCATTTTATCCTCATAACAATGCTAGGAAATAATTACCATTACTATCCCTATTTTACAGAGAAGGAAGGAGAGGTAAAGAGAGATTGAGACTTATGCAGGATTATATCCTAGTAAATATCTGAGGCTGGATTTAAACTTTGGATCTTTCTAGATCTAGATCTTACTCTTTTCCACTGTGCCATCTGCTGAATTTTTATTGTTTTTTTTTTCTTTTTTCCTTACTTCTTGCAGGTGACAACATGCGTTCAACTTGCCTTTCTAATGGGGAACTTCATCTTGTACAAAAATACTGAATGTGGGAATAAGGGTAACAAACATAACTTTTCTATATTAGAAATAGCCTGTGCTTTGTAACATCTATCAAATAAATTTTTAGAAAGCCTTAAAAAACTTATTTCTGAAATATTTTAAATTACTTTGTGACTGTTGAAAACTACTAAAATTATATCTTTTTAACAATTGGAATAATGTTATTGCTCATATCATCTTACATCCTAAATCCCCTAATTACTTGTCAGCATTAGGCCCACACAGCCATTACAGACTGAGCTCAAAGCCATGGTTTTCATGAAGATTTGCCTATTTTAATTGTCATATAATTTGTCCTCTAAAATCCTTTTTGTCATTAAATTAAAATTAAATTAAATTTAAATTTAAAAAGATCTTAGAGATGAATGATCTGCTACAAACTTTTATTTAAAGTAAATCATCAAGACCCAGATAGGTTACACAACTTGTCGAGAAAAACTCTGCTTTACTTTTAGCAAGAAATTGATGCGGTTAAAATTTGATTAAAAATTGTTTTTCATCTGTTCCTAATGAAATCTATTTTCAATCAAATTTCTACCTATAAATTATGACATTAAGTTAATTTTACTTGCTTAAACATATTGTAGTAATCTCTCCCACTCCTATAATGACTGATTGTCTCCCACTAGATATTATTTTTCCAACCATATCAATAACGCAAGATGACCTCACTTCTCTGGAGAAAAATCTTAGTTGTTATTCCTAAAAGTACAATATGAAGTATTGCTCAGAGGTAAACTTTAATGCCTTGATGTAATACATATTTTCCATACCACATTTCAAGGAGAATAACATTAATTTACTTAAATCCAGATATGACTATCTCTCATAAACAATGGCTAGAATGACTGTAAAATACTACCATCTATAGGAGAGAAAACACATTATTATCTTTATAGTCTGAACTTAGCCAGTGCTGTGTGGTTTTGTGCATGTGAAATATTTCATTAATTAATTCTCTGTGAGCTTTCAAACAGTAAAAAAGAAATGCCATCATCAAAAGGAAAAAAATATCCATACCCCATAATATAGACAAGTTTTCTATCGCTGATGATTTTAAAATGCTTGAATTGAAAAGCTGGATATGATTTTTTTAAAAAGATTCTTATCATTGAAATTGTTAGGAAAGCCTCACAAACATATTTCTCAAATGTAAAAACAAAAGTGTCGAAATTGTGATTCTGGAAAGATAGACAAAAGAACAATGACCTCGTCTTGCTAATCTTTTATTTTTAAAGGTTATGCTTGCTTTTCATTGCTGAAAAAGTGACCATGAGTATCTAAGGTAATTGAGTGTGCTTAGCACAGAATGATTCATTAAACAGTTGGACATAACATTTTCTGAAGTCATCAGGCTTAAATTACACCTATAGGGCATCAACAAATGTAAACTTCACCTCTGACTCCATATAGTTTTGATTCTCTGGTGTGCTTCCAAATGAAAATTATATTCAACTTATATTTCCTCTATTTATCTAAGCCCTGCTGTTGCTTCAAACACACTAAAAGAATAATACAAAAGATGAAACACTTTTATATACTTGATTCAAGAAAAGGGGCTTTTTTGTTTGTTTTTATTCCAAATACAAAAGATTCTGAGTTTGCTGTGAGCTAAGAATAGATAATTGATTAATTTATTATTATTAATCTATTAATAGATAATTCCTTGTGGAATATAATTTATTTAAGTGAGATTGAATTGAAAACTGTCTAGAATGGGAGTTCTTCCTTATAATCCATGAATACATTTCAGGGTTTTCTGGGAACTTTGATAGGAAAAAAATATCAAATTTTCAAAAATCTCTTATTGAAATTTATCATTTATTTTTTTAAAGGAAAGTATTTTAGTTTTCTAACTCTCTTTTTAAATCCTTTTTGAATTAATTCAAGAGAGTCCCATGAGATGGAGACCTATCCATATCACTCTTTGGGGCTTTATCTGGAAACAATCTGCTTTTAGTGTCCTCAGTGTTTGAAATCTGTTCTTCTCTTTTTCCATTAAAAACTATGGTTGCAGTTCTTTTTGCTTTTTTGCTCATTTTTTTAAGAGTTGAAGTCAGCTTTTAGGACAAAGGGGAGATTTTCCAAGCTTCCTCTACAGGCAACAGTAGACTGGGTCTGTGCTGACTAACTTAAGCTGCTAGTGAATGTGGCCAGGTCCCAACATTTTGGGGTTTAGGGTCTCACTATTTGCCCTCTGTATTTGTGTTGAATGTCTTATGGATAATCTGTTGATCTACTGGTTTGCAACCAGAATAGAATAGCCAACATTGTTGTAGGTTCTTCCCATTATATTCCCTGGCTCATGGGATGCCACATCAACTTGGGTCCCTGTCCTTGCCTGCACTGGTGAGAGCCAGATTGAAACAGAACTTTTCTGAAGTTTTTCCAAAATATCTTCTGCTGGAAATTTGTTACATTCCAATTATTGTGGCTTCTGTCACTCCAAAACCAATTCAGATGCTTGATTTGGTGTTGATCTGAGGGACGTCAAGGAGAGCTCAGATAAAGAGTCTTCTCTCTGCCATCTTGGCTCCATCCCTATTTTAGTTTATATATATAGTTAACTATTTTTTCAACATTCATTTTTATGAGGTTTTTGAGATCCATTTTTTTCTCCTTGCCTCCCACCTTTCCCAAAATGACAAAAAAATCTGATTTAGGTTATACATATACAATCACATTAAACATATGCCCATATTAGTCATGTTTGGAAAGAAGAATTCATCAGACCAGTTCCAATGGTCTTTTATGAATGGAACCATTTATATCCAGAGAGAGTATATGGGAACTGAATGTGTTTCACAACATAGCATTTTCACTCTTTTTGTTGCTTGCATTTTTTTTCTCATTTTTTTATTTGATTTGATTTTTCTTGTGCAGCAAGATAATTTATAAATATGTATGCATATATTGGATTTAACATATTTCTACCATGTTTAAGCCATATTGAACTACTTGCCATCTAAGGGAGGGGGTGCTGGAAAGGGGGGAAATTGGCACACAAGGTTTTGCAAGGGTTAATGTTGAAGAATTATCCATGCATATGTTTTGAAAAATTGAAAAAAAAACTTTAATAAAGAAAAAAGAAGAATCAGAACAAAAACTAAAAACTATGAGAGAGAAAAACTCCCAAAAAAGTGGAAATAATATGCTTCACTCTACATTCAGACTCCATTGTTCTTTCTCTGGATGTGTATAGCATTTTCCATCATGAGTTAATTGTCTGGGATAATTGTATTTCTAAGAAAAAGCTAAGTATATATCATATTTTATCATCACACAATGTTCTTATGGCTCTGCTCTCTTCATTCAGCATCAACCCATGTAAATCTTTACAGGATTTTCTGAAATCTTCCTGCTTGCCATTTCTTATATCACAATAGTATTCCATTACATTCATATACCACAACTTGTTCAGTCATTTCTGAATTGTTGGATATCCTCATAACTTCCAATTATTTTCTACCACATAAAGAGCTTCTATAAATATTTTTGCACATATGGGTCCTTATTTTCTTTGTCTGATTTCTTTGGGATAGAGATCAAGTAATGGTATAACTGGACTGAAGGGTATGCACAGTTTTATAGCCTTTTGGACATAGTTCCAAATTGTTCTCTGGAATGGTTGAATCAATTTACATTTCTACCAGCAATGCACTAGTATTCCAATTTCCCCACATCTTCTCAAACATTTATCATTTTTCTTTTCTGTCATATTAGCCAATATGACAGATGTGAAGTGATACTTCAGAGTTGCTTTAATTTGCATTTCTCTAATCCAAAGTGATTTAGAGTATGCAGTTTAACATTTTCTAAAATAATTTAAAATGTTATTCTTAGAAGTTTTAATAGTTCAACAGACTTCCAAAAGATTCTCTGAAACAAAATATTTTTAAATTGCTCTAGGATGTTATTTTCATTCTAAAAATAGCAATTATGTTTTAACAACCTGGATTCAAAACAAGGCCTGGGACCTGAAATGATGCAGAGATATATAATTATTTTTCAATGACTCAGAAATAAATCAATCTATCAATAAATAACTAATGGATACACACAGCTTTATCAGCCCCTACTAAGTTTTTGCTTTTGTATTGAAAATTTTTACAACCCATCTAAAACAAACTTTTCAGAAACATTTTTAATGCATAAATTATTCCAAATATCCTTGGGTTTTGTAAAAGCAAGTTCAAAAGTTGGACAAGATTTTGCCAATATGTTTTAACTGAATGACTTATCCAAAAGAAAAAGCCATCACCTAAGGATATTGTGGTCTACTTTTCCAAGACAAGGATCACTGCCAGGTTTTCTTCTTTACACCTTATATCTTCTTTAAATGCATTCCAATGATAACTTCACAGAGTAATTGGAAGAGAAACTAAATAAGGATTCCAGTAGAAAGTAGACCACCATTTAATTCTAAATGAGTCTTGTCTCGATGTCACTCTAAAGCTAGGAATAATGTTATTCTATTTGAAAGAAAATAAAATTTGTTCTGTATTAAGACAGATCACTGACACAAACAATTATAATTTTATAATTAAATAACACTTTTTCTGAATTTCAATAGAAGAAAAGTTCAGGGTTAAGAGCAAGACTATTTGAGAGCTGAACAAAACAGTTAGAGAAGGTTGTTAAATGATATTTTGGTTTACCTTGACTCTGAGAAAAACTGTCACTGTCAACCTAACTTGAATAGGTAAAAATAAGTATTGGTAGCTAATTTGAAAGATGTGACTGACTGTATGAATAAGCTTTTACTATGCCAAAGTACCTACCAAGCATGTTTTGCCAACCAAAAATCTTTGGAGCACATTTTCCTAATCTGTAATAATTTTCCTATTTACTAAAGGGAACTGAAGCTCTCCTCCTAAAGCATTTCATTAATAATGAATTATCCTCAGTAACACATTTTAAATGATACACCAATGTCTCACCTATCTCTGTTTGGAAAACATTTTCTCTTTGAATCTGTTCATTAATATCCTACCATGCTGTTTTTAATTGCCATTTAACTTCCATTTTCGCTGTTCTTTTAACCCGTCAAAGTCAATAGGGATGTTCCTTAATGTAAGTACTCTTAATAATTGTGATAATAATAAAATGATTATGGTAAGCATGGATGGTTATGATAATCCTTACTATCAATGTAATACTATTAGCCAGATCCCCAAACCAACCCATCATAATATCATAGGAGGTAAGGATCAAGAAATAAGTACAGGAATGCCACCTGATAGACACAGAGCAAGGACTCTCTTTTCTATAAGTGTGTGATAGTAGCTTTGTAGTTCTGAATGGTACTCTCAATTCCTGGGCAATTGGATTATAGAGGTACAAGTGATTTGGTTAGTATTCTAATCCGTATAATTAGAATCAGTGTAATTAGAACCAGATTAACTCTAACCAGTGTAAATTACTTTTATAAATCTAAATATTTGACAGGGAGGGACAGAATACTTACAAGCTCTATTCCAAATCATTATTATTATCATTTTGCCACAAAGGGCAAAAGATTGTGTTCAGTTAAAATATGTTCTGGTATTAGAGGAGGCAAGATACATCAAAACAAATAAAAAGTATTAATAACTCATCTATTTGACTCCTGCTTATCAATAAAATGGACAAACCAGCAATACACAGGAAGGCATATATTATTTTATTATCTGAACTATAGCATTACAAAACTAGAAAAAATCTTATGAGTTATGGTGCTTTTATAAATGTGATATCAACTGCAATAATATAAAATTATGTTGCAGAATAATGCAGAGTGAGAATATAAATTTAATTTCATCTAAAAGGCTAGATTAAATGAAGCTTAAATATTCTCCCCATGAATATCTAAAGATTGAAAAGACTCTAAAGTTATTAAAAGTTACTTATTATACAACATGGGTGTTGTTTAATAGATAAATTTATAACAAGCAAAATAACAATATCTGATAATTTTGAATAGGAAATGGACATACTTAAATAAGAATTCTCAAAAGCCCATTTTTACTTTGATAGAATGAACCAATCTAGTATTCCAATTATACAAAACCAGCATAATTCAAAAAGCTAGCATTTGCTATGCAGGAACCATTTCCAAAATATGAACAATAAAGTTTACAGTGGAGCAAACCAGGAATATTCTTAAAGTCTAAGTACCACTATGGCATAAGCCACTTGAGAGATCTCTTAAAGATTTGCTCAAAGTCACAACATGTGCCAATATCTATTTGGTACACAGAATAGAAAACTTGAATGCCTTATCAGCCAAATAATAACAAAAACAACATACCATATGTATGGAAAGGAATTTGAAAGAACATATCAAAAAGTATAAATTCTCAATTATTCCTTAAAAGCAAAAGTGAAAAGGGTAAGGCAACATAAGATATAAAATATTAAACTTTTAAACATCATTTAAAAACTTTACTTTGGCAACTTGGAAAGAAAAATTACCAAAAAAAAAATGTAAGGAGAGAGAACCACAGAAATAGGAGGGTGTGGAATTATTCATAATTTTTCCCAATAATTAACAGTAACAAGAAGTTAGGTGGAACTTGAAAAAGCACATTTCCAAAACTAACAGTACTAAAGGGATAAGACAGATGTAATTCTAGCTTGGTAGCCTTTTTCTCAAAGAAAAATAGGGTAGTCAACCCATGTGGCCCAAATGTCTTATCTCCCCCCCATGCCCTCCCCCCCCAAAAAAAACAGCAGGAATTAAAGTCACTGTTGAAGAAAGGTTGTGGTATAAGAGACTAGAGATGTTCATTCCACCATACAGAGATAGTTTCATGATACATATGGAGATAGCCCTTTACAAACATAAGCTTACCTTAAATATCTCATTTTTCCTACTGACAAAGCTATCAAAAAGATCCAGCATCAGATATATTGTTTCTAACATAAGAACTCATGAGAGTTTCAATGTTGAGAAAGATGAAATAGCTCAGCAATGTAAATATTAATGTCTTTACTAGGCTGATGATTCTAAGTGAAACATTTTAATGTCCAAATAGCTGAGAGTTCTAGTAGGAAATTAACTTTAAGGAATTCCACAAGAATACAAAAGGTCTAAGTCATAGGTCAAGGATGGTCAGTGAGAAATTTATTAAGACACAGGAAAATCCCAATAGTTGTCAAGAACATAACATCTTTCTAGCCAGAAACATGTATTTGGTTAATGTCAAGGCAGAAACAAAATCATTAAATATAAGAGTACCAAAAATTGGAGTGACTAATGTCAAAATTGTCTATCATCATGAAAGTAGGTATTTCAGGCTCAGGATCTGCTTAAGTTTCAAGATGACAGCCTTTTTATTCTTCAGTTGCACACTTAAAGTATTTGAAAATAGAATTTCACTGACAAATTTTTGTCAAGTTTTAACAAATTCCCATCATTGTCAATAGCAAAGGCACCATGTTATGTATCAATAAGTAGACAAGAGATAAGCAAGTTCTCAGAATTTTTCTTTTATCACTATAAAACAATATTAAGAAAATTCTACCTATGAAATCACTGCATCATACAAGTATAAGAACTAAAAATTTATTAAAAGAATCACCTCTTTATTATAATCATCCAGTAGTCATTTAATCAGAGGGGATACAAAAAAAGAAAGAAAG
Source organism: Antechinus flavipes (assembly GCF_016432865.1). Lineage (NCBI taxonomy): Eukaryota > Metazoa > Chordata > Mammalia > Dasyuromorphia > Dasyuridae > Antechinus > Antechinus flavipes. The sequence goes on from NC_067398.1 coordinate 401,191,999, forward strand.
AAAGAAAGAAAGAAAGAAAGAAAGAAAGAAAGAAAGAAAGAAAGAAAGAAAGAAAGAAAGAAAGAAAGAGAAACCATAGTCCTTTATCTAAAGAAGCTCACAGTCTAATGAGAGAGACAACTTACAATTTATAAACACATGTATTCAGAATAAACTGGGGATAAGTGGGAAGGCATAACTTCAGAGGGAAGGGACTAAAGTTAAAAAAGAGCAGGAAAGGCATCTTGTTAAAGGTGGGGATTTATTTGAGATTTAAAGGAATTCGGAGCACTTAGGAGTCAACAAGGAGGGATAGGGCTCCCAGCAGGACAATCAATGAAACTTTTCAGTCAGAAGATGGAGAACCAGGAGTAAAAATCATCAAGAAACCTAGTGTCACTAACCTTTACAATATGTAATGATGAGTAAGGCATAAGACTGTTAAGTTTGGAAGGAATTATGATATGCTACAAAGCCAAACAATATTTTATATGTGATAATGGAGATAATAAAGAAGTACTAAAATTTGTTGAGTGTGGAGGGGGAAAAGTAAGAAATGTATTTAAGAAAGATCAGTTTGACAAATGAGTAAAAGAAAAGCTGGACAAAATATATAGAGAACTGACTCAAATTTATAAGAAATCAAGCCATTCTCCAATTGATAAATGGTCAAAGGATATGAACAGACAATTTTCAGATGATGAAATTGAAACTATTACCACTCATATGAAAGTGTTCCAAATACTATTGATCAGAGAAATGCAAATTAAGACAACTCTGAGATACCACTACACACCTGTCAGATTGGCTAAGATGACAGGAAAAAATAATGATGAATGTTGGAGGGTATGCGGGAAAACTGGGACACTGATGCATTGTTGGTGGAGTTGTGAACGAATCCAACCATTCTGGAGAGCAATCTGGAATTATGCCCAAAAAGTTATCAAACTGTGCATACCCTTTGATCCAGCAGTGTTATTTCTGGGCTTATATCCCAAAGAAATACTAAAGAAGGGAAAAGGACCTGTATGTATCAAAATGTTTGTGGCAGCCCTGTTTGTAGTGGCTAGAAACTGGAAATTGAATGGATGCCCATCAATTGGAGAATGGCTGGGTAAATTGTGGTATATGAATGTTATGGAATATTATTGTTCTGTAAGAAATAACTAGCAGGATGAATACAGAGAGGCTTGGAGAGACTTACATGAACTGATGCTAAGTGAAATGAGCAGAACCAGGAGATCATTATACACTTCAACAACGATATTGTATGAGGATATATTCTGATGGAAGTGGATTTCTTTGACAAAGAGACCTAACTCAGTTTCAATTGATAAATGATGGACAGAAGCAGCTACATGCAAAGAAAGAACACTGGGAAATGAATGTGAACTATTTGCATTTTTGTTTTTCTTCCCAGATTATTTTTACCTTCTGAATCCAATTCTCCCTGTGCAACAAGAGAACTGTTCGGTTCTGCAAACATATATTGTATCTAGGATATACTGCAACCTATTTAACATATATAGGACTGCTTGCCATCTAGGGGAGAGGGTGGAGGGAGGGAGGGGAAAAATCGGAACAGAAGTGAGTGCAAGGGATAATGTTGTAAAAAAAAATTACCCTGGTATGGATTCTGTCAATAAAAAGTTATTATAAAATAAATTTTTAAAAATAAATAAATAAAATAAAATTATATGCAATTAAAATTTTTTAAAAGTATAATAACCACTAAAAAAAAGAAGAAAAAAGAAAGGCTGGACAAGAGAAAGATTTGAGATAGAAGCCAATAAGTTTTTTTGGTTTTTTTTTTTTTTTTTTGCACTGGTCCAAGCCTGAAGTGATTAGACTTTGCACCAAGGAAATGGTATTATCAAAGGAGAGAAATGGGAATATGTGAGACACATTATAAAGATAGAAAAATCAGGATTTGACCTAAAATGGATAAGGTGAAAAACTGTGAAGAAACTAGGATGACACCTAGACTGTGAGCTTGGATAACAGGAAGAATAGTAATAATCTTGTCTGTAATATAAATATTAGAAAAAGGAGAAGGTTTTTAGAAAAGATAATGATATCAGTTTTATATATCTAGACTTTAAGTTGTATGTTAGATATTAGTTTGATTTAAGCAAAAGGTAGTGATGTGACTATTGATTAGAGAAATGTAAATTAAAACAACTTTGAGGTACCACCTCAAATTTATAATTTGGATTAATATGGCAAAAGAAAATAAAAGGATAATTGTTAGAGAGGATGTGGGAAAACTGGGATAATAAATACACTGTTTATGAAGTTGTGAACTAATCCAAACATTTTGGAAAGCAATTTGGTTCTGTGTCCAAAGGGTTGTAAAACTATCCACATCAAATGATCCAGAAATACTGTTATTAGGTCTGTATCCCAATGAAAGTACAAGTAGTGTTGAAACGAATAGCTGAGGATCTTGTGTTATCAGGAGAGATCCAATTGTCAGTGAGTGCAGGACCATGTATCGAGTGAGAAAAGAAAAGGTGTAAAATGAAAACAGTGCTACTTGTGCACCAGGTTTTCAGAGAGCACAGTGGAAAGGCTGGGTAACAGCAGGGAGCAACATTATAGCAGCTGAGCTGGAATACATAACAATAAGGGGAATAATAGGTCAGTGGGAATGGAGAATGGAGTGTGAACAATGGCAACTGTAGAGTATGAGGAGGTAGAATGTATTCATAAATGAGGAATGAGATCAGACAGTTCATCATTGTCCATAGGGATTCAACCTTGAGTAGCGTTGTCTCAGTGTATCAGTCAACTGCAGTGGGAGGACAGGGGAGGTATAGGAAAGAAATAAGTAAAGAGAGTCTCCAAGTAGGGGCAGGGGAAGCCCTGTAGACACATGGATGAAGAAATAGTGCCTGGACAGCAATGGAAAGATAGTTCAGGAAGGCAGCTATACCTCATTTGAAATGAATTTGTGACCAATTCACAATGTTCATTCTTATTTAGGGAAGAGGGTACAAACAACATGAAGAGGTAAAATTGGCACCAGAAGTGACAAATATGAAACAGAGTTGGGAGAACAATAGGGTTACAAAAGGAAAGGAATGTGGAAAAATCCATATGCCATGAGGTCTAAGTATGCTATTGACTGGCAGGTTAAATCCATAGAGGAGTTTAGCAGACTAACCAGATTTAGCAAAAGTAAGGAAAAGCCATTAGAGGGAAAGCACTTATAAGGGGGAAAGCTACCTCGTGGTATTTTACCTGATACATAATAAATGTTGATTGGGTGACTAATATTATTGTTTGGCCATCAAAATCAACAAAATAATATAGTTCAATTGAACAAGCATTCATTAAATATAAACTATATAGAATGCAGAAACAACAACAAAAGAAAATGTTTACCAAGAAATTCCTTGGGAAAAAAAAAAAAAAAAAAAACATTTTCCAATATCAGATTCAGTGCCCTTAGAATTTTAAGTGAAAAAGTCATTCTATTATAATTGGATCATTGCCATTAATGCAGATTAAGAATAAGCCACTCTAAAGTCTGTATTTATATGCCATGGTTTTCTAGCAACAATTTCCTTTCTAGTGCTAAAAAGAAATTATTTTTAAACTATCTGATCTTTGTTTTATTGTGTTTGTTTCTGTAGCTGAAGTTATTATCAATTCTGTTTGACACCCTATGAGCCATCTGTCTTATGTCAATCAACCAGCCATTCTCTTACAATGATGCCAGATTTAATGGATTACTGCACCTCTGTTTGTAGGCTTTGAATCTGGCCATGATGATTAGAGAAGGAAACCTTTAAATAAGAAATTCCTTATTTAAGAATAAAGGTTTCATTTGTATAATATGAAAAAAGCAGTATAATTTCAGTATTTCATTCTTAATTTTTCCAGAACACTAACATTTAGCTTTCTTTTACATTTCTCTTTCTTTTTTGTTAACCTCTTTGACAGCTGCAAAAATATATAGCCCTTATTCATCTTCAAGCTGTACCTTCCTAATCCCTACTACCATCCTAGCAAGATAATGACAGCTTTTTATCTCTATTTTACTGATGAGGAACTAAGACACAGAACAGCTAAATGACTTGCCCCAAGGCTTGCAGTAAATTCCTCACTAGGGAAATCAAATCTGCAATTCATCAGTCCTGCTCTTCCTGTTCTAGGGTGTTCTTCCTTCCCTACTTCTAGAGTGGCTCAAACCTGCAATCAAACTACACAATGAATGTTCTTTCAAAGTTCAGGAATATGCAGCAAAGGTGAACGAGGATGAACTTTGTAGTATGCCCAAAATTTTTCTTATCTGTTCTGACTTGATTAAATAGGGAAGGAAAATTTCAAATATTTCTAAGAACCCCATGGGATTTTAAATTCCCATCCCCAAAACTTCAATAAATATCTTTGCCTTAATCCCCTAACACCTTAATTTTACCTGCCTGCTAGATATCAGCTACATCAGACCAGCATACATACAGGAAAAAAAAAATCTGTACTATAGCTAAATCACATTAAGCTATATACCAGTCTCTCTAAAGAAGGGAAGTTTGGGAGACTCTAATAAATGATTGCTTCATAACTAAAGAAGATTAACGTATATTTTATACTTTAAGTGAATATGTGTATATCTAAATACTATATGTATATTTTGTACTTTATATATTATATAGATATATGTATATATTTATATATCTGTATATCTCTATATTATAGATTATATTTTAACTATGTATATTTTTATAGATATATGTATATCTCTGTACTATAGACTGGATTTTAACTTCATACATTTATATAGACTATATTTTTATACTTTATATATTTATATGTGTTCACATACATATAAATACATTTGTATAATAATCACATTATAATTATATCATTGCATATATATTTTTTTAAAATTGTATGTATATATAAATATTATAATTATATATAATATATATTCATTACATACATACAAATACATATTATATATAAATTAAAGATAACTAAATGTATGAATATATGCATGTATGTCTATATTCACACATATATACATATCTATATATGTGTTTTGATGTGCATATATTAATGTATACATGTATATGTATAAATGCAGATATATACATAAACTTCAAACATCTTTTACATGTCCCTCTCAGGTCCATACTATTCCTTGCACTGCTTGCTTGCATGAAGTATATGCAGTTAAGGGAAAGCTGACACCTTTGTTGTAAGGATTTGCCAAGCCTTTTGCTCAAACAATTTTGGTGTTCACTCACACCCAATTGTCAACTGTGGCTCCAAGAAGCTGCAGCATGCTCCTAGGCACACTGTAGGAAAATTGTCTCAGGAGATAGGATGAACCAATTTTAGAGTAACATAGAGGCTTCAAATCCTTGGGTGAATTAGAGTATGTCACTCCCAAGCATGTGAAGACCTCCTCAGCAGAATGTAGAGTAGGCATTGAGAACAATTTAAATGGACATGAAAGAAGTTATAGAATGCTTAGAGCCTGTTAAACACTGAAGAACTGTGGTCAAGCATCACATCCTAGATTATCACCAATAGCCTTGATTTTTGTCTTGCAACCATATTTCAATGACTCTGAAAGAGAGATTAAGACTGATTTTTCATGCAATTCTCTCACTTAGGTATAATGCATCTAACAAATCAAGACATCATCACAAAATGTCATTTCTCCTCTGTGAAAATGAGGTGGCATAGTAAATTGATCATTTGTGCAGGAGGACCTAAATTCAAATCCAGCTTCAGACATTTGACACTTAGTAGTGTGCGATTTTGGGCAGGTCCCCCATTTAAGCCCCAATTGGCTTTCCCACCCCCCAAAAAAAGAAAAAAAATGAAGGGTGAACAATGATTCCTTCTACGAAGTCCTTCTTTTTCATTCCTACCATAAGTATTCTTGTTTATGCTTATCTTTTCTTCCTAAATTATTATAATGATCTTCTAACTGGTCACCTATTCAGCTTTGGATTGCTGTCTTCACCTCAGCTATGTTGATTGTAAGATATGTAAAAACTACCTAAGGGACTCTGCCTAGTTTAAGTCAGACCAAAAGCCATAACCTGTGATGACCACGTATTTAAAATTAGCCAGAGTCAGGAATTCAGGTTAAGGGGAAAATCTTCAATCTTTACTGAAGTGAAGAGATGAAGAAGGATTGCGATAGCAATATGGGCAGACAGGAAGTTAGCTAGCAGAGGGGGATGACCATATACCTGGAAATCATGATATTGTGGGAGCAATATCTTAAGTTCATCTCCCAAACAAGTTGCTCCCCCCACTCATAGATGCCTCCCTTATTTTCTTCCTCCACCCTTCAATTCCCTTTCTGCCCAGCCCTCTCCTCTTTATTTCTTTATAGATTTTGGAGGGTACTTCATGATGTACATATAATTTTGCCTATTTAAACCATTCCTACTGTGAATAGGTGTTCAGAACTACAAGCTATCCTTCCCCCTTCTAATGCCTCTGTATCTATTCTTTCTCTGCATTTCATTTGTATGACAGAGTTAATATTATTATCTTTTTCTAAATGGCTCTGCTTTTTAAAATCTATTCAACTTATTCCCAAGCTTTCAAGTTATTCAATTGCTGATAACAATCTTAACAGATATAAATTTGGACTTAAAAAAATAAACAATTTGTCCATGATAAGTTTTTTGAAAATGATCTTTGATATTGGCTCTTATATGTTAAATTTCCTATTGAGTTTAGGTTTGGTTGAAAGGAAGTCCTGAAAATTTGCAAGTTCATTGATTTTTTTTTTTTCATTAAATATTCTGGATATGATATTTTGGCTGCAGGTTTTTTTTTTTTAATTGCCAGGATTTTGATTCCAGGATCTGAAGTCTATTTTTCTGACTTCTGCAACATCCTGTACAACTCCAACATATTTGAATTTTTTTCTTGTTTCTTGCAAAATTTTCTCTTTGACCTTGGCATGTCAGAATTTGGCAATAATATCTCTATGTGTTTTGCACAAAAGATCTCTTTGAGGTGGTGATCAGTAGATTTTTTTTTTTAATTTTCACTTTCTTCTCATGCTTTATCACTCCAAGACAATTTTCTTGGATTATTTCTTGCATTACTATGTCAAGGTTCATTTTTTTGGTTAAAAAAAAGCTTTCAAGTACTCAATTATTCTTAATTTTCTCTTCTTGATCTGTTCTCCAAATTTGTTGTTTTTCTTATGAGATGCTTCACATTCTCCTCTTTTTTCATTCTTTATATTCCATTTTGTTATTGCTTGATCTCTTAGAGTTTCACTATATTCCCGTTGCCCATTTTTAATTTCAAGGTCTTCTTTTCATCTTTAAGGCTCTTATTTTCCTTTTCTATTTGTTTGCTTCTTTTTTCATAATCTTCTTGTTTTTCTTGGAGGTTTTTTTTTTTTTTTTCAGTTTTCCCTCAATGTCTTTCATTTGATTGTTAAATTTTTCTTTGAATTTATCTATAAATTCTCATTGGGCAAGTAGCCATTTAACATTACTCTTTGTGATAAAAGAAGTTTTGGGTTTTTTTGTTTTGTTTTGTTTTTTTGTTTTTTATTTTTTACTTCAGTGTCCTGCTCTGAAGATAAATCCAGTCTTTTTTATTCAAATAGTAGGTTTCTGTGATGGGATTCTTTCTTCTTTGTTGTTGTTTTTGTTTTTGTTTTGTTGTTGTTGTTTTTAATGAGAACTTTTAGGGTAAACACCTCTACATGAGATGCCTCTAACTTCACTTCAACTCTCCTATGAGCTTCACCCACTCCCACCCCAACCCCTGCAAGTGCTGACCTCATTACCTTGAGCTATATGGGAATGCTGACTCCTTCCCTTCCAGGGTCTCTGTAACAATATGAATCCAGCATTTCTAATCATCTAAGGTTCCCTCAGTCTTCCCAACTCTGCACACAATCTGGGAAGTGAAAGTTTCTGTGATTCTTGCTAAGGCTCCAGCCAAACTCAGCTAGTCTCAAGGTTCCCCAGTTGCTGTTTCTGTGGATATAGTCTGACCATGTTTGCACTTCATACTGGTTAATCTCCAGCCTGTAGTCTTTCTTTGGATCTTTTTGGGTTGTAAGAGAGAATCCCTGTTCTGATCCAAATCTTCTTGATCTTTCACAAGTCTAACTTCACCCTGGGGTACAAATGTATTCTGTTTATGGGGGAAATCTGGAGACCTTGAAATGTATTGACCTACTGAGTCATCTTCCCAGAATCCTCCATCTCTGTTTTTCTTTATATATCATATGTTCTAAGCAAACTAGACTGGTTTTGGTTCTCTATTCTCTTCTCTACTCCCATCACCTCCATGTCTTTGCTTAGGAAATATAAGCGATTACTACAATACCTTTCTCTATCTATTAAAGCCCTTTCTTAAAGGCTCATGAAGAATTCCCTGATATCTCTCAACTAAAGTGAAATTAATCTTAGCCCTTCTCCTAAAAAAAACATTAGCAGTCTACTATCTCTATTTCTTTGTATCTATAATATCTCCTAGCTTATAATAATCTGACTATAAGTACCTTTCCTTTTATTTCATTACAAGCTCTTTGAAAAGATGAAGAAACCAACAAAGGGCAATTCTACTCTGAATCAGATTCTTATTAACTGATAGGAATTGTTTGCTGGAGAAGAATGATGGACATTCTGAAAGATAAATGTTCATTCATTTTAAAATTTATGATAGAAGGGAGAGAATCCAAGCAAAATCTAACATGAAGCCTAAATTTGAGAAGGAAATTTCAAAGAAATCAAAGGAAAGACTTTTCCCATGGACTAAAATTCCATAGGAGAGGTCCTCACAGGAGAAGTGACTCAAGAATAAAGTCCTTCTGACATAAATAAAAACAATTACAAAGAGGGGAATAAATGGGATTATTTGAAAAAAACCAGTATGGATGAATAGGGAACAAACATATTTTTATTTACAAAAGAAGAGTATAGAGGATAAAAGGAAGGTCAAAGAACACAGATGCATAAAACAGCAGGAATACCAGGAATACTAGAGCTTGGAATGTGCTGAGCCTAAAACTGTGAGTTACAGTAGAACTATAGCTAAAAATGTAAAAATATATAGAATTGTAGGGAGAGTTCACAAAATCAACTTTTAAATAATGTTTGCACTGTTGCAATATAGCACATTGTAAAGGTCTGAAATTATGAAAAGTATACTTGAATCAGACAACAGAGCACTTAAGACTACCTATTGGCTATGAGACAATGATTCTATTAGTATATCTTTGGAAAAATGGCTCTTCTCACCATTGGTGCTGGCTCAATGTTTGATATTAAGATAATAGTAGGCAAGGATTAGAGGGTGGAGGGTGAGAGAGGTGAGAACACACTTTGTGGCAAAATGAGGAAGAGAGAAGTTGGTGGTGAGCTTCATGGCAGTTTGTCTGTCTCCTTCACTTCTCCCCCTAAAGACCAAGGACTTTAATTTATCCTGACTCTGGCTGATTCTGAGGCCTCCTGGGAGCTAGCTTGGACTTAACAGCACACAAAGGGCTTGGGATCAATTCAGAAAGGTACTAGAACAATGAGAAACAAAATGTGGTTATCTGAATAACTTTTATCAAACCAATTCAATTTCCAACCAAAGAGTGGAGCTCTGGTGGATATCCTACAAAATGGCAGCTAATAAATAAACAGGTAGATTGATAGATATAGATATAGATAGATAGATAGATAGGCATATCTATCTATCTATATACTTATATAGATATATATTCTGTTATTACTTATTTCGGATAAAAGTTTTTGAGACAGTAATTGGAGTAGTTCCTCCTATGCAGGCCATTCCTGAATATGTAACCTTGGGAGAAACAGACTTCTCCCAGGCAATTAGAGATAAGGAAATTAACCTAGTCAGGTTCATACTAATCATACCTGATTAGTCAAGCATTCATATGCTAAGAGATGTGTAATCTCTAAAATTCTGTCACTATTTTTGAAATGGAAATGGCATTCTCACCTAAAACTTGGTGGTACAATTGTTAGAATACCAGTTTTAAACCCCCCACAGAAATGGAGTTAATTTTATGTCTTCCCAAACTCTGCTTACAATAGTTGATACAAGAACAGATAATTGGGTCATTTTCCATCTTCATTACATCCTAAGATTGTTCTGAAAATGAATTCATTTGAGCCATTCATAGTTTTCCTCACAAATACAATCAAAGAAAATAGGTTCATCAAAGAATTTTGCTATTTTTTTATTGTTCTTCATTTTTATGATTTTTTTTTAATTAGCATGGATAGGAAGATCAAATAAAATCTATTCTGGGTACTTTGTAATTTTAGGATTATTTCCTTAAAATAAAAGCCACATTTTTTCTTCAAAGCTCTATTAATAAGTTTATGAATTAGAGAAAAAGCTAAAATCTCGTATGGGGTACTTATATCACAAATTCACCTTTAAAATTTCTTTACAAGTTAAAATTATTAATTAAAAACTTCCAAAAAGGTCATTGCTAATTCATTGTGTCAATGAGAAAATGTATTCTTCTGGTGATGGGCAAATTATACATTTATATGTTCATTTATGTGCAAGGGTTGTATATGTTCCTTTGCATTTCTATGTGGAGAGAGAGAGAGAGAGAGAGAGAGAGAGAGAGAGAGAGAGAGAGAGGAGAAGGGAGGAAGGGAGGCAGGAAATTTGTTGTGGTTTCCTGAATTCATTATTGTACTTTCTGACCATGATAAACAGCCTCTACAAAGAAACTCATTCTCTAGTAGAGGGGAAAAGAGAACAAAAATAAGCAGTTTATATGGCAATGAAAATACTTGCGATGCTTGATGTTTGCCCAGCACTCCTAACTGTTTGTGTGTAGTGTGATATATAATTTTTTAAGAGTAGGAATGTTAGGGATGACTGCATTAACCTTGAAGCATTGGTCTTTCCAGTTTGTAAATTTCTGCAACCTCATAATGTGGAGGTTAAAAAAAAAGGCTGGAAGGAGGAAGAAGAGAAGAAAGAAGAAGAAGAAAGAAGAAAGAAGAAGAAGAAAGAAGAAAGAAGAAGAAGAAAGAAGAAGAAGAAGAAGAAGAAGAAGAAGGAGGAGGAGGAAGAGGAGGAGGAGGAGGAGGAGGAGGAAGAGGAGTAAGAGGAGGAGGAGGAGGAGGAGAAGGAGGAGGAGGAGCAGGAGGAGGAGCAAGAGGAGGAGGAAGAGGAGGAGGAGGAGGAGGGCGGGGGGAGGAGGAAGAGGAAGAGGGGAGGAAGAGGAGGAGGAGGAGGAGGAGGAGGAGGAATTATTAAAATTATTAAGACCAAAAAAAAAATCCAGATTCACCTAAAATGGCCTGGAAAGTGCTTGACTTTTCACTGACTTAATGCCTTAAGAAAGCTTAAAACATTTAGGAGACTTGCATGTTTCTTTTTTTCTCTCTGTTCACCTCCCCAGTATTCTTATTGGGGAAAAAAAAAAAAAAAACCTAAGAAAATGAATATTTCACTGGAGAAATAAACATCCAGAATACATAGAATAGGATCATTAAAATGTCTGAGAATAATGGTTCATAGATGGTTTGAAAGAATTCTTATAGTTTCTTATAGTCTATTATAGTCACAATTTTTTTTTTCTAATATAAATGTGAAATGGATTCTTCAGAGTCTGGTAATTAGTAAAAGCTTTTTATACTGAAATTTGGGGTTTCAGTTAACAGGTAATCTAAGAGAAAATTACAGATAACAAAGGGGCCAGGGTGTCTTTTAGTAAAGGATTGTCATTCAGGTAAAGAGACAGATCAGAAATCTGGATGGGGCTTTTACAAAAAAATGATAAGGAGCAACAGAAGAGATGTTTTACCGGTCTGCATTCCTTAGCTAAATATGCAGTTTCAGGACTCTGCCTCATCATCTCCCTCCTTTCTTTGGGGAGAGAAAATTTGGGGGGAAAGAGCTGGAGACCTATTGGCATCATCCATTTTTATGATAAGAAAGGAACTTAGAAATCATTTTTTTGAAGACAACTATTCTAAAATATAAGAAAGGATGCCTAGATGTGAAGTACTATGATCTGGCTCCAAATCAGGTTTTTTCCTTTACTAACTCATTTTGTGTTCTTGATAAAATTTCTCCAGGTTTAGTTTCCTCATCTGAAACAATATTATCCCCCTGACATAATGTGATCAGTGAGATCAAATATGTGTAAAGTGCTTTGCAACCTATAATGTTCTACATGTGTCAATTTTTTTTTCTTTTCTTTTTTCTTTAGCTATCATTTTGACCAATGCTACCTCAGAAACTCTATGATTGAACCAGAAACATAAGGCAATTTGAAAATTGTTGACTGAATAATAAATCAATATTTAATTAAATGGATGGATAGATAGATAAATGAATTGATCTCAAATATTTATTAAGTACTTACTATTTACTCCTCACTACTCTAAGCACTGGCAATGTATAAACAAAAGCAAAGATTTGTCACAAAACAAAACAAAACAGAAACAATTATATAACCATAGAGGGAGATAGCACATATAGGTAAATGGTAACAATAAACAGTTACTTTGTTTTGAAAAGTTAAAAGAATGGTTGGTGGTACCCTTTTAAAGAGGAATGACTAATTTGATTAGAAGGGTACGGGGAATAATACAACCATTCTTAATTTGTGCATTAGTATGGATACTTATGAGAAATACAATATTTTATCAACTCTTCAATTTATAGCCAGTATGCAGTGGGATGTCACTTTGTCAGCTAAGTATCCCTTGTAACAAAGGATTGGGAAGGAGATGGGTAAATCAAAGAGCAAAAGGAGAGAAAGAACTTCACTTTCAATCTTAAGATGACATGTCATAATGCAGTCTACCTATGACATCTTAGGTAAAAGACATGACAGGTGATAATGGATTAAATAAGTGCCCAAGCCACCATTTTGTATATCCAAAGACCCATGTCTTCTGGCCCTGGTCTCCAAGGATGTCTTATCACACTTTAATAAGGACACGCTTAGAAGAAGGCAGTACTATACAGAGAATAAGGAAAATGTTTGTCTTTGGAACCAGAAAAAGCAGATTACTAAACCAAACTAAAACATCTTAAAATAAAAATAGGGTTAACTATCAGGGGACTACTGCTGAGCACAGTGTTTTCCTTTTGCTTTCCTATTGACATTTCAGGTTACTGCCATCCGGTAACTTCTGATTTCAGAATTGTAGAGTTCATTTTTCCCTTTCCAGCATCTATCCCCTTTATTGCAATACATCAACTCAGTTTACTTTGCCTGATATTTGCTTTGGCTGTTATCCACTTCATTTCCCCCTGTTTCCTCTTAAATTTTTATATGGGATGCTTGTTGAAGGAGCTGGATTGATAGCACAAGAGACTAAAATCCTGTTTATCCAAAGAAAGGAAAGAACAAAGCAAAGAGCTTGTGAGCTTCTCTGACAGACTGCCCTATGGTAAACTTAATCTCAGGGCCTGCTCTAGCATAGAACTGATTCAGCCCATACTTCTGCCTTATCTCTCCAAAATAAAGTTTGCCAGTTCAGGTAGCATGTGCTATTCTGCCTTCCCCTCTACCAGTAATGTCTTGAAATTTAACTAAATTAGGCAGCAAGTATACTGCCAAAGATGGGGGATGAATGGAACACACCTCTAAGATCAACATAGGATGATTTTTTTTTCCTAACTACAGAAGGACAACTTTCAGGAAACATAGAAAAAGACCATAAGCCCAAGATCCCCAACATCTGCATCTACAGTCCTACCATGAATATTGTCATTAACCTCAATATATCATATACTAGCAAGGATAAGGAATGTAATATACTGGTGTAAAAATAGCTGGAGATTGCACTTTTGCAGTATAACAGATTTTTTTTATAAGCCTCCAGAGGAGCTGCTAAATTCAGACACCAGCAAAAATCTAAAAGTACCTGTTGAAATTTCAGGTAGTAAAGGTTTAGAAACTGTAGTCCTATTTCCTTGACTAAACATGATTTTTCTTAATGGTAATTTTTCCGGACTTTTTCCTCTTCATTAGGCAATTAGATGGCACAGTAGCTAGAGGTTGGGAGTCAGGAAAACTTGACTTCAAAATGACCTCACATACTTACTAGATCTGTGATGCTGGGCAACTCATTACCTCAGTTTCTTCAATTATAAAAATGAGGATAATAGCAGCATCTGCCTCATAGAGATGTTGTAAAGTTCACATGAGATAATTGTAAAGTACTTAGTGCATTTCTTGGCATATAGTATCTAATATATAAATGCTTATTTTCTCCCCTTTTCTCTTAATTAAAACATTTTCCACTTAGTGGGGTCTTCCAAGAGCTGTCTACTTCCCAAGGCTATATAAAGCCGCTTTGTGAATTTTGTAGAGAGGGCATTCTCACCTTTTAGGGTAGCATCACATAATTTTGAAGTGAAAAGTTGATATATATCATATATCTATGATAGGGTTTTCCCCAAAAAATTTTTTTGAATTAAGAAATTGAGGTCCAAAGTAGTTAAGTGACTTGCTCATGGTTACTTAGATATTAATCACCTAAGCAATTATAGCGCAATTATATAGAAGACAATGTCCTCTGGTAACAAAGCCAGTGTCCTTTTTCCTCTAAAAAGCTTCAGAAGTTCCAAAGTTTCATGTTTAAATACAGCCCAAATGTGGCTTTCTTCTACAGAAACCATTTGGAAAAGAATAAAGTCAACAGAAATCCTTCCCTCTTCACCTCCACAGGCTTCATCTTTTATTCTTTCTTCTGAAAAAGAAGGCAAGAAGTAGGCACATTGCATGGGCTTTGCCCGTTTATCTAACCTGGAAACTAACTCCCTTGTTGACTCTGTGAATTAGTAGGTATTTAAAAAATTGTCAATGACCTCTCAGGCCTGCTTCCTATTTCAGTCTTCTGTTTTCTCTTTATATTTTTCCACAATAGTTTTGGAAAGTGATTTTGTCGTTGTTGTTCATGTGCCCAACCAAGAATGCCAAATATTGTTTCTTAAAATTTTAATTTTCTCTTCCTTTCTCCTTCACAATCTACTAAACTATGTATAGGCTACAATATTCTCTCTCTCTCCCTCTCTCTGTCTGTCTCTCTCTCTTTCTCTTCCCTGCCTCCCATTGCCCCTCAGTATTTCATTCCCAAAAGTAGTTCATTCCTCAGTAGTTCATTCCCAAAGACTAATGATCTTCCATGCAGCTCTGACTGCAAAACTTAACCAGGAAACTGAGTGGATATCCATCAGCTGGAGAATGGCTGAATAGGTTATGGTATATGAATGTTACGGATTATTATTGATCTATAAGAAATTATCAGCAGGAGGATTTCAAAGAGGCCTGGAGAGATTTATATATACTGATGCTAAGTGAAGTAGAACCAAGAGAACTTTGTACATGATAACAATAAGACTATACAATGGTCAATTTTGATGGATATGATTCTTTTCAACACTGAGATAATTCAGGACAGTTCCAATGCTCTGGTAATGGAGAGAGCCATCTGTACCCACAGGGAGGACTGTGGAGACTGAGTGTAGATCTCAACATGGTATTTTTTACTTTTGTTATTGTTGTTGTTTGCTTGCATTTTGTTTTCTTTCTCTTTTTTTTTTCATTTTTGGTCTGATTTTGTGTGTGTGTGTGTGTGTGTGTGTGTGTGTGTGTGTGTGAAGCATAATAATTGTGAAAATATGTATAGAAGAATTGAATGTGTTTAACATGTATTAGATTATTTGCCATCTAGAAAAGGGAATGAGGTGAAGGGAGGGAGAAAAAAAATTTGGAACAAGGTTTTACAGGGATGAATGTTCAAAAAACTATCTATGCATATGTTCTGAAAATAAAAAAAAAGTTTGATTAAAAAAAAGTCAATTAGGAAGCCAGGTTCAGAAATTTGGGATACTAAAGTGTGCTAATGACAATTTTTAAACCTCACATGGGAGACTCTACTTCCTTCATTCAAAATAGAAAAGAATGAACAAAAAGGCCAAGGACTAAGGCCCATTTCTCAGGAGGCACATACTCTCAAAGAGAAATGATGATTAAAGCCTGTTTCTTTATAGTATAGTCTGTCGTAGAAAGCCATGAGTGAAAGGGTCATCAAATGAGATGAAAAAAGGAGTAGCTTAAGCTGTTGCAGACCTTTTTGAAGATACCTACAATTCTGACTACTAATCCAACCACAGAGGCCCCAGTCAAAAACAGTTACAGAATATCCACTCATCCTCTACACACACTCTGCAAAGCTTTCTTTTTATACTTTATTATGCTCTTATCAGAATCTTTAGCACTCTAGAGAACACGCTAACATTCTCCATATAAGGATCAAATTAGCCAAGGAAACTAAAGTTGCCTAAGAATACAGTATATTCCTATCATACTGCTATATTATTATAGTATTTTATAATATTTTAGTGTTATCAGTCCTTTCTCATTTGAATCCAATTCACTTACAAGTTATGGCATTACCTTTCTGATGTCATGGTCTTTTTCAAGAAAAAGAAAATTTTTCAAGAAAAATTATATTAGAATAATATTGTTAGTACTTATCCTTTTTCAAGAAAAAAGGATAAGTACTAACAATATTATTCTAATATAATTTGGGTTTTTTTAGGTCCTCTTTTCCAAAAAGAAGGACTAAAACAAATTTCCCTCTGTCCTAATCAACTTTAAATCTAAGATTTTTCATATTTAAGTCTCCATAAATCTATATTACTCAATATATTTTACATTTTGTCATCATATTTTATTAAACACATCTTAGATTTGGCTAAAAGATTTGTCAGATGAAATCATATCAGTTATCTAGATTTTCAAGGTTTGGAAATAATATATTATTAAGAATTTAATATTGGTTTATGGCAGATGAAAAAAAAATATTCCTTGCATCTACTTGCAATTCTTTTGGAACCATTTCTTCAGTTTGAAGATATGTGAAACATGATTCTAACAAATCAAACTATACCTCAGTGGCCTAAAAGTATGAATTCACCCTTTATAGAGCCTCATATAAATTTATAGAGCTATCTTGATTCTAGGCATTGCTCATCTCTTTTATTCTTCACTTGTCAATAATCCACCAAATCATACCACCTCTAACTACAAATTATAATTAATAATAACAATAATTTTTTATAAAACTTATTACATTTAACTCTGCTTATGTTACTCCTGTCTTTAAAACCTTATTGCCTAGGTCAAATTGTTAGTGAAATTATTATTTCTTGTTCTATCATCTGAGGCTCTTTTCAGTATGATGCCACTTGACTTTTTTTAGTCTTACTTCATATTATTCTTTTCTATGTTATATTGTAGACCACATGGTCTCTAATCCCTGAATTCATATTATGTTCTCTCAGTTTCTTGCTTTTACTCACATTATTCATGTTGTGATGGTGGTGGTGGTGGTGGTTGAATAATTTTGAAATTTTTCAACTTTTTTGACCCTAAGTGGGTTTTTTTTTGGCAAAGATACTGGAATGCTTTGTAATTTCCTTTCCCAGTTCATTTTACAGATTTTTCCTGGGCTTAAAATGATTTTTCCCTCCTCTCATACATACCCAAATGCTCCCTCTTCCAGGAAGCCTTTTCTGATCCTTTTATGCAGTAGGAACTTATTCATAGGCTTCATGTAGGAATTCTTACTTTTTGTTTTGTTTTAAGTTTCTCCATTGCACTTATCATGGAATATTATATAGATAATTATCATTATTGGTGCCATGATTATAATAGAATAAGTCTTGAACAGAGAGAAATTGTCTTATCTTAGCTATAAATTCACACTAAAACCTAATATTTACATAGTGGAGACACAAACTAAAGAGCCCAAGAAATTTCAAATCCTCCAAAAAGCCAATCCCAAAAAATATCTCTCTCAGATATGCTGTTCAGATTGTCATGCTCAGAAAAAGAAATATGATACAGGGTCAGTCACTTTTGAGCCAGTGGTACTTCTAATGAGGGAGTATACTCTTCCCCATACCTCTGAGAAATCTCAAATCTAAGGAGTCAAAAAAGAGAGTGTCAGAATATAGTTACTCTTTTGAAAATCAATTGAGTGGCTAACACTTCCTAGTTTACTGGACAATATTTTCTAATTCAGCTTTAAATGCAATCCCAACCCAAAGGAACAGGTATAAGGTAACTCACAGGTTTTGTTGCTTCCTTTCCAAAGAGCCAAGTTCTTCATCACCAAGCTAGAGCACATTGTAAATGAACCACAGTCCTATAGATGAGAAAGAAACAGAATAGGAGACTTACCTGTTTGCCTTCAATATGATATCCATTCATTCCATACCATATTTTACTGATATTTTATGTTTCTCTAATTTCTACTCTGTCTTCCCAGTTAAATTATAAATTTTTGCATGGCAGGAGCCATGTAGAAAATATCTTTTATATCCCCTATTGTTCTTTGAAGTGTACTAAGCACATAGGGTGCTCTCAGTAAATTCGTGTTCAATTGAACATAATCTAAAAATGGTTATTTCCCAATAACTGAAACAATCAAGCCCAGAGCTGTGATCTTACCTTGGTATCTAGAAGTTGATCTTTAAAATCAGTTTTTTTTTTCCTGTGAAAAAGGATCTTAATCAAATATTAATTATTTATTAGTGATCTAAGGGTGAATTATAAATCTGTAGATTGCTTCAGTTTTTAGAACTAATTTGTGTGGAGAGAAATAACCAAAATATTATATTTCTAGAATCCGCAACAAAGAAAATACTTGAATAATTACTGTGTTTTGATTTTAGTTTTTCTAGGCTTAGTCATTAACTATCACTAATAAATGCCTTATTTTCCTACCTCAGCACCCTCCTTTCATTTTCTTCCTTTTAAAAAAAAAACAAATAAGCAAAAAGAGATTGCTCCCAGCCCCCTATTCCCAAACCGAAGGAGAGGCTGGAACAGAAAGCAACTCTGTCATCTTTCTCAATAGCCTAAGATTTAGAGAATATCCTGAAAATTGTACCTAGAGACAGAATGTGATGTAGTGAAAACAAAAACAAACAAACCAACAAACAAACAATAAAAAAAAATACCACATCTGTAAGTCTCTCTGTGAAAGAGGGATGTTACCATCAGAATAGACAGACTTGTCAGGAAGGTGGAAAAGAAACTAAATTGAATAAAGATGTGATTGAAAACACCTGTAGGAGAGTAGAAACATGGTTAAAAAGTCTTCTGACACGAAATAGCTCATTTGAAAACCAATAAGCCTAAGAACTGCAATCTCTTGCTTTCATTCTCTGTTTGTCCCCTGCCAATTTGGACGTGATGGCTATTAACTACACAAGTATGTCTTCTGCTATTACTATTCTGTTTATTCAAAGTTAGTTCATGAGCAACAATGTTGTTTTCATCATTTTAAAAAATTATGAAATATTTTTCAATTGTATTCCATTTTCAACAAGCATTTATTAATGTTTTATAAATAATGAATTATATATTATATAAAATTATTAATTTTTAAAAATAAATTTACAGGAAGTAGTCTAGGTAAGAGGAAAAGAAAAATAAAAATGAAAACAGTTTCTGTCCTAACAACATTATGTCCTTTTATTTTAATAAGCATATATCTCTGTCTTAGGAATAGAGCATGCCTATGGCAATATCAGCTATGAATTTTTTTCAGCTACTTACATAGGCCAGAGTATTAAATTGTACCTATTGTTTCAAGATATTGTAGGAACATTCTCAATCTCCTCTCTCTCTCTCTCTCTCTCTCTCTCTCTCTTTCTCTCTCTCTTTCTCTCTCTCTCTCTCTCTCTCTCTCTCTCTCTTTCTTTCTCTCTCTTTCTCTTTCTCCTCTCTCTCTTTCTCTCTCTCTTTTCCTCTCTCTCTCTGTCTCTGCCTTTTTCATTGTATGTGTGTGTGAATCTAGATCAGCCTTCCTAGTATTGGTCCAAAAAAAATAGGCCTTATCTTTTTTTTTTATTCCTAGGAAAGTAAAGCCCATTTAGAGGAAAAGGGGGCATTCCTGGTACTTCTATATTAGGGTATTGGTCAGAACAATGTTCTGGTGAATGGGCCTAGGTAAGAGTCAAGTTTGAAACAGTGGCTGTCTATTTCTAAGTTTGAAATAGTGGCTGTCTATTTCTCTTTTTTTAATAGTAATTTCAGGTTACCATGGAAAAAGTAACTCCTATATCCCAACAACTTTTAATTCTCAGCTACTAATTGTGTTTCTAATCTGCGATGGAATGGGATACTCATTGAACAGTCCATAACTATCATACTTTCTACCTTTGAGTGTTCAAGAAGAGATGTATATGGTTAAACTAGGGCTTGCTCATGGTAAATAGAGATTTGTGCTATTTCCTTTTTACATATTGTGTGAAGCCTATTGCTGACAGTTTGTGTTTTCAACAATTTCAATAGTTTGTGGATAATATTTGTTTGCCTTCACCTCCTTCCCTGGAGGGGAAAAAAAACCCTGAAGTTTTGGCCTTGAATACTTTGCAACAGTTTCTTGCAAATCCCTCATGCTTTAGAAAAGGTTTTTCATCTTCTTGAAATTCTAAGAAAACCAAAGTATATATGCATAATGACAGAATAGAATATTGAATTTGGAGTCAGGACAAAAAGTTGGAATTGAAGTTGAAACATTTACCTGTGAGATTCTGTCCAAGTCATTTGATTTTTTTTTCCTCTGTGTAAATATGTGCATATGTATATGTGTATGTATGTTTGTGTGCCATAGCATAATAGCATCTGATTCACAGAGTTGTGAGAAATACATGAATTCACGTAAGAAAATCATTTTGCAAACCATCAAATTCAAATTGGTAATTGGTAATAGTAGCCACAATATCAGTCACATGATATGTCACAATGACAGTGATTGTAATACATAGCAACAACAGCAGCAGCCATGTGGTTCAGAGAGTACACTAGGAGCTGATTTTTTTTTTTTTTGCTGCTATATTTCTTGGCATTTTATTGTTATAAAACCAATTTAGCCATGTAGAACATGAACTGAAAATATTTGACCTGCTTTGTGTTATTTCTTGTAATGCAATAAGCTACCTGCCATATTCCTAAGTAGGTACTTGGCCTACATTGTCTTATGACTCACTTCCCTTTTCTGAATCGCAGAACAGCTTTTCATAAAACATCTCTGAATCCCTAATTCTCTTGTCCTTTCAATGAAATTTGGTATGGTTAGGACTTTCCCAAATCTCTAGATCAGCATAAGGGAGCTTTAATTAACTCTTTCAGTACCAATGCCCAGTAAGCAACAGCCACACCAGATGGGATTAAAACCATTGGAACCAAGAGACTATCCCATCCTTGACTACACAGCCAAGTACGGATAAAGAAGAGTAAAGCATCTTTTGTACATAGAGTAATTAGCTCTGTGAGGAGGGTAAAAACAGTACTAGTTAATGCTTTTATTAAGGACTTCAGTGAAGGAAGTTAGGAGGAGATACGCATTGAAACCTGCACAAAGGTGGACACATATATAAAATAGCAGCTTTTTTTTCATAAATGGGAGTCATTCTCATTCCTTTTTTTCCCCCTAACATTAGAAATCACTTCTTATCTATAAATGCATGTGTGCTATCATTTGAAGTTAAGTATCATGAGTATTCGGTATACAATGTTGATGAAGATATCAAATAGCCTTTAGGAAAACTAGAGGTCTGGAATAATGGCACTTCTTAAAACACTAATGTAACCACTTCTTGAAACACAATTTACTTTTTATTTAGGCAAGTTTCTCATCTAAGAATTTGTAGCTGGAAACAACACATTGAAAGCAAGTAATTATCATGCTAAAACATGAGAGGATGTTGAAATCAGCCAGTACTAAGCTTTTAATTTAATTTAAATCCAGGCAATTTTAGTTAAGAATATTGAAGTCAAATACTTATGAATAAAGCCAAATTCACAATACTCATAATATCAGAGAGAAAAGGGTATTTTTTATTGGAATTGCAAGGTGGGGGATTTAAGTGAAGACAAACTATTTAGTTGAATATGTAAAGAATTCTTTGTTACCTAAAATTTCTATATATCACAGAAAAGAAATCATTTCTTCTCCCAATCAGAATCCAAAATAGGCAGGAGAAATGCAAATGGAGATAAAAATATTTTCAGTTGAACATAATGTATCGGATTACTTGCTATCTAGGGGAGGGGAGGGGGAGAAGGGGAAAAAATGGAGGGTTTTGCAAGGGTTAAAGTTGAAAAATTATCCATACATATCTTTTGAAAATTAAAAAGCTTTAATAAAAATTGAATATAATGAACAAATTTAGCTACCAGAATGAGCTATCAATCGACCAATAGACATTATTAAGCACCTTTTACACACCAGATACTGTGCTAAACTCTGAAGATTAAAAAAAAAAAAATCCACAAAAGAGTTTACAATCTAACCAAGCTAGCTAAGTATGCCTTGTATCTGAATCAAGAATACCAATAAAACACTGGAATCCTCATATTTTTTTCCAAAGAACATCTGATAAAAGTGAGGGTTGTGTCATTATTTTAGGTAATGCATTATAAATAACTTATTTTACTTTATCTATAAGTTCTTATATGAAGAGGCAAAAAATTTGTTCATGCTTCAAATTTTATCATTATCATTAATACATGGTAAATGTAGATAAAAATTTATCTTATACATATATATATATATGAGTACAGAATACATACTATCTAACAGAAACAATTCAAAGATTTCTCTTATTATTAAAAATCACACATTATCATTATCATATTGTTACAGATTCATACTTGCTGGTAGAAATTGGAGGGATTCATTATAATAAGCAGAAGTCACTAAAGGCTTTTCTTAAACCATAAAAGATTCAGATAGTATATAAAGTTAAGCAAGATTTCTAGGTTGGCTATGAATGTTTTGTTTTCAACACAAACTTTTTTTAAAAATGACTTGGTCTCAGTTGCCATGGTAAATTCAGTTTTTTTTTTTTTGTCTTGTGCTCAATATGTTTGGGTTCTGTTTGTTTTTCTGATTAACTTGTTGCCTGCTAATAAGAGAAATATTAAAAATTATTTCTCGATAGGGAAAGAAAACTATTAGTGAATTCCTACTAATATCACTAGGGTTGTTTTTTTCTTCCTTCAGGGAGAATAGCACCTCGGTCAACTTAATGTTAACTTTTATATTCCCAACCCAATACTGTTTCTGCTGATCTCTCTTCAGCTCTTCACTCCACCACAGCATACACACTGGAACTAGACTTTCTGGAGCAGAAAAGCAAATCATTTCACAAAGAGGTTTCCAGAGAATTTAGCAATGGTGACAGGATTGGATATAGTATTTGACATTTTCCAGAGCCTCACTATTTAATTATTTAAGCCTGTAAATTAAAAGTGTGCTATTGTTGGGAGGTGGCATTAGCCTACAGCTTACTCTCATACTATATCTGTGCACATAGACAATTTTATTGTTATAACATGTACATACAGACGTCATTTTCATCAAAAAGAAAAAAAAAAACTAGGACATGAGAGCAAAAACACATTACATACATATATTACCTCCTTTTATATAATCACCAAATTTCAGTGTTAGAACAGTCTTTAGCAGTCATCTAATCCAACACATACTGTGAACAGGAGTACTCACAGTATACCTGAAAAGGGAATATCTCACTGCTGCTTGAAGATCTCCAATATCAGTAATTCCAAAACTGTCCAAGAAATGCATTCCACTTCTGGATTGAATTATTAAGAGATTGTTTTATTTTTATTCTTGACATCAAGGCTAAATTTGTTTTTTTGTAAAAAAAAATTATTTCTTTTGATATATTTTTTTTAACACATATTGCTTTATGAATCATGTTGGGAAAGAAAAATTGAAGCAAAAGGGAAAAACTATTGGAGACATAAAAAAACAGAAAAAAGAAGTGAGCATAGCATGTGCTGCTTTCCATTCAGTCTCCTTAGTTCTTTTTCTGGATGCAGATGGCATTTTCAGTCCAAAGTCTATCGGGGTTGCTTTAGATCACTGAACCAATGAAAAGAACCAAGACTTTCATAGCTGATTATCATACATTCTTGCTGTTACTGGGAACATTGTATTCCTGGTTTTGCTTGGTTCACTCAACATTAATGTATGCAAATCTTTCCAGACCTTTCTATAATCAGTTTATTCATCAATTTTATAGAATAATAATATTCCATTACCTTCATATACCACAATTAGTTCAGTCATTCCCCAATTGATAGGCATCCTTTCATTTTTCAATTCTTTGCTATCACAAAAAGAGCTGCTAAAAATATTTTTGCCCATGTGATTCCTTTTCCTTCTATAATTTCCGTGGGACTCAGATCCAGTAATGGTACTGCTGGGTCAAAGCATATGCACATTTATAGCTTTTTGGGCATAGGTCCAAATAGTTCTCCAGAATGGTTGGATTATCTCACACCACAATCAACAATGTATTAGTTTCTAAGTTTTCCCACATTCCCTCCAATATTTATCATTCTCTTTTTATTTATCTTTCTCTTTTTGTCATCTTAATCAATCTGAGAGGTATGAGGTAGTAAGAGTTGTTTTAATTTGAATTTCTTTAATTAATAGTAATTTAGATGATTTTTTCATATAACTATAGATAGCTTTAATTTCATCATCCATCTGAAAATTGTCTGTTCATATCCTTTGACATTTATCAGTTGGGGAATGACTAGTGTTCTTATAAATTTGACACCGTTCTTTATATATTTTTAAAAAGAGATCTTTTTCAGAAATACTAACTGTAAAGATTTTTCCCCAAATTTGTATTTCCTTTTTATTCTTATTTCTGTTGGTTTTGTTTATGCAAAACCTTTTTTTTTAAATGTAATTGAAGTTGTCCATTTTGCTTTCATAACGTTCTCTAGTTCTTCTTTGGTCAAAAGTTTCTCGCTTCTCTAAAGATTTTAAGTAAATTATCACTTGTTCTCCTAATTTGTTTATGGTATCATTTTTTATGCTCAAATCATCTACCCATTTTGGACTTATTTTGGAGTGGGGTGTGAGATGTAGGTCTATGCTGAGTTTCTGACATTATTTTCCAGTTTTCCCAGCAATTTTTGTCCAATAATGTGTTATTATTCCAGAAGCTGAAGTTTGGAGGTATAACAAATAAACACTAGATTGCTATAGGTCTTGATAATGGTGTCATGTGTATCTACTCTTTTCCACTTAATTAGATCCACCACTCTATTTCTTAGCCAGTATCAAAAGGATTTGATTAGTGATGTTTTATAATAGCTTTAGGTTTGGCAATGCAAAGCCACCATCCTTTGAGTTTTTCTTCATTAATTCCTTTGATATTTTTGACTTTTTGTTCCTTTAGATGAATTTTGTTATTATTTTTCTAGTTCTATAAAATAATGTTTGGCAGTTTGATTGGTATGGCATTGAGCAAGTAGATCAATTTAGGCAAATTTATTTTTATTTTATGTTTATTATGTTTTTATTGTATTAGCTGAGCCTAGCCATAAATAATTGATACTTTTCCAGTTGTTTAGATCTGACCTTATTTTTGTCTGAGAAGTGTTTTGTTATTGTGTTCAAATAGTTCTTGAGTTTGCCTTGGCACATAGACCTCCCCAAGTATTGTATTTTGTCTACAGTAATTTTAAGTGGATTTTATCTTTCTATCTCTTGATGATGGGCTTCGTCAGTAATATCTAGAAATGCTGATGATGTGAATGCATTTTATGTTTAAAGCTGTTAATTGTTTCCAGTATGTTTTTGGATGATTTTCTAGGATTCCCTAAGTATATCATCATATCGTGTGCAAAGAGTGATAGTTTTATTTCCTCATTACCTATTCAAATTCCCTTAATTTATTTTTCTTTTCTTATTGCTAAAGCCAACATTCTAGTACAATGTTGAATGACAGTGGTGAAGGCATCCTTGTTTCACCCCGGATCATAATGGGAATGTGTCCAGGTTTTCTGCATTATTAATAATGTTTCCTTTAGGTTTTAAAGAGATAATGCTTATTATTTTAAGTAAAACTTTCTTTATCCCTATGCTCTCTAGTGATTTAAATAGGATTGGCTTCTATAATTTGTCAAAAGCCTTTTCTGCATATATTGAGATTATCATATGATTTCTATTGGGTTTTTATTTATATGGTCTATTATGGTAATAGTTTTTCTGAGATTGAGCCAATTCCATATTCCTGATATAAATTCCACTTGGTCATAGCAGGTTATTATCCTTTTGACAAGTTGCTGTAATATCTTTGCTAATATTTTATCTAAAATTTCTACATCAATATTTACTGGGGAGATTGGTCTGCAAATTTCTTTCTCTATTTTGGATCTTCCTGATTTAGGTTTCAGTGCCATATTTATGTCATAGAAGGAATTTGATAGGATTCCTTCTTTCCTATTTTTTCCAAATAGTTTCCATAATATCGGAATTAATTGTTCTTTAAATGTATGGTAGAATTCACTTGTGAATCCATCTAGCCCTGGAGATTTTTTTCTTAAGGAATTCATTAATGACTTCTTCAATTACTTTTTTCCAAAATCAGACTATATAAGTAATTTGTTTTCTCTTCAATTAACATGGGCAATTTATATTTTGGCAAATATTCATCGATTTCAGGTAGATTGTCAGACTGGTTGCCATACAGGTGGTCAAAATAGTTCTTAATTATTGTTTTAATTTCTTTTTCATTGATGGTAAATTCACCCTTTTCGTTTTTGATGCTGGTGATTTGGGTTTATATTATATTTTTCCATATTTTAATATCTTTTCTCTGATGTTGTAATATCAGAGTCCAATCACAACCATCCCTTTAGTCTAAGTCATGGTCAATCTAACTGTCCCAGTAACAGATACAGTTTTCAAGAGTTATAGATATCATTTTCCCATCTAAGGATATAAACAGCTTAACCTGTTTATTATTATTATTATTTTTATTCTTATTATTATTATATATAAATAATATTATTATTATTAATTAAATTATAAATAATTTATAATTTTCCCTCTTTTTCTTTTTTATGCTTCTCTTGTGTTTTGTCATTGTAGAATAAATTTTCTGTTTAGTTCTTTTTTTCAGTAGAATTTATTGAAAGTCTTACTTCACTAAATCTCCATTACCTCCCCTGAAACATGATGTTGAGTTTCACTGGGTAGTTGATTCATGATTATAACCCTGGGTCCTTTGCCTTCTGGAATATGGTATTTTAGATGCTCCAATCCTTTATTATAGAAGCTATTGGCAGATCCTGGCAATGCTGACTGTTGTTCCTTAATATTTGAATTGTTTTTGTTTGGCAGCTTGCAATGTTGTTTGCTTGAAATTGTAGTTCTGGAGTTTTACAACAACATTTCTTGTAGTTTTCTTTGTGGGATATCTTTCTGAAGGTGATCAATGGATTCTTTCAATGAATATTTCTCCCTTTTTTTCTAGAATATTGGTGCAGTTTTCCTTATTTCTTCAAGAATGCTATCCAGACTCTTTTTTTTTTTTTTTGGTCATGGCCTTCAGGTAGTCAATAATAATTTTTAAATTGTCTCTTTTGCATCTTTTTCCAGGTGGGCTGTTTCTGCAATGAGGTATTTCACATTTTCTTCCATTTTTTTTCTTTCTTATTAGTTTGTTTCACAGATTCTTGCTGTCTAACAGATTCATTAGTTTCCAATTGTCCCATTCTACTTTTTAGTGTGTTATCTCATTTTACATTTGGTTAATTCTACTTTCTAAGAAGTTGTTTTCTTCCAAAAATATTTGTCCATCCTTTTCCAAACTGTTGAATTGCTCATGCGTACCCATCATTTCCTTTCTTATTTTTTCTTCTACCTTTCTTATTTGTCTTTTAAAGCCTTTTATGAGCACTTACAGGAAGTCTCTTTGGGCTTGAGACCAATTCTTATCCCTCTTTGAGATTTCTTCTCTGGCATTTTATGCTCATTTGAATTGGTGTTTTGCTCTTCCCTGTCACCATAGTACCTTTATATAGTCAAGGTTTTTTCTGTTTCTTGCTCATTCTCTTTCATTTTCTTTTGGTATTTCTACTTTTTACCTTTATGGTCAATCTCTGCTCTGAGGTAAAGATGGTGCTATGTCAAGCTTCCTGTGCAGCTCTGAGACTTGGCTTTGAGCTCAAGGACCCTCTATATTTGCAGGGTAGATTTGCCTCCTCTGTTCAGCAGTCTGGTTTCCCAGAGTTTGTCTTCTGAGTTGGAACTGGAAGCTGCCCCCCTGCTGTGCTACTCTACTGAGCCAGGATTGAGCATCTTAGCTACTGATGTTCTGTGATTAAGACCTTCTCCCTGGCTTTCCCAGAATCTGTCTGAGCTAGGCTGAACATATTTTTCACCCTAGTGAGACTGACTTTTCTTGAAGTATTTACATTCTGTCGTAAGCTGGAGAGCAGTTTCCTTCAATCAAACTCTATGAAGTGTCTTGGTTTCATGTAATTTTCCAGGGAAACTGGGAGAACTGGAGCAGCTTCCTGACTCCATTCTGACATCTTGGCTCCACCCCTGAAAGTTCCAGGACAATTTTCTAGGATTGTTTCCTGTATTATTTTGTCAAGGTTCCCTTTTAGGCAACAATTTTCTGGAAGTCCAATTATTCTTATATTTTCTCTTCTTGATCCATTCTTCAGATCTATTTTTTAATTAGATATTTCACATTCTATTCTGTTTTTTCATTCGTTATAATGTTTTGTCATTTCTTGGTCTCTCATAGCATCACTGGCTTCCCCTTGCCTAATTCTAATTTTCAAAGAATTATTTTCATCTTTGAAACTCTGTACCTCCTTTTCTACTTGCTTAACTTTGTTGTCACAATCTTCTTGTTTTTCTTGGATGGTTTTAAATTTTTTAAGTTTTTCCTCAATGTCTCTCATTTGATTTTTGAATTCTTTTTGGTATTTTTTGTATTCTTCTATAAATTCTCCCTGGGCAGGGAGTCATTTAATGTTATACTTTGAGGTATATATATATATATTCACTAAAGTGTCCTCTAAAGATGAATCCCAGTCTTCTCTGTTCCCGTAACTTCAATGGTGAAATTTTTCCTTCTTTGCTGGTTCATTTTTTAAATCTAATCATGATGTAGGGGGATGGTCCCTCAAGCTTCCCTTCACCTCTCCATTCTGACTAGGATCCCCAAACCAAGACATTCACTCTCCTGCAATTGCCCACAGCCAGCAGCATCCCTGCACTGCTACTTCTGCATTGGTGCTGATTTTTTCTTCCCCATAGCCTTGTCTCAGCCCCTGCAGCTGGGCCTAGTATTCCTATACTCAGACCCCAACTTGACAAACAGTTGAGGTGTAAGTGTCTGTGGTTCCTGATGAGGCTCTAGCCATAGCATGTTAGCCCCAAGGTTCCTCACTTGCTGTTTCTCCAAAGGTAGCTCCATTGTTTTTGCATTTCATACAGGTTAATCCTGGCCCCAGGTCTTTCTTCAGCTCTTGTCAGGTTGCTTCTGGAGGACCCCTGTTTTGCCCCAAGTCTTCTTGATTTTTCATCAGTTTATGTTTGCCCTAAGGTGCAAATTTGTTCTTTTTGTGGAGGAAATTGGGAGAGTTTGAAATTTACCAACCTACTCTGCTATCTTCCCAGAATCTTCCTCTCTGTAGAGGATATTTTCCATAGAAAAAAATATTATGTGATTTTTTTTCTCCATATCCAGCTAGTTTGCAAAAATCTTTGTAACTCAAAGGTAACATAAGTAGTTTCAAAGAGCAGTGTGGTGTTAATGTAAGCATATTCAACCATACTGTGGTTTAGATAAATTTGTTATTATTAATCTAAAAAAATAAATATTTCTTTTAAAAATGTGTTCTGAGTCATGAATCAGAGTGTGGCACATAGAGGAAGGGAAATTCAGCCTCACATATTTAATAGCTTTTTGACCTGAACAAGTTGTTTAATCTCTTTCAGCTTGAGTTTCCTCATCTATAAAATAGGAATAGTATTGTTATTAATAACTCATATGGTTCATATAAGAGCCAAAGTGCTAATAAAAATATATTGAAAAACTTAAAGCATTACTGTTTTGTTATCATCATTCTAATTAATGAAAAGAATCAGAATACTTGGATTTAAAACTCAGTTCAGTTACTTACAATCTGTGTTACCTTAAATAGGTCACTTCATTACTCCAGGGTTTACTTACCTCATTTTACAGATCAATAAATTAGACTTGAATATCCCTTCCAGCTCTGATTCTATGGTATCTCAGAAGTTCAATACTATGAATGGATAGGATCGTGTTGAGATTCCCTTGCCTGCAATAAGTGACAATGAACTGTCACCTTCTATCTAGTAATGAGGAAATTTCCCTTAAAATCACAAGTGTAATGTGCAAAAATGTTTGTAGAAGCAAGGAACTAGAAACTGAGTGGATGTCTATGAACTGGAAAATGGCTGAATAAGTTATGATATATGAATATAATAGAATATTGTTCCATAAGAAATTATTAGCAGGCCAATTTCAGAAAAGCCTGGAAAGACCAATGCTGAGTGCAATGGGAAGAACCAAGAGTTATACACAGTAACAATAAAATAACATGATGATCAACTGTGATGAACTTGGTTCATCTCAACAGTGTGGTGATTCAAGTTTCAATACACTTGCTATCGAAAATACCATCCAAAGAAATAGTAAAGAAGGTAAAGGGACCTGTATGTGCCAAAATGTTTGTAGCAGCCCTGTTTGTAGTGGCTAGAAACTGGAAAATGAATGGATGCCCATCAATTGGAGAATGGCTGGGTAAATTGTGGTATATGAATGTTATGGAATATTATTGTTCTGTAAGAAATGACCAGCAGGATGAATACAGAGAGGACTGGCGAGACTTAGACACTTCGACAACAATATTGTATGAGGACATATTTTGATGGA
This sequence comes from Antechinus flavipes, assembly GCF_016432865.1. Lineage (NCBI taxonomy): Eukaryota > Metazoa > Chordata > Mammalia > Dasyuromorphia > Dasyuridae > Antechinus > Antechinus flavipes. The sequence goes on from NC_067398.1 coordinate 401,222,764, forward strand.
AGTGGATTTCTTTGACAAAGAGACCTGAGTTTCAATTGATAAATGACGGGCAAAAGCAGCTACACCCAAAGAAAGAACACTGGGAAACGAATGTGAACTATCTGCATTTTTGTTTTTCTTCCCGGGTTATTTATACCTTCTGAATCCAATTCTCCCTATGCAACAAGAGAACTGTTTGGTTCTGCAAACATATATTATATCTAGGATATACTGCAACATATCCAACATATAAAGGACTGCTTGCCATCTAGGGGAGGGGGTGGAGGGAGGAAGGGAAAAAAAATCGGAACAGAAACGAGTGTCAATATAAAGTAATAATTAAATAAAAATTTAAAAAAAAAAAAAAGAAAAGAAAATACCATCCAAGACCAGAGATTTAAGGTGGATTGAAACATAGATTGTTTTTTTTTCCTTTTTCCTAGCTTTTGATCATGACAAATTTGGAATTATGTTTATAAGGATTGCACAAATTTAACCTATATCAGATTATTGAGGAGGAAGAAGATAAAGGAGCAATGGAGAAAAATTTGGAACACAAAGTTTTACAAAAATGAAAGTTTAAAGAGATATTTATGTGTATTTGGGAAAATAAAATATTATTGAAAATTTTTTTAAAGAACCACAATTATAATATGTGGTAGGTATCCAAAAAAAAAAAAATCCTTACAAATCATACACACACACACACACACACACACACACACACACACACACTTGAACTCGGGTTTTCCTGACACTATTCTTTCTACTGCAATTTTTTTTCAAACATTATATTTACTGTCTCTTCAATCAAGCCTGCCAATTAATTTGATTTTGTAATGTAAAGAGATCTCACTTAGACTCCCATGAATATATTTTTCTACTAATTAGGGGGAAAAACAAAAATCCATAATATCTTACTCTTATACATAAACAAAAAGCCTACTCTTCCTGCTGTTTGTGAAGGTCCTGAACCTGACAGGCAAGTGATCGCCAAAGGTCCACAAGATACAATAATACAAAGTTTCCATCTGATAAGGCTCGCTCTTTCCTCATTATTATTCCTAGGGACACCTTCTGCTTCAGGAGGATTTTCTGTCAATGGTTAAAGATTAAACAAAATAACAAAGACAACATTCTCCTTCATTATAGCCTCAATAACTATCTCCCCTTTGCATCCTCCAATGCGAGGAGGAATCAAATTGAAAAAGTAGATTATTATACTTGGCAAAAGATATATGTTTTTATCTATATAAGAACGGAGAGCTTCTTTTGAATTGAATCTTGAGTAAGTATGCATTCTCTTTGTGCTAAATCACCATCCTTATTTATGAAATTAAAGGATTGGATTAAAGCAGAGGTTATCAAACTGGGGCTTCTGAACTTTTTTAACATTCTGTTAATTATTTCAATGTCAATAATTTCCTTGGTATCTTATGTATTTATTTTATGCATTTGAACTCATTTTTCTGAATAATATTTCATAGACTTCAATAGGCTGCCAAAGGAATTCATGTTAAAGAAAAGGCTAGAAACACCTGATTTATTCTTCATAATTTATAAATGTAGGAACTGAGGTTCCAAGAATTTAAATGAGCTGCCCATAATTGATACCTTATAGTCCAGGATGCTTAGCCTTTTTTGTCATGACTACTCAGAATAATAAGCTTAAATGCATAAATGGAGATTATTTTGTAAATTTTGAAGCACTGTACAAATGAGTAATTATTACTATTCAACCCAAACTACATAGCTCATGCATCAATGATATATCAATATTAAACTGCAGCTTTCTTTAAATTCTAAAACTGAGAATATTAATAATAATCGCAGTTTATATTTATGGAACAGCTCTGCAGCTTTGGACAAAGCAAAAAGTACCAGATATAGGGACCTAGGAAAAGGATTTAATCCTAACTCTGTTTACTTGCTACCTGTGTGTCCTTAGAAGAATCTTTGCACTTCTCTGTTTCTCAGTAAATTGTAAGGTTAGACTTGCTGATTCCAAATCTCTACTCTAGATGTAGGTCTAGTATTCTCTAGAAAAACAAATTGGATATACGTCTCCATGCACCAAATGGTTTATATATGTAGACTTTATTGATTAATACAGCAATCAAATATCAGTCAGCCAAAGAAATAGTTGTTAATGAGCAATAAATTTCATGTATTTACAAAATAGTCCTTACAAAATCCTTTGTGATTAAAGAATACTCTCAGAACAAATAGATTACAATTATATATTTTTTTCTTTATCAACTGGAAAACTGAATGCTATAGGATAAGATTAACTTTCCAAGAATAAACAACTTTATGATTTCATTGCTCAAGAGAGAGAATGAAGCTGATGACTTTGTGTACCTCTGCCTAACTCAAATTCAATTAACACAAAAGACACCATCCTTGAAATAGTATTGGTCCTCTTAAACAAGGAAGATTGAACAATAATAGCAAGAGTTCTGCATTTACTCCTCCAGGTTCAAATATTACCTTATTAGGATGATTCTCCTATCTGTTTCCATACTTCTAAAATATCACTAATGTTCTGGATGTTCTGCTAGAAACTCAAATTCAATATGTTTGAAACTAAACTCATCTTTTTTCCTACAAGCAACTCCTTTTTACATATTTCTTCTATCAATGATATACCCATTTTATCAGTCTTTCAAGTTTGAAACCTCAAACATTTTTTAACCCTTCTATCTCCCACATGTCTCCAAAACATGCCTTAGTTGTCAGTGGTTTGTCCCTCCTCAAGTCATAAGAGGACAGATCTCAATCTAGATATAACCCCAGAGGTCAATCCCTCATTTCCACATGAGGAAACTGACATAGAGATTAAATGAATTGCTGAAGATCCCTCCCCCACCCACCCCCACTGAGTAAGGCACAACATTGCCTCCCATATTTTATTTATTTATCCATTTCAATATATCCCCCAAGAAGAAGGTAATCTTTTATCCCAAGAGTTTTTCTCACTTTATCTTTATATCTTCAGAGGTAAGACTTGCCTCAGGCACAAATGGCTATGTGAACCTGAAGAAGTCATTTAACTTCATAGTGTACTATGCAATTTTTCGTGACTATAAGTCACAGAGGAGGTGCTGACCTACATCGGGAAAAAGAGTTTTCCTATACCAGAGTTTGTTAGATGAAATCTTAAGTCCAGTTACTATCCCAACCTTTTTATTTCCTCAGAATTCACTGAATGTATAAAATGCTTAATAAATGCTCGTCAAATAAATGGATGAATTTCCCTGACCTTTCTCCTTTTTGAACTACTACTAAAAGTGGAGGAAAACCATGTATATACAAACATGAGTGTATGTACATATTGTATATGTCTGTAGTATATATGTATGTGTGTATATGTGTATATAAGTATGTATCTATATATGTATATCTTTATATTTCATATGCACATATATATGTATGTATGTATACATAGATAGATAGACATTCAGGCTTTAACTTATGGATTCATATGGAAAAGTACTTTTGTGCTCTAAAAATATTTAAATAATTGCAAATGGAAAGGAAAGAGGATCCTAATACCACATGCTTTCAAGTTCCATGTCTTTTAATGAGAGAAATTGCATCTGATCAATGCTAAATTTTTTAGGTTAAAAGAATACATAAAAACTTTAGGGAAAACAAGAAATTAATCTTAAAATATTTTGTGATACTAGCAAAGTCATATATATCCTTGTAATAAGAAATTATTTGTTTCAATTTGTTTTCAATTTGCTGTTTCAATTTTGCTTCTCTCTCTATTGTATCCCATTTTTGTAAAGAAAAAAATTCTTTGTAATAAATATTCAGGAACGAGAATAATAAATTCCACATTATACATGTTCAAGATCTTATTCTATGCCTTGAGCATATCGTCTCTCTGTCAGTAAGTGAATAGTATTCATCATTTTTCTTCTACTGGAAGAAATTTATCAGTGTTAAAATTTTTCAGATTTATCTTTGCAATATTATTATGTAAAGCATTCACTTAATTATTCACACCCCCCCCCCGTGTGTCTGTCTCTGTCTCTGCCTCTCTCTCTCTCTCTCTCTGTCTCTCTGTGTCTCTGTGTCTGTGTCTCTCTGTCTCAGTCTCTGTCTCTGTCTCTCTCTCTGCCTCTATGTGTGTGTGTGTGTGTGTGTGTGTGTGTGTGTGTACTTACACATTTTTCCCCCTAGAATTTCCAGATTAATTCATAGCTTCACGTCATTAATGTGTCTGTTTTCCTAAATTCCTTCCAACCCTTGTCTATTTCCATTCTTTCTTAGCCATATAAATTTTATACATTTGAAATAGAATTTGTTATGATTTTCATTTCTATATTACTTTGTGATTTTCAAATTAAAAAAATCTAAATTATTAAATAGCTTGAATTTCATCCTTGGAAAGCTTCAACCATTTCTCAGTTGGGGGGGGAGGGGGAGATGATAATAATTTTTCTAAATTGACTCAGTTCCCTACTAGTTCTAGAAATGACACTTTTATCAGTGAAATTTGCTGCAGAGAATTTTTTCTTTGATAAATTATTGAATGATGTAACATTCACTTTACTTTAACACTGTATTTTAAATACAGAGTAGCAGAATTCAAAAAAGACACCATTATCCTGGAAATGAAAAGACTCCCTTATCAGGGACATTCTGCTGCAAACTCACCATGTGACCTTGTATAAGTCACTTCTCTCCTGCTTCTTAGTTTCTTAAACTAAAAAAAAAAGTTATTGTTCTAGATCAGCAATTCTTAAACTTTGGGGTTCAGGACTTCCTTAAACTCTTAAAAGTGTAACTATTGAAATTTACCATATTAGAAATGAAATGCTTTTGGATATGCATAGGATGCCAGAAGATTTCTTAGAACTTTGTCCAGACTGGACAAAGTTCTAAGAAATCTTCTGGCATCCTATGCATATTTTACATAGTATGTATATAGTTAGGATGATGCTTTATAATCTATATTAAATGAAAATAATTTAGGAATATCATTCTGAAATTTAAAAAAAATTACATCACTGTTGGTGAAAATAATTCTTATAACTTTTATCTCATTTCTCAAATCCTTTTTAAACAACCCTTACATCCTCTTTTTTTTTTCAAGTTTAGTTATAAAATACCCATCCATCCAGCAAAAAAGGGAGAGTTCATAAAGTTATTTCTATTTTTAATTACTGAAGTCTTTCTATGCAAAATCATTTGCCTACTTTCATTGGCTGGATATATCTATCCCAATAAATGCATGAGGAAAAAGAAAAGTCATGGCATTCTGGAATGAATAATTAAAGAGGAAAAGTTTCACAGACACATTAATAAGAAGTTAAACCCTACGTGAATTTAAGAGAAAGATAAGTAGTTGTAACAAGATTCAATAGCTAAATATTTTAATGCATTTTCACTTCAAAATATCACTCTTTCTGGTAGTATGAGGATGGACCTAATATTTCCATTGTGACTTATCCTTTTATGCACCAAATCCTACGTCCCTTTCTCAAAAAGAAGGGAACCAAAAGTTAACAAGTCATTTTTCTTCTGGAGACATTATTTTTTTTTCCAGTTTGGGAAGCCATTGTTGTTGTTATTCTTTTGTTTAGGATGTTATCAGTTTATGGAACTCTTGGATAGGAAAATGTCTCTGCTGAGCATCACTTCCTCTTCAACAGTCTAAAAGATTTAGTGGTTTCTAAGATTTCCCAAATAAATTTACACACATACTCATTCTATCTTTTTTTTCTTTCCAACTTTTATTGAGTTTTTTTGTTGTTGTTTCTAACAGAAAAAAAGCATGTTCCTTTAATCTCTCCTTGACTGAACACTCTCTTTTTGCAAAGAAAAACTATAAAAACAAGAAAAACTAAGACCATTTGGTTAGCAATTTTGATGGCATATACTACTTTTTTCATCCATTATCCTCTATGTTTTTATAGGAGATGAGAGGTTTTATGATACCAGTTCTAGGGTTTTTCATTACAATTCATAGCATCAGATTTAAAGCAGGAAGAGACCTTATAGGTCCTCTAGTCAAACCCTTTCATTGTACTTATGAGGCTACTGAGACACAGAAAAACATTTCCCAAAATCACAAAACTAATAAATAGTAGAGTCAAGATGTGAACCCAAGCCCTTTTGTTCCAAATTCTGAACACTTTCCACAGTACCACAAAGTCTGTATATTATTTTTGTTATTTTGTATTCTAGTCTCTTCACTCCAATATACTCTTTACTCTTAAAACCACTTAGAGTAATAGACTTAGTTATGACTACCACATGTAAAATGAATATTGGTTAATGAGTAAGAAGAACAAGAGAGATTGTACTGCAATTTTTAGACCATGTCATTTGTATTTATTAGTGTATATGTCTTATCACCTCTCTTAGATTATAAATTTCATCAGGAGAGAGATCACATCAGCATTATTTTTATATTGCTGCATTTCTGACATAAAATCTTGGAGGTAAAATGAATTTAAATGCATCTATAACCTCATTAATTGGGGGACTTTTTCCACTGGTGGAGATCCTAACTTATACCACAAGGTGCTAGAAAGTCTTCTCTTGGGCTTTTTAGTAATAAGTGTAATATATACCTGAATCTAGCCATAATTTATGCCAGCTCTTGGTTCCAATTAATCATTGTTAATATGTAGCAATTTACTTACATCCAGCATGCATCTCTCTGTTGATTTTTAGGTTGTTCATAGTTTTGAGTTTTGACATGTGAAAGCATTCCATGATTTGTGTTAAATGATGGTATTTTGTGTGAGGGTATTATTCAAAATACTACCCCGTAATGATAATCCACTCCTCTCTTTTGTATTAAATTTTGGGCTCAATTGTTGGTGGAGTTGTGAATGATCCAACCATTCTGGAGAGCAATTATGTTCAAAAAGTTATCAAACTGTGCATACCGTTTGATCCAACAGTGTTACTACTGGGCTTATACCCCAAAGAGATCTTAAAGAAGGGAAAGGGACCTGTATGTGCCAAAAATGTTTGTGGCAGCCTTGTTTGTAGTGGCTAGAAACTGGAAAATGAATGAATGCCCATCAACTGGAGAATGGTTGGGTAAATTGTGGTATATGAACGTTATGGAATATTATACATATACTCATACACACCCATTTGCCCATATGTAAACATGCATCTAAAACAATATTAGTATGGTTGACATAATGTAGATTTCTCTTTTGATTGAATCTTTATGTTTGACTTTGTCTACGATCAGTGATTATTAGAATTTTTTCTTATAAATTCTTCTCGTGATAATGTTTTGTAGTTTTGTGTATACATTTTCTTTTCTGTTCTTGCTAACTGTTGTTTTAATTCTTCTACTTAATATGCCTTGCTATTACTTAACTTCCCCCCACCCATGGATTCCTTCCTTGTTTTCTTCCCTCGCCCTTTGCTTCCCTCTCCACCCATCCCTCCCCACTTATTTCTTTATAGATTTTGGAGGGTGCTATATCCTTCATAATATATTTGTAATGTTGCTTATTTAACCCATTTCCAATGTGAGTAGGTTTTCCAAACTATGAGACCTGTCTCCCTGCTAATGCCTCTATGTCTGTTCTTCCTCTGCACTTCATTTGTATAACATAATTACTATTTTTACCTTTTCCTAGACAGTTTTGCTTTTTAAGAGTCAGTCATATTCAACTCCACCCCAATTTTTTGAGTTACCCAATGAATAATTTTGCTGGATAAATTTTTGTCTGCAGGTCTAGCTCTGTTGATTGTTGGTATATATTATTCCAGTACCTGAGGTCTTTTATTATGCCCTGATGATGTCTTGTACAATTCTAATTGTAGCTTCAGCATATTTGAATTTTTCTTCTTGTTTCTTGAAAGATTTTCTCTTTCATCTTGAGATTTTAAAGTTTTGAAATAATATTCCTATGTGATTTCTACAAAGGATCTCTATGAGATGGTGATCAATGAATTTTTTTCTATTTTTACTTTCCCCTCATGTTCTATCAGTCCAAGATGTTGATCTTGGATTATTTCTTGCATTATTATATTAAAGTCCCTTTTTGGTCACAGCTTTCAGGTAGTCCAATTATTGTTTTATTTTAATTTCTTGATCTGTTCTCCAGATCTATTGTTTTTTCTTATAAAATGTTTCACATTCTATTTTATTTTTTTCATACTTCATATTATATTTTATTATTTCTTTGTTTCTTGTAGTTTCAGTGTCTTTCCCTTACCCAATTCTAATTTTCAGAAACGTATTTTCATCTGTAAGACTGTATATGCTTTTCTAGTTGGTTATGTGTTTTTCATAATCTTTTTTTTTCTTGAATGATTTTTATTTTAGTTTTTGCGTAGTTTTTTGTTTGTTTGTTGTAGTTTTTCCCTCAGTGTATCTCATTTGATTTTTAAAGTCCTTTTTGAGTTTTTCTATAAATCCTCTCTAGATAAGGAGCCATTTACCATTGGGGTAGAAGAAACCTTTTTTTTTTTTTTTTTACTTCAATGTCCTCCTCTGAAGATGAACCCCAGTTTTTCCTATTCCCATGATAAGTTCCTATGGTTGAGTTCTTTCTTCTTTGCCTCTTTTTTAATGAGAAGTATTTAAGAAAGCACCTCTACTCTTTTGGTTAGCATGGGGATGTCTCTGGCTTTACTTTAGCTTTCCCCTGTGACCAAAACACTCAGACCAAAAGCTCCACCCTCCTGCAAGTTTCAACAGTCAGTAGATTCCTGCCTCATTGCTTCTGCACTCACAGATGTGCTGGCTCCTTTTCACCCAAGGCTGTGCCTCTCTAGCACATCTGGGTTTAACATTCCTAAACAACAGAGGTTCCCTCAGACTTCCCTGACTCAGATCTTGACTGCATGCAATACAGCATGTGAAAGTTCCTATGGTTCCTGCTGAGGTTCCGGACAAACCCAACTAGCCCCAGGGTTCCCCATTAACTGCTTCTGGAGGTAATTACACTTCACACTGGTTAATCTCCGACCTGAGATCTTTCTTCAGATCTTCTTGGTTTGTCCCCAGAACCCCTGTTCTGCCCCAAGTATTCTTGGTTTTTCACTAATCTATATTTGCCCTGAGGCACAATCTTGTTCTGTTTGTGGGAGAAATCTGGAGTGCTTGAAATTATTGACCTGCTGCACCATCTTCCCAGAATCTTCCTGAGTAAAATAGATCTCTACACTGAATTCTGATGACAATAAGGTTCATTTGCTGCCTTTCTTACTTCACCATTTTCTTCTGCATGGTAAAAGTTTGTCTTGTGTTTTTTATATGAGTCAATTTACCCCCATTCTACCTCTTCTTTCCTTTTCTCCCAGTGCATTTTTCTTTCTCATCCCTTAATTTTGTTTTTGTTTTTTTTTTAAGATGATCATACCATTACATTCAACTCAGACTTCTTTTTTTAATCTATGTATACTTTCTGTCTTGATGACAAGAAAAGTATTAGGAGTTATAAATATAATTTTCCTATGTAGGAATATAAACAGTTTAATCTTATTCAATTATAATTTCTCTTTCCTGTTTACCTTTTTATGCTACTTTTTCATCTTGTATTTAAAATCATTTTTCAATTGAGTTCTGGTCTTTTCATCAGGAATGCTTGGAAAGCCCTCTCTTTCACTGACTACCTATTTTTCTTCTTAAGCATTATACTTAGTTAAATTTCAGCCCCTTTGCCCTCCAGACTTCCTAACCTTTAATGTAGAAGCTGCTAAATCTTATGTTGTCATGACTGGCTTCAACATATTTGGCTTGTCTCTTTTTAGCTATTTGCACTATTCTCTCCTTGATCTGGGATACCTGGAATTTGGCTATAATAATTCTGAGAGTTTTCATTTCAGGATCCTTTAAAGGAGGAAATCAATGGGTTCTTTCAATTTCCTATTTTGTCTTCTTGTTCTAGAATAGTAGAGTGGTTTTCCTCAATAATTTCTTGAAAGATTATGTTAGGCTTTTTTCTCATTATGATTTTTAGGTAGTGCATTAATTCTTAACTTAATTATTTTGGGTCTATTTTCCAGTTTTATATTTCATATTTTCTTTTTTTATTTGAATTTGAATGATTTTTTTTTATGTTCCATAGAGTCACTAGCTTCCATTTGCCTGATTCTAATTCTTAAGAAATTATTTTCTTCAGTGAGATTTTATACCTCCTTTTTCCATTTTTCCAATTCTACTTTTTAAAGAGTTCTATAAAGTGAATTTTTGTAAATTTTTATCCATTTGGCCAGTTATTCTTTTTCAAGGCATTCTTCTCTTCATTGGATTTTGTGCCTCTTTTATTATTTGGCAAATTTTATTATTTTCTTAAGCATTTTTATGCCTCTTTTTCCAAGCTCTTGCCCCTTTTTTATGATTTTCTTTTATCACTTTCATTTTTCTTCACAATTTTTCCTCTGTCTTAATTTATTTTTAAAATCTTTTTGAAGCACTTCCATGGCCTGAAACCAATTCATCTTTTTCTTGGAGATTTTTAATGCAGTAATTTTGACTTGGTTGTTTCTGAGTGTGTTTTTTTTAATATATCCCTTGTCACCATAGTAATTTTCTATACTTAGAATTTTTCTGTTTTTTGCTCATTTTTAGCCTCTTTCTTTACTTTTATCTTTATATTAAAATGGGGCTCTACTTCCAGCATAAAGGATGCACTGTTTCAAGCGTCACAGTTTTTGTGCAACTGGTTTAAGAAGTAATTTTAGAAACCTGTAAAGTTTTAGCTCTTTTTAAAGTGATATGATCTAGGAATAGTTGTGATTGCTACTTTCTTATATTGTGCACTGGTTTCTGAGTGACCACAAGGACTCTTTTACTGTGATAAGGGTCCCTGACACAAGCTCTTCTATTCTCTTTGCACTGAGACTAAGATTCAGAATTTGACCTAGATCCTAGTATAGGCCATGCAACAGAGATCTGCCCCTGGTACCAGCAAAGGGACCTTTAAATCTTCTGAACTGTTGTCTCATTCTCTTACCATCTGTGGGCTGAGACATCTGGAAACTGTCATTGTTGTAACTGAATCTGTCACCCAAAGACTTGCTTCTGATTTTCTGGGTCCTGTTCTTTGCTGCCTTAGCCTGTGATTGGCTATATTTCTTTCTCACATTGATACAACAGGTATTCCCTGCTACCTTCTAAATTGCCTTGGGCTAAAAAATTAATTCACTTCATCTTTTGGTAGATTCTTCTGCTTTATTATGTGTTTAGCATTATTATTCAAAGGTATATGGAAGGGGACAGAAAGAGCTCAACTGAGTCCCTGCTTTTACTCTGTCATCTGGATTCTGACTCCAGCATTGTTTCTCTTGAGCAATGACATATATCTGTTCTGATCCAATTAGTTCCATTCTTAAAATGCTACCTAATTTTACCCCTATACATGTTCTCTAAGTGTAATATGATTATCTGGATAACTCTATAGAGTCAATTTTGAACTATGGCTTTAGAGCATGTCTTCATGGTACTGGTCCAAAATGTACAGAGTATGCACACAAATTCACAGTGATGGCCCTAGGATCTTTGGGTGAATGAGATATGGATATCAGTGCTACTCCCCCATCATTATCTTGAGTATACAAATACACTTTATATACATATTTATGCAAAAATATATAGATATATATGTATATATGCATATATATGTATGTGTATATATATGCATGTATGTGTGTGTATATATATATACATATATATGTATATATATATGTATGTATATATATATATATATACATACATATATATATGTGTATATATATGCATGTATGTGTGTGTATATATATATACATATATATGTATATATATATATGTATGTATATATATATATATATATATATATATATATATATATATTCTTTTGGGCATTAGAAAATATTATTAAATCCTATTCCAGAAAAATATTGTCTCGATACAGACAAAATCCTGAGACTCTACCCCTTATTAGACAAAAAAACTTTCTCTTTATTGTTGAAGTGTATTGTCTTATTCAGAATAATGCATGATATTATCTTTATTTAAGGACAAATGGCAAAGTGGGTATTCTTCCTACTTTTACTCCATAGCTTGGCCTAATGAATGGATGATTGGAAGGGAAACTCTGAAGTAAGGAGGAAAGAAAAGTTCAGGGTTGTAAGTATATCAGAAATGAGCCTAGTATGTGCTAATTTCTACTTCTTTGAGAATCAGCTGTTTAGCACAGGAAGAGAGAATGATATTGTCAAGATGTGGCATTTTGCCATGAGTTTTTAAATGTAGTAATACATAAAGAATGACAGGTTTCTAGACTGAAGAAGCATAAACAACAGCTATACAGGAGATTTTATCTGTAAAAATCTAAGACATTCTTTTTTTTCTGTTTCATGTTTAATAACTTCACCTACTATAGAATATGCTTGTTGATAAATTATTAAATCAGACACATATGTATATAATATGCCTTAAAAGTTTTCCCTGTTTAGTTGACAATTCATCTTTTCCCAGACAAATTGATTGACAGCAACTCCCATATTTAGCTTTTTAAAATTCTAAGCCTGCTCTTACTTTTAAATGAGATGTTATTCTACAAACATAGAAAACTGAATCACTAAGGTATTGTTTCAGATTCTGCCTGTAGATCTGGCTAAGTGTTAGGATTCTAACAAGGTGCTAAGTAAGTGGAATTGAGGAGAAAGTGGTTAAATCTAGTTTAGCATTGATTTAATTCTACAACAAATAATGGTTTCCTAGTAATATAATGATTGGTGTATACTCAGTGTGGAGCATATAAGGAGGAGCTGTCAGGGCCAGAAAGGACAAGCACACTAGAAGTTCTCTGAGGCTGAGACAGATTTATTCCATCTTCCACCTTTGTTGTGGCTAGAGGCTGAAGTACAAACCTTTGGATTTGGAGACATTCGGAGGGAGGCAGAAGCTGGCAGAGGAAAAGGACTAGCAGCAGGAGCTCTCGGAACCAAGGAGATAGATAGGCCTCTAGTTAAAGCTAATTGGGCCCCAGGAAAACTTTGAAGGAGAAAATAAAGGATTTGGACTTTAACTCCTGGATGCATTTGGAATGATTACTTAACTGAAACTAAGACTGCCTCCAGAGACCCCAAGGAAACCCCAATAAGAGAAGATTACATTTAGAGAAGAATATTACAGCTAAGGACAACGATTTTGATAAGACTCTTTTCCTTGGTTAAAACATGCCATTTAACAAGAGTAATAAGTTGTTTCATCCTGTGAATATGGGAATGTAGTTAAATCTGGGATTCCAAGTGGTTTTGATTTAAATTTTAATCTACATTTAAAAGCCCCACAAATTACAAGGAAGCTTTTTCTAGGGATAGCCAGGAGACAAAGGGAAATTTTATAAATTGACCAAATCATTTTCACTTGAAGAAAACTACCTGAAATTCTGATAATTGATAATATATTCAATTAAAAACTTGATCAGGTATAAATTATCAATATTAAATTACAATAAGCAAATGTTACCTTTGGAAGAATTTGGTTGATTGTGAATATCAATGTATATTTTCATTGTAAATTTGTTTTTTCTCTCTTGTGGAGGGAGTTGACATAAAAGGGAGATCAAAAGCAAGTTGAGATTCTGCAGTCCTATAAGCCAAAGCTAATGAAATAACATTGTCATAAATGCCACTAAGAAATCTAAGTAGAATAGATGGAAGGGTGAGAAATGTTATTTTTATATGTATGAAGTCCCTCACTAAAGTATAAGTTTCTTGAGGACAGGAACTGTTTTTTTTTTTCTTTTCTCTGAATCCCCAAGTCAACATACTTTTTCTAGAACATGTAAAATGCTTAATATATGCTTATTGATAGGGAACAATCAAGATGATGGAAAAAACAAAGGCAGCAGAAGGGAAAGGGGAGATTAATGTAATGTTCCTAATATTTCTGTCAGGGTCCAATTATAGAATTTATTCTTCTGTTAGTCTTTAAGGATTTTCTCATCACTAATGAGATAAAATAAAATGGGGTCTACAGAAACATATCACTGTATATGGAAAGGAATTTTTGAGATGTGCATTTATCTTGAATGCATTTTTATATGTTACCATGGCAACATCATAGGCTACCAATAATTTATTTTAATTCATCAAAATATTCAAATAAGATGGTGAGTAATAATATTTAGACTAAGAGAGATCTGTAGTCAAACTTATGAGAAATCTTTTTATATCAATCCACCTGCCGGCATAAAGCATACATTATATAGGAAGCTTCAAAGTAACAAAATGCAAATGTATAGACATTATTTATAGAACAGTATCCCCAAGTAAGGAAAAGCAGTCACCTTACATATAATCAATCTACCATTATCTTTTCCAAAATTATAAATAAGCACAAATCATCTTAAAATCACATTTCAAGCAAATGTTTAATTTTGTTAATGATCATTAGAATCACAAGTTATATTCATTCATCTTTTTAGTCATTAGGTATTGATTTTTTTCCCCTTTTAAAACTTAAAGCCAGCCATTTCCTAAAAATTGCATAATCCCTTACTTAATTTTTACTTAATTTAATGATTTTCTTAATAATACTTAATTTAATGTATTTTCTAAACAATAACCAGATATAATAGTATATAAATAATAATAATAGTATATAATAATCAGTATGTAAAGTTGTGTCACACTTTATGTTTGGCTACAATAACTTAATAATTATTCTATTCTCAAAATTTCTCTGATAATGAACTAGAATATTATAAGTAATAATGTTCTAGTATAAAGGCTTAGATTTCACTCTCACACCTCAATCAACCAAATGTCTGATGACAGTTCGATGTTTTAGATTTTAATGATGTGTATAGAGTTTTAAAAGTGTGTAAGCAAAATTCTATATAACCCATGACCCCTTTATCAGTTATAAAGTACTCTTTAGTTGGGTCAAGAAGGGACAGATTTGATTGGCCAACCATATGAATTAAAATCATTCCTGGGGACTTTAATTATCATTGCCATAAGAAATTTCATCATATTAATGGAGTAATGTGTAATCACATGGTACATCAAACTAAGAGTAAAATACTAAGAGTGATACTTTAGAGAAATTGCTTTTAGGAGAGAAGAAATAGAGTATATTTCTTTCTCCCTCTTCTTTGACTGTGACACCAAAAAAGGGGAAGGGAAGAAAATCAGATTATAATTAGGCTGAAAAACATAACACAGGCAAACATATGGTCACTCATAATAAAGGAGAAACTATCCAGAGAAACAAAAAAAGAGATATATGGAAGACAATCATGGACAAATGCAAACAGAGGGATATAGAAATATAGTCACTTGAAAGACTAAGCAGCTTCAAAGAACACAGCTTTGTTTGAACTCTACAAAGACATAGGCCTTTGGAAACCAGCAGAGAGCTATAACTAATATAAACTTCATAAGGACTTATGAAAAAAGAAAATGATTTAAATTACCAAGTTATGAATCATTCTTTTGGCACATGTATTTTCTACATGCATGTTTTGCTGCCTGGTACAAATTTGAACTCATTTTCTGGAGAACCTTGGGTTTGTAAGGGCAGAGTACACAACATAACTTGGGAAAATATTTTTTGATGGCTGCTCTTTTGGTTATATCTCCTTAATAAGTACCCTAGGTATAAAGCTAAAACAGTGTCTAGCTAATTGATAAAGGACAACGTGTATGTGATTATTTTCACAAAGTTTATAAAGTCAAAAAAGTCCTTATTTTTTTCCTTACTGCATTTGTTCAGGATAGTAATAGGAACTGTGATTTTTGCCAATCATATAATTATTTGATCTCTTAAAAATTGATTGAAAGTTAATTTCTCAATCATATCAAGATTGTGTCATCTCCTGTGCTTTTCTCCTGTAAGTCTGTGTTCTATATAATATTATTATAAGATTGCCTGGGGTATTCTATCACCTCGGGTATGAGGACATACCAAGCTTTTTCCAAGAAGCTATAGAATATGCATTGATCACAGCCTGTTAAAATTGTCTCAGTGGATTGGCTAAATAAGGTTGAGGATAACTGACCTCAAACTGGACTCAAACTTATTGATAAGTCAGGGTATGTTTAACCCTAGCATATGAAGATTTGGCAGAATGGGTGCATGATAACAATTAGCTCCAATGGTCATGAAGCAGGTGCTGTGGAGTGCTCAGAGCTTGATCAGCTATCCAAAATGCTAAGGTCATCTACCACATCCTGGGTTATAATTAGTCATTTTGATTTTGGTCTTTCATGGAATTTTAATGATTCAGAAAGTGTGAGTGAGGTTGATGACTATGCAACTCTGACTCACTTAAATTCAATTCACTCACAATTCAAGATATGACTCTGCATCTTCAAAAATGATGGATAAACAACAACTTTGGTCTACTTCAGATGATCTTACTAGCTGCTGGCACCATAGAAAATTGAAAAGAAATGAGATTTATTACACCTTACTAGTGAGGTGAATTTTCAGAATATGGACACATATGTAAAAGGCAAAAAATGACAAATGATATCCCTAAAAGACTATTCTTTAAATGTCCCAACCTTTGTTTCTGTCCTATTTCTTGTGCCATGTTATTCTGTCCCTAAGTGCCCTATTAAAATAAAAGTAGTAAAATTGTGAAATGCTGTATTTCTTTGGTTCTAAAAAGAAAGAAATAACTGGTATAGTCACATTTGGAAAGAATAAAATCAAGATTAGAAATAAAAGTATTCAAAAACAAATTCTGAGTTATATTCAAATATTTGCACATTTTCTAGTGAATACTTTAAATTAACAGAACTAGGTTGGAAAGGAGAATTCAGGTATCTAATATTTTCCTTTATCATCCCATTTTGAATCAAGAAATCATAATGCCTACAAGTTTCATTTCTTAGAATTTAAAAAGCATTTTCATATTCAGGCCTTGTGAGAGTGGGGTAGAAGAGAATTATAAGGAGGGATTGTGATCTGCTATTTTCTCAGAATTAGGAGTGCCCAGTGAAGGAATCCCTTACATTAATGCATATAGAAAATCTTTCTATAATTTACAAGCTCAGAAAATTGTCTGACATCACTGAAAGTTTAAGTGTCTTGTCCTTAATTTTAAAAAGCTATTCGAGGCAAAATGTAAACTCAGGTCATTCTGATCTCATGACCAAGCCTATATCCACCATGATATCCCAAACTTCCTTTTTTCACATACAATATCCATTGAGGTACCGTAACACATTTTTTTTTCTTCTTCCAAAAAAGAAGACAAGTTTTTATCAAGATTCTTGACCAACCATTTAAGCTTTCAATGTCTCTGTCACACTAGTGGGACCCAAATCCAGGTCTATCCAAGGACAATTCACAATCTACTATACCATGCTGTTTTTCCTATAGATATTATTAGTATTGTCCCCATTTTGTAGATAAGGAGATTAAGAAGTTATGCAATTGATTTAGGGTCATAAAAGCTACTTGTAGAATAAATTTAGATGCTTTGATATTTTAATAATCTGAAAAAAAAAAAAAGGGAGTGGGAGTAGGAAATAGTGCTAGACTAAGAACAAAGAGAACCTAACTAGAAGTCTGACCTGTGGTATTACTACATTTCTTTTAAGCTCTCTGAACCTCAGTTTCCTTAACTATAAAATGAGATCCTGACATCAACTATTTCATATTGCTGCCAGGTCTGTGTTTAATATATCTTAAAGAGTCAGATAAGTGTGTGTTATGATAAATTTTAGGCATATGCGTGTGTTACCACTGTTATTTTTAAAAGCTTCTCCCTCTGCCATTTGAGAAATGTATATTACCATTCTACATTTCTTTAACCCATTAGTTTGAAAATGAAGAAATAGATTTTGAGTGAACTTTAAACAAAGGTATTTCTTGAACAAGAAGTATGAGTCTTGAGTAATCAGAAATCAAACTTCTGATTGAATAGTTGGTTAGTTTAATTATATTTCTTTATGTGTCAATCAGTTTAGTCATGGAATCATTGCATATTATATAAGCTTCTTCAGACTATCCTGTTGGCTAAGAAATAGATAAATTTAAAAAAAGATTGGGATTCTCAAAGGAAGGCCCTTAGCTATTGCCCTGGAATGCTTTCTTTTCCTTGAGTAAATGCCATTATCCAAAATAGAAATAGAAGAATAAACTTAAGAATCTTCCCCCACCCCTGTATGAAATTTACACCTATTTATACTTATTCATTATGAATTAATAAGATTTAAAATTGAGTACTGGGGCTAATATGAATACAGCATGTACTGATTTAAATTCAGCCTACTTAGTTCTTTTTATGGATGCAGATAGAATTTTCTGTCCAAAGTCTATTGGGATTGCTTTGGGATCACTGAACCACTGAAAAGGTTTATCTATTTTGTTATTTTTTTTTCTTATAACCAATTCTCTGTTTTATTTATTAGTTCAATATGCTTTTTAGTTTCTGTTTTATTAATATTTTCTTTGTTTCAAAATTTATAATTTGATATTTATTTGGGGTTTTTAATTTGTTCTTTTTTCTAGATTTTCTAGTTGTATCCCTAATTCATTGATCTCCTCTTCCCCTATTTTATTTATTAGCTATTTAAAGATATAAAATTTCCTCTAAGAACTGTTTTGGCTGTATCCCATAAAATTTGGTATGTTGGATAAAATTTGGGTTATTTCTGTGATTTGTTGTTTGACTCACTCATTATTTAGAATTAGATTATTTAATTTCCAATTGGCCTTTAGTCTATTTTTCCCTATATTGAATATGATTTTATTGCATTAAATTGTCTGAAAATGAAGCATTTACTATTTCTGTCTTTTTCCATTTGATTGTGAGGCCTTTATGCTCTAATATATGGTCAGTTTTTTGTGTTGGTGCCATGTACTGATGAGAAAAAGATGTATTCTGTATTCAGTTTTCTCCAGAGGTCTATCACACCTAGATTTTCTAGGATCCTATTACCTCTCTAGTTTCTGTCTTGTGTGTGTGTGTGTGTGTGTGTGTGTGTGTGTGTGTGTGTGGTTAGATTTGTTTGATTCTGAGAGGGGAAGGTTAATAATTTTGCTGTCTATTTTTTTTTCCTGTAACTGGCTTAAAATCTTCTCTAGGAATATAACTGCTCTACTACTCTGTGCATACATATTTAGTATCATTACTAATTCATTATTTATGTTATCCTTTATCAAGATGTACTTTTCCTCCTTATCTCTTTTAATAAGATTTATTTTTTACTTTTGCTTTATCTGATATTAAAATTGCTAATCCTGCTTTTGTTTTTTACTTTAGCTGAAGCATAATAAATTTTGTTCCAGCCTTTTATCTTTATTCTGTATGTGTCTCTCTGTGTCAAATGTGTTTCTTGTAAACAACATATTATTGCATTCTGTTTTTTAATCCATTTTATTTCTTTCCATTTTATGGGAGAGTTAATCCCATTCACACTTACAGTTATGATTACCAGCTCTATATTTCCCTCCATCCTTTTATCCCTCTGTATATACTTTTGTTCTCTCTTTCCACCCTGTCTTCAGTCATGTATTTTTTTACCCATATCACCCACTACCTTCTCTCCTATCATCTCTCTCCTTTCTCTTATTATTGTTTCCTACCTCATTCAAAACCTTCTCTCCTATCATCCTCTCCATTTTTTAAAATAATTTTTAACACACTACACCCACTACCTTATACTCTGTCAACCTTTCCCCCCATCTCTTATCTTTTTCCCCAGTTTTTCTACCCTCCCTTCTATTCTGTACTTTCCTTTTCTTTTCTCCTACTTCTTTATAAGGTTAGATAAATGTTTTATACCCAAATGAATGGTTAAATTATTTGCTTTTAAAGCCAAAATGGATAAGATCTAGCTTCAGACAATGCTCATCCCACTTCCTTTTGTAATAGATCTTTTGTACCTCTTCATGTGAAGTAATCATCTCATTATACCACCCCTTTCCTCTTTATCTGGTAGAAACATCCCCCCCCCCAATTAGTGTCTTTTTCTTTGATGTCATCACATCAGAGACCTTTCACAACCACACCCTCAGTCCATGTGATTTCCGCCCCCAGTCTATCCCAGTAACAGATATAATTCTCAAAAGTTACAGATAATCTTTTCCCATCTAGGGATGTAGACAATTTAATCTTTAAATACATATTTTCCCCCTGTTTACCTTTCTATGGTTCCCTTGAATCTTTTGTTTGTAGATTAAATTTTCTGTTTAGTTCTGTTGTTTTTTTTTTCACTAGAAATGATTAAAAGTCTCTTACTTCATTGATGATCCTTTGCTCCCTTTCACAGATGATGCTGAATCTCACCAAGTAATTTATTCTTGGTTGTAAGCCTAGGTTCTTTGTCTTCCAAAATATGATACTCCAGGCCCTCTGAGCCTTTATTGTAGAAACTCCCAGATCATGGGTAATCCTGACTATTGCTCCTTAATATTGAAATTCTTTTTATTTGGCAGCTTGCAGTACCTTTTCCTTGAGATAGTTTTGGAGTTTCATAACAACATGCCATGGATTAGTTTTCCTTAATGACCTCTTGCAGAATGCTACCCAGCCCCCCCCCCCCTTTTTTTTTGGTCATGGCCTTCAGGTAGACCAATAATTTTTTAATTGTCTCTTCTGGATCTATTTTCCAGGTCAGTTGATTTGCTCTGATTAAGATCCTCTCAACAACTTTCCCAAAATGTCTGAGCTGGGCTGAACATCTTTTTCACCCCAGGGAGACTAATCTTTCTTGAAGTTTTTTCAGTCTATCTTGAATTGAAGAGTGATTCCATTCCATCAGAATCTGTGCAGAGACCTAGTTAAGATCAAAGAAGTTTGTTGCCAGAATGTAGGCTACAAGACCAACATTTTACCAATAATAAACATTTACTTAGGCATGAAGAGATTGCAGTCTGCTTTGGTGGAGGGAGTACATACATAAGTAAATGAAAAGGCTTTTCCAGAACTGAAGAACCCATATAGAAACAATAAAGAACATATGGGCAAAAAAAAAAAAAAAAGAATCTGTGCAGAGACTTGGTTTCATGTAATTTCCAAGGGAAACTGGGAGAGATTGAGCAGCTTTCTGACTTAACTCCATTATCTTGGCTTCCTTCCCAGAAGTCATCAGGCTACTTTGGATCAACTCAATAAATAAAACAAACCAAAATTAAATCAACAAAAAAATTAAATACCTAACATGTGCTAGGCACTGAATTAAACTATAAAAAAGAACCAAAACAGTCTCTGCTCTCATAGAGATTACAATCCAATGAGAGAAGCAATATTCAAACAAATACACATGATAAGCACCTGAACTAGAGTGGTGACAGTGGCAGTGGAGAAAGAGCACATTTGGGAGATGTTGCAAAGGTACAATTGGCAAGCTTTAGCAATAGCTTGGATATGAAGGATGAAAGACACTAAGGAATAAGGATGGTTCCTAAGTTGTGTCCCTGAGTAACTAAGAGGAGACTGTTGCCCTCTAGTATAATACAGAAAATAAGAAGGGGGAAGATTTAGAAGGAAAGAATAAATTCTGTTTTGGACTTGTTAAGTTTAAGATGTCTACTGGACATCTAGTTTGAAATATCTGTAAGTCAGTTGGTGATGAAAGATTAGAGATCAGCAGAGAGATTAAGATCAGAAATGTAAATTTGAAAATCATCAGCATAAAGATGGTAGATACTGTACATCAAAAAGATTTTTTTTAATTATAAAGGAATATATATATATATACATACATATGTATATATATATAGTTATGGCAGCTCTTTTTATAGTGGCAAATAATTGAAAACAGAGAGGATGCCTGTCAACTGGGAATAGTTAAGCAAGTTATATATATAATTGTATTTGAATAATATATATACAACATGTGTATATGTATATTATATATGAGAAATAATGAAGAAGATGGTTTCAGAAAAAACTTAGAAAGATTTGCCTGAATTAATGCAAAATGAAGTTAGCAAAACTAGGGGAACACTACATATAGTAACAGCAATATTATACCAATATCAGCTCTGAATGACCTATTCTTGGGATTACAAAGATCTTAGGTTTTCCCAAAAGAATTTTGGTTAAAAATTGCTGTCCACCTTCAGAAAAAGAATTGGTGAAGTCTGAATGCAGATTGAAGCATACTATTTTTATATTATTTTAATGTTTTTAGTTTGTTTTCTTTCACAACATGACTAATGTGGAAATGTGTTTTGCATAAGCACATGTGAATAACATATCAAATCACCATCCTAGGGAGTGGGAAAATGTAGAAGTGAAGGAAAGAATTTGGAATTCAAAATACTTTTTAAAAGATTTTATCATGAAATTGGAAAAATGTTATTTTAAAAAAGAAATTGAACACTAGAGAAAGCAAGTACAACTAGTAAGTAGAAATATCAAAATTTAAATTTAAAAAAATCATTAATTCTTGGTTAATCTAAGCTCAGTAATTCAAATACCAAAGTGAATCTGTAATCTCATTACAAATATTCTATTCAATAATGAATATTGAAAATTTGGTATTGCATGAGCCAAAACGTTTGTAGCAGTTCTTTTTGTAGTGGCAAGGAATTGGAAATTGAGTGAATGCCCATCAATTGGGGAAAGGCTGAATAAGTTGTGTTATTCTGTTATTTTATAATTGGTAGAGCTGGTATATTTTGGAAAAGCCTACAAAGATTTAGTTGGGTGAAGTGATCAAAACTAGAACATTATACAACACAGAATCAACAATATTGTTTGATGATCAATTATAACAGACTTGGGTCTTCTATCCAGGATAATTCCAATAGACTTGGGATGGAAAGTGACATCTGCATCCAGAGAAAGAACTATGGATATTGAATACAGATTGCAGCATAATATGTTTACTTTTTAAATTTGTTTTTGTTTCCTTGATTTTTGTTTCTCATGATTTTTCTATTTTAAAAAAACAAACTTTCCTTCACAGTGTGACTAAATGGAAGTAGTTTAAAATCATTGTCCATTTATAACCTATATCAAATTGCTTGCTGTCTTGGGGAGGGATAAGGGAAAGAAAAGAGGGAGAAAAAAATTGGAACTCAAAATCTAATAAAAGTGAATGTTGAAAATTATCTTGACATATAATTGGAAAAAATAAAATACTTTTAAATAAGGGAATTAAAAAGAATGAAAAAGAAAGGAAAGAAAGAAAGAAAGAAGAAAGAAAGAAGAAAGAAAGAAAGAAAGAAAGAAAGAAAGAAAGAAAGAAAGAAAGAAAAGAAAGGAAGGAAGGAAGAAAGAAAGAAAGAAAGAAAGAGAGGAAGGAGGGAGGGAAGGAGGGAAGGAGGGAGAAAGGAAGGAAGGAAGGAAGGAAGGAAGGAAGGAAGGAAGGAAGGAGGAAAAGAAGGGAGAGAAGGAGGGAGGGAGGGAAGGAAGGAAGGAGGGAGGGAAGGAGGAAGGAAAAGAAAAGAAAAGGAAGGAAAATAAAAAGAAAAATAAGGAGGAAAGAAAAAGGAGTGAAGGAGAGTTTAGACAAGAATTGCAGGGCTGTCCAGGGATAGCAGTTAACACAACCTTGTTACAGTAGGAGGAAGAATTTGGGAGGAAGGTAGAAATCAAAGGGAATAATCTCAATGTGCTGTCTCTACTTTCCCAACTCTCAGCTGAAGGTAGCACACCACAACTAAGTGCCTTTCTGTCTTGGAACTGTGCAAAACCCTTTACCATTAGAGCTGAAGATCCAGAACCCCTGAGGGCTCCAACTTATACTGACTTTTGGAAAAAGAAGCAGCATGACACCAATGGGAGTCTATCCTGTGATTTATAGGAATAGTTAAGTAAGAGTATTTTCTAAATTGTCTAATAACGAATAAGGAATGTAGGGCAGGGATATATAAAACTTTATCTTAATTGTGCCAAACTAACTAGAGTTTGGGGAAAAGAATAATGCCCAGTCTCTGGGTTTATTAGCTTTCTCATGTATCCTAGGAAGCTGGACCATTCCATTCAGACAAGTTTTCATCAGTCAATAAAAACTCATGTATTCCTGGCCATTCCTGTCTGTATTTTCCCATAAGTCTTTCCAAATGTCTCTGGTATAGTGGGGGAGGGGCGCTTTCTTTTCTTCTTCTTTAATAGACAATAAATACTTTTGATTGATTGAATGATTTGCAATAGCAGTAATGGAATCCTTGTTAATACCTGGATGGCATTTTTTTCCTACATTTGAAAAATGTAAGCAAAATGAGCAATCCTTAATATAGTTAATAAAGTTGAGCAAGCCATTTTAATGTCAATTTGAGTGACAATGCAATTTGCTAAATAGGATGCTCAATCTAGAGTCAAGAAGACATTGATTTGAATCATTCTTTAGACACTTAATAGCTAGGTGTTGTCATTAAACTTCCCAGGTTCAATATCTTCATTTGTAAAATGAGGGTGTAAGACCTTTCTTTCTCTAACTCTATTATCTTCTAATAGGTAATACATGTTTTTACAAATTCATTGCTGTGAAATCAAATTTCATATTTATCTGTCCTTCAAAGCACATCAGATGTAAATGCAGTGGTTTTGATGGCACTTCCTATTTTTTACTAAAATTTCATGATCCAGAAATGTAAGGGACCTCTGAAATCATTTTTTAGTCCACAAGTTTTAAGAATAAATAAACTATGATGATGATACTAATTATTAACACTTAAATAACATTTCCTCTGTATCAGCCACTATATTGAATACTTTGAAATTTTGTCTCATTTGATCTTCATAACAACTATGAGAGGAAAGTGCTATTATTATTACCCTATTTTACAAATGAGGAAACTGAGGCAAGCAGAAGTTAGGTATCTTGTGCAGGATCACATAGATAATTTCTGAGTCAGATTTGAGCTCAAGTCTTCTCATTTGCAGGCCCAAAACTCTATCTATTGCTGCAAAAGGCCACATAAGGAATATATTCAAAATAGGATTTGAATCCAGGTCATTTGATTCCAAAGTGAGTGCTCTTTTCCTTATACAATTCTGCTTCTGCCTCCCATTTGGCAGTTCTTCATGGGCTTCAGTATTTAAAGCCACAAGTATGTCAATTAGCGAAGGGGAAACTTTCAATTATAATTTACATATGTTACTAATTTCTTATTTATTTAAATAATGTAGAAAGAGGGAAAATTCCAGCTTTTCTGTTGAGAGAAAGAAGGGAAATTCAAGAGTATAGATTTAGCTGGTTTCTACTTTTCTGGTTCTTGGCTTCTTATCTAAACTTACTCTAACCTGAGAACTTAAAAGAGTTTTCTGCATTACTTGCCATTCATATCTGAGAGCTTACAAAACCTCAGGGAAACAAGTTTTGTAGCAATGGCAATTTAGAATATTCTTACCCCGTGGGGTTGTATCTCTATCTAAACATTACTTGATGTTTGGGCCCATATTTAATTTCCTTTCAAACCATATTGGCCAGGCTTCCTTCGATTTCTATTTTAACTCTGATGACTTTTCCTCCAGCTAAGCTCTACAATCAGTCCCTGCAGACACATTAATTTATCACATTCAAAGTTGTTTTCTGTGGCTCCTAATAAGGGTGGCAATGATTGTAGCAAATGGGAGCCATTCAGGGAGAGTAACTCTGGCACCTTCTCTTGAAGAAAAAGATTTTACTTTAACACTCTGGATCCTCAAATTTATTACCAAATTGTACTTGGGCTCATGAGGCCATCTCAGTGCCAAGTGAGTGAAAAAGTTCTATTACTAGATTGTTTAAAAGAAGAAAAAAGAGAGTGAAACTTTTTCCCTGCTTTTCTATTTCAACCTTCAAATATGAAGTTTGATCTATCTTTAACCAATATGTCTAGATTAATCTTATATTACTCTCCCTCTCATACAAAATGCTAGCTAGACCAGTTTATTTTGCTATTTTTTTTATCATTTCATCTGTTTTCCAAACCTTTAAAAAAGCCCCCATTTCCTACAATATCTCCCTGCTACCTCCTTCATTTCTAACTCTTGCATTCCTAATACTGTCTATCCTAGCTTCTGTTTCTATTTACATGAGGACTTTCTGTCTCTTTCCCACTATAAATGTTCTATAATTATTTGGGTATAGGTTATGTTATATTTGTTTTTCCATGTACATGTTCTTTTCTAGGTTATAAGCATGTCCCTTGACTAATTAGTTGGTCAATAAACATTTAATAAGTACCAACTATATGCCAGGTGCTTTCCAGCTAATTGCTGGTAATAAAAAGAAAAGCAATAGTCAGTTCCTGTTTTCAAAGAGTTCACTGTGTTTTTACCTTTATCTATCACTTTTAACTATAGCACAGAGATATGTACCTAGTGGACACTTAATAAATGTTGAACAAACAAATAAAAAAATGTGATATCCTTCAGCAAAGCAGAAGACAAATCTATTAAGTCTCAAGAAGCTTTTTAATCTTCTCTAAAATCAAACTACACCATCCATTCATTTCCATCTTTTGTTTTATGAATACCAACCAAATTAAAGACCACTATTGTTTCTGCACAGAGAATGATGCTGATTGTTTTTGGCTTCAGTCGTCTTCCCTATGCATCCAAGATCAAATCTCCCTTCCCTAGCCAAACTCCTTAGTATTTTCTATCTCTTCCTATAGAATTGAAGTACCCTGAGGATGAGGATTGTCTCATCTTTTTACTTATAACATGATGTATAACAAGGTACCTGGTACATAGAAAATAATTAATATTTTTCATTCATTCATACTGATCTATAAGAACTGCTCAGCTAAGTCTTCCTTGTAACCAAATCATGAGTCTTAGGGGTTTTATCCAGGATACCACTGGAAAATGCACATCAACAAAAAGCAGAATGGCCAAAGATGATCAACATAATTCACTATAGATTAATCTTTTAAGATTTGTATTTGTCTGTACTTGTTCCATTTTAAATACAATTGCAGCAACCATACTATTAAGTACAATTTATACTATTTTCCATAATAGGGATATATATCACAATATGACTACAAGGCCCTAGCATTTTAAATATTTTTTTTTTGCACATATAGATTCTGGAGCTACTATTCCAACTTAGACTCATGGTGATTAGTTGTATTGGTCCATAGAACAAGGATACTGAAAGATCTCTAGCTCTCTCTAGACCTCTAGACCTCAAGGAATGAGAAGATGGAATTAAAGTAATAATCTTTCTGATACTACAGTGTATAAGTCCCTACCAGTAAGTTCCCTCCTAGGATTAATCATCACAACTTAATTATCTTTTACAAAGGATACTTTACAATTGCAAGATACTTGGTATAATTGATACAAACCTCTCACACAAAAAAGAGAGAGAGAGAGAGAGAGAGAGAGAGAGACTCTTCCAATTGTATCTACAAAATCCAAGAGAAATTGGGTTCAAGCTTCAAGTATCTGAAACTAAAAAGTAACCCACAGCCAATTTTTGTTACTTATCCTTAAGATTTTTCCTTAGGAATGCTGTTGTTTTTCTGTTACGCTTTTTAATTGTATTTTCTTCATCTTCTTTGTCACATGTAGTATATCCTTGCTTCCATTCCATTCAGATACTTTGGGGACATAGAGGAAAACATTCAAATTTCTCCAAATGTTCAAAATTAGCAGTTCACAAGGTTTTTCCAGCTAATAATTTATGTGTAGTGAGGAATAGAGGTGGGTAGAAGAAACAAAAAGATCATCTAGACAAAAATTAAGGCTCAGAGAGATCTCTTTCTTTCTCGCCAAATCAACTTCTTCTCAGGAGGTAAGCTAGTATTCTTTCTTCTCTATTGTGAAGCACTCAACTCCCCTGAGTATTGAACTAGCTTCATATTTTATAGCCCTGAGAAAACTTGACCAAATTCCTTAGCCAATATGAAGAGACTTTCTGCTTGACAGTAAACATATTCAAGCCTGGTTCAAAACAAGTTAACAATCAAGATGTGTTCTCATTTGGAAAATGTAATTAATTAACATTCATCATATCCTTTTAGTTGAGTAATTGATGAAAAGACTCAATGACATGTATACATATACACATATTATATACATACCTGCATGTGTTTAAAAACACACATATAATTTTCTTTTATTCTCACTATGAAATATTCACTATGAAATAAATAGATTAAAGATTAAAAAAACATTTTTATTCAAGTAAATCAAGACTTAAATGTGAAGTGCATTTTACAAAGTCTCACATCTAAATGGCAGAGCAAGAATTGAAATTAATGTTTATGACTTCAAATTCCATTTTCTTTCCCTTCTATCACACTTTTCTGATTATGATACATAAAACAAGTATTTTAAAAATCCTTTTGTTTTCAGGTAACATTTTTACTTATAAAAGTTCTCTGTTTTAAAGTAATTCTGAAACAATCATACCCAGCTTTTTTTCTCTCATCTTTGTTTAACAAACTTTACAGCTTTCTTCTTCTATATAAGACAACTAAATAAGACTGTTTTCATATGAATTCATTCGTTTATTATTTCTGAAAAATCACTTGGGAAAATACCAATTTCTTTAGTTCAAAAAGACTAGTTTCTATATTCAATAGAATTCTTTTTGATACAAACTCCCATAAGACTACTCATTTGAGTTCAGTGTTTCCCCCTGCCTCAAGCTCTGTTATATATTGTCAAATTTTCCCCCTTACCCCTAAGGAAAAAAAAAACTGGTACAGGAAATAAATTCCAAATTCCAGGGACTCTCATATAAATCCACTTTTTGTGTGCTTTGTTTATTTTATTTTGTTTTCTTACTGGAAGGATGTGAACATAAATTGCTATAAATCCTTCTGGGTGTGTTTGGTATTGGCCATTGTAAACAAAGTCAATTAATTATTTGCTACATGATAAATGTTTTCAGGTAGTTGTCTTCCCTCTCCTCTCCCCAAATAATTTTGTGTTGACTCATAAATAGCCTATTTTAGAAAACCCTTTGTAAATCTCAGACATATCCAGAGGTATTCAATGTGTTGGCCTGATAATCATAATTAAGATAAAGATGCTTAGCCTAAAAAACTAGTTTTTTTAGTAAAGACTAGAATAGTTGAACACCTCTGTTACATGAATACTCCAAAACACATGCACATATACATATACTCACATTTATATTTCTAATATCACTAAAACTAACAAGAACAAAATCAGGTTAGGATTGATTATTAGATTGTTTCACATAGGTATTTCTTGAATGTTTCCATGGGTAATTCTTTTCCTTAATGTTTTACCTGAATAAGTACAAAGTAGTGACTAAAGTTCAAGGAGGAATTAAGATGAACCATCTGATTTTGTTAATCAATTCAAAAAGTCTTACATTTAAAATTTTAATTATTGTTGTTTTTGCTAATCCTTCCTTAGAAGGAGTGACAGCTAGAAGTAGGAGGACAAATAGTTCCTGAACTTGAATTTGGGGAGAGCATTAATGTGGGCCTTTATAATAAGGAAATCTCATTGCAAGCCCATTCAATCAACTTTAACATATCAAATTGTTAATATCAAGTATTGTCCCACTCTTGGAAATATTGATGTGATTTCAGCCCTCACAATTTATGTGAACCTTAATATTATTGGCTGAGCATAGGAAGGTATTAAGACTGAGGTCACACTTCATAAATGAGAGTACCAACATTTCAAAAAATGACACTAATCTCCATAGGGTAGTATTCCCTATGAAGTTTGTACCACATCACTGTTAGATCTAATCTCTTGTGAAGATTTGGAATTACAGCCCTTTACACTGCATTGGTAATCTCCTTTCTTTATGATTATTTGATCATTATCTTTGGTCCACTTTTCCCCCAAAGCAATGCAGGGTAAGACCGAATTTGGCAATATTGTTTGCTTTTTTTTTTTTATATCACTTATCATCCTCAAGCAATGTGTCTCATTGAACACTAAAATTGATTCAATTAGTGACTCCCACATTTGTTAAATGGACTGACTTCCCTTTGGAGGCATATCCACAATTAATGAGTGTTTTATTTTCCTAAAGAGGGGTGCCATTCAGCTTGAAACTTCCTTAATAATGGCTTTATAGGAATCTATGAGTTGCTACAAAAAGTCCTACGAAATAGTCATAATGAAGCATTTTTAACAGGTTGTTGACACAAAGATAGGTTCAGGAGAAAGAGACTTAAATATATTACATATATTTATATGTGTGTGTGTGTGTGCTGATGTGACTGTATGTGTGTGTACTACATAGATTCATCTAATTTTACTATGCTTATTTGTTGTAAAGTTTTGTTTTGTTTATTATTTGTTATTTTGTTTTATCTCTTGCTTTATAATTTGAGAAGAAGGGGAAGAAGAGAGCAATACTGATGTCAATTTGCTTTTAAATAAAGAAGAAGGCAATTGAAAAAGAAACATAAAAATATGATAGTTTGAAAGTAACATGGAATTTATTATTTTAAAACATGATATATGAAATAGAGGTCCATACTTTTATATATAATTTTTTATTACTATATATGGGAAAATGTACTTTTGGAGGGTATTTAACACAAAATAAAATTAAAGGAGTCATTTTTAATTATTACAACTGCTGTTATATAAATGGCAAGCATATCAGTCAGTGATTACAATATACAGTGGAAACTATTGAAGTGTCAGATGTTTAGCAGATGCTTATTAATGCTTATTGACTTGACTAGTAGGACTATATTTTCCCCATACCAGGATTGAACCTAAGGTCCTGAAATAATTAAATTGTTTGCTATAGCTAGAGCCAGCTGCCAATTTTGGGAAACTCTAAAGTCTTAGTAGAATGAGTATAGATCACATAAGTAAGCCAACCCAGAGAGAGAAAGAAAAGGTAATATATTTCCATCACTTTCTCTATGGATGAGCCAGTTCTACATCTTGGCTACATAGTAAAAAATCAGTGTTGAGAAAAAAATGTAGGTCTTTGAATCTGAGACACTGTCTATTCCAGTGGAGTCTCTATTGTGGTGATCAATAAGAGTGTAATACTACAGACAGTGGCCTGGAAATTTATGCCAGTCAATAAATATCCTTTTTTAATGTTGAATTTAGTTTGCTTTTTTTTCCCTCTCTCATTGATTGTCTCTGTAGATTTTGTACTTGAACTTGAAGCCTAAGATGCTTATAAACAAAAATATGTAGAGATACAAATACTCCAAGTCTCTGAAATCTGGAATTTTGGGGTGACACTTTTAGTCATTTAAAAAAAATATTCCAAATTGTCAAGGATACATTTCTCAGCCCTAATGGAGTGCGATTTGTTTGAAATATTGCTTGTGTAGAACAGTCTTGGAATTCTAATGTGTTTCCTTTATCATTGTTGTTATTATATTTATATTTGATGCTATGCACTTTTCTTGATTTGGCTGACCTATTTTTTATTAGAAAAGAAACTTCATTAGAAAGGCATTTAAATAAAAAATTCCAGACTAGAATAACAATATTCTTTTTTTTCTCAGATCTGGAGATTAGTAAAGAAGCAGTTCATTTCCTGCTTCAAAAGGCCTCCTCATTAGTATGGGCAACTCTCTTATAGTTAGGATGTCTGGTTAGAATTGCTGATCAAGAATCATCTTAGACACTTTATTATTGACTTTATATGAGCTTTTATTCTTTCTCTTTTTTCTAGGTCATATTCAACCTTTTTGTAAATTTTGGCTCCACAAATCCTGATTAATGTGACAAGTACAAGATATATACTTGGGATATGTGTGGTGTGTGTGCATGTATATATGTAAAAGTGATACCAAAAAAGGGCCTAATATAGAAGGAGTAGGGAAAAAGCAATTACCTGAGAGATCATCAAAGGCATTATCTAACTTAAACTTCTTATAAACTTCTTTCTATATATTAAATAAATGGAAATTGAACTAGTATTGTGTCCAGCTGTAACTATTATATAGTCTCCAGATTTATCTGCAATTATCTAGGTGTGTTTTTGATTATAAGGTGAACTAATCCTGCATTCCCTGCTTGTTCCCTTTTCCTTCCCCTCTTCCTACACAGACACGGATACAGACACACACACACACACACACACACACACACACACACACACACGCTGCTACCTTGTATGACTTTTAGAAGAACTTTTTTTTTTCTAATCAGTACTGCTTAATTTCCTAATAAATGGATTTTGGTCTCTGCAGGCTAAATGGTCAAGATAGTCATAGCAGAATGAGCTGCCTTCTGTTCTACTTTCTATGGCCATAGAATTGTAAGCAACGGCAAAGTCTAATTCACTGTTACAAGTATGCTGGAAATGATGCTTGAGAAGATAAGGTCAGTTTTCAGAGCAAAAGCTAAATTTCCAAGAATGGCAGATAAAATGTATAGTAAGCCAAAGATACAAAACATGGTATAATGGAAACAAAGGTAAAATATATAGGTTGATTTTCAAAATTGTGAGTCTAATTCCATTACATGGTCTCTCAATGAACGTCTAAATTCATTGTGAACATCTAAATATCAAAATATCTAATGTTCAAGTTTGTCTTTTCCCTAGAGCCATATGTGGTAATGGCTAATACACACATTCCATCCTTTGCAACAGCAAGGATATATATTGCAAATCATAGCATAAATTAAGTTTATATTATACTTATGAAGGTCTCTCCAAATTCTGTTTATAGCAATGCAATTGTTTCCATGGTAACTAATGTACTTGCTAAGAGAAAAAAGTACACAGGAATTTTCCCTCAAAAGTAAAAATTAAACTATGTAAGACCTGAGTATTTCCTGCTCACGTCCAAGTAAGTATACCACAGCTTTCTCCTTTAGAAAAGAATATGATTTCCCTATTCCAATTCTTTTCAAGGATTTTAAATGGAAGCCCTTAAATATCAAGTTTATACTTGAGGAAAATAATAGTTGTGTAGAAAAATATGCATCAAATAAAAGCATATGAAATATTATAATTTTCATTGTCCTTTTCTTTGTTTAGTAAGACTTAGATAATTTGTATTTTTGGTTTAGTTAACATAAATCTCATATTAAAATGCTATAATCACTAAATTAGTCATGCTCTTCTCCCCCTCTCTCTATACACACAATATCAATAGCATGACAAGGTATAGCTTCCTGTGGAAAAACTACTGAATGAGCTTTTTTTTTTTTCCTGGAATATAAAAGGATTCATTTACAAATAATTTGATTTGAAAAATAGGCTTTGGCTATTTGATATGAAGGAAAAAAAGAGGTATCAATTAAGTGATTATTTCAGGAGCCCCATAAAGATATACACTATTTTATAATATCACTGTTACCAAAGAGGTTTTTTAAAAGAAGGTGATATTTCTTTACATTTTAGATAAAAGTTTTTACTAAATTATATACTGGTTACAAAAAATTGCAGAGCTGTAATTGGAATAAAATTACAGGGCCACTGATCCCTTTACACTCTAGACTTTGGTGATTCTTTGAAAGTATAATTCAGGTACTTTAAGGCCTTCTCTAGTAGTGTACCAAAAATATTTCTCTTTTGTGTATATTTGTATAGAAATTGTCTAATTGATAAAAATTAATTTCAATATTCCATTCCTTCTATTAACTCATAAATGTGGCTTAGTCCCTGTCACAATAGAAATCATTCACAATTCTTATTTTTACCTCTAACAAATACTCCTCAAATAATTATCTCAAACACCATAGGCCTTTCTCCAGATCTTTGAACATTGTGTACAATTAACAAATGATAGCCCTTGTGTTATCATTCTCTTGTCCCTCGTTTTCACAATATCACTGATCCATTGCCCACCTTTTAGTTGATTTATTTAGTGGTTCCTTTGTGGAAATCATCATTGTTATTATATCAAAGGCTATGATGTTGCAAGTTCAGAGCCACATGGCATTACCAGAAGAGTACTGGTATTAAATGATCACTTCTTTATTTATGGCCTTTTAAAAAGATTTTTAAAACTTAATTAAGATTAATTTAAATTTTTTTAAAAAGATTTCTTTTTCAATAAAGCCATTCATGTCATAAAAAGGCACAGTGCATTTTGGGTGTTTATGACAATAAAGGTCATTATTGTTTGTAACAAAGAATATTAGCAAAATATTATAAAGGGGAAAAGAGAAGATAATTGAAATCACTATTCTGAAAAGCAGTGAAGTAAAAACAATCAAGACTTTAAAAACTTAATGAGGCATTTAGCCAAATCATGTCATTCCAAGAACATTGAGAGATGAGGATGAGAGAAAGCTAAGAAAAAAGGATCAAAATGAGTTGATCTACTTATTTTTATACTAATTGGTTCTCATTGGTGAAAAATAGTGGAATTGCTACTTTTGGATACTGCCACATCAATAAGATTTGTGCAATACAACAATAATACTAAAGAATATTGTAAATATGGGCCTAGCTTGATCCAAATATACATAGAAGAAAT
This sequence comes from Antechinus flavipes, assembly GCF_016432865.1. Lineage (NCBI taxonomy): Eukaryota > Metazoa > Chordata > Mammalia > Dasyuromorphia > Dasyuridae > Antechinus > Antechinus flavipes. The sequence continues at coordinate 401,256,989 of NC_067398.1, forward strand.
CTCTTTGGGATACAATAAAATTTTAAGGGATTAATTTCTTAAGATATCTTTTTTAAAAGACAATGAAGATTTTTAAAAAATGAACAATAGACAGAGCTTCCCACCATATCCTCAAAAAAAGACATTAGCATGTGCCAAACTATATTTTTGCTTACCTATCACTATAAAAATCTTGCATATTTGTGGTAATATTGACATTTAATAGATATCTTCTATGTAAATATTTTGAAACTAACAGGAAAAAGTTATTTTCTATAACACTGTAAATCTTTACAGCCTTACAATTAACTAAGATGTATAGATAATGTAAAATATATTGTACTTATTTTTATTGGCTTTAATAAGTATTTGATTCAATATGACAAAAAATTACTTGAAGTCACACCTCACTGTATTTCCTATGCATACATTAAAATTACACAAAATCCCATGGCAGATGTCATTCTCAGAAAAACTTTGATCAAAAATTTGCTTAAAATTGACATTATGTGAGATGTAAATCAGGAAGACATATGCTCCTTGAAAGTGCATGCCAGTTTCACAGAAGCAAACAAATTCCCTATTGATGAAAATGGTCTCCAAATGCTCCAATCTGGAGATGATATTTTGCTAATTGCATCACATCCTGAAAAATCCTAAATCTTCTTAGTGAAATTCTCAGCAATGAAGGAGAGATGATTAAACCATTCATATTCTTTTTAAAATGGATTAAAAATATTTATTGCTAATAAAATGCTAAAATACAAAGTTTTTTTTTTTGTTTGTTTGCTTTTTGTTTGTTTGTTTTTTTTAAGCATGACAGAAATTTGAATAACTTTTTGGTCTTAATGATAAAAGCCATTATATGCAGTAGATAGTTGATAGATAGATCTCTATAATGATATGTCATAGTTTTCATATTTTCTTTGATTCCTATATCCAATTTATTTTCAAGATCTATTGATTTTTATCTCTGTAACATTTCTTTTATAAATCCCCTTTTGTGCCCTGTCACCTTATACAGGTTACAGATCTTCATCACTTAATGCTAAATGTGCAATAGTCTGCTATTTTGTTTACCTGGCACAAATATCTCCCTATTCTTGTTAATCCTCCACTCATTTGTCAAGTAATTTTCCTAAAGCCTAAGATGACCATGTTACTGTCCTACTCGATTAACCTCAGTCTTCTCTATCACTTACAGAATCAAATACAAAATTCTTTACTTGGGTATTCAAAATTCTTCACAATGTTCCCCATCGAAACTTTCCAATCTTTCTAAACCTCCACATATGTATGATGCACTGACATCTTCTTTCCCATTCCTTAAACAAAACACTCTATCTCCTCAATCTGAGCATCTTTACTGGCTATTCTCCATGCTTGGAATAGTCTCACATCATTTCCACCTCCTGTCTTCCCTGGTTTACCCCATCTTCTATTGGAAATCATTCCTTATACCATTTAATTCTTGTGTTTTCCTTCTACTAATTATTTTCAATTTATCCTATAGGTAACTTTGTTGTACATATTTGTTTGCATATTTGTCTCCCTGATTAGACCATGAAATCCTTAAAAGCAAGAACTATATTTTTCCTGTCTTTGTATCCCAAGCACTTTGCATAGTGTGTGGAACATAGTAGATTTTAACTGCTTATTGATTGACTGACTGATCTTGTCTTTTCAGTATGCATAATCAGAACAATTATTTTTTGCTGTATATTTCATTGAGAAGGCTATATTACATTTCAAATGCATTTGGTGGTTATATTCAAAAATAGGTAAATAGATAGACAGACAGACAGATTTTAGACAGATAGTGATGAAAGAAAATTGGTTGGCTTATAACTGGAAAAGCTCAGAACAAGAAACATTTGGAAAATTATTATGTTTTCAATTACTACAAACTACATCATAGACCATACTTTAGCATCACTATTCTCTCAATGGTCTGATTATATGTGGATATCAACTATAGAGCATCACAATGTAAAGAAGAATGAAAATTTCAAATAATACAAATGATAATAGAAAGACATGCAATGATACTGATAAGTAGCAATATATTAAGCAAAGAGATAGTATTAAAGAGTGGTATTATTAAATATATCAAATAAAAATGAATCAATCGCATAACAGTGAGAGGCAACAGAAGTATATCCTTCATGATTGATAGATATTCCTAAGATATTAAAAGAACCAAAAAAGACTTTTTTATCAAGCAGGTTAATTGAATTTCCTCAGGAGGGTTTATGCAAAGGGATGGACAAGAATCACAAAAGATCAGGTGTGCAGCTGTTGAAATCTGTGATAGTGAAGTCCTTTGCATCCATGAAATCAGATTCATTAAAATAAACAACAACAAAATGTAAGTGACAGGAAAATAAAAATTTTAAAATATCCTGAAATGAGAAATAATATCCTAGGTAAAAATGCATATTTAAATGGGTAAACACAATAGTCCAGTCATTAAAAATTGCATAAGTGAAAGTTGTTTCATATATTCAGGACTACATATAATGGGAAAGAACAAAATCTTAACACAAAAAAAAAAAAATGCTCAGAACAATGTGATGTGGATCCCAGGTGTATGTATGGATGATACACAGATGTTCCTAGCACAGATGCTACAATGAACATTTTGACCCTCTTTGGGGAAATGTTGGTGATTTTATTCAATTTCTTAAACTACCAGTATTTAAATTCTAGGATTAATATATCTTGCTACTGAGTTCAAAGGGATCCCATGCACAGCATGTGCTTGTTAAAGACCTACAAGCTAATCTGAAATATGCTGAATTGGACAGCAAGTCATTTTCCAGTGTTTATGGCTTATTACCATAACGATATTTCCCCTCATGGCCACTGCTGTCATTATCAGATAATGTCCCTTACTGATTTGACAGTTGGCCATGGCTTTCCTGGGAGTGATTCCTTTCCCAAATGCTGCTGATGACTGCAGGCTTTATTCATCTGGAATGATAGATGGCTCTCAGTGCCATGTGAAAACCATGTACCTTGGCTTTTCATCGGGACAACCCAATCCATCAGAAAACCAGCCAACCCAAGAAGACATTCTGGGATTTGTTACACATTTTGGAGAGTTGACAGCTGGTCAGGGGGTTGGTTCCATTGAAATGAGTTTCTCTAGTCTAGGATCAGCATTTATTGAACAAAAAAGAATAAAAATTTGGCAAACCTACATAATACAATTTCTATTTAACCTGTAAGAGAACATAGCATGTGACATGAAAAGCTTCCAGTATAGTGGGTGGACAGGACTGATAAGCAGCATGCTTAACAATGAGAACAACAACTGAACTCATACTTTAATATGCATATGTGGCAAAGAGGACATTCTTTTGAATTTTCACATCATCATCATTGACATTTATATTACACATTAAGTTTTAAAGACTGTTGTTTTTTGGATTTTGGTGGTTTTTTACAAATGTCTTTAAGCTTCAGAACAATAAGAAGCAGATGTTATTACATTCACTTTTATAGATGAAATACCTGAATCTCAGCTATGACCAAGCTTTTCAAAGGTTTCAGAGATAATACTTGAACTCAGATTTTTCCACTCCAACACTTTATCATTCACACTGTTCTTCATCTCAATACCATACCTTGATATCCTTAGACCTGTGAGTGGGTATATATTCATTGCAAAGGAGACAGATGGTGATGACTTCAAAGATCTCTTCTAAAACCAAATAGTGATCTTTTGTAATAGATGTATGCAAACTTCTTATTTACAAAATAAATGTTTATAAAAACAATGAAAGTCTAAAAAATGGCAACAGTTTCTAAACTCTTAAAGAATAACTCATCATGATATTGAGGTTGTCCTGGATTATTCAATGCTATGCCAATGGAAGACAAATTTTGATAGATCCTGTCAAGCTGGTCAGGCTCCACATACAGTCGATGATGGTTATATGTCTGCCCTCTGAAAATTAATCTTAATAATTTCAGAGAGGTCATTTATGAGAAAGAGAATTCAACACAAGTTCTTTAATGTTTGGACTACAAAAAAACTACTGGCTAATGTGGGGAGAAGTAATGGTCTGAATCATGATAGAAAAGTCAAAGCATACACAAAGAATATATAAAGGAAGTTCCTTATTTATTTCTGGCTGATCATATGTGCTAACTCAGTACTCTTTAGAGTTTTAGGAAAGATGTAGTTAACCTTTGTTGGACTCTGAGGAAGAAGAGCTAATTATTCAGTGTACCTTTAAAACATGAGAGACTCTGGCCCTGACTCTCGTTCTTCAACTTTTTGTAGTATTATATCACTTTGGAAATTTCTGTAAATTGTAGGAATAGATAATTCAAATTTTTCAACTGAGAAACCAAACACCCAAGAGCACATGTTACCTGAAGCCCATGTCCAGCCTAGGGGATGCTGAATCTGGAAGTCAGAAGCCTAGCTATCTGTTCTGTTTTGTATGTTCTTCTAAACACTTAGGATTGGTAATGACTGTGAGGGGTTGAGATCAGTTTTTTCTTTGAAACTGAATGGGTGTTGAATAAAAATGACACCAAAGCACAGTTTTTTCCTCCAGGGCAAGACATAATTTTAATAACAACAATGAATAAACTGTTAGTAAAATGAGTAATGCTAGCACCTCAGAAAAAAGCTGGGGACCTGAGCATGATCAATTTATTGGTTAACCTAGTAGTAACCAAGAATTGAGTCTCTGTCCTCTCTGTGTATCTGTGTTTGTGTGTGTGTGTGTGTGTGTGTGTGTGTTTGTGTGTGTGTGTGTGTGTGTCTGTCTGTCTATCTGTCTGTCTCTCTCTCTTTCTCTTTCTTTCTCAATTAAAGACTTTAAGGAAGACTAAGAGGGTTATTTTTTTAAATGGGAGGTGCCTTCTTTATGATTGGTCTGACAGTACATAATATGAGACCCTTACCCTTATAAAGGTAAGGTAATCCCATAGGTAGGTGGGTGGGTCTTCAGGTGTAGATGATTAAGCCCCTCTCTGAGTATTAGGAAACATTAATTATTTGATTGGCATCAATTACCTCTAGTTTTCTTGGCTAGAAAACAAAACCACTCTAATTGGCATTGGCCCCTTATACCATAGCCTTTCCCTTGAAGAACAAGTCATCCCTAATTTTGAAGAAGAACAAGGCAAGGACAGGTGAGGGTGCTGATATTCATCTCCTGAGGCGGTTCCTAAGCCAATCCTGTTCTTTCTTCATTTGTAAACAATGTCGGAGTTCCGTTTCAAACTGGTTAGCAAGCAGACATATTGGTGCTGATGCAGGGGAAGGAGTTGGAGTGGTAGCATTTCTCAACCATTTCTGGGAATAGTCTCCTTTTGAATAAGGCTAAAAGATGGAGTTTTGACAAAATGGAGGAAAGGATATATTACAAAGCGATATTAATTATTCAAATGAGACAACATAACCTTAGTTTTCCTCATTTGATAGCAGGAAAAGTTTTTGTATTAGAGAAAACAACCCAACAAAAAGAACCCAAGTCTCAGCTTTGACTGCCAATAGATGGGGACTTTGAGGAGTCAATGCAAAGACAAGACAAAAAAAATTGCACTTGTCTAAAATGAGAAAATGAATAACAAAATAGAATAATATTATTCAAAGAACAAAAAAGGTCATAGCAATCCAAAAGTGATATACCTTGCTAATCTGAGCTTAATCAGAGATGAAAAGGGATGGATATGCAATAAGAATCAATGGAGAAACAATTCCTGTAGTTTATCAAAAAGAAGAGTTATGATATTTAACATGTATGGGACTACCTGCCATCTAGGGGAGTTGTGGAGGAAAGGAGAGGAAAAGTTGGAACAGAAGTTTTTGCAAGGGTCAATGTTGAAAAATTACCCATGCATATGTTTTGTCAATAAAAAGTTATAGTAAAAAAAAGAAGAATTATGGGAGAATAAATTGTCAAAGGAGAACAATTAGAACAGGGAGAAAGTGAAAAAGAAATCTTGATTTAATTATGAAGGGTTCCACTGAAGAATACTTCCATGCAAGGAGAGAGATATTCTGTAATGACAGCTGGAGATACTTAAAATGGATATAATCTTCAGGGATTTGGTGCTCAGAGATATTACTATCTTTGTGGTGCTTTTTAGAACAGCAGGTACCTGAGAGAAAATCAGAGTTCCCAGGGAGAGCCAGGAGTAGCACCTAGAAACATGGGAGAATATTAGCCAAAAGGGATCATTCCATGAGACATGGGTGAAAATGATTAGAAGAATCGCATAATACAAATTGAAATTTCTATAACAAGGCTACATTATGTCTTCATTATCTCTAGCAAGAACTACTGCTTTTAAGAGTGAGGAAGTACAATAGAAGAAAAAAATGGGGAAAGAGATGGAGTGCTGCAAAGCAATTACCCCCAGATAGGCCCCTTAGAAGTTTTCATTTCATGTGTAATACAAAGACTGAAGAATAAATAAGTAAAAAGAAATGAATCAAAAAATAAAATTTTAGGATAAACAAAATTGAGAGTTAATGAACAGAATGCTGTTATAAATGAACCATTTTTTTTAAAAAAATATATGGAAATTTTAAAAAACTAATAAGTAAAAGGAGGAAAGGGTTTTAAATAAAACTTAACGGAGAGAAGAAAAGGAAGGGGAAAGTTAAAGATCCAAATAAAAGGAATTTAAAAAATGGAATTAATGAATAAATCAAAATCCCAAACAAGAAAAAGTGGTGACCAATAGAAAACTGTGTTTGTGGGGGGGAAGAGATTTTATGGGAATAGAGGTACTTTAAATAGATTTAACAAAAGTAAAGAAAGGCAAATTTCTGTACTTAAAGAGAAAGAAGAATGAAAAATCCTAAATAAAAAAATATACTCATTGCAGACAAATGGAGGAAAATAAACACTCTCATAACTTTAAATTTGAATGACAAATAATATAACAAAAATAAAAGAAAATAAAATATTAGAATAGAAATTAAAACCCCACAATCTATTGCTTATAAGAAACACAATATAAAAATTAAAAATCATAAGTAGAATAAAAATGAGAAGCAATTAGAAAAATTCCTATGTAACAGTTGAGCTCATGCTATAAGACAAGGACAAACTATCCTATATTCATAAGATATAAAGAAAATCAAACTCTACTAAGAGGATAATAAACTAATATCAATATCAAACTTATATGCCTCAAATTCATAAAATCAAGTAGATAACTATTGATTAGGTGCCTCTCATAGGATAGGTTAAGCTAGTGCTAAGTATTAAGTATGCAAAGAACAGCAAAATTATTCCCTATACCAAGAAACTGAACATCTAATGAGGAAGAGAACATCCAAATAACTATATAAAATTATGATATGCAAACATGCATACATATACATCTATATATAAAATAGGCATATATATATACATATATATACGTATGTGTAACATATGTATATGTATATATATGTTACAAAGTCAAATGAAGATAATCATCAAAGAGAAGTACTAGAGGGACCTAAAGAAGGTAGAATTGTAGTAGATATTTTAAGGAAATCATAGAAGTTAAGAGATGGAGATAAGTTGGTTTAAAAAAAAAACTAACAATTATAAGAATCCACAAACAGTAATACAATGTAAGGATACTTTTAATGTCCCTCTCTCAGTTTTCAGTAAATCTAGAACAAATGCAAAGAAAATGAAAAATAAGTAATTGAATAAATTCCTAACATAACTAGAGCTAAAATAACCATATATCTATATCATCTCTCTCTAAAGAAAGAAAATACCATATGGAAGTTTTACAAAAATTTAATATAGGACACATAGATATTGCTAATATATTTTAAGAAACAGAAATAGAAAATACATACTCCACATAAGTATAATGCAAGAAAAGTACCAGTTTAGGAAATACACACAAAAGACACAAAATGGAGAATTAAAAGTGAAATAAATAATGAGCATCAAAAAACAAAATTACAGGAACATTTATAATTGTATGAAAGAGAATGATAATGATATAACAATATACAAATGATGTAACAATATATAAATAAAAGGAATCCTCAAAAGAAAAATAGTGTACATTAATGAATTAGAAAATAAGAGGCATAATTAACTGAGTATGCATTTTTTAAAGGCAACAGATAAACCAAAAATAAGTACAAATGAGGAGCACTGAAAATTAGAGAGGGACATACATAATGGAAACAAAAAATTATGGAAATGATAAATTACACTCTGGTTCTTGAAAAATATGAACAAAATTGGAAAAAATATTAACAAAATTGAAAAAAAAGTCTTAACCAACCTGTTCCTAAAGAAGATAACAGAAAACAAAATTAAATAAATAATACAGAAAATAATTGCTGCAAAATTGCAACAAAGGCAGAAGAAATTAAAGGAATAATCTGAACCTGTTATTCACAATTATAAATTACAAAAACAAAAGAAATAGATTGATGATATAAAAATACTAAATATTTTAATAGATAACCAAATAGAAAACTAATGAGGAAGACATACAGAAAACTATATACAATCAAGATACACACACACACACACACACACATGTGGACATAATATGGAACATTGCCAGAAAGATTACACTGAGAACATTAGAGAGGAGCTTGGTTATTATGAGAAGGCTATAGCAAATAAATGATGAGCAAGTCTGAAAGACAAGAATACAAGACATCATCAAAGGATTATATGACAGATGAAGATAAACTTGTCACATATCAAAATTAGGGGTTGAGGAGGGAATAACTAGAGTTCAGTTCACTGTTTCTTTTGCATTATTGGAATAAATTAAAGAAGCTCTTCAGCATTCTATGGCAAACTTTGGGAGAACATGAAGCCAAGTCTTGCTGGATTTGGAGGAATGAATGTGTTGCAATCTGCATCATTGGAGAGAACTTCTGAAACAATATTATCACAGATACATTTTGGCATTTGAAGATAGATGATAGATAGATAGATAGAGAAAGAGAGACAGACAGACAGACAGACAGACAAATAAATGAATAGAAATTCATGCACATATGTTTGGTGATAGAAATTTTACATATGAAAATGTGTACTTTAAAATACATAAATACTCAATTACAAAACTTATTGTTTTAATTTCATGTTCCATTTATCATCTTGAGAAACAAAATGAGCAGTTTTCTTTGATTATGTACTTAGTGTACATATCCACTTGTGATTAAATTGTGATTGTAATAAATTCTATCTACTTTGTGTCAAATTGATGAGCCAAACATTATGTCAGGAACTATCAGGGGCATTAAATACTTGTCATGTACACTGTAAATCGAAGCACTAGGAAATATTAGAAGGTATGGGTAATTCAGGAATGGTTAAACTTTAAATGTCTTTGCAAAATTAAATTAATCAAGGAAGCATATGATTTGCTCTAATTATTATAATGTCAAAATATTGAGGAGATAATTCAGAATATCATGAAATAGCAACATGATAATAACCTAATTTTAATGAAAGGGATCCATTGCAATGAGGTGTTCTGTTTTCAAGAATTATTCCTTCCAACCTTTAGAGATAATATCACAGATGTAGTCTTATATTCAGGAGTCTCAGAAAAAGGTGTTTCATTAATATATAAATAGCCAAATTCCAAATTTCAGTAACCATTTGTTAACTGAATCTCATTGTTGAATCACCTAATTAATTCTTCAGACCAGATTGGCTTCCTCCAATTCCCAAAAACTCTTTTCAGGACCCTCTCCCTTTTTTTTCCTTTACTATCTCTTCTGGTGATTTTACTAGCTCCCATGTATTGAATTACCATTTCTTTGCAGATAACTTCAAAGTCTTTTAACTACTCTTAGTCTATCACATAAACTAAATTTTACATTCCAAGCTCACTGTTGGACATTGAATTGAATGTGCATTAGGTATCTCAAATTTAATATTTCCTAAACAAATTTCATTGTCTTCCAATCCAGTCTTTCCCCTCTCCCAAACCTGCATTTTTTTTTAAGTTTTCCTATTTTTATCCAAGATAACGTCATCCTTCCAGTCAAATGGAATTACCACCTCAGTGACTGTCTGAATTGATCCTTCTAGGTCAACCAATGTATTAACCAGCATTGATTGACTATTTTATGCCAAGTATGATGACAAAACTAGGAATATAAAAAGCTAATCTTTGAACACCGTATGCATATGTTCTAGTTCTAAAATGATCACATATCATAGTATATAAAAATATTATATGCAAAATAGACACAAAGGAAAAGGTGATATGACCTTGAACTCAAATAATTGCCATGTAAGTGAAAAGAGAATCAATGTGGAAGATGTTTTGAAGACAAAATTTATCAGCCAAACATTTATTTTTCTGCTTATTTATTTATATGTTGCACCTTCCAGTAAAAAGAAAAGTTCCTTAAGAACAAGACTGGTTTTCTTTTTGTTTTTTGTATATGAAATGATTAATATAATTCCAAGGAAACATTAGGTATGCTTCTTGAATGATGATAATGATTATTATTAATGACAGCTCAAATTTATATTGTGATTTAAGGTTTGGAAAGCACTTTGCAAATATCTTATTTTGTCTCATTCCATTCTCACAACAACTTTAGTAGGAAGGTATTTTACTATTCCCCTTTTTACAGATGAAGAAACTGAAACAACATTGGTTAAGTGACTTTTCCAGGGACAGACAGCTAATAAAGGTTTGAGGCCAAATTTGAACTCAGGCCTATCAAGTGTAACTTCTAGTATTCAGCCAACTTCTCCATATTAGAATTTATCATATCTGTCAATGTTATAATTCAGCATATTGTTCATATTGAGTATGTTCTTTCCCACTTTCCAATGATTTCCTGGGGTTTCTCTGTTTTTCTCTGATCTCCAAATGAAGCTAATTCCCTAGCTCCTGGTATCAAATAGAAAACATTCCTACTTACAGTTCTGTTGCTCATTCTTTTCTTTAATTTATTATTTTTTTGTCTGACTTTACTTATGAAGATGGGAAGAACAAAAGACAGATTGCTGCCAGTACTTCCATGTTTAGATGGAAATGACCTTGGCAAGCTTAGAATCTGTAACAGGTATTTTAGTTGTATTCAGGGAATGAAAAACTATACTTATTTAATTTCTAATTATCAATATTTCTATTGGGAAAATTTTTCCCTAAATTGAATTTAAATAATAGATAAGTACATAATTATCCTCTTACTTTGCATGGCCCTGCCACACCTAAATCCAATTTACTTACAAGTCAAGTCATCATCTTCCTGATGCCATTGGTCTTCTCCAAGAATGAAGGATAAAAAACAGCTATGTTGAACTGGATGTCTAATAAACATCTTAAGTTTTACATATCTCATACTGAAAATGTTATCTTTCCCCATAAACATGTTCATATGAACTGTTTGTGACTAACATGTAGCAGAACCTTTTAAGCTCATATCGGTTTGACTGGCTACAGTTGGACACACTGTATCTTGACTGCAACGTAGTGGTATCATTTTAGTGCTCTTCAAGAACAAAGAACAACCAACTAACCAGAGAGCAACATCATCCTAATCTCTGGGGGTTGCAATCTAGGTGTTATTCACTACTCCTCACTATTTCAAACCATCATCATTATCAATATCTGATCTATTGCCAAGGCCTGCTAATTTCACTTCATCCTCTCCTTCTATCCTCTGATACTACTTCCATTCTGCCTCAGGCAGTCATCACTTCATACCTGGATTGCAGTATCCTATTGGTTGTTCTACCTATCTTAAGTCTCTCCCCATTTCAATATATTGACCTTTTAGTCAACAAAGAAATTTTCCTAAATCACAGATACTAAATTACCATATCAAACTCTTATTAAACTCCAGTGACCTGTTTCCTCCAAGATGAAATCCAAAATCTTCTGACATTCAAAGCACTTCATAATTTTTTATTATGTATATCTATATGCATATGTCTATGTGTGTATATTTCATAGGTTAATTCCCATTTCTGTTGTTTATGTGTTTTGTTGTTAAACTTTGTGGTGAAAAAACATTATTTCTCCATGTTCAAGAATCAAGCATATTTTTCAGTTAGAATCTATAGGAGAGGAAGGGAATTGTGCTATATAGCATTTCATTTGATCAAGGACAAAGACTTAAAAAAAACTTTCTAATTTACTTTTGTTTTCAACAAATACATAGCAGATGCATAAATCACACAGCATAACAAAGTCATTTCTCCCCCAAATTTCAAGAATGTAACACTAAAAAAGCCCCTCCATGTAATGTAATTTTTCCCTTCTGGAGCTTAAAAATGGTCAAAATAATTTTTCCTTTAAAAAATTGCTCCTGGGCTAACAGCTTGTACAATATGTCACATTTCAGCCTTGGAGGAAAATTTGACAACTGAGTTATACCCAAAGAAACATAGGTTGTAATGGAGAAGCTGTTCAGCTATTAGATGTAACTGTACTGTGGTGTATATAAGTCATAAAAATCAGGGGTGCAAATACATAGGGAGGTACTTTCTGATGGAGCTCTGAAAATAGCCAATAGAAGGATTTGTTCCTATAGACAAAGTTTTTCTTAATCATTCAACTGTCAACTACTTACTCTATCCTTCAATCATATGGGAAGAAGCATAAGACAAGCCCTATCTCAAAAAGTGCCTACCTCATCAATTATATAGCAGGACCACAGGATGTTTCGATTTCAAAATTTATTTTATATGTATACATATATATGTGTGTGTGTGTGTGTGTGTGTATACATACATCCATATAAAGTACAAAATATGTACATATATGTACGTGTAGGGACATACATTGTATATAAAATATATGCATTTATTTTAATTTGAGAAAGAAAAATATGGGTAAAATACTTATCAAAACTCTCTTGGTTCAGAAGTAGAAACTGTCTTATTTTGTAATAAAACATAGGGAAAATATAAGTCAGTTGCCTAAGATCTATGTTGAAAAGTAGCAAATACAGTTTTTGGAACTCAGATTCTTCTGAATTTATTCTTTTAGCATGGATTATCTAGATATTCTATGCCCTGACTTTAGTATGTCTCTTGAAGTAGGGCAGGCAAAGTCCTACAGATTTACATCACTATTTCCAGAAACAGCATACTGGTAATAGCTTCTGACCTCCTGGAATCGATCTTTAAAAAATTAGTATATGTCATCCTATAAGGCATTGGGCCAAATCCTGATTATGATTTTGCATAGACCAAGCTTGACTGGTAGCTCCCCATGCCAGGATGTAACAGGGAGAAAAAAACTATCTTTCAAACCTCAAATTAAATTTCAGGCAATAAATAAAGGACTACATGGACATTTTTAAAGTAGCAGATTATCACCTGGTCAAGAACAATTAAATAAAACAATATAGTATGATTGTAATAGGTTTCTAATACCATGTTCTTTTTAAATTTTGTTTGCTCAACCCAATTTTTTCATATGTGGAGTTTATATTTTAAAAGCCTACCTTATAATGTTTTTCAACTAATCCTAGTCATAAAGTTGATCTTCTGTATACTTCTTTTTAGAATAGATATTCTGATAATAGAATATCCTGAGAATACTTCAGTCTTTTGATAATGAGCCCCCTTAAATCCCTTTCTCTATTTCCCAGTATATTTCAGCATTATCAGTCAATCGTTGCTTCTCTATGGTCATAGAAGTATCTCTCTTTAAAGCAGTACTAGCAGAAAAAATAGGGAATCAAGGAGGAAAAAAAGTTTGCAAGAATGAGAGATATTAAAATTTGTTTGAAACATATTACACCATTACCTACACCAGACATTTTCCTATAGGATTTCTGTCTTGTAATCTTTCTAAAGTCTTGTACTTTCCTAATAAGTGATTGCCTTTCCCAGGATGTTATTTATGAAACTTTCAACATGATTTCCTAAGTTCCCCTTCTTCTATCATCTTCTCCTCTTCAACACATTTCATATTTAACTACCTCACTACTGTTTTGTCCTAATCCCTTTGTAGAACCATCAGTTCTACCACTATTCATGAACAGATGTTTCTACTAAATAATTTCAGTATCTAATATAATTACTTTCTGGACCTATTAATTACTCCCTGACCACCACCTGTCTCCCCCCACACCCCTTACAATGTAAAACTCCTTGAGGGCAAATACTACAGTTTTGCTTTTGTTTCCTTTGTATTTAGCAAAATATTGACAACAGTTATATCCAAAAGAAGTAAAAAGATCCTTTTTAAAATTTATTCATTCATTTCAAGTATGAAAAGACCAAGAATGAAACCTTAAGTAACAATCCCATTTAAACTATGGCAGTGACCAATAAAAAGAGAAGTTAACTCTGTTAAGAAAGCAGGAGAAAATCTGGTAAGAAGGGTAAATTCGAAATTATAAGTTGAAGGACAGTAACCAAAAAATGGAGTGATTAACTATATCAAATGGTAAAAAATTTTCCAAGAGAAAGGGTGCTTCAAAGTCTGAGATAAGATGGAAGAACACAGGAATATATCAAAGGGTTCTTAAGGTTGGAGAGGGGAAATGATAAAACATACAAAAACTTATGGGAAACTATCATTAAAAACCAGTTAGGATGTCATGATTTAATATCATTTAAATATATTTTCAAGTAATCTTAGAGGCAATACTAGTACAGAAGGAAAAGATTCTTATCTCAGTGTGTTTCTAAAACAGTCTTGTGGGTCAATAAGCATTTGTTAAGCACCAACTATGTGCCAGGAATTATGTTAAATGTCAGGTATACAAAAAAAAAAAAAAAAAAAAAAAAAAAAAAAGGCAAAAGATAGTCCTTGACCTTAAAAAATAATCCACAATTTTAATGGAAAAGACAATAAATATATACATATTGCAAAAAAGCTATATATGGGACAACTATAAAATAATTAAAAGAAGGAAGGGATCATCTTACACATAATAACAAAGAGTGTAGCAAAGCTAGACTCTTGGAGCAAGAAAGAAAATTATGGATCATTTCATCCATCTAGTGTTCTCAAAGTTTTGTCCATAGACCACTGGCATTCTCAGAAACTTTTTCATGGAGTCTAAGAGATCAAAACTTTTCATAATAATACTCAGGTGTCATTTCTTGTTAAAATTCTCCTCATCTTTCCAACCAAATATCTCTGTGAAGTGACATTTTCTTCATATACTTGAACCGTAAACATATAGTAATGAATATATAGTAAAGCAGATGTGAGAATACAGTTGTAGTCTATTAAGACAGACATTAGATTTGCATAATATATAAAATAAAACCATTCTTCTCACTGATTTTTTATTTTGTAAAACAATTACTTTCAATAAATTATTTTATCATATCATATGTGTTCATTATTGTTAACTGAGATGATTATTTATTCAAATTATTTTTTCAATTTCTAATAAGTAAATATTGATATAACATCCATAAACTAAAACTCTTTAGCATCCTCAATAATTTTTAAGCATGTAAAGTGGTGCTAAGACCAAAAAGTGCAAGAATCAATGATCTAATCCAAACTATTTTTCTAGAAAGAAAATTGAGGCCCCAGAGAAGAAAGATCAAGTATGTAGAATCACTAAGTGGTCTACTGAAGAAAGCAGAACAAGCTATCAGTCACCCTTGAATATGTCTTACATGCATATTTGTGTTTCACTTCTTCCCTCCCTCCTTTCATATGCAGGGATTTTGCTTCATTACTCATTCTTCTTCTACTCATCATGTGGTTTAAGCCCATAACTTCACAAATTAAATATAATGTCCCTGCTGGGTCCCATCATGAACTCTTGAAGTTAGTCCCATTCATTATCATTCTCTTCCCTCTTCAGACTAAAAAGTCTCATTTGTCAGTGGAACTTTATCACTCTCTGGGACCCAGAAGATACTGCACCTGAGCCCTGTCTATCTCTCTGATTCTCTTTAAATTCTACGAATTAGTCCCTTACAACCTTCAAGTGTGTGGCCCCCATCTATACAAACAATTTGATTTAAAACAATTATAAAATTCTTTGGTCCATATGAACTATGCTGATTTATTGATGAAGATTTAGAACAATTAATTAGCTTACAACATTCACCCTTTCATAAGAAGTATTGTAATTTAAAACACTAAACTGTACAAAGTTGTAATAACTGTATAAATTTGGGAAACTATTACAATCCACATGTCCACTGATGTTATAGTTCTGGGCCAAGTCTATGACTTCATCACCACTTGCCAGAATTATTTTAGTTGCCTCCTATTGGTCTCCCTCCTTTATTCTTTGTTGATCTTTCTTCTTTGTTCTTTATTGATCTTTCCTCCTTTATTCTATCCTCCATGCAACTGGTACATTGATATTTTGAAAGTACAGACCTGACCATATTACTCTTTCCTTAGGAAGTTTCAGTGATTCTCTGCCCTTAAAAGCAAATATAAATTTCTCTGTTTAGTTTTTAAAGCCATTCACAATTTGGTTCCAGACTATTTTTCTAGTTTAATTACACATAAATTTTCCTCATAAATTAAACCATTTAGCCACACCTATGTTCCTCATACATGACATTTCATCTTCTTACTTGAACCCTTAATATCCTCCAAACCTCAGCTCAAACACACTTGTTAATATCACTTCAAATCCCTTTGCATTGCTATTGAAAATAATCTATATTTACTCATCTATTAACATATTGCCTCCCACAAATAAAATATAAACTCTTTGAAGTTTATATTCAAAGAAGTTTTTTTGTTTTTTTTTTCTTTTTTGTTTGTTTTTTGAGTATTTTCAGAATGCAGAATATGACCTGGCAGAAACAGGCTTTTATATTGATTAGACATTGACTTGAGAAAGAAAAAAATACAATGCTTGGCCTCAAAAAAATTAAGAATTCTGATATGTCCACAAATATTTATAATGCAGGAATATTGTGATAAGCATAAGGTAAAAAAAAAATGTAGGTGGGGGAGAACTTGCAACTGGAAGGATAAAGAAAATGCTCTTGCCTAAGCCAAAATTCAAATAAATACTTTTAACAGGCCTGAGATGAAGAACAAGTGGTTCAGGGTTTGGGTAACAGATATACAAATTCACGTCAGGCTGGCGATAGCATAACAAGTTTGAAAAATGGTTCCTAGTGATGGCTAGTTGAAATGTAATTGTGTAAAACTAATTTAGTAAATAAGATAAAATAGTGATAAACATGATATTCTAATAAAATAGAATAATAAATTCTAATAAATTAGTGAGATAATTCCACTGAAGAATCCATATGTATACAAATATGTATATATGTATATGTACACATACAACCTATATGCATGATATATAACTAATCCAGCATATACCTATATACATAATATATACTATATAGTAGTAGATACCTATATATCTAGTATATATGTGTGTGAGTACACATATATATGTGTATATATGATATATATAATAGGTACATAATATTTTTTTATTTTATTGACTGACTGCCTCTAATACATATAAGCTATGAGTCCTGGGCAAGTCAAAATCTTTCAATGTTTGTCTACGTAAATATATAATTCTCTAAATTACAGAGAATCTGCAGGCCTGCAGTAGGAAAGAGAATTTTCTCATCTTGAAGTTCCTATGCAAATGAATTCACAAATTCAATTGCTATCCTAAAAGTGATTACTCTAAATTTTACAAAGTTTGATAAAAGGTTACATTTTTATTATCCTATGTATTTTTCAATAAAATAACTTTTTAAAATATTCAGATACTTGGATAATGATAAATTAAATTATCTGAAAAATTAATTATGAAAAATAGCATTACTTATATTTGCACTATCAAGATATATACAGGTTTTTTTTAATAACAATCTCTATATTTTAGTGAAAGCAAAAAGAATGAGAAATACCATTAAATTTGTTGTCCACTAATCTAGTCTGTAATGGCTGTTTTAACATTCCATAGAATCCTAATTCCTAATCTGATGCTGAAGTACAATTGTCACATTCTGATATATCAGAAAGAAGTGAGCTCCCTTCCCTTGCATAATAGAAAAGATGTTAAATACCTTATTGAAATGCACAGCAAATGCCTTTATCACCAGAGGGCTAAAGTAGATTTCAATACTATATTACAACTTACATGTATTATTACTGTCTAGCACATAAAGAAGAACAAAAAGTGTCTGAATTTTTTCTTTGCTTTCTGGATAAATGTGCTGCTCTCTCCTTTTTTTTAAGAAAAGAACCAAATCATAAATTATGCCAGATTTATTTATGCTACCATGAGGAAGACAGAAATTTATTTACATATTTAAATTAAATTGTTACCTCTTTCAAACCAGCTGCCACCATTATTTAAATTCGGTTGCTTTTATTCAATACTTGAAAATTTCCAATGCCTCTGCATACATTTAGTATGTGTGTAGATGTGTATATTTATATGTATATGCACATATGTGTATATATTCATCTCTGTATGTATGTGTGTATAACAAATATCAAATCTGCCATCATTGTGCTCACATTATTAGTCAAGCAAAATCATTTATTAAACCACTTAACAAAATCTTCTCAGAAAAACTTAAACATATATGTGAAATTTGAGATTTTTTTAATTTCTCAAATTACTTTTTTGCTATGATTTTTCTTGAGTTTCATCACTTGAAATGACAAAATATGATATTCTTCAATCTTTTTAATTGCAGCCCAAATTGGCAATGTTCACTCAATTGCTAGATTGAACTGAAATCAACTCTAATTTCAAGATCCCAATCCTGCTACTGTTCTGTTTGGCTCTCAACTGCTATCCCTACACTCTATGCAATTTTAATGAATTTTTGTCATCAATATGCAATATGCAATGATTGTTAGTGTTATAAATACTAACTGACACAAGCTATAGTAGAATATCAATTTTTTAAAAATTTATTTCCTCTATTATTTCTCAGAATCCAGTAGCTGTGTGGTACAATGATTTCTAGAATGATCTAAAGAATAGGTTTGTAATAATAAAACAATAAACACAAAAATGAGTCTTTTGCCTTTGAGCTAAACCCCATTGTACATTACACATAAGATATGGGCAATAAAATTCATTTTTGATGCTATTAATAAGCAATAGAAGATGGTTCCCACCTAGAATTCAGAACAGTTTTGTGCCTAAAATGTTTACAAGAGAATATTTTACATGGCTTAATGTAAATTAGTCAGAATTACATGGTTATGATATAAAGAGATTTTACTTTAATCTGTAATTGAATAAAATAAAAGGTTGGAAATTTCAAGGTACCAATAACCATGGCTTGGTTGTTTTTGTCTCCTATAATGAAATCTCTTAATTCCCCTGGATTTACCTAAATGCCTTTATATTTAATGGATTTGTAGAAATCCAACACCATCATGTGTTGTGTGGATATTCAAATTTCACAAATGGAATCCACTTCCTGATGAAGACATTGCTACTTACAATGCAGAATTTTGAAGATCGCCAAAAAAGGTTTGTTTTAATCAGGCACAGAGGGAGGCAAGCCAAGTGCAGGTAGGCTGAGCACAGACGCCAAGTCCAGCCAGCACAGACCAGAGTGGTGCAGAACTCCGTGTGTTTGAGAATACATGAGGAGAAATCTACAGCAGTGTTGGCTACTCTACCCTGGCTGTTAGCCAGTAGATCAGCAGAGGAGTTATAAAACACCAAACACAAACACAAAAGGTAAATAGTGAACCCCAAAACCCCAAAAACTCACAGGACCTGGCCATACTCACCCAGCATCAGGAGTGAATCAGCATGGAATCAGCACAGCTGTAGAGGAAGCTTGGACAACCTGTTTCCCTAAAACAGATCTCAATTTTTAAAAAAATGAATAAAAAAGCAAAAAGAACTTCAACCATAGGTAGTTTCTATGGTGAAAAAGAAGAACAGATTTCAAACCCTGAGGAGACTAAAAACAGATTTTCTCCAGATGAAGCCCCAAAAGGTGATATAACCTAGTCCCCATCACACAAGGCTCTCCTAGAAGAAAGTACAAAGGATTTTAAAAGAGAGTCAGAAGAAAAGTGGGGAAAGGAAAGGGAAAAATTGCAAGAGGAATTGGAAAAGGCACATAACTCATTAAACGATAAATTGCAAAAAGGAAACAACTCCCTAAAAAACAGAATATGTGAAATGAAAAAGGCAAATAACTCCCAGGAAAATAGAATCTGTGAATTGGAAAAAGAAAATAACTCCTTAAAAAACAAAATTCATATAATGGAAAAAAAATCCATAGAACAAAACAACTCATTTAAAAACTTAAATTGGACAAATACAAAAAGAAGTTAAAGTAAATAAAGAAAACAATTCACTAAAAATCAGATTTGAACAAATGGAAATGAATGACTCAATGAGACCTCAAAAATCCATCAAGAGAAAAGCAGAAAAAAAAAAAAAAAAAGAAAGAAAGAAGTAGTAAAATACCTACTTGGGGAAAAAACTAAGCAAAAAAATATATCTAGGAGATACAATCTAAGGATTACTGGACTCCCTGAAAACCATGATGAAAAAAAAAAAAAAAAAAGCCTAGACACCATTTGTCAGGAAATCATCAGAGGATTGCCCTGGTATCATAGAATCAGAAGATAAAATATTCACTGAAAGAATTTACCGAACACTTCCTGAAAGAGACCCCAAAATTAAAACTCCAAGAAATATCATTGCTAAATTTCAGAACTATCAGACCCAGGGGAAAATATTACAAGCAGCCAGGGAAAAAAAAAAAACAATAGAAATATCAAGGAGCCAAAATAAGCATTACCCACAATCTAACAGCTCCCACCTTAAAGGATCCAAGGGCCTGGAATCTGATATTCCAAAACGCAAAGGAACTTGGAATGCAGCCAATAATAAACTACCCTGCTAAATTGAGCATTTTCTTCTAAGGAAGAATATGGGCATTCAATGAAACAGGTGAATTCCATTTATTTCTGATGAAAAGACCAGAGCTAAACAAACAAAAAAAATTACCTCCAAATATAGGACTTAAGAGAAGCATAAAAAGTTAAAAAGAAAAGAATTCCTGAGAACTGGTTATGGGTATATGGAGAGTACATATATAATTTTATTTTACTGCCATATATATTAAAAAAAGAAACTAGAGATGGGAAGGGGATTGTATCAGAAAAAGGGAACAGTGGAGGTGAAACGAGGGAAATTACATCTCACAAAGAGGCAAAGGAGATCTATTATATTTTAGGGAAAATAGGGAGGGGGATGAACATTGTGTGAATCTTACTCTTATCAGATTTGGCTCAAAGAGAAAATATTAGACATATTTAGTTTACAGAGAAACTTCTCTCACCTTATTGAAAAGTGGAAGGGGAAAAGAGAAAAGGGAAGGGATAGACTAAATAGAAGGGAAAACAGAAATAGGAGGGGAATGTATAAGAAAGGAGGGATTCTAAAGGAGGAAGGCTGCATGAGGCAAATGGTGCTCATAAGTAAAATACTGAGGAGGAGGGAAAGGGGGAAAGGAAAGAGAAAGGTATAATCTGAGGATAATAATATGACAGGAAATATAGAATTAGTAGTTTTAACTGTACATGTGAATGGGGTGAACTCTCCCATAAAAGAGAAGCAGATAACAGACTGGATTAAAACCCAAAATCCTACAATATGTTGTTTATAAGAAACACATTTAAAGAAGAGTGATATATATAGAGTAAAGGTAAAAGGCTGGAGCAGAAACTATTATATTTCAGGTGAAGTAAAAAAAAAGCAGGGATGGGTATCCTGATCTCAGATCAAGCAAAAATAGACCTAATTAAAAGAGATAAGAAAAGAAACTATATCTTGCTAAAGGGTGCCGTAGATAATGAAGTAATATCAATACTACTCATATATGCATCGAGTGGTATAGCTTGGAAATTCCTAAAGGAGAAGTTAAGAGAGCTGGAAGAAAAAATAAACAGAAAACTGTATGAGTGGAAGGTCTCAACCTTGCTGTTTCAGAACTAGAAAAATCAAACCACAAAATAAATAAGAAAAAAGTTAAAGAAGTAAATAGAATATTGGAAAACTTAGGTATGATAAATCTTTGGAGAAAATTGAATGGAGACAGAAAGGAGTACACTTTCTTCCCAGCAATTCATGAAACCTATAAAAAAATTGACCGTGTATTGGGACATAAAAACTTCAAAATCAAATGCAGAAAGGCAGAAATAGTAAATGCATTTTTTTCAGATCATGATGCAATAAAAATATATTCAATAAAAAGCAAGGGGAAAATAGACCAAAAAGTAATTGGAAATTAAATAATCTCATTCTAAAGAATGAATGTTTAAAACAGAAATCATAGACACAATTAATAATTTATTCCAAGAGAATGACAATAATGAGACAACATACCAAAAAATGCAGCCAAACATGTTAAAGGGAGAAATTTTATCTTTCTAGATATTTACTTGGTTAAAACAAAGAAAGAAAAGATCAATAAATTGGGCTTGCAACTAAAAAAAGCTAGGAAAAGAGCTTATTTAAAAAAAAAAGCAATCAAATACCAAACTTGAAATTGTAAAAATAAAAGGAGAGATTAATAAAATTGAAATGTAAAAAACTATTGAATTAATAAATAAAACTAAGAGTTGGTTTTATGAAAAAATCAAGAAAATAGATAAACCTTTAATTAATTTGATTAGAAAAAGGAAAGAGGAAAATCAAATTGTTAGTCTTAAAAATGAAAAGGGAGAACTTTCCACCAATGAAGAAGAAAATTAGAGCAATAATTAGGAGTTACTTTGCCCAACTTTATGTCAATAAATTTGATAACCTAAGTGCAATGAATTAAGACAACTCTGAGATACCACTACACACCTGTCAGATTGGCTAAGATGACAGGAAAAAATAATGATGAATGTTGGAGGGGATGCGGGAAAACTGGGACACTAATGCATTGTTGGTGGAGTTGTGAACGAATACAACCATTCTGGAGAGCAATCTGGAATTATGCCCAAAAAATTATCAAAATGTGCATATCCTTTGATCCAGCAGTGTTTCTATTGGGCTTATATCCCAAAGAAATACTAAAGAAGGGAAAGGGACCTGTATGTGCCAAAATGTTTGTAGCAGCCCTGTTTGTAGTGGCTAGAAACTGGAAAATGAATGGATGCCCATCAATTGGAGAATGGCTGGGTAAATTGTGGTATATGAATGTTATGGAATATTATTGTTCTGTAAGAAATGACCAGCAGGATGAATACAGAGAGGCTTGGAGAGACCTACATGAACTGATGCTAAGTGAAATGAGCAGAACCAGGAGATCATTATACACTTCGACAACGATATTGTATGAGGACATATTTTGATGGAAGTGGATTTCTTTGACAAAGAGACCTGAGTTTCAATTGATAAATGACGGACAAAAGCAGCTACACCAAAGAAAGAACACTGGGAAACGAATGTGAACTATCTGCATTTTTGTTTTTCTTCCCGGATTATTTATACCTTCTGAATCCAATTCTCCCTACGCAACAAGAGAACTGTTCGGTTCTGCAAACATATATTGTATCTAGGATATACTGCAACATATCCAACATATAAAGGACTGCTTGCCATCTAGGGGAGGGGGTGGAGGGAGGGAGGGGAAAAAAAATCGGAACAGAAATGAGTGTAAATATAATGTAATTATTAAATAAAAAAATTAAAAAAT
Source organism: Antechinus flavipes (assembly GCF_016432865.1). Lineage (NCBI taxonomy): Eukaryota > Metazoa > Chordata > Mammalia > Dasyuromorphia > Dasyuridae > Antechinus > Antechinus flavipes. Next base: position 401,280,553 of record NC_067398.1, read on the forward strand.
AAAAAAATAAAAAAAAAAACCTAAGTGCAATGGAGGAATACCTATAAAATATAGATTGCCCAGGATTAACAGAGGAATTGCTTAAATAGTCCGATTTTAGAAAAAGAAATAGAACAAGCTATTAATCAATTTTCTAAGAAAAAATCCCCAGGACAAAATGGATTTACATGTGAATTCTACCAAAAATTTAAACAAAAATTAACTCCAATATTTATATAAACTATTTGAAAAAGTAGGCAATGAAGGACTACCAAATTCCTTTTATGACACAGACATCACACTGATACCTAAACTAAGTAGGACAAAAACAGAGAAAGAAAATTATAGACCATTCTCTCTAATGAATATTGATGCAAAACATCTTAAATAAAATATTAGTAAAGAGATTACAGAAAATCATCTCCAGGATATTACACCATGACCAAGTAGGATTTATACCTGGAATAGAGGACTGGTTCAATACTTTTTTTTGAAATAAAATTAAGCATTTATTACAATTTATAACAATACAAAAATCTTAATTTAAAAATAAATGCAATACACATTTAATAATATAAAAGGTTTTTTTTTTGTTGTTTTTTTTAATTATTTTTTTAAAATAACTTTTTATTGATAGAACTCATGCCAGGGTAATTTTTTACAACATTATCCCTTGCATTCACTTCTGTTCCGATTTTTCCCCTCCCTCTCTCCACCCCCTCCCTCAGATGGCAAGCAATCCTTTACATGTTGAATAGGTTACAGTATATCCTGGATACAATATGCGTGTGCAGAACCGAACAGTTTTCTTGTTGCACAGGGAGAATTGAATTCAGAAGGTATAAATAATCCGGGAAGAAAAACAAAAATGCAAGCAGTTTATATTCATCTCCCAGTGTTCTTTCTTTGGGTGTAGCTGCTTCTGCCCATCTTTGATCAATTGAAACTGAATTAGCTCTCTTTATCAAAGAGATCCACTTCCATCAGAATATATACTCAAACAGTATCATTGTTGAAGTATACAATGATCTCCTGGTTCTGCTCATTTCACTTAGCATCAGTTCATGTAAGTCTTACCAGTCCTCTCTGTATTCATCCTGCTGGTCATTCCTTACACATCAATAATATTCCATAACATTCATATAGGACTGGTTCAATATTAAGAAAACTATTAGCATAACCAAATTAACAAAAACCATCTGTTTATCTCAATAGATGCAGAAAAAACATTTGATAAAATCCAACATCCATTCCTATTAAAAACACTACAGAGTATAGGAATATATGGATTTTTCCTTAAAATAGTCAGTAGCATCTATTTAAAACCAACAGTAAGCACCATATGTAATGGGGATAAACTGAAACCATTCCCGTAAGATCAAGGGTAAAACAAGGTTGCCTACTCTTACCATTATTATTCAATATTGTATTAGAAATGCTAGCTTTGGCAATAAGAGAAGAAAAAGAGATTAAAGGAATTAGAGTAAGTAATGAGAAAGCCAAATTATCACCTTTTGCAGATGATATTATGATATACTTAGAGAACCCCAGCAAATCAACTAAAAAGCTATTTAAAATAATCCACAACTTTATCAATGTGGCAAGATTCAAAATAAATTCACATAAATGATCAGCATTTTTATACATCATTAACAAAATCCAACAGCAAGAGATACAAAGAGAAATTCCATTTAAAATAATTGTCAAAAGTATAAAATATTTGGGAATCTATCTGCCAAGGGAGGATAGGGAACTATATGATCAAAAATACAAAACACTTTCTATACAAATAAAGTCGGATCTAAGCAACTGGAAAAATATCAAATGCTCTTGGATACATCAAGCAAATACAACAAAGATGGCAATACTACCTAAACGAATCTATTTATTTAGTGCTATACCAATCAACCTTCCAAGAAATTATTTTACTGACCTAGAACTAATAACAACAAAATTCATCTAGAAGAACAAAAGGTCAAGAATTTCAAGGGAATTAATGAAAAAAAAAATCAAATGAAGTGGTCTAGTTTTACCAGATCTTAAACTATATTATAAAACAGCAGTCATCAAAACTATTTGGTCTAACTGGCTAAGAAATAGACTAATTGATCAGTGGAATAGTTAAGGTTCACAAGACAAAATAGTCAATAACTATATCAATCTAGTGTTTTACAAACCCAAAGACCCCAGCTTTGGGGATAAGAATTCACTATTTGTCAAAAACTGCTGGGAAAATTGGAAACTAGTATGGCAGAAACTATTCATTGACCCACACCTAACACTATATACCAAGATAAGGTCAAAATGAGTTCATGATCTAGACATAAAGAATGATATTATAAACAAATTAAAAGAACATAGGATAGTTTACCTCTCAGATCTGTGGAGAAGGAAAAAATTTTGTCCAAAGAAGAACTAGATTGATCACAAAATAGATAATTTTCATTACATTAAGTTAAAAAGTTTTTTTACAAACAAAATTAATTGAGACAGGAGTAGAAGGAAAGCCATAAACTGGGAAAACATTTTTACATTCAAAGGTTCTGATAAGGGCCTCATTTCCAACATATATAAAGAATTGACTCAAATTTATAAGAAATCAAACCATTCTCCAATTGATAAATGATGAATATGAACAATTTCCAGATGAAGAAATTGAAACTATTTCTAGTCATATGAAAAGATACTACAAATCACTATTGATCAAAGAAATGCAAATTAAGACAACTCTGTGATACCACTACACACCTTTCAGATTGGCTAAGAAGACAGGAAAAGATGATGATGAATGTTAGAGGGGATATGAGAAGACTGGAAGAAGAAATTACCAACAGGATGATTTCAGAGAGGCCTGGAGAGACTTACATGAACTGATGCTAAGTGAAATGAGCAGAGCCAGGAGATCATTATTCACAGCAATAACAAGACTATACGATGATCAATTCTGATAGACATGGCTCTCTTCAACAATGAGATGATTCAGACCAGTTCCAATTGTTCAATAATGAAGAGACCCATCTATACCCAGAGAGAGGACTATGGGAATTGACTATGGACCACAATATAGCCTTTTCATTCTTTCTGTTATTGTTTGCTTGAATTTTTGTTTTCCTTCTCAGATTTTTTTTTCTTTCTAGATCCGATTTTTCTTGTGCAGCGAGATAACTATATGTATACATATATTGGATTTAATATGTATTTTAACATATATTGGACTATCTGCCATCTAGGGGAGGGGATGGGGGGAACGAGGGAAATTTGGAACAGAAGATTTTGCAAGGGTCAGTGTTGAAAAATTACCCATACATATGTTTTGTAAATAAAATACTATAATAAAAAAGAAATATGTAAAATGAATTGAATTTAAAACTCTATAAACATATTTATCATTAAGAAAAAAAACATACTTAGGCAGCTAATTGTAGATATTTATTCTTCATTTTCTTCTACTTCTGTACCTTCAAATAATACAGAATTTTTTTTTCTTTTATGAAGTAGACAAGTCTTCATGGGAGAGAGGTGAGTGTATATCTGCCATGATAGCTCTTTTCAGTGCCAGTATCTCTACTGTGGGAAGACCACAATCTGTTGACTCTATTTATATTTTAAATTGAATGCCTAAAGAAAAGTGAATTTACATGGTAAAATATTCTAAAATTAAAGAAAAAAAGACAGAAAAGTAAATTTTCTTAACAATATTGATAAGGACAATAAAATTATTCTTATTATTATCATTATTATTTTTATCTCTAATGATGGCAAAGTTAATTAATAAAATCTCAGCTATCTCTCAGACTACTAAAATATAATATACTAATTAGGATATATCAGAACAGAAAGATAGAGTGATAGGATAGTAATAAATATCAAAAAAATATTCATCTTATAATCCAGAAACCTAAAGGAGAGATGATCAGGTACTCTCCAGAATATTTAATAATATTAAAGAGAAGAAAGGGGATGATAATATGAAGGACAGCCCACATAGTTGTCTGAAGGAAGTGAATGACCATTTCCTAAAAGAAACTACAAGGCCAGCATGGAGGCAAATTATACTTGTGAAATCTGTAGGATATCAGTCTTTGCTAAGAGGAGAGAAACTTTAAAAATTTTGACTTGGCTTGCTACTAATTTACACTTCCTGGAGGCAATTGAATCATAATGTGTGCTTTTATTCTTAACTTCATTGTGGACAATAAGAAGGACTTATATGGAGAAGTAAAAATAGAAGGGAAATTTGCATATTTTAAGTACAATTTCAGAGTTCCAAATGAAGGGAGGAGGAAGAAGAAGATTCCTGGTGACATTTTGACATTTATCCTATTTTCTTTACCAGAAAGAATGTACAGGTTGGAAACTAAGTGTTTGCTATGATATAGCCAAGTATGTGGTATAAGGAGCAAATGAGAAGAAGAATATTAAGAAGAGAAATGAAAAGGTTTTACAAATTATCTAAATTTAGAGAAATTGGACTTGATTCCAGATTGTAACATTTGAGAGGTCCTAAGTTTAAAAGAAAAAAAAAAAAAAAACTGGGAGTTTTTTAGCCTTCATTAACGCCTTTGGGAAAACAGTGAAGTCTATGAATTTCTCAGACAAAGGAACTAAATTATATTGGGAAAAGTGTTTTTGTTTTGTTTTTAATTCATAAACCTCCAGATTAAAAAATCTCTCATTTAACTTAAATGAGAATTAGTTTTCTCATCTAGAATAATAAGGGGATAATTATACTTAAACTTAATTACACTTTAGTTTAAATTACACTTAAAGGTCTGTTATAAGGAAAGCATTTTTGTAATCTTTAAATAACAATAAAATTTACTTTAATATACATCCACTATCAAGTTCTAGACTATGTAGAGAAAAAATATTTCCCAAAGAAACTTATGTATCATAGGAAAGACACAAGACAGAGAAAAGCAATTGGAAGACAATTTGATGATTGCTTTACTGTTCTGTAATTCAGCTGTGTCCAATTCTTTGTGACTCTATGATCCATAGTATACCAATACTGTCTATTAGGAGACAAAAAGCACTGGCAATTAATAAGATTAAGAAGACCCTCATAGAGGAGACAAAAAGCACTGACAATTAATAAGATTAAGAAGGACCTCATAGAGGCAGTGGTAACTAAATAGATTATTGAAGGAATCTTGGAGTTACAAGAGATGAAAGCAACAAAAAACTGAAAAGGACAAAGCCTTTGTAGATATCTTGCTCTTTACTCCTCACAATATATTTTTCAGTCCATTGACACTGGCCATCTTGCTATTCCACAAACAAGACACACCACTGGTTGACTTCAAAATTTTCTCCAGCTATAACCTATACCAGTGGTCCTCAAAGTGTAGTCAAAAAATTGTTGGGGGTCTCTGAAACCCTTCCAGAGGGTCTACAAATTCAAAATTATTTTTTTATTTCTAATATAGTAAGTAGCTATAAATATAACCCATGTGAACAAAAACTCTTTGAACAGATCCTCGATAGTTTTTTAACAACATGAAGATACTGAGAACAAAAGTTTGAGAACCACTACCCTATACCTTCCCTGGATTTGTTTAATTACCACCTAAAACTACCTTTTGTGGGATATGTAAACAACTTATTATCAAAAAACAGTCATAAATTAATTGCCAAAGGGTCATATGGAATTATAAATGAATTCTATCAAGCATTCAAAGAATAATTAATTAACATAAAATATATATTAGTACATAGACTACAACAATATAATAATATATTAGTACAATTACAAATTATAACTAAGTTCAGTTTATTCCAAGCATACAGAATATTTTAGTCTTATAAATTTGAATCATTACCTTATATATTTTGTGAATAATATCATTATCAGAAAAGTTTGCTGCAATTATTTTTTCTGTTACTAATTTCTTCTAGCTATTTGTTACTTTCTAATTTTACTCCATTTTTTATTGAAATAAAACCTTTAAAATATTACATAATTAAAATTATGAATTTTATTTTGTATGTTCCTTTTTATTACTTGTTTGGTCATGGACAAGTTTTCCTATCCATAGGTTTAAAAGATGATTACTTCTTTACTTCTTTCATTTCTTTATGATATGACGTTTATGTCTGGATTATTAATTCATTTGGTACTTATCTTAGTGTAGGTTGTAAGGTGAGGGTCTAAACTATTCTTCCAACATTTCTGTTTTGTTTGTTTGCATTTTTTTAGCATTTTATTTTTCCAGTTATGCATAAAGACAACTTTTAACATTTATTTTTAAATTTTATTCCTTCCTCCCTATCTATCCTACCCCCATTAAAAGGGCAAACAATTTAATATGGATTATACTTGTGTAGCTATGCAAAATATTTCCATATTAGTTATGCTTTTAAAAATACTAAAAAAAAACCTCAAGGAAAATAAAGTTTAAAAAATAATAATATTCTTCAATCTGTGTTCAAACACAATCAGTTCTTTCTCAAGGGAGAAAATTGCTTGCAGTTTTCCTGAAATGGTAACTTCCCCCAGTAACTCTGAGTTTTGGTGCTCATCAAACTCTTTCTTATTATTGAGTCTTTTAATTATGAACCCCTTTGGGGTTTATTACAAAGATACTGGAATGTTTTGCCATTTCCTTATCCAGCTCATTTTACAAATGAGGAAACTAAGGCAAACAGGATTAAGTGACTTGCCCAGACTTGCACAGCTAGTAACTGCCTGAGACTAGATTTGAACTCAGGTATTTCTGACCTCAGGACTGGCCCCCTATCCATAATACTACCTATCTCCCTCTAAAAGGAACAGATATGAAAGATTCATGGATAGAGATCTGAATATTTGGAAAACAAATCACAAACATTATAGAGCAGTCAAAGAGGTAATAGAAAAACAGAGAGCAATATCATCAAGAGCAACAAAAACTTTAAAGATAATAGAAGATTAGGGAGAAGTTGGAGAAAAGTGTCAGATATTACTGAGAGGTCAAGAAGGATATGTCCTGAGAATAGTCATAAGATTAGACAATTTAGATATAATTAGTAACCAGATTAAGGAATCCTATAAGAATATACAAAGCAGGTAGGTAGCATAAGAGAAAGAGGACCAGGTCTGGGGTCAAGGAGACTCATTTTCCTGAGTCCAAATCTGGACTCATATACTTATTAGTTGTGTGACTCTGGACAAGTCACTTAACCCCTGTTTGTCCCAGTTTTCTCATCTGTAAAATGAGCTGGAGAAGGAAATTAGAAAACCACTGTAGTAATTGCCAAGAAAAGTCTAAATGGGGTTAAGAAAAGTCAGACATGATTGAAACAATTAAATAACAACAAAAAATACACTAAATTATTTATATTGAGATGTGATTTTCCCTACATATTCTGATGGAGAATGAGAAGTGATAGTTCCTGGCAGTTCTGTCATCATTATCTGGTTAAGCGTACAAACAAGAGATGAGATGCAGGTTTTGCCACACTGTGGCTTGTACTTCTCAAGCCTGCCATATTGCTAAAATCACTTAAAATCCAAATACAATAAAGAATAAAGGAAATGAAGTGACATCAAAAGCAAGACTTCCACAGTATTCTTGACCCTGGACCAGCTTCTTGGTTTTTTGGGTTTTTGTTTTATTTTGGTTTTATTGTTGTTTTGGGGGGAGGTTTGGGGTTTTTGTTTGTTTGTTTGTTTGTTTTGGTGTTGTTGGAAGGGGGAGAATCATTGAGTATAGGCATGTATATTAGCCATGGTAAAGACACTGAATCTAAAGCAACAAATATTAATGACAAGGAAAAGTTAAGATGCAGTACAAAGTAACAAATCAAAGGCTAAAAGATAGGCAGAGAGTTGAAGGAGAAAAAAAGTTAAGTACCACAGTGTCTAGATCACAAGCCTGAAATAAAAAAGACCTGAGTTAAAATCCAATCTTAAAGCCTTAAAATTTTGAATAGGGTCATGAAGAGTCAGACACAATTAAAATAACTGAATAACAGCAAAGAATATAAAAAACAGGATTACTAAGCTTCATGCACTATGATTATATATATATATATATATATATATATATATATATATATACACACACATATATATGTAGCTCATTTTGTCATGTTAGCTGTATCACAGCAATAGTTGTGAATAGCAGTGAATACTATAGGCTTCAGAAAAGTGGATTCTAAATAGTTCAGAGATAGGGAAGGTAGGTTCTCATTAGTAGAACATCTAAATTAGAAGCCAGTGGCCAGAAAAAGTCAATAAATTCTGGCTTAAGACACAGTTCATTTCTACTAAAAAGAAACGATAAAGAAAGATGATGTTGATATAACTACCTAATTGTGGAATGCAGATGTTAAGAGAACTTTTTTAAAAAGAGGGGAATAAGGACAGATAACAAAATGATTCTAAAGGAATGATCAGATTCCCTAAGGAAAGTATCAAGAAGGTGAGTGTAATAACTTGAGGTGTGTCATAAATTTCAATGTTAAAAAAGAGAGTTGCTTTTGTTTGTGTGTTTTTTTTTTAATTTTGTGGGTGAAAATTCCCAGAAAATCTGGAACCACAACATAGCAGACATAAGAAGGCAACTTTGGAGCTAAACCAAATCCTTTCAATTTCTATTTTATTTTTATTTTTCTACCAAGAATAATCAGAGTATCATAGGAATAAAAAAATAGAATAACAAGGATTGAAGGAATTGAAATCTGAGCTAAATCAGATGATCAAAGAACAATCGTATGGCTTCAATAAGTTCAAATCAGCATGGAACAGATAGAACTTGCCATAAGATTGCTAATTGATTTTCAGTGATCTGGATGTAATAACTGAAAGTGGGCAAACATTTTCCCAATATGGAACTTTTGACTAGTGAAATTAATATCAATTTCTGGTAATTATGTAGAATGTATTATTAAAGGGATAGTTCCTGAGAACTTAGGAAATAATTTACATAGTTTCATTAAGAATATAGGTCATACATGACTAAAATCATTTCCTATTTTTACATGATAAGAAAACTAGATTTTTTACATGATAACAAACTATAGATTAAGAAAATGTAATAAATATATATATATATATATATGTATCTTCATTTCAATATGAGAAGCCATGGATAGTATAATAAGTTAATTAAGTGAATTTAAAATAATTTGATTGACTAGACCCCCAAAAAGTAATGATTAGTGGATCAGTTAGCCAGTAGGGAAATTTTTATTTTAAAAAAAGGAACTTTCTTTCTTTTAGCTTTTAATTAATACTTGAATATTTATACGTATCAATGATTTCATTATCATTACCTTAGACAATGTAGGTATCAATTTATTCATACTGCATTCTGTGATTTTTGTCCATACATTACCATAAACCTTACACAAATAATCTATATAGCATATTAGAGGTCTTTTCCTAAATCTTTGGATCTTCTATGTATAAATGAAAGCATCTAAGCCATACTTCTGTTATCTCTTGACCTTACTGTGTTGTCAGTTCATTCAATTCATTCTCTTTTGTCCATGGAACTCTGGTCTCAGCTCATTGTCCATTTACAATGCTTATTCAATATAAAGCACATGAAAATAGAATAATTCTATGGCGTGTTTACCCCAGTTTTATCTTAATAGTTTTAATTTTAAATATATAGATATAAAAGTCAATTATAAACTTTTAAGTTTATGATTTGGAATATTAGTTAATACTGTAATATACATAATCAGCATCCAATATACATGTACATACAGTTAATACTGTAATATACATAATCAGCTGGAATAAAGACCTGACACTAAAAAGAAGAAAATCAAAAATCAAAATTAAAGTTTTATAGCAGGATTAAAAAATTAAATGAACAAGTATAGAACAAAGTAATACTGCTAGAAGATAGTATTATTTAAGGGTTATTTCACTGTACTGTAAAGTAAATTTAAGTGAGAGCTAAGCCAGCCAAAGCTAATTCTGTGGCAACACAAATTTAATTAAATTATCTAGGTCAATAGAGGTAGTAGTTCTGCCATAATCTTCCTTGGGAAAAAAAATACATCTTGATGATTGTGCCTAGTTCTGGATACCACATCTTCATAAATGTTAATTATATTAATTGTATACAAAGTTGTTAGACTAGCATGATAGGTGGAATCTTCCCACATAGTGAATGGTTACAAATTTGGGAATGTATAATCTGAGAAAGGCAAGGCAGAGAAAGCAAAATAAATATTTTCAAATGTATAAAATGTTGAAATATGAAAGAGATGTTATTTTTTTGCCCCAGAAAGATAAAATAAGATTAATAGACAAAAAAGTATAGGGAGATTAATTTGGGCTCATCAAAATGGAAAAAAAAATTCTTCCTAACAACTTAGAGCTATCCAAAAAATAGATTAAAATGCTTTAGAAGTCCTGATGGATGTCTATTTTTCATGTTTCTTGTAGAATTCATATTCTGAGTAAGAGTTGAAACAGATGAATTGAGAAGTCCTGTCCAACTTAGGCATTCTCTGACTTTAAATTATAACATAATATTTGTTATTTAATTGAATAGTTAATTCAATTTATTATTACCTTCAATACATAGATCAAACATTCATGCCTTAATATATAATAGTCTCATGAATTTTTGTTTTTGTTGTTCAATAGTTTCAGCTATATCTTATCCTTTGTGACCCCAATTGGGGATTTCTTGGCAAAGATAATGGAATAATTTGTGATTTTCTTTTCCAGTTCATTTTACACAAGGGGGAATTGAGGCAATCAAGGTAAATAACTTGCTCACAGTCACCTAGCTAATAAGAGATTAGATTTGAACTCACAAAGATGAGCCTTTGTGCCTCCAAACCCAGGGCTCTATCCACTATGAGCCTATTTGTTCCTCTCTCATGAATTACTTCAACAAAAAAGAAAAAAGAAAAAAATCTTTCCCTCCCCCTTCCCAGTTTCCAATTTAAAAATCTTTCCCTTCCTCTCCCCAGTTACCAGTTTAAAAATCTTTCCCTCCCCTTTCCAGCATGCCAATTAAAAAATCATTCCTCCCTCTCCCCAGTTGCCAATTTCTCTTGAACCCCTTTAAACATAAATAGGCATGTCATCAAATGTGACATGTAGTTTCCAGGCTCAAACATGAAACTTTTCCAACTTGTTAAGGACTTCTAGAGTTTTAAATTCACTGAAGCTCTTGAGATTTCAAGATAACTTCAACATCAAAGGAGACGTAAGAGGATAACTTAAATTAATGATGTCTGATGGCTTGCAATTCTCTGTGGTTGACAATACTCTTCAAGCATATTATTATATTTGATTCAAATAACAGCCTTTAGGTTATATTCATCTTACCTTTAGGGAAACTGAGAATTTGAAGAATGAAATAAATTTCCCAATACCACAAGTTAATATGCATTAATCCTGGGACTCAAACCTAAATTTTCTAACTTCAATCTATTATTGTTATTATTTTTGTTTTTCCCATTATATCACAACTTTCTATCTTTTTCTATATTATTTTCAATCTTTTTTTACAGAAAGGTAAACTGGGTCATATAATCAAAATGTTTCATTCAAGAGCCAGTGATGAGGTTTTGAGATGGAAAACAGACAGACAAAAGAACCTCATACTCACTAACTGAAAATCAGGAAAATCCTTGTACACTGAAACTTTTAAAGTCCCTCTAATTTGAATAACAACAAAAATACTTTTCAGGGAATCAATAAACTAGTTGTGGAAAAGAAAATATATTTTGGGGGGCATGTTAAAACTGATGAAATTTTTAATCAATGGGAAAAATAAAAGAAAGGACAGAAGAAATCAAAGGAGTAGTAAAGGCATATTGAGAAAAGCAGAGAAATACATACATAGGAAGACAGAGATAAAGAAAGAGACAGAGAATAGCAGAATCAGAAAGGTTGAGACAAAGATATAGTAAGTATAAATGGTAGCCAGGGAAACTAAAAGGCAGAAAGATACAATTTTATTTGATTTTTTCACAATTCAGTCAGGATAGAATGAATATTATACAAAAATTTCAAGAGAAGAAATATGACTTGCTGACCCTGATTCAATTGCCCTGTAGGTGTCAGAAGATTAGCTATTCTCAAGATACATTCTGTCTTTACAGAACACTGTTGCAGTGATTTTCTTTCTGTATTTCTTGCTTAATAATTGGGTTGGGCAATGAGCTTTGAACAGATTTTAATATGAAGGACCGTTTACTTCTGTTAATTTGGTTTCATAAACCATTATAGGGACAAAGGATTGTTAGTTTTTGTTTTTGTTTTTGTTTTTTGTGTGTGTGTGTGTGTGTGTGTGTGTGTGTGTGTATGTGTGGTACTGTGATTCTAGGAAATATAATTTCCAATATTGAATTAAATTGTTTCCACTTTATCTTAGTGAACCACAATTGGTCAACAACTTAACCAAAATTATTAGTGGTTTATGTTTGGAGAAAATGTAGACTTGTTAAACTAATACTTCTTTTGAAAATTTCTCCTTCAGTAGTCCTATAAATAGCAGTGATTATTGAATAATGTCATGGAGTTTTTTAAGACTTTGAATGAGAGACTTTATTTTCAAAAGAGATCTTATTCACAAAACGTAAGAGAAAGACATGAAAGTAGAATTTGAGAGTTCATGAATACACTAGAGAAAAAAAATTACTATTGAGAGCATGTGTTCCTTCCAACTCTGATATTCATTGATTCTATAAAATGCCAAATCAATTAACTTTGATTAAATGTAGGAGCTACTTACATATGACTATCCAAAGATACTACTGATAAAATGATGGTTTACAACTGGATATCAGTGGGAAAATGTATTCATGGCACACTTTTAATTTTAATTTGAATAACGCATTCTCCATCACTACCTTAGGACCAACTATACAATGAAAATGCCAATAAATCAAGCCTTGATTTTCTGATTTCCAAGGAGTAAATACTCAAATTGTAAATTAAACAATTGGCTCTCACAAGCCCCTAAGAGCTGGCTTAATCCTATCCCTGAGATCATCTCACATACTTGACAAATTAGTACAAGATTCAGAGAAGTCATGAGCTATTTCTAGTGGCTGGAATATTTAGACTAATGAATCCAAAATTTCTGAGGTATTTATGTAATTATATACTACCTCAGAGACAGAAAAGTACAATGGACTGAAAATAATCTGAGGGTGGCTCAAATCACATTCAACTTAAACTAGCTTTAAGACAAATATTCAAACCTGACAGCATATTCCCTAGGAATACAAATATGAAATACAACTAAGGTTGGGCAGCTAGGCGGTGCAGTGGATAGAGCACCAACCCTGAAGTCAGGAGGACATTGAGTTCAAATCTGGCCTCAGACACTTAACACTTCCTAGTGTGTAACTCTGGGCAAGTCACTTAACCCCAATTGCCTCAGCAAAAAAAAAAAAAAAAAAAAAAAAAAAGGAAATCCAAGTCCTCTAAAGTGACATTCAAAAAGCATGTATGTAAAGTTTGACACTGATTTATAGCAGAACACACTAAAACAATCTAGAAGCCTGAATTAATACATTGTTCAATCTACATGTCTCTGAGACTTAGACTTGCAAATTGAATATCCTAGAGCAGGACTTCTTAAACTTTTTTTCCATTTATGACCCCTTTTCTCCCAAGAACTTTTTATACAACTTTGGGTATATAGATATATAAAATAAGTATGCAAATCAAACACTGAAATTTTATCATAATTTTTCAAACCCCCCATTTCAGTTGTGTGATCCATTACCCACAGTTTAAAAAGTTTTGTCATGGGGTACTTCGTTTGGAGCACAGAGTATTTAAAATATGGAGGATAATGCTAAAGATCAAAGATCTGACATCACCTGCATAACAATGGAAAACTTATTTAAATTTTCAGGCTTCCAGGGCAGCTAGGTGGTGCAGTGGTTAAAGCACCAGCCCTGAAGTCAGAAACACTTGAGTTCAAATCTGGTCTCAGATACTTGACATTTCCTAGCTGTGTGACCCTGAGCAAGTCACTTAACCCCAATTGCCTCAGCAAAAAAAAAAAAAAAAAAAATCTGTCTTCCATTTACTCATATTTAAAATAAGATTTGAACTATATGGACTCTAAGACTCAGTTCCATCTGACTTCTTCAAAAATGTTAAAAAATACCATCACTATTCATTGTAAATGTCTTCTAAAATATAGTTTGACTAATAGCTTCCTAAGGAAGATGATAATTAGTTTATATTTATAATTTTCTCAATTGACATTTTCCTTATATATTAGATGCTAAATTGAATGAATGAATAAATGAATTAAAACCATGTTCATCTAGTTCTTTAGGTGATATTGCACTGTAGATCAGCCAGTTGCCATTACCTAGAAAGCAAAATTGAAAAACCTCATTTTATATGTTATTTCAGCTAGTGCTTCTGCTCTTCAGCTAAACTGTTATTCTGTTCTTATTGACTCCTTTGCTCCGTAAGTACCTTTGGAACTATTTCAATGTTTTCCCTCTATCCACAAGAATCTGAATTCAGTACTACATCACCCTAATTCACTTATACAAATGACCTATTAGCTTATTTCACAGAAAATAAAGAGATCATCTGATGACATTTCCTTTGTCTCTTCCTGTTAATCAATATTTCTAAATATTTATCACCATAAATCTTTTTACTACTTTCTCAAATGAATGGCCATTCTTGCTAAGATAAATCCCTTTAAATGGCTATATATTGGGCACCTTTTCTAAGCTTTTATACCTAAAATCGCAGAATCAAATAATCTTAGAGTTGGAAAACCCCCATGGAACCCATAGTTTTTGATAGGTTATTTTGTCCTGACCCAGATTCCCTCAATACCTCTCAGTCATTATCAAGCTTCTATATTTTTGGATTCCAATCTCTACCTCCTATTCAGAACTCAAGTTCTCCATCTCTCCAACTGATTGACAGGCATTCCTCTTAACTTCACAAAACCAAATCTACATTGATACTTCCCAATCATATTTCTACTATGCCACTAAGCTCATGATTTCTTCTTCTCTTTCAAATCTAGCTCTGACTACATTAATCAAAACAATATTATTATTACTGAAAAAGACAGATCAATTATTTTTCAATTACTTATAAACACAGTCGTTTACGATGCCTTGTACAAAGGCATCTTTGTATTCTTCCCAGGTCACTACTACCTTCTCCTGTTAGCATGCAAATTTCTTAAGGTCAGGAACTACTAGATCAGGAATTCTTCATCTAATTTATGTCATATATCTTTTAGTAGCAGGATGACACCCTTCTCAGAATAATGCTTTTAACTATATAAAATAAAACACACAGAATTACAAAGGAAATCAGTTATTGACAAACAGCTGTCAAAATAATTAAAAATCAAGTTTTCAGATTCTTGGTTAAGAAACACTGGAAGAGTTTATCAAGTGCTTGAAACCCACTAAATAGCATAAATCACTAATCACTCCTAATTGACAAATCAAAAGAATTTGCATATTCCTTGGCTCTAGTATGTGACACTACTACCATAATTTCTTTTGGTGTACTCAATTCTTCCTTGACATCAGGTACAATATTCTCATTTGATTAAACTTTTATCTCTTTAACTATTCCTTCTTTCTCCTTTAAACAAAAATACAGTGGAAACTTGTTAGATTTTTAGTGAACTCTTAGATATATTATAACTTTGAGATTGGGGGTTTTTGGTTCATTTCTTTTGTCAATTCTCTAAGTGCTCCCTAAGTTCTGCATTTGGCCCTTGTATGAGTGTGTGTGTGTGTGTGTGTGTGTGTGTCTGTATATACTTGTCATACATATATTTATATATACATATATGCATATGTGTATCAGCTTGCTTTTATTAAGTGTTCATATGTGGAAAAGTGAAATCATTTCTCCTCTTTAAGAGTTTATATCCTAACAAGACTAAAATATGCATATTAATATATGAAAGTTATATAGAAAATGATTACAAGAAATCTTAGCAGAGGGTATCAAAGCAGCTAGAGAAGCCCGAAAAAACTTCTTGAAGAAGTAGGTATATGAACTAAAGTTTGAAGGAAACCTTTGATTCCAAAACTCAAAGTTAAGTTGAGTTGAGGGAGAGATTTGTAGACATGGGGGACAAAAAAAAAGTAATAGCAAATAAGCCAATATGATTGTACTGCAAAGTGCAAATAAGGGGACAGAGTACAATAAGACTAGACAAGAATAGTGGAAATATGGGAGATTGCTTCCTTGGGTTTTGAATGCCAACCAGAAGGTTTTATATTTGATTCTGGTGAGTCCATAAGATTTCTAAATATAGATAATTTTTAAATCATGTAGTATTTTATAGACACATAGAATTTGGAAGAGGAATTGGCTTGGAGGGAAAAATTATGAGCGCTATTTGATATGCTGACTTTGAAATGCCTATAGAATATTTAATTTGAAATATCTAATATTCATCATAAACATGGAAACTAAAGTTGGATATATAGCTCTAGAAGTTACACAGATAGAGATGATCACTGAACCTTTGGGAGTTACTGAAGTTACTGAAAATATAGAGATGTCTTAGAGATTAAAATCATCTCATCTACAAAAAGAGAAACTGAGCGAGAAGTCTGAACCAGTGGCACTTTATTAAAGGTTTCATAGTCCCTCCAATAAAGTGAGCCTCAAATCTTCCTCATGATCTGAGATATATGGTTGATATAAAATACATAAACTAAAATATGAATACAAGCAGGGTCACAAGTTGGGTGAAGCTATTACAGTCAGGAACTTCAAATGGTCCTAAGATGGTCACTTGCTCCTACTGGATAAGTGATTGGTCTGGAGGCACTAAATATTTGGGGGACTTTAGTATGATTCTATCAAATTTATTAATACTGATTTGAATAAAATAGGGGTCCAAAATTAATTATTTCTCTCAGGTGTCATATCAGAGCACTGTGGAACATCTACATATAATATAACAGACAAGAACAAAGAATCAATAAAAGGAGACTGAGTAGGTTCAGTCAAACAAAAGAAGAAGGATCAGAAAACAGTAGCATCCTAAAGAAGAAAAAAGTATTCATGAAGAGAGAATGGTCAACAGTGTTAAATTAGTGTTAAATGCATCAAAGAGTTGGTAGTATAATTGTTGGATCACTAATAACTTTGGATAAAACACTTTCAGTTGGGTAATGAGGTCAGAAGACATTTATGGAAGATTAAGAAGATATTGAGAGGAAAGAAATTTGAGGCACGGAATGAAAAATCTATTTGGGGGTTTTAACAGAAGAAAGGAGAAAAGAAAAGGAATGATAGTTAACAAGGATGGCATGATATAGTGAGGGTTTGGGGAAGATGGAGAGAGAATTGGATATGTTTTTTGGAAGTAAAGAAAGGATCAGTGGATAGAGAAATATTAAAAATAAAATGGAGAGGGAGAAGAATGATGGTGCATTCTTTTTGTTTCAACTTCACATTTATCTTTTTTTATTATAGTTTTTTATTGACAGAACATATGCATGGGTAATTTTTCAACTTTCTCCCTTGCAGTTACTTCTGTTCCAACTTTTCCCTTCCCTCCTCCACCTCCTCCCCTAGATGGCAGGTTTAACATGTTAAACATGTTAAAGTATATCTTAAATACAACATACATGTACACATCTGTACAATTCTCTTGTTGCACAAGAGAAGGTAAAAATAACCTGTTAAGAAAAACAGAAATGCAAGTCCACATTCATTTCCCAGTTTTCTTTCTCTGGGTGTGGCTGGTTCTGTCCATCATTGAGCAATTGGAACTGAATTGGATCTTCTCATTGTCAAAGATGCCCACTTCCATCAGAATATATCCTCATATAATATTGTTGATGAAGTGTATAATTATCTCCTGGTTCTGCTCATTTCACTTAGCATCGATTCACGTAAGTCTCTCCAAGCCTCTCTGTATTCATCCTGCTGGTCATTTCTTACTGAACAATATTATTCCATAACATTCACATACCACAATTTACCCAACCATTCTCCAATTGATGGGCATACATTCAATTTTCAGTTTCTAGTTACTACAAAAAGGGTTGCCACAAACATTTTGGCACATACAGGTGATGAAGCATTCTTTTATAAAAAGATATGAAAGTTTGGGATCAATCTGATTTCCTCTCATGCCTTTAACAATGTCTATTTTTTGGTTCTCTTTGAGAACAAAAGAAATCAATTAATATCTATGTGAATTACACTCACACACATACCCAAATATATCAACATACATATATATGTGGTCTATTATGGACCATCTATATTAAATATACATATACATATTTGTGTGTATATGTAAATTATATAGAAATGTGTTTATATCTCTAGTTCTTTTTCCTGTGATAAGCTCTAGTTGCATACCACAAATTACATATTTAAACTATATGATATTTCTACATTTATTTATTATTTTTATATAATAATACCCATCTTATGGGCATGTAGTGAGGATCAAATGAGATCACATACATGAAGTTCTTTGCAATTTTAAAATAACACATAATTAGATATTATTATCTTATTATTACCTAAAATTCTACCATCACAAATAAATAATTGCAAATTGTGGATTTTCCGTTGAAAACAAAGTGTAAATACTCTTAACAAAAGTAAAATCTACTAGAAGTTTCAACTCTAACTATCTTGGTGTGAATTGTATCCCAAGTCATTTAATACACAACTCTGCACAGATAGGAGAAAATGGCAACGAATTTTGATAAGAGGAAAAAAGAGAGAGAGAGTGGTTCAAAATTCTGTAAGATACCCTTTGAAAGAAGTCCTATATGCTGTGTGGTCAGGAGCCTCATAGGTATCAAGAGACAACATGTAAACACTCTCCCATGAAGAAATAGATCTTGGCAGGAGGGGAAAAAGCACTAAAAAGGGAGGTGAGAAAAGCATCAAAGATATATCTCTCCTATTTCTCAGTCCTGTATAGGGCAGTTGACAACAGCAAGAAAGAATTTTGCACTTAGACTCTGGGCCACCTTTGAGGGGAAGAAGTAAAGCCATAAATAGTGACAGGCTTGGTAAACTCTGTCAGTGACAGCCACTTCTAATACAAAGGACAATGATACATGATATCTACAATTCTGAGTGAATCGTGTTCATCTCTCATTTCTCTACCAAGCCCTTACGTATCCCATTTATTTTATTCCAAGGTCTCTTTCTCATAAGTCTGCCTCTTTGTGAGATTGCCTGGTGGCCTTCACCTAACAAACTCCTTTTTGATAGATTGTCCTTTCTAAGAGCATAGTTACTGCACAAAAAAAAAAAAAAAAAAAGAAAATCTGTTTCACTCTCTCTTCATTTTTTTTTGCATAACCCTATTCTTGAACACCTTATATACTGTTTATATGACAGAAGAACAGGATCAACTCATGTTCATGATGATGATGCAGACAGATGACAATTCACCTGCTGGTTTTTATCTCATCAGTTTCTTTTCTTTGGCTTAGTAAATCTCTGACAGTGGAGTTCAGAAACATGAAAAATTCCAAACAATGGAGCAAAGCATAGTGCACATCAACAAAGAGATAAATGAGCTACTTAAAAATCAACCTGCATATAGGAAGATGTTACAAATTTGTAGAACTTAATTTGGAAGTTTAAAAATAAGAGGGGAAAACACTATTTGTCACCTTGTAAATCATAAAGGAATCAAGTTTATTGTTTTTTTTTCTCAGCTACTACTTTTACCATATTCCCTTCATTTCCTCCAAAAATGCTTAAGTTTGCATTAACCAATGCAAGAAGTTCATAAGCAGCAGAGAATGGTAAAAGAACAAGATTTGGATACATAAAGCCTGTATACCTATTCAGCCTTACCATTTACTAGATATATGACTCTTGATGAAATGCTTAATCTTAAATCTGAATTTCCTCATCTGGAAAATAAGTATGATTATAATTTGTACTTGGAGATAGCATGACACAATGGATACATGTTTAGTTTCAAAGTCAGGAAGATCTAGTTCAAAACTCTCCTCTGATAGAAATGGTTGTTGGACCATAAGTCAGTTATTTTAAAAGTGGCAGACAGCATTGTAGGACTAAACTAGAAGAGAAGCAATTGATCTGTAACAATGGAGGAAGCTTGAAGCAAGAAAGTGCATCAAAAAAAAATCAATAAATAAAAATAATAATGATAATGATGAGGACAAAATCATACATACTATGATTCTAAGCTAATATGCTCAAAATAAATGTGAAGATAAACTCAAATTCTGTATGTAAATACTTGGGTGTTTTAAGTGGCAGCATAAAATGAACTTCTGTTGTTGGTTGGGTACTTCAGTCATGTTCAACTTTTTGTGATCCCATTTGGAATTTTCTTGACAAAGACACTGGAATGGTTTATCATTTCCCTCTCCAGCACACTTCGACAGATGAGTAAACTTTACATTACAATTGCCTAGGCTTATATAACTTGTAAATGTCAGAAGCCAGATTTTAACGCAGGAAGAGAAATCTTCCTAACTCCAGGTTAATCATTCTATCCACGGTGGCATCTACATGCCCTAAAATGAATTCCTAATAGTATTCATATTCAAAAGAAATATTTGCAAGGAATTAGTAATTGATTGGACATCCGAAGTAAGAGTTAGGGAAGTAGTAAGATATACCACTTCTAACCCTTTGTGGAAGGTAGAAGATCTATGCATTACATATGATTTTGGATTTTTTCCTAGTACTGATAAGCTATTCTGATATTTTTTTTCTTTTTTTGTCTTTAAAAAATACATTTTGTTATGGCGTCTGGGAAGGGGAGGGATATTGGGGAAAATAATGATTATGTAAAAACAAAATGCTTCAATAAAAACTTAATAAAACCAAAATAAAGCTCTCAAATTATGGTCATGTTTCTTTTAATATGGTTGCTTACCCTGAGATTCTCATGGAAATATTTTACTTAGACCTCAGGTTGGCAAAGCTTCTCAGGATATCTTTGTGTCATACATGGAGAGATGCTGGCTACTTGATAGTACATGTAATTGAAGTTGGATCTAATCCCATATTTAGCTCTAAGGAATAATTAATGGATTTCTATCAACCCAGAGGGAGATTCTACTTGGTCCTGGGCTATTCAACATTTATATGAATGAGTTGGATAATGAAATAAATAGCATGCTTATTACTTGCCAGATGACACAAAACTGGGAAAAATAGGTAACACTCTGAGCAATAAAAATCATAAAGAGGATAAAAAGACGAATCTAATCTAATAAGATGAAAACAAATAGGGATAAATATAAAGTTCTACACTTGGGCATAAAAATTGCAAAACTGCAAATTGAGGAAAGAGGACCTCGTATCACTTAATGTCTAAAGGCTTGAAATTTTTAGCATAATATAAACTCTATATGAATTAATAGTGTATGAGCTGGCAGACAAAAATAGAACAAAACAAAACCTTTCAGACTTTTTAACTTCATGTCCAGCGTAAGAGATTAAAAATTAAAAATTATGTTGTACTCGCTTCTGGTCAGAACATATCTTGACTCAACAGTCAAGTTGTGTTAAGTTCTAGATGTTTCATTTTAATATAGACACTGAATACTTGAACCATGTCTGGAATGAAGTGACCAACATTGTTTTGAAGATGGTGTGATATATTGATTAAATGAAGGAAAGGGAGATTTTTATTGGGGGAAAGAGAACAAGATGGACATAAATTTTAATTGTCTTAAAATATTTAAAGATATTTCATGTGGCATCAATTTTAGATTTTATCTATTTGGCTTTTAAGAGTAGACATAGGAATAGGAAGAGGTTTCAGGAAAACAAAAATCTTTTAGATGTAAGGAAAAACAACTATATCCATTTAAAAGAGTAACTACCTGAACTAATGATATTTAAGCATTATTACATGAGTAATAACAATTCTAGAAGTGGAGGCATTAATTATAAACAGCTTTCTCAAATGGAGAAGAAATATAGGAAAAGACATAGAAGAGATGTATGGATCATTAGGGTTTTTGACAATCAGGAAGGCAATAGTATGATTATAAGAATCAGGGAAGTACCAAGGAGAAAAGGAGAGATTAAAGATAAGTGGAAAAGTGAGAAAGATGCAGAAGACAAGCTTATGGAAAAGATGGGATGGAATGGATGATGGGCACATAGAGGGACTTGCTTAGTAAAGAAAAGGGCCATTTCTTCATGTGAAACAAGAGTAAAGGCAAGATAGTGACAGAAAGGATGGAGAAATTTTTTTAGCAAGCAGTCCCTTTTTTCCAGTAAATTGTGAAGCAAAAATCTTGGCTAAGAAGTTAGAGAAGGGGATCATTGGAGAATTCAGGAAAAAATGAAAAAGTTTGGAAAATCTGAGTTGTATGGCTTAGAAAACTAGTAACATGTAAAATAATTGCCTTATAGCAGTAAGCATCCAATTGAGATAGTATAGTATAAATTTATAGTAAACCAAACAGAACAGATCTATGATTTATTTTGCAGCTTTATTCAGTGGCATGTATATAGGACTAAAAGCAATAGATAATAAGAGTAATCTAAGGTGGAATTTTAGAAGGGAAAAATTTGTGATATGACAAGGATGCAAGGGATCAAAAAAAAAAAAAGGACAGTATGTAGCTGAATATATTTAGTAACACTTCAGTAAACAATTTCCAAAACATGGAAAAGAAGAGAATGTAACTAGTGCAGGGCTAATGACTCGTGAAGGACCTAAAGGGTTGAGGGATATGAGAGCAAGGTGAGAATTAAGAAAGAGTTTTGAGATTGACATTACAGAGAAAGAATCGCAATGACATTGGATTGTATTCAGATAAAACAATATTTTGGTCATTAACAATGAAAGAAGTGCACCTGTGAATGATGAAGATTAAGTGATTAAGATTTAGGGTTTGATTACTCCTCTTTACTTTGGGCTGAGGTGGGCTGGAAGAATAGATCATGTAAAACGGATAAATTTAGTAACTGTGATGTTAGAATGTTTAAAAGGAAATTATTGATATGTTTAATGAAGTCCTTTAATAAAAAGGCACGGTTTGAAGAGGATAGAAAAACTGTAAAGCAGGTTTGAATTAATAGAGGAAAGAAAGGGTGTGTCTTGGGGCTCTGAGGAAAATAGGACTATTAAAATATTAAATATTACTATATTAAAAATTACTCTTTAAAAATAGAGTAACAGGAGATTTAGAGCTCTCAGGTTCTTAGGCAATTCAAAAGAAATGACAAATTCTAGGAGTTGAAAGAATAGTTTTATTCCCTTTCCCTTATGGAAGGAAATGAGGCCTGCAGACCTAATGAAAAGGCTTTTCTCCTCTTTCCTAGAAGGCGAATGTTTGGTGCTAGATGGAATGCTGTTTCTCCTCTTATCAAGAGAGGCAGGAGACCTGACTTATATGGAATAACATTTTTCTTCCTTCAACTCAAAGGCCAGTGCCTGACACAGGATGCAGTGATGTTTCTTCTCTTCCTGAAGGATGTTAGAGATCTTAAGTTGGGGCATAACTGTACTAAGTGCAGTTTTACAAAACATTTGTCATTTGTAAGACTAACTTAAACTGGATTTTCTTATGTTTTTCTATTAACAGTCTCTTTCAAAATGATTTGTTCTTGCTTCAGGGGCCCACTATGCTAAATGCTAAATCTTCAGTAAAAGTTAATCCATTTACAATTGGAATCAGAAAGGCTGGCTCTCCTCCCTCAGAAAGGTTGCTTGGCCAGCCTTACTGCTCCTTCCCTGAATCTCAAATCCCCTCCAAATAAGCTATCATTATGTCATGACAAAAATTTTGAAAGTTTAACATTGTTGCTAACTAACCAGCCAGAGTGGAAACTTGGAGAATTTCACTGTATGATTATGTCTTTATCATTAGTCCTCTATGTTTTTATTAGCTTCTTTTAATGGAAAAGTATAAGCCAAATCAAAAAAAAAAAAAAATGCCTCATTGTTCGTTAAAGCTGGATTCTCTAGCAGATCAGCTTAAAAGCATTTCTAAGAGTAAGAGAAAATGATGACTTGAATATCCCAAGTGAATCATAATATTTTCCTTCTCTCAGATCTAAGGATTTTTTGAAAGGTATTATGGTTTTTATGGATTTTAAAATGGTATAAATATAAAATGTAAGAAAGACATTGTGTCACTGAAGCAAACTTAAACCATAAGAATGTTACTTCTGCGTAGGACCTGAACCAATCTTATAATGAAGCGAGTCATAAATCAATTATATGAAATGTAGTCATTATTTCTTCAGGTCTTGGTAGAAGCAGTGAGGTCTTCCTCCTCTCCAACCATATGAAATGCTGCTGTAGTTTCTTATTATAGAAAAAAGACAGGATTCAATATGTTGCCTTGTCACAGGACCTAGAAGTTGTTTTGGAAGAAAAGCATTTTAATAAGTTATAACTTGATAGGTTTCAATAGTTTGTGAGAAAAATATTAAACTAAGTTGTGTTAGTGCACAACTAATAGTGCAAATAGTAATTTATAAGGCCGATAGGTGAGCCATAGGGAGTAACATTTGACAGTGTCTTATGGTATCTCCCCCCTTGTTAATAGCAGTTGAGGGTTGGGGTGGGGAAAAAGGGGAATGGAGCCAAGATGGCAGAGAAGAGACAGGTCTTTTTCTGAGCCCTCCCCATGATCCTCACAATAAAAGCAAATTCAACCTCTGACCTGGTTTAGGAGTGACAGAACCCATGAATATTGGGTTAACAAATTACCGGCAGAAGATAATAAGAAAAATGATATTATAAACAAATTAGAAGAACATAGAACATTTACCTCTCAGATCTGTGCAAAAGGAAGGAATCTGTGACCAAAAAAGAACTAGAAATCATTATTGATCACAAAATAGACAATTTTGATTATATTAAGTTACGAAGTTTTTGTACAAACAAAACTAATGCAAACAAAATTAGAAAGGAATCAATAAAATGGGAAAACATTTTTATATTCAAGAGTTCTAATAAAGGCCTCATTTCTAAAATATATAAAGAATAGACTCAAATTTATAGGAATTCAAGCCATTCCTCAATTGATGGTCAAAGGATATGAACATATTTCAGATAAAGAAATTGAAACCATTTCTAGTCATATGAAAAGGTGCTCTAAATCATAATTGATCAGAGAAAGGAAAATTAAGACAACTCTGAAGTACCACTACACACCTATCAGATTGGCTAAGATGACAGGAAAAGATAATGATGGATATGGGAGGGGATGTGGGAAAGCTGAGATACTACTATGTTGTTGGTGGAATTGTGGAGGCATCCAATAATTCTGGAGAGCAATTTGGAACTACACCCAAAGAGTTACCAAACTGCGCATATCTTTTGGTCCAGCAGTGTTTCTACTGGATTTATATGCCAAAGAGATCTTAAAGGAGGGAAAAGGACCCACATGTGCAAAAATGTTTGTGGCAGTCCTTTTTGTAGTGGCAAGAAACTGGAAACTGAATGAATGGTTGAATAAATTATGGTACATGAATGTTATGGAATATTATGGTTCTATAAGTAATGATCAGCAGAATAATTTTTAGAGAGGCCTGGAGAGACTTACATGAACTGATACTAAGTGAAATGAATAGAACCAGGAGATCATTGTACATGGCAACAATAAGATTCTATGATGATCAATTCTGATGGATGTAGCTCTCTTCAATAATAAGATGATTCAGACCAGTTCCAGTGGTCTTGTAATGAAGACAACCATTTGCACCCAGAGAGAGGACTATGGGAACTGAGTGTGGTTCACAACATAGCATTTTCACTCTTTGTGTTGTTGTTTACTTGCATTTTATTTTCTTTCTAATTTTTTTCTGTTCTGATTTGATTTTTCTTGTACAGCAAAATAACTGTATAAATATTTATGCACATATTGGATTTAACATATATTTAGACTATATTTACCATATATTGGATTACTTGCCATCTAGGCGAGGAGGTGGGGGAAGGGGGAAAATTGGAACACAAAGGATTAATGTCACAGAATTAGCCATATCTATGCTTTGAAAAATAAAAAGCTTTAAAAAAAAACAATAATAAATAACTAATAGCAATTTCCCCTAGGAAGCTTAGCTTTTTTTGGTTGCTATCTTTCTTTTTGTTAGTCATTAGTCACAACACTGACCCAAAATCTCAATATATTTAGGGTTCAGTCCCTGGTCCCCAACTTTGGTGGTCCATAAAGGGAAAGTCCTAGAATCCCCATACATTTTGGAGTTCAACACTTCTGCAACTCTCTACCCTATCAGTACAGCTTTATAATCTAGTCTTCTCTTTTTTCTTAATGGTTTTAATTGACTAATAGGTGGAATATTTTGAATGTGGTAGAGATAGATAGACAGATACATACATACATATATACATAGATGGACAAATACACATACATAAATACTTAGATGAATAAATAGCTAAGAGAAATGGGAGAGAGAAGAAAGAGAGAGAGAGAGAAAGAGAGAGAGAGAGAGAGAGAAGAGAGAGAGAGAGAGAGAGAGAGAGAGAGAGAGAGAGAGATTGAAAGAGACAAATAAATGAGAAGAAATAATCTGGGGGAAAATGCTCAGGTTTACTGGGCAAAACAAAAACAATCGCTATTTACAATCACTCTGAGGCAAACAGGACAAAGATAAAGATTAAGTGGGCTTGGCCTGAACCTTTTTGTCAGCCAACTTTGAGAGCTAGAGTCATTCCTCAAAAGGTCATTTTCTGAGTTAGGGTTACATTGAAGTTTGCTATGAAGGAAATTATACTATAGGTAAAATGCTCTAGATATGTTCCTACTTAGCCTCCTCCATACAATAAAGAAAAAAAAAATCTGTTAGAACGAAACAGAAATAAAAACAAATATTTTGATATTTCTTTAACAGTGTTTTTAAAAAATTAAATCATTGACTAACATTCAGAAAATATCTGTATGATTGCTTAGTCTAACTTTGGTTGAGAATCCTTTTTCAAACATTGTCGATAAGCTCAAAATTAAAACCCTCCAGTGATTGATGCATTTATTAACATTGAGGAAAACTACACTTTTTAACAGTTCTAAATACTAAAATGGTTTGCCCTTACATTAAGCTGAAATTAAGTGTGATCTTATGTTTCATTCGTAGGGCCATTTTCAGTCTCTCATCATCATTTATCCTCAGTCTTATTTTCTCCCATTCAAAACATCTTTATTTTCTTCAACAAATCTTTGGAATTTATATGAACTGAAGCTGATGAAGTAAGTAGAAACAGGATAACACTGTACACTGTAACAGCAAGATTGTGTAATGATAGGGTATAATAGACTTTGATCTTCACAACAATTCAGTGACCCAAGGCAATTCCAATAAACTTTGGATAGTATATGCAATATCCAGAGAGAAAACTATGGAGACTGAATGTGATCAAAGCATACAATTTTTACCCTTTTTTCCCCCTATTTTTCCCTTTTGGAGTCTTTCCCTTTTGTTCTGATTTTTCCTCTCTTGATATGATTCATATGATGTGATACCAGAGAAACTGAGGCAGGCACAGATTGGTTTTTAATCTTTAATGTGGAGTTTAAGCTAGCTGACCAAATGGAACTCTTGTCCAAAGCATTCAATGCAGATAAACCAAAGTAGGGAATGTACATAGGCTTTTAGCTAATTAGGATTTGCAAACAGAATACATAACCTGAGTATATAATCTTATAGGAGAAACAAAGGCAGATAAGAGGAACAAGAACATTGGACAAGCCATAATTCCATGAAAGAATCATAACTTAATCCTGACAGGATAGGGGTCAAGATAAGAAGGTCGGTCATGGATAGGAGACAGCAAGGAGTGGGGCAATTACTCGACAGGAGGGGGAATTAGCTTAGCAAGGTTAGAGAAAATGTACCTGGAGTTTATGACACAATGGTATGTAAAGGTGGTCGGAGCTTTAAGGTTTTTCCTGGGCTCTTTTTTAAACTCAACTTTTCCCAGTACTAATGGCAAGGGAGAGGGGGTGGCTATGATTTTTTTCTCCAACACTCAACATATCCCCACTTTCTCTAATGAGCATTCAAATCCTTGAATCATGTTGGAGGGTCTCAGGACCATGATTTTGACCACTATACTTGGGAGTGGATAAGTCGAACAAAATTAGAAAAGGTGGAAGGACCTATGGCAAGGGCCAGACTCTCCATGATAACCCCAAAGTCATTAATAGCATTCCTTGTTTAGGGCAGCATAAAAGCCTCCTTGTTGCAAGAATAGCATGTCAAGTCCTCTGCAATTCTGGAGCACCATCTCAGCCAGAGAATCCAATTTGAGATGGACAATTCAATGTGAGTTAGGTCTGCAATCATTTGTGCACTTAACTTAGCATCTTGCTCAAGGGTGTTGTGCTGGTCAATCCTAACCCTACTAGGAGGGGAAAGGGCTGCCCTACACCATGCCGTGGAGACTCCAAAGGGAAAAGGCGATACCTGAAATGGCTCCATTTGTCCTTGCCTGGAAGAATAGACAGTGGAGGATACAGAAAGGCTGTGAGAGTATCCACACTTCAGGAGCCTGACACCAAATTGTAGCACCCTTTGAGGATACTGAAATATTAATTAAGGAACTGGGGTCATAGGACTAGAACAATCAAAAAAACTCTTAGAGGCAGTCACAAGACAGGTGCCTGTATCTTAGAGATTTCTAAAAGTGATTTTTGGTTATTCCCAAGAACAGGTAGAATGGAAAATGGCCCAGAAACTGGGTCTGTTAAGGCAAGTCCATTAAAATAACGGGGTTCAAAGTTAAAGCTGATCCAGCAATCATAGCCCAGCTGGGGTTTTTTGTAGGGTTAAAAAATGAATGTACAATTGGTAATAAACTAAGCAAGGTGTAAGGATAAAAAGAACTGTGGGTAGGCTTCCAATTTGAACTGGTGGGCTAGTAGGGGCAGTAGTGCCTGAGGCAAAGTGAATAGGAACTGGTGGCACTAGGGGTGGTACAGATACTGAATGGGGTTAGATGGGACCAAGGCTTGTGGGAAGGATTACTGTGCTATCCAGAGAGATACCTGTAACCTGATGCCAGAGATTTAACTTTTGTCAAATCCATTTCCCACATCTCCTCTGATTGTTTTCCCTTTAATCTAATCCCTAAGTAAATTGTCTGATACATGTGTTTTCCTTTTTTTCCAAGTGCTTCTGGGAAAATCTACCAGTTTTCCTGGTCCTTAACTCTCTTACCTCCCCCTCTTTTGTTTTGTTGAAGGAATCATCCAAGGGGAAGTAGACACAGCTCCAATTATTGGATAGCTATCTCACATATAAGTCCTGAAAGTAAATTAAAGTTCCTGTATATAACACACTAGTAGTAAGTGTTTTTTTACTCTGGAACTTATCTAAAGATCTCCCAAATAATTACATGTTCTAAAGGGAACATTGTGTTCAGTTAGATAATGCAGATACATATTACAATTTGACAAGCACTAAACTGAATTGTTAGTGTTACATTCTTTTTCAGCAACACTTACCCAAATTTTAACCCAACATTTTTCATCCTAAATCCTAAATACATCATAACAGGGGGCCCACTCAGAATTTGGCATCCATACATCAACCAGTTCTAGTTCCTCCCAAATCAATGGGGCTCAAATCCCATTAGGGACAGGGGTGATGGTCTTATCTTCTGAAACTGCTTCCTGCTGAGAATGGGTATAGAGCTGAATCATCCTACAGCATCCCATTTTGAGGGTGGTATGCTGGAACTGATTGAAGCATCCAATGGGTTGATCCAGGTTCCTGAAGGTGGTCAATACAGCTGCAACTTGACCAAAATCTAGAACAAAAAATCAACTCTAACAAATAAAGGTTAGAACAGTCTGAGATAGAAAAACTGATCCACAAGGACTGGTACAAAATGTGAAGAGGCCATATAGATTGGCTAGCAGCTTCTCATGTAAGGAAATATGTTTGTCTCACAGGACAGATAAATGTTAAAGATGTGTCAGCAGTAGTCCAGATAAACAAAAAAGCAATTGGGTCTCACATTTGTTCTAATCATAGAAATCCACTAAAGGAGGAAAAAAGCAAGGTCACGAGTATACTATAATCAGTCAAAACTGATTCTCCAGGGCCTCAATCTGAGAGCACATACATGACACAGGATATAGCAACCTTAACTCAATTTTACTTGAGGCAATTGTCTCAGTAACAATTCCACCTTAACCCAGACTCAGGAATATTCAGGTGGAATTTCATTCAAAAGAACAACATTAGGAAACTGAGTCAGAAGGATTCACTTTGACAGAGGCCAAGGTCAGCCTCACAACTCCTACCCAGATAATAATTGCCCCCTGTAACAATTCAGGATCACATTTATCTGAGTGGCTTTGTGGCGTATTCCTTTCAGATGGTGAATCACTGCTTGATGTTCTACCAGACAGTCATACCTGAATTTAAAATTCCCAAATAATATCAGCTACAATCACAAGAGATTTTACCTCCAATAGCAAATTTCATTAACCAAGACTTATGATGACTCTAATGCTTAAGGATCACATATCCTATATAGGTATTGACTGTGACCTTATATTGATAACAGTAAGAAATTCATCCTTGAAGGTTCACAACTTATCTTTCACATCTAAGTAGAGAAATTCTAAATAGCATATTGGCTATAGCAGAAACATGTTCAAAGGGATAAAGGCAAAAAACTATTATCCTCAAAATTCTATTAAATAATGGGAACACTTTAAGATGATTCAATACAATCAATTAAAACTCATACAGAATATATAATGTCTTAATCTCATATAAAGGACCCTTTATCTCATTAAATCTCACAGAATTGACATTAATAACTTCTTCATCCTAAAAAATATTAATTCATATTTACCCAATTGAGGATTTCTTATACACTTTTGGATATAAATAACAGTTACAACAAAGTCTATACAAAACAAAAATATCCCACAAACAATTGGGCATATCCTATCAGATCAGGTTAAAATTCTGCTCTAGGTACTTCAAGAAAGCTATAGATAACAATTGTTATCACATTCATTAAAAAAGGAGACTATTATGCACTTAAATAAGCATTAAATAATTTGCTGAAGACAGATGGAGACCGTGGTAGAAATAATCACTTTCAGAGAACTTGTGGGTCCAACAAATTTATTAAAAATTTCTTGCATTGCTAAGCAGTGGAATTTATGATGTAGCATCAAAAATGACTTTGCCTTAAAGCAGCCATAGACTTAGGGGAAAAAATAAAAACAAATATTCAGTTATTAATACCATGTAAATATAAGCTGTTCCTTTTATTTTTCTCCTGAGGCCATTGGAGTTAAGTGACTTGCCCAGGGTCACACGGGTAGGAAGTGTTAAGTGAGGCCAGATTTAAACTTAGGTCCTCCTGACTTCAAGTCTGGTACTCTATCCACTATCCTACCTGCCTCTAGGCTGTTTCTTTAAACAATAAAAGCAATTAATGTTTCAACCCAGCAGGAGTGAGTAGAAGATTTTCACTTCTAAAAAGCAGCCACACCCAGGGGGAGGAGGGTGAGTTAATTTTTCACCTTCTAAGCCAAAAAGTCTTTCTCTTTCTCCTTCCCACACTCCACTTTTCCTTATAATTAACTCTTTCAGAGTGCCAAGTCCTTCTCAGGATTTTGACAGCCAGTGTGTTTCATTTCCCCAAGTAAATGACAAGTTCCTTCCATTAAAGGATTCACCCTTTTTATCCAGCCTACTCCTCTTCCCTTCTCTAACACATCTCATCTCTTTCTCCTTCTAATTCCAACATTCTGCCTCTCCCCTTCTCTAACATACTTTCTCCTTCCAACATGCTTCCAAACCAATAACCCTTAACAATTTCATGTTTCAATATTTTGTCAATAACTTCTATACAATTATCAGTTTCACAATTTTCACATATAATAACCATATAAACATAATATAATGTATCACGAAAATGGATAGGAGCCTCATGTAATTCACAACCATCTCAAATTTTTAGCATACATTGCAATTAAAAATTATTTAAACAAAATCAGTATTTTTCCATGTGATATTGTTTCTGTAAATCAATCTTTTTTTTTTGTCCCGTGTATGTAAAACCACCTCTTTTCTCTTTTCCTTTGTTTTCTTTTTCTTCAAACCTTTTAAGATCCACAATATACTTAAAAGCTAAAATAACCTCACAAAGCTTAAACACATGTTCAACAGAGATGACAAAATTCAAAAGCCTAGCTTATAGAGCTAGCTATATAGCTCATATGACCTCTTGAGATAAGTTACCCAGAAATTTGTTTTAACAATCTATTTTTAAATCAAAGCAAATCAAATACTGCTGCAAATTTCCAGTAGTGATGTTTCAATATTCGAACAAATTCCTAAGATCATTTACCCAGAATAAACAGATTTAGCATGTACAAGACAATATTAATTATCTCCCACAATTTCAGAATCATAATTCTAATTTAAACATACTAAGCCCCCAAAATTCAATAGATGAGCCAATAAGCCATACCCTTTCTCCCACTTAAATAAATTTCCCTAAATTCTAATTAAATGTTGCAAACAAACTGAATTATCATTTGGTTATTTTTCAAGACATATAAAACTGACTCTCAGAAGTCTGAGCAGGATCAGAAGTCTTCACTAAATAACTCAAAAGGTGTCTATTCCTTGCTAGAGTTTGTTTTTTAAAGCAATTGATATCAGCTTCCTTTGTTCTCTTTCTTACCTCCCCCCATTCAGAGCTATAACCTGATCCAGATAAGATTTTTGCCCCCTTTTTTTTTTCCAACAGGCTTTTGAAACAGGCTGCTTTTCTGCCAGATTTTAAAAGCAGCCAGGGTTTTTTCTGTTTTTTCACACACACGTCACAAACACAGACCACGCAACATAATAGAATTCTCACCATATATCAACAAATATAAACCAAGGACAAGCTCTTGGTATCTCAGGAGTGCTGTGAGGGGAGTTTTCAGTTTGACAAGCTTTCTCTCACAGAAACAGAAATACCCAAACTGAGCCTTTTCAAAGATTAATCAGGCTTCCAGACTCCAGAATAAAACTGGAGAGATCAGATCAGGTGTGTTCCCTGCCTTCACAGAGAGTACCCAGATGTATTTTCCTGCATTTTACATACACACACACACACACACACACACACACACACACACACACACACACACAAAAAAAAAATACCCAGAACCAAGTTGTGTCTAATGGCACCCAGATCTGTGCCCAAAGGTACCCAGATGTATCTTTTGCTTTTTTGCACAAAAGATACTCAGAAGTACTGCAAGATGTACCCCTAGTACATCCTGGAGCTGTTTGTTGGTCCAGCCTTTCTTGGGGACTCAGATTTGCTAGCAATCAGACAGACAGAGAACTTACCCTGAAGGGGTTTCAAACCAGATTCTCTACTTAGACCAAATAGAGGTCTGTCTGTGGTGAGCTTTACTGCAGCTGGATCTAAGTTGCCCCTGGGGCCCTGGAACAAACCAGGAGCCAGTCCTCCTAAGAGAGTCCAGAACCAGGCAGCTCAAGAGGCTCCCCGTCAAGGCCTGCAGTTATTCAATCTCTAATCTTGCTCTCAAATCTCTCATATCAAGCCTCCAATTAGGTGATACGAAAGAAATGAGGCAAGCAGAGATTAGTTTCTAAACTTTAATGTGGAGTTTAAGCTACCTGACTGATGGGACTCTTGTTCAAAGCATGTGGTGCAGATAAACCAAGGCAGAGAACTTATGTAGGGTTTTAGCTAACTAGGGTTTGAGAATAGAATACATAACCTGAGTATACAATCTTATAGGAAGGAACAAGAACATTGGGAGGATGGACAAGCCATAATTCCAGAAAAGGATCATAACTTAATCCTGACAGGATAGGAGTTAAGATAAGAAGGTCAAGGACAGGAGACATTAAGGAGAGGGGCAGTACTCAAAAGGAGGGGGAATTATTCTAGCAAGGACTGAGATAATACACCTGGAGTTTGTGACACAATGGTATGTAAAGGTGGTCAGAGCTTCAAAGTTTTTCCCCTGGCATCTTTTTTAAACTCAGCTTTCCAGTCCTAATGGCAAGGAAGGGGGAGGAGATGGCTTTGATTTTTTTTTTTTTATCCAGTGCTCAACAATGGCAAAATGTAAGAAATTAATGTTCATATATAACCAACAATAAATAAATAAACAAACATACCTTTGCATGGTAATATAGTACAATGTAAAGAGGACCATCTTTTTTGGGAGATAAATTCAGTACCTGGTTTGAAGACATGGACAAGTCACCTCCTTACTGGTAATAAAATGAAGACTTTAACTAAAAGAGCAAAAGGTCCTTTCCAGGTCTAACCTACGACTTTATAATTTTTTAATCTCTCTGAGGACAGAGACTGACATTATAATCTTTATTTCTCCAGTAGCTACCCCATTGTCTTGCCTATAAAATTTTGCACAATAAATGTTGTCACTCTATTTCCAGTTTTTCAAATGTCTTTACTAATTTGTAGTACTGAGAATGTTCCAAAAGCGTAAGAAAGTTTTGTTGTGCAGAGAAACAGGTAAAATAATATGTATCTAACATTTTGTATATGCATTTGTATATGCATTCTGGCAACTGCCCTAAATTTTACTCCCTCAAGCTCTTGATTGAGGCCTACATTGGTCTTGTCAGTGTCAAAAAAAATTTGTATGTTATATATATGCCATTTTGCCACATACTACCTGTCTGCTCCTTCTCCCTTCTTTCCTTCTTCCCTCCTTCCTTTCCTCCTTTCCCCTTTCTCTCTCTCTCTCTCTCTCTCTCTCTCTCTCTCTCTCTCTCTCTCTCCCCCCCTCCCCTTTTCATTACTTCATGTTCTCCTTTCCCTCCTCTTCTTTTTCCTTCTTTTTTTTCTTCTTCCCTGTTTTTGTCCCCCCCTCCCATATATAAGTTTTAATTAATTTCCCTCTTACTCTTTCTAATGTGTACCTTGATCCATCTGTGGGGTAGGGTGAATTTGAGAGAATATCTTTCGAATTCCCTCTCTCCATCAATAGCTACATGCACAAGGCAACAAGAATAAGGAAGAGATAAACAGATTTTTTTAAATGTCTACACTACAGATTGGCATTAAGTTGGATGACCAAAATATTGAGTTAGCAACCAGTTTAAATATCTTAAATTAAAGACTTTAGTAGTTAGATTGTGAATTAAACAAGAAGGGTAAGAGTAGACTAAATTGTATTTGAGAAACTGAACAGGATTACTTATAACACCAAGCTACTCCCTAGCACATAGGTTTATCTTTGCTAACACCAATGTTCTGGTAATGTATGGTCATAAATTTTGGACCACCACAATCTCAAAAAAAAAAAATCAAACTTTTATATATCTCAGAGGATAATGGAGAGAAGCAAGGTGGGTGTAAGTTTCAGCATATTTCCAATAATTACCTGAAAGTAAAAATTGGTGGAAATTATTATTGAAAAAAATGAAATGAGATAACTATATAGCAGGACCAAGAGGTAACAGATAGGCATCTCTCTTATAATCTACAGAGAATGAAAAATACAGATGGCCATCAGCACATCAGATGATGCTTTTGTGAATGATTTATGGAAGTATGTGATTAAGAATCGCATGGTATGAAAAAACATACATAGATTAAATAGCAATCTACATCAATGTAGAAAATAACCAAATGGATGAAATCACAAATATATTTAGGTATTAAAGTGCTGATGAAAAGTGAATTTTCAGTCATGTCATTAGGTTTTGCTTAGGTTAAAGTGTATGCATGCGTGTGTGTATAGATATAAAATATATATATATATATATATATATATATATATATAATACATATATTCTTTTACAAAGGATGGTCATAAAATTGCTCTTAGCCAGTTGAATTTTATCTGTTGCTGAAAGTGCTAATCAGAAGAATTCTGCAGAGATTTCTGCATTTTCTGCAGAATTTCTTTATAGAAATTGTTAATAATGCAAGTCTAGATTTCCCTATATTTTATCATAGGTCATGGAATGGGGAATAGATAACATTTTCATGACTTCTCAAATACACACATACACACACAAACACATACATGCATATCACACACACATACACATATACATACACACATACACTCTAAACACATTCAAAGAATATCATCCATCCATTAACTATTACCATTGTTTCTGGGAAGAAATCATGTTGAATTTTTTTTAACCAATAGTATCTTTCTTATCAGTTCTATATTCTTAGAAAATTAAAGAAGCCAAGATGTACAATCTGACTAGGTTTGCATCAAAGTATTTTTTATTTCATTAAGACAAAATTTATCTCTGGGATTAAACAAAACTCTTCCTAATAGTTAATGGAATTCCTTTGTGGGAAAGATGTTACCACTTGTATAACACTTAAGTATCAGATGATAATTTT
Organism: Antechinus flavipes; assembly: GCF_016432865.1. NCBI lineage: Eukaryota > Metazoa > Chordata > Mammalia > Dasyuromorphia > Dasyuridae > Antechinus > Antechinus flavipes. The sequence continues at coordinate 401,316,822 of NC_067398.1, forward strand.
GCTAGTCCTCTCTGTCAATTCTCAAGTGCTACAAAAGGAGATAGTTTTGCTCTAAAATTTTTGGAAGTAGAAAATTATATTTAAAAGTTCTTTGAAAAATTATAGCTGTCATTAAAGGGAGAGAGGGCATCACTAAACTAAAAGGGGAAACGTTAATCAGTTCTATATTGTTCATGTGATATTTTTGACTAAGTGTTCTTCTAACATTTCTGGATATTACTTATATGTGTGTATGAATATATATGTGTGTGTATGCAATTTTGCATGTGTTGCTAAAAACTTCAAAGAATTGTGTAAGGGTAGAGGAAAGAAATCACTTTAAAGGTTAGAAAGCCAATTAACTCAGTGAACATCATTTAATTTCTCTGGTTCTTAGTTTCCTAGTCTCTGAAATGGATAGTTTAAATAAAATAATTCCTAAGAATCCCTCCAGTATTAAATCTTATCATCTTAAGAACTTCCATATGTTCTCAGAAGCCAATATTCCACATATGATGACTCATTCTGTCTAATAAATGATAATTAGCAACTCCAATTGCTTTGGAACAATAATTTGTTCTCTTTTCTTCTTCTGACCAATTTTCAACTAATGAAGAGAAGAGAGGAAAATCATTGCCAATAGTTGAATCAACATTCAATTATTTACCAATGCTCTTTTTTTAGTTCTTTAAGTTATTTAAATCTTAGACTTCATTCTAGACAAAAATGGAAATGATTCCAAGTGAAGTGAGAGTGTCCATGAAAAAATGCCAGAGAGGATGCAGATGGGAACATCATATACCATTATCTCCAATTATCAAAATGTTAACAAAGCTGATACTAGAAAAATATAAGTTCTTATTTTTTATCTAGCATTTAAAATCCCCCAAGTCGCATCTGCAAAAATTATTGCTTAAATTTTAGCACATCTAAAACAAAAGACTTTAAAAATCTTTGAGATGGAACATTATCACAAAAGACATCAAAATTTTCTATTCAGCCCTCCCTCCATATCAAAGAAATGGTTTATGAACAACATGTAATGTTGGGCTACTTTATATTCACTTTCAGAGATACTGCATAGAATCTATAGATTTCCGTTTTTCTTTTTTTTCAGTAGAATGAGTACATTTTTCCATCTCAAACCCCTGGTCATCAGAAATTAGAGAAGACATAGATTCTGGGGACAGTTTGGGAATTAGCAAACAATTAATTAAAATTAATTTGGATTAAGTCCCTTGACCAATATTCCAGATCTTTTTTGAGTTATATTATCTTCTTTTGGCATATAATTTGAATGTTTCAGACACAAAGAAAAACTGAAATGAATTTCAAAAGAATTTACCATCATTTTCTGTGTCTTATCACCTGAAATATAAAAAATAGCCTCAGATACTTTAACAGGATCAGAAAACCACAAGGATGGAAAGAATTTCCAATACCCTCAAGTCTGACTGCTACATAACCAAAAATTCATAAGTGCAGAATATGTGACAAGAAGTCATCAAGAGTTTGCTTGAGGTCCTGCAGTGAACATGTGATCAATTCTACTTTTACATATGGATTTTTCTCCTTATATCAAGGTGAAAGTTCTCTTTTTGCAACCTCTGCCCATTGTATCTAATTATGCTTTCCAGATTCAAATCTAATATTTATACACATGAAAGCCATATAATGCTTGAAGAACTTCTCTTTTCTAGTCCCTCCAACTGATCTTCATTTGACATGAAGTCCAAGCCCCTCATCATGCTGCTTGCCTAATTTTGAATAGGTTTTTGGGGGATTAGATCACTTCTTCCTATTGTCATGACTCCACATCCATTGGCGCTCAAATTTACTAACATAAGCTATGCTTTATAACCCAAAATTACCTGAC